>NC_142435.1:105884500-107266500 GCF_059453495.1 Arachis ipaensis | reverse complement strand
ATATACAATAACCAATAACACAACACCATTCTAATTCCCCAGCAACGGCGCCATTTTGATGATCGGATTCTTGATGGTTTAGATTTCACAAATGAATCCCCGTTGTAAAGTATAGTTTCTAAACCAACAACAATCCTTTCACACAAAAATTTGTTTGTCACAAGTACAAACCCTTAAAATCTATAAACCGAAGTATTGAACCTCGGGTCGTTCTAAATAGGAATTACAATAAAGTGTCTTGTTATTGGTTATGAGTTATGTTTTGGAGTTTTTTATAAGAAACAAGAAAAGTAAATGGTAAAGGAAATAAACTAACAACTAGAAAGGTCTTGGCAAGGTTTGGTGATCAAGGATCTCTATTACTATCACTAACCACAACATGAGAATTGGCAAGGACCAACCCCATTAAGTCATCCTCTAACTATTAAAGGAAAGTCAAATGAGCTATGTCAATCCAAGTCCTTAAGTCCTAGTTCTCCACCAAATCAATTAGTGAGATCTAGAGTTAATAGCTCCCAATCGTCAATCACTTGGATATTAGTAACTCAAGAGTTCCTAAGTTACCTTCCCAAGCCAAGAGCACTAAAATCTACTCTAAAATCCAACCAAGCATTTCATCAAATACTTAGAAGGCACAAAAGAAAAGCATGGTAAATCAATGACAAGAGGAACAAAATCTAACTAACAACTAGAAGAATCATTTCATCAAACATATAGAAGGCAATAAAAGTAAACAACATGATTGCAAGAATTAAAGAGAGATCTAACTAGAATAGCAAGAGATCAACAATAGAAAAGGAAAACAATTATGACACAACAAGGAACTTACCAATTGCATTGAAGAAGAAATGTAGATCTACAAAAAAAAAGTTCATAAACTACAACTAACAATACAAAGGAATTACAAGAGAAGAAGAATTCTACAACTACAAGAGAACAACTAGGGAAGAAAAAGGAAAATTAGAAGAGAGAAGAAGAGCTAGATCTAGATCTAAACCTAATCCTAATTCTAGAGAGAAGAGAGAGCTTCTCTCTCTAGAAACTAACTCTAACTACTTTTAAAACTTAAACTATGACTAATGATCCAAAGTATGTTAATTACCCTTCAAATATTAGCTTAAATAGCATCATAAATGAGTTGGATTGGGCCCACAAGGCTTCTAAAATCGTTGGCCACGAGTTGCATTAAGTGAATCATGTGCACCCATCGGCGCGTACGCGTACCGTGCATGTGCGTGCCCCTATGCGCGATGCAACTATGGTAAATCTTATATCATTTTGAAGCCCCGGATGTTAGCTTTCCAACACAACTAGAACCGTATCATTTGGATCTTTGTAGCTCAAGTTATGGTCGATTGAGTGCAAAGAGATCGGCTTGACAACTTTTGCGATTTCTTCATTCCTTCATGAGTTCTCTATTTTTACATGCTTTTCCTTCATTCCCTTGATCCAACCTTTGCCTCCTAAATCTGAAATCACTTAACAAACATATCAAAGTATCTAATGGAATCAAGGTAAATTAAATTTAGCTATTTTAAGACCTAGAAAGCATGTTTTTCACTCTTAAGCACAAATTAGGAGACAATCATGAAAGCATGCTATTTCATTGAATAAATGTGGGTAAAAGGTTATAAAATTCCCTAAATCAAGCATAAGATAAACCCTACAAATGGGGTTTATCAGTGATCAATTCCTTCTCAATCATGTGAATAGATCTATGGCGGATTGTGAATAATTGGATCCCTATCTCTTGGTGATTCAATTTCTCTTATCACAAACAATTGCCAATCTCTTGATCTAATTGCTCATGAGAAGAGGTGAAGAACAATTGCTAATCCCAACTACCACACAATTCCCAGGATTTCAATTCAGAGTGGTTACATCTCACATACCAACCCAGAATATACCAATCAAGAGAATTATGAGAGGATAAACTCCAAACTGAATTCTATGACTCCTTGCTCAAGTTCATCACACAATTCAAATAGATTCAATCCCTCTCTCGATAGTAATTGAATCTGTGAAGAACAAGAGTCTCCTCTTAGATAAATCAACTTGAATTGAGAAGAAAAGAAGTATGAAAACCAACAGAGCTCATCCCCCTAGTGAAAATGGGGTTTAGTCACTCATAGTTCCAAGTACAAACAGAAATCTAAAACTGGAAATTAAACTAAACATCAGAAGGAAAAGAAAAGAAAACTGTAAATCAAAAGTGAAAACTGAAAGTGATATAAAGTCTTAGCAAAAAGTAAAGTGCAAAAGTACAAAACGATCTAAAAGAAAAAGAAGCTGAAAAAGAAGATCCAGAAGAAGTCCCCAATAATTCAAGATGCCACCTATTTATACTAGTGTACTCGCTTCTTCAAGTGTACTTGGAAATTCTTCAAAGTGGGCTTTTTAGTTCATGGAAAATTCTGCTCTCAGGCTGGCGTAGCATTTTTGAGAGGGTGTAGCGCTCGTGTACTCACACGTACGCGTCATCACTATTTTTAGCACTTTTCACGCGTACGCGTCACCCACGCGTGCGCATGGCCTTTCAAAAATAACACTTTCTCGCCGACGCTTCATCCATGCATGCGCGTGGTATTCAAAAATGTTAATTTCACGCGTACGCATCACCCACGTGTACGCGTCACCAGCTAAATTTAGCACTCTCACACGTACGCGTCACCCACGCGTACGCATCGCCAGCTAAATTTTTCCATTTCTATCGCAGGCGCTCTTTGGCAAAAACGTAGCGCCAAAGGCGCTCCTCCTGGATACACAGAGCGCTCTTGAAAGAGAGCGTAGCACCAAAGGTGCTATCTTGGTCATGTATGGTGCTATGCAGGAGAACGTAGCGCTCTTCAAATGAACGTAGCACTATCCTGGACTTTGAAGCGTTCTTGGAAGAGAACGTAGCGCCAAAGGCGCTTCTTCCCCTGTCATGATCACAGAACAAAATTGCATCAAAGCTCTGTCCCCTTATGCTACTAATTCTAATAATTCATTCATTCAACATTTTCTTGAGTTAATTGCATAGAATTGATCAAAAGTCATTTAGTCCTTGACACATTAGTGCATGAAGATAAATTCATCAAAGTGCTTGTTTATTTCAAAGAAAATGCATGAAACTAAGCTAAAATTAATTAAACTAACTAGCTAATCTAGCTAAGATGCAAACGCATCACGTACGCACACCAGCAAAAATTGGAGGCGTTCATACGCACAGAACGTGCATGCGCTCCTGGCAGGATGGGTGTTATTATGTGTGCGTACGCTCAAAGCTGTGCACAGCACAGAAGAGTTTTTTTTAAGCAAAAGGACCATGTGTGCGTACGTACAGGGAGGCATGCGTATACACAAAATGAAAATGTGCTAGGGTGCGCTCACACAGGATGTGCAAGCGCTGTGAACAGAACACATAACAACTAGTGTGCGTACGTACAGGTCTGTGCGCACGCACACATGGCGAAAATTAGGGGACCTGTGTGCACGCACAAGACTGTGCGTACGCACAATGCTCTGTTCCTGCAACATTTTTAATGCCTCTAAGGCACCAACCATGATATCAATCAAAGGTTTCAAGTCCAAAATACATCATTCTTCAAAAACACATGATCAAACATAAAATGCAACTAAATTAAACCTAGAATGCAATCAAATTAAGCTAATCAAAGAGACAAAATTCAATCAACAAAAACTAAAAGAAAGGAAGGTTGAAAGGATATTACCATGGTCGGGTGTCTCCCACCTAGCACTTTGGTTTTAAGTCCTCAAGTTGGACTTTTGGTTGGAGCTCTCATCAAGGAGGCTTGTACTTCCATCTATCCTTGAGTTGCCAACAATGCTTGCTCTTCTAAGATCCTCCAGGATCCCAAACGAAATACATTAAGCTCTCAAGCAACCTCAAGCAAGCAATTGGGAACGAAGATTGTTGGTTGTAGAGTTGTATGTCCGGATCCCACACTTTGGTTTCTCTATCATCCTCTTATTGTTTTTCACTTGTGCCCTTGGATGAACAACCTTCCCAAGCACCTTTGAAACACCCACTTGAATGTTGGACTCCTCCTAATTGAATCTTGCACCATTTATGCCTTGAATTCCTTTGGCAACCAACACCTACTCCTTCAACATTCAACACTCTAAGAATCACCTTAAGTTGGTGATCCATTTCCAAGAGAGCATATTGGTATGAGCCTATAACGTTCATGGAGAAAATTGTTACCCACTCAAATTGCCCTTGGATTGAAGTCACCCTATTGGAATCTTGCATGAATGCCTCCACTTCCTGGGTGATCACCTCTTCTTCACCACTCTTTTCTAGCTCTTCTCTTTCTCTCTCAAACTCCAAGGGGAAAGCTTCCTCAAGATCATTGAGGGGGTTGACCAAGGTGGACAAAAAATCATTGATGATGCAATCCACTTCTTGATCAAACTCCCTCAATTCTCCATTTACCTCTTCCGGTTCACTTGTGTTACCTTTCTCATCTTGTTGCAATTCTTGTCCTAGCTCTTCTTATTTCCCTTGAGACTCCATGTTCTCCTCCTCTCTACACTCCTTCGTTGCTCCTCCACATTCCTCAAGGGGAATGTCTTGATTGCTTGAGCGTAGTAAGGTCAAGCAGTTAACCGCTTTGGCTATGGTAGCCATGAACTCCCCTTGCTTCTTTCAAAACTCTTCTTGCTCTTGGAGAAAAGCTTGAAGGTCTTGTTATTCTTGGGGCAAGGGTTGGAAAACTTCACAATTGGATGGAAGAGAAGGTTCAAAGGTTGGGAGAAGGGTTGTATAGTTGGAAGGTGTGTTATGTGGGTGAGGTTATTGAGGTGGCGTGATAGGGGGTGATGGTTCATATGGTTAGTGGCAAGGTGTATAGACATTTTGATTCCATGGAGGTGTATGGTGTGGTGCTTGAAAGTTTGCTGGTTGGAGGTCGTGTAGGGGGTATCTTTCATATCTTTTGGTTCGGTATGCACATTGGGGAGGGTTTGGCTCGTTGTAGTATGGAGGAGGTTGCCCCTTCCTCATTTGATTCTCCCACTCCATGATGCAATCCCAATTTGAATTTATCGTACCCTACAAAATACTCACAACCAAGCTCCAAGCAACAAGGGTGATAGCTCATAGAGAAAGTAGAAAATAAAAGTAAAAGACATCAACAAACAAGAAAAATAAACACCTAGATATTAACAAAAACAACCAAACAACCAAGAAGTAAGATATTTACACTATCAACATATTTACAACAACCTAAGATATAACACCAATTGCATCCCCGGCAACGGCACCAAAAACTTGAAAGAGCAAAACCGTCGGCATAGAATTTTCACAAAATAATTCGTTGCAAGTATAGTTCCAAGCCAACGAGTAATGCTCAAATCAAAGTTTAGATTTTTCAATTACAAAACATAAACCGAGAGTAATGAAACATCAGGTCGTTCTCCCTAGGATGTAATTGAAATGTTACGCTTTCGGTTGTGAGAAAAAGGGATTTTGAAATCAAAGAACGAAAGATTAAAAGAACTAAGAAATAAAAGAACTAAGAAATTATCAAAATTGGAATCAATGTAATAAAAAGGAAATAAAACCAAAACTAGTGAAAATGCTATAAATACATAAAAGAGCCTTGACTTGGGAATGACGATCTAAGGAATCCTATCATCATCATAACAACAACTATGGCAACTATGATGAGTCAATCTCGCTTCGTCTACACCTAACATCGAGGAGTAAGTCAAGCAAGCATAATTGACCTTAATCCATAAGTCCTAGCTAACTTACCAAATTAATTAGTAAAAAGCTAGCGTCAATGGAAACAAGAGTCAACTAACTACCCAAGAATTGCCACTAAATGTCGGACATTATGACTCTAGTATCCTAGGAACTCAAATCCCAAGCCAAGGTGTGAAAAGTTACTCAAAATTACCAAGTGGCATTTTCACAAACACTTGGTAGGCGTAAAACCAAAACATAGGAAATTACAAAGGAAAATGAAAACTATGACCAAACTATTTACAATATCAACAATAGACAATCAAACAAGCACATATAAAGCATAAAACATTAAATTCATCAGTCAAAACTTCAAGAAACCCAAAATTGCATATATAAACAAAGTATCTTGAATCATAAGAAAATAAAAATAAAAGTAGTGGAATTAAAGAGGAAATTAAAGAGTACTTACAAAAGATGAGCAAAATCCAAAATCAAAGCTTGCTATAAAATGCTACAATGGAGATGGAAATGAAACCCTAGGGAAGAAATGAAGAAAACTACCCTACACTACTCCTACTCCTAGAAATATGAAAAATTGTAAAAATAAAGTTCTAAGTCCTAATGAAAGCTTGTCTCTTCATATGTTAATGATGTCCCTTGATATAGCACCTCAAAACTAGCTTTAGCCTTCCAAAATTGGGCCAAAAGAGCCCCAAAATCCCGAGCCGCGTGCTTCATTAATGAAGTCACACGCAGGGACATGTGCGTACGCATACTGAATTTTCACTTGTGCGTACGCACAGAGGGTTGTGCGCATGCACACATACTAAATTTCTTCTTGTGCGCACGCACGTAGGATTGTGCGCACGCACACTCCAGTATGTGCTTCCTTCTTGTTTTCTTCATGTGTTCTCCCTTTGTACATGCTTCCTTGCACTTTTGCCTTGCCAAACTTGCCTCTAGGACCTAAAATCACTCAGCAAACAGGTCATGGCATCGAATGGCATAAAAGTGGAAATAAAATCACTAATTTAAGCCCAAAAACGCATGTTTTCACATTTAAGTCCAATTTAGGGATCAAACACAAAAGTATGCTATTTTGGTGGTTAAGTGTGAGTTTATGTGATGAAATCCATCTAATTCAAGTAAAAAATTATCGTCAAATATGAACTCATCAGAGCACTCAACACGCCCTCCATATGTTGCATCACCAATCAACCAAACTGAGACATATGGCAACCAAGGTTGCGAGAACCAGACCGGTCAATAAACCGGTAAGGTCACTGGTTCACAGGTTCATTGGTTCGACCGGAGCTTAATCGGGGTTCAACCAGTTTAATTAAATATTAAATAAAATTATTAAAAAATCTATATATAATTTTAAATATATAAATTCAATCATTTCTAACTAAATAAAATTCAAAATTTCACAATTTCACATAATAAATTATCTATAATTTAATAATAGAAGTTCACAAACAACTTCAATCATCAAAATTGATAACTAAAAAATCTTGATCAATCTAAACTCTCAAATATAAATAGACCTAGTTTCAAAGAATTCCTCCGTGTTGCACTTTGGACAAAGTATTAAACAGTGTGAATTTAAAGCATGATCTTTTTTCCTATATGGTTAGCTTTTTCTGGACACTACCATAAGTTTCAAAGTGAAATGAAGGAACATGCATAACAAATAAACAAAACAAGTAAAAACGGATTCATTGAGCACTTCATAGATGAATGGGACCGTGCTTTAGGTTCACTCCCCAAAATTCTGTTAGTCATTTTCTATGAAAGAAAGGTGAAGATAAAAAGCATGTTAAATTAAACAAGCCAATAAAGTGTACATTAAGCACTTAGCAGCATTGTCCGAGATATTATTCTTCTTGAACATTTCCGCATTCATCACCACATCTCGAGCTCTTCAACACCAGATTAACAGAATAAGCAAAACAAGCAACTCAGCAATAACAAATTCTTTCTAGAAAATTTCACAAAATAAGCAAAAATTAACCAAATCAATAACTCAGAATGACAAACCCTAAACCCAGTAACTCAGAATCGGCATTATTAACCACATAAGCAAAAATAAATTGTGGCAGCAATACTTATCGGCGGCGAGGGAGGAAAGGAAGTGACGGCAAGGGAGGAAGGGAAGTTCTTCTCGTACAGAGAGAGCGAGAGAGAGCTCGACGAAGGACGCTCTAATCGGACAGAGATAGGGGGAGAGAGAGAGAGAGCGCGCTAAAAAGATGATGACCGAGCAACTCTTTGCGACAACGAGGAGAAGACGAATGATGAAGAGAACAGAGATGGTAGGGATGGTTGGAGTTCCTTCGCGACGAGCATAGAGACAGTGAGGAAGAGAAGAGTGGCGGCGGCTGGGGGCTGACGGTGGCTGGTGGGCTTCACGACGAGGAGGTAGGCTGGGGCTGACGGCGACGGCAGTATTGCTGATAGGGTTAGGTAGTGAGTGAATGAGGGTGGAAACTTGAAAGGGAATTGGGACTGGCCTGGGTGTTAATGCCTTAATGGGTTGGAAGTCTAATATTGGGTTTTCTTCGTTTTTGTTTTTTTTTCAAGGCGTTAAAACGACACCGTTTCTGGAGAATATAAAAAAATCGGATCCTTAAAAAACCTGGCTGGTTTGGTCGGCTCACCGGTTAATCGCCGGTTCAGCCGGTTTTTTAGCCAATTTTATAGGACAACCGGACTGGCCAGATGACCGGTTTCTAGTTAACCCGGTCGAACTGGCCGGTCCGGTTCAATTTTTAGAACCTTGGTGGCAACACGCCCCCCCCACCCCATGTGCTGACTCAGCACGCCTTCCACCTGTTGCTTCATCAACCAATGAGAAGAAGCCACGTGTAATACGCCCCCCACATGCTGCAGTCCCAAGCAACCAGCCTTCATCACGTGGCAATCACGCCCTCCACGTGCTGCATGCAACACGCCCCCCGCGTGTTGTAGCCTCCATTTGACACGTCCAACAACTTATAAATATACTCACTGCACCCATTTTCAACTAAAACACCAATAATCAATCCATAACCAAATTTTTTAGCCTAACCCATGCACCAAAATATTTATTTTTCAGAAAAATGGTGATGTCATTACCATCACCAGCACTACAAAAACAATATCTTTAATAACAAAATAACAATAGAAAGGAATGAAAGTGAAGACAAATAAGAGGAAAAGAATTAACAATAATAGTAACGCGTGTGAAAATAGTGATCACAACGATGGTGTGAATGTTAAGAGAATAATTTGAATCAAATCAGATCAATTAATATCATTTATATTTATATAGCGTATCTGTATATTAATTGTAGGATTCTATACTTTTATTACTTTGATTCTTCTAGCAGCTATATATACCCCTTGTACATTGTACTAATTCTCATATTGAATAATACCCAAAACACTTCCTTTAGATTGCTCTCTTGTTTCTAACATGGTACCAAGAGCTTAGATTTTTTTTATTTCCAGAAATAATTGGTTTCTAGCTTCCTTATTTTGTTTCTCCAGCTGTGCTTTGTCTTCATTTTTTGACATCTTCCCAATGCCTTGGTTCGTCACCGCCACCACCCTCGCCTTCTCCTCGTTGCAAGGTTTCCAACGCCACCGGAATCACTGCCGGACTTTGCCAGACGCGCCGATCAAAGTTGCCTGTCTGCGTGCACTAGTTCTCCCTCCAGACGCCTCCAACGCCGTTAGATCAGTGCCCCAGATCAACGGCTCCGCGCCAGCCATGTGTCAGCCAGAAGCTTCCCCGACCCATGTTCGACCTGCGCGCCCGACCCAATCCGCTTCGCTACCTGCATAGCGCTCCCGCCCTGTCAGCAGCTGACGTGTTCTCCACACCCAATCACGCAGCGCCACATGTCCTCTCTTGCTAACGTGTCATCCAACGTGGCAGCTGACGTGGCAGGCAGTGGGACCCTCCTTGAGATTTTTTAGTGAGCTCTTTCCGATTTTGCCATCCGTTTTCTCATTATCTGTTCCAAATTTTCCATTTCTTCTCTTTTTCACCTTTGTTTCTATTATTATGGAGAAACCAGATATTTTCCAGCCTATTTCTGTTGTCCTTAATGGCTCCAACTATGCTCATTAGGTTGAAGTTATGCGAGGATTTCTTAAAGGATGAAAATTGTGGCGATATGTGACTGGTGATATTGTTTGTCCTGTTAAGCCAACTGTGACCTCCAAATCTAAGGAGGATGCTGAGAAGGACTTTACAGAGAAATTGGAAAATTAGGATAGTAAAAATCACCAGATTATCACTCGGTTCTGAAACACTTATACTCCTGGCATTCTTTTACAGTTTGGGCGTTTTGAAACTGCTAAAGAGGTATGGGATCATTTGGCAAAGTGTTACACTATTTCTAATCTCTCTCATCAATACCAACTGCTAAAGGAGCTTATAGCCTTAAGCAAGAATGTGGCCAAGTAGTTTTTGATTTTCTTGCTCAGATGGAAATTATTTGGGATCAATTGACCTCTTGTGAGCCTGTTCTTAAAGATTCCACTGATGCTAAGGTATATGAGGATTATCAGAACCGGACACGTCTCATCCAATTTCTTATGGCACTTACCGATGACTATGAGCCAGTTAGGGCTTCTCTTCTTCATTAGAACCCCTTGCCTAGTCTTGAAGATGCTCTTCCCCATCTTAAGTCTGAAGAAATGCACTTGGGATTGACTCGTTCTAAGAGTGAAACTGTCTTTGCTGCCACCGACAAAAAAGACAAAATCTGTCGAAACTGTAATCATTATGGGCATTCCTTCTCCGACTGATCCTCTATTGAATGTCGTAAGTGCAAACAAAAAGGTCACATTGGGTCCAATTGCTCGAAACTATTTTGCCATTATTGTAAGCTCTCGAGTCACTTGATTACTACCTGTCCTACTAGACCGCCACGTTCGGATCAGAACAAGTATCAACCTCGTCCTAACAACTCTCCGCATATGCCTGCTTCTACTGTTGCTCCTGCTACTGAGTCCACCCCTTCTACCTCTCTCAACACCCCTTCTGTGTCTCCATTAGACATTGAATCTCTTCTTAAGCAACTCCCCTTTTTTCTAGTAATACCCTTGCTACTCTTTCCACCCCTCCAGGTAATACCCCTGCTGCTCTTTTGCGTCATCTTTTCTCGTCATTGTCTACTACTACAAATGCACCTTCTGTCAATACAGCTAATGGTTCCCTCCTGCATGCAACACATCAAGGGTTTATTTCACATTCCAATATTCATCTTCCTAATACTTATTTTATTCCAAAATTGAATTTTAATCTTATTTCTGTCGGTCAACTTGTTGAACTCGATTTTAATGTTACTTTCTCTATTTCTGGTTGTCGTGTATAGGATCGTCAGACGAGAAAGATCATCGGGACTGGTTGTAAGGTCGGACGTTTGTTTGAGCTCGAGAACCTTCATGTTCCCTCTACGTCAAATATCTATGATGTTTCCTCTCCATCTACTCTTCACTTGTGGCACCGTCGTCTTGCCCACAGCTCCTTAGGAAAATTGTGTCCTCTCATGTCTACAGGTGTTTTACGTCAAGTTCAAAATGAGTCTTTTGATTGTATTTCTTGTCAAACTGCAAAACAACCTGCCTTTTATAATAATTCATCTATTGCTTGCTCTCCTTTTGATCTTATTCATTTTGATGTTTGGGGCCCGCTCCCACCACTTCTATGGGAGGGGCTCGATACTTTTTAGTATTTATTGATGATTATTCACGTTTTACTTGGGTATATTTGATGACTAATCATTGATGCCAAGGCATCTTAGGCTAGTTTCACTAGCATTTTTCTGTTATTTTTAGTTGTTTTATGCATTTTCTTGAGCCTTAAGTAATCATTTGGGCCAAATAGTCATGCTTGTCTTAAATCATTCAAACATGAAGATTTTGATGCAAATTCCATGAGTTTTTAGTTATATTCCTTGAATGCTATGAATGAAAGATTTCTCATGAAATTTTGCAAGACTTTGATGCAGTTGTTTGGATGATTTCAGGGAAGAAGAGGCTAGGCAAGGAAGCAACAAAATCAATAAAGGAAGCTTGAATATCACATGTGGAGTTTAAGTTCCAGTTTAAGCTTAAACTGGAGCTTAAACGCCAAAACCATGAGAGCTAAGGAAATGCTGAAAGTGGCGTTTAACCTCCAGTTTAACCTTAAACTGGAAGTTAAACGCCAGAATTAGAAATGCACCAGTGAGCATTTCCACGTTTAAGCTCCAGTTTAACCTTAAACTGGAGCTTAAACGTGTTCGACTATTTTTTCTCCTCCAGGGTTGCTTTCTCATTTCCACGTTTAAGCTTCAGTCTAACCTTAAACTGAAGCTTAAACGTGCTCGAGCTTGTGCCTCCAGGGAGTGCCAGCGTTTAAGCTCCAGTTTAAGCTTAAACTGGAGCTTAAACGTGTTATATGGAACAGCTTGACCATGCCTTCTTCAAACATAAATAACTTGAGCTACAAAACTCCAAATGAGGTGATTCAAAATGCATTGGAAAGAAGACATCTAGAGCTTTCCAAGCATATATGGCATGCATGGTGGATACTAAAAATTGAGGGAGAAAACAGCCCCGTAATGTGCATAGAAGAGCATAGTACCAACATGCAATCAGGCCAGCTGACCTCTTCACCTTCCATGGAGTATAACTCGAGTTGTAGAACTCCAAATGATGCGCTTCCAGTTGCATTGGAAAGTAGACATCCAGAGCTTTCCAACGATGTATAGAAGTATGGGGTGGACAATGCAACTGAGCTCCCAAAATTGGCATTTTCGAGCACGTTTAAGTGACTTAAACGTTGGCTTAAACGCTGTCAAACCAACCAGCAACCTTGTCACCTTCAATCAAGCATAACTTGAGCTATAGAGATCCAATTGAGGTGCTTCCAGTTGCGTTAGAAAGCTGACATCCATAGCTTTCCAACGAGATATAATAGTCTATATTTGGCATCAAATTGGCAAGGTTGACAAGAGAACAAAGTGACGACTCAAGAAAGGGGGGTGCAACGTTTGAGTGTAGTTTAATGGATCATTATCCTTTTTGGATCAATTATGTCACTCTACCCTTCAAGCAAGCAAGGCCCATCAACAACACCAAATCAAGGCCACAAGAATCATCTAGAATAGTTTATTTTCATTTGATTGTAATTTGCTTTGAATTTCATTTTCATTTTGTAATTTAGGGAGCCTATTTAAAGGCCTTAGTTTCTGCATTTGAGACACGGGGGATTGAGGGGGAATCCAGCCCCTGAGGGGGAAGTTTGGACACACGGAGAACTTTGGATCATTTTCTTTTAGTTTTGTAATTGAATTCAGAGCTATGACTCACTAAACCCCTTTCATTGGGTTAGGGAGCTCTATTGTAATTCAATGAATCAATAATAGTTTTATCTTCTTCTTCAACCTTTTCTCTTGAATTTTGTTAGGAAGCTTCTCGATCTAATTCCATTGGGTAGTTGTCTTGGGAAAGAAACTACCCATAATTGGAATCTTTCGGAACCTTGGGAAAGGAATGGAGGATTCATGCTAGAGAAACTTTCTCACAGTGAATTGGATTGGGGTTTGGATGGATATTGTGACATGTAATCCTACCAAATTGTGATTCATGAAACTGTGTGGTATAATCAGTGATCGAGCATCATCTCTTCTTATGAACATTTAAACCAAGGGATTGTGAATTTGTTCGTTTTTAGAGAGAATTGGTGAGCCAAGGGATTGGGATCCAATCATATAAGATTGCCAAGCAAAATTCAATGAATGCATTGGTTGAGGAAGGAATAAAAATGTTTTGATTCGGAGATCTCAATATCTCCTAACACCCAATGAATTCCCCATTTCTGATTTACCACTTTCTCTTTACATTCTGCAATTAAATTCATGCAATCACCCCCATCCCTTTTAATTTCAGCAATTTAGCTTCTCGCTCTTTAATTCATGCAATTTTACATTCCGCAATTCTCATCTAAATCTTGATTCCGCTCAACTAGAACATACTTCTAATCCGAATTGCTCACTCAACCAATCCTTGTGGGATTCGACCTCACTCTATTGTGAGTTTTTACTTGACGATAACCGGTGCACTTGCCGGAAGGAATTTTGCCGATCGTGCAATTTCCTAAATCGTAGCATAACAAGTTTATGCACATCAAGTTTATGACGCCGTTGCCGGGGATTGGTTTTTGATTGACAATTCTCCAATTGGAAGTTAACTAGATTGAGCAATTTTTCTTTTCTTTTGTTAATAGTTTTTGTTTCAGTTTATTACTGCTAATTTCTGCAAATTTTAATTTGTTTTCTTTGCTTATTCACTTGTTAGCATACTAACCACTAGCTGTTTGTGATATTGCCTCACTATGGAATTTCCACTATCTTTGGATGAGTATTGTTTGAGACTGAGCACATTGCAAAAAAGAAAGGAGTATCCATCATCTTTTGGTCAATCAAAATTCATGAGAAACTCTCCACCACCACAGAATGATTCATGTTATTATGCTCATGGTGGGTGGGAGTATCAGGAACAGGAAACGGGGTACTTCCCAGAGCCACAAAATGGTCCACATTTTGGTGAATTTGATCACTACTCAAGTTGTGGCTGGGAAGATCAAAACCAAAGAGATTTCACTTATTCACACCCCATTCATCAAGAGCCATCACCTCTGAATTATCCAACCTCACCTCCTAGTTTTACATATCCAAATTCTTCATCACTTGAGCATTTCTCAGCACAAAATTCCTTCTCAAATTCATACAATTCATTTCACTATCCACAAGACTCATTCCACTACACACAAGAGTCATACCACTACCAACACTCCAACCAAAGACTCTATCAGCCCACACAAAACACATACTCCCAGCCACCATATCACAGCCAAGATAATCAACCTCATCAACCCAATCCGAACCAATCACTTCATGATCAGTTAACCAGGATAGAAGGAATGCTTGCAACTATGGGCAGAGATGTGGCCGATTTGAAAAGCTTTAAGGAAGAAGTGATATCCAACTTACAAAATCAAGGTGCTGCCATTCAAAAGCTAAAAGCACAAATTGGATATCTATCAAAGCAAATCCCTACCCACAATTCTTCTAGTGATACCATGGCAAACCCAAGGGAGGAATCAGAAGAACAAGAAAGGGAGAAAGTCAATCAAGGGAGATCACACTCCAATGAAACAGAGAGTTGCAAAGAGGAAGGGTTCATTGAACCACAAATTCAGGAAGCTTTTGATGAACAGGATACTCCAACTGTCCAACAACAACCAAGTTCTGAGATCAAGGATGTGAAGGCAATAGAAACAAGCACCAAAATGAGGATTGTGACCAAGAAACAAAGGACCATATCCATGAAGAAGAGAAGGTCGAAGAACAATCCAACTCCTGAGCCAACAAGCAAGTTCACTCAAGCCAATCACAAGGGAAAGCTTGCTGGAAAGAGGCATTCACAACAAGGGGCACTAACTAGCTCCTTTATCCACTTGAAGTCATTCCTCTTAACAAACTGGAGGAAGAGGAAGAAAGTCAGGAACAGCATGTCAAGCTAATGACAGTAAACGAGCGTTTGTTGGGAGGCAACCCAACCAAAGGTAGTTTTTCTTTTCTAGTTATTTCAATAAAAGAGTTAAGTAGATTTATCTGTATTGCAAGGAGCTAAGTTTGGTGTTGCACACCAAAACAATTCAAGGGTGAATGTGAGATTCTAAGTTTGGTGTTCCACCAAAAACTTCATTAAAAGCACATTTCTACCTCAGCATGACTAGTCACTAGCTCCAACCAATCAGGGAAACTACTTAAACAATAGTTTAATTTCTAGTTCATAGTTTCTTTTTCTAGTTCATAGTTATTTTCTTAATAAAAGCACATGAGGTTTTCTGCATATGATCCAAATTGCTGCATATGGCAAGGAACTAAGTTTGGTGTTCACACACCAATCTAAGTTCAGAGGCCTACAAACATACATGCATGCTAACCAATTCTCAAAGTGCTTGGGGAACAAGCAACTTCTAATAGCTTTGCAGGAAGACAATCAATCTCATGGAAGGAATATACATCATCATCAAAGAGAACACCAAGGCTAGGAAGGATGATGAACAACAAAGAAGATGCTAAAAGGTTGTATTGTCACTTAATTGCTTGTACTTTGAATTGCTGATATTGGAAGTTTTCATGCACCCCTGCTTTAAGTTTGAGTCATTGCAGTTTTTGTTTGTCTGTTTGTTTAATTTCCAAATAAGTGATAGTCTAAGTGTCTGGATAAACTTCACTTGCTTAAATGTATGCTTGCCATGCTTGTTCTGTTTCCAAAAATAAAAGAAAAGTTTGAACAAAAGTAACTTGGCTCAATTAGTGACAAATCAAGTAGAATTAAGTGGTGGTATGCATGCTTGATTGTTTAGTCAGATCACTGGAAATTGAGTGTAGAATTATCATTTTTTGTGTAGAATTTGAAAACTGTCTATGGATCTTGATGAATAAATGTCTTTGGCCATGAAAAAGAAAGAAAAAGAAGAAGAAAAAGCCACTGAAAAAGGGCAACCAAAAAAAGCAAAAAAATTGAGAAAATAAGCTAGGCACCAATGGTTTGAACTTCTGAGACAAATGCCTGTGGTGTTTATGTATTAAGGATATGCTTGGATGAATAGGTTCTGAGGAGTGTTTCAACACTTGGTAACTTGGGTTAACTAACCCGGGATTATCAACCAAAAGTCCATTATCAAGAGCAACCTAAATACAAAACATTTAGTCACACAAAGAGGTGCTGGGCACCAATGTCTCAAGAAGAAATGTGAACTAAAATGCCTGTAGTGGATATGTGTAGTGCACTGATAAGAAAAAGAAAATGCCAAAGGCTTGTGCAACACATGACACTGAGCAAACAAGGAGCAAAGGAGCTCTAAGAAAAAGAAAAACAAAGAAGAGAAAAGTGCCAAGGACATAAGAATAACAAGGGGCCATAGCAGTGTTTGATGGATGCAATGAAAAAGTGATAATCTTACTTGATAAGAATGAAAAAGTGATGCTGCAACTTTCTGCATAAAACCCTTCTGATGAACTTCAAGTGCTTACTAATATAGCCAATGTAATTGCTTTCTGTTTCATACTTTCTTCTCAAGTAACTCAGGACTTGCTTAGGGACAAGCAAGTATTAAGTTTGGTGTTGTGATGCCAAGGCATCTTAGGCTAGTTTCACTAGCATTTTTCTGTTATTTTTAGTTGTTTTATGCATTTTCTTGAGCCTTAAGTAATCATTTGGGCCAAATAGTCATGCTTGTCTTAAATCATTCAAACATAAAGATTTTGATGCAAATTCCATGAGTTTTTAGTTATATTCCTTGAATGCTATGAATGAAAGATTTCTCATGAAATTTTGCAAGACTTTGATGCAGTTGTTTGGATGATTTCAGGGAAGAAGAGGCTAGGCAAGGAAGCAACAAAATCAATAAAGGAAGCTTGAATATCACATGTGGAGTTTAAGTTCCAGTTTAAGCTTAAACTGGAGCTTAAACGCCAAAACCATGAGAGCTAAGGAAATGCTGAAAGTGGCATTTAACCTCCAGTTTAACCTTAAACTGGAAGTTAAACGCCAGAATTAGAAATGCACCAGTGAGCATTTCCACGTTTAAGCTCCAGTTTAACCTTAAACTGGAGCTTAAACGTGTTCGACTATTTTTTCTCCTCCAGGGTTGCTTTCTCATTTCCACGTTTAAGCTTCAGTCTAACCTTAAACTGAAGCTTAAACGTGCTCGAGCTTGTGCCTCCAGGGAGTGCCAGCGTTTAAGCTCCAGTTTAAGCTTAAACTGGAGCTTAAACGTGTTATATGGAACAGCTTGACCATGCCTTCTTCAAACATAAATAACTTGAGCTACAAAACTCCAAATGAGGTGATTCAAAATGCATTGGAAAGAAGACATCTAGAGCTTTCCAAGAATATATGGCATGCATGGTGGATACTGAAAATTGAGGGAGAAAACAGCCCCGTAATGTACATAGAAGAGCATAGTACCAACATGCAATCAGGCCAGCTGACCTCTTCACCTTCCATGGAGTATAACTCGAGTTGTAGAACTCCAAATGATGCGCTTCCAGTTGCATTGGAAAGTAGACATCCAGATCTTTCCAACGATGTATAGAAGTATGGGGTGGACAATGCAACTGAGCTCCCAAAATTGGCATTTTCGAGCACGTTTAAGTGACTTAAACGTTGGCTTAAACGCTGTCAAACCAACCAGCAACCTTGTCACCTTCAATCAAGCATAACTTGAGCTATAGAGATCCAATTGAGATGCTTCCAGTTGCGTTAGAAAGCTGACATCCATAGCTTTCCAACGAGGTATAATAGTCTATATTTGGCATCAAATTGGCAAGGTTGACAAGAGAACAAAGTGATGACTCAAGAAAGGGGGGTGCAACGTTTGAGTGTAGTTTAATGGATCATTATCCTTTTTGGATCAATTATGTCACTCTACCCTTCAAGCAAGCAAGGCCCATCAACAACACCAAATCAAGGCCACAAGAATCATCTAGAATAGTTTATTTTCATTTGATTGTAATTTGCTTTGAATTTCATTTTCATTTTGTAATTTAGGGAGCCTATTTAAAGGCCTTAGTTTCTGCATTTGAGACACGGGGGATTGAGGGGGAATCCAGCCCCTGAGGGGGAAGTTTGGACACACGGAGAACTTTGGATCATTTTCTTTTAGTTTTGTAATTGAATTCAGAGCTATGACTCACTAAACCCCTTTCATTGGGTTAGGGAGCTCTATTGTAATTCAATGAATCAATAATAGTTTTATCTTCTTCTTCAACCTTTTCTCTTGAATTTTGTTAGAAAGCTTCTCGATCTAATTTCATTGGGTAGTTGTCTTGGGAAAGAAACTACCCATAATTGGAATCTTTCGGAACCTTGGGAAAGGAATGGAGGATTCATGCTAGAGAAACTTTCTCACAGTGAATTGGATTGGGGTTTGGATGGATATTGTGACATGTAATCCTACCAAATTGTGGTTCATGAAACTGTGTGGTATAATCAGTGATCGAGCATCATCTCTTCTTATGAACATTTAAACCAAGGGATTGGGAATTTGTTCGTTTTTAGAGAGAATTGGTGAGCCAAGGGATTGGGATCCAATCATATAAGATTGCCAAGCAAAATTCAATGAATGCATTGGTTGAGGAAGGAATAAAAATGTTTTGATTCGGAGATCTCAATATCTCCTAACACCCAATGAATTCCCCATTTCTGATTTACCACTTTCTCTTTACATTCTGCAATTAAATTCATGCAATCACCCCCCATCCCTTTTAATTTCAGCAATTTAGCTTCTCGCTCTTTAATTCATGCAATTTTACATTCCGCAATTCTCATCTAAATCTTGATTCCGCTCAACTAGAACATACTTCTAATCCGAATTGCTCACTCAACCAATCCTTGTGGGATTCGACCTCACTCTATTGTGAGTTTTTACTTGACGATAACCGGTGCACTTGCCGGAAGGAATTTTGCCAATCGTGCAATTTCCTAAATCGTAGCATAACAAGTTTATGCACATCAATCATCATGAGCTGCCTCAGATTTATATTAACTTTGTCACTATGATTCGAACTCAGTTTTTAAAGGTCATTAAAATCTTCACACGGGATAATGCTATGGAATATCGTGACTCCAAACTTTTAAATTTTCTCGCTAAACAAGGTACTTTGTCTGAGTTTTCTTGTCCTAGTACCTCTCAACAAAATGGCAGAGCTGAGCGTAAACACCGTCATATTCTTGATTCTGTTCGTGTGATGCTTATTTCTTTTTCCTGTCTTGAGCGTGATTGGGGTGAAGCTGTTCTCAGTGCTGTTCATGTTATCAATCTACTCCCTTCTTCTGTTCTTGGTAACACTACTCTCTTTGAGCGTCTCTATCATACTTCTCCTGATTACAGTTCTCTCCATGTTTTTGGTTGTGTTTGCTTTGTCCTTCTTCAACCTCATGAACATAATAAGCTTGAACCTCGGGCTCGCATGTGTTGTTTTCTTGGTATGATTCTGAATATAAGGGTTATCATTGTTGGAATCCTATCTCTCAATGCATTTGTATATCTCGTCATGTTGTCTTTTGGGAGCATCACATGTTCTCTAGTTTTTTCTCTTTTGAGTCCATTCCTTCTACTCCGTCACTATTTTTTACTAACCTCGATGTTGTTCTTATTCCTAGTGATGATACTACAGTGTCTACCTCAAGTCCATCCATCGAGTCCCCTCCTCTTCCGTCTTCTCCATCTCCCGATAATTCCAGACCGGACGATGCTCCTGCTCCTGCTGTCATGCCTCCTTCCTCCACCCGTTCTTCTAGGGTAAGAAATCCACTTCCTTATCTTCTTTATTATCACTGTTTTTCTACTATTCTTCATCATCATGAACCTCGGTCATTTCGAGAAGCCTCTACCAATCCAAATTGGCAACAAGCAATGCAGGAAGAAATTCAAGCACTTGAAAAAACACACACTTAGGATTTGGTTGATCCTCCTTCTGATCAAGAAGTTGTGAGTAGTAGATGGGTATACAAGATCAAGACTCACTCTGATGGTTCTATTGATCGTTATAAGGCATGATTGGTTGCTCAAGGTTGTAGACAAAAGTATCGTGTTGATTATGAAGAGACTTTTGCTCCTGTTGCTCGTCTTACATCTGTTCAACCTCTCCTTGCCATTACTGCGGTTAAAAAATGGTCTCTCAGTCAGATGGATGTGAAGAATATATTTTTTAATGGAGATTTAAAAAAAAAGTCTATATGAAACCACCTCCGGGATATCCTTGTCCTTCTAGTGAGGTCTGTCTCCTTCGCAAGGCACTTTATGGACTTAAGCAAGCTCCTCGTGAATGGTTTGACAAGTTCAGCACTACCATATGCAATCTTGGTTTCACTTGCAGCCCTTATAAGAATGCTCTCTTTATTCGTAAAAGCGAACGTGGAGTTATTCTTTTACTTTTGTATGTTGATGACATGATCATTACTAGAGATGATGTTGATAGTATCTCTGATCTCAAGGCGTCCCTTCACCGTACTTTTGAGATGAAAGATCTTGGTTCTCTCAGCTACATTCTTGGTTTAGAAGTCATATCCACCGATGATGGCATCTATCTCTCTCAAGCTAAATATGCTTCAGATCTTCTTGCTTGAGCCAAACTTACAGATAGTCGCACTGAGTCTACTCCTCTTGAGCTTAATGTTCAATTTACTCCTATGGATGGCACTGTTTTGGATAATCCTACTCTTTATCGACAGCTCATTGGAGGACTCGTCTACTTAACTGTCACCCGACCAGATATCGCCTATTCGGTTCATGTTCTTAGCCAGTTTTTGTCGGCTCTTCGTACTACTCACTATGCGGCAATTCTTCACATTCTTCGTTACATCAAAGGCACCCTATTTCATGGCCTTTATTTTTCTGCCCATTCATCTTTATCCCTTCAGGGTGATACTCAGATGCTGATTGGGTTGGTGATCCCACTGATCGTCCTTCCACTACTATTGTTTGTTTTTTGGCGACTCTCTCATTTTCTGGCGAGCTAAGAAGCAAACATTCACTGCTTGATCAAGCACAGAAGCTGAATATCGTGCTCTCGCTGATACCACTGCTGAAGTTATCTCGATTCGTTGGCTTCTTGAAGACTTGGGTGCTCCTTAGTTATCCCCAACTGATGTCTTTTGTGACAACCGCAGTGCTATTCAAATTGCCCATAATGATTGTTTCATGAACGCACTAAACACATTGAGATTGACTGTCACTTTATTCGGCAACGTATCCTTATTGATGCTGTTCGTCTCATCGCTGTTGGCACACTAGATCAGACTGCTGATATCATCACAAAGGCTCATCATCCGACTCATTTCCGGACTCTATTATCCAAATTCAAGATGGTATCCTTAGCTCCCACTTGAGTTTGAGGGGGGATGTTAAGAGAATAATTAGAATCAAATTAGATCAATTAGTATCATTTGTATTTATATAGCGTATCTGTATATTAATTGTAGGATTCTATGCTTTTATTACTTTGATTCTTCTAGTAGCTATATATACCCCTTGTACATTGTACTAATTCTCAGATTGTATAATACACAAAACACTTTCTTTAGATTGCTCTCTTGTTTCTAACAGTGAAAGAGGTACAGAAGAGGAAAAGAGGTGATACATTGGTGATGACAATTGTGAATTTGTGACGATGGCAATGCTGGTAGTGATAGTGATAACGAGGAGGATATAATGATAATGATGTGGTGTAGAGTAAGGGTTGCCAATAAAGAAGATTAAGAAGAGAATATAGACCAAGATGTGTCCATTCATTATGTGGTTAGTGATTCACTAATAAAAACTGAGTTAAAAATAAATGTGGTGTATATTTATTAATTTTAAAGATGTAATTGATAAAATTAAAATTTTATAAACCATTTAATTGCATAAAATTTCATTATTATTTTGTAATTTTAATATTTCATTATCATTTTGTAATTTTAAGTGGCAAATGATATGTTTTTGACAAATTCATATTTTATAATTGTTATTCAAATTCTATAATAAAATATAGGTTTAATTATTTTGTTGGTCTATATAGTTTTGTGAAATTTTTAATTAAGTTTTTATACTTTTTTTTTTAATTGAATCTTTGTACCAATTTTTTTTAATTAGGTCTCTACACTTTTTTATCCTTTTATTTGGGATCTTGTACCAATTTATTTTTTTTAGTTGGATCCCTATACAATTAAGCCAATTACTACTAAAAATGATCTAATTAAAAAAATTTTATTATAAAGACTCAATTAAAAAAAAAAGTATAGGGACCTAATTAAAAATTTTGCGAAACTATAAAAAAAAACCTAAAATATATCATAACAGTTTATTCAATATTGATTAGCGGTACCTTTATCTCCTAAATATTTTTTTAATATATGGTTGATGATAAAATAATATACCGTGATAAACAGAATCAATAGTCAATGGCGTTTTTTCGCCGCCGGGAAAAATATATAAGATTGTTAAAGAATTGGTCCGAGACAAATTAATGTATAAGATTATTCATTTGACCAAAATTGTTGGTGTAGCACATTATTACGGTAAAAAGTTTTGCAAAATGAGCAGCAAATATAAATATTTATAATAATAAGTTGTTTTACACTGCAATAAGTTACTAACAATATTTAAAAATTCATTTCTTTATGTTTGCATTTTATTAAAATGTTTTCCAAAAATTTTTTTTGTGGAAAGTGCACATAAAAGAGTAGTAATAGCAGTAGCGGCTAATCAGGCAAAGAATTGGGCACCGATTCCCATTGAAAGAGAAGGTGTCGGTCTTGTCTGGTAGCCTGATAGGGCGAACAAACAGGTGGTAATTTTCATTTTCTTCTTTTAATAATTAATAAAAAATAGTTCACACCTATATAAAATATTAGAATAGTTATTTAAATACAAAAATATCTTTAATATTTTATTCCAATTATTTATTTTTTGATAAAATAATTATTCAGATTAATTTTAAAAAATTTTAAAAATAAATATTTTAATTTTTAAAAAATTAATTATTAATTTTTAATATTTTTTCTTCAAACTAATAATTTTTCGTAAAAAAATTATTATTATTATTATTTGTACAATAATACTATACCATAATATTTTGTATATTTTAAACAAAAATAATAATAAATTTATTTATTAAATTTTTATGTATATATTTATAATATAAATTTAGTTATGTCTCAATGAAAAAAATATTAAAAATTTATATTAATTTTTTTTAAAATTAAAATATTCACTTTAAAATTGTTAAGACTGATTTAAATAATTATTTTATTAAAAAATAAACTGAAAATTAATTTATTTATTAAAATAAAATTTAAAAAATTAATCAGTCCGGTTTTAAAATTTTTGGGATTATTTAAATAATTAACCTTAAAAATACATTATATATACATACATAGGCGCATAACGTTTTTACTTATCCATATTTCCCATTATCATAAAAAAAATATCTATCTCTATTCCTTCTTCTCTTCTGTTCTCTTCTCTCGCTTAGGTGCGGCACCCAAGAATTTACGCGAGAAATGGAACAAGGGAAGCAGGGAGTGATGGTGGCTAAGGTTTTGCCTCAGCACCTTCAGAACCCCATTGAACAGCTCCAAGGTCGATTCAAGGAGCTTGAGACCCGCTTCCGAGTATGGCTCTCGCGCCAGTCCCTTGCCGTCGAGGCGGCCGTAGTCACCACCACCAGCGCCGCCCAGGGTGCCGCCATAGGCGCCTTCATGGGAACACTCACCGCCGACTCCGCCGCAACTTTTCCCACCCCTCCACCTAACGCCTCTCTCAACCCCCAAGCCATGGCATCTCTCAAGCAAGCTCAGGTTCCTTTTCCTCTTTCTCTCTTTTAGGGTTCTAAAATCGTTGCTTTTAATTTTCCTACCCGGTTATCCTTAGTTGACTTTTTCAATCTAGGTCCTTTTATTTGTTGGGAATTTAATGGTTGAATTTCAATCTAATGTGTAATCATTCATTCATGTTGACTTAATTAAGTAGGCCAAGGTTTTTCCTTATGGAATATGAAATCTTTAGGTTTTTCATAGAGTTCTTTCTAGAATTGTTGTGTGCAAGTAACATGATTTTGTTTAACTCTGATTGTAGGCTCTTTCTGGAGGTCCTCTAATTCAAGCTCGTAACTTTGCTGTCATGACTGGAGTCAACGCCGGTATTTCGTGTGTGTTGAAAAGGTTAAGGGGCAAGGAAGATGTTCAGTCCAGGTGAGATTTCACATAAGCTCTCTCGTTATTTTAGTGACACTGGCTCAATAAGCTTGTACCTAAAGTTATTTATGGGTGAAATGATACTAGCCTTACTATGGAAAATTGGAAAGAATATTTTTGTTCTGGGAAAAGTACATAGCAATAAATAATTAAGTATCGCCCAATTCTGAATGAGTGAATAAGTGAATTTTAACTTTTAAGCTGTCCATTTGTCATTCTTCCCAAATTAAGGCAAATTCAAATGTCATCAGATTGCCCAAAGGGGGCTAATTAATGATGATGATGATGATGATTTGTTAAAGTTGTTCAGTAGATATTTGTGTGTGTTTTTGGTTAGAAACTTAGAATACTATATTGATACTAACTTAGATACTCTTGTGGCTTCAAAATATTTGCTAAACTAATTCTAGAGAAAGTGTTCTTGGCCTAAATGCCAAAGTTTTAAATTTCGTTCAGACATAGGGGTGAATGTATATAATGTATTTGAAGGTGTTTTTGATGCTGGTGTTATAATAAACTTGCCAACAGGACAGACATCGACCATTAGAGTCGATGAAATGGCTCTTTCAAGGAGACCATTTGTTTAGCTGTATGTTTTCCCCAACGAAAGCTTTTTATTTATGAATAATGCTATATGACCAACAAAATTTATCATTTTTGGCCAATACATGGCTGAAAAGATATTTTTATACGTGATATCCAAAAAATATGGTGTTGTCTTCACTAAACCCTAAATACTAAATTCTAAACCCTAAATCCTAATAGTATAAAAATAAGATGTTGACCATTTGGCTTATATCGATAAAAAGTGTTGGTACCCTAACATTTCTCTTTATTCGTTTCCACTTGCTTAATGGTTCTCAATTTTTTTTCCCTCTGGACTTCCTTATTGAAATAAATCTTATGTAATTTTCAGCATGGCGGCAGCTTTTGGTTCTGGGGCCATGTTTTCATTAGTGAGCGGCATGGGTGGACCAAACCAAGCAGCAAATGCCGTCACTTCTGGACTTTTCTTTGCACTTGTTCAGGGTGGACTTTTCCAGGTGGGTGTAAAAATAAATGTATCTTTTCTCTTTAGTTGTGCAAGAAAATATGTCTTTACAAAGGTTTGTTCTGGTCTTTGTTTGTTTTCTATCTCTTCGTGGGTACGATTTTAGGGATAACTCTTGTTTAGGCCTGGTGGTTGTGATCCTACTTGAGCTTCAATTTTTTGTTTTATAGTTGTCTTTGTGGTAAGTTAGATTTGCTTGCCTAAGTTTGCAGATGTTATGTGTTATGTAGGTTTATATTTGGTTTATCCTTGGAGCATGTATATAACTATTCATTAATCATGCAGATAGGACAGAAGTTTTCTCAACCACCTGCTGAAGATATTCACTATATCAAAACAAGAAGCATGCTGCAAAACCTTGGCCTTCAGAGTTATGAGAAGAATTTTAAGAGAGGCTTGTTAACAGACAACACTCTTCCTTTACTCACTGATAGGTAGGAAGTTCAGTCAAGGCATAATTTTATTTTTTTTACCTTCTTTTTTTATTTTTTATTTTTAACCAAGTTTTTTATTTTTCTATGATGTGTTTCAGTGCTCTCAGAGATGTAAAGATCCCTCCTGGACCCAGGCTTTTGATTCTTGACCACATAGAGAGGTATGGGTTTCGCTTGATGGCTTGAATGTAGCCATACACTCACAGTACTATTCCTTATTCCTATGCCTTTCATGACACGCCTAACTGCTGCTCTTTTTACTTTCAGGGACGCAGATCTGAAAGAAAAACAAGGAAGCCGGCGTTGATTTCTTATGAGTAGGAGTTAGCTATCTCCTCCAAAGTTTTAGTGGTTAATAACAGTTGAGAATGATAGTAGGAAGTTTGTGTTTCAAATGAATTTTGTCATTTTTGTTTATTATGCTTTCTATTCCATTGTTGCAGTGTGTACTTTAATAAAATTTGCTCATCTAATCAAATAACTTAAGTTGCTAGAGGTAAATGGAGTGAAAGTTGATTATGGGGCATGAATGATAAACTCCAATCGGTCGAGAAATTGTTGCCATTGGTTGTAACATGTAAGTTCTAAAACTTGTTCCTCGAAATGAATACTCAGTAGTGACGATAATAGACAATGATATTTTGAATAGCAAGAAACCGTGTTACAACGTACAAAAGAATACTAGCCAACTAAAAACTAGCACATCGAGATGTTTTTAGACTCGGTGATTATAAGATCAATGGAGAAAAACATTCGGTTTATGTTTATCAACGATATTACTAGTGATATAAATTGTATTTAAGTGGCAACTTCATTCAGAGTTGGCTTTTGAATTTTGATCATGGTATTATGACCTGGTTTTGATTTTCGAGCTCTACTTGATATTTCAACTATTTAATGTGTGTAAGCCACTGCTTAGCTAAACAGTGCGATAAGTTTTCTTGCACTGTAGAAATTTAACAATAAGAATTTAAGAAATTTAGAATGATATTGAACAAATTTTCTTGTACTATAGAAATTTAACAAGAAGAATTTAGGAAATTAAGAATGGCTTGGGTAACACGTGTCATACTTGTTAAGGGCAAAATTTTAAGAAAAAGTATTGGGGAACAACTTATAATCACTCAAGTTTTAACAACTATAATTAATATTTATTTTTTTTATTAAAAATAATATGTTTAATATGTTAATGATCAACATTAATTACAAATTTGAAAAATAAGAGTTGCCAAATTTAACTTCACATTCACGTAGTTTGCATCAAGGAGTACCAACCCTAGGCTCACGATCGCATCCCCACCCTTCTTCAGTGTTGTCGCTATTGTGGTACTTGCGCCGTCGTCGTGCCGCCGTGCAGACCGATCAAACGCGCATCGCTAGTTTCCGACTTCATTTCTAATCCAACCTGTCCTGTCAACGAGAAATTCAACGTACACACTGCGATTGCATCCCAACCCCACCCTAGTTGTCGTCGTCTCGTGCATGCGCCATCAGGGGCGCAGGTAGGTATAAACAAAGGGGGGCAATGGCCCCCCCCCCCCAAAATTTTAGCTTTTATTCAAAAAAAAAAAAAAGTCAGATCCCCTTTTTTTATTTCTCAGCCCCCCTTCTATTTTTGTTCTATCTTTTCCAACCTCCCTCCCCCTCTCACTTTTAATTTCTACAAAACCCAGCCCAATAGTCCATTCCCTATCCCCTTTTCTATTTCCCAATTCTTATTCCTTTTTTATTTCCCAACGTCACTAATCAGTTCCCCAATCCCCTTTTTTTATTTTTCAACATACAACCGGTCTCTTCCTTTCCCTCTTTTCCCACCTTGGCTTTCAAAAAATTTAGGTAACAACTTTTTCTATTCTTCTTCTTCTTTATCTCTTTAATCTTCTTATCTTTTACAATTTTACCTTTTTAACTCTTATTTTTTTTTGTTTTTTGCAGATTAAAAAAAAAGAGAGTAGTTTAACAAGTGATTTTTCACTCCTCTTTCTCAAAAAAGGTTCTATTTTTATTCTTTTTTATATATTTAGTTATTTACTTAATTAGTTAATTTATTATTATTTGTTAATTAAGTTTATGTTATTATATGTTAGTTTGTATATTTAGTTTTTTTATTAGTTAACTATTTAATTATAATTTTATATTATTTATACTAGGATGTTAGTATTATTGTTCTGAATTTTAATATTTTATTTTAAATTAAAATATAATTTTTATATTTTATAAAGATTTAGACTGTAATTTATACTTTTTGCTAAATATATTTTAAATTATAGGAACTTATTTGGCCATTTGAATTATGAGTAAGTTCAAAACCATTGATACATTTTTTAAAAGAAAAGATCAAGAGAATGAAGATGCTTCTACTATTACTACTCCAATACTTGAGGGGTCATCAAATTTCATTACTTCAAGTTCTTCATTGAATAGCTCAAAGCGTCCACGACTTCTTCCAAATCAACTGGATGTTTTTCGTTTGGAAAGAGATCCTGGAATGCGACCAATGATTTGGAAGTTTCCTCCAAATAAAAGAGATGAAATCCGTCGGGCTTATATTAAAGTTGGGCCAAATCAGCTAATTCTTGATAATTATCCATTTTCTGGTGATAAAAGTCATCGTCGCTTTCAAGCTTCATGGTTTAAATTGTTCCCATCTTGGTTAGAATATTTTATAGAAGATGATGCTATATATTATTTTCCGTGCTTTCTTTTTGCTAAGGAACCTTCAATCAATACGGGTTCAAATGCTTTTATTGAGAATGGTTTCAGGAATTGGAAGAAAGTAAATAGTGGAAAAGAATGTGCTCTTTTGAATCACATTGGCAAAGGTCCTAACTCATTCCATCATAAGGCGCTGAAATCATGTGATGATTTGATGAAACAATCACAACATATTGACAGACTTCTTCATAAGCAAACATCAGAAGAGATTGAAAAGAATCGAATTCGACTAGGAGCATCTATAGATTGCATTAGATGGTTGACATTTCAAGGTTGTGCATACAGAGGACATGATGAAAGCCAAAGTTCAAGCAACAGAGGTAACTTTTTGGAAATGTTAAAATTTTTGGGATCTTACAATGAAAGAGTGAAACAGAATGTTTTGGAAAATGCTCCAAAAAATGCTAAGTATACTTCAAATGATGTCCAAAAAGAAATTCTACATATTCTTGCTACTAAGGTGAGAAATTCAATTAGAGAAGAGATTGGAGATGCCAAATTTTGTATTATTGTTGATGAAGCTAGAGATGAATCTAAAAAGGAGCAAATGGCCATTGTTTTGAGATTTGTTACTCTAGATGGTTTTGTTAAAGAGAGATTTTTTGATCTTGTGCATGTCACTGATACTTGTGCAACAACTTTAAAGAAAGAATTGATTTCTGTCCTTTCTCATTATAATCTCCAAGTTGAAAATATTAGGGGTCAAGGGTATGATGGTGCTAGCAACATGCGGGGTGAGTGGAATGGTTTGCAAGCTTTATTTCTTAAAGATTCTCCACAAGCATACTATGTGCATTGTTTTGCTCATAGGTTACAATTAGCATTGGTGGCAGCTTCAAGAGAGGTACTTCAAATTCATGAATTTTTTACTCAATTAAACTCTATTGTCACTATTGTTAGTGCTTCTTCAAAAAGACATGATCAATTACAAGAAGCTCAAGCAATTGAAAATGCAAACTTGGTTGCTCAAAATGAATTAGAAACAGGCAAAGGTGCGAATCAAATAAGCACTTTACAAAGAGCTGGGGATACTCGATGGAGCTCTCACTTTAATTCTATTTGCAGTTTGGTAAAAATGTTTACTGCTACTAATATTGTTCTCAATATCATTGAAGACGGGACAACTTATGCACAAAGAGGTGAGGCTTATGGTGTTAGTAAAATATTATTGTCATTTGAATTTGTTTTCACTTTGCACTTGATGAAAGAGATTATGGGAATCACTAATGTTCTTTGCCAAGCACTGCAACAACAATCTCAAGATATTCTTAATGCAATGCATATTGTTTCTACATCAAAGTTACTTCTTCAACAATTAAGAGATGGTGGATGGTGCAATTTTCTTGCAAATGTTAAAGATTTTTGTGAAAAACATGAAATTGAAGTCCCTAATATGAGTGCACAATATGTTTTTGGAAGAGGTCGATCTCGTCAACCAAGTGTGACAGTTGAGCATCATTATCGAATAGATGTATTCTTGGCAACAATTGACTCTCAAATACAAGAGTTGAATAGTAGATTTAATGAGCAAACAATAGAGCTTTTGACTTTGAGTTGTGCTTTGGATCCTAAGGACAATTTCAAATCATTCAATATTGAAGAAATCAGCAAGTTAGCAGAGAAGTTTTATCCCCTTGACTTTCCTTCTAATGAGCTAAATATTTTGAAATCTCAGTTGCAACATTATCAGCATGATATACCAAATCATTTGAAAGGCATTGGTACACTTTCTGAATTGTGCAACAAGTTGCAAGAAACGGGAAAATCAAGAACTTATCACATGGTTGATAGATTAATACGTCTTGTTTTGACTCTACCAGTGTCTACAGCAACAACAGAAAGAGCTTTTTCAGCAATGAAAATTGTTAAGACAAGACTCCGAAGTAAGATGGCTGATGAATTTCTTGCAGACAATTTGGTCATCTATATAGAAAAAGAATTAGCAGCTATTTTTGACACAAATTCAATTATAGATGATTTTGAAAATAGAAAAAAACGTCGAATAGCCTTTTCATGATACAAAACTGTAAGTAGTAATTTTTATATATTATTGTCTTATTTTGATTGAGATTATATATTTATTTTTTTTTTAATTTTATCAATAGAAATAGTAATATAAAATATAACACCGCCCCCCTAAATAGTTAGCCTAGCTCCGCCCCTGTGCGCCATCATCGTACCGCCAAACGGCTCGCCTAAACGAGCAGCAATGTGATCAGGGGATTCTCGTGGAGCCATAGTGTTTCACATTCATAGGAGCAAGGTGCAGTTGTTGACGCTGAAGGCAGTTTGAGAGTGTTGCGTCAATGGAACCATCAATTGGTGAAGAAGGATTGTATGTCACTTTCTATGATATGAGTGATCACTCTAATTGCATCGAAGTCAATGTCCCGTATTTGAGTGATGATGATACTCAACATGTAGATAAGGTAAGTGGTGGTTTAGTAGTATAATTGGCGTGGATTTTTTTTTATACTAGTCTGATGGTACAACTTTGATATATGATGTGTTTTTCATGGATTTTTGTTATGCAAGTTGTATGTTTAATTGCAACTTTGTTTAATTTTTTTTTTTGGAGGTATTAAGAGGGATACTCTTGTTTATTATTTGATCTTCTGTAGTAATTTAGTGGATTTTTGTATGTAAATGATTGGATTTTTTTTTTGTTTTACATTGGTGTTCTCAACGAATAAGTGGATGTTGGAAGAGGTTTTTGGGTGTTGAATAGAGGATGCTTATATCTTTATGTTATACATTTTTGGGGATTCGCTTAGCTATATTAAGTTGTTTTCGATTGCTGGTGGAAATTGTTATAAATGTTATTGCGTTGAAAAATGATGATACAGAATTGAGTCATAAGGTGTGAATTGTATTTTATTGTTATTATAATATTAATGGAATCAAATTTTTAGGTGTGTGTGGCATTGAATGTTATTTTTTCTGAATGATTTGCAGTTGCCGGATCATACTGGCATTCACCTAGAGAAAATCTCCTACGTAGGATTGCGATTTGATTCGTTGTAGTGGGCACAGGAATTCTATTTGAATTATGCAAAAAAAGTTGGGTTAGTGAAGAACTGAAGATTGATGGTTTAGAAGTTATAGTAAACTCTCGTTGCAAGTATAGTTACTAAACCAAGCAATCAACCTTTCTTACAAAAGTTTTGGTTGTCACAAGTAACAAACCCCTTTAAAATTGATAACCGAGTATTTAAACCTCGGGTCGTCTTCTCAAGAAATTGCAGGGAGGTATGTTCTTATTATTGGTTATGAGTTTTGTAAATTGGAGTTTTGAAAGTAAGGAACCAGTATGTTGAATGATAAGAAGAATAAAATAAATAAATAACTATAAAATAAACTCTTGGCAAGGTATTAGAACTGGAAGTCCTATCCTTATCAATTGTGATGAGAATTGGATTTTAATCCCACTTTATTAACCTCTAACTATGAAGATAAATCAAGTGGATTAATTAGCTTAATCCTCAGGTCCTAGTCAATTCCTATGGAAAGACTAGAGTTATTGGAGCAACCCCTAATTTCAACCACTGCTTTATTTGACAGCTCAAGCGTTACCAATTACTTAACCAAAGCCAAAAGAGAGAATTCTAAATTAAATCAAAAGCATTCATGTAAATAAAGTAAAGCAAAATTAAATCTGAAAATACCTCAAATTGCATTAATAAAAGAAATCAAATCTAACATGAATATTCATAAATTAATTGGAAAAATAAATAAAAGGAACATTGAACCTATGATTGAAGTTGTAAGTTGAAATAATAAAGTTGAAATCCTAATCCTAAGAGAGAGGAGAGAACATCTCTCTCTAAAAACTACATCTAAAACTAAAATTGTGAATTATGAGAGCTTCCTTATGAATGGATGCATTCTCCCACTTTATAGCCTCTAATATGTGTGTTCTGGGCTGAAAACTGGGTCAAAAACAGCCCAAAAATCGCTCCTAGCAATTTCTGTTACGTTCAGGTCGCGGGAAGGTGACGCGGAGGTGTCGTCCACGCGTTTGCGCGGATTGCAATTTGCAGATACGACGCGGGCGCGTCATTCACGCATTCGCGTCGCCTAACGTCGGGGCAGCTATGGCAAATTATATATCAAATTGAAGCCCCGGACGTTAGCTTTCCAACGCAACTGGAACCGCATCATTTGGACCTCTGTAGCTCAAGTTATGACCGTTTGAGTGAAGAGAGGTCAGGTTGGACAGCTTTAGCAGTTCCTTCAGTTTCTTGTATTCCTTCCATTTTTGCATGCTTCCTTTCCATCCTCTAAGCCATTCCTACCCTGTAATCTCTGAAAATACTTAACACACATATCAAGGCATCTAATGGTGATAAGAGAGGATTAATATTAGCAATATAAAGGCCAAAGAAGCATGTTTTCAATCATAGTACAAAATCAGGAAGGAAAACATAAAGCATGCGATTAGTGTGAATAAATGGGTAAAGAGTTGATAAAAACCACTCAATTAAGCATAAGATAAACCATAAAATAGTAGTTTATCAACCTCCCCACACTTAAACATTAGCATGTCCTCATGCTAAGCTCAAGAGAAACTATAAAAGAAGTGAAGAGGAATGGTAGAATGTATGAAATGCAACATATCTTATATGAATGCAACTACATGCAAAATGTTTCTACCTACTTGGTTAAAAGTAAATAAATCTTTCAAGAACAAATATGAATTGGATTTCACAAATTCAAATTACAAAATAGAGTACAAATAGACTTGCAAGAAGAAAATAGCTCATGAAAGCCGGGAACAAGGAATCGAGCGTCGAACCCTCACCGGAAGTGTATACACTCTAATCACTCAAGTGTTTAAGGTCCGACTTTCTCAATTATCTACTAACCTTGCTTTCTAAGGCTTGCTCTTCATCTAACAATCAACATAAATTTAATGCACAGATACACATATCAAGAGGTCTTTTAAGGGTTGTAATGGGGTTAGGGTCAAGGTAGGATTGTATTTGGGCAAGTGGACTAAAATCTGAATCCTTAATTAACTTAAACTTTTCCCACCTAACTTAAGACAATCCATGTAATCAAAATACAAAACCTAACTATCCATTAACCATGTTTTCCACATATTCATGCATTCTAATTTCAAGTACAGTACATATGCATTGCTTTCACCACTTACTTTGGGGCATTTTGTCCCCTTTTTTTTTTACTATTTGCTCTTCTTCTTTTTCTCTTTTTCTTCTTCTTTTTTTTCTTTTTTTTATATTATATTTTTTTCTTTTATTTTTTCAATGCATATGATTAAATTATTGGATGCATGAATCATGTTCTAAACATTTCTTTTACATTTTCAGAAAATTCTAACAAACTCAATTCTCAAACCAAATGTTTCCGAATTCAACTTTCCCCATACTTAATTCATGGGTACTCTCACTAGTCTAAACTAACCAAGGATTCAAATTAAGGACATTATTATTTTTCGCTTAGAGTTAATGATGTGCTAAAGTGAAGAACAAAGGAGTATAATAGGCTCAACATTGGTTTGCAAAGAATAATGAAAGGGTAAGGCCATATGGGTATGTAAGCTCAGTGAAACAAAGGCCTCAATCATGTAAGTGTATGCATACATCAAACTATGGAAATATAGAATTAAGCAAGACAAAGATCACAATTTTAGAGAGAAAAATACACACCAAAAATAAAATATTGGTTGGTAAAATGCAACTTATTCAAATAGGCTCAAAAATCTCACAAGTTTTGTGTGTTCGAGCTCTAAACCATGTTCCAGTATAATATTTCTTCAAACAAGTGTAACATTAAATTTTATTCAAATTAGTGAAATGCTCTTAAAAGGTTTCTTGAAAAAGAAAATATTACTTCAACCAAGTGGTAAAATATGCACGAAATCAAATAATCATGCAATCAAACATGCAAATGTAACAACTAACAAGGAAAATAAACCATTGGTGTTGAGATAGAAGAGTGACTAACCCATGGAGATCGGTATCGACCTCCCCACACTTAAAGATTGCACCGTCCTCGGTGCATGCTAAGATGTGCCAGTAGACGGGTTGCTTCAACTGTCATTTTTCTCCAAAGATTGTGCAGGTGGACTTGTTTGTCTTCCCATTAAGAAGCTTTTCCTCTCCCTTTGTGGTGGCCATCCTGAAAGAAGAGGGAAAAAAAGAAAAGTAACCCAAAATAAAGATAGAAAATAAATAAAATATAGGTGTTAATGCCAGATAATAAGGGTCTCAATTACATGGTAGCTATAACATGTAAGTGAGAAAATAGTAGAAGTACATGGCAAATCAAGAGTGCAAAAATTTGCAACAATAGGGAAGAGAGTGCAAGACAATATAAATTCATGTCAATGCAAAATTAATACAAATATCATAAAAGATTAGCATTTGACTTAAATAATATTACCCAACAGTGTAGAACAAGTCACTGAGCATCAAAATAATACCAGAAAAGACACAACAGTTGAATATGAACAAGTGACACCAATGGGAAAATATTAATAAATTTAGAAAAGAAAAGAAAAATATGCACAAAATTAAAATGTAATGAATGAAATATGCAAATAAAGTAAGTAAAATAGAATGAAGGTGAAAAGGAATGAGAAGTGAAAGAAATAAAGTAAGAAAGAAAGAAGAAAAGATAGAAGAAACTAGGATTAGAAAAGATAAGAAAAATAAGGATTTGGAGAAGAAAAGATAAGATATTTTGGCTGATCTGGATATTCTGTGCGCCACATGTGACGCAGACGCGTGGGTGACGCGGTCGCGTGGTGCGCGATAAGGTCAGGTGATGCAGACGCGTGGGTCACGCGATCGCGTGACCAGATTTGTGCGAATGGCCTGAGTGCAGCCTCGCGGTCGCACAACTCTCTGTTTGAAACTTGGTATTGCCAAAATCCAGGGTGACGCGGTCGCGTGGTCGACGCGATCGCGTGAGTGGCCATCATGGGGATATGACGCGGACGCGTGAGCCATGCGTCCGCGTGGTAAGGCGTGTGCGATCAGCACCAGTCCAGCACCACTCTCGCACAACTTTCGGTCGTGCACCCTTTCTTACGTCGATTTCCAGGTCACGCGGCCGCGTGAGTGACGCGGACGCGTGGGAGGTAGGTTCCCCATGTGACGCGGACGCGTCAGCGACGCTGTCGCGTGGGATGATTTGTGCTAAAGGCACGCCTCCAGCCACGCTACCGCGTGACTCTCTGTTCGATTTCTCTTCTTCACAATGCACATGTGACGCGGACGCGTCAGCGACGCTGCCGCGTCGCGTGCGTGCTTGCTTTTTTTTTTTAATAATGCAGTATGCAGAATGCAATGCTAATATGAATGTTCTGAAAAATTCCAGGTTCAATACAATAAAATAAAATAAAACTCGAAAATAAATAAAACTAAATAAAAATGAAAAAGGAACGATCATACCATGGTAGGTTGTCTCCCACCTAGCACTTTTAGTTAAAGTCCTTAAGTTGGACATTTGGTGAGCTTCCTGTTATGGTGGCTTATGCTTGAATTCATCCAAAAATCTCCACCAGTGTTTGGAATTCCAACAGCCTCCGGGGTCCCAAACTAGGCACGTAAAGCCTTTGAGCAGCTTCAAACAGATTCTTAGGCTCCCGGGGTGTTGAATGTCAGAACAGATTCCAGGATCCCAAACCTTGCTTTTGCACCCGTCTTCTTGTTGATCATCATGATTCCATCCGGGTGGCAAGCAATCTGAATTCTCACTAAAGCGGCCAAACAACTTCCTAGACCCATTCAGTTGAGCTTTACACCAACCCTTGCATTTAAACTTTGAGCTTCCAACCATAATGAACCTTGCAGGACAATTCTTACCACTGACCATCTTCCTCTTTCTCTTTATGCCACAAAGAGCTCTAAGTTGACCATCCGTCTCCAGTAGCCCATATTCAAGTGGAATTAGAAAGCTAAGGGATATGAATTTTACCCACTTAAATGTTGTGAAGGATGATGGTAACTTAGGGGGAGGGGTCTCCAATAACTTCGGCAAGGTGATTTTCAGCTCCACTCCCTTGTGCTCTTCTTTGACAACTTCCACCTCTTTGCAAGCTTCTTCAATTTTAACCTCTTCCTCTTGGTAGCTTTCTTCCAGTTCAATCTTTTCTTCATTGCTCACCAAGGGCATGAGAGGCTGTGCTTCTGCTTCTTTAGTCTCCATTTCTTGATCAACCTCTTCCAAGTCTTCAACCATGGTATGCCTTGGAGGTTGTAACCCTCCTCAACATTAATTTCAATTGCCTTGGAAGGAGGTTCTATAACCTGACTTTCCCATGGAGGTTCAGCATCTCCTAAGTCTGCAATCAATTCTTCTTCTTCGATAATTTCGGCTTTCTCCACTTGTTCCAGTACAAAGTCATGCTTCTTACTATCCACTGGAGTTTTTAGTATCTCCTTCATGCTACGTTCTTCATTAGATTGTCCACATGAAGCCATGGGGGTTCCCTGAATGTCCGAACGTTTGGAAGGTAATTGATTTATTGCTTGGTCCAGCTGGCGAAGGGTTGCATTAAGTCTGTCCATTGCTTCCTTGAAACGCTCTGTTGAGTCTTGAGGTGATGGATATGGACATGATACATAGGGAAGTGGTGGTTCTTGATATGGTTCATATGGCTCATAAGGTGGTTGGTATGGTGGATAAGGGTTAGGATCATATGAGGGTATTTGGTAGTAAGGGGCTTGTGAGTATGGTGGTCCAAAACTATTTTGAGGAGGTGGTTCATTGGCATATGATGGAACTTGCTGGTAACTATAAGGGAGTCCACCATATCTATTGCATTGGCATGCATTGTAGGATGGTCTTTGTCCATGGTATCCTGGAAGGTGTTGTTGCCTAAAGGGTTGATCAGATCCTCTTGGCTCCTTCCATCTCTGATTGTTTTGACCTTGATGCATGTTCCTGTTATAACTTCCATTCCTTGCAACAGCATTGGAACCAAACTCAAAGCGATGGGGGTGAGAATTCATAATAGCAAATAAAAATTAAAAACGAAAATAAAAATAAATTTTAAATTAAAAGGTTATTGAAATTAAAATTTTTGAATTTGAAAAATTAAATTTTGAATTTTGAGTTTTTAAATTTTGAATTTTGAATTTTGAAATTTAAAATTTTGAAAATTGAATTTTTAAATTTTGAATTTTGATTTTTGAATTTTAAAATTTTGAAATTAAAATTTTGAATTTTGAATTTTTTATTTTGGAAATTGAATATTGAAATTTGAAATTTGAAATTTGATTTTTGAAATAAGATAAGATAAGATTTTGAAAAAGATATGATTTTTGAAAAATATTTGAATTTTGAAATTTAAAACTAAGATAAGATAAGATAAAAATTTTAAAATCAAAATCTGAATTTTTTTTTATGGAAAATTCAAAAATTCAATAAAAATAAAGAGAAAAGATATTTTGGAATTAAATGAGGAAAGAGAAAAAGAATAAAATGACACCAAACTTAAAATTTTTAGATCAAAATGAAGAAAACAACTAAGAACAACTTGAAGGTCAAGATGAACACAAAGAACAACTTTTTGAAAAAAATTTAATAACTAAATAAAAACCAATAACCTCTTAATTTATGAAAAAGCAAAAATAAAAACAAAAATAAAAACAAATAAACAAGTAAAAAGCAAATATTTACAATAACCAATAATAAGGCACACGTTTGCAATTCCCCGGCAACGGCGCCATTTTGAAGAACTAAAGATTGATGGTTTAGAAGTTATAGTAAACTCTCGTTACAAGTATAGTTACTAAACCAAGCAATCAACCTTTCTTACAAAAGTTTTGGTTGTCACAAGTAACAAACCCCTTTAAAATTGATAACCGAGTATTTAAACCTCGGGTCATCTTCTCAAGGAATTGCAGGGAGGTATGTTCTTATTATTGGTTATGAGTTTTGTAAATTGGGGTTTTGAAAGTAAGGAACTAGTATGTTGAATGATAAGAAGAATAAAATAAATAAATAACTATAAAATAAACTCTTGGCAAGGTATTAGAACTGGAAGTCCTATCCTTATCAATTGTGATGAGAATTGGATTTTAATCCCACTTTGTTAACCTCTAACTATGAAGGTAAATCAAGTGGATTAATTAGCTTAATCCTCAGGTCCTAGTCAATTCCTATGGAAAGACTAGAGTTATTGGAGCAACTCCCAATTTCAACCACTGCTTTATTTGACAGCTCAAGCGTTACCAATTACTTAACCAAAGCGAAAAAGGAAAATTCTAAATTAAATCAAAAGCATTCATGTAAATAAAGCAAAGCAAAATTAAATCTGAAAATACCTCAAATTGCATTAATAAAAGAAATCAAATCTAACATGAATATTCATAAATTAATTGGGAAAATAAATAAAAGAAATATTGAACCTGTGATTGAAGTTGTAAGTTGAAATAATAAAGTTGAAATCCTAATCCTAATCCCAATCCTAAGAGAGAGGAGAGAACCTCTCTCTCTAAAAACTACATCTAAAACTAAAATTGTGAATTATGAGAGCTTCCTTATGAATGGATGCATTCCCCCACTTTATAGCCTCTAATCTATGTATTCTGGGCTGAAAACTGGGTCAAAAACAGCCCAAAAATTTCTCCCAGCGATTTCTGTTATGTTCAGGTCGCGGGAAGGTGACGCGGAGGCGTCGTCCACGCGTTCGCGCGGATTGCAATTCGCAGATACGATGCGGGCACGTCATTCACGCGTTCGTGTCACCTAACGTTGGGGCAGCTATGGCAAATTTTATTTCAAATCGAAGCCCCGGACGTTAGCTTTCCAACACAACTGAAACCGCATCATTTGGACCTCTGTAGCTCAAGTTATGACCATTTGAGTGCAGAGAGGTCAGGCTGGACAGCTTTAGCAGTTCCTTCAGTTTCTTGTATTCCTTCCACTTTTGCATGCTTCCTTTCCATCCTCTAAGCCATTCCTGCCCTGTAATCTCTGAAAACACTTAACACACATATCAAGGCATCTAATGGTGATAAGATAGGATTAATATTAGCAATATAAAGGCCAAAGAAGCATGTTTTCAATCATAGCATAAAATCAGGAAGGAAAACATAAAGCATGCGATTAGTATGAATAAATGGGTAAAGAGTTGATAAAAACCACTCAATTAAGCATAAGATAAACCATAAAATAGTAGTTTATCAGTTAGTCATTAAGATTAGGAATACCAATTTTTGACAAGACAAGGAAGGAATTAAGGATACCTATTAACTAATCGATACATTGCAATCGGAAAGGTTATTGGGAGTCTCGAGTGAAGGCAGCATCTCGGGTAAAAAAAATAACAACCACGAGATATAGAGCAAGGATGTACGTGATGTTGGATAGGAAAAAAGATAATTGGATGGTGTCAAAATTAGAATTGAAGCATATCCACCCATGTTCTGCTAAGAAATCGGTCCATTACCACAAGTACAAAGAACTGACCATACATTCCAAGTGTGTGATTGATGACAACGATGAGGCTGCATATGGCCTAACAAGACCTACCTCACACTGGCAAATGATGTTAGTAGGTCGTCGAATTTGAGTTACTCAGAAAAGGACGTGAGGAATTACATTACAAGCAATCTCCACTGTCCTAATGATAACGCGGATGTTAAAGAAATCTTGAGCTATTTTTTGCGAATGAAAGAGATCAACTCGAATTTCTTTTATGCAGTAGATATCGACAAAGCTAACAAGTTTAGGAGTGTGCTTTGGGTAGATACAAGGTGCAGGGCGTCGTACGAATATTATAGAGACATGGTGTCGGTTGATACAACATGCATGAGAAATAACTATGTGTGTGTTTGTGTCTCTAGTGAAAGCTTTTCTGTTTTGAAATTATCGCGAGTTCTTACTTGTAGCTATTTTTCTTGCAGGCATGGACTACCGTTTGCATCTTTTGTTGGTGTTAGCCATCATGAGAAGTCCACTCTACTTGACAATGCTTTGCTTGGGAATGAGTAAATCCCTAACTTTGAGTGAGTATTCACGCAACGGGTTAAATGCATGGGAACTGCCCCACAAGGTGTCATCACGAACTAGTGCAAGGCCATGTTTGGTGCTATTAGGAATTTCTTTCCAAATACTCGTCACCGATGGTGCATATGGCACATATTAATGAAGATACCGGCTAAACTCAGAGGATACACTCGGTACAGAGAAATACATGCTAAAATGACTGCCATTGTATGGAATGCTTGGTCTATGAAATCTTTCGAGAAGGATTGGGCTGGATGAATTGAGGTCATAACAGATGACTATCTATATCAAGTTTAGTTTTTGTGTTACGTTTTGTCATGTGCTTGTATGCTCTTTTTGGGGAGTAGATTCTTTGTAAAGCCTTTTTCTGATTATACTAGATTTTTGGTTCCATTTTCATCGGATGGATTATAACTCATTTGGATATTTTATTGGATATCTCTTTTTCATGTTCGATGGATGTTTCTTTTCCTAAGTCAATAGATGTTTGTGATGATGTAGCTAAGTGTTCATGATAGTGCTTTTCACATTTTTGTTTTTGTAGACCTTTATGACGATCGACGAATATGGGTGGTTGTGTACTAAAAATATAAACCTTTTTTGTACATAAATAATTTTAAGAATGACCTACAATATGGTCAAACAAGAGTCAAGTTCCTCCTAAAGGTATTGGGTAAAAGGATAGAACCCAAAAAGAGCACCTTGAGGAGTTGAATTTCTCTTCAGTGTGAACTAAATTGGTGGAAATGGATTGGTTGGATTTGGAGTGTAAAGAGTGTCATCTAGTTGAAAGAAAACCAAACAAGATGTCCCTTCACTAATGTCACATGTCATAAGCTTTAGTTTAACTTGTGAAAATCAACTTCCTCCATTGAACAGTTGAAAAGACTTGAAGTGACGGGAATATCCAAAAATATTTAGGATAAAAAGAGTAGGTCTAACATCAGACTATAACCATTGGATAATAGATTTCTTTTTCATTATGATTTTACACTATAAAAAGACCTCAAACCACCTCTTTAAGGGGACCTTCGACTTTCTTTTTAGATTCTGAAGCTGAGAAGCTAAAAAACCCCATCTTTTTCTCTCCCCAAAATTTCTCTCATTGTTCTTCATTTCATTCATCACCTTCACAAGTAAAAACTGGCATTCAGGTGTTCCATCAAAATACTCGATAACCATTAGCCAACCCCTGTCCACTTTAAATAAAGCACATTCATCCTCTTGTGACATTAGTGGAGGTCTCAACACTTGTTCTCCACCTCTATTTCTCATTATTAGTTCTTGTATTGCTTATTTGTCATTAATAGAAGTGTTTTTCTCATAAGTATACTTGTCTCGAATCTCTCATCTTAACCATTATTTTTCACTTAATCTATTTTTCATAAAACTTACTCGAATCAATGTGTTTCAATATTTTTCCAAGGTAAATTTTGGACAGATATGAGGAGTACTCAAAGAGTGAAAGTATGCACGCTTTTTACGGGATTTTAACATTCCAACCGTGGATTGGTTCAGTTCGTGCATGAGTATGATAATGTGCTGGGAACAAGGAGCAAAAAGAACTGGAGGATGATGCTACAGACTCTAAAGGAGTTATTCCCTATTCATCCAGCTATACAATTGAAAAACAATTTCAACAGGAGTACACAAGCTCTATGTTTAGGGAAGTCCAACAGGAATTCAAGAAAAAAGGCAATTGTTTATTTTGACACAAGAGGGTGATTCGTTTTGTGTGGACGTGGATGAGCGATACCTACTTTTTGGGGAGTCTAGGTACTGCACCAACAGTGTTGATTTTGACCCTTTAACACATAAGGTTTGGTGCGAGTGCAACATGTTTGAATCAAGAGGTATACATTGTTGCCATTACCTTGCTGTGTTTTCATATTACAGAGTAGATATAGTATCATCTTGTTATGTTCTTTCTCGATGGAGCAAAAATGTACCGCGCAAGCACACTTACATCAAGAGCAACTATGTCGTATCGATCGGATGAAAGCCATAACTTATTCAGAGGATTGTGTTCATATTTCTTTAATGTTGCCCAAAATTTCGTGACCTGTAACGAAGAAGCGGCCATGTTGCATTCGGCTCTTGATGATGTCAGAGCCAAGTCAGTTGATTATCATGCCAACTTGGGATCCAAAAGTGTTGTTGGTACACAGAACAACATGGCCACACAGTATGAGTGCGTGGTTAGTCCAGACGACATTCAAGGTCTTTCAAAAGTGGCAACTAAGGGTTGGTCGATATCGAAGAGGTTTGGAGCTAAATTGGATAGATCGATCAAGAAATATATACAAAGAAGAAAGAGAAATACACCTTTAATATGTGTTTAGCATTAGTTAATTTTGGATTCTTTGTTGATATGGATTTATGGATGAAATTGACTTATTTACCTTTTGCATGATGATTTTTTTTAGGAAAATGATGTAGCACCTACTCGAAATGTAGTGGTCAATTCTATTGTTATAACGAATGAATTATAAGAACATAGCGGATTCGTGTCTTTGTTAAACTCGTTTGGAAATAGTTTGAAGAGTTTTGATTAGGAACTTGTAAAGATAAGTACTTTGGTTTTTGGATATTTTCCTTTTTTTTTATACAGAAAACTTAATTCCTTAACTATTCTAGCCGCCTTTAAACATTAAAAATTAAGGAAAAAAATATTTGGGTGTGGCCCGTTTGTCCAAAAAAGAAAAAAAAAGACCAAAAAGAAATTGCTCCCCCTCCCAAAGAATAAGAACGTTTAGGGTTTTTGCGTTTTTCTCTGTGGCTCACTGGAAACTCGTTCGGCACCTATTCATCGTCCTCCAGGTATTCCTTCCCTCTCCCTGTTGCCAATTCGTTCGTGTTCTGTTATTTCATCGTTTATTTCTTCAAATATATTGTCTCATTGTAACGTAGCTTTTTCTCATGCGATGATTTTCTTGTCAAGTCCTAAATGAGTAGCTGGTACTATCGTATGTTTGTACTGTCAATGTTTATTCTGCGGAAATTACGAAAATATTTGCTGTAAAGCTTCGTAGCACAAGATCTGATTTTTCGGTATATTATTGTTGTTTTGTTTCCCTGTACAGTGAAGAAGAGATTGCTCTTTTTTCCTATCAACAAGGATGTCTGGGTATGTTCCATTTTATTTATCTCATGTCTTATTTATTCAATTTTCTTTCCCGTATGGTTCTTAATGCCGTGCTGTTGTTCATATTATGCTTTGCATACTGCTTGCAATCTAATTGACTTGAAAACTCAACACGATAAACTAATTTTTAGTATTGGATCAGAATTTTTTTTTGGGTCAATATATGGAAAATTTGGGACATAATGGAGTAGCATTTTTTTCTTCAAATTGACACTCTTGACGGGGAATATAGGTTTTTTTTTTCCCTCTGTTCATAATCATGAATAAATAGTTCTGTCAATTTAACTTCATCCCTTATGGAATTGGCTTTAAAAGTTAAGTCCCACATGATTTGATTAGTCTTTTGCATTGTATTTTTTTAATTCTCTATGTGCTAAGTTAGCTATTTTAGGTTGTTGTAGTTATCATGATTCTTCTATTTGTATGTTGAGTAGCTTACCGGCCACCGCTGACAAACCATTTCTTTTATTTGATTAAGCTACTATTTTGGTCTCCAAAAGATTCAATTTTTGACAAAATGGTCTTTGAAAGAAAAATGACATTTTGATTCTCCAAAAATATCCCAATTTGCCAAAATACTCCAAATATAGGGAGTGACACAGTATTTTGCAAGCCTAATTAGAAAAACGAGATTTCTCCATTTTTCAAATTTATTGGTTTTATGCTAAGTGAATTTATTTTGGGCCATTATTCTTTTGTGAATGGTAAAAAAAAAAAAAATTGGGAAAAGGATTCTAGAGATTGAATTTTTCTTCGATTATTTGTATGTACTTTCTAAATAATTTTTCAAATGTTCCAATAAAAAGTTGAATCAAATGCACGGGCTATTTGCCACTTATGGAGAAAATAGCTTATTTTGTCAAACTGAAATCATCTCTGGGGAGCCAAAATGTCATTTTTCTTTTCTCTTTCAGAAGGGTCATTTTGTCAAAACTTAAATTTTTTGAAAGCCAAAATGGTAGTTATTTGATACCCTTTTTTATCATACTCTTAATCTGCAGTGAAGAAGGTCCTGTTGTGGCAGCTGAGCCAGCAGCTCCTGCCATTGGCGAGCCAATGGATATCATGACTGCCTTACAGCTAACACTTAGGAAGTCACTTGCTTATGGTGGTCTTGCACGAGGCCTTCATGAGGGTGCCAAGGTGATCGAGAAGCGCACTGCTCAGCTCGTTGTTCTTGCTGAGGATTGTGACCAACCTGACTATGTTAAACTCGTCAAGGCCCTTTGTGCTGAGCACAATGTTAGTTTGCTGACAGTTCCAAGTGCAAAGACCCTTGGAGAATGGGCTGGGGTAAGTCTTTGAAACTTTGTTCTGCCGTGCAATTCATATCCTCTCAAACTTCTGTCTCCTTAAATTTAAATAAATCTTTTCTGCCCTCCTTGCAGTTGTGCAAGATTGATTCGGAAGGAAAAGCTAGGAAGGTAACTGGTTGCTCCTGCGTAGTTGTGAAGGTATCATGTTTTTCTTTGCTTTTGTGCAATTCATATTGTCTCTTGCTTCTTTATTATTATTATTATTATTATTATTATTATTATTATTATTAAACTATTCGTTCCCTGTAGGATTTTGGAGAAGAACATGAAGCCTATAATGTTGTCCTTCAGCACGTTAAAGCTCAATGAGTAGTTGCAAATTACATAGTTTGTGTTGGGCTTCAGTTTGGGATTTTTTCATTAGGGTGAATTTTGCGTTGTATTAGGGATTTGAAGTGTGGAAAATGCACGTGCCCATTTAATTCTGGTTTATCGACTAATTCCATAACTTATTTTGAGTTAACGACTGTTTTGGTAATGAAAGTTTTTGTTTAAAATCAAAATCGTTCTTTTTTTTCAAAATCATTCCCAACTTCATAATTATTTTTAAAATGATATTTTTTACTAAAATCTTGATTTTTTGGATAACATTAATAAAAATAATTATAAAACTAAAAAAATGAAAAGAGAAAACAGAAAGAAAAAGAAAGCAGAGAGAAGCAGATTTGACCGTTGAGGAGAGGGGCAGAACGGAGAGAGAGATTGCAAGAGAGGAGAGCAAAAAGGAGATAGAATTCATCAAAATAGAACAATATATCATCCATTTGATGGGCACGGTAGTGACAATTGAAAAACCCATTTGGGTGTTCGTCTTTGCCAGAAAATGACAAGATTGAACTCAGGGAAGCTCTTTGCGCTCTGAAAGGCGGGACAATAGAAAACGGAGTAGGTTTTTCAAGTTATGAAAACCAATGTGATAGTCATGGTGGTGGAGGTGGTGTTGAATTGGTTAAGAACAATGTTTCCGTTTGGTGTGACTGTGTTGGGAGAGAATTGGAAGATGGTTGTCGTCAAGGTGTGGCTGATTCCCAGATGAATGGGGTCTCCTCTTTGTTGAAAATGAAAGAAAGTGGGGTGTTTTTGGTGTTGGAATGGAAAGAGGAAAATAAATATTGGAAGAGAAGTGAAGATAAAGGTGGTCAATTTGGAAAAATTGTGACTAAAGATGTTCCAAACTTCCAATTACTGAGGCAAGTAATATAAGAACAGGGATTTTTTTTTTTCGGTTCAGAGAACAGGGACTTGGATGCAGAAGATTTGGTGAAGAATGATGAGAGAGAGAAAGGGTGGATACAATGCTTGGTTGGGAATGGATTAGGGAGGGATGAGATTTTTCTTTCAAAGAGTTGCAATTACCAATTTTATTAGGGATAAATTTGTCCAAACATTATAATTAAGGACGATTTTGAAAATAATAAAAAAAAAGAAGATAAAGATAGATGTCACTTGAAAGTTGAAATGATCATCCATGCACTCATTAGGTGCTGTAAATCACAAGAAGCCTGAAAAAGGAGCTCTATGGCAACCTACCTCTTGTACAGTTGTACCCGCAGCACGAATCGTTCCATCAATGGTGGCTAAATCAAATAGCAAGCCTTCATTAGAATCTGAAAATGACAAAGACGGAGCTGATAGTTTATCTGTGCTGGGAAATCTGGAAGTCTTGAGCACAATTAAAACTTCATACTATCAAATACATAAAATTCAAATTCACATAACTTTTTTTTTTTTTTAAACTAATCAATTTTCTATTTTTTAACCATATAACTAAAATTCACAATAAAAATTAAAGTTAGTCTTTTTTATTGGAGAAAAAAAAAACATCTTTAATTTCTACTACTATTTATAACACAAAAATTGATATAAAATTATTTTTTGTGACAAGTAAACCATAAACAGAAATGGAAGAGAATTTCTCATTAGAATTGTTGTTAGAATTTATATTTTCTACTAATAAAGGTAGCACACCTTTTTTAAATTGCAATGATATTGAATTTTTTTTTCTGTCAAAATCGCAATAATTTATGAGGTATTTTATTCTCTTTTAAATTGAATTGATACGTGTAGATTTATGTTTCTCTCTTAACCTACATGTGATTTTTGTTTTGAAGGTAAATAAGGTAGCTATCATCCATGAATAGGACAAATAACATAAAAAAGAACTGTTGAGTTTGAGAAAATAAAAATAGCAATTTAATGATGACTAACATTAGAGACGGAGCTAGATGAAATATTAGAAGGGGACCAAAAATATTTACACAATAAAATAAGACTAAAATAAAATTTTAAAGGGGGCTAAATTAAAATTTACATATAATTTACATGTAAAAAATTAAAATTAGGGGGAGCCATTACCCCCTTTTTATGTATGTAGCTTCGCCCCTGACTAACATTATAGTTTTGGGTTAAAAGCTTAAAAATATTTGTGATGTGTGTATTCATTGTGCAAAAAAATAAAATGTTCAAAATAGGCTCTATTGCAACATCGCTCATATCCAATGTGCCCAACATTCCAACTAAATACTCTTTTCTCTTTTCTAATTATAATCCAAGATAAAAATGTATTTCAAAACCAATTAGTAAGATCAGATTAGGATTCCAAGTAAGTAAAAAAGGAGATCACCAAGCTTATTCATCAAAGAGGAAAAAGAAGAAAAATTCAAGAGTTGGAGTCAAAAAATAAAATAAAATCTGATTTGATTTAGAGGTCAACCTTTTTAACTTGTTGAAACTACCATCTTCTTTCATGCACCATTCAAAGTAAGAAGAAGAAAATGAAGGTTGCTTTTCTTTGCTGTAAATCAAAGGTCACAATTGAAACTTGGGACCAAAGAATGGATCAATGATTCAGATTTTTGAAGTCAAAAAAAAAAAAAAAAAATAGAAGCAACTGGATAAAGATTCAAACCAACTCTAATCATTGCTAATGTCCTATCTCTTCTTTGCAATTTTGCTATGAATTTTGGAAAAAAGAACAAAATCAAAGGTTTTCAACCAAGCTCAAGTTTTGGAAACTTTACTCTTATTTAAAAGGGTAAACAGCTAGAAATTGAATCAAGGAGAGTGAGCACGGATCTTCATAACTTTCAAGCTTAACCTTCTTCTCCTTTATGGTTTTACATTGAATTTTTTATTTTTCAGACTTATCCTTCTTTGTTCTTTAATTAATGAAAAAAGATAAATATGTGAGACATCAGTAAAAGTCATTGAGAGAAAAGGCAAAGATAGTAATCTTAGTGAAAAGTCAGAAATTATTTCAAACTATTTTGTATGTATGTCTGTTTTGTATTCATGAACTTGAGAGGATTTTCTTGCTAAGTTGGGTAAGCACTTAGTGATTGAAAGTCTAGGGAGTGAACATAGCCAAATTAAGTTTGAGTAGAAGTTTAGTTTGTCCCTAATAGAATTTGGTTGAATACTTGAGAATTGGTATTTGTAATCTTTGATAAAGATAGTGGAAATCCCACCACAATTGTGGTAGAGACTAGATATAGACTATATTGCACAAGGTCATTGAACTAGGATATATGACTGTGTCATTTTCTCTTCTCTGTTCTATTTCTGATTTTATTCGATGTGAGACCAAATTAAATTGTCTCCTGTTTAATCTATCTCACATAAGTCACAACAACTCAGTACACTAAAAAATAACATGCTTTGTTTCTGATTAATCGTTAAGAGACAAAATAAAATTGTCTCCTACATAATCAACTTTGTAGACTCAACAGCAACACTGAGTTAAATCTAGTTTAAAGTTAAAGTGAACAAGTTTTAAAAGAGTCCATATATTCAGCCCCCTTCTCTAGGTCACTAAGAACCTTCAATTGGTATCAAGAGCCCAATCTTAAGGAATCAAGGTTCACAGCTTGGAGTAAAGATTTAATGGCCAACAACATGGGTGCAAACATTACGATTTACACACTCACTAAAGGCCAATTCAACAACAGACCTCCTTTTTTTAATGACAAGAACTACATTTATGAAAAGGAAAGAATACAGATATTTGTGTAGTCTATTAATTACAATATCTGAAAGATCATTATGAACGGTCCACAAGTTCCAACAAAGACGAGTTTTGAAGGAGTGGTGACCTCTAAAAAAGAAGGCGAATGGAATGATGAAGATAAGAAGAAAGTGAAACTGAACGCAAAGGCAATCAACATGTTTATATTTATGAGTATCAACAAAAAAAATTCTAAAAATTACATATGTAAAAAGAGAAATCCTATATGTAATAGGCTAGAGTCAAAGCCATTGAATTGATGAATCTAATCCTCTTCTTTCGGCTGGCTTAAGAAGGTTGCGGTGAGAATATAATGAGGATCACTTCAGAACTCTAGGAAAATGGGCGTTTGAGGGCGGGATCTAAAAGTTCTCCAACGTGTTGTGGAGCCTTCGGTTGTGAGAATGTCTTTTGGCTTCCTCAGGGCACAACACGAAAAGCTACTCCGAACCTAAAGATATCTGGGTCGATAAATTTGGAAAACTATAAAAGTACCAAACATTGGGAACTACCCGAGGATCTAAATTAAAATTTATATACTTAAAAAAATTTGAGATTTTTGTTAGGCCGAGTGAAATTATGTTAAATTAGTAACACTATTAATTCATATATGTTATTATTATCTTATTTTTAGAATTATAGAATTGCTGAATATCAACCGATAATGAGGTTAGAGTTATTAACGTTTTCAGTAGAAGTGTCAATTTAGCCCAAACCTTAGGGCTAGCCCTCAACCCTCCAAAATAATTCTAGCCCACAACCCCAAAAATTACAAAATCATATTTTGTAAGCCCAACCCTAATTAAGCCCTCCAACAAAAATCAAAACAGGGCTGGCCCTATAAGCCCTACAAGCTCTAAATCTAATCTTTTCCTCCTTGAGACCCTGACCCGAGAACTACTTCTACGTTGAAACGATGAAAGGATCTGTGTTCTACTTCTGCGTTCTACCTGCGGTACTCTTCCTCCTTCTCCTCTGCATTCTATTCCACATACGACGGTGGCTGACTTCTGTGCTTTGCTCCTCCTACGACGGCGGCTGTACCCAGTGAACGACGCGGTGGCTGATTGATAAACCCTATTTTTAGGGTTTATCTTGTGCTTAATTTAGTGGATTTTATCCATTAGTCTCACACTTATTCATAGAATTCGCATGTTTTACATTTTCCTTCCTAATTTTGTGCTATGAGTGAAAACATGCTTCTTTGACTTTAAATTTGCTAATTTTAATCTTCTCTTATTACCATTTGTTGCCGTGATATGTTTGTTAAGTATTTTCAGGGTTTATAGGGCAGGAATGGCTTAGAGGATAGAAAGGAAGCATGCAAAAGTGGAAGGAATACAAGAAATTGAAGGAATTGCAAAGCTGTCAAGGCTGAACTCTTTGTATTAAATCGATCATAACTTGAACTATAGAGGTCAGAATGAGGCGGTTCCAATTGCATTGGAAAGCTAACATCCGGGGCTTCGAAATGATATGTAATTTACCATAGTTGCCATGCTGTTAGGCGAGGCGTAAGCGTGGATAACGCGTACGCGTGGATAGTGCGGCAGAAAAGCGATGCGTACGCGTGGGCGACGCGTACGCGTGACAGAGACACGTGCTGCACGTATCAGAAATCACTGGGGGCGATTTCTGGGCTGTTTTTGGTCCAGTTTGAAGCCCAATATGAAGATTAGAGGCTGCAGAGTGGGCAGAATGAGGGAAGGAATTCACCTTTCATAATTTTAGGTTTTTAGGATTTTTAGTCGTTGTCATTCTTAATTTCAGATTTCTACTTTGGTTTGATTTAGCTTTCTTCTACTCTTATTTATTCTATACTTTAGTTATCTATTTCTCTTTATGATTTCCTTATTTTGCTAAACTAGTTTATGAATCCTCCATGTTAGATTCAAATTCTTATTAATGCAATTTGAGGTATTTTATGTTTATTGTTTCTTTCTTCATTTGTTGGTATTGATTCCCTGCAATTGGTTATTTAAGTTTAATATTCCTTGTTAATTTTCTATTTTTTATTTTGTGCCTTCCAAGTATTTGATACAATGCTTGGCTGGGTTTTAAATTAGATTTCTCTATTCTTAACTTGGATTGATTATTTAGAGACTCTTGAGTTATCAAAAGTATTTTTGTTGATTGGTAATTGAGACTTACTAGTTGGCTTAGGCTTTACTAAATCTAGTCTTTGATTAGGACTTGTGAACCTAAGTTGATTTTGCTCACTTGACTTACATTCATTGTTAGAGGTTAACTAAATGAAAGTAAAAGGCAATTACCATCACAATTGATAATGATAATCAGGATAGGACTTCTAATTATCAATCCTTGCTAAGAGCTTTTCTTAGTTTTAGTTTATTTTATTATCATTTTACATTCCTTGTTCAACATTTAAAAACCCCAAAAATATACTTTTCCATAACCAATTATAAGTACACCTCCCTGTAATTCCTTGAGAGACGACCCGAAGTTTAAATACTTCGGTTTATTTTTATTGGGTTTGTATCTGTGACAAACAAATTAAATTTGATTGAGGTCTATAATTGTCGGTTCAAAACTATACTTACAACGCGCTTAATTTTGTGAAATTCTTTACCGACGATTTTCCCTCCATCAATTTTTGGCGCCGTTGCCGGGGAATTGCAAACGTGTGCCTTACTATTGGTTATTGTAAATATTTACTTTTTGCTTGTTTGTTTGTTCTTGTTTTTAATTTTTATTTGCTACCATGAATTCTCACCCCTTTGGCTATGAGTTTGGTTCAAATTATGTTGTAGGGAATGAAAGCTACAATGAGAACATGCATCAAGGATGGGACAATCAAAGGTGGATGGAGTCTCAAGGATTTGATCAACCCTCTTGGCAACAACCTCCACCAACATACTATGACCAAGAGCCATTCCAAGAGGCATACCAAGATAATGGCTATGGTAGACCCCCCTTGTAGTTACCAATAAGCCCACCATATGCCTATGAATCCCCTCCTCAATATAGTTTTGAACCGCTGTACTCACAAGCCCCATGTTACCAAACACCACCCATATGACCCTAATCCTTACCTACTATACCAAGAGCCTTATGAGCTATACGAGCCATACTTCGAACCACCCCCATTCCAACACAATTACTCCCAAGAACCACCTCCTCAATATACACCACCTCCATATCCCTATCAAGATAAACCTTTTCCATATCCTTATCAAGATGAACCACCCTCCTATCATGAATCCTTTCTCCCAAATAATGAACCCTCCTATAAACCCCAAGCTCCAATAGATAATTCTCTCACTTTATTACTTCAAGAGCAACGTGAAACTCAAAGGATGACACTAGAATTCATGGCTACCTTGACCGAGGTAGTAAACACTTTGGCCTCCTGATACTCCTACACTCAAAGCACTTGCATTGCCAATTGTGGAGAATCAATAGAAGAGTGTAGCATGAAGGAGAGATTAGAAACTTTGGTGGAGAACAAGGAGTGGGATTTTGTATTGGAACAACTGGAGGAAGCCGTAATTGTTGAAGAGGAAGAAGTGGTCGAAGACTTAGGAGATGCTGAACCTCCATGGGAATCTAGAGTTATAGAGTATTCCTCCAAGAAGCTTGAAATTGATGTTGAGGAGGATAGTGCACAACCTCCAAGACATGTTCATTATGAAGAATTGGATGGAATAGATCAAGAGGCAAGTTCTCTTGGTGATGATGATCATGAATCAAGCCATCCTAGTGATGAACTTGCATCCACAATCAAACCCCTTGAGTTTGAAGAACCTTCTCCAAGTGAATCTGAAAATGATATTGAGGTAGACTTTTCTCAACCTCCAACTTATGACTTGAATGACGGGGAAGAATTAGAAGAACTTGATAAGGTCGCAGTTGAAGTTGAAGAGGCTTACAAAGAGGTGGAAGAATTCAAAGAAGAGCACAAGGGAGTGGAACTTGCAAGATCATTAGAAACACCTCTCCCGAAGCCATTACCATCCAATACAACATTCAAGTGGGTAAAATTCTTATCCTTAACCTTTACTTTCCCACTTGAATATGGTTTACTTGAGACAGATGGTCAGCTTAGAGCTTTGTGGCCTTAAGAGTACGAGGAAGATGGTTAGTGGTTGGAGTTGTCATGCAAGGTTCAATATGGTTGCATGCTCCAAGTTGAAGTGCAAGAATTGGTGTAGAGCTCGATTGAATGGGTCTAGGAAGATTTCTTGGTGCAAAAATGAGAATTCTTCAACCTTGTCACCCGAATGGAAGCATGAAGATCAAGAAGAAAGGGTGATGACCAACAAGGTTTAGGACCCTGGAATACACCTCAACCTTCATCAATCTTGGGGCCTTGTCACTTGTTCAAATTTTCTTGGAAGCGTGATGCGCCTAGTTTGGGATCCCAGAGGCTATTGGAATTGCAAACATTGGTGGGTATTCCTGGACGAGTTCAAGCATAAGCCACCCTATCAAGGACCTCACCAAATGTCCAACTTAAGGACAATAACTAAAAGTGCTAGGTGGGAGACAACCAACCATGGTATAACCTTCCTTTTCAATAGTTTTTTTATTTTATTTATTTGCTTATCCTTGTTTCATTACATGTATGTGATCCTTTTCAATTCTGCATATTTACCTATTTTCATGCTAAAAAAATGCTTCTCACGCGTGCGCGTGGACGACGCATACGCGTCATAGTGAATTTTGCTCTCTGGTACATTAGCCAGAGAGTTGCGCTGGAACTGTGCAGAAGGAGTGCTTGGCGCACAGCCCACCCCACGGGACGTGTGACTAATGCGTACGTGTCACTTGCAATTTTGTCAATCCACGCGTAAGCGTCAGCGACGTGCACGCGTGATATGATATTCGGCGTAACTTGGTATATTGAACAGAGAGTTGTGCTGGTACTATGCTGGAGTCGTGCGTCTGGCACGACGAGATGTCACGCGTACGCATGACCGACGCTTATGCGTCGCTTGGATTTTTGCACACCCACGCGTAAGCGTGGACGACGCTTACACGTCGTCTCTTCTTACCCACGTGTACGCGTGGCGATGCTTATGCGTCGTTTCGCAGATTCCATTCTTCTTCTTTCTTCTCTCCTTTCTTATTCTTTCCTTCTCCTTTCTTACTTTCTTCTCCTCCTTATTCTCTTTCATTTTCTTTTCTTCATTGCATTTACATACTGTCATTCATTGCATTTTCACTTTGTGCATTTTTTATTCTTTTTTTCTAAGTTGCCATTTTTCTATTAGTGCTAAATTTTCTTACTCATCTGCTGAATATTTATTGCATTGTTTTGGTGCATCTTAACTTGTGTGATATTGATTGGGTGATACTATTTATAGGTCAATGCTAATCTCTCATAACACTTGTATTTCTTTTGCATTGATATGAACTTATATTGCCTTTTATGACCCGATTTCTTTACCCCATTGTTGCAATTCTTGCACTATTGATATGCCATTTGCCTATACTGCTTTCTCACTTGCATGTTGTAGCTACCATGTAGTTGAGCACCTCATTATTATTTGGCATTAGCTCACCTATATTTCATTTGTTTGTATCTTTTTATTTGTGGGTTATTCTTCTTTCTTTTTCTCTCCTTTCACGATGGCCACCGAGGAGGGGAAACAGAAAACTTCAAATTGGGGCGACAAATAAGTTCTTCTGCAAAATCATTTGAAGAAACTTTATCAGTTGTAGCAACCCGTCCACTTGCGCATCTTTGCATGCACCGAGGACGGTGCAATCATTAACTGTGGGGAGGTCGATACCGACTTCCGCGAGTTAGTTACTTTCTTTTCAACACCAATGTTTAGTTTTCTTAGTTATTGAGTTGTTGCATTGCATAATAGATCGCATGTGTAGTTAGTTGCTTGCATGTAGGTACTACTTGGTTGAGTGATAAATTCTTTTTCAAGACACTATTTTATAACATTTCACTAATTTAAATCAAAATTTTTGCTAAACTTGTTTGAAAAAATTTATTTTTGGAACATGGTTTTAGAGATCGAACACACAAAACCAGTGAGATTTTGAGCCCATTTGATTAGTTGCATTTTATCAACCAATGTTTTATTTTGGTGTGTGTTGTTCTCTCTAAAATTGTGATCTTTGTCTTGCTTGATTCTATATTTCCATTGTTTGATGTATGCATGCACTTATGTGATTGATGCCTTGTTTCATTAAGCTTACATACCCATATGGCCTTACCCTTTCATTATCCTTTGCAAACCAAAGTTGAGCCTATTTTACCCATTTGTTCTTTACTTTAGCACATCATTAACTCTAAGCGGAAAACAATAATGTCCTTAATTTGAATCCGTGGTTAGCTTAGACTAGTGAAAGTGTTCATGATTTAAGTGTGGAGAAATTGGGTTGGAAATATTTGGTTTGAGAAGTGGGTGCTGTATGTTTTTGGTTAATTTGTGAAAAAGATCGTTAAGCACATATTCTTGCATTCAATACCTTAATTATATGCATTGAGAAAAACAAAAGCAAAGAAAACAAAAGAGAAAAAGGAAAAAAAAAAGAGCAAATAAATAAAAATGGGACAAAATGCCCCAAAGTAAATGATGGTAGCAATGCATATGTACTATACTCAAATTCGGATGCATGAATATGTGGAAAACATAGTTAATGGGCAGTTAGATTTTATACTCTGATTACATGGATTGTCATAAGTTAGGTGGGAAGTTTAGGTTAATCAAGGATTCATATTTTAGTCCAATTGACCAATTACAATCCTACCTTGACCCTAACCCCATTACAACCCTTGAAAAGACCTCTTGATATGTGTATTTGTGCATTAAATTGTGTTGATTGGTAGAAGAAGAGCAAGCCTTAGAAAGCAAGATTAGTAGAGAACCGAGAGACTCGACCCTCAAACACTAGAGTGATTAGAGTGTATACACTTCCAGTGAGGGTTCGATGCTCGATTCTTTGTTCCCGGTTTTTATGAGCTACTTTCTTCTCAAAGTCTATTTGTACTTCATTTTTATGATTTGAATTAGTAAAATCCAGTTCATATTTGTTCTTGGAAGGTTTATTTACTTTTCACCAAGTAGGTAAAAGCATTTTACATTTAGCTACATTCATAGAGATAGGTTTCATTTCATACATCCTACCATTTTGCCTTCACTCTTTTAGTTCTCTTGAGCTTAGCATGAGGACATGCTAATGTTTAAGTGTGGGGAGATTGATAAACCCCATTTTTAGGATTTATATTGTGCTTAATTTAGTAGATTTTATCCATTATTCTCACACTTATTCATAGAATTTGCATGTTTTACATTTTCCTTCCTAATTTTGTACTATGAGTGAAAACATGCTTCTTTGGCCTTAAATTTGCTAATTTTAATCTTCTCTTATTACCATTCGATGTCGTGATATATTTTTTAAGTGTTTTCAGGGTTTATAGGGTAGGGATAGCTTAGAGGATGGAAAGGAAGCATGCAAAAGTGGAAAGAATGCAAGAAATTGAAGGAATTGCAAATCGATCATAACTTGAGTTACAGAGGTCAGAATGAGGCGGTTCAAATTGCATTGAAAAGCTAACATCCGGGGCTTCAAAATGATATGCAATTTGCCATAGTTGCCTTGCTGTTAGGTGACGCGTACGCGTGGATAGTGCGGCAAAAAAGCGACGCATACGCGTGACAGAGCCACGTGCTGCACATATCAGAAATCACTGGGGGCAATTTCTGGGCTGTTTTTGGCCTAGTTTCAAGCCCGAAAATGAAGATTAGAGGCTGCAGAGTGGGCAGAATGAGGGAAGGAATTCACCTTTCATAATTTTAGGTTTTAGATGTAGTTTTCTAAAGATTTTTAGGATTTTAGGATTTTTAGTCCTTGTCATTCTTAATTTCAGATTTCTACTTTGGTTTGGTTTAGCTTTCTTCTACTCTTATTTATTCTATACTTTAGTTATCTATTTCTCTTTGTGATTTCCTTATTTTGCTAAACTAGTTTATGAATCCTCCATGTTAGATTCAAATTCTTATTAATGCAATTTGAGGTATTTTATGTTTATTGTTTCTTTCTTCATTTGTTGGTATTGATTCCTTGCAATTGATTGTTTAGGTTTAATATTCCTTGTTAATTTTCTATGTTTTTATTTTGTGCCTTCCAAGTGTTTGATAAAATGATTGGTTGGGTTTTAAATTAGATTTCTCTATTCTTAACTTGGATTGATTATTTAGAGACTCTTGAGTTATCAAAAGTGTTTTGTTGATTGGTAATTGAGACTTGCTAGTTGGCTTAGGCTTCACTAAATCTAGTCTTTGATTACGACCTGTGAACCTAAGTTGATTTTTCTCACTTGACTTACCTTCATTGTTAGAGGTTAACTAAGTGAAAGTAAAAGGCAATTACCATCACAATTGATAATGATAATTAGGATATGACTTCTAATTATCAATCCTTGCTAAGAGCTTTTCTTAGTTTTAGTTTATTTTATTATCATTTTACATTCCTTGTTCAACATTTAAAAACCCCAAAAGTATACTTTTTCATAACCAATTATAAGTACACCTCCCTGCAATTCCTTGAGAGACGACCCGAGGTTTAAATACTTCAGTTTATTTATATTGGATTTGTATCTGTGATAAACAAATTAAATTTGATTGAGGTCTAATTGTCGGTTCAGAACTATACTTACAACGCGCTTAATTTTGTGAAATTCTTTACCGACGATTTTCCCTCCAGCACTGCTTTTCCTCCCTAACGCGGTGCTCATCCTTCTTGAAGCAGTGGACGAAACCAGTGGTTGCTTCTCCTCCCTCACGCAAAATCAGAGGTGGATTTCTTCCACTACAAAAAAAAGTGTTTAAAATGTCATTTATATTACGGCGGTTTCAAAGAACTGCCATAATATCCGAGTATTATGGCATTTTATGATGCTGCCATAATTAATTTATATAAAATGGTGATTTTTGGTAATCAGCATCATTTGTCCAAAATTTGTACAAAACATGGCGTGTGTGTGTATTTTCTGATGTAAATGTTTGAATGATGGTTAAATGCAATAATGATGAGACATGAAGCACTATTAATCTCTTTGTTACCAAAGTACCACCACCTATTTGATGTGATAATTAAAGTACTTGTCTCCTTGTTACCAATTGGAACTGAATTTTTATTTTCTAAGAGATCTGGTTGATCAAAAGTCTCTTTATGTTGTACATATTCCATCTCCTAATCAAATTACAGACTACCTAAATTTAAAGAAGGGGTTATTAAGGGAGAAGAGTAGAATTTGTTAAAACGGTATAAATAGAACTACACAATATTTATGATGATAACTAGTCAGTGTTGAGTAGTTAGTGGATTGAGCTTGCTAAGTTAGTTACAGTGGTGTTTCTTGATTAATCTTGATCTTTAATTAGTCACTAGCATTGCATATATAGAGAGTGCAAAGTCCTAACTAAACTCAGCAGCCAAGTTGAATTATACAGATTTAGCACCAGTTGATATGAAATATGCTGTTTCTATATAGTCTAACCGGAGAAGTTGAAAATTAGTGAAGCTTAAATTGTAAAATAAGATGGAATATGGGGAGTGTTTCTGAACTCACTCTATTTGGATGTTCTTTTGAACTATTATGAAGATGTATTATTGAATTATATTATAGGTTGGATGAAAAATATATAAATTTGACAAATATGTGTTTCTTTTGAAAATAATATTGATTTGATTAAGAAAGAGAAGGGAAAAGAAGATGTATGTCTATTTTAATATAGATAGCTTTATCAGTTTTAGTAAATGATTACTTCATGTCCAGGTGTCATATGGCTCAGAGCTTGGCTATCGTAGTCCAACATTGCCATGGATTTGTCTGATTTCATGGAAGATGGGAAGCTAATGTCTTATGAGAGAGCAAGGAAATATTTTGCTCAAGATCCATCCCGAAAGTGGGTAGTAGATATGCATCATTTTATATGCATCTTAGGCATTTAGAACATTCTATTATTATACTAATTGAATGATTAACTTCCCAAGTGGGCAGCATATGTTGCTGGGGCAATTTTGGTCTTGATGACTGAGATGGGTGTGCGTTTTAACGACAGTATCACCATGCTGGTAACTCATCTTTCTCTATTAAGTTATTGAATACTTGGTTTAAACAAAACAAATATGGGATAAGTTATAATGCTACTTTCTATTATTAGTGTTAATTGTGAAGGTTTATCTGCTTCTCTATCAAATCAAGGAAATAAAGTATATTGAGAAACAAAGTACTTAGAGATGTAATTCGGTATATACTGTAAAGGTTTGAAAAATTCCATTTTCTTGTTATGCATAGATTTCATCAGCAGTCCCTGAAGGGGAAGGTGTATCATCTTCTGCATCCGTGGAAGTCGCCAGTATGTCTGCGATTGCAGCTGCTCATGGTAATAAGCTCTTTTCTGATGTTTAGTTTACAGGGACTAAACTTCAAGCTCTCCTTTTTTCTTTTATTAGTAAAGACTAACGTGATTTGGCTTTTTCTCTTTTTCTTTTATTTTCAAGTTATTTCTTATCTTCCAATAATTTGTTGCCCAAAAATAAAATGATAAACAGAATTCTGAGTGCACAAAATCTTCAAGGAAAACTCCCTCAAGAACTTGTCAAGTTGCCATACCTTCAAGAGATGTAAGTAATAAATGTCTTCTTTGAAGTAGAAGACCATACTTAAGAGGATATATATTTCAATTTCAATAATTAACAATCTTTCATGCATGCATTTACTCAAATGCTTCACTAGCTACTAAGATGCATTTTATAATATTTTGTTTTGTCTTTTTTAATAGTAACCTTACCCGCAATTACCTTAGCGGCACGCTTCCTAGAGAATGGGGTACAATGAACCTTACCAAAATGTATGCTCTCTTCTCTCTATTAATAATTTCTTCTCAGCTTTTTTTAGCTTATTCTATTCTTCTCCTTATTAAATTAAAATCCATATAGCTCTATAATTATGTTTTGTTCATCAAATTAAGTCAAAATATTATGATATGATATGTATGATTATTCATTCACTTTATAGTGCACTTGTTGCAAACGGACTGAGTGGTAAAATCCCTAAGGAGCTAGCAAACATCACCAGTCTCAAAATTTTGTAAGTGTTTGATTATCCATTTTTTAATAATTTCTGTCTTTTTTCTAAAAAACATTAGGAAAAATATTCATTGTATATATCTTAATCTAAAATTGCGTAGGTCTCTAAAGTTCAATAATTGCTATGGAAATCTTTCAGTTCTTGGGTCTCTTCCACACCTTGAAATACTATAAGTCTTTTACTATATAATGTTTTGTAATTTAATTTTAATTATTTTCGGTATAAACTTTTAATATCATGAATCTATGATTTTACGTATTAAAATAATCTTCCATAAATATTAATATTCATTTATATATTAATGGCTCATATATATATATATATATATATATATATATATATATATATATATATATATGAAGCGGTTCTGGTATGTCATTTGCTTTAGTGAAATATCATATTCCATTCTTTTAAAACCAATCAGATTTAATTTAAAATATATAAAGGGTTTAGATTGAAGAAAAAGCTTTATTGTGGACATGAAGCCAAGAAATGCATGAAAGGCATGCAACCGGTTCATTCCTTCTGCAGTGTATGAATATTGAGCATGTCGTGTGTGTCCAACTTGGTGCCAAACTAGCCATTCTCTTTAAGTGAATCTGGCTTAAATGCCAAATGTTGAGCCGAGCTGAGCTGCTTTTGGGTATTTTTTACAAATATTTTGTTCGTTCACTAAGAATTTCTCTCTCTCTCTCTCTTCAGCTCTATTACCCTCTTTCTCTAACTCTCTGCCTCCGCTTTAACGGAAATCGTCTCAATGTAGCTCTCTGCGCCCATGTCTCCGCCCTCCCTCAGCCTTCATACTGCCCCTTTCTCACTAGCACACCCCCACTGCCTACGAGTCTCCCTCTGCCCACCCTCTCCTGTCGGCTCCCTTGGCTTCTCTCCGTCGAGGGCTAGTCGTGCCTCACTCCGTCATGGGCTCGTCGTGCATCCATGTCTCTCCATCGTCAAACTCCTCCTCCCATCTCTACCTCCTTCAAGGTGCAGCTGTTAATTTAACAATTTTGGGAGATTAAGATTTGATTTATTTTGCGTAGAAAGCAGTTTTCTGATAATAATGTGATTTTAGATTGAGGATTTGTATTTTTTTTTTAAACACTAATTTAGTGATTTGTGTATCTTTTACATTGATTTAGTGGGTTTGTTAGAATATTGGATAAAGAACAATCATTGTGGAGCTGAAGGTGAGTTTTTTGCCTTACTAATATTTTTCAATCAATGAACAGAAAGCAAGTTATAATCAAATTATTTTAATCTACATTCATGATTGCTCAGGAAGCATGCAAAGTAGGATTTTGTCTTCTCTGGGCAATGGTTTCATGGACAAGATGGAATATATAGTAAGATTAAGGTTATTGTGATCATGTGCTTATGCTCTCATTATGCCCAAGAGTTAATTTATTTACCTTTGATGCAAGTTTTGAATTTTGATGTTATTATGTCTTTCCACTATAGCTTATAGTTGTTTCTTGAGCATGATTTTTTTTGGGGCAGGAGATTATATTCGTTTTTCAATTCTTTTTATTTATATTCTATACGTTATTCTATTATCCATTGAATTTCCTTTATTTTCGCATAATTTACCTTTTCTTAGATTAATTGACATTGTTGTGGCCTTAAAAATCTGTGGTTTGGTTGAATTCAATAATTTTTTTTAGAATTCTGATGTATTCTTACTACGCATTTTTGGTTGAAATGAGTAAGCTATTAATTACTGATGAAAAAGCAAATCTAGAAATGTAAAGCTTGAAATATCTCCATTGAGTTTGGCTGAATAATTGTATGTTGTCTTTACATTTGCAGGGTACGATTGTAAGCATCCAAATGATGGAACATAGGAGGCAGCGCTTGTTGAGTTTATAGCCTTGGATATACATCTTAATTCTTAAGATCAAAGTTATAAAAATGAAAATGATTAATAAAATGTGCCTTGAAGAGTCATGATTAGTAATATTTAGAGGTTTGATAAGATAGTTTATGAAGAATACTTGATTGGCTATGTAAACTGTGAATTAGTCCTTTTCACTTTTCATTTTATCTGAGTTGGTTAATGTACATGACATTGCAGTAGTTATTTATATAAGAATAGTTTCAATGAATATATTTAACCAGTTTTTGCTTTAACCTCTTAGTTGTGAATGTTGTTGCAGTTTTTATTTCAGATTGTAGTTAAGAATCATATACAAATAAATATAGTTGCAAATGTTAAACATGAAGCCAAAATATGTTGGTATCTACAAGTAGTTTTTGCTATAATGGAACTACTTGCCAGATTCGTAAAATGTTTAGTTTCACTTTTCATTGGGCATTCATTACTTGCGAAACTTGTTAAAAAAATTATATGCAATTTTTGCGGCATTGTGTTACTCGCGAATTATGTTGCGAATTTCGTATATGCAAAAAATCCACAACATTTGTTCGTGTCTTGTTATTTGAAAAGATTTATATTAGACAAATTCTATACTAATATTTATAAACAAAAGATTAGATTATGCAATGTTACATTAAATTAGGTAAAACCGGTATATAACGGATCATGACAAGCAAAATCAGGGAAAGTTCCATCTTCACCTCTTAGAAATTATAGTCAAGAAAACACAAGCACAAAGCCAATTTCAATGATAAGTTTACTGGATCGGCACTTGGAAACGTCACGAGGGGCGGTCTCTGATTGCAGGTCTGGTGCCTAGACCGTCCATCATGGGTTACTAGAACCACAACTAGAAAATGGCTTAATACAGACAGATTTACAGACAGATTTAATCTATATTACAGACGGATTTTTGGTTACCGACGGATTTTATCCCTCTGTAAAAGCCTCGTCGGAAATTATTTACCGACGGATTTTTTTCCGTCGGAAAATTACCGACGGATTTTTACCAGTTACCGACGGATTTTCCCTCTGTAAATTCTCCATCCATTTTTCGAAGATGACGAACTTTCCGACGGATTTTTCGTCGGTAATTACAGACGGATTTTTCGACAGATTTTCCGTCTGTAATTACAGACAGATTTTCCGACAGATTTTTTGTCTGTAATTACAGACGGATTTTCCGACAGATTTTCCGTCTGTAATTACAGATGGATTTTCCGACAGATTTTCTATCTGTAATTGGAACTTTAGAAAACCATTCTATACTCTAAATACAGACAGAAAATCCGTCTGTAAATCTGTCGGTAAGGTAAAATAATTTTTTTTTATTTTTTCATTACAAAATAAACTTATTTTCATACAAAATAAATATAAATTCATACAAAATAAATATAAATTTAATAAATACAAATTTTTATCTTGTATTCGAATATTTATAATATTTCAAAAAATAAACAAATTCATCGTATTATCAAACTAAAAAAAATACTATAAACAAACAAGTCAATATAATTTAAATCATAAACAAAGTGTATTGATACATCAACCATAATAATAAATAACCATACATCAACAAATTGTATTGAGTAAATTAAAAGTTGTTAATGGGTATCCAAAGGGCTCTAAATAATTTTCCTCATACTAGTAAATTAAAAGAACTATGCTGCAAGCAACTCCTATTCAATTTTCTAACTCATTTGAACAATTTTCGATGCTCTAATAATTAACTTGTAACAGAGGATTCATTAGATGAAGTTGGTGAAGGAGATCCTGTGTTAATTCCACTCATCTCATCTGCAAAATTCACTTCACTTGCTCTTTCTACTGCTGCTGTTTCTTCTTCATCATCCCAACTTTCCCCACATTTCAATTTATATACTTATACACATGCCTTTAAGGCTGGATTCCCCACTGTAATTCAGATTCTACATTAATATACATCAGTTTCAATTCCATTTCTTCAGCAAAATTAGAACTGAATGAATAGTACCAGAAAAATAACCCACCACAATCAAATGCAATCACGGGCTTCAACTTTATTTCTTCTTCCTGTATAAACACATATACGAAATGAGGGATGAAAAATCTATTCAAAATAGGAAGCACAAAGACCTATGACTCACAATTAATATCATATAGTTTCTGACCTAATCATGACTATTGAACTGAATGCTTTAAGAACTAGAAAGCATAATCACAACATAAAAATAAAAAATAAGTCAGATTAAGAATACCAAAATCCAAATTTAGGTATCCGAGGTCATAAGATGTTTTCACTAGTAAAACACACATTTATATATCTTTGTAATTATCATACTAAGTCTCTAAACAAAACATTAAGAATTTACAGAGGAATATTAAAGCAAAAGCAACGCTTTCACAAGCTCTGCTAAGCAAAAATAAGGAAAGCATGAAACACCAACCATACCTTTACTTTAAGTTTCTTGGCTCGTCTAGAAACATTGTGCTGAGAAAGCTCTCTACTTTGTTGATCCTATCAAAGAAACGCATTGCAAACACCATAAACATGTTATATATGGGGAAACCAATTGATGAAATTAATACACAGAAAATGTCAATATAGAGAAAAAATGAAAATATACATACTAACAACGCTTGCAGGGAGAAAATGCAAAATCCACATCTGAGCAAGCATAAAATAAATAAATAAATAAAGCAACATATTTCAATGAAAATTTATATATGCATGATGCAAACATGTATGTATCTTCCAAAAAGAAAAAATGTCACCTTAATAGAATTATTTGTTGAAGAACTCATAAGCACTGGCTCATTTGCAAAAAAAATGTAGTGATGTGATCACACTATCATGAGCCTCTCTTACAACTGACTGGAGCCTTTTCTTTTCTAGATTCCATACGTTTATGACACCTGATGAACCTCCAGAGGCTAGAAGGGGTTGCCCATCTAAGCCAGATAAAATAATCCACCAACAAAATCAACACAAAACACCAAAAGGCACTAAAAACCTGAAGAATAGAGGCAGCTCCATATTTAATCTTTGGAACAAGAAGAAAGACATGATTACCTTATTTAGGTAAGTATCAGGATGCATTATACAGCTGGGGCTAAAACTCTGAAGTCTGATCAAGCAAAATGTGCCCAAATGGGAAAGGGTTCTGATCCATAACTCCCTTAAATGCAACCTTAGAATAAAAGATTCAAATGATGGGTTAAGGGATAGGAAGAGGAATGCAAAAATTTATACTGAACAAGCATTTGATAGCTTACCAATAATCAATAACTACATCACCAAAAGTTTTCGCTGGATTTATTATCTGCAAGAGAAAGCATTCATCTAAGTGTGTATCTAATCTAAATCCAAAATCAACTTCCTCAATTTTTAGGATCAACTCGTCAGCTGTAATTCCAAAATCTAGAGGAAAGTCCAAAACGTTTTGTTCACAAACAACAATTTCAAAGTTGTAGCTTTTGTGGCATAACTTCAAATACATGTGCTTGACGAATTGAGAAATGAATTTTAGGGAAAGATGGCAGAGGGAGACTTGACTACACTAGCAGATTTTCATACTTTATTATTCACATGGTGTAATTCAAGTAGGCTAATTTCTACAAATTTTAAGGAAGCTATTTGCTCATGCACCGTGGATCACAGTCAGACAAACAAGATATTTAAAATAAATAAATAAATATTAATAGAAAAAATGAACAAATTAATGAGAAAGAAAAGGTTAAATAGAGAGAGGATACGGTATCTTTACAAGAAAGAAAAAGATAAAATGAAGATCTTCTTCCACCAATCTATCAATGATTTATTTGCTCAAACTATTCAGATAATCTAGCTTCAGCCAAGACGAGTCTATTACCTGCAATGAGAGCACGACATTAACAACATCATATAGCCTCTCTGCTTCGATTGGCTCACCAGCAATCTTCGGTGAAATTTTGGAAAGTAATAGAGCAGCCTGAAAGTAGCATATTTAGCAATATGGCAGAATAAATCATCAATATTTATGTCCAAAAAAAAAAAGACTCCTGTTACGGCCTGGCCCAAACTCACACGGGTTAATCCGACTCGAGTTCCCGCCGGCCCAATAACGCGTCCTCCACCCGATTCGGACACGCGTCCCGTACGGCTTGCACACAGCCGTGGGACAGCGCCCTTGGGGGTATGGGCCTGACCACTGGAGGGGCCCACTACTGACATGTATATAAGGGGGAGACTGGCTCTCCCCCAAGGTACGTTACATTCTTTACACCACCTCCTTTCCGCCTGCACATATTCTGACAAGAGCGTCGGAGTGTCTTTGCAGGTGGCACCCCCCCTCTGCACGCGAAGTGCTCGAAACCTCGCATTCCCGAGACCAGGAAACCGCGACCAGACGAGCCTCTCCACCATTCCAAGTGTTGACCTCAGGGTCCCAACCCGAATCGTCCGGTACCCGACTTACCGAACATTGGCGCCGTCTGTGGGGACTTCGTCCATGGATTTCGTGTTGGTCCAGACTGGGATAGGTTCCGAGGTAGCGCCTCCCGTGCTCGGGGGAGGCGCCGTCGCGACGGAATCCCGGCAACAGCAACGGTCACCCCCGAGGGATGCGACACAGACTCACAAGAGACGCCCCTTCGGGGGGACGGGTGATAATCACGCTAGGATAATGCAAGAACTACGCCACAGAATGCAGGACTTAGAGCGCAGGCTAGCAGAAACAGAGCGCGACCAACGCTCCCCAGAGCGGAGCCCCACCCGTTCCCGTTCAAGGAGCCGCTCGAGGCGCACGCCGAGCTCCCAATACGAATCGGAGAGCACTAGGGGGCGGGTACGCCCCAGAAGAAGAAGTCGCGACCCCATTATCTACGCCCGACACGAAAGGCGGCGCGCGTCGAACAGGGGCGACGAGGAAGCTCACCGTGAGAACAACGAGTCGAGAAGAACTGCCCGAGGACCCGTCATAATAGGAGCGACTCCTTTCCACACTCCGTACTCGAGGTCCGACTACCGAAACACTTCGACAAGCCGACAGACATGAAGTATGACGGAACGCAAGACCCCCTGGAACACTTGACGGCCTTTGAGGCCAGGATGAACCTAGAAGGGGTGGGAGACGAGGTCAGATGCCGCGCTTTCCCGGTCACCTTAGCGGGCCCGGCAATACGGTGGTTTAACAACCTCCCGCAAGGCTCGGTGACCCAATTTTCCGACATCAGCCACGCCTTCTTGGCTCAGTTCACCACTAGGATTGTCAAAGCCAAACACCCAATTAATTTGCTGGGGGTGACACAAAGACCCGGAGAGCCGACCAGGAAGTACCTGGACCGTTTTAATGACGAGTGCTTGGAAATTGAAGGTCTGACGGACTCAGTGGCAAGTTTGTGTTTAACGAACGGACTCTCGAATGAGGACTTCAGGAAACACCTCACCACAAAGCCCGTCTGGACAATGCAAGAGATCCAGTGCGTGGCCAAAGAATACATTAACGACGAGGAAGTCAGCCGGGTGGTGGCTGCCAATAAACGGCAGCCGGCCTATAACCAAGCCCGGCACTTCGAAGCTAGAGAAAGACCAAAGGAACACGCCAGGGACGGCGGCCCGAGTAAACCACCCAAACCGTTCCCCCGAGTTGGGAAGTTCACCAACTACACCCCCCTCACGGCATCGATCACAGAAGTTTACCAACAGATAGCAGAAAAGGGGATACTGGCGAAGCCCCGACCACTGAAGGACAGGACGGGAGGAAACAAGAACCTCTACTGCGAGTATCACAAGGGTCACGGGCACAAGACCCAAGACTGCTTTGACCTAAAAGACGCCCTCGAGCAAGCTATCAGGGACGGCAAACTCGCCGATTTCGCCCACCTTATAAGGGAACCAAGGAGACGCAACCGAGACCATGACACCGAAGATAGATCCCGACCAACGAGGTGACGACAAGAACCAGAAGGTGACGACCACGGCCTCACGGTGGTAAACGTGGTAACGGCCAGAAATACCGCCCCGAAGTCGAAATCGGCACAGAAAAAAGACGCCAAGGTCCTAGCGATCTCCACCTCACCCGTTAGAAGTCTTAAGGGTCTCCCAACTATCTCTTTCGGCCCGGAGGATCAATGGTTCGATGAGGCGCCGGAAAGTCCGCCCATGGTCATCACGGCTAAGGTCGGAACTGGCCTCGTCAAACGAATCCTGGTAGACACAGGGGCAGACTCAAATATCATGTTCCGAAACGTTTTCGATGCCTTGGGATTGAGAGATTCCGACCTGACGACCCACCAACACAGTGTGGTAGGGTTAGGTGACCACTTCATCAAGCCGGACGGAATCATCACACTCCCGACCTCTGTGGGACTAGGGCAAAGAAGAAGAATAGTCATGGCAGACTTTGTGATATTACGAGATTCGACGGCTTATAACATCATCCTGGGGAGAAAGACCATTAACGACTTGGGGGCAGCTATCAGTACGAAACTACTGGTGATGAAGTTCATCACCGATGACGGATCCGTGGGATCCCTCAGAGGCGACTTGGAAACGGCGGTCGCTTGCGACCACGCCAGCCTTTCTCTCAGAAAGAAATCCAAAGAAGCGTCAGGGGTCTTCCTGGCCGACCTGGATGCCAGGGTAGACGACAAACCCAGACCAGAGCCAGAAGGAGACTTGGAAAAGTTCAGAGTCGGCGAGGAGGACGATAAATTCACATTCATAAACAGAAACCTCCCCCACGAGATAAAAGAGCCTTTGATGGAAATGATCAGGGCCAACGCCGACCTCTTTGCCTGGACACCTGCCGACATGCCCGGGATAGATCCCCAGCTCATGTCGCATCACCTGGCCGTAAAGGCAGGAGCCAAACCAGTGGCCCAGAGAAGGAGAAAAATGTCGCAGGAAAGGGCGGAAGAGGTGGCCAAGCAAACGGCCAGCCTCTTAGAAGCGGGATTCATCCGGGAACTGGACTACTCGACTTGGTTGTCGAATGTGGTTCTGGTTAAAAAACACAACGGGAGGTGGAGAATGTGCGTATACTACTCTGACCTCAACAAGGCTTGTCCCAAGGACTGCTACCCCCTACCTAATATTGATGCACTCGTCGACGCAGCGGCAGGGTACAGATATCTGAGCTTCATGGACGCCTACTCAGGGTACAATCAGATACCGATGCACCGACCCGACGAGGAAAAAACGGCGTTCATAACGCCAGGGGGCATCTATTGTTACAAGGTAATGCCGTTTGGTCTAAAAAATGCCGGAGCCACGTACCAAAGGTTGATGAATAAGATATTCAGCGAACTCATGGGCAAAACAGTAGAAGTCTATGTGGATGACATACTCGCGAAGACCGCACGACCTGACGATCTCCTGAGCGACCTTAACGGCGTTTTCTCGTCCCTACGACAACACGACATGAGGCTTAATCCGCTCAAATGCGCGTTCGCCATGGAGGCCGGAAAGTTCCTGGGCTTCATGATCACTCAAAGAGGAGTGGAAGCCAATCCCGAAAAGTGCCAAGCGGTCCTTCAGATGAAGAGTCCGGGTTGCATCAAAGACGTCCAGAGGCTTGCCGGAAGACTGACAGCTTTATCCCGCTTCCTCGGTGCATCGGCAGCAAGAGCCCTACCCTTCTTCAATTTAATAAGAAAGGGAATAACGTTCGAATGGACCCCAGCTTGCGAAGAGGCATTCAACCACTTCAAGGAAATCTTGGCGGCACCACCAGTTCTCAGGAAACCCAGAGCCGGAGAACCGCTCTACCTCTACCTGTCAGTAACCGAGGAAGCGCTTGCCGCGGTCCTCGTTACAGAAGTGGCAAAGACACAACAGCCCGTTTACTTCGTGAGCAAGGCACTCCAGGGACCAGAGCTGAGGTACAGCAAACTGGAAAAACTGGCGCTGGCGCTCCTAGTGTCCTCCCGAAGGTTAAGACAATACTTCCAGAGTCACCGTATAGTCGTGAGGACAGATCAGGCGATTCGACAAATACTGCAAAAACCTGACTTGGCTGGTAGGATGATGACCTGGGCCATCGAGCTCTCGCAATATGACCTACAGTATGAGCCCCGACTTGCAATCAAAGCCCAGGCAATGGCAGACTTTTTGGTGGAGGTAACAGGGGATCCTCCCGAAGAAACAGACACACGGTGGAGGCTTCATGTCGACGGAGCCTCCAACCAAACGTCCAGAGGAGCAGGGGTCATCTTGGAAAGCCCAGCAGGGGTCATCTACGAGCAATCGACCAAGTTCGAGTTCCCAGTGTCGAACAACCAAGCAGAATATGAGGCTCTCCTAGGCGGACTAATGTTGGCTCGGGAAGTCGGGGTGACGAGGGTCGAAGTATGCAGCGACTCCCAAGTCGTCACCTCACAGGTAAACGGAAGCTACCAAGCCCGGGACCCCCTCCTCCAAAAATACTTGGAAAAGGTTAAGGAAATGACAAGACAGTTCCAGGAGGTCATCGTCCAGCACGTTCCAAGAGAAAGGAACACACGGGCAAACCTCCTGTCGAAGCTGGCGAGCACAAAGCCAGGATCGGGCAACCGGTCGCTAATCCAGGGCATGATAAAGGAACCAACGGTCGCCCTCCACTTGACGGAGTCGAGCCCCTCATGGCTAGACCCCATCACCAACTTCCTGGAACTCGGCAAGTTACCCGAAGACGAGAAAGTAGCCAAAGCTTTGAGAAGGGAGGCGGCCAGATATGCAATCATACAGGGACAACTATTCAAAAAGGGACTTAGCCAGCCCCTATTGAAGTGTTTACACCCCGACCAAACGGACTACGTGCTCAGGGAAGTCCATGAGGGGTGTTGCGGACACCATATCGGGGGCAAAGCCCTAGCAAGGAAGCTCATTCGAGCAGGATACTACTGGCCGACAATGATGAAGGACTCAAAGGAATTCGTCAGAAAATGCACGAAGTGTCAACAAAACGCCAACTTCCACAAGGCACCGGCCTCCGAGCTAAGCTCGCTAACGACTACACGACCTTTTGCACAATGGGGAGTCGACCTCCTGGGACCTTTCCCGGTCGGCCCAGGACAAGTCAAATACCTCATTGTGGCCATTGACTACTATACCAAATGGATAGAGGCTGAACCGCTAGCCACGATATCGTCCTCCAACTGCCGGAAGTTCATGTGGAGGCAGGTGATAACCCGTTTCGGTATCCCGGAGGTCGTTATCTCAGACAACGGGACCCAGTTCACCGACAAGAAGTTCATGGAATTCCTCTCTGGCTTAGGGATAAAGCAAAAGTTTTCCTCAATAGAACACCCCCAAACAAACGGGCAGGTAGAGGCCGCAAACAAAGTCATCCTTCTTGGCCTAAAGAAACGCCTAGACAGTAAGAAAGGAAACTGGGCTGACGAACTCCCCTCCGTCTTATGGTCCTACCGGACAACCGAGCAAAGTGCCACGGGGGAAACTCCCTTTCGCCTAACATACGGGGTCGACGCGGTAATACCAGTCGAAATCGGCGAACCAAGTCCCCGACTACTACTCGCGGGGATGAGCGAAGCGGTCGAGAAAGACCTGATTGAAGAAACAAGGGAGATGGCCCACCTAACAGAAGCGGCGCTGAAACAAAGAATAACCCTGCGTTACAACGCAAAAATCCTCAAACGAGACTTCGAGGAAAAGGACCTCGTCTTGCGGCGCAACGACATCGGCGTCCCGACCCCAGGAGAAGGTAAGCTGGCGGCAAATTGGGAAGGTCCCTACAGGGTAAGGGAGGTACTCGGCAAAGGCGCTTACAAACTCGAAAAACTCGACGGCAAGGAAATACCCAGAACATGGAACGCAGGTAACCTAAAGAGGTTCTACTCCTGACCCACCGGCTCACCGACCAGGGAGCCTAACCAGATAGCTGATATTTGCCCTATCTACACGTTAATTCATCTTGTTTAATTACTTGGTCAAATACTTGCCCAACTGACGAGTAATTTTCACTTGTTCAAATTTTTTACTTGATAAAACTTTCTTACTTCACATCTGTTTCACATTACTAAAACCTAAAACGGCACCCCGGGATTGATCACCCTGGAAGCCAGACGGCTCATAGGCCTCAACCAATTCGACGACGACGCGACCAAATCGGTCCAAACTGTTACCAAATGTGAAAACGGCGAGACGGGCACAAGAAATAAGCCCGCCCAGAATAAACGGTAACACGCTAACGGCAACACGACAAAACAACGAAATAAGTACAAATCACAGCAATCAAACGACGATAACTTATAAAGCGTCAAAATATGGAACGGACAAGTAAATTGTTCAAAACAAACAAAACGACAAAATATCCTAAGTTACAAGACTTCACTTCCTCGGCATATCAACAATTTTTCCGTCCTGGATAGTCTTGAAAACACCAATTGACGACGTCTCGAAATCAGGAGCAGGAATCCTCAGCTGAGCCTTCAGGGCATCTTCGGTCATCAAGATAGCATTCTTCCCTTGCTCCTTGGCCACCTTAAGCTTCTTCTTAAGCTCAGCGGCCTCTGCTTTAGCGGCCTTCGCCTCCGAGACGGCCTGCTCCCGCTCCTTTTCCAAGGCGACAACCCGACCCTGAGCAGCGTTCAGTTGACCCTCCAATGTCATCTCACGCTCAAGAAGCCGGGCCACGGTCTCATCGGACGCCTTCAACCTCTCCGCAACAAACGACGACTTCTCCTCAGCAGCACTGAGCTTCCCCCCCATCTCGGACAGCTGACCTTGGGGGAGCTCAACTTGAGCCTTAAAGTCATTGTTCGCCTTAGCAGAGGACTCAAGCTTCCTCCGAAGCGCCTCCATACCGGATAACTCAAATTCGGCCTTCCGAGCTATCACGGCCCCACGAAGCAAGGTGCGATACATCCACCTCGCCTGCCCGGACAGCTCGGTTTCATGAAAATGCTCTTCTGTCCCGGGTATCAGTTGGGAGTCAATGAATTTGGTAGCATCAAAGTTCCTCTCCATTATGGTAAGGGCCCCTTCCGGGCTGGAAGACATCTTTCGCTTCTTGGGAGTATGGATAAGCTCCACGTCACTGTCCGGATGAGGGGTGAGAGTCACGTGCCCATCAGCGGGCCCTTCATCGCGGGTAGGGGAAGCCTGACCCCCTACGGTCTGTTTTCCCGACGTTTCGGTATCTCGGGTAGGGGATGCCTGACTCTCTTTCTCCCCTGAAGGACCCTCCGACTTACCAACGTCCTTCTCTTGGGCATTCTCGTCATCACTTGCCTCAAAAAAGGTCTTCATCAGATTCTCAAGACCGGTCACGGTGGCAGACATTTCCACTGCAGCAAACAACAAGCACGATTAGTCGTTAGATCGGAAAGAGAAAAACAACGACTAAGAAACATAGGCAAACAAAGAAGACAACTCACGAATATAGCTCCTGGCGGCCTCCCGCTCACCCATAAGAAGATGTGGGTTCACGGGGTTCTTTTCAAAGATAGCAAGAAGGACGTCAGCTATCTGTCTATCTACAGCCGACAACCTTTTGTACGACACTTTGACGAAAGGATTCGACCCCGCGCCAAAACTCCAGTAAGTCTGGATAAGGCGCTCCCCCTCTAACGACAACCAGAAGGGGTGACGACCCTTGACGGGACGAACCTTGAAATACTTATCCTTAAAACCATGGTAGGAGTCCTCAAAAAGGCTAAAAATCTTCCTACCCTGGGCAGCACGGAAAGAAAGAAACCCTTTCCTCGCCTTCCCCTGTTTGGAGGGGTTGGTAAGGTTGAAATAAAAAAGAAAAATGTCCACCGACGCCGGCAGCTCCAAGTACTCGCAGACCATTTCGAAGCAGCGGATCGAAGCCCAACTGTTCGGATGAAGCTGAGACGGGGGGACGGATATCCGGTTCAGCAGCGCCATTTGAAACTCGGAAAACGGTATCCGAACGCCAACTTGCGTGAACATGGACTTATAAAACCAGATCCAATCGGGGACACGAGGAGAGTGAAAATTGAGCTCATAAATACGCTCATGGGGAGCGGGGACAATGGCCTCGTAGTTGGCCTCTTCGTCAGTCCCCCCACACAAGTAGCCGGCTTGCCGGAACTCCGTCAATTCCTCCAAACCCATCTGGTTGGGTGAGCTCCTTATATCATCAGTCACCCAAGCATACGGGTCGTAAGCCGTACCAGATCCGGAAGACCGGGAGACAACGCGAGGCATACCTACAGCGGGGTACCACTCCGTTAGTCTATGAGGTCGGGAGCCCGAAAAAACTCAGAAACTACGCCTGTTCAACTCAATCATGACCAGACACGGCTAAAAACTACGCCTACCACACAAACCACCCAAAAAACCTATCCTGGAATGGTACCCCTTCCCTAACTCACCTACCCCAACATTGAAAAACCCTTCAACAAAAATAAACTAGCCATGCAACAAATGCAAGCAACAATCGCACAACAACAGGACATAACACAGATACCAAAGGAAAGAAGCCAGGAAATTACCTGGAACGATGAAGGAAACTTGGACTGAAAGTTGAAGCAGGAGGGAGTTCGCACTGGAAGCTTTGGATGTTAGGGAGAGAAGGAGTTGGAAATAGTAAGAGTGGGAGGTGGACAGGGAGAAAACTGTTTAAAAACCACCTCCAAAAGCGCGAAAGGAAGCAGGGGCAAGATAGTCTTTGCGCACGGGTTTTTTCAAATCATTATGAGCATTAAATGCCCAGCGCGGAAAACGAAACGGCAAACAGATGGCACAGCAGATCAAGAGACACGCGCACAAGAGATGCGTCTCTCCCACGATCAGCCGACCCAACGACAACGTACGAACGTAGACATCACGCGCCACCAATGGCCCTCACGGCCATCGCTGACGCGTCGGGGGCACTATTACGGCCTGGCCCAAACTCACACGGGTTAATCCGACCCGAGTTCCCGCCGGCCCAATAACGCGTCCTCCACCCGATTCGGACACGCGTCCCGTACGGCTTGCACACAGCCGTGGGACAGCGCCCTTGGGGGTATGGGCCTGACCACTGGAGGGGCCCACTACTGACATGTATATAAGGGGGAGACTGGCTCTCCCCCCAAGGTACGTTACATTCTTTACACCACCTCCTTTCCGCCTGCACATATTCTGACAAGAGCGTCGGAGTGTCTTTGCAGGTGGCACCCCCCCCTCTGCACGCGAAGTGCTCGGGACCTCGCATTCCCGGGACCAGGAAACCGCGACCAGACGAGCCTCTCCACCATTTCAAGCGTTGACCTCAGGGTCCCAACCCGAACCGTCCGGTACCCGACTTACCGAACATCTCCATTATTTATTTATTTAGTTTCTGATAATTAAATTATGGCTCAACATTTGAAGTTAATGGAATAAATATTAGAATAATAAATTTAAAAAAATAAAATTCTGCAAACATAAAACCTAAATAAACTCCATAAAACTTAAATTTCTACATAAACAAACATAAAAGAAACTAACCACATAGTAGGAAGAGATTACAATATGATGCCATAAATTTTGAAGATGGTTGGAAAAAGAAATCGTAGCTACATGAGTGCAAATGTACCTTGATTGACACAAAGCGAAGATAACTTTCCCTGCTTCCTGAGAAAAGCCTTGAGCCGGCTCGATTGGCATATCTCTGTAGCTTTATACCATATGGAATCCAAAGTTCTTTTCTGATCCTCTTGCAATCCTAATCTATATGACTTTTCATCACATTGACCTGTAGCAATGTTCTTCAAGCTCTCCCCTGTTGATGAAGTACTACAGAAATCACCATCTGTATCCATTTGAAGACAAGCTTAGAGAAGAAAGTTCAACAATATGAAACCACTCCAATTTTGCCAACACCATATAAGGAAGGGAAAAGTCAAGCTCACCTCTATTGGTAGCACCTTTCAAATATAACTTGTCATCAGTTGCATCAGCAGGTGGATATTCTTTGGCACTTAATTGTAGAAGCGCTGCTGTGAACCATGTTCTTTGATTCTTTGACATTCTCAATTGCTTCTCTGTTTCTGAATGTACTTTTAACGCATGACTCAATTTCTGCATGTCTGCTTCAGCTAAAACGAAGAAAACACCCCGTCAGAGACCGTAGAAATAAGATAATGAGCAGCATAGAGTTCTCAATGGGAAGCACAGGCATTAATGGCATTAAAAGTTATACAGCCAATATACACACTCAAAGCTAATAATTATACTCTTAAAGCACTAACAAGTTTGTCTAATCAAGAATCTTCTTCTGATTATAACAAGAATTAACAAGATAATAGATGAAAGAACCCACTCGGTACTAAAGTCATTCACATAAGGACGTAAAAAGAGGACTTGGCCAATTGCCTGAAATGAAAAAATAGGAGTGATGATTATAACAACTTCATCAGAAAAGTAGACATTTTAAAAATTTAAAAAGAGAGTATTTTAAGTTAGAATAAAGAAGATATGAGTTTTAAAAAGATGAGAATTTTAAATCTAAACATGAGTCAAGAGAAAATACAGTGTTCACATAGATCACAAATTTCCTGACCTGTACAATTGCAAATCCAACTGACGCATATCGAGTGTATTGAAGAACTTTCTTTCTTCCAACCTCGCCTTCTCTTTTCTGAAGATCTTGCAACTTCAGATATACCTGTGCAAAATTATGAACAAAATTATGAACTGCTTAATAGACATTTTATGAACAAAATTAAATTCACAAAGTAGACAGCATTCAATATTATCATTGCTTATGAACAATTATGAATAAAAAATTGATTAACGAAGAAAACGAAACAATCGATTTCGTGAGAGAGTAACGAGCAAAAAGAAGCGTCAGCTGAAGAAAAATACAAAATACGAACGAATAGAAAAGTTAGGGTTTGCGATCTACCAGCTGCGCGAAGGGAATCTGACAAAGAAAGCGCTGATCTGGAACGAAAAGAAGCTCGGAATCCGACGGCGACGGATCTTCTACGGTGGCGGTGGAGGTTGTGTCTGTGTAGGGGCTGCGCGGTGGCTGTGCCGCTGAGGGGCTGCGAGGCTGTGGGGGTTGCGGGGAGCTGCGAGGGCTGATGCGGGGGCTGCGTGGCTGCAGTGGTGGCAGAGACTGCGGTGGCTGTGGGCGGCAGGGTGCAGGGCGAAGTGAATGGCGAGTGAATGGAGTGAATGGCGAGTAACTAGGTGTGAATGGCGAGTGAATGGAGTTAATCTTCAACTAGGGTTTTCAATATTTCCGACGGATTTCATTTAAATTACAGACGGAAAATCCGTCTGTAACCACTCGCACGGAAAAAAAATTAATTTTTCCGACAGAATTATAGACGGATTCTCTTTTCCGTCTGTAATTTATACTAATCTATTTTTTTGTTTTTTGACAAAAAAATCCCTCTGAAATTCCGTCTGTATTTCAGTGGGATAAAATCCGTCGGAAATATCTGTCTGTAATAACTAGTTTTCTAGTAGTGAACTGGCACCGTTGTCACGATGATGTCGGAGCTGGTCAAGGTCGAATATACGTTCGTGGAGTGCATCGTTGGTGTCAGGGACGTTGTTAAGCCTTGTCGGGAGAGTTAAACAACATCTCCATCACCTCCTCCGGCCGTACTAAACCGCTGTCACGTACATCATTGCCCAGGTCACCACCATCATCTAAATATCTTGTTCCAGAGGCCGCCTCGTCCATGCCAATGTCCAGTGACATTTCCTGCATGGGCGGACGTACACTAATTATTTAGGGGGACCATAATTCAAGTGACCAAACAATTTCTTATAATTGATACTGTCCTCATCAAGAAGTGCAAATTATATTACAATCTATGATCCTTATGAAATATAAAATTAATATTTCAATTCAAATTAAGATATTCAACATTTAGAACGATAATGCTAGAATTTTAGCATCAATAATACAAAATCATAATTAAATATTTAAATAACAAAAAAATAACTTAACAAAACAACCTATAATTACATACACACATAACAAATACTATTAAATTCACTTACTGATCAAACACATAGAAAAAAAATATATAAACACCATCAAGCTAGACTAACAGAAAATTAAATTTATTTTATTTAACTCAATAAAAAACTAAAAGTAATAGTTACTGTTGCTTCATTTGCAACAATAAAAGTGCCTCGTTCAGTACATCAATGCATCAGAAAATCAACAAAAATTCCCATAATCAGCAACAATTCCCATAAATTCGATTTCTGAATCAACATACACATCAGCAACAAAAATAAAATTGAATCCATATTTGGTAGCCACTCAACAACCGCCACACAATTGATGCATCTTCCAACGAATAGATACTGTAACGGCTTCATAGATCCTTGAAGCCACTGGGCAAGGTCACCAAATTTGGCATACAAACAAAATCTACAGCCTTTACCTCAAATTGGAATGTTGATAATTTTGGCTTGTCATAATTATCAACTACCTAAGTATCTAACAGAGGAAAATGTTCAATATCAAGTTGAAGGGACCTAAGACTATTATAACTGGAGAATCTTAAAAATTAATTACAAAACGAGATGAAAATGAAGAAGCATCAGCCTACCGAAGAGATGACGAGAGATGAACGGCGAACACATAGTGACCTCACAGTGAGATTAAGCAAACAAAATGACTCCAAGTCACAACAAACAACATTCAAAATCCAGCAAACAAAAATCATGAACAAAATTAAGTAATTAACCAAACCAAATGATTCCTAGTCACAGAATATAACATAGAATATAAGATCACAGAGGTCATGAACATTGTAACGAAGACACCAATAATTACTAGAATATGAAATCAGAAATTTCAGAACCAGTAATCCCGTAAATGAAAACCGCAATACTCTTTCTAGAATACACAATTAAAAAAATTGCAAAATGGAGAAAACGACAAGACCTACCTCACACCGGCGAGGGAAGCACGAACAGAGGAGACGGTGGCGAGGGGCACGGTGGTGGTGACAGACGCACGGTGAACAAAGTGAGAGCGCGCTCGAACAGAGGAGATGACCTCACGCTCTTGCGACGGCGCCGGACTCCCACACGCGATGGGGGCTGCAGAGTTGAGGTGGCTACGGTGGTGGACGTGACTAACGGCGGCAGGGCTGGGTCACCGGGTGGCTAGGGATTCAGTTCTTCATTCCTTTCAATTTCAGATAGAAGAGGGGTGGGAGTGTGAATGCCCATTACTCAACACAAGACTCAAGGCCTAAGCCCTCTTTCACCATTCTATTTTAGCCACGGCCTATTAACTATTTTAAGCTGGATAATTATGACATTTCAAGTACTTTGCTAGGGTTACTTTTGTCTATTCAGGGTTCACTACAAGACAAATTTTTCTTTGGCTACCTATTCGTACAATGCATACCGTATTCCTCTTTTTTTTATTGCCATACCTGATAACTTTCCATATATATATATATATACACACATGGTATTTCTAAATGCTACAGGCATCTTACCTCTTTAACAATTTCACTGGAGAACTACCTGAAACATTTTCAAATCTAATCACATTAAAGGAACTGTCAGCTTTCCTATATGGGTTTTTGAGGTAAGTATTTTTAATTGCATAACTAAGTAACAAGTCAACTTGGTTATTCTATTAATTTTCTTGGGGTTGAATCCTCTATAATTTTAGGCTCTACCTTTTGTTGCTTCACTTGTTTTTTTTATGAAGTTCTGATATTGAGATATGAGATTTTTCCATTTCCATTTTATAACAGCTTAAAGCATGTGCCTGGCTTCATTGAAAGAGCAAGGAGCTAAAAAGAAAGGGTGTGGATGAATCAATTTAAGTAAAAAAAATATTTGTCGTATATTTTTTTTTATTCGTGCCCAGTCTCACCTAATTTCATTGGGATATCTTATATATAAACATGTACTGATGAATCAATTTAGGTTCTGATTTTTTTAGTTATTATTTTTAATATTGAATTGTCATTACTAATTTTTTGTTGTATTTTCTCTTGGCAGATTACTGATAACTTGGAACAAAGATTTTACAAGGATTTACGTAATGAAAACTTGGCTTCAGTAAACATTGTTTTGTGTATATATAAGAAATTGTTATCGTTGTATGTATATAGTTAAAAAATCATGTTATGTTTGATACTTTGTATATGAGTTATTAGTTTTTATTTCCAATACTAAAGAATCATATATTATGTTTAATACTTTGTTTATGAGTTATATAATATTTTGTTTATGGGTTATGATTTTTGGTTATTGTGAAATTTTAATAAAAAAATTATTTGTTTAACGCGATAAAAATGACGGTAAAAATTGCTTTTTTAAACGATAAAAATTGTCACTTTTATTCGGAAAAAAGGGCGGTTTGTAATTGCCATTTTAAATAGTATGAAACGCCATTTTAATTCGGTAAAAATGGCAGTTTTAAATGCCATTTTAACCAATAAAAATGTCTTGTCAGGGTAACCCGGCGGTTCAAAAATGCCGTTTTAACCAACCAAAAACGCCGTTTTCACCTGGTAAAAATGGCGGTTTCAAACGCCATTTTAACCAACCCTTAAACCGCCGTTTTAACCTGGAAATAACGGCGGTTTGAACTGCCATTTTAACCCAGTAGAAAACCGCCGTTTTAACCCCAGGAAATTGTGGCAATTTTCAGAAAACCGCCGTAATAACCAGAATGGCACCCAAAATTATGTCGCTTTCGAAAACAGCCGTTTCTGGTAATAATGTCGGTTCAAACCACCGTAAATACCCAAAAAGACCACCGTTTTAACTAGAATTTTTTGTAGTATTCGTTTTCTATCCCTCTCTGAGTTTCTTCTTTGTTTGTTTGCATCACCCATTTTAATTCTCTTGTTAATAAACTGAGGTGGGTGATTTCAAAATGGTTGAACTATAAATTGTGAACTGTGAACCTGAATTGTGAACTATGAACTTGTTTTCAATTTCTTCCCAAAAGGAGATTATGGAATTGAGAATCAAAGTTGAGTTAGGATGAGAATTGACTACATGATTACTATTCACTACTTCACTAGTGTGAGATTAGATGTGTTTGAGTTTCATATTAGACTTCTGATCAGTGTTAGTAAGTTTGCTTATATAGTAAGAAACCTATTTACTTAATAGTTGGTGAATCCAAAATATGATAATTTTAGGGAAAGATTTCAATTTAACCTTTTTGAAATATTTATCCTAGGTAAATGGAGTATTAAAATTGGATTTGTGCTCTTAAAATTAATTAAAACAAGATTTTATGGTTGAAGTTGATGGTTGGCAAAAGTTAGAATTATGCGGAATTTTATTACATAATCCAAATTTTGATAAGTTTGTGAATCTAGTTTCTTTTAAAGCTTGTGAATTTAGTTTGTGAATATCAAATTTTATGGTGATTAGAGCTTAGTAAGGCTAGCAATAATTTTTTGCAAGAAGGGTGCTACAATATTTTTAATATAGGACAATGACTTCCAAATATTGTAACACATTCTACACGAATAATACTCACATGAAAACAACTGTAAAAGGTGGTTTAACAGAGTTTCGTGATACTAGATTTGAGAGTATTGCGATCATTTTAGAATTTAAAGTAAATATAGAGTGTGAATATCTTGCAGGTTTTTTAGTTCAAACTTGTCACAATGAAGCAACTTTGAAAAATTGTAGTAAATCATTTTTCAAACTTATTTGGATTGGAGATAGTTGTTTGGGTGTAGAGATTATTAATCTGTAACATGTGTATGCAATTCACCTTGCACGTATGTAAATTATTCACTTATTTGCATTAAGATTTTGTTTATTTTGTGTTTGATTGCTGGTTGATGATACCATTGAGCAACTTTTGATGATAAATAGTTGGGTTTGAGAGAGACGAGGAAGTATATAAATCGGAAAAAATAAGGGAGATAATAAAACTTAGGTGCTTCAATGTTGGAATTGTATTTTTGGATTAAGTAGGTACGTAACTCTTTGTCAAGAGCTCCTTTTTTCTCATTGCTATTTGCTCGTTGCTGCTAAGTGTGCAGATTTTGATTTGCTTCATTGTTGGGATTTCTGAATATTTTGTATTGTCTAGTGTCTACTGTGTTAATTTCGAATTGATGAAAGACTTAAAGAGTTGACAATATTCCCCCCCTCCCTTAATATTGGTGAAAGACTTCTGTGATTAAATGTTTTTATATAAGCACATAATCTCATAGAAGGTAGCTTTTTTAGTCATTTTTAATGTGTATATAGTTGTTATATTAGTTTAATTTGTTGAATTTTACAGTTGCATATGCCTATTTAGATAAGATGAATAATTAATATGAATCAATGAATGTTGTTGTTGTTGCTATAGAATTTTAATACACATTATTTGGATATGATTAGGAAATTTATAAACATGGATGATGAGATTATTTCTGAGACTCCTGTTCAAGCTTCTGGTAGTGTTTGATTCTGGTAAAAAATCTAATATTTGGAGGTTTTTTAAGAAGATTGAAAAAGACAGAGATGGTATTGAAAAGGTTGAATGCAATTTTTGTCATCATGAATACAAAATTGGAAAAAATCTGAAAACTAAGAATGGTTACGGGACATCTCATCTAAGTCGTCATATGATTTCTTGTAAATCTATACCCCTCAGTATTAGATTTGTTGATGATATAGAGGGTCTTCCAACCAAAATTGATTAGAATGTTCATCGAAAAAAACTCGCTCAGGCTATAGCAAAACATGATCTTGTGTTTAGCTTTGTCGAGTATGAGGGTATTAGAGATTGGATTAATTACATTAGTCCAACGATTATAATGCCTTCTAAAAATACTTTAGTTTTAGATCTTAAAATGATTTATTCAACAGAGAAAGAGAAATTGAAGCAGAAGATGTCTAGGATACCTAATAGAATTTGTTTGACATCTGATGTGTGGACAGCATCTACCACTGAAGGATATATTTGTCTGACAGCTCATTTTGTTGATGAGAATTGGCGACTAGTGAGTAAAATTTTGAATTTTTTTCGAATGATTCCTCCCCATACTGGAACTGATCTGGAAGCAGTCTTATTTAACTCTTTGAAGCAATGGGGTATTGATAAGAAAGTATTCTGTTACTTTAGATAATGCTTCTGCAAATGACAACATGCAAAATATCTTAAAAACTCATCTACGTAAGAAGAATAGTTTGCTTGGTGATGGAGAATATTTTCATGTACGTTGCTCCGCTCACATTTTAAATTTGATTATGCAAGAAGGGTTAAAGGTGGCTGCTGGAGCTTTATTTAAAATCAGAGAGAGTGTGAAATATGTGAAAGTTTCTGATGGGAGAATGATGAAATTTAAAGATTGTGTGCAGCAAGCTGAAATTGATGGTGTTGGTCTAAAATCAAATATTCCAACTTGATGGAATTCTACATATATGATGTTAGAAAGTGCAATTAAATTTGAAAAAGCATTTGACATCCTTAGTGTTGTAGATGGAGCTTATAAAGATTGTCTGACAAATGAAGAATGGAGCTTAGCAAAAAAAATGTGTGAATTTTTAGAGCCATTTTATGAAACTACAAACCTCATTTCGGGTTCATCATATCCAACATCAAATTTGTATTTTATGCAAGTTTGGAAAATTAAATGTCTTTTGGAAGACAATCAAACTTGTGATGATGTTGTTATTATGAACATTGCTTTCAGAATGAAGATGAAGTTTGATAAATATTGGAAGGATTATAGCACTGTCTTGGCTTTTGGGGTAATTCTTGATCCTCAATTAAAGTTAAAGTTCTTGAGGTTTTGTTATAAAAAAACTAGATCCTTCAACCTTTGAATTGAAGGCAAAATGAAGAATTGGAGAAATTTAAAAGGTTGTATGGAGAGTATATAAATACTTTTGGTGGTTCAACAATTTTTCAAAGTAGTAACCAATCACCTAAGTTACCTGAAGAAGGAAGGCTTACAAAGAAGAGCAAAATGGTGATGAAGGTATTTAATTTTAATATAGTATTATTTTTCTCCTATTATGTTTATTCATTACTTAAATAATCTTTATACTACATCTTTTAGGAGTTCAGAGAATTTGACTGTGAAACCCAAACTTTCAAGGATAAAGATGAATTAGAGATTTATCTAAAAGAAGGTTTGATTCACACCAATGAAGATGACTTGAAGTATGATGTGTTGAATTTTTGGAAGATTAATGAGGATAGGTTTCCCACTCTGTCAGTTATAGCCAGAGATGTTTTAAGTATTCCCATTACTATGGTAGCATCTGAGTCTGCATTCAGTATTGGTGGAAGTGTTTTAACAAAATACAGAAGTTTCATTCTTCATGAGCATGTCCAAATGCTTATTTGCAGAAGGAGTTGGTTATGTGGATTTGTTCCAAATCATGATGTTAAACATTTATGCTATTTTTTTCAAATAATATTTTAAATTGAGTTTCTAACTATTTTTTTAATTGGTTGATTTTAGATGATGAAATTGGTGAAATTTATGAAGAAGAAGTGTCAACAGAAACGATGCATCCCCCTTAACATTCATGATTTTAGATGATGAATTTTTGTGTCAACTTTATTTTGATTTTCTAGAGACATTATCAATGGTAGATACTAAAGAGTAAGGAAAAGGATGATGAGATAGTGAATGCCATGTTTGATTTCTTGATGTATATAGTTAAAAGTTGGATTTAATATGATCAATGCACATTATTAACATTTATTTTTCAATTTTTTTATTTTCTAACGCATAAAAATGACAAAGGGATAGAACAAACTAATAAATTTTAATAAGTTTTATGTGTATTGTTGAGATAGAGAATGTAAAAAAAAAAAAAAAAAAAAAAGATTAGGTGACCCATGGGTTGGCCCTAAAACTTAGTCCTAAGAATTTTTTTTAAATTTGACCCTATTAATTATAGTGCTTTTTATTCTTCTGGCTCTTTAAAATAGAGCCAAAGTCCTATAGAGTCAAACATATTGACACCATTAGTTTTCAGTTTGTTAGTACTATATTGTGAGTAGACTTTATATCAACCATTATTATCATTTATATGTCTTGCTTTATTTATTATAGTAATTCTTAAACTATTTGTCCCTCCAGGATTTTTGAGAAGAACATGAAGATTATAATGTTGTCCTTCAACATGTTAAAGTTTAATGAGTTGTAACTTGCAAGATACATATATAGTTTTGTGTTGGGGCTTTAGTCTAGAATTTTTAACTAGGGTAAATTTTGCCTTGTATTAGGGATTTGAAGCGTGGACAATGCATGTGCTCATTTAATTTCGCTTTATTGACTAACTCATAAGATATTTGTATAGGTAAACTATCATATTTTTAACAAAAATAATTTCAAATGATGCGAATTTCATATAAATTCTCAAAAATTTTTAAAATATAACAAAAATAACAAAAAATATTCTTTTCTCTTGTAACTAACAAATGAATTTCGTATTCAGTAATATAATTTGTGTATTTGATTCAAAATTTTGTAAAAGTATTTGAATAAATATTTATAAGATATATATAAATTAAAAAACAAAGTAAAATTATATTATTGTACTTTTGTTTATTTGTTTTAAAAGATTGGCATTTGCCAAAAATATAAAAATAAATAAAATACAACGATTATGAAATTATTTCTGATTCAACCCCAATAAAATTTCAATTGAACTTTTTAATTTTTAACTCTACCAATTTAATGATTAGTTATATTTTTAGAATATTAGTACTTATATATATATATATATATATATATATATATATAATTAGTTTTTATAATTTTATTAAAATTATAATTAAGTCTTTATAATTTTTTTTAATTAGATCACTATATTACTTTTAATTTTATAATTAGATCATTTTTGTGTCAAAAACGTAAAAATTAACTCAAAATATTTGAAAGATCTGTTGCCCCTTTAGATTTTTTTTTAATCTAAAATATATGTGGGCTTAAATAAATTTTTTATCCAGCAAAATTATTGTGAATTTTAATTTTGACTTATGTAAAATTTAAAAAATATTATTTTTCTTTTGTCCTATTTAATGCCAACTAATGTGTTAAGATTATTATTAATAAGAAATGTTAATAGACTGAAATCAAGATTAAACAACATATTTTTTAATATTAATTTTGAACGAGATTAAATTTTATAAACTCCACGATACGAAATTAATGATAAGAAATGTAGTTTATAATCTCAAATCCCAAATTTTACATCCAAGCATCAATAATTCAATACCCTTCCGCCATGCATCATTGTCTAACAATAGTTCATGAAATTCTTACTTGTTTCTGATAGGGTAAAAAGAAGAGAGAGGAAAAAGTGAAAGGAGTATAATCTGTCGTACATGTATATTTGTCTATATGAATATGATTAATTCTACTAAAAAAGGAAATGAAATGATTTCAAAGTTTGGTTTTGGCATTTTGAGACGTCATGACAATAAATCCTGCATTTATAGTCGTATGCCACTCCTTATTTTGCTTTGCTTGACGTAACTATAATATTAAACAAAATGTTAATTATAAGTACCTAACATAATAAAGATCATTAAAGACGCAACTATCAACTAAGCTGAAGATGATACCGTGAGAATTGCATGATAGACAGAACAAACCAATGGACGGCTAGTAGACCGTAAAATCCTACACAACTTTCAATATGAACAGGGTAGTTGAAGTGGATCTCTATGCTACATTGCCACGTGCTACATCTCCATTATAAGTCATGGGCATGGAGCCTATGGATAATAATATACATAAAATGTAGGGTTGCTTATTTAAAACTTTTGGAGGAAAACGTTATTAGATTATAACTTTTTAAAGCATCAGACGCAAATGCAACTTTTTAATTATACGTAAACCGCGATATCGTGCTACAAATTAGGCTGTATATAAATCATTATATTCTGTCACAGTTTATGTTAAAATGGTGCAAGTGCATAAACTGTTACACCTCGTAGCAGTTTACGAGTTAATTAGTTCTTGAAAAAACTGCGACATCCTGTAGCGATTTTTTCGAAGTTGACGTCACTATAAAATCCGCTTAATGTTGTAGCGGATCATTCATTTGAAGATTTTGAAAGTGAGATAGAGAGGGAAAGTAGTGAGAAGGTAGAGAGAAAAAGTTAGGTTTAGTTTGAGTTTCTTGGAGCAATCTCTTCAAGTGGAACCATGGTGGATGAAGGATGCTTGTACCGACTCAACGGTGTTGCTTACATTGCCGGCGGCATCAATAAAGAGGTAAGTTTCTTTTTTTTCGTTTGGATATTTACATAAATTTATGTAGTATTCATGATATATTAATTAGAAAACAGAACCTTAATTTAGTTTAGAGTTTGAAAATTAAAATTTAAAATTTAAAGTTTAAAAATAAATATAGAAAATTTGAAGTTAGGTATTTAAAAATTAAGATCGGAATTTGAAATGTAGAATTTATGTCTTGTTGTTAGTTTTTGAAATTATTATTTAAATTTTGAAATTTTAAACTTAAAATTTTACAGGTATAGAGTTTACTATTTGAAATTTAAGATTTAAACTTTAAGTAAATAATATAAGGTTTGTTGACCCGTAGTTGAAATTTAAGATGTAGATCTTAAACTTTAAATTTTAGAACCTAGGACTTATAGATGCTAAAGTTAGACATTCGTTAGTTGTTGTAATATTCATATGTTCGTTGCATAATTTCATATAAATGATGATACTTGTTTCTCTTTTTGAACAGAATTTATAGTAATAGTGGTTATATGATAACTATATTTATATTTTAGTTAATTGATTCGATACATTAGGCAACCGTAGTTTTTGTTTTGAAATATAAATTATGGTTTAGATCTGTAAGTGTTAGAAATTAATCAGGTTTTCGATTATTTTTTCACAACATGCAGCCAAGTCAGTGTGTTTATTTATAGCATTCGGAGGTAACAGAATATGCCGTTGCATGATAGGATCATACCTTATTTGGAGAGGGCTGGTTTGTACCACTTGGCTAGGCTGAACACGCGTTGGTTCTGGATGGATGAACCTCTGGTCAGTACATTTATTGAGAGGTGGCGGCTTGAGACTCACACTTTTGATATGTTGTTTGGAGAGTGCACTATCACGCTCCAGGATGTGGCATATTAGCTGGGGTTGCCCATGGATGAAAATGCTATTTCTGGGTACCTGACAGACTTCCACCTACATATCGAGGGGGGCAAACCTGCTTGGGAGTGGTTCCAAGAGTTATTTAGTGAGCTTCCGTCCCCGGAGAAGGTGAAGCAGTACACAGTCCACTTCACATGGTTCCATGAGAAGTTCAGGGTGTTATCGGCTGATGCGAGTGAGGAGACAGTGCGCATATACGCATGTGCATATATTATGATGCTGTTGTCGACCCAGCTATTTGGTGACAAGAGTAGGAATCGGGTCCACATTTGATGGTTGCCATTTCTGGTGAGACTTGACCACATGGGCAGCTATTGCTAGGGTTTAGCTGCATTGGCATAGCTATACCGATGCATGTGTCGGGTGACCAACAGAAATGTGACCAACTTGGCTGGTCCCCTACATTTGCTACAGTCATGGATCTTTTGGTGGTTCCCGACACCAAGGCCGCATGGGTTTGATGACTTTTCTTTTCCGTTGGCATCCATGTATCCATTAATACACTTAGTCTTTCATTCTTTGTTACAAGTTATTAACATTCTATAACCCAAATTAAACCTTGATGTGATATTATTATCCTTTAGGTAGACCACTTATTTACTGATGTCTGATGGGAAGGAACAAAGAATGATCCAATATCGCCTTGCATTAGACCGACTGGGTGGTCGAGATGTAAGTTGTTTGTTTGTGTTTTCAATGCTTTATTAGTTCTTCGCCCACATATTTGTATATAGTGTTACAATGCTGCGTGCTCTTCTCACTTTCAGATTGTGTGGGAGCCTTATACTTCGCTGGACGTATTTGCCGTCGTTCATCCGGAGATACTGACTAAGGAGAACAGTCGGTTATGGCGGGCGGTCACTAGCCTGGTATATTTTGCCGTCATTGAGTGGCATCAAGTAGACAGAGTGTTCCCACAGCCCGGTAGCATACAACATGTACCTGACGCAACCCTAAACATATACTATCTTCATAGTAAGGACAACAGGGATGGAAATAGTGGTTCCCCTCTTATTATTGGACATGGCATGAGCATTGGGACCAGCGAGTTAATTCTGTGTTGAGTATCTAGGAGTGGCTGATCCAGGTCCGTCAGCTGAGTACCTGGACTGGTGGTACCGTGTAGCACATAGGATTCTTTCACCGGAGAAAGCATTCGGGAATCCTAGACCGGTTGAGATTTCGGAGGATGCTGTACACAGAGGGTCATCGCAGGCGCCTGTGAAAGTACCAGTGTTGGATATGCCTAATAATAGGCACCTCGAATGGCGACGACGCATTGGTACATGGACCACTGATTGGGAGTGGCGCCAGCTAGACGATATGATGCATGAGGAGCATGGTGGTGGTGATGATGGAGGACAAGCAAATCATCATATGCATCGGTCCAGTGCTAGATGTCGGGGTGCTCGATCTGTGCGTGCACCCACTGTTCACGATGATGATCAAGCTGGATCCTCGCATGGTCTCCATTCTGACACTCAAGGTGGTGGAGCTGCGAAGGCTACAATGACATGATCTAACCAAAGGAAAGATCATCGCACAAATGACATGATAATCAAGCTGTCGGTGGTCACTTGATATCGATGTAGCCAAGCAAGTGTGTGGTCCGTTGTACCGTCGAACCCCCCAGGTACTCTTTCGCTACCGAAGTGTGATGCAAATCATCCACGTGCAACCTTTACCGAACTCCTTGCACCTCCAATGATACTTAAGATTATCCGACTCTATCACCCTATACTCAACATCACGGCGAATGCTGTAATCCTTTACACTCAGAACAGCTTCCTTCTTACTTTGGAAAGATTGACCAATTTGAAATTCAACTCCAGCATTTCCCTTGCAATCTTCGACCCCCAAAGGTAGGATCTATGTCCAGTGGTTGGCCGATGACTTCCAAGTCCAAGGTAGAGAAGTGTGGAAGATGTTGCTGTGTGCCAAAACTTGACGGTACCTGATGTGTAGCTGGAATTGTCGAAATATCATCATCACTGTCCCCACCAATGTCAGTAGGCTCTTCATCCGAATCATCCTCTCGCATCGCATTTTCAACCCGATCCGGTTCACCCTCACATCCAATGTCTGGAATCGAACGGGCTGATGTAACTACCCCAACTGCACCAGATGGACGATTAGCTAACAAAAATCAGGTGCAACAACAGGTATCAAGGTAGAAGCACCCCCATCGTAGTCGACTGAGGATTCGGTGCCGATGCCCCAGAACTATCGATGCCATGTTCCAACTTCGCAAATAACTCGTGTATCCTCACTTCCGGAAAACTCCGCCGACAATGAAACAACACCTGCATATCTTCGTCGGACCCTATCACGAATGTTTCATATTTCACGCCAGATGACACAACCGTAATAGGAATCTTGTAGAACAGTTTCTTCACCCACTTTTTCCTACACACGTCCAACTTTTGCAATATACTGGTTTTCATATCTAACAACATATTCGATGATCGGATAAAAATACTTAGTGATTCTTTATCGGTAAACTTTACACCGTGACTTTTACTCTTTTTAATTTTCCAGAGCAATGCACTATGACTAAAAAGCTCTCCTCACTCTCCATTCTAAAAGTTTTGAATATAAATGACACTCTACACAACTTGCTGGGTATATATAGACATTTTTCAAGCAGCCACATTGTGAAGAAACCGCTACAGGGTATCACGATTTCTTCATCGATGCCATTCTTTCAGAAACCGCTACAAGGTGTAGCGGATTCTGTGTTTGCGCAATTCAACGTAAACCGCTACAGGGTGTAGCGGTTTATGTTCAAACCCTAATTCGCGGTACCCTATCGCGGCTTACATATAGTTGCAAAAGTTTTATTTGCGTCTGGATCTTTGAAAAGTTGTAATTTGGTAACGTTTTTCTCTAAAAGTTTTAAATGAGTAAATTGCCCTAAAATGTATGTAACTTTTTTTAGGGTTTAATTATCTTATTCCCTTAAGATTATGTTTAAGAGAGAGACTGAAATTGAAAAATAAAAATTAAAAGATTGAGATTAAATTAAATTTTTTTATATATTATGTTTAGTATAAAGTGTATAAGATTGAGGTATGTTTTAATTAATATCTTATTTAGTTCAAGATAAATATAAAGATGAAATAAGAATATTTACTAAAATATCTTTAATTATTAAAAAAATATTATTAAAATTTCAGTTTTCGTTTTTAGAAATTTCAGTCTTTTGTGTTTTAATTTTTTAGAGATATTGAAGGAATTGAAATTTTGTATCCTGAGATTGAAATTTTAATTCTAATCTCTATCCACCAAATACAATACTAAATCTTAGTCTTTCAATCCTATTTTCGGTCTTTAAAAATAAATACTACCTAAAGACACATGATAAGATTACTAGTTGAAAGAATTTTATTGAAAATACAAAATATTTAAGTTTTCAATGCATTTATTTATATTTATTAAAAAAATTTAAAATTTTTCATTAATAGTTATCATAACATGTGTTCTTAAGACATATATTAGTTAAATTTCTTTTTCTAAAAGAAAAAATTGAATAAAGAATAAAGAATGTAGCTATATTTTTTGAGAAATATGTATTATATATAATATTTTTAATTTTTATAATAAAAAGTATAACTTTCACTCTCTTAACTAAAACCCATTACTATAATGGTGAATGATATAGTGGCTAAAATGTGGTGCCTATTTACTAAAAAGAGTTAAAAATTAATATTTAATTTAAAAAATATAAAAATAAATAATTTTAAAAAATTCAAAGTTTACTACAAAAAAAATTAAACAAAATTTAGGCACCAAGTTATAGACACCATAGAATTATTCTATTATAATATGATCTAAATATAAATATATATATATATATATATATATATATATATATATATATATATATATATAACTTGGTGACAGAGGAAAATTATTGGTAAAGAATTTTTAAATAAAATCGCGTTGCATGTACAGTTTTAGACTGACAAAGCAATCATTGATCAATGTTTAATTTATTTGTCACTTAAGCAAATCCAATAAAAATAAACCGAAGTATTTAAATCTCGGGTTGTCTCTCAAGAAATTGTAGGGAAGTGTATTTATTATTGGTTATGATGTACTTCTTTTTGGAGTTTTGAAATAAAGAACAAGAAATATAAATAGCAAGAAGGTAAGGAGAACTCAAATGATAAAAATGTTTTGGCAAGGGTTAATGGTTAAGGATCTCTATCCTTGTCACTAACCCCAATATGATAGTTGTAGGGATCAATCTCATTTAGTCATCCTCTAACAATTGAAGGAAGGTCAATGAGTTTCATCAATCCCAATCCGTAAGTCCTAGACACTCACTAATTGAATTAGTGAAAGCTAGTGTCAATGAACATCAACCATCAATCACTTGGGCATTAGCAACTCAAGGTCACCCAAGTTACCAACCCAAGTCAAGAATAGAAAAATTTACTCTATAACTAAAAGAGACATTTTATCAAACACATAGAATGCAATAAAAAGAAATCATAAAATGTAAGAATTAATAAAAGTTATAACTAACACAAGTAAGAAAGCAATAAGAGAAACCAAGGCAAACATAAAAGAGACATGGAAACATAAATTTGCATTAAAAAAGAAATTGAAGGTAACACAAGAGTTCATAAACTAAATGGGCAAAATAAAGGAATCAATAAGAGAAGTAGATATATAACTAAAATGCTAGGAAAAAAAGGTAGAAAAGAAAACTAAATTAAAGCAAAAAAAAATTCTGAAGCTAAGAATAAATAAGACTAAAAACTCTAAAACCTATAGTGTGTGAATGAATGAAAAGTGCATGTCTAGCTCCACTCCCCAGCCTCTTATCTTCATTTTCGGGCTTGAAACTGGGTCGAAAACAGCCCAGAAATCGTCGCCCCCAACGTTTTCCCGTAACTGAGGCACGTGCCGCTTGTCACGCGTATGCGTCGTTGAACCTTGCACTTGGTCACGCGTACGCGTCGGCCACGCGTGCGCGTCATTTGGTTATGGCTTGGTCACGCGTACGCATGGACACCAACTTGTCAAAACTTCAATTTCTTGTGTTCTTTCCATTTTGGCAGGCTCCATTTCCATCCTCTAAGCCATTCTTGCCTTATAAAACTTGAAATCACTTAACGCACACATGCATCACGGCATCGAATGATAATAAAAGATGATTAAAAATTATCAATTTTAAGGCCAAAGAAACATGTTTTCATCAAAATTAAGAAGGAAACTTAAAAACATACAATTTATATGAATAAGTGTAAGAATAGTTGATAAAATCTACTCAATTTAACAAAATAAACCGTAAAATAGTGATTTATCACTTGGATATCAATAATATTCATAAACTATATATATATATAAAAAACTTGGATATCAATAATATTCATAAGGAAAAGTTTAGGGGCAGCAACTTTATCAAATTCTGGTCGGCATATAACTAGCAAAAGAAAAATGAGTAATTTTACATCATTGGATAAAATTTCATACCATTAAAAATATTATTGATGGCTACTTGATGACTACAAATCACAAAAATTATTGGCCCCTAGCACTCCTCTATTCATAAACTATATATATCTATGCTTACTACTGGCTTTATGGTCATTACCAATTTACCATAGTTGATACTTGTTATTAAGCCGATTTTCCATTTATTTTTAAGAGATATTATTGTAGCTGCCATATTTAGTTATTAGAAGTGTGAAAAAACTTCTTTTGAATTTTCCGATAAAATTATGATATTAGCAATGAAGTTGAGTGTGTTGGGTAGAAAGTTGAAGAGTTATTTCGAATTAATTCCTAAACTATAACGTGAACAAGTTAGGTTGAGGAGTTCTTTTCTTGTTGTATCAAGAAATCGGATAAAAAATAGAGTAATTTTTTTTGCATTTAATTTCAATATATCCTCTTTATTTTTTATTTCAATTTCAATGTATTTTTTATTTCATTTGAATTTTTGTCTTTTTTTTCTTCATATCATGAAGTAGTATATCTTATTGTTATAAGAGTACTAATGTATCTTGCTAATAATACACGTCTAGATATAATATTTGTCGTAACTTATTGGCAAAAAAAAAGTTCTTTTTCAACCAAAAGACATTTGAATGAAATAAAAAATATGTTTTAATATTTTTGTGGGATGATTTATATGAGATTATTTTATCCTTATGAATCTAAATTACAATTAGTTGGCTATGCAGATACAGGTTATTTATATTTGATCCCTATAAAGGTAGATCCCAAATAAAATATTTATTTACATTTGACCACACAACTATATCATAGAGATCTATAAAGCAAATTAAAGTCATAATATCTTCCAATCATATTGAAATACTTGTAATGCATGAGGCAAGTTGTGAATGCTTTTGGCTTAGGAGTTTGATTGGATATATTCAATTATCATGTGGGTTACCTAGCTAATAACCCAAATTCTTCTTCACACACAATCTTCAAAATCAAGGAAATAATTTGGCAGACTTATTTACTAAATCACTTTTTACATCTTCTTTTGAAAAGGTTAACTACCAATTCGGTATCTAAAAGATTCGGTCGCTGATAAAAAAAATCCCAAAAAAAATGTTATCGACAAAACAATTCCTAAATGATTTAAAAATGCGACAAAATAACTAATAAATATTATATTTTTTGTAAATGACAAAAAAATTTTGTATTTAGCAAACAACTTATTCATTTAATTTAAAATTTTGTGGCAACAACATTTGAATAAATATTTAGAAGGTCCACAAAAAATACGAAACAAAATTTTATCTCTATTTTTTTTACTTTTAAAAAAAATGTGGTCATTCACAATAAAAATTTTGAAAAAATAATTTACTTGACATAAAATTATCATATTTTAAAAATGAAAAGATCTTATTTTTTTAATAATTACAAAAATTTATATCAAAATTTGACCTATAAATTTTTTTAAAATATATATTTAATATCTAATTTTTTTTGTCATATTTTTACATCTTTTAAGTGTTTATTTATCATTAGCATCTTAAGAAATTTTTTTGTCAATGATATATACTTTTGGGTACTATTTTGCTAGTTTACTCTCTCCTTTAACCATATGATGTATAAAATCAAAATGCGTCGATTTTGAGATCTTAATGATGTTATCAAGAGAGAGAGAAATTGTACCTTTTTTCTATTTAGATTTTATCTTAATGAATTTTTTTTATGATAAAATTTTTTTTTACCAAACAGTTCTCGTTATAAAAGGATATTATACTTTTTTTTTTCCTAGTCAAATTTTTATCCTACATAATTTTTCCTCACAAAATTTTTAATAAAGCATATCTTTAAAGACATACAAAGAGAAATATTATTAGAAGAATGACTAAAGTATAAATGTCCTACTAATTAATGGAACATAAATTTTCATAATATACTTCCACTAATAGCTAATAAGTGGGTAAAATAATTAATAATTTATTAATTATTTAAATTCAATTTCCATATATAAATAGCTGCTAATTTCAACACAACAACAACAGACATACTACATAATTTTAATAGTTTTTGTATTTAGTTCTTGTGGCTAATTTTTATATAATACGGAATTTATTCTCATAAATTATTAACTATTATATTATAAAGATATTAGTAATATATAATTCTTTTATTCTCATATACAAATTTTTACTTTTATTTGTCAATATTTATCATATTTTCCTAACACTTTTCTCTATTCTAACTTTTAAAATAGACATTTGCCAAATTCCCTAATTTGTTGGCATCTAGGATGAAATATGTAGACATAATTACATAAAGAAGTGGCGTTGAAATGATAGCCCAGCCTCACTGACTCACTCTCACAGTGACACTAACTCGAGAGGCGGGGCATATACAAGTTGCAACTTGCAACTTTAACCAATCAAACCACCCAATGATATGTTAGGCTTGCGTCGTTAGTTGTTACCATACGTTTGGAGGCAGGCAGTTAAAATGTTGGCCTGGTATCCACTTTATTCAATTGTTAGTTGATGGACTTACCTGCCTTATTCATGAGTCACGTGCAACACTACAAGCTACATGCTACAGTCCCGACTCTACCCTTCCTCCAAAGGCCAAAGACACCAAAAATAGATTTAAATAACATTTTATACCATACTTTTCCTTTCATAATAAATACTTGGACCACATCCAAGAGTTATTGTTACGGGATTATAAATACATTATTTAATTGAAAACACAAATAAAAGATGATGTCAACGTTATTTATTTCAATCTTTTATATAAGAGTGGAGAAAATTAAATAAATAAAATTAAAGTGTGTAAAAATTATCATAATCTAATAATTAATAGTTAATAATATTACTATCTCTAATCTCCGGTATGTATAATGTCATGTGATCTTTACCTTTTGACAGTAATTTACATGAAGTGCAGTCCGAAATTTATGAAGGTCGCTGAAATATCAATTTTAGATTTGAAATCTTGATTCTTCTTGCTGACATTACAATTAATTTTTTTTTCGAGTTATTTTCATTTCTATTTCAACAAATAATTTTCAATAAGTTTGAAAATAGTGACATTGCTTGCTTGAAGATTATACACACATAAAATCTTCAAATGAGAACACACTCTCATTGCCATATTCGGCAAAGATAACACAAAGTCTCAATCTTTCTGGATCATCATTGACTCTGAAATTTTATAATAAGCATACATAAAAGGGTGTCTCCTTTTGTTGATTTTGCCCTAGGACTAGAGGGGTATAGCTTCATCACCTTCTATATATACTTTTCTTTCTTCTTGCGTAAACGACTAGAACAGAAGAATACGTGAATAACACGTTTAATCTACTTCACTCTTATTATAATTTGATTCATATTAAGTCAAAAGTAGATCTAGTTTACACAGGCTTAGAAATTTAAAACACACTCGTAAACATATCCAAAGGTAGTGGATTTAATACATATTATTAATTTAATTTTCTAAAAAAAAATAAATAAAACGGTTTGAAGGTTTTATTGTTAAACGAATAAGCAGCTTTTAAAATATAAATATGGTTTTTGACTGAATATCTTGATGATATTTTTTATATATAATTGATTCTCACCTAGCTAATGGAACAAAAATAGTGTTAGTATTGATTGTGAAATTAATCTACTTTTAGATTAATCACTTATTTATTTATTTTTAAATATAATTACTTTCGTATAGTCTTATTTAGTTTTATGTTCCATTATTAAACATTTATAATGTGAAATGATATAAGTAATTACGTACTTATAATATATTGTATACCATACATAACGCATGACAACCAAACCTCCATTGTTGTCAAGATATCAAAAACTTATTTGTTGTTATTGGTATTGTTTTGGAGTTTGTTATTTGTAGATCGATAATGATGTATAAAATATGAACAATTGAAAAGAGACATATATAATGTGTTTTGAAAATAAAACAAAGAATAAGATTTTGACAGGAAAGAAAGAAAGAAAGAAAGAAAGAAAGGCCAGTTGGTTAACTAGCCCTTGGATATGAGTGAGGAAGGAATATGCCTATATATGCATTATTGATGACTTATTGCCTTGTCATGTAAGTATGTAACTTGCATCGCATTATTATTATGTGAGTAATGGAATGTGATATACCATACTCAAAATGAGGTCACCACAATTAATGGAGATAATGTAGACGGAAGGCGATAGGCAATCATGTGGAAAATAATAACATAACCTTTCTTCATCATCATTTATTGCTATGCCATTAAATGGGATTTCTCATGCTTTTTTTCCCTCTCTTGGCTAAAAGCTTTCCGGTGCCTTTCATTTGATGGTGGACCACCTCCACCATTCCACTTTCAAATTATGTTGGAATTATTATATTCTTAGTCATCTAATTACTTATATATGTTTAACATTTTTGTTTTTTTTTTTTTTGGTGGTGGTTATTCTTTTATTGTTCATTCCTTCATATTTTTCTCTTTTAATAATAAGTAATGTTAGGAAGACAAAAAATACAGTTAAAAATTATCTTATTTAATATTCATTAATTATTATAACAATTAATAAATACTAAATAAGATAAATTATGTCTGTTTTTGACTAATTTTCTTTAGTTATCAAATATTTTGTTAATTTATTGAGTAGAGGACAAGATCCACCACGATAGGAAATTAGGAATCACCTTCCACGTGCTGACTCCTGATTCGCAACACTCCTGCAAAGTTGGGAACTTTCTCTGTATATATTACTTCAATCATCAAATATTGCATGGGGCCACTTAATTTTATAAGGCCAATTTAGTAATAATTTTCGTAATTTTATTTAAGTTATAAAAAAATTACTAATACGTTTCAAAGACACATTTTAATTTTTAAGTGTACTTTTAAAAAAATTATTTTATTAAAAATTATTAAAAAGTATTTTTTATATTATTAAAACGAATATTTAAGACACAAAACGGCTAAATTCTAGAAAAAGAAGTTAATTTTTAAAGCTTTATTTCTTTCATGAAAACTTATGATTATTATTAAGAACTTTAACAAATGTACTTCTTGGAAAAACACTTGTTAAGTAACATATTTTTTTTTTTTGGATAAATAAAATTTACTTTATACAGGCACACATAAAAGTTGATGATTCATTAACTTTAAGCTTGTGTCATACATACGAATGTGAGCAAATAAATTCAGCATACTTGTTTTCCATTGATTTTGTCGTCCTCTTTTCTTGAATGACCTGATCAAAGGGTAAAATGGTTTTTTTACTTTTCACAGGAGCCAAAAACGAGGTAATTTGACTGATGATTGATCTCTGTTTAAAAAGTTGAAAAGAAAAACGGAAAGAAAGAAGAATCTTACTTCGTCTACCGCATTTGATGTATGGTCGTGGACGATGTGATCCGAACAAATCCGTCACCTCACCATCATGGCATCTCTCTTGCACTACTTTCATGGAACCCACCCTCTTCTCCTCTGTTCCATTCATCGCTTTATGCAGTGTTTACACTATTCAATCCTCATTGGTTTAATCGGTTTTGTATATAATTGACTTTCGATTTTGCAAAACAAAATGAGGAACTAACAGCCAAGAAAACTAGCTATTCACAACATTACTTTATTTATGAGTATCAAGGAAACGTTTATACTTTATACAGTCTCAAAATTAATCATCCCCATTCCATTAATCCAAACCAGAAGTAACTAATATACATCAAAATCTTACATTAAACAGAGATTAGATCCATGCTAATTTGGATCTTAATCATCATATCATATATATCTAAGTAACGTTTCTTTTGCTGTTGCAACATGAGAAATTTTTATTAGTGACGATGTTTTTCAGGAAGACGAATGAATGGAGATGGAGGAGGAGGAGGGAGAAGCACCGGCCTTGTGAAGGAGCATGTTAGCGCGTGAGAGCTGTTCCATTAAAGAAACGATTCGCGCGTGGTATTCACGCGCCTGGTGAACGGCCTCCGCCTCAAGCTCACCGAGCTGCGAGCAGAGCCTCTCCTCTGCCTCCTCTGCCACGCGCAGCCTCTCGAACGCGCTTTGCAGCTGCCTTCTCATCTCCTCTTCCCTCTCTTTGCTCTCCCTCAGCTGCTTCTCCAGCTCATCGTTCCTCCTCTTCAGCTCCGCCGCCGGAGGTGCATCCTTCTCCGGCGTCATGGATTTCTTGTTGCCAGCACCAATTCCGATTGCAGCCATCATCATCGCCATAGGTAGGTTATAAAAATAATTGAAAGGAAAGAAACTCTATATTTGGAGAAGAGCGTAACGAACCAAGTGCTCTGTGTTCTTTTTAATGGTTTGGATTCTGTGGTGTGGCGGCATGGATTTCGAATGGGGTATAAATAGAGCGTTAGCAGGTATGTCTAGGTTCAATGAACCTGAATTTCACCCGCGACGGTTTAACCCGTTCTGACCTTGCTGACGCATTCGCTTCGCTTGCTTCCCGTTTTTTTCTGTTTTTACTCTTCTTCTATGAATCTATCCCTCTTTTTTGTCCCCACCGCCATACTAGTTCCATTAATTAATATTATCTCTACTTTGTCGGCTTAAGATAAATTTTGTTAATTAAATTAAAAATTCAAAAGAGAAAAAATATCTTCACATTGTATTTACCTGAATATGTGATTGAGAAAAAACATGCGCTATCATCACTGAAGAAACTATAGTGTAAATTATTAAAATTTTAAAGATTAATCTTGAGTACGGACGTTAATAGTAACTTGTGGATGTCTAAGAATCTATTAATATGAAATAAAACAAGGATTTAGCTAACCAAGGTCTTAAAAGTATATGATAAATTTATCATTAATTAAAAATTTTAAATTTTTTTATATAAAGAATATAAAATAAATATATTAAAAATTTAAATTTTTTATATTTTTAATAATTTTTTTTAAATTTATAAATAAAAAAGCCTAGAAGACTAACAGTTTTATTAAAATTTAATCAACACATAACTAATAAAAAAAAGTGAATAATTTTATACTATTAAATATAATTTTATATTACTAAAAATACTAATAATAATTAATTAATGGTTACAAATTATAAAATATACTAACTTTTTAATATTTCTATTTATAAATTTAACATGTGTCCCTCAGGGACAAGCTAAATAAACCTATCAAACAAAGATTAGTTATTAATTAAATTGTGGCACTTAAATTTTTAAGTGAAAAGATAGTTAGTTATAAAGGTTAATTAATTACTGTATGGAATATATCTTTATAATTCATAAACAATTCTGTTAAGTAACTAACAGAAAGTTTAGACAATACCAATCAATGCTCTATTGAGCTGCATTCTAAGATCTATTAAACATGAAAAAAACATTTTAATTCATTTACCTCCTGTTATTCTAATTTATCTTTTATTTTTCATCGTTTATCACATAAACTAATACGTTTAGAAGTTATTAGTTTATATTTTTAAAATTTTTAATTAAATTTGTTGTATTTTAATTTTATTGTAGTTATTAGATTGGATTTTGTGTTTGTAAGTTTAGAATTTTTTTTGTTTAAATCTAATAAGAGGTTATAAATAGCTCATAAACTATTGTAGTCATAATATTGAGTGATTAGAGGTGTCAAAGCACTTTTTTTTTGTTTTGTGATGAAACCATGATGTTGACAAGTGAGATTAAAATATTACGTATTTCAAATGTTCGTGATATAAAGAGTTCAAATATTATTAAGTTATTAGTTTATATTTTAAAATGTTTAATTTAATTTTATGTATTTTAATTTTGTTTATTTAGTTACTAGATTGGACTTCGTATTTGTAGACTTAAGATTTTTTTTATGTTTTAACCTAATAAGAGGTTATAAATACCTTATAAACTATTGGAGTCATAGTATTGATTGATTAGAGGTTCCAAAGCATTTTTTTTTGTTTCGTGATAAAACCATGGTGTGGACAAGTGAGGTTGAATGAGTCCTTCTCTTGTTGCACAGAGAATTGGGTAGAAGATTGAGAAGTCCCTTCGATTCAATTCCCAAACTATAATGTGGACAAGTTAGGTTGAAGAGTCCATTTCTTGTTACATCAAGAAATTGGATAGAAAGTAGAGTGATTCTCTTTGTATTCAACTTCAACCTATCTTTTTTGTTTGGGTTAAGTACGATTTTGGTTCCTAAGGTATAGGCTGAAAATTATTTTCGTCCCCAACCTTTTTTTGCATACAAAATCGTCCCTAAGGTTTAACTTAGTTTTAAAATCATTCTTCGGACCAAAATAATATTCTCCTTCTTCTCCAAAATACCCAATTTCTATTCTTCTTTTTCTTCTTCTCCATCACAGCAGCATCTTTTCTTCTTCATCACAGTATCAGCAACAACAACAATGAAATCAGAAATAGAACCAATGTAATAAATATAAAAAACAGAATAAGAAATAGAAGCAAAAACAGAAGTAAAAAAAATAAATTTGTAGATCAAATACTAAAGAATCAAAAAATAAGAAATTAGAAGAATAATGAAATTAAAAGTGCAACAACAATAAAATCAAAGAAATAGAATTAAAATCAGAAGCACAACAACAATGAAATTAGAATCAGAATCAAAAGAAATAGAAGCAGAACAATGGAATCAAAATAGAATCAAAGTCAACAACATCAATGGAATCAGAATCAGAAACAATGTGATTAACAAAATTAACAAATTAACAAATTAACAATGTAATTAACAAAAGAAACAGAAACAAAAGAATCAACAATGTAATTAACAAAATCAACAAATAAGAAGTAGAATTGGAATCCTAGGAAGGACCAGCAGTGAGGACCAGTGGCGACAATGGTGGAGCGCGACGATAACGAGGATTGGAATGGTGGTGGTTTCAAAGTGTGGTTGTTCATAAGAGTCATATGGGTAGTTGTAAGGTGGACAGAAATTTGGATCCCATGAGGTTTGTTGGTGGTGGAATGAGGCTTGGGAGTATTGTGGTTGAAGGTAATATTGATGATGATGGTCATAGGAGTATGGTGGTTGAGGTTCATAATCATAGCTAGGATCACCAAATCTATTGGATTGGTATGCACCATTAAATGGACTGTGATAATAGTAGGATAGAGAAGGTTGATGCTATGAAGATTATCCATACGAATACAGCTCCTCCCTCATTTGATAATTCCTTTCTTGGTGCAGACCATCATTGAAATTGCCATTTCCTACAACATAGTTACAACCATACTCAAAGCCACAAGGATGAAAATTCATAAGAGAAGAGTAAATTAAATAAAAGAAAAGCTAACAAAAATTGGAAAATAAGCATATTTACAATATTCACAATATCTAGGATATCAAGTAAAAAGCAAGCTATTCACACTAATCACAATAGCTAATAACAAGCACACATTGCGATTCTCCCGCAATGGCGCCAAAAACTTTATGAGCACTAAACACCGGTTTAGAAATTCACAAGTTTAAAAGCTCAAATTTCGTTGTAACTCTAAACTGGAATTCAATGCTCTTCAAAGTTCATTAAAAATGTCACAAATTCAAATTAATAACTAGAAGTTTAATCCCGAGTTGTTCTCCCTAGGAATCACAATCGAGTGCATATCATTGGTTATGACAAAAATCAGGGTTGTTTGCAATTAATAAAAATATAAATAGCGAGAAATTAAAGGAGAAAGCAATAACTAAACGGCAAAAGAAATTAAACTAAGAGCAGAGAAGGCAATTCGCTAGTAAAAGAAAAAAAAAGTATTGACAAGAGTTGAGGGTTAAGGATCACTATCCTTATCACTAACCATAACATGATAATTGTAAAGAACAAACCTAATTCATCAACCTCTACAAATCGAGAAAAGTCAATTATGCTTAATTAATTCTAATCTATAAGTCCTAACTAACTTACTAATTGAATTAGTAAAAAATTAGCGTTGATGGAAACAAGATTAATTAAAATCTCTAAATTATCAATCAACTTAGATATTAGTAACTCAAGGTCACCCAAATTCCGAACCCAAGCCAAGAAAAAGAAAATTTACTCTATAACTAGGTGAGGCATTTTATAAATTACAAGAATTAGTAAAAACTATAACTACCCACTATAAAAAAGCAATAACAACAACTCAAGTAAGCATCAATGAAATATAAAACATCAAATTCATTCATAAGAAGCATAAAATTCAACAAGTGTTCATAAACTAAAATCACAAAAACAAAAAAATTAACAAGAGAAATCTATCAAACTAAATTAGTAGAATAATAAAATGTAATTAAAACCAGACTAAAATAAGATATAAAACTAAAACTAGAGAGAAAACTAAATAAAATCCTAAGAATTCTAGAGAGAAGTTGGATCTTCTCTTTCTAGAATTCACTAAAACATCATAATAAAACTAAAACTAAGATTACTTAGAAAACTACTTCATCTTTTCCTTGCATTTTTTCCTTAAATAGATGTCGGGGGCCTTTTTGGTCTTTATGGGATTTTTGGAGCCCAAAAATAAGGATGCATGCGTTTCATCAAATAAGGCTTGTGGAGCTGTCTCGTGCACACAGAGAAAGCTCAACTCTCAAACCGCTTCCCCAATTTGCTTATTTGCTCCATTCTTTTTGAGTCTTTGAGGCTATTTATGTACCTTAACCTTAAAATACTAAAACAAATTTGATCACGGCATCGAATGACATAAAAAATTAATGATTAGGAACAAAAAAAAGCATCTTCTTCACATACAACTTCATCGGAAAGCAAGAGTCGAAAAACTCAATTAATTATGCCAAAATTGTACAAGTTTGTTGATAAACTCTATACTTTTTAGCACAATTTAGAATGATAAAATGGAGTTTATCAAGGACATCTTCACAACTGGAGAGAATATCTCTTTAAAATCAATACCTTTCTTCTGGTCAAAACCTTTTACAACCAATCAAGCTTTGTACCTTGGCCATGAAGTATTTTCATCTGCTTTTAATTTGAACAATCATTTATTCTTGAATGCTCTCTTACTATTCGGCAACTTCACCAATTCAAACGTATGATTCTCATACAAGGTTTTATTTTTTCTTGCATGGCCTTCAACCAATCTTCTTTATGCTCATCAGACATAGCTTCCTAGTAGCTCTCTGGCTTTCCAGTCTTAGTATTCATCACATACTTATTAGGATAGTATCTCTGAGAAGGATGACGTTCTCTATTAGATCTTCTCAATTCAGGCTCAACTGGTGGTTCAGGTGGAACTTCAACATCTGGCACCTCAGGTTGAGCTGTAGGTTCATCATACAAATCATCACCATCATTATCAACTTGTGAATCTCTCCCATCAACAAAGAGGTCTAGTGGAAAGACTAGGTTCATCATCAGCAAAACGTCGAATAGTTGTTGTTAGCTTATCTATCTTCTCAAGGTCTTTAATTGTTTGGTCTTAAAAAAAAATCACATCTCAACTTCTAATTATTTTCTTACTCATCAAATTCCATAATCTATAACCAAAGTCTTCGTCATCATAACCCATGAAGATACACTGCTTTGACTTTCCATAAAGTTTCGATCTTTCATCTCTTGGAATGTGAAAAAATGCCCTGTAGCCAAATACTCTCAAGTGACTATATGAGATATCTTTTCCTATCCAAACTTTCTCTAGAACATCACTATTTAGTGAAATTGAAGGAGAAAGGTTTATCAAATCTACTGCAGTCCTCATTACTTCACCACAAAAGGATTTAGGAAACTTTACAAGAGAAAGCATACACCTGGCTCTATCATTGATAGTGCGATTCATTCTCTCTACAACTTCATTATGTTGAAGAGGCTTAGAAACTATCTTCTCAAGCTTGATCTTATGTCCTTTGCAATACTCTTCAAATGGACCCCTATATTCACTACCATTATCTGGTCGAACACATTGCAGTTTCTTCATGTTTCTCTTTCAACACTTGCATGAAAGTGCTTGAAGACATCGAGTACCTGGTCATTAGATTTCAAAACAAAACCCCACACTTTTTGAGAATAGTCAACAATAAAAGTAACAAAATATGATGCACCACATAATGCCTTAGAATCCACAGTGAAAACATTAGTGTGAACTAAATCTAGAACATGTGATCTCCTATGAGGTCCAGAACTATAAAGTGATACTCTATCATGCTTTCCAACAAAACAATGAGTACAAGTATTTAAATTTGTACCTTTTACTAGAAGTGATTGCTTCTTCGCTAAGACACTAAGTCCTTTCTCGCTCAAGTGACCAAGACACATATACCACAAATTAGAGGAGGAATTATCAGCTACATTCACCTGTTTTTTGTACAGCTTTTCTTCCAACTGGTAGAGAGTAGTGAGACTATTGTCTTCTTTAGCAATAATGAGAGCCCCTTTGGTAATCATGTATTTTCACTACAAAAAAAAAGTGCAATAACCCTCTTAATCTAATGCCTTCACTGAAATCAGATTGAACTGCATATCTGGCACATGCCTAACATTCTTTAACTGCAACTTACATCCTATATTGATTTCGAGCCACATATCACCCATACCAATAATGTCACACACCCTTTTATCTCCCAACTTGATTTTGCCAAAAATTTCCAACAGTATAAGAAGTAAAAAATTCACGCCTCGGAGTGATATGACATAAGGTACCAGGGTTCATAATCCAAGTAGAATCATCACAGACAAGATTAACATAGGTTTCATCAAAGGTGATAAGAAGATCTTCATAGCCAATAGTAGCAGCTTCTTTATCACTATTATTACCTTTGTCTTCGTTTCTTCCCCTTGATTGTTCTCTTTTTAATAACCTACAATACCTCTTGATATGTCCTAGCTTGCCATAGTGGTGACAAATGAACTCCTTTCTTGACTTGTACTTTTCTCTTGACTTTCTTCGACTCTCTAACCTGTCAGAACTATGGAGTTTTCTACTTTGACTTCTCTCCTTTGACTCTGAAACAAGTGCTTCTGACTGGAAGGAGGTATTGTCAAACTTCGATCTCTTCTTCTGACTTCTTCATTTAACATGCTCTCTTTAACCATTGATAATGTCAACTTTTCCGTTGGAGTTGAGTAAGTCAATGTCATAATCAAAACTTTTCAACTATCAGACAAAGAACTCAGCAACAACAAGGCTTGTAACTTATCATTTAAAGTGATGTCGTTATTTGTTAGTTAGTTCACAATCTCCTGAAATATGCTCAAGTGCTCAGGCATTGATTTACTTTCAATATATTTCATATTGACTAGCTTTTGAATAAAAAAAGTCTTTGTTTTGTACATTCTTCCTCTCATATAACTCCTTCAATTTCTTCTACATCTCCTTAGCATTAGTTTTAGTGTCAACATATGGATACACAATAAGATCAAGCTATTGCCTAATTAAAGCAACTGTTTTCCAATTCAACTTATTCCTTCAGCATCTGATTTGGTACCTTTGGATTTATCCCCTCCCCAGGATCATACAAGTCCTTACTATATAATATATCTTCCATAAGAATCTTTTAAATTGGGTAATTTTTGAAATTCAATTTAACCATATTTGGCCCCTGAATATTTTTCTCTATTTAATTAGCACATAAATAAGCAACTAAAGCTCTGGATGCCACTTTGTTGGAAAAAATCAAGGTTCAAATAAGAACCTGTCTAACAGCGAAAGAAAAAAAATAATTTTTTCACACATGTGCAATTAAATAGGCAATACCAAAAATACTCCAAACAGCAAATATAGTGGCAGAAATTATAATAATAAGACACCCGAATTTTTATCGTGAAAAAACTCCCAAAAGAGGGACAAAAAATATACGGGACCTAGTCCAGTAAGAATCTTTTGCTATCAAAATAATGAGTACACAATCAGTATTCCTAGTAGCACCAGGAAATCTCAACAATCAACAAAATACATCATCAAAATTGATAGAATCGACATAAATCTTCCACAAAGTGGGTATCTCAAATCAGACAAAAAAGAAGATAATACACTAGCAAGTTATATCCTAATGTTCATCACTATACCAGAAATAACATACTAAAATTTTAGAAGAAATGAAACAAATATACCAGTTTAACAAAAGCATATTGGAACTACGCTTTTTCCCTTTTTTTTCTTCTTCTCTTCGTCAATCTCTTCTCCTCTCCTCACTCTCTGTCTCTTTTTTTCTTTGTTGTAATTGTAGAACTCTCTCTCTCTCTCTCTCTCTCTCTCTCTCTCTCTCTCTCTCTCTCTCTCTCTCTGCTTAGCCACTTCTCCCTTTCATCCATTTTTATTTTAATTATGGACCCCACTTGAATTTAGAGACCCACCAAGAAAATGAGTATTCTAGAACATGTTGTGTTGGACTAAATTTCTATCTTGACTCCTGAGATTCACACGATTACTCATTTTGGTCATCGAAATTCAAAATTACCTATAGTGGTCCCTCGTATTTAGTTTTGGGCACCAATTTGGTCTTTTGACCATTTTTGGCTATGACTAGGCAAACAAAGTGTTGAAGTGGCACCCTTACTATCATGTTGGATGATGGGGTAAACAATGTCATTTAGCAATTGGAATCTAAAGAAGCCAAAAATATCATCGTTTTGTATATGAAGGAAGAAGAAAAGGTTTTGACCAAATATAAAGGATTCTTCTTCTTCTCCACCTCTACTATTCTTCTTCGTCTCTAATCAATGGCGCCAGTGAAGGGTTATTAAAATCCATCGTCACTTAGGTTGAACTAATACATGGCTAGGTAAAAGTGAAAATCACAGTGTTTTGAAGGAAAGGGATTGCTCCCCTCTTGTTATTAGCCAAGGTAATCGTTAATGTTGGGGTTTTATGTTTTTATGTGTTTTTAATTTATTTTTGAAATGCATGTATGATTATGTTCCCTGGTGCTGGTGATCTTGTCAATGGAGAACCGTTATGTTTTGTTACTATTAATTTATTTTGTTGATTTCTTATATGTCTGGCTGAAGTTTGGGATGCTCTATTTTTTATAAATGGAGTAGGAGATGATATTGATGGGGTTATGATTATACAATTTTAAATTATTTTTTAGAATTTGTTCTTCGTATCTATAGTATATAGAGTAGTGTATAATACATGATATTCATCTTTAACTCAGGATGTTAAAAATGCATAATTTTGTTCTGAGTATTTATGCTTTCTTTTGTGGTGGTGTAGATGAATGGATTAATTGATATCATCATGGGGTAGTTTTCAGAAAATTGAAGACGATAAGTTGGTTTATTCTTCACATAAAAAAGCTTTTAACTACGGTGCTTCCACCATCCATCATAGTGTCACAACTAATAACGACGAATGACAAAGCTTCAACAAGGAAGAAAAAACAAGATGAAAAAGAAAAAGAGGAATAATAAGACAAGAGGAAGGAGGTTGAAGAAGAATGAAACTAATATAAATAAAGGGAGAAAATTAGAGTTTCAGGGACCACATTGGGTACAAATACAAATCTTGCCACATCAGCTAGCCGTTGCAGCATCTAGTGTGGCAAGGGGGTGGCTCTTTAGCATTCTTTTTTCCTAGTTATTGTCGAAAAGGGGTTGAGGGACCAAATTAGTATTCGGACTAAATTTGGAGAACCACTATAGGTAATTTTGAATTTTGGGGACCAAAACGGATAATCTCATAAATCTCAAGGATTAAAATGTGGATTTAATCATTGTGTTATGTTGTGTTGGTATATCCTTTCAAGTTTCAAATGTTACGATCTATCATTGTAGTGTTAGAATTTTATTCTATTTGTGGTCTAATTTGTTAATATAGAAATTAGTCTGGGTGATATTATAATTGTTAAGAAATTATACTAGTTATTGTATTGACAGTTTGTTTATTCTTTGATGGAAAGAACCCCACTGTTCAAAATTTATATAATTTGGGTCCCCAATTCTGATCATTACATAACAAACAAACACATTCTGATTCTATCTGATTTAATGGTTCAAGAATTAGAAGTTCCAAATTAAATCAAAGATTTTATGGCTGTGGCTAGAAGTACCTGAATTATTGGTTTTACGAAATATTTAACATGTGGTATCAGAGCCAAATTATTGTCCCTGCCTTGCCATTTCAAAATTTAATCATTGTGTATTATTTTAATTAATTATTTTCAAAAGAAAAAATGCATAGTATAAATTTTGGAATAAGAAAGAAAACCATTAAAATTAAAATCAATGCACTATGAAAAGAGAGAATAATGAAAAATACTTTCTGAAAGAATTTTTTGAATTTGTACGGTAATTATTTTTTATGTTGGCATAACTTTCCATTATTCTCATAAACTTTTTTATTCTTAGAAAAAAGAAAGAAAAAAAAAAGGAAAAAAAAGAAAAAAGAGAACCGCATGAAAGAAAAATGCTGGCGGCGATGCTTTATCACATTTCAATGAGTTTTATTTTATTAAATAAATTTTATTGTGTGATGTCGTATTTCAAGAAAGTTTTCTTATGTTACATTCCACTTTATTGAAACTAAGCTATACTAGATTTAATTTCCGTCTATTTTATTAATAAAATAAAAAAATCAGATTTGGTGGGTATAAATCCCCATGGGCATAACACGATATGGATCAGGGTGAAACCCAACTGATTGATCCGTTTACCCATTAATTGACCATGACAAGGTCTAGCTTGTCCTAATGAGTTGTTGAGCCAGCCGTGGCACTAAGATAAGTCAATCACTGTATTGTCCGTTTAGGCTAGTAGAGTTGGATGAGCCACATTCTAGACCGTTTAGAACAACAAAGGTAGAAAATAGAATTATTTTAAAAAGGAGAAATAAATTAAGTCCAGTTACACGTGTTGAAAGTAAATGATGCTAGATATCAGGAAATTATGTTGTTATTGCGTTTTAACGTATTTTGAAATAGTAGAAAAGTCTATTGTTAGTGTTCTTTTAATGTGTTTGTTGAAGTAGACGTTGAAAACCCACATTTCATGAAAAGTAAACATTGAATATGTTATTGTTTTTTATTATGGATAATTAAAGTTTGATTTGGAGTTAGTTGTTATATTTTGTGTTGTTTAAATTTATCCTTATTAATGTGTTACTTCGTTTAATTTGTTTTTAAAGGCGAACACAGTATTATGTGGTAAAAAGCATAAGAAGAAAATGCATGTAATTGAGTCTATTTTTTCTTATAGGATAAATAACATTAATAAACCAAACAAATTTGAATATTACATGATAGTCCCAAATGAGAAAATGTTACGTGCATATTTCATGCATATTTCTATGTAAATCGAATTCACTAAACTCGAATTAGTTTTTTTGGTATTAAATCGAATTAATGTAGTTCGAATTAGTAGGATATGTGGTAAATCGAAATTGGTAGCTTCAATTTATGAAGGAATAAAATTCGATACAAGTAAATCGATACATGTGCTACCCTAGATTCGATTTAGTACATGTTTTTGTATTCCTAGTAAATCAAATGAAGTGAATTCGAATTACATACCCTAATAAATTGAATGTGTTAAATTCGATTTATAAGCAACGGGCAAAAGGACATAAATCGAATCTACTAGGTTTGATTTACCGCGTATTTACCTAAACTACTAGGACATTACAAATTTTTATAGTACTCATAATATCTTCTAAGCTATTTTTAAATTTTATAAAATTATTTACAATAATTAAAAAAATGCTTATAACAAAAAATTTTAAAACTTTATAAAAATATTTAATTTAAAATTGTTATTAAAATTTTAGTTGTACTCATTAAAAAATAAATAATTACAATGTATATGTATTTTAATATAAAAATCATGCAAAATAATTTGAATTCCATACAATATTTTTTCGTCCATTTTTGATAACTCAAATATTTTGAAAAAGTCTCATAAATATTTTGCTAGTTCATTTTTTTCTTTTTAACGGTTTTGTATGGAATAAAATAATTTTTAAATTTTTAAATTATTATTGGTTATGCAGAGTATTTTATTTAAAATTAGAATACATGCATGAATATTTACATTTAAATTTAATCTTTTTTATTACTTTTCAGGAAATAAAATAATTGTTTTAATTTTAAATTATTAATTACGTAAAAGAGTGTTGTATTTGGATTTTAAGTAAATGTATTTTTTAATAAATTTATTTAAATATACCACAAAAAAATATTTTATTCCATGCAAAATAATTTAAAAAGAAAAAATGGCTTAAAAGATGTTAGGAGTACTATAAATATTTGTAATTTCCTAGTGACTTAGGTAAATACATGATAAATCGAACCTAGTGGATTCGATTTATGTTTTTTAGCCTGTTGCTTATAGATTAAATTTAACCCATTCGATTTACTAGGATATGTAATTCGAATTCACTCCATTCGATTTACTAGAAATACAAAATCATGTGCTAAATCGAATCTATATGCGTCGATTTATTTGTATCGTATTTCATTCCTTCATAAATCGAATCTACTAATTTCGATTTACCATTTATCCTACTAATTCGAATCACATTGATTCGATTTAATACCAGAGAAGCTAATTTGAGTTTAGTGAATTCGATTTATATAGAAATATGCATGGAACATGACGTTTTTTCATTTGGAACTTTCATGTAATATTTAAATCTGTTTGGTTTATTAACATTATTTACCCTTTCTTATAGTAGGTCTTTGTACCCGGTTAAATCAAGCATATGGATATTCATATCCTAAAAATTTTAATAGTGAAAACAAAAAATATATGAAAATAAAAATTAATTCTAAATTTATTATTTAAAATTAAAGCTATTTATATTTATCAAGAATAAATTATAATTATATACAGTGCCATACATACATATGTATAAAACTAAATTTAAATTTTTAGTAAATTAATTATCTGATAAAAGATATCTTAATTTAGAATAATAAAAAATAATTTATAATTATTTTCAGTTTAATTTCAACAAAATTAAATATTTTTATGCTGTATATGTTTTTAAATAAGTATTTAACTATTTATTTACAAAATTTTATTTGCTAAATAACTTTTTTATTTAAAATATTTAAATAACCTTTTTTGTGAAAATTTTGCAGGTGTCATGGGCATGTACCTCAATTTCTATCTCTGTCCCCATGTATCCATGGGAGCGGATCCAGTTTCCATGGAGATTTTGGGGGTTTTCATTAGCTCTCTCGTTTCGGGTAATTTTTGTAAGTCTGAGTTTTTTTTACACGTTTCACGTTTGCAAACTGGATACGTGGGATAGAGTGAATTCGTTTACAGAATTAAAACATTTTTATTATAATCGAGACATAGTACGACAAAAATCAATCAACTATAAAAAAAATTTACAAACCGTTGGTATTCTCCATACTCATCTCAATCATTCTTCTCATCCGTTTCTTCAATAAATCTCCCTGGCATGCCTACAATGATCAAGAACATCCCAGGAAAGGTCAAGCAGGTTCCTAACCTCGAAGTTGATCACTCCCGCAATGTGTCAAATCGCATTTAGATGGTTGATGTCTCTGTTTTCGTGCATTTGCATGCACAATAAAGTCCGAGTATCTCACAAAGATCATGAGAAACGTTCAAAAATAGGAGAAATGAAGGTAATAGAGGAGGAAAGTGATAAAAGAGGCGCTGTGAACGAGTTTCTTATATAGGTGCATCTAAACCTTATCTCGTTTACAGTGTAAACAAAATAAGCTTATGCATATCTCGTTCACACTATAAATGAGATAAGGCACGTTACAACTCGTTTATAAACGAGATACATGCAACCACAGACGTATCTTATCTCGTTCACAGTGTAAACGAGATATAAGTTAGGCAACGTAAATCGGTAAAAAATTAGTGAACGAAACTATCTATTCCAATGTTGATATAATAATGATAAAATTATCAGAACGGATCGGATCCGATCCACACACTAATCGGATCGGATTGTGAATTTTATTTATATATCCGCATATATAATCCGCACATTCACGGATCCGCAAAAATAAATAAATAAATAAGTAAATATTCTTTTTATGTTTTATTTTAACTAATAATTATCATATATGTTGTATTATTTTATTTTTATTTTTTAAAAATAGTATGTTTAATATTATCTTAAGAGTAAATATGTTTAAAAGAATAAAAAAATAAATTTTATTGATTTTTTATGAAAAATAAATTTTTAAAATATTTTTATTTTTTACAAAAATAAAAAAAGAATTTTTTTTATTTAAGCAAAGTACGTTCACCCCTACTTTTCACTCACATTTTTAATCTTCACTCGAAATAAAAGAATTAAAATCTCTCTTCCCTCCACTCCAAATCTATCACCAACTTTTGTTGTAAGGCAATAGTCATTGAAAAAGGCATAAAATTTTAAAACCCAGGAGAAAGTAAGAAACTCTTGTCATAATTAGGTGTCAACATGCGGAATAATTACGTGACTTTGTGAGAACTACACAAAAATTGGAGATGACCTTTCGTCCAACTTCTTCTACGACGTCATATCTATTAACTTTGGCGGGTAAGGTTGGATGGTCTTGAAAACGTGCTCTTGTTGCAATTCAATGATGATGATGCCTTTGTTAGTCTAGGTATAGTGCAGTATAGATGAGGAGAGTCTAGAAAATTTGTATCCCGCCATTCACAACGCGAAAAGATTTTTTTAACACAGGATCAGTGACCAAATCTTTTAGTCCAATTTGGTTAATGTTATGCTCTGTAGTGTTTAATCATTTCTCTTTGAGAACAATCCTAATTAACAACCCTCACACGGTGTGATGAGACTTCACATTTTGGCAGGTGTAGTATTGAAAAATAAAGTAGATGTATAGAAAATGAATTATCATTGTTTTATTTATTTTTATTTTTGACAATAGATCAGATATTAAATTTTTTATATATTTTTTATTCTCTTATTTTATGTGTTTATTTTGATAAAACTCACTAAATTAAACAACACACTTTATTTCTTGTTTTTATTTTTCTTTTACATACACATAATATTCATCAAATTGTTTTTTCTCTATTGATTTTTATTGCCTTCAACAGGTTATTGGTACTTACTTTTCTAGGTTTTATTCTAATTTATGTATTTGTTCTTATACATAACATTTTTTTATGTCTAACATACATTCTTATACAATTTGAAGAAATGAAATAGTTATATATATATATATATATATATATATATATATATATATATATATATTTGAATTCAATTAATTCTAGATATATATTGTCATTGATTAAACAAATAAATTGAAACGACAATTTGATATATCTGTACTCTTAAAATATCATGTATTTCTTTTTTTAGCATTTTTATTATCTAATAATTACATTAATGTGATCTAAATCAATAAAATTACTTACTATCATTTGACTAAAAAATATCTATTTTATCAAGATATATCTAAAACCAGCACAACAATTTTGTGCTGTTAGATGTGCCACATTGATACATATCATTAGATTTCATTAAATGAAATTTAAAGGTTAATATAAAAAAGGAGTATCGATGGACTTTAATAAATACAGAATATCCTAGTACATAAATACCTATCTTTTAATATATAATACTTTAAATGACAACATAATTTTTTATTTTTAATAAATAAATATAAAATATATTAATGCTTTAACATAAAAAAATTTTATTTATTAAGATTAATTATTATGGAATAAAATTTTTACGATATTTCAAACTCCGTCCAATATAAAAATAAAAAATACTTAAATTTTATTTTATATTAGTTGAAAAATAATTAAATTATTATCTTCAAAAAAAAATACTATCCTTTATTTTGAGATGCTGAACCCACAAATTTGAACAACTATAGCATTAAGTCGGTTCTATATATCACAACTTTTTTAAGTTAAAAAAGCATCATGTCGTTCGAATAACCCAACAATTGTGGGCCATTAACTTTGAGCAATAGAAGGCTTGGTGTCGACAACTGTGGTTACCTTGAAGGAACCCTCTTGGCCTTATAAATAGGGCATTTTAGGCACGCTCTCATGCGCCATTTTACATCTTCTCCCTCCCTTACTTTTAGTCTTCTACTAATATTTATTGTGTCCTGAAGTTGTGACTATAGAAGAATATCAGCCACTTTCCACGTATGACTCACAGGAGTCTCAGAGGGACGATGCGTAAGTCCTACAATAATGCCTTAAGTGTTTTGTTAATGCCTTTTTATTTTAAGTTGGGGTGCATTTTTTGGACCACATGTCCAACCACACTAGTCTTTGTTATGCTTCTTGGCTTAACCATACTACATAATTGTCTGTGTTGTAGGATTGTACCAGCACTGAGTCCCACGTCTGTGCTCGAGGTCCATTCCAGTGAAGACAACACTAACTTGAATCTAGAGCTCATGATCCAAAGGGTGAAGTGTCTAACTTTTATCTTTTCGTTTTGGTTAATTTTATTGTCACTTACTAAATGATGACGTGCCTAATGTTGTTTGTGATGTTGTTGTGCTTTTTCCAATCTCAGTTTTGTTTTGGATGACTATGTAACAGTCGGTCGAGCCATTTGTGCCTAAGGACTCTACTGGTGATGCTGTTGAAGTTAGCGATAAGGCCTCGATCCAAAAGGTGCTAGATACTGTGAAGGTTTGTATACCGTGGAAATTCTTAGTGTTTATTTCCATTGTTGTATGTGGCACATGTAATGTTCATAAGGGTGGAGCAAAGCCTTCCAACATAGAAAAAACGCTTTTTAACTTTACGCATTGACTCATTTTCCTTGCTTAGCCCCCTCCCCCAAACCCCCCCCCCCCGGCAAAATTACTTTTCACGTATGTATTCATTATTTCACCATGAATAATTTTATTCTGTCACTTATTTTGGAACTTCATCTCCCGATAGTAGAGTCAAACATAATGCTAGTTGTTCTTTTCTGTAGAACATTGAGGTCAGAACTGCTGTCATAGAGGATAACATGCAGTCATTTGAGAAGCGCCTATTAAATATTGAGAGGAGCTTCACTGACCTTCATGGCTCTTTGTCCCATGGTAAAGGACGTGTTGAAACATTCATGACGGAGATCCTTAGAACCAATACTCAAACCATGAGCAGCCCATCACAAGCACAACTAACCAGTCCAAAACTGCACTCTAAGACTGACGAATGCCGCGCTGGTGAAATCCCTATGCCAATGGAAAAAAAATAACAGACACATCTGCACTCAACTCGCATGTCAAGGGAAAAGGCATTGCAGGAGATTTCGAGGAGGGATGTTTGACATTATAGTCCCCAATTCTCCAGGGATGTTATCTGATGACAAGTCATCTTAGCCTATTTTAACTAGCCTTTTTCTTTTGTTTTCAATTGAATTATGCACTTTCTTGAGCCATAAGCAAGCCAATTGGGTAGATTTTCATGTTTCCCTTGATTGAACCAACCATATATGAATTCATGCCATTTCATGAGGTTTTATGCTATATTTGTTACATATTATGAAAGATTGAATATCTCATGATTTTGAGCAAAGCTTTGATTAGTTTGGTTGATCAATGATAGGTGAAGAAGGCTTGGAGAAAGGTTGAAGCAAAGAGGAATGGCTAGGAGTGAAGAAAGGACAATGGAAGAATGGAAGTTGATCCTGGAGGCATGAAGTTAGCCCCAACGTTAGCCCCCTAACTTGGAGGCTAACGTTGGGCATGAAGATCACTCCCTGGACTCCCCACGTTTGAGCCAACGTTAGCCCCCTAACTTGGAGGCTAACGTTGGCAAGAGAAACTTGAAACTCATCCCTGGGCCAGCCAACGTTTGCGCCAACGTTAGCCCCCTAACTTGGAGGCTAACGTTGGCACATGAGTTATAAAGGGGGAGAAGGCCAACGTTTGCGCCAACGTTAGCCCCCTAACTTGGAGGCTAACGTTGGCGCCACACACCACAAGGCATACAAGGGGTATACTTCCAACAAGAATAACTTGAGCTACAGAGCTCCAAATGAGGTGATTCAAGAAGCATTGGAAAGTAGGAATCAAGAGCTTTCCAAGCATATATGGCACTGCATGGTGGACACTAAAATTGAGGGAGAAAACTGCCCTGCAATGTGCATAAACGAACATGGTGGCAACCTGCAGTGAGGCCAACTGACCTCTGCACCTTAAAAGGAGTATAACTCGAGCTGTAGAGCTCCAAATAATGTGCTCCCAACGGCATTGGAAAGTAGACATCCAGGGCTTTCCAACAATGTATAATAGTATGGGGTGGACAATACATTTGAGCCTCCAGAACTGGCGTTTTCGCCAACGTTTGAGGGCTAACGTTACCTCAAACGCTGCACACCAAAGCCAGCGACCATGCCCTCTTCAAATGATCATAACTTGAGTTGTAGATGTCCAATTGAAGTGATTTCAAGTGGGTTAGAAAGCTGACATTCAGAGCTTTTCAACCATATATGATAGTCTATATTGGGCATAAAATTGGCAACATGACAAGAGGACAAAGTTGGTGCCATAAATGTGCATAAGGGAGGCCAACGTTAGGGTCAAAGTTAGACCCCTAACGTTGGCACCAACGTCCAAACCAGAGAATATTGCTTGCTGCTATGAAAAGTTGGGGTCAAAGTTAGACCCCTAACTTTGGCCCTAACGTTGGGACCAACTATGGCTAACTTCAAAACCGGTTCAATTGGTTCACTTCGGTTCTTCTTCAAACTCCAAGAGCAATCAACCAAGGCCTCTTTCAACCCAATTCCACCAAGAGCAAAGGCCCATGATCATCACTCAAAGGCACAAGAAATAGATAAAATAGGAATTTCATTTAGTTGTAATTTGTTTTTAATTTCATTTTCATTTCCATTTTGTAAAGCCTATATAAGGCATCATTTTCATATTTGTAAAGAGGCTGGCTCCACTAGGGAGCATTAGGATTTGAGAGCTCTCTCTTAGTTTTCAATTTCGTTTTGAATCTTGGGTTGAGAATTGAAGAAATTCTGTTTCAATCTCACCTTGAGAATTTTCTTGTTTACTTTCTCTGCACAATTGAATTTCCATTCCTGTTTACTACTTCACCTTCTCTTGGCTTCTGCAATTTACTTTTCTTTAATTTCTCTTGCAATTGTTCTTGTTGGATCTAGGAAGGCATTGAGATCTAGACTTGGTTATCTAGTCTCTTGGGTCCTGAGATCTTAATTCCAATTTTACATTCTCTGTTTATTGCTTTTCATGTTTATTTACATTTCTGTTTTGGTTCCGAATCAATCAAATCCATCTTTTACTTCTCTGCTTGTTGCAATTTAACTTTTCCTTGTTTAATTTCTGCAAATCCAATTCCCAATTCCCTTTACATTTGATGCAATTTATATTTCTTGTCATTTAAGATTCTTGCAATTTACATTTCTTGCTCTTTAAGTTACTTGCCAATTTACATTCTGCAACTTTAAATTCATTGTCATTTACTTTCTGTTGGTTACAATTTCACACAATTCACATCAATGTTAGCTTGACTAAACTAATCACCCACTAAAATTGCTTGATCCATCAATCCCTGTGGGATCGACCTCACTCCCGTGAGTTTTTATTACTTGATGCGACCCGGTGCACTTGCCGGTTGGATTGTGATGTTTTGTGAGAGATTTATTTTTCACCAAAATATCTCATCAAGTTTTTGGCGCCGTTGCCGGGGATTGATTAGATCAACAATGATTAAGTGGGTGAGAAGTCTAGATCAAGCATTTTCTTTATTTTTGTTTTCTGTTTCAAAGTGAAACCAAGGTGTTTGAGTTTTTGCCTCACTAAGAAATTCTCATCTCTGATATGAGTAATTTCAATTTTCATTGATGTTTGCAAAATACAAATGGAGTTCAACTCATCATTTGGTCAAACAAAATTTTATGGGATATCACCCACCATCACCAATCTCTAATGATGGCTGGGGATATCACCAAGAAACTTCAAATTCTGGGCACTCCAATTCATGGAGCTATGCTTCAGAACCACAAGATGAGAAAGAAAATCATATGGGATATTTCTTTCCACCACAAAATAATGCAAGTCATGATTCTAATGGTGGCTGGGAAGGGAATTCTAGTGCTCCATATGATAATCATCCAAAGATATCATCACTTGACCATACTTCAACCGAAAGCCCCTTTCAAAACTCACCACCCACACAAACTTCCATGAACCACTCAAGGCTTTCAGAGCTTGAGTCCAAGCTCGAAAAATATGCGAAAGAAGCACAAATATCCGAGAAAAGGCAAGAAGCTTTCTTCAAAAATATGAATGAAGAAGTAGAGAAAATAAGGAGGAGCTTAGAACCACTGAGCAAGAAAAATGAAGGCCAATTGATGGATATGAAGGAGAAAGTGGAAAAGCAAGATAAGGAGGCCACTGCATCAAGTGAACTTTCAATGAAGAATGAGGTGGTTGAACCTGAAACTTCACTTGAGATGACAAGAGAACATGAAGACTCACAACTCTCACAAACCTCCCCCATGATAGAGCAATTGAAACAAATGTTGGGTGTAAAAGAGGAAGTGGAGGAGCAAGAAAGTGAAGAAGTCATTCCAAACTCAAGTGAGGCAGAGAAGTACATAAAGGAGGAGTTCATGGAACCACCAATACAAAAGGCTCTGGATGAATACAAAACTCCAACAATCACACAACCACCAAAACTTGGATTCAAAGAAGTGAAGGCAATTGACAAAAGCACCAAGAAGAGGATTGTGACCAAGACACCAAGGACAACATTCATGAGAAGGTCAACTGCAAACAATCCTCCCCCTGATCCAGCAAGCAAGATCAATCAAGCCAATTTCACAAGGAAGCTTGCTGAGGAGAGACCAAGACAGGGGGCACTAGCTGAAACTTCTCCTCCTTTGAAGTCATTTCTCTTAACAAATTGGAAGAAAAGGAAGAAAGTAAAGAACAGGTAGACAGTAGGTACATTTCTTCTCCTTGCTTTGTTTAAATTTCAATAAATTGGCATATGATTACATTCTAAGTTTGGTGTTGCCCTGCAACAAACTGTTTTCCATCTTCATGGATGATTGCATCAATTTTACATGAAAGTGACACACCAAGATTCTAAGTTTGGTGTGCCACCTATTTTTCTATGCAAATCAATCCAGCAACATCACTTGTCTGTATAATCATATTGCCTTTTACAGTGTTATTTTTCTTCTTAGTTGGATAATTTTTGTTTTCCCTTTGTTTCATTTATTTACTTGTTTTTAATGCTTTCCTTCATTAACTGTTTTTGTTAATACATCACCAAGACATCCTTATTTATAACAGACTCTTCATTTGGTGATTGTATTTAACATATAACAGTTTCTTTTGTTTAGTTTTAGTTTAAATAAATTGACATAGGATTGCATTCTAAGTTTGGTGTTGCTATGCAACACAGTTTGCTTCAAATCTTTACTGGATACTTGCATTAATTCCAAGTGAAAGTGTCACACTAAGTTTGGTGTGCCACTTATCTTTTATGCAAAGTATTATGCTCACCTTCTTAAGCTTGCAATCACAATGTCTCTGTCTCTTGTGCCTTGATTATTATCTTTAATTTTGCTTGCTTGAAACACATGTACTACTAACATTCCTTGTGAAAGACATTCATGATCCATCTTAGCCCCATAGCCACGGTTCTAATAGTTGCTTGAGGATGAGCAAGCATTCTGAGTTTGGTATGGGAAGGAGGAGAATGGGAGGAAAATGACAACAATAGAGAAGATGAACTACAAGGTTGTAAAGTTCCTTTTCCTCTCATTTGTTTCAAGCACTATAAACTGCATGATTGTCTTTACCTTCTCTGTATGCATGTGTGTTTGAAAAGGCATAGTTTGATTTCTAAATTGCAACATGGTGCTATGTCATTATGATTTCCAACTTGAGTTTTGTGAATTCAAAAGCAACAAAGTATCATGATCATAAACAAACAAGGCATTAAAGAAGATTTTAGCATGTGCATAAAAGTATTGGTAAGCTAGTATGTTTGATTGTTGCTTGATTGCACTGGATTTTATTTAATTGAAGTTTTCATCTAGGACATTTTGTGAAATTTTTTGAAAATCATGAAAACCTTGAAGAAGCAAATGCAAAATAAAGCAAGAAAAGAAAAAGGGAAAAAAATGAGAAAGCTGAAGGCTCTGAGTACCAATGGCAATTCATTTGTTAAGTACTTGTGGTGTTTATGTATCAAGCCAAATGCTTGAAAACAAAACACTTAGAAGTCAAGGTTAGGCTTAAAGTGCAAAAGCACTCCCTCAAAGCTCAAGGCTCTGAGCATCAATGATTAGAGAGTCAAGAAAAGAAAAGAAAAATGAGCTTAATGAAGTCCTCTAATCAAATGCTTGTGGTGCTTATGTATCAAGTGGTAATACTTGAAAACAAAGCATTTAGAAGTCGTAGCTTTGTTATCAACTCATGGGGCAAAGCACCCAAAAAGGAGAAGCTAATAAGAAAATCAAAAGCTTGTTTCAAGGAAGAAATATAAGAAAAAGATTTCATAAATTGAGCTAGATGGAAGCATCAATCATTTACATTTCTTTTGTGATTGTAGTATACTTAGAAAACTAGCTTACCATGAACATTGAGTTGCTATTCTTCTTGCCTTGGATTGTCAATCTTTATTGCATGATTCTTTTCTTGCTTGGGGACAAGCAAGCTTTAAGTTTGGTGTTGTGATGACAAGTCATCTTAGCCTATTTTAACTAGCCTTTTTCTTTTGTTTTCAATTGAATTATGCACTTTCTTGAGCCATAAGCAAGCCAATTGGGTAGATTTTCATGTTTCCCTTGATTGAACCAACCATATATGAATTCATGCCATTTCATGAGGTTTTATGCTATATTTGTTACATATTATGAAAGATTGAATATCTCATGATTTTGAGCAAAGCTTTGATTAGTTTGGTTGATCAATGATAGGTGAAGAAGGCTTGGAGAAAGGTTGAAGCAAAGAGGAATGGCTAGGAGTGAAGAAAGGACAATGGAAGAATGGAAGTTGATCCTGGAGGCATGAAGTTAGCCCCAACGTTAGCCCCCTAACTTGGAGGCTAACGTTGGGCATGAAGATCACTCCCTGGACTCCCCACGTTTGAGCCAACGTTAGCCCCCTAACTTGGAGGCTAACGTTGGCAAGAGAAACTTGAAACTCATCCCTGGGCCAGCCAACGTTTGCGCCAACGTTAGCCCCCTAACTTGGAGGCTAACGTTGGCACATGAGTTATAAAGGGGGAGAAGGCCAACGTTTGCGCCAACGTTAGCCCCCTAACTTGGAGGCTAACGTTGGCGCCACACACCACAAGGCATACAAGGGGTATACTTCCAACAAGAATAACTTGAGCTACAGAGCTCCAAATGAGGTGATTCAAGAAGCATTGGAAAGTAGGAATCAAGAGCTTTCCAAGCATATATGGCACTGCATGGTGGACACTAAAATTGAGGGAGAAAACTGCCCTGCAATGTGCATAAACGAACATGGTGGCAACCTGCAGTGAGGCCAACTGACCTCTGCACCTTAAAAGGAGTATAACTCGAGCTGTAGAGCTCCAAATAATGTGCTCCCAACGGCATTGGAAAGTAGACATCCAGGGCTTTCCAACAATGTATAATAGTATGGGGTGGACAATACATTTGAGCCTCCAGAACTGGCGTTTTCGCCAACGTTTGAGGGCTAACGTTACCTCAAACGCTGCACACCAAAGCCAGCGACCATGCCCTCTTCAAATGATCATAACTTGAGTTGTAGATGTCCAATTGAAGTGATTTCAAGTGGGTTAGAAAGCTGACATTCAGAGCTTTTCAACCATATATGATAGTCTATATTGGGCATAAAATTGGCAACATGACAAGAGGACAAAGTTGGTGCCATAAATGTGCATAAGGGAGGCCAACGTTAGGGTCAAAGTTAGACCCCTAACGTTGGCACCAACGTCCAAACCAGAGAATATTGCTTGCTGCTATGAAAAGTTGGGGTCAAAGTTAGACCCCTAACTTTGGCCCTAACGTTGGGACCAACTATGGCTAACTTCAAAACCGGTTCAATTGGTTCACTTCGGTTCTTCTTCAAACTCCAAGAGCAATCAACCAAGGCCTCTTTCAACCCAATTCCACCAAGAGCAAAGGCCCATGATCATCACTCAAAGGCACAAGAAATAGATAAAATAGGAATTTCATTTAGTTGTAATTTGTTTTTAATTTCATTTTCATTTCCATTTTGTAAAGCCTATATAAGGCATCATTTTCATATTTGTAAAGAGGCTGGCTCCACTAGGGAGCATTAGGATTTGAGAGCTCTCTCTTAGTTTTCAATTTCGTTTTGAATCTTGGGTTGAGAATTGAAGAAATTCTGTTTCAATCTCACCTTGAGAATTTTCTTGTTTACTTTCTCTGCACAATTGAATTTCCATTCCTGTTTACTACTTCACCTTCTCTTGGCTTCTGCAATTTACTTTTCTTTAATTTCTCTTGCAATTGTTCTTGTTGGATCTAGGAAGGCATTGAGATCTAGACTTGGTTATCTAGTCTCTTGGGTCCTGAGATCTTAATTCCAATTTTACATTCTCTGTTTATTGCTTTTCATGTTTATTTACATTTCTGTTTTGGTTCCGAATCAATCAAATCCATCTTTTACTTCTCTGCTTGTTGCAATTTAACTTTTCCTTGTTTAATTTCTGCAAATCCAATTCCCAATTCCCTTTACATTTGATGCAATTTATATTTCTTGTCATTTAAGATTCTTGCAATTTACATTTCTTGCTCTTTAAGTTACTTGCCAATTTACATTCTGCAACTTTAAATTCATTGTCATTTACTTTCTGTTGGTTACAATTTCACACAATTCACATCAATGTTAGCTTGACTAAACTAATCACCCACTAAAATTGCTTGATCCATCAATCCCTGTGGGATCGACCTCACTCCCGTGAGTTTTTATTACTTGATGCGACCCGGTGCACTTGCCGGTTGGATTGTGATGTTTTGTGAGAGATTTATTTTTCACCAAAATATCTCATCATTATCATCGACGAGCAACGTTCTACACCGAGGCCTAAGTCTCGTCTAGCGAATTCGAAGCCCCTACTAGCTCACAAACTGCATTGGTCGACTGGAGTCCTGAAAGTCAGAATCTCCCGAACTATTGCTAGGAGTTCACCTATTATAAGATCCACAAAGATGGTACATGTTATGTTAAAAAGTTGTAGTCTCTCTCTTTATTTTTCAGATACTCCACAATTGATATTTTTCACACTGTTCAGTTTGCTGTAAATGATGTAAGGTTTTGATGAACTAGATAATGCAATCTGTCATGCAACTTCCGAGCTTAACCCATATGGATTGCAACACTCAGGTTTGTGAGTTGTTTTCAGCTTCACCTTGTAGGCCTAGACCAATGAAGCTACCCAAGATGGAGCCTGTAGACAATGATAGTGTTCCACATCCAGCTGAAATTCCAACCCATGGGCTAATCCTTTCGATGGAAGGGTGTGTGAACAATTAAGTCCCTCTCATAACCCAAGTCGGTCCACCCACAAGTGTCCTTCGACATCCATTCTTAAACTACTATGATTCCCCGTTTTTCTAATTCCACTGGCAAGCACATGAGAGTATTTGATAGTAATAAGTAACCCGACTCAAGGAACAAAGAGTTCATGCAATTTTTTGTTGCTATTATAAGCAAACCTTCGAAATGGAGTTCATGCCGACCCCAGAGATGGACCTTATGTATGATGAAGTCCGATTTGCTGCTTATATATTTTGGAAGACTAATGAGACTAGTGACTACAGGTGCTTTCTTTTGCATAAATTTGCCATTATAGTTTGGTTTTGTTTTTTTACCTTTTTGTATGAAATTACTTAACAAATTTATTCACTTGACCCATTCATACACAGGGAGATCTTGTTCAAATTCACTCAACTTGAGGTTTCTAAAGGGTAATTATTTTCTCTTTGTCCACGCTATGTGTCCCATTCTGATGTGAGGTTGATTCCTTTTGGCATCAAATATAAGATTTAGACATTTGGCATGAAGAATACATTCACATATGATTTCTTTTTTAAAAATTTGCAGATTGTGAATATTATTGTAATGATGGCTTCCATGAGAGCCTCAAGAGCATTATCACCTCGTAATTGGTTTGTTCCTTCCACAATGGCAAATGATATTCTCCTTCTAAAACCCTTAGAGGTTATCATCAAACGGTATCTTGAGCGATGGATGCCTGAAACATCCCAACTGGAACATGCAATGTTTATCTAAAAATTTTGTTGTACTTGAGTATCTATGAAATTAATTTACGATTAAAATTTTTGTTCATACGTATCTTTCAAATGATGAGTTGTAGGTCTTTGTGCCAATTCGCAAAGCAAGTCATTCATGGTATCTGATGGTCATAGATGTATCAAATGCAAGGGTGTATTCTCTTGACATGACCAAGGCACCAGATACAGTAGAAAGGAGAAAACACAACATGCGAACCATGGTGAGTTTTGAAAATCTGTTTTATATTGAGAAACCATGAACGCAACACTTAATTCCCTCATGAGATAAGATTGTAATTAGAGCTATTTGTTAATTTATTTTTATTTTACCTTTCAGATGATTGCGCTATCACAGATTTTTAGGCTAGACCACAATGTTGAAAGCTTCCACCTTGTGTCCCTTAACCCTACCACATGGGGACCTATTCAATATCCACAAGGAGTTCCTACTCTGGACGATAAGTATGAGAAAATCAAGCTCATGAATGATTGTTTACAGAAGAATGATACCTATGGTGAAAATAAATGGCAGCTTTTAGTCGGCAACATGGATGTTATATTGGTTGCAGCTGGCTGGCAAGTTCAACTTCAATGACATATGGAACATGGTAAGATATACAAGTTTTGTTTTAAAGTTGCCACAAAAGTTGCATTCCTTGTCTGATGTTTCATTTGATTTCCTAAATTTTGTGTGGATTTCATGAATAGACAATGCCGGATAGGGTGTGAGTGAGGACAGCTATAAACATCGTCTGCTTCCCAATCAACGAGGTTCTAAACAAGGTTGACTTGAATATTGCAGTGGTATGGAGTACCATTTTGCACAACATCGAGTAGCAAACATGAATTATGTCTATTTATCTTAGAATTGTAAAATGTTAATCAATTATGTAGGTCCGTCATGATATTATGGTGTAATACTAGCTGCTCTACTTATTTTGGTGTGGAGAATAGTTGTCTAAGCTACCCCATCAGAGCATACAATCCACATTTTCCAGCTTTGGTACACTCTTTTAGAGTTACCTCTTTTGAACCATGTGTGGGATATAAGTCTTTAGGTTTCATTGTTGTTAAATTTATCTATGCATATGTATTTTGAATCATGAAAACCAATAGTGTTAATGGTATGTGGTATTAGGTAGTTTAATTATAGGATTTGTTTATGTTTTTCAAAATTGGACTCTTTAATTATGTTTAAAGTAAACATGATTTATCTTCCTTAACTATTTAGGACTAGTATTTTTAAAAATATTTTTTAATATAATAATTATATTAATAATATTTTGATTTAAGTATTTTATTAGTTCTTATCTTTACCAATTTTTTAATTAATTTCTTATAGTCTAACATTTTATAATAACTTTATTGTATTGGACCAAAAAAATCAATTAGATCCTTAGTAGTTGTCATCTTTTAGAAAATAGAGACCAACTATAAAATATTTTGTTTTTCACATATTTTATAATTTATCCTACGTTAAATATAAAAACAAATGTTGAAGAAAACTTAAAAAGAACCTAATTGAAGATTTTTATCTAATATAGAAACTCAACATAATTATAAATTTTTAAATTATACGGACCTAAATAAAAATTTGATGAAGCTATAAAAACTAATAGATTATTTAAATCTAATTTTTATAAAGTTTTTAAATTATGCAACTACAAATTAAAATACTAAAATAGTAATTTAAATAATAACACATACTTTAGAAAGTTCTTTCAACTGTTTCAGATGATACGACAAAATTAAAGCTAACTTTAAAAGCAAAAACATTTATGGATAAATAATATTCTGTCAAGTCTCAACCAATTTCTAATAAAGAACACTAATTTCATTTAAGTTTAAAAATTAATCTTGAAAATGCATATCTAAACTGAAACTCTCATGTTGACTATCAAGGACAAAAGGATTGAGTAAAAAGATTCTAGCAAGGTTAAATTAATGAACTTAATGGGGATAAATAATTATTATTGTTATATACTGCTTAAAAATTTTCTAAATAGTAGTATAGGCACTTACTCCCACACCCTAATACATAGATTCGTCCTTATACACAAGTATAGTTCAAAAGTCTCCACTGACATGCGTTAGTGGTAAATCTGGTAATCCTTACGAATCTGAACAAACATTAGAAAAAAGTCTTTCAAACCATGACGAAATATGGTGATACAACTTAATTCCATTTGATAACGAATAGTTTATAATTTATACCACATATTAATTATTCAAAAGTATCATAGGTGATACAAGTAGTCTTAAAATAAATTGGAATGTCACCTGCTTACTTTAATAACTTCCACCAATGAATATAGAAGCATGATTCAAACAGATTACATAACTCAATCCAATGCAACAAATAAAGTCATCATTATAGTTCAACTACTTATCCATTTTAAATAAAGGTAAACACAAATCATTCAAACTACAACTTTGTCGAGCATCACAGCCAAATGTTGCCCTAGTACGACACTATTTAGGTTATGTCTTCATTTATTTTAAGGGTCACACCTCCGGCAACTGACTACATTCACCTATACATGTCATAGAGTCGGGAAAAATGGGTGCTTGGACAACAGAAGGATCGCAACCAATCTTCAGCTTCCTGGTTAGAACTGGTTTTTCGCCACCTTGTGTGGTTGAACAGTGTTGTCAACAGGGACCCTCTTAATGAAAATTCGTTAGCGCAACAGAACAATAAAACATAATCAATTGTTTTAAAATAGTTTTGGATCATTCAATAGGATTGGTATTTGATTAATGATTCAGGAAAACAGATGATAGTATGCATACACTTAGGTAAGCCTTAACTTTATTAGATATTGTCTCAACTAAAACTAATTCAAATGGCTGAAAATGATCACATGAAACCAACCTTGAAAGATGACAATGGTAGTAAAACTTAAAAGATGTAAGATCTTATGCCACAAGTACTCCATTCTTGCCTAATATTCTTTGATTTTAATGTTACAATTTTTAGTAGTCTTCCATGATCCCATCCTCCTTTAAGCTCATTCATTTCAAATACAATAGCCTTTCTTGTTAGCCTAATAGCTCATTTCATAAGCTTAGACATATGCACTCAAGTGCTGTTAGTGCCTGTCCTGTCATTGTATTACCACCTAATTTTTAGAATGATTTCAAATTTTTATAACCTTACCATCTAATCGATTCTTTTACAATTTAAATGTCACCAACATAAAAAAAACATTCATTAGTTAAGAACCACTTGTTAAAATATGTGAATAATAAAGTTGAATGTCAATATCAGGTACCATCGTTAATGTATCTTAATATTTTAATTTTATAGCCAATTAGTTTTCAAAACTAAATTTATTAAGAACAATATTATACTTACTTGAACTTCTTGAGTCATCCTATTAAGCACAAATTCGTCTCTTGGCCGTAAGGAAGCCTGGCTTGGTGCATTGGGACATTGATAAACCACTATTTTATGGTTTATCTTGTGCTCAATTGAGTGGATTTCATCAACTCTTTACCCACTTATTCATAATATTTGCATGGTTTTATATTTCCTTCCTGATTTTGTGCTATGATTGAAAACATGCTTCTTTGATCTTATATTTACTTATTATTAATCCTCTCCTATTACCATTAGATGCCTTGATATGTGTGTTAAGTGTTTTCAGAGATTACAGGGCAGGAATGGTTCAGAGGATGGAAAGGAAGCATACAAAAGTGGAAGGAATACAATAAGTTGGAAAAATTGCTAAGCTGTCCAGCCTGACCTCTTCGCACTCAAACAGCTATAACTTTAGCTATAGAGGTCCAAATGATGCGGTTTTATTTGCATTGGAAAGATAACGTCCGGGGCTTCGATTTGATATATAATATGCCATAGTTGCCCTGACGCTAGGCGATGCGAACGCGTGATCCACGCGGATGCGTCGCATCTGCAAACTTCAATCTGCGCGGCCGCGTGGACGATGCCTCCGCGTTACTTGTCCGCGACCTGAACGTACCAGAATACGTAGGGAGCAATTTCTGGGCTGTTTTTGACCCATCTTTCGGCCCGGAAAACACAGATTAGAGGCTATAAAGTGGGAGAATGCATCCATTCAGAGAGAGCTCGCCAATTTTTACTTTCCATGAATTAGATTTAGTTTAGAGAGAGATTCTCTCTCTCTCTCTTTAGGATTAGGATTTAGATTTAGGATTTTTATTCACCTTGAGGATTATCTCTTTTGATCAGGTTCAATATTCCTTTTATTTACCTTTGCAAGCTACTTTATGAATTCTTTCATGTTACATATTACTCTTTTATTAATGTTATTTGAGGTATTTCAGTTTAATATTGATCTCTCTTATTTATGTTATTGTTGCTTTACATCTGAAGGCATTTTTATTCCAACAAATTTACTTTTTCCTCTTTTGGTCTTGGTTAAGAAAGCAGTAACTCAGGAGTTATCTTATCTCAACATAATTGATAACTGTTATCTTTGCTAATTGAACTGAGCTTCAATAATCCTAACCTTTTCTTAGGAAATAAATAGGATTCGAAGATCAAACTAATTAGTCCCTTGATTTTCCTTTACTTTAGTAAAGGTTGAATAAGTGGAATTAAGATTCAACTTTCATTGTTGTTGATAAGAATAACTAAGCCTGGACTTCCAATTTCTCATACCTTGCCAAAAGTTTGCTTTACAGTTATTTATTCATTTTAATTGTCATTTAATTTACTCACCATTAAATTACTTGTTCCTCATTCTTGAAACCCCAATTTGCAATCTCCATAGCCAATAATAAGAACATACTTCCTTGCAGTTCCTTGAGAAGACGACCCGATGTTAAATACTCGGTTATCAATTTTAAGGGGTTTGTTACTTGTGACAACCAAAACGTTTGCACGAAGGGGATTTCTGTCGGTTTAGAGACTATATCTACAACGCGACTGTTTTTATGACATTCTTTACTGGCAAAAATCCCTAACGTCAAAATAGCGCCGTTGCCGGGGAACTGCTAACGTGTGCCTTATTATTGGTTATTGTAAATATTTTTCTTTTGCTTGTTTATTTATTTTTGTTTTTCTTTTTTATTTTTATTTGCTACTATGAACTCTCACCCCTCTCGCTTTGAGTTTGGTTCTAACTTTGTTGAAGGAAATAGAAGTTACAGTAGGAATATGCACCAAGGTCAGACCAATCAAGGATGGATGGAGCCAAGAGGATCTAATCAACCCTTCAGGCAACAACACCCTTCAAGATATCACGGACAACGACCATTCTACAATGCATCCCCAGCTGATAGATATGGTGGACAACCTTGTAACTACCAACAAGTCCCACCCCGTGCCTATAGACCAAGCTCTCAACATAACCTCGAACCACCACACTCACAAGCTTCTCTTTACTATTCGCCACCACATGATCCCTATTTACCCCAGATCCAATCCAGTCACTCCCAAACACCACCACTTTCCTATGTATCATGTCCAAATCCATCACCCTGAGAATCAGAGGTTCACCTCAAGGCAATAGTAAATAAACTTCAAGCAACCATTCGACAATTGGAGCAAGCAGTAATTCAATTAGTTTCTAGACGCGCGAACATTCAAGGACCAACCACAGCCCCATGTGGACAATCTAATGAAGAGCGTAGCATGAAAGAGATATTGAAAACTCCAGTGGACAAGACAGAGCATGAATTCGTACTCGAACAAGTAGAAGAAGCTGTCATTGTACAAGAAGAAGAGTTGGTTGAAGATCTAGGAGACGCTGAACCTCCATGGGAATCCAGAGTTGAGGAGAACTCCGTCAAAGACGTTACAGTTGATGCTAAGGAGGATATTGCACATTTCCCAAGGCAAGTCGTTTATGAAGAACTAGACGGAATAACCCAGGACACAAATTCCCTTGATGATGATAGTCACAAGTCAAGTTTTCTTAGTGATGAACTTGCATCCGTAAGTGAATTCTCTGAGATCGAAGGGTCTTTCCCAATTGAATACGAAGATGATGCAGAGGTAGATTTCTCTCAACCTCCAATCTATGACTCAAGTGATGAGGAAGACATAGAAGACTTTGACCAGAACTCAGATGCATTTGAAGAACCTTCACAGAAGAGCACAAGGGAGTAGAACTTCCAGAACCACCAGAAACACCTTCCCCAAGGCCATTACCACCCAATACAAGCTTCAAGTGGGTACAATCCTTAACTTTTAACTTTACTTATTCACTTGAATATGGTTTACTTGAAACAGATGGCCAGCTTAGAGCTCTCTGCGGCTTTAAGAGTAAGAGGGAAATGGCTCGTGCTCAGAGCTGGTGTACAGGGTTCAATAAGGTTCCACGCTTCAACTTGAAGTGCACGGATTGGTATCAAGCTCAATTGAATGGATCTCGGAAAACGTTTGGTCACTATGGTAAGAATCTACTTTCTAAACCACCCGAATGGAAAAGTATAGATCAAGACGGAGGCGGATTTAGAACCAAAGTTTGGGATCCTGGAAAATATTCTGATATTCATCACCCCGGGAGCCTGAAAATCTGTTTGAAGCTTCTCGGAAGCTTTACATGCCTAGTTTGGGACCCCGGAGGCTATTGGCATTCCAAGCATTGGTGGAGATTTCTGGATGAATTTAAACACAAGCCACCATAACAGGAAGCCCCTCCAATGTCCAACTTAAGGACTTTAACTAAAAGTGCTAGGTGGGAGACAACCCACCATGGTATGATCGTTCCTTTTGCAATTTTAATTTTATTTAGTTTTGTTTGTTTTTGAATTTTATTTTATTTTATTGAACCTGGAATCATGCATAGCATTCACATTAAGCACTGCATTCTGCATATTGCATTCCACATTCTGCATATAAAAAAAAGGGGAAAACACTCACGCGACGCGGCAGCGTCGCTGACGCGTCCGCGTCACAAGCGCGTTAGGAAGAAAAGAATTGAACAAAGAGTCACGCGAGAGCGTGGCTGGAGGCGTGCCAATGGCACAAATCGTCCCACGCGACTGCGTCATATGGGAATAATGGCCTCCCACGCGACCGCGTGCCCCATGCGGCCGCATGACCAGGATTTCGACGCAATAATGGTACACAGCCGAAAGTTGTGCTAGAGTGGTGCTGGACTGGCGCTGGACGCGCAGTCCATCTCACGCGACCGCGTGCCCCACGCGGCCGCGTCACATCCTACTAAGTGGTCATTCACGCGATCGCATGCCCCATGCGATCGCGTCACCCAATATTTGGCAATTAATGATTTTTGAACAGAGAGTTGTGCGAGAGCGAGGCTGCCCTCGCGCCAGTAGCATAAAATGGGTCACGCGACCGCGTCAATCAGTTTAAGCGCAAGCCGTGCGACCGCGTGCCCCACGCAACCGCATTGCTTGCGCCGCACAACTTATCCTTATTTGCCAAATATCTTATCTTTTCTTCCCCAATCCTAATTTTTCCCTCCCTCCTTTCTTACTCACTTCTTTCCCTTCTCATTCTTCTTATCTTTCATTTTATTTTACTTAATTTATTTGCATATTTCATTCATTGCATTTTAATTTAGTGCATATTTTTTCTTTTCTTTTATACATTTATTATATTTCCTTTGGTGTTGATTTTCTTATTTAACTGTTGCAACTTTTCTGGTATTATGTGGTGCTTAGTGACTTGTTTACACTGTTGGGTAATATCACTTAAATCAATGCTATTCTTTTATGATATTTGTATTCCTTTTTGCATTGACATGAGCTTATACTATCTTTCATTACCCACACTCTCCTCCCCTATGTTTCAAATCTTGCACCACTGGTATGCCATGGCTTCTATTGTTTTCTCACGTACATGTTGAAGCTTCCATGTAAATGAGACCCTTATCATTTGGCATTAACCCACCCATACTTCATTTATTTTCTTACCTTTATTACTGGGTTACCTTTCTTCCCTTTTTCTTTCAGGATGGCCACCCGGAAGGGAACTGGAAGACGTTTACATGGGGAGATAAGACAAGTCCATCTGCACAATCTTTGGAGAAAAGCATCAGTTGTAGCAGCCCGTCCACCGCACATCTCAGCATGCACGGAGGACGGTGCAATCTTTAAGTGTGGGAAGATCGATACCGATCTCCATGGGTTAGCTATTTTCCTCCTTTCAACACCATTGTCTTATTTTCTTTGTTAATTCATTGTTGCATTTACATATTTGATTGCATGTTTATTTGATTTTGTGCATTTAGTTACTACTTGGTTGAAGTAATATTTTCTTTTTCAAGAAATTTTTATAGTACTTCACTAATTTAAATTTAAAAAAAAAATTTCTGTTAAAACTTGTTTGAAGTTGTATTTGGAACATGGTTTTTGAGCTAAAGAACACACAACCTGTGAGATTTTGAGCTTATTTACATGGTTACATTATTTAACCATAAATTTTTATTCTTGTGTGTTTTCTTCACTATGATTGCAATCTTTTCTTTGTTCCATTCTATATGTCCAATATTTAGTATATTTACATGCTTGCATATGATTGAGGCCATTATTTGTTATTAACTTACTTATCCCAAATAAGCCTACCTTTTACATCACCTTTGTTAGCCCCTTGAGCTTAATCCCCTCTTGTTCTATAACCACATTACTAGCCTTAAGCAGAAAAATAAATCAAAAATCCCAAGTGAATCTTTGGTTAGCTTAAGATAGAAATTGTGCATCAACTAAGTGTGGGAAAACTGTGGGAATATGGGTTAATAAGGGAATGTATCATGTTTCTAATTTATTTGAATATTGGGAATTTGGGAAACCTACTCATGAAAAACTAAAATAGAAAAATAATGGAAAATTCATGTGCATTGATAAGTTATGTTTGCTTATATGATTCAAAAAAAATTTTCAATAAATAAATAAGGGGAAAAATAACCCCAATGCTAAGTTAATAAAAGATCAATGCACATGTGATAAAAGTAAAGAAATATAAAAAAAATTTGGTACATGAGTATGGGAATCATACAAAAGTGGGAATTATGGGTAGTTAGGCATGAATTTAAAAGTATATAGAATATATGTATATTAGGTGAGAGCTTAGGTTAGTCAAAGATTCATATTATTAGCTCACTTGGCCATACATATATCCTTACCTTTACCTTAGCCCCATTACAACCCTGAAAAGACCTCATGATGTTTGCATTAGTATGCTAAATATTTGTTAATTGGTTAGATGAAGAACAAAGTTTAGAAAGCATGATTAGGGAAGAGTAGAGTGATTGACCCTAGACACTTGAGAGTTTGAGTGATATACACTACCAGTGAGGGTTCAATACTTAATTCTATGTTCCCTGCTTTCATGAGCTATCTTCTTACAAGTTTACTTATCTTTTATTGTATAATTTGAATTAGTGAAATTTGATTTATGTTTATCTTGAAAAGCTTATTTACTTTTAACCAAGTAGGTAGAAACATTTTGCATTTAGTTGCATTCATATAGATAGGATTGCATTTCATACTTTCTACCATTCCTCTTCATCTTTATAGCTTCTCTTGAGCTTAGCATGAGGACATGCTAGTGTTTAAGTGTGGGGAGGTTGATAAACCACTATTTTATGGTTTATCTTGTGCTCAATTGAGTGGATTTCATCAACTCTTTACCCACTTATTCATAATATTTGCATGGTTTTATATTTCCTTCCTGATTTTGTGCTATGATTGAAAACATGCTTCTTTGATCTTATATTTACTTATTATTAATCCTCTCCTATTACCATTAGATGCCTTGATATGTGTGTTAAGTGTTTTTAGAGATTACAGGGCAGGAATGGTTCAGAGGATGGAAAGGAAGCATGCAAAAGTGGAAGGAATACAATAAGTTGGAGAAATTGCTAAGCTGTCCAACTTGACCTCTTCGCACTCAAACGGCTATAACTTTAGCTACAGAGGTCCAAATGATGCGGTTCAATTTGCATTGGAAAGCTAACGTCCGGGGCTTCGATTTGATATATAATATGCCATAGTTTCTCTGACGCTAAGCAACGCGAACGCATGATCCACGCGGACGCGTCGCATCTGCGAACTTCAATCCGCGCGGCCGCGTGGACGACGCCTCCGCGTCACTTGTCCGCGACCTGAACGTACCAGAATACGCAGGGGGCGATTTCTGGGCTGTTTTTAACCCAGTTTTTGGCCCGGAAAACACAGATTAGAGGCTATAAAGTGGGGGAATGCATCCATTCAGAGAGAGCTCGCCAATTTTTACTTTCCATGAATTAGATTTAGTATAGAGAGAGATTCTCTCTCTCTCTTTAGGATTAGGATTTAGATTTAGGATTTTTATTCACCTTGAGCATTATCTCTTTTGATCAGGTTCAATATTCCTTTTATTTACCTTTGCAAGCTACTCTATGAATTCTTTCATGTTACAGATTACTCTTTTATTAATGTTATTTGAGGTATTTCAGTTTAATATTGATCTCTCTTATTTATGTTATTGTTGCTTTACATCTGAAGGCATTTTTATTCCAGCAAATTTACTTTTTCCTCTTTTGGTCTTGGTTAAGAAAGCAGTAACTCAGGAGTTATCTTATCTCAACATAATTGATAACTGTTATCTTTGCTAATTGAACTAAGCTTCAATAATCCTAACCTTTTCTTAGGAAATAAATAGGATTCGAAGATCAAACTAATTAGTCCCTTGATTTTCCTTTACTTTAGTAAAGGTTGACTAAGTGGAATTAAGATTCAACTTTCATTGTTGTTGATAAGAATAACTAAGCCTGGACTTCCAATTTCTCATACCTTGCCAAAAGTTTGCTTTACAGTTATTTATTCATTTTAATTGCCATTTAATTTACTCACCATTAAATTACTTGTTCCTCATTCTTGAAACCCCAATTTGCAATCTCCATAGCCAATAATAAGAACATACTTTCTTGCAGTTCCTTGAGAAGACGACTCGAGGTTAAATACTCGGTTATCAATTTTAAGGTGTTTGTTACTTGTGACAACCAAAACGTTTGCACGAAGGGGATTTCTGTCGGTTTAGAGACTATATCTACAACGCGACTGTTTTTATGACATTCTTTACTGGTAAAAATCCCTAACGTCAGACATCACATCCTTCGATGTTCAAGTCGGTCATATGTGCTACACTTTTGTCGCTTCTTCCCAACTGACGAAGAGGCCTGGAACATCATCTGGTGCCCTTCGTTCCAACACGGGCCGGGTCTTTTATCCCTTGACGGACTAACTTGTTTGTCACGATAGGTTCAGCGGATCTCAGCCCGTACTTAATTTCCAACACAATTGCATCACTTTGAAGCTTCTTCGAGTATTGCTTGAAGTCTTCATCACTCGTGCATGCGACCCGTTCTAACCTCTTGCATATCTGAGAAAAGGCACCCAACCTGGTTCTATAAGTTGCTGCGTGGTCTATTGTTTCTTCACCACATGCATTTGATATAATCGTTAACTTTGCTATTTTAGCCCACCTGCGCAACACAAGGCTATCGGGCAGTGCACCTAAATGCAGCCTAACGTAGACAGCAAGGATATGCACACATGGGAACCCAAAGGACGCCATCCGCATGCATGTGAACCTAAAGTTATTTGTGACAGGTTTCCACACAACAATCCAGGTCATATCCAGTCGCCGATACTTTTTGATTCTGTAAACGTGGCACTGATCTGTAACCTTGCTTTCAAATATCCTAACTCAAACACATCGTCTGAGGGACTCACAAAATCTCCAAAACGTCTCTCGTGTGAATTTACTCTATCCAAATTTTTCCAACTCCACAAACTCTGTTTGCAATACGGGGGTACCATAGCATGACCTAAATTCAAGCTCATCCTCATTGTCATTAAGAAAATCTACATATCTTTGAAAGTTAGTAACAAACTCCAATACTCTATACCTACTCCCAACAAACCTCCCAAGCTTAGCATGTAACGACTCACAACAAGAATGGTCCTTATACCGGCAAAGAACCTCCCTCGTATGTAGGATGTCGCCCAAGAATTCTTTTTTCTATACAAGTCCTTCACCTACTCTACATTAAAAATGCCACACTTGTCGACCATTGACTGCCAGTGTGTTTTGAATTCTTCAGTCTCCATGTCTGCCAACATACAATGTCTTAGCAATTGTGTGAAACGCAGATCACGTATATTTTGTGTTGCGTTTCTCAGAAGATGCCATGTGCAAAGCCTGTGATGATCTTGGAGAAAAACAACTTGTATGGCTATTCGCATGGAAGGATCACCATCTGTGATCATTGAAATTGGCAATTTTCCTTGCATGCAATCGAGAAACTATTGTAAAACCCCAAATATATGAATCTTGAGACTAATTGCCGTGGCAAACACACAGGTTTGGTTGTGATGATTAACCCCTGAGAATACCACCACCGGTAGGTTGTACTTGTTATGTCCATAAGTTGCATCAATAGCAAGCACATACCCAAAAATAGCGTAATCGTCCTGACTACGACCATCACTCTAGAAAATATCGCGCAAGTTCTCCTTCGATCCCACCTTATACCACCAAAACATTCTACCATCTACACCAGCAATGCCTTCCAAAAACCTAATCGCAACATTTACATCTCTACCTTGCAATTCTCTTTGCTTCCTAACGTCGTTATACATGACTTGTTTCGTGAAAGGAACCTTATTAAAACCAGCAAGATGGGGCTGCAAAGGATTCATATATCTTCGGAATACTGATCCCAATTTCCCTCCTACTAGTCAACTGAGCAATCTCAACCTTCGATATCTTCCTATGAGACCTTAGATAATTTACAAACTTTTCAGATACCATCTCGTGGTTATGTTCATCAACGAACCGCGACACGTACCATTTCTTGCTTCCATCTTTTTTCTTAATCCTCATCTCAATGAGACACCCACAACGAGTTACTACCTTATGCTCCATTTTTTTTATCCATTTTTCCAATCATTTCTTCTCTCGAAAATCCTGCCTGTTACATACAAATGTATATCCAACAATCTGCCCTGTACTATTCCTTATTTTCTTCTGTTGCCTTGATGCAAGACCCTTTAGTCGACTATAGTTGTTGTAGAAATCACTTGCTTTTTCAGGAGTGTTGAATTCCATTTGATGAACATCGTCTACAGTAACACCTTCCAGCTCTATTAATTGGTCTGGGGATCTACTCGTTGTCCCCTTCACCTGCACCGAAGCTTCATCTGCCTCAACTCCCATATCATACATTCCATCCTGCATTATGACACAACACAGATTTGTAAAATTAACTCAACCCTTTTCTTATCAAATGTATAATGTACAAATACTACCAAATAATGTATGTATAGCATAGGAATAATATTTTTCAGCAAGAACATTTCTCCGATCTCACCCCAACTAAGCAAAATAAAAGAGTTTCGCAATTTAGAAAATAAATGAAAATGATAAATATTCCATTATGCTTTCACTGAATATTTTTAATTTATCCTAAATAATTATTTTTTTACGGTGATCATATTTGATATCTTGCAAGTGAAGTGAAGTATTAATATTGTTTTATTTGATGAAGTGAAGAGGAAAGTTATGCACCAATTAAGTCTCAAAGTAAAGAAGTCGAGTTGATCAAATATAGGTAAATTTGACCTTTATTTTAAGTGATTTTGAGTTCGAGTCTAAAAAACAAAAAAAAAAAAATAGTGAATCTTAAATGGGACATTTAAAAAAATAAGATGCTTTTTCTGATTCTTACACTATTTATTATTGAATCTCATACACTATATTTGAGATGATGAAAAAAATTTTTAGGTTTTGAATGTTGATAATACATATATTTATTTTTTTATCTTTATACTAAGTCAACTTATTCTCTACTGTTATTATTTGAGATCTAGGGTCCATTTTATAACAGACATAAGTGAGTCGGTTTAGTGTATAACAAAAAATGAATACAAATAAGATTTTTCTTTTCAAAAATTTGCCAATTATTTTAAATAAATAAACCAATACTTAAAGTTTTGAGTTTATAATAACATTCCTAACTTCTAAAAAAATACCTCTAAAAGACCGTTACAGACATGTAATTATTAAAAAGAATTTTTAGTACTAAAATTATTAAGAAAGATTAATTTCTATAATATTTAAGAAGGACCAATTTTTTTTTATAAAGAGACAAATATATCCTTAAATTATTTTCTCATTTATTTATTTTCTATAAACATATTTATTTTCTAATTACTTATTATATTCAAATCTTTATTAATTTACATTTTTCTATAACAGAAATTTGTTACTATAAGTCACCAATTTACCGTTACTAAATAACTTTATTATTTTTTTGCACTTCCATAAACTAACACAACATCATCATAACAATAATGAAGAGATAAAGAGATAGGTAAATCACAAAATAATTATCGTATGAATCGCAAAATAATTATCGTAGTACTTTAATTTATTGCAAGTAATAATCATTCTATTTCTCTGTGTTTTCGCCCCTTTTTATTTTTGTAATTAGGGGTTATTTTTGGTGTCTTGATTTTTTTCCTCCATATCTTGCATTCCCTCTTTGAGTATATTTTATTTTTTCTTTTTTAATATCATTGATGTGTAGTTATGTATCTCTTAGTGGAAGAATAATTTTTTCGATATCATTTTTTTTTATAAAATAAAATTGTTCTTAGTTCTCTAATTCTTAAATTATATATTTTACAATAATTTATATACATGAATAAATAATTATATCGACAAGAGATAAATAAATGAAAAAATAATTTAAGGGTATATTTGTGTTTTTTTTTTAGAAAAAGGTCCTTCTCCCTAAATATTTTATAAGTTAATAATTTTTAATAATTAAACATCCCAAAAAATCTTATAAAGTAATTTTCTCTAAACTTTTTTGACTCCAGTAATTTTATTTTATTCATTAATTTTCATCCAAACATGTAACATGTCCTCAAATTAAGCTTATGATATTGACTCTGAATAAATACCGATTAGCTAGGTATTTGAGCTAAAATGTGAAAGAACAAGTTATACATAACGAGGTACAGAAATTATAAGCATATATTATTTAATAAAATTTGTCCTGCACATTATTGTAAAAATTCAACTTCTAATGAATTGCCTAAACTAACCAGGGGTGACAAAAATGTGACTATAACACAAAAAACTTGTAAGAGTGAATCAAATCTTTTTATATAATAACATTTCAATGCATCTATCTAAGTAGTTTTGTGGTAAATCACAGATGCACAATAACATATGTGAATGGTATTACAATGTTAAAAGTCACACATACCTGCATGTCAATATCAGCAACATCGATCTCTGTCAAAAAATCTTTCTCGAACTACTCCATAATGATGCGTCCTTGGCGACACTGCTGCTCACTTCCATTTTTTCCAGCTATAATCGATCTGCTGGTGGAGTTCACAACAAACTAACTTGAAAAAATAATAACTACACATTTGATTTTGAGTAGTTTAGCTTTTCATACAAACGCACAATGTGTTTCATCCCATTTCCCAAATTGTCGCCCCCAAGTTTCATTACTATACCCTTATATTTTTTCTTGTAACACCCTTTTTTTTGTCTTGGGCTAAGCCTAAACCCTACCTGAACCCATAACCCAACCAAACCCAAACCCCAATCTGATCTCTCTCAAAGCGTTGAATTCTAGCACCAAGAGACAAGCTCCCATGGCCTCCACGAAAAGATCATGTTTAATTCCACTTTCCGGTTGATCCTCAGGTTTAGAATCAAGGCGCGATCTGGTTCATGAAGTCCACATCGTCTGTTGGCATCACCTCGGCAAGAAGCTCTGTCTTAGAAGTTGAGTCACCGCTTGAGTCCACAGTGTTTCGGGTTCTCCTCGCCGCTGCATATCGCCGAAGCTTGTTCCTCTTTGCTTCCTTTGTTCTAGTGTCCTCGATTTCTGGTATTGCGTGAAGCTCCGCTGCCCACTTTTTCTGCAGCCATTGCTAGCTTGTAACAATACTCTTGAATACATTGAAGGAACAAAGACTTCTTTTTACACCATGGGCTTTCACCAGCTACGAGGTCTTCATGTGTTCCAAAAAAAAGATTTGGGTAATAGAAAAATCAACACTCTATCACTCGAACACTACTCCCTGTCTCGAACATTCAAGCCCAGTCCATAAAGATCCAATGCGATTCAGCCCATTGGCTTAGAGTCGTTCATAGCCGAATACGACTATGCTTATCTACTTCCTCACTACCCTTTTGATATTTTGCCTTCTTAGCTCAGGGACGAGTTTGGAATTACACTACATACAACGTGACAAATAAATCACCTGCAACCGTTCTGTCCTTGGTATAGCTTTGTTCCACTATAGTACACTGGAACATTTGAAAACCTTTCTATCTTTTAATGTTTGGTTTATATTGGTCCTTCATTCACGCTGAATGGGTTTCAGTTTCACAATTTTAAATTCAAATTTTTTTATCAAACAAAATAAAAATACAAATTTTGTTTGGAGTGAGTGTTGAACTCGAATGCTCTACCTTTTTATAAAAAAGATTAATCATTAGACTATGTTTAACTTTATTATTTTAAATGTCATTAGATTTATTTATTTAATGATGATGATTATATTTGCATGCAATATAAATTCTTCCGCTACATATTATATTGTGATTAATATATAATTTATTGAGGAATAGACACAGCATCCTTGATAATAATTATATTTAAAGAAATCACATAAAGGTTAATATGATATATTTGTAATTGTTGTGAATTATATAATGAACTTACCCACAGGAATTTATTATGTTATTCACATGCAATTAGGTTGAAATAGAAAATATTTTTTACTTATTAATTAGCCCACAGATATTAAGCAGTATTTTTTTTTTCTAGTTTTAACACTTTAGTCAATATAGTGAAAATTATGTGTGTTAAAGTCTTTGTCCACAGATAAATTTTAATGATACTATGATTTTTATTTATTTTGATATGATTTGCATTGCCATGTTTTATCATATGTTATAGATTTTGATGTGAATATTTAAAGTTGAGTAATGTTAGCATGATTTATTATTTGCAGTAGTAACGATATCTGAAATTGTATCAGAAGTTCAATTGTTAAGTGGTGACAACTACAAGGAGTGGAAAGATAAGATTCTCTTTCAATTAGGGTGTGCAGACCTTGACTATGCTCTTCGTAGGGAAGAGCCTCTGACACCAACTGATGCTAGCACTCGGGCCAAGGTAGCATTATACGAACGGTGGGAGAAATCCAACCGTTTAAGTATGATGTTCATTAAGTCTCGTATCTTGCTAGTATCCGGGGTTCAATTCTTGATTGCGGGAATATCAAGGATTACATGAAGGCTATTGATGAATACTTTGAGTCTTCTAGTAAGGCACTTTCAAGTACCCTAATGGTACAATTGTCATCCATGAGGCTTATTAGCGTAAGGGGTGTGTGTGAGCACATTATGAGGTTGAAAAACATAGCAGCACAACTGAAAGCTTTAGAGGTTAAGATCTCTAACTCATTTCTGGTGCATCTTATTCTGAATTCTCTTCCTGTCTATTATGGACTATTTAAGATTTCTTATAACACATATAAAGAAAAGTGGTCCATTAATGAATTACTGGTGATGTGTGTGCAAGAGGAAGGAAAACTAATTCAGGAACTTGGTGAAAGTGCACTGTTGGTAACAAATGAGGATGGTAAAAAGTGAGCTCGTAAGAAGAAAGAAAAGGGTATTGCATCCCATCCTATGAAGAAAGAAGGTGCACGGTATTTTTTTTTTGTAAAAAGAAAGGACACATGAAGAAGGAGTGCTCAAAGTTTAAATCTTGGCTTGAAAAGAAAGGTACTAACCTTTGTGATTTTATTCCTTCAGTGTGTTTTGAATATAATTTTGTTGAAATATGTCATGACACTTGGTGGATTGATTCTGGTGCTGAAATTCATATTCCAAATTCCATACAGGGTTTCATAAGGAAAAGGAAACTGATAGGAAGTGAACTGAGCATCTATATGGGCAATCGGATGCGTTCACATATGGAAGCCGTTGGAATATTTAGGCTTGTATTAAGTACTGGTTGTATTTTAGATTTAGAAAGAACTTTTTATATTCTATATTTTTATAAAAATTTGATTTCTTGATCTAAGCTTGTAAAACAAGGATTATGTATAAATTTTTATGATGATGCTGTTGTCAATATTAAAAGTTCTAATATTATTGGACATGGTACTTTAATTGGTTTTTTTTAAAGTTCATTTAGCTAATAATGTTCCATCAGGTTTAATGGTTAGGCATGGTAATGGTATGAATGAAAAATTCTCCATGTTGTGGCACCGAAAGTTGGGACACATCTCCATTGGGAGAATGAAAAAATTAATAAGTGGTGGATCTTGAACCTCTAGACTTTACTAATTTTGATACTTGTGTGAATTGCATTAAGGAAAAGCAAACCAAAAAGTCTCAAAAAGATGCTAAGAGGAGTTCTGACATATTAGAAATAATTCACATTGATATATGTTGTCCTGATATGTCTTCAAGTGGTTAGAAATACTTCATCTCCTTTATTGATGATTATTCACGATATATGTATCTCTATATACTTCATAATAAATATGAGGCATTAGATGCTTTTAAAGTTTATAAAGCTGAAGTAGAGAAACAATGCGGAAAGCAAATTAAGATTGTGAGATCAGATAGAGGTGGAGAATTCTATAGGGGATATACTGGAAGTGGACAAGCACCTGATCCTTTTGTAAAGTATCTTCAAAAGCATGATATTATGGCACAATACACCATGCCTGACACACCAAATCAAAATGGTGTAGTTGAAAGAAGAAATAAGACTTTGCTGGATATGGTGAGGAGTATGCTTAGCAACTTCAATCTTCCTTTATTCTTGTGGAGTGTCATCCTTAAGATAGCCGCATATATATTAACAGAGTTCTAACCAAGGCAGTTGCTAAAATACCATTTGAACTATAGAAAGGTTGAAATTCTAGTTTGAATCATATACGCATTTGGGATTGTTCTGCTGAAGTTTGGATTTATAATCCACAAGAAAGAAATTTGGACCTAAGGATGCTCATTGCCTATTTTATACGTTATGTAGAAAATTCTACGGGTTACAGGTTTTATTGTCCTTCCTATTCAAATAAAATAGTTGAATCTAAAAATGCAAGGTTTTTAGAGCATGATGTAGAAAGTGGGAGAAATCGTTCTCTTAAGGTTATTAAGAATGATAATGTTTGTCAAACCTCTCCATGTACAAGGGTGATTGTTCAATACAATGCCCATACAAATAGGGTTAGTGTAGAACAACTTATTACTGATATTCCACATCATGAAAATAATGTTCTAGTAGATCATATGGTGGAGGATCAAGCTCTTCATAATAAAAATGTTATTTAAAAATACATTGTTCAAGATCAACCTCAAGAAGTGGGAGAATCTATTATGCAGTACCTTTACAACAGGTTGATGATGCAACATTAAGAAGATCAACTAAAATAAGAAAATCTGCAATTTCTAGTGACTATGTAATGTATCTTGTTGAGTCTGACTATGTTGTTTGTGATGAAAAAGACCCAACGGCATTTTCACAAGCAATGGAAAGTCATAATTCTAATTTATGGCAAGATACTATGAAGGATGAAATAAATTCTATGGCAGATAACTAAGTTTGGAATCTTATAGAATTGTCTTATGGGGAAAAGGCCATTGGCTGTAAATGGGTCTTTAAGATAAAAAAGGATTCATTAGGCAATATTGAGCGCTACAAGACTCGGCTTGTTGCCAAAGGATTTATGCAAAGGGAGGGAGTTGACTACAGGGAAACCATTTTCTCCTGTTTCAAAGAAAGACTCTTTTCACATCATTATGGCATTGGAAGCGTACTTTGATATGGAATTGCATTAAATGGATGTGAAAATGGCCTTTCTTAATAGAGATTTAGAAGAAGATGTCTATATGAGATAGCTCGAACGGTTTATCTCAAGTGTTGGTAAGGAATTAGTTTGCAAGCTTAAGAGAGTAATGTATGATCTTAAGCAGACTTCCTAACAGTGATATTTGAAGTTTTACAATGCAATTTCTTCATTTGGGTTCATTAAGAATATTTCTGATCAATGTATATACCACAAGGTTAGTGGGAGTAAAATCATATTTCTCATCTTATATGTAGATGACATTTTGCTTGCAATAAATGATTTAGAGTTGTTACATGAGGTGAAACAACTTTTCTCTAGACATTTTGATATGAAAGATATGGGTGGCGCATCTTATGTCACTGGCATAAAGATTCATAGAGACAAACATAAAAGAATTTTAGGTTTATCTCAAGAAACCTATATTAATAAAGTTTTTGAGAGGTTTAAAATGCAAAATTGTTCACCAAGTGTTGTACCTATTGTGAAAAGTGACAAGTTCTGCTTAGATCATTGTCCCAAAAATGAACTTGAAAAGGAACAGATGCAAAATGTTTCTTATGCTTTAGCCGTTAGAAGCCTAATGTATGCTTAGGTCTGTACAAGACTTGACATTATTTTGTTGTTGGCATATTAGGATAATATCAAAGTAATCCAGGAATTATTCATTGGAGAGTTGCAAAGAAGGTCTTAAAGTATCTTCAAGGACCAAGGACTTCATGCAAGAAGAACCAACAATTTGAAAATTGTTGGATACTTAGATTCAAACTTGGAGGGATGTGTTAATTCTAGGAAGTCAATATCATGATACATCTTTATGCTTGCTGATGGAGTAGTATTTTAGAAGAGCGCAAAACAATCACTTGTAGCCACTTCTACCATGGAAGCTGAGTTTATTGCTTGTTTTGAGGCTACATCACAAGGTGTTTGGTTAAAGAATTTCATCTCTGGGCTTAAGATCATGGATTGTATCTCTAGGCCATTGGAAATATATTGTGACAATTTCGCTGTTGTATTTATGGTTAAGAATAATAGAAGTAGTAGTCAAAGTAAGCATATTAACATTAAGTACTTAGCCATTAAAGACTGAGTTAGGTCTAATAAGGGACAGATCGAGCATATCAGTACTAAGAAGATGATAGCTGATCCTTTGACAAAAGACATACTACCTAGGGATGGCAATGAGTTCCTATAAGGGTGGCAACAAGCCCCTCGCCCCCCGCCTCCAAAACTTGTCCCCGTCTCTATCCCGTCCTCGCTACGGGTATTCAACGTATCCGCCAGGGACCGGGTTCTCCGCAGATTTTTGTAAAAAAAAATAAAAATTGAGAAAAATGAACAAAAATAGAAAAAAGTTTTAAAAAGTAAAGATAATCCTCAATTGCCATTACAAACATAATTTTCATAGCCTTCAAAGACTTAAATATCAATAACCAACAAACATTTGATACCAAATTACATTCAAAAACAACCAAACATAATAACATATCCATAAACAAACAAACATATCCATAATCCATACACAACCAAACATAATTCTTAAGCTTTCTTTCATCCTGTAATGGTAGTGATGGTAGATTTTGATTTACTTTAGTCATACAGACATAAATTACAGAAATCACAAGCATAAGTCATGCAAATCAGAATCAGAATAAAAAACATAAATCATAATTAACCTAACTCAAAAAAAATTATAACACAAACACAAATTATATAAATCAGAGTCAAAATAAGAAATTGTAATATAAACACATAAAATTACATAAATCATAGAATTCACAAAGCATCACATAAATCATAAAAATAAGAATCAGAATCAGAATAAAAAACAGAAATTATGGTTAACCTAACTTAAATCAAAGTAACACAAAAAAAAGTGAAATTTTAGATGCTTCAAACCACAAACTAAAACCAAAATCAGAATCACAAATGCTTCAAATCCAACTAAAAAAATTCAGAGTTCACAGAAGCTACTTACCGGAAGGAAGAGCAAAGGCTCGGAGATTAGTGAAAATCGGCGACGGCTGAGAAGCGGCGCAGAGGCTCGGACGCTCCGACGGTCAAGATGGCGATGACTCACTGCTGCTGTGACATCGAGACTGAGAGGAGAGGATCTTATCATTGACGGTGAGAGGAGAGGACAGAAGAGAGGAGTGTGACACAGTGTGAGTGACGGCTAGCTAGGGTTTTTTCTCAATTCTCATATCTTATATATATAATAGGAAAATTTTAGTATTTTGACACATAAACAGGGATTAAACGGATCCTCATAGAGCGGATACCACTATCCCCACCCCCGCCCCATATAATAAACGGGTCCCCGCCCTTCATCCCCGCCCTTCGTCCCCGCTGGCACAGAAAGCCTCCCATATCTGCCTCCGGTGGGTAAATCCCACGGATACTCGCCCCACTAAAGGTTTTTGCCATCCCTAATGCTACCAGGATTGTTTAAAGATCATGTTACTAGTATGGGTTTTTGTTTTGTAATGTCACTTTTATGATTTATGTTGTATTATATAACATATTTGGACATGAAATTCTTATTATTATTTGTTTCTCATTTGGTTAGTATATATGTGCATACATGATTGAGAATAACAAATAAAATTTAGTGAAGGACCTAAAATAAGCATTGAATGTTTATTCAATTAGGAGTTGTTACATCGTAATACATAGAAGGTAATACTCTATTAATGAGGACTTACTGCTATGATTTGTGTAATTTGTCCTAATTGTTTGGACATAGTTTGTAATCACAAGCTAGATGTAACAAATGTGAGACCAAGTGGGAGAATATTAGAATTTTATTCTATTTGTGGTCTAATTTATTAATATAGAAATTAGTTTGGATGGTATTATAATTGTTAAGAAATTATATTATCTAATAGTATTGGAAGTTGGTTTGTTTTTTGATGAAAAAAATGTGACTTTTAAAATTTATATAATTTGGGTCTCCAATTTTAATCATTATACAATAAATATATTTGAATTTCATTTGATTTGGTGATTCAAGAATTGGAAATTCCAAATTAAATCAAAATTTTATGGCTATGGCTGAAGGCATGTAAATTTGCTGATTTTATGAAGTATCTAACATGTAGAGTACGGCTACTCTTGAAAGATCACTTAGGAAGAAAGTTGAATGGCAGAAACTATAAAAAAGAGGAATGTATACATTGAAGAAGCGACAATACCATGTCTTTCTTCTTTCAACAGAAATGTATAATTGTGTTGCACCAATAAATCATTAGGATTGATGGTCCTGTTTATTTCAGTTGTGTTTTGTTGATTCTGGTATTGCCAGTGAGGAGGAGACAGAAAAACTCAAGACAATTGATGGTATCTTCCTTGAGTTGTAGAGAACCAAAAACTTGCTGTGATACATCCCGCTACGATCTATTTCATGCCAGTGAATTATTTTTTTGGCATTTATTCTAACTGTACTTTTATTACATCAGAGAAGAAAATATAATTTCATGAAGTGACACAGGTACTTTTTGCTGTTATAGACACTAGATATGTATATAACTTACGAGGATTCATCAAAGCTCTGTAGCTTGAATAACCTCGAATAGAGTCCTTCTCCAGTTGTTATTAGGGTTGAGTGGGATCCCATCTCTACAATCTTACCCTTGTCCATGACAATTATGGTATCCGAATTTATTACTGTGGAAAGCCTGTGAGCTACCGTAATCTGGGTAGTCCTTGAACACAAGCCACTGTCCTCCTTGAGATTTATTGCTTTTAAAGCGCTCACAATAGTTCTTTCCGACTCAGCATCAAGAGCACTTGTTGCTTCATCTAGGAGTAAAATTGCAGGCTTCTTTAGCAAGGTTCTGGCAATGGCTATTCTTTGCTTTTGACCTCCTGAAAGCTGGCACCCTTTTTCCCCAACAACAGTGTTATATCCATCTGGTAGGTTACTTACAAATTCATGTATGTTTGCTTCTCTGGCAACCTCCACTATTTCACTTTCAGAAGCCCCATTGTGTCCATAGCAAATGTTGTCTCTTATAGAGCAGTTAAAAAGAAGTGGTTCTTGTTGTACTAGCCCTATTTGAGTCCTTAGCCATCTTAGATTATATCCCCGTATATCTCTCCCATCAATTGATACCTTTCCTGCCCTTGGATCATAAAATCTTAGTATAAGGGCCAAAACAGAGGATTTTCCCGCACCACTCGGTCCTACAAAAGCCACCTTTGATCCAGCTTCAATTTGTAAACTGAAGTTGTCCAGAACAGTGACTGCAGGTCTTGAAGGGTAGTTGAATTTTACATGTTCAAATTCAACTTCTCCTAGGATCCTCTCCGGTTGGGAATCATCCTGTGTATCTGGTTCGATTTCAGTTTTCCGATCAAGCGTTTGGAATGCTGGGGTTAGTACATTGATAGCTGAGATGACAGTTGGGATCAGTGTATATAATTCTGTGATAGAGGGAACAGTGAGAGAAAAGATTTGGTATGCTCGTATTCCATTTTTAAAGGTGGCTTGACGTCTTTCAACTAGAATTGTTGTATACCACAGAGCAACAGCATGTGCAATGTTCCACAAGCAAAGGGAGAAGCCTTGAACGATCCCGTATTTGATGCTTTCATTCCTGTACTTTCTCATTGGAATTTCCTGAGATGTCTTTGCTTTCATGATTACATGTTCTTCATGGCAAAATGACGCTATAGTCCTTATGTTGGCTGCAGACTCAGATGCAAGAGCAACAAGCTCAGAATGGGAAGCAGCATAGTCACCTGAAAAGCCTTTGGCAGACTTTGCTTGAATGAGACCGCCTATGAAGTGGCAAGGCATCACAGCCCAAGCTACCAAAGCCATTCTCCAGTCGACATACATGCTCACACCTGTTGCTATCAATATGGAGGAAATGCATTGCACAATCACAGCCATCCGATCAGCAATTATGATTTTGACCAGGGCAGTGTCACTGATGATTCGCGAAGTTAATGAACCAACCGTGTTATCAGATCTATCAAACCAGCCTACTTCGTTACGGAGCACACCTGCAGAGCTTGAAAGGATTATTATTGACTGCCATTGAGAGAGAAATTAGGTTAATTGTGATATCTGATACCTTTATATAGAGCATGTCTGAAATTCTCCATGGCCTTTTCTCCGACTACTCCATAGAAGTAATGCTGGATTGTGTTACTGAGTAATGAAAGCAACCCTATTGCAGAGAAGAAGGCTGAATAATAGCCAACCTTCCTTTTTGCATCGGGATCGAAGTATGCAACTCCAATAGTGATGATGCAGTACCCGAAAACTGGCTTCGACACACCAGAGAAAGCTGCTGCGGCTGAGCCAAAAGCAATCTTTGCCAGCTCCCTCGGTTTCAGACCAAACCAGATTCTGAAAAATATATTTCTTTTTCTTGTCTCCTGTCCCTTTAGCTCAGAATCCTCCATGGGATTTATTTGAGTCTCTTTTTGCTTCTCCGAGAGTTTAGCTTCATCAGTAGAATCTCCTTGGTGGGTACTCTTACTTTTGGAAATTGTGGTGCTATCCAGTGAGTAATTAAAACCGGTTAGATTTCGTCATTTGCCACTCTTTGGTTAATGACATGCGTAAAACTGAACATTAAATGGCTGATTACCTGGATTCAGGAGCTGCTTCAAGGTTCTGCATGCTATATAATGCCCTATAGAAATCGCTTTTGTCGAGCAAATTCTGGTGTGTGCCTGTTTCTACAACTTGTCCGTTCTCTACTACAGCAATCATATCTGCGTTTACAACTGTTGAGAGTCTGTGTGCAATCAAGATGACAGTCCTTCCCTGCATGGCTGTTTCAAGTGCTTCTTGAACCAGCTTTTCTGACTCGGTGTCAAGGGCGCTAGTTGCCTCATCAAGCAAAAGGATGGGAGGATTCTTAAGAATGGCTCTTGCTATTGCAATTCTCTGTTTCTGGCCTCCTGATAATTGAACTCCCCTTTGTCCTACCTGGCACCAACAAAATAGTTATGTTGCTAGCAGACAACAAAACATTACTAAGAATTTCATCTGCCAAACTCCAAAACTGAAAGGAACTATGCCCAAATCAAAGAGCTAAGTTCTTCCCACTTTTATTGTATGAATTTAAATCACTATTAGTTCTTATCTTTCTCTCCCTCTTCCCTTGTTTATGGAATTGAATTATATCAGAATATGATGTGTATAAAGTATGTAAATTCATTCAATGAAAGGGAAATCAAACAAGGCATTGATTTCATTATAAGATTACCTCTGTTAAGTACTGATTCGGCAGCTGTGATACAAAAGTGTGTGCATTTGACATTTCAGCTGCCTTCTGTATCTCTTGATCATCTGCATCCATTTTCCCCACTTTCAAGTTATCCTTGATGGTGCCTGCAAACAGTGACGGTTCTTGGGAAACGAGCCCTATATTACTCCGAAGGAACTTCAGATCAAGATCCTTGATATTGTGACCATCAATAAAAACTTCTCCTGGAAAGGTATTAGAAAACGTTAGATGTGGCATCACCCTTTTGCATACAGTTTACACATCCACTTTCTTTGCAAGATTTTAATTCAAGGCTGTCATAATATATAGCATTTTTGCAAGCAATGCATTAGTCTAGTATTAGAATGAATTATGTAACAAAATAAACAGAATAGAAGAAAGTACTATAACTATATTCTGCCAACAACAAAGAATAGTGAAAAATTCATAATACTAACCTCTAGCAGGGTCATAGAATCTGTTAACCAGGGAAATAACAGTGCTTTTTCCGCAACCACTGCTACCAACTAGAGCTACTGTCCTTCCTGCTGGAATTGACAAGGATAGTCCTTGAAGGATAGGTTTCTCCGGTCGAGATGGGTAGGTAAAGTATACATCCCTCAGCTCAATGTCGCCTGTGATCTCGGTAACCTTCCTCCCTTGTGCTTCGTTGCTTATTAAAGGCTTTCTTTGTATCACTTGGAAAACTTCATATCCTGCTGCTTTTGCCTGGTTGAATATTTGCATGTCTGGTGCCGCGTAAGTGATGGATCTGCAATTCACAAAGGAGAGTTTTGTCACATGATATTCAACCCTTTTACACCATTCCAAATGTTTCTTCCTTACATGGCACCAAAGAGGATGCTCATCACTGCAGCTATAATGTTTCCTCCCTTCGCTCTACCGGCTGTCACGACAACGGCTCCAACCCATACAATGAGAGCCCAGGAACAGAAACTTACGGTTTGAAACATCCCTGTTCCAACTCCCTTCACAAGCGCCTCCCCTTTGCTTATTTGGAACTGTTTCTCCATATTCTCTCTGAAGGATTTGATTGCAGAACTCTCTCCCACAAAAGCATATACTGTTTTTATGTGTGATATTGTCTGCAACATCAATACAAACAACTTCAGTTTGCTATCTTATTTATCAATGACTTACTATATCACTATATGATATACTACGTGTACACCAAAATCAGCCACCAAAGTCAGCCACAAGTATAAAATACATATTGGAATATAAATAAATACACATTGAAAATAAATTAAACCACACATGTATTTATACACAAATACATTGGTGGCTAATTTTGGTATACAAATATCATTTTTGTTATTTGATTCATCTATGTGACACTAGACTTGTGTACATGTATACCTGCTCTATCATAGCTGTAGCTTCAGAATGGAAAAACATTTTGGTCGTTGAAATGGTGTTCATTTTCTTGGTGTAAGTTGCTCCAATCATAAGAATAAGGGGTACAACCACTAAACACAAGAGTGACACTTCCCAACAGCATATGGCAGCAATCACAATTCCGGAAAAGAATGTTGAACAGCTTGAGGTAAAGTGACCCAACTGTGAGTAAGAAAATTAACATGTGAACTTCAGTCATAAAAAAATGATGTGATTTAATGATGTGGGAGGGAAAAGGTGAGTCTAACCTTCTCACCAATGGCATCTTGTATGACACTCATGTGTTTGCTTATTCCACTAATGACTTTTCCACTTGTTAGTTCTGTATCAAATGCTCCTATCTCTTGGCTAAGAACTGCTTTTAGATATGCTATTCTTAGGCGTGATAACTGCCTTTCGCTTGTATACATCCAACATCCAATCTCTGCCAAAGTTTCAATCTCATCACGGTGAAGTAAACTTCACAAATACTCAAAGCTTAATGCAGCTTGTTGAATCACAGATGTAGTGTTTCTCTTACAATATATATTGTTTGGATCTTATGATCACTTTCCTTTCTTTTCTTTTTTTCTTTTTTGGGGTCTGGTTATGAACACTTGGCTGCTATGTCTTTTAACATGTTTGCTCTTCAAATCTTTAGTTGTTACTTGTTAATACATTAATGGTTAACGTGGTAAACCAGCTGATGTAGTGATATCTGTGCTAGAAAAGGTGATGATAATAATTAAAATTTGTGCTTATAATGTAAATCTCATAAGGGTCCCATATTTATTGAATAAATAAACTCTATCTTTCACAACGGTATCTATATCACACGCAACCTAATATAGGGAAAAACTTTATTCCTTTTCATTTCTAATTAATATGTGTCTCAGTCGTTTAAATGTAAATTTAAATTTTCTCATATATCACAGAATTTTTTCGATTGTTAAAAAAAATTGAGAGTGTAAAGTGTGATCTTTAATCCTCTATTACTCTCTCTTTCATATTTATTCTTGGTCCTACTTATAAAACCAATGGTGAGAGATCACACTTTACTCCCTCAATTATTAAAAAAAAAAATGAATAGGATCCATTCTCCATATATCACTATACAAAAAACAATCTAACCAACAAAAATTCTACTAACTTCGCCAACTCTTATTTATAGTTATATTTAATAGAAATATCTTCGTGAATGTGTCTAATAAAAATATTTTTTTATAGCTATATCTAATAAAAGTATTTTTGTAAATGTATCTCCTTATACATGTTAATATTTATTATAATTAAAATATAATAATTAATTATTATTAATAATAAATTGACAGATAATATATTGGTATCTTATATTTTTTTAAAATTATTATTTTCATAACAAGTACTTTTAAAATTGCATGAATTTTGTTAAGCCTTGTTCCTAAATTTTCGCTTAAGTTTCAAATCGGTCATTATTGCATTTTTAATTACCTCAAATTAGATCTCAAATTTTCACTTTATGTGTTACTTAATTTGCTTAATATTTTTGGTTAATGGCTTGTTGACTTGACATACTGATGTAAACAATCAATGTCATATATTAAAAATTGACGACGAATAAAAAAGTGATAATATAATAATAAGTAACACGTATTATATTGACGTAGATAATAATATCATGTGTCATATATAGTACGGTTTATCCAAATATCACTGAAATATTATCATTGCAAGTGATTTAATTTAGCCACTTAAATTTTGTTAAACTATTCAATCTAACCTATATATTGAAAAATTATACTCCATATAATTGTTCTCCTTTTTTTTTATTGAACTAGATAATTCTCATTGCTCATATATATGTAAAACTATTGAATAATCATTCTAAAAGTGATAACTATTCAATTAATATAAGACATTATCATAATTGAATCAAACTAAGCTTAAAATATGTAACCTGGTCGTAATGACAAAAGGCAGTTTAACGTTCCTTTGTTTTGTTTGTTTGTTTTCTTAATGAATGAGACCAATAATCTTTTCAAACTTTAACGATATATATGATATTCGATGGACTAACGTGAGTCATGAAATAAAAATTTAGAATATAAATTGAGACAATTAAAATTTAGGAACCAATTTAAAGATCGAGTAAAAATTCAGAATCTATAAAACTTAACTGAGTTTTGTTCGAGTATATGTGGGTGAATGTGTATAAGGACTATGCTCTTTAAAGTTTTTGGTAAATTTTCTTTAAAATTTAAATAACAATAATAAATACTAAATTTAATAAGGACACTTTTTTAATAATAATCAGTAAATAAAATAAAATAAAATAAAAGTATTTTAATAAATGAAAATTAATTAAAAATAATAATTTAACCAAATAACATGATGAGTTACAAAATAATAATTATTTCTAGTTAATATTTACTTATTGTTAAAGATTATTTATAAATAAAGGATAAGATTATATAATATTACTAAATTATTAGATATTATATCATTATGTTTTATTCTATTATTAGATTTTATACCATGAGGCCCTATCCGATATGCTAAACCTATCCATAACTAAGGTTTCTTTTAAACTACAAATACGTCAATAACCTTTTATTTCAAAATCAAATAAGTCATTCACTAAATTTAACTGCAAATAGGTCATTGATTTTTGTAAATGGTAAACACACAAGCCTCTCTGTATTAGATTCAACTATCACTAAAAATTATATGTCTTTATTTACAAAAGTTCAGGAACTTATTTATATTTTAATTTAGTAAGAGATAAATTTATTTTATAATAAAATATCAATAACTTATTTCTTCTTTTTTTTCTAAATTTTATCAATATATTATATTGATTTTTAGCCGATTAGATAGGAAAGGTTATATATTTTTAATTACTAATGATGGTAGAGCATGCCATAAATAATATCATAACATTTTCACAAGAGAATATCACACATCATTTAATTCTCTAATTCAAAATTTTTAAAGTTTGGAAAAAAAAAATTGTAGATGGTGTATATAACAAGTTTGGCTTTGGTTTGAGAGTTTTTTTTTTTTTTTTAAATTGATCAAATTTTATCTAATTAGTTGATTTTATTATTTTTATATTTTTTGGATTATTAACGAATCAAGTTAGGCTAGATTATAAACGGATTCGTCTCACTTGATCTAACCACAAACATATCTCCCAAATAAATAGATTTAATTATATAAAGATAAAACTAAAAAAAATAAAACATCCTACACTTTAAATTTTATATTTTAAATCTTTAAAATTAAAATTCTAAATTTATAAATATAATAAATAATAAATTAAGATTTAAATAATTAGTATAAAATATAGCATTTCTTACTTAACAAGAAATGTATAAAGATAAAATGATAATTAGTATATATATTTGATTAGTATAAAAAAAAAACATATACCAAGTATCCCAGCAGGGAATGTGGCGATGGCCATGTACCACACGTACGGAACAACCTGAATTCAAGAAAACAGCCCCCAGTAAACAACAACTGAATTTAACAATAATAATTCATAGATGGATTTAGATTTTTTTTTTTCAATTACATAATTAGGGATAAGTATGGTTTTGGTCCCAAAAGTTTTGCGCCAGAATCAAAATCGTCCATCGTCTAATTTTCGATTTAAAATCGTCCTTAACGTTTTTTTTCGTATTAAAATCGTCCTTTTTATTTAAATTTTTAATTTAATTCCTAAACTACTCCTGCTTTAAAAAAAGGGATAAGTATTGTTTTGGTCCCTAACGTTAAGGCTGAAAATCGAAACCGTCCCTCATCTAATTTTCGATTTAGAATCGTCCTTAACGTTTTTTTCGTATTAAAATTGTCATTTTTAATTTTTTTTTGGACAAAAATACCCTCACCACTACCAACACAATTACTTCCTCCACCACTACCACCACCAACACTAACACCACCGCCACAACCAACACCAACACCACCACCATCACTAGCACCACCACCACCACCACCAACACCAACACTAATACTAACACCAACACCAACACCAACACCAATACCAACACCAAGAACACAAAACAACAGCAACAACACCAAATAACACCAAACTAAGAAGCAGAAACAGAAAGCAAAAAAAAGAAAGCAAGAACTCCACCCCGCGTCCTTTCCCCTCCCCCCACACGCGTTGAGAAGGTAATTGTGTTGGTAGTATTGGGGGTATTTTTGTCCAAAAAATTAAAAAGGACGATTTTAATACGAAAAAAAATATTAAGGATGATTCTAAATCGAAAATTAGATGTGGGATGGTTTCGATTTTCAACCTCAACGTTAGGGACCAAAACAATACTTACCCCTTTTTTTAAAGCAGGAGTAGTTTAGGAATTAAATTAAAAATTTAAATAAAAAAGACGATTTTAATACGAAAAAAAACGTTAAGGACGATTCTAAATAAAAAATTAGATGAGGGACAATTTTGATTATAACACTAAATTTTTGGGACCAAAACCATATTTAGTGTGTAAAGCTCGTCTTATCGGTAAGAAAAGTTAAAAAATGCTATTATATAATTAAAGAGTTAAAAATAAAATAAAATAATAACAATATGTAATTAAATCATGAGCACACATATGTGTCTCTCTAAAGTCTAAACTTATACCAAAACTAACAAACTTGCATCCACGAATTTAGCTAAATTGTTTGCCATAGTTAATTTTATATGTTAGGAGAGACAGTGATACATCAACTTGAAATTTTTAGCCAACGAAGTAGATAAAATTCTCAATAAAAAAAAATTTTTAAAATTAAAAAAAATAAAAATATTCAAAATTTAAATAAAAAATTAAAATTTAGTATTTAAAATTTAAAATTTTAGATTTAATTTAGGATTTAGAATTTAGAAATTAATGTTTAAGCTACCTTTAGAATTTAGGATTTTAGACAGGTTTTTGGATGTGAAAGTGGCCGACAATGGTCTCCAACGACAGTGATGGCCAGCAGTGGTCAATGATTGGCGGCATCGAAGATAGTGGTTTCTGATAGAGGTAGTAATTTATGATGATAAATGAAAGTGGGGTGTTGGGAGAAAGAAGAAAAAAAATAAAAAAGTAATCTCAAGAAAAGATAATTTAAATGGGTATTGAACTTTTTTTATTTATTAACTGAAGTTGGCTTTTTTTTTTTTTTTTCGTTAACTAGCATAATTGCTATAAAAAAGAATGCTATGTCTATTGCTCAAACAGTCAAACCCATTCTTATAAGTTTCTTTATCATTATTGTTGATATATTAAGTAAAACATATAGGAGGTATCTAAAATAATAAGTATGGCAATGAAACATATCACTTTGCTTTTCACGTTAATTATTTAATGCTATTAAAAAAAAGAAAAGTAAGAAAATAAACAAATTACATACTTTTCTTACGAAATGAGTTTGTTCATATCATTTTCGTACCATATAATATACACTTGAGAATAATTTTTGTCATGTGTATACATACCTGTTTAAGAGCTTTAACCATGGCATCTTGGTCATGAATATTGTTCCCAAAAGCATTAAGAGCTTTTCCTAACAAGAGGTATCCAACAGGAAGAGCCATTCCATGCACAATCGAACCCACCATTCCCAAACTCATCAGAATCCAATCTATTACGTCAGCATAGCTCAATAATTTGAAAAATGGCAAGGCTCTCACAACATTCTTCTTCAAATCATCAACATCACCACCACCACCACCATCATCTTCTACAGGTTCCACCATTTGCACTACTTTTTGTGGTCTGCTTGGAGCCATATTAATTCCACTAACAATAATTAACACCACTACATCAATAAGTTTCAAGATATATACATGATAATGTAGAACACGTAATTACTAATGATTAATTATTAATTAGTAGTCTACATATTTATATATGGACTATTTGTGACACGAAAAATTATGCGCGATAGTGACAATAGTATGACCCAAATGTAGCAACAGAATATGCCTTAAGGATATTACATTCAATTTAAAAAATAGTTAGGATTGTGGCGTTGTATTCTTGGTTGATTTCATTTGTTTCTTCGATGCCCACAAAGTTGCTGGCGATGGATACTTAATAGAGATTATTATCTTGTTGAAACTATTAGAATCGCCACTTAGACTTGGAAAACATATATACCAAATTTATTTCTTTTCACATGCCATCATCATCAGCTATAGCACAAAGCCACATAGATACATGCATATCTTTACTAGATACTATATAAATCATTGTTTTCATCCTAATAGTATTCGGCATGGTCCAATGACCATAATGATTCTTCTCCAATAATTGCGAAACTAGTTACTATAGTGTATTACGAAATATGATCAAGGTAGGATATTCTATTGTAAAATTATTAGTTATAATATAGTTAGATACTTGCTTGAACGGTGAGATTTTATGATCATTCCAATGGTTCTAGTAGATACGTGCTTGGTGCTAATCCTTGGCTGTTTGGCAGTCATAGTTTTGTCCTTAAATACTAATAAAATATTCTGCCGTATTGTGTATGTGTTGTATGTTGTATTATTTATTTTCACTTAGAAGATGATGCTACATGCAATAACATATGAATGATAAGGTGTATTGCAAGTCTTAGGTGGCTTAAAAATATGATTCCAATAGATTAAGAACTGGTTTGGTAAAACATGTAAAAGATGTTCTTAAACAAATATTTCATTTTATTTTTAAAAAATAAAAAAATTAAGTCTATATTTATAATTTTTTTTTGAAACTTAAGAATACTTTTAAAAGGAGTTAAAAAGGTGTTTTTCAAAGATATATAATTTGTGTTTATGAAAATTAAAAGATCTAATATAATGTTATATATTAATAAATATATAAATTTATTATTATATTTATATCTATTATTATCTAATTAAATTTTAAAAATTATTTTATTAAATACGATCGTTGTTTCTTATAAAAATAAAAATGTTACTAAATCAATTCTAAATCGATCTCAAATGTTGGCAGCATCTATTACCTATTTATATATATCCAGGCTCCAGCGAGATGCTGCCATGTTCCAAGGCCACTAAGGTTACGTTTGGTTTTGTAAATAAGATAAGACACTAAAAATAGAATGTATAATACTTTATTACACAAAATCTTATATGCTATAAATTAGAAGTGGTAATGTATTGCGACTCTTAAATGTAAAATATATATATATATATATATATATATATATATATATATATATTAAAAAATATCATTTAACTAAGAGCTGTAAGAAAGGTAATAAAACAATAAATGTATCTCATTCGTAACGTTAAAGATATATAGGGTTGATATACAAAAATGAAAGAAATATAAATATATATAAGAGTTCAAAAAGAATACATAACAATAATATTAGTCTTAACTTGTAAAGATAAGGTTGGCTAAAAAGTATAATACAACTCAAAGTATACCAAATACAATATGTTTTTCCATAAATCAACTTCTAAAAGGGATATACGAATACATATATCAAAAGTAGAGAAAAGTGCTACATAAATCAAAATAAACTCAAAAGTAAAGTCTTCACTTCATCAAGAGTCCAGCATACTCAGTAAGGTGCGTCACGTCCTACATCTGAAAATAACAAATCCGATAACGAGTGAGAACCCGAAGGTTCCAGTAGGATAATAATTTCAAATAGAGACTATGTAAAAAGATATGAACTCGCTAGGCAATCCTAAATTCCAATCATTCAAGGTTCAAGCCTAGGGTCCTTTCTAATCCAAACAAGGTATATAGACTAAGTCTCAGCTAAATTATTGATTTTAAATTCTCAACTCTACTCAATACAAGTCATTAATCATACTAGTGATCTCAATTCTCAAACTGGAACAAGTGGACGAACCACAATTCTTGCATCTATCCAGGGAGTTCTAATCTTAACCCAGAGTAAGTGGGGCGAACCATAACCCTTGCATCTACCTAGGGAGCTCAAATATCAACCTGGAGCAAGTGGGACAAAGCCACAACCCTTGCATCTATCCAGGAAACTCAAAATGTCAATTAAATTTATTTTCATCATCCAGTCATATCAATATATCGCATCAAAAACAACCTCCAGCGTCACATCGCCAGTATAAGAGATCTCTCAGTTAAGGCAAGTAGTTCAAATAGTATATAGATACAATTATTCAACAAAGCAAGTCAAATACAAGATGCACATCCAATCAATACCCACAAATGCATATGATGCATGTCTCTTCCTAAACAGGTCATGAGCTCACGTGTCGGTTGGTTGCGCACACCCGACAACATCCCTGAGATAGACATTATGTATCGTCGTCCCTATCTCAGAAAACTTTCCTCGATGAGCGTTACAAATTATTGTTCTCATGGGGATAATTCATCCGGTCTCCAATGAGCGTTACATATATATCGCCGTCCTCGCGGAATCATACTCATAGTCTTGCGTGGGCATTACATATCGCCATCTCCACTAAGTTGTACTCTTAGTTTCAAGTCTAATTACGTATCGCTGTCCCACTGATCAAAATTCGTTTCCTCCATGAGCATTACGTATCACCGTCCTCATGGAAACCCTCCTTTAGGTCTCAAGTGGGCGTTACGTATTGCCGTCCCCACTGAGCCTCACGCACATTATCTCAAGTGAGCGTTATGTATCACCATCCTCACGAGATTGTGCTCAACATCAATTCTCAATCATAATCATAACACGAGGGAGGGGATCTATCCTTCATCCTCAACTTGCCTAATCCGTGAGCAGGATAAAACCATCGTCCTCACCAAATTAATAATATTCATAGTCTTTAATCAAATTCAGTAGTTGTCAGATTTATTAACCCCAATCCTTTACCAATTAGTTCAATTCTATTAACTCGTAAGCGGGATATTACCACCGTTCTCATTGCGGATGGGACAAACCACCATCCCAGCAACCAAGTCATCCGGTTTAACCAAATGTTTATCTGAGAATAATGCAATTTAATTCATTACATATACTCACGCTTATTCCAGAGCCAAAAAACTAGTTATCAGACCTTAATTGGGGGTTATGAAAGATTACAAGCTTGCCGAAAAAGCCATACAATCAAAAGCGGAGTTTAATTGAGAAAACAGGACTTGTGTGTACGCATCGCCCTTGTGCATACACACAAATCAGAAGGGCTTCCTAGCTTGTGCGTACGTATGACCCCTGTGCATACGCAAAACTTGAAAAATTTCTGGGTGTGCGTACGCACGAGTCTCTTCACTCGCTTTGCCCGGTGCGTGCGCATACATACCAGAATTTTTTATTTTTCTGCAACTCTTAGATTTTAGATTTTTATACCAAATTTCAAACTCTCATAACATTTTTCATAAAATTCCATTTTTCTTCATTCTTAAACCATTTTAAAGATCGTTTCACTAGCTTTAATTTAAGACAAATTTTATTCGATTCCAAACTTTGAGTGCCAAGTTGTGACCCATCGAAGTTGGTTAAAAATTGATTTTTACCAAATTTTACTTAAGAGCCAAATTCACTAATCCTCAACTCAATTCAACTCAAAAGCAATCCAAAACCATTCCTAGGAATCCTCAACAAATAATTTTCAAGTCTCCATCTCTCCTAACAATTCAAGACGTAATCAATTCAATTTCAACGCCATCAATAAATTCCAACATTTAATCCATCATTAGTCAAAATGAAACCATCAATTCCACAACAATTCACACAATACCAATATATCCAATTTTACAACCAACCAAACATAAATTATCTCACACCACTTACCTCCACTTACCAAATAGGGGATTCCTCACCTTATCTTGGCCTCCGACTCAATTTTGACATCAATCATCATTATAAACATCCATACCACTCAATCTATAATATTGCAATGACCAATTAAATCATGCATATACATACATATCTCCATTCAACAAATCACAACAATAACCAATTATAATTTAATCCTATCCTAGGAGAAATTAACCTAGATTTTCATATAGTGTTACATGGTGCCTATTCAAAATTAAGATCCGTACCTTAATGAGGGCGGTTTTTCCAACACTTGGATTTCTGCTCTGGATGGACCCAATCCTCAATCGATACTACCGAGCCTCCACCGAGTGCTCCAAAAGCAAGCCCAACTCCAAATTCCGCAACAACTCAAATCAAGCAATCCAACTTGCACCAAAATCACCGAGCAACTCTACCCAAATCTAATTAAACCAACATTACATTTTTTCAAGCTAGGGTTTCATACATAATTAGGGATAATAAATGAATTAGGATTTCTTACCTTAACCCACTGAATTTAGTGATAGAAATCACTAAGAATTATAAGCTAGAGGACTTCTATAACATCAAAATCACAAAAAATTCTCAACACCAAGCTTAAAACGCAAATTCAAATGAGAAACTACAGCTGGAATTTTGAGTTACTCACTAAACTAATCCAATAAAATTGAAGAGGAGGAGATAAGCTTCGCATGGCCCCAAATGACTCGTCAGTCGGAACTGCGGAGCAAAAGTTATGGTGGATTGAAGGTGATGGAGATTAGGGTTTCTTCTCTCTTTTCTCTCTTCTCTCTTTAACCTGATTCTCCTCAGGGGGGTTGAGTGCTGAATTGTGAAGTGTTGTGGGTTATTTATACTTGGGCTTGGGCCCAAGTGTGGTCTAACTCAAGTTCTTAGCTCTTTGGGACAAAACCTTTAAGACAAGTGTTCGGACTTTTGTTCCACATATTTTTCTCATCATTTTGACATTTTCAATTTTTCTCACACGCAGTACCGGACAAATTTAAGCCGGTACAGTAAATTTTAATGTCGGTATTCATTTTTTCGTAATTAACTATATTTTTGTGCTCAATTTCATTCTCTAAATTAAATTTTCACCGGTATTTTTCCAAATTAAAATTTCTAATTTTCTAATCCTATTTGCTTATAATTAATTTAATAAATTAATTATTCAGCATTTATCGAGGTTTTACATTCTATCCACTTTAATAAAAAATTTTTCCTCAACATTTCGATCATGAAAAGAAAACAGGTGAGAATGGCTCTTCTTTATCTCAATGTATCATTCCTCAACCTTTTGCTAACCCTAGAATTAACTTTGTTCCCTACAACTCCACCTTCACATCATAGCTGCCCCAAATCCATCAAAATCACCACGCTTTTGCTACGTCGCTCTAATTGTAAGCCATTAAGTATCTAACTATTCGTGCACGTCAACCAAAAATCTCTTTGAGTTTTGCCAGTATTAACGGCAACATTCTATATAGCACAAACAAGTTCGGTCCTAAGTTTGTCACTAATTCTGACCTTTCAGTCCCAATTTCTCATCTCCGTCATAAGCTATGAATACATACGATGTTCCAATGACATACTATGCAATTAAAATTCGATAACCAATATTATAATTACCTCAACCTTGTTGTTGCGACCGATCGGCATCTTGAGCCTCCCTACGTGGGAAATTCTTGGAGATATACCCTGGCATTCCATAGTTATAACATAAACCTAACTCAGCCCTTCATGACTGGTTCGGATGGTGTCTTGCGCACCTATCACACTGCAAGTCACTCAAATGAGTCCTCGCCTGCTTCTCTTTGTCGTTTCCCTAGCGGTTGTCACTCCTTTGGAAATCATTTCGGCCTTGAGGGTATTGCGGTGCATGGCCATTTCTCTTAAAGTCTTGACCCCTCGGTGTAAAAGTTCGGCCTTGTCCTCTGTTGTAGAAACCTCCATGGTTATTCCTTGCCATTGAGCTCTTTTTGGAGCACTCCTCAACCATTCACCTTTTGTTAACCAATTCAGCGAAGTTCTTAATCTCTAGAGGTGCCAAAACTTTCCTTGTATCATCTTGAAGACCATCCTGGTATTTAAGGCACTTCCACTCCTCATAATCTTTTGGCGCTCCTTGACAAATCTTAGAAAAATGACACAACTCCTCAAATTTATTAGTATACTCTGCTATAAACATAAACCCTTGCTTTAACTGTAGTAACTCCAACCCCTTAGCTCCCCTTGCAGAAATTGAAAGGTACTTCTTATATAATTCACCTTTGAACATCTCCCAAGTAATAACTCCATCCTCATTTCCCTATTGCAATTGACGGTGAGCTCCTTGCCACTAGAATTGAACCTCTTCAGTCAGTTGATAAGCAGCAAACTCTACGAATTAGCTCTTAGGTACATGTTGAGCTTGTAATGCCCTTTCTATAGCTTGAAACCAATTGTCAAATTCGGTGAAACTAGTTGAACCCTTGAACTCTGGAGGATTCACCTTCAGAAAATGTAGCTAGTGTCATCAGACCAACATCATTTCCGTTTTCTACATGTTGCTCCATCCTCTCCATTGCTTGATTAGTAGCCACAGTACTTACTTGCATAGCGTGCACGAGATTAGTCATAGCAGCTAAGAACTTAGCCTGGTTATCTATCGGGGCGCCTTCCTCATTTCCTCTCCATCTACTGGTTCGACCGCGTCCATGAGTCGCCATTCGGGTCCTGTCCACACCAAACAAGTGATATCAAGGTGATCAATCTTAATATTTTAAGTTAAGTACTTCAAATTTTCAAAAGTATGCTCATGAATTTTATGCTATATTTATCAATCAGATATCCTAAATAGCATATAAACATGACTCAGAGCATGCTCAGAAGCATAGTCAGTCCGTTCCTTAGGCTCTACGGAAACTAACTGCTCTGATACCATAATATAACATCCTACCACAGAAAGCCTTACGCTATAGTTTTAAATCGGAAGGGGTGAGGTATTACGATACCTAAAAGCAAAATACATACATATATAAATTGAAGAAATATCATTTAATTAGGAGCCAATGAAGAAGGGTAACAAAACAACAAGTGTATCTCACTCGAAACGTCAACGATATACAGCATCGATATACATAAACGAATATATATATATATATATATATATATATATATATATATATATATATATATATATATATATGTAAGTTCAAAGGGAATACATAACAATACTAGGTCGGATAGAAAATATAATACAACCCAAAGTATACCAAATACAACCAGTTTCTCCATAAATCAACCTCTAAGAGGGATATACAAATACATATATCAAAAGTGGAGAAAAGTATTACATAGATCAAAATAAACCAAAAAGTAAAGTTTTCGCTTCATCAAGAGTCCAGCACACTCAACAAGGTGCATCACGTCCTGCATCTGAAAATAAAAAAATCCGACAACGAGTGAGAACCCAAAGGTTCCCAATAGGGTAATAATTCCAAATAAAGACAATGTAAAAAGATATGAACCCACTAGGCAATCCTAAACTCTAATCATTCAAGGTTCAAGTCTAGGATCCTTTCTAATATAAACAAGGTATACACACTAAGTCTCAGCTAAATTATTAATTTTGAATTCTCAACTCTACTCAATACAAGTCATCACCCATACTAGTGATCTCAATTCTCAACCTGGGGCAAGTGAAAAAAACCACAACCCTTGCATCTATCCATGGAGTTTGAATCTCAACCTCAAGCAAGGGGGCGAACCACAACCCTCGCATATACCCCAGGAAGCTCAAATATCAATCCGGAGCAAGTGGGACAAAGTCATAACCCTTGCATCTATCCAGGGAGCTCAAATATCAATCTGGAGCAAGTGGGACAAAGCCACAACCCTTGCATCTACCCAGGCAACTCAAAATGTCAATTAAATTTATCTCCATAATCCAGTCATATCAATACATCGCATCAAGAACAACCTCCAGCGTCACCATCGCCAGCATGAGGGATCTCTCAGTTGTTCAAACACATACAAAACAATACAAAGAATACACAAATAGAGAGAACAAATAAGTCAAGTAGTTCAAATGGCATATAGATACAATTATTCAACAAGGCAAGCCAAATACAAGATGCACACCTGATGAGCGGATAATTTATACGCTTTTTGGCATTGTTTTCAGTATGTTTTTAGTAGAATCTAGTTACTTTTAGGGATGTTTTCATTAGTTTTTATGTTAAATTCACATTTCTGGATTTTACTATGAGTTTGTGTGTTTTTCTGTGATTTCAGGTATTTTCTGGCTGAAATTGAGGGACTTGAGCAGAAATCAGATTCAGAGGTTGAAAAAGGACTGCTGATGCTGTTGGATTCTGACCTCCCTGCACTCAAAATAGATTTTCTGGAGCTACAGAACTCAAAATGGCGCGCTTCTAATTGCGTTGGAAAGTAGACATCCAGGGCTTTCCAGCAATATATAATAGTCCATACTTTAGCCAAGTTTAGATGACACAAACTGGCGTTCAACGCCAGCTCTCTGCCCAAATCTGGCGTCCAGCGCCAGAAAAGGATCCAAAACCAGAGTTGAACGCCCAAACTGGCACAAATGCTGGCGTTCAACTCCAAGAAGGACCTCTACACGTGCAACACTCAAGCTCAGCCCAAGCACACACCAAGTGGGCCCCGGAAGTGGATTTATGCATCAATTACTTACTTCTGTAAACCCTAGTGACTAGTTTATTATAAATAGGACCTTTTACTATTGTATTAGACATCCTGGATTGTATTCTGATCCTGTGATCACGTTTTAGGGGGCTGGCCATCCCGGCCATGCCTGGACCTCTCACTTATGTAATTTCAACGGTAGAGTTTCTACACTCCATAGATTAAGGTGTAGAGCTCTGCTGTTCCTCAAAGATTAATGCAAAGTACTACTGTTTTCTATTCAATTCATCTTATTTCGCTTCTAAGATATTCATTCGCACTTCAACCTGAATGTGATGAACGTGACAATCATCATCATTCCCTATGAACGCGTGCCTGACAACCACTTCCGTTCTACATTAGAATTGAATGAGTATCTCTTAGATCTCCTAATCGGAATCTTCGTGGTGTAAGCTAGAATGATGGCGGCATTCAAGAGAATCCGGAAGGTCTAAACCTTGTCTGTGGTATTCCGAGTAGGATTCAATGATTGAATGACTGTGACGAGCTCCAAACTCGCGATTGCCGGGCGTAGTGACAGACGCAAAAGGATAGTAAATCCTATTCCAGCATGATCGAGAACCGATAGATGAATAGCTGTGCCGTGAGAGGGTGCGTTGACCATTTTCACTGAGAGGATAAGATGAAGCCATTGACAAGGGTGATGCCTCCAGACGATTAGCCGTGCTGTGATAGGGCATTTGGATCATTTTCCCGAGAGAAGACCGAAAGTAGCCATTGACAGTGGTGATGTATCACATAAAGCCAGCCATGGAAAGGAGTAAGACTGATTGGATGAAGATAGCAGGAAAGCAGAGGTTCAGAGGAACGAAAGCATCTCTATTCGCTTATCTGAAATTCTCACCAGTGATTTACATAAGTGTTTCTATCCCTATTTTATTAATTAATTTCAAAAACCTCATTACTATTTTATATCTGCCTGACTGAGATTTGCAAGGTGACCATAGCTTGCTTCATACCAACAATCTCCATGGGATTCGACCCTTACTCACGTAAGGTATTACTTGGACGACCCAGTGCACTTGCTGGTTAGTTGTGCGAAGTTGTGAACCATTGCATTGGCATCATATTTTTGGCGCCATTACCAGGGAAAGAAAGAGCGATGAATTTTACATAATTAAAGTATAATCACAATTTCTGCGCACCAAGTTTTTGGCGCCGTTGCCAGGGATTGTTCGAGTTTGGACAACTGACGGTTCATCTTGTTGCTCAGATTGGGTAACTTTCTTTTCGTTTTCTTTTCAAAAAGTTTTCAAAAAATTTTTCAAAAATCTTTCAAAAAATTTTCTTTTGTTTTCAAAAAAAAAAAATAAAAATAAAAATAATGTTTTCAAAAATAAATTATTCTATGGCTTCAAAACATTCAAGAATGAATTCTAGAGTTTCATGGTAACATGTTGAATCCTATCTGGCTGAAAAGCCATACCCAAACTCCTTTGGGATTGGTCTTCAACTAATCACCTCAATGGATGTAAATCCATTCTAAAGCTTGGCTGGCTATTAAGCCATGCCTGACCCTTTGATTGGAGCTTTAGAGCATAAGATTCCTGGAATTCATACTAAAAATCTTGGAATCCTTATTTTTCTTTTTTTTTTTCTAAAATGATTTTCGAAAAATATAAAATAAAAATTAAAAAAAATCATAAAATCATAAAAATAAAAAATATTTTGTGTTCTTGTTTGAGTCTTGAGTCATGTTATAAGTTTGGTGTCAATTGCATGTGCATCTTGCATTTTTCGAAAATAATCATGCATTCATAGTGTTCTTCATGATCTTCAAGTTGTTCTTGGTAAGTCTTCTTGTTTGATCTTTGCATTTGCATGTTTTGTGTCTTTTCTTGTTTTCATATGCATTCTTGAATTCTTAGTGTCTAAGCATTAAAGAATTCTAAGTTTGGTGTCTTGCATATTTTCTTTGCATTAAAATTTTTCAAAAATATGTTCTTGATGTTCATCATGATCTTCATAGTGTTCTTGGTGTTCATCTTGACATTCATAGCATTCTTGCATGCATCACATGTTTTGATCTAAAATTCTCATGCATTGCATCATTTTTCTTGTTTTTCTCTCTCATCATAGAAAATTCAAAAAAATCAAAAAAATATCTCTCCCTTTTTCTCTCATCAAATTCGAAAATTGGATTGACTTTTTCAAAAATTTTTAAAATCAAGTTGTTTCTTATGAGTCAAATCAAATTTTCAATTTGAAAATCTTGTCTTTTTCAAAATTCTTAGTTATTTTCGAAAATTCCAAAAAGTTTTCAAAAATCTTTTTCTAATTTTTATTAAATTTTCGAAAATAACAATAACAATTAATGTTTTGATTCAAAAATTTCAAGTTTGTTACTTACTTGTTAAGAAAGATTCAAACTTTAAGTTCTAGAATCATATCTTGTGATTTCTTGTGAATCAAGTCATTAATTGTGATTTTTAAAAATCAAATCTTTTTCAAAAATAATTTCAATCATATCTTTTCAAAAATATCTTCTTATCTTTTTCAAAAATTTGATTTTAAAATATCTTTTCTAACTTCCTAACTTCTTATCTTTTCAAAATTTGTTTCAACTAACTAACTAACTTTTTGTTTGTTTCTTATCTTTTTCAAAACTACCTAACTAAATCTCTCTCTCTAATTTTCGAAAATATCTTCCCCCTTTTTCAAAAATTTCTTTTTAATTAACTAATTATTTTTTTATTTGAATTTTTGAAAAACTACTAACCTTTTTCAAAACTATTTTCGAAAATCACTAACTCTTTTTCAAAAATTATTTTCAAAAATCCTTCTCCCTCATCTCCTTCTATTTATTTATTCATCTACTAACATCTCTTCCTCACATCACAAAAAATCCGAACCCTCTCTCTCTCTCTCTGAGTTCAAATTTTCTTCTTCTTTTCTTCTACTAACACAAGGACCTCTATACTGTGATGTAAAGGATCCATATTATTATTATTATTTTCTCTGTGCCCTCTTCTTTGTCATATGAGCAGGAGCAAGGACAAGAATATTCTTGTTGAAGCAGATCCAGAACCTGAAAGGACTCTGAAGAAAAAAATTAAGAGAAGCTAAATTACAACAATCCAGAGATAACCTTTCAGAAATTTTCGAACAGGAAGAGGAGATGGCAGCCGAAAATAATAATAATGCAAGGAGGATGCTTGGTGACTTTACTGCACCTAATTCCAATTTACATGGAAGAAGCATCTCCATTCCTGCCATTGGAGCAAACAACTTTGAGCTGAAACCTCAATTAGTTTCTCTGATGCAGCAGAACTGCAAGTTTCATGGACTTCCATCTGAAGATCCTTTTCAGTTCTTAACTTAATTCTTACAGATATGTGATACTGTTAAGACTAATGGAGTAGATCCTGAAGTCTACAGGCTCATGCTTTTCCCTTTTGCTGTAAGAGACAGAGCTAGAATATGATTGAACTCTCAACCCAAAGACAGCCTGAACTCTTGGGATAAGCTGGTCACGGCTTTCTTAGCCAAGTTCTTTCCTCCTCAAAAGCTGAGCAAGCTTAGAGTGGATGTTCAAACCTTCAAACAGAAAGAAGGTGAATCCCTCTATGAAGCTTGGGAAAGATACAAACAGTTGACCAAAAAGTGTCCTTCTGACATGCTTTCAGGATGGACCATCCTGGATATATTCTATGATGGTTTATCTGAGCTATCAAAGATGTCATTGGATACCTCTGCAGGTGGATCCATTCACCTGAAGAAAATGCCTGCAGAAGCTCAAGAACTCATTGACATGGTTGCAAATAACCAGTTCATGTACACTTCTGAAAGGAATCCTGTGAATAATGGGACGCCTATGAAGAAGAGAGTTCTTGAGGTTGATACTCTGAATGCCATATTGGCTCAGAACAAAATATTGACTTAGCAAGTCAATATGATTTCTCAGAGTCTGAATGGAATGCAAGCTGCATCCAACAGTACTCAAGAGGCATCTTGTGAAGAAGAAGCTTATGATCCTGAGAACCCTGCAATAGCAGAGGTGAATTACTTAGGTGAACCTTATGGAAACACCTATAACTCATCATGGAGAAATGATCCAAATTTCTCATGGAAGGATCAAAAGCCTCAACAAGGCTTTAATAATGGTGGAAGAAACAGGTTTAACAATAATAAACCTTTTCCATCATCCACTCAGCAACAAACAGAGAACTCTGAACAAAATACTTCTAATTTAGCAAACTTAGTCTCTGATCTATCTAAGGCCACTGTAAGTTTCATGAATGAAACAAGGTCTTCCATTAGAAATCTGGAAGCACAAGTGGGCCAGCTGAGTAAAAGGATCACTAAAATCCCTCCTAGTACTCTCCCAAGCAATACAGAAGAGAATCCAAAAGGAGAGTGCAAGGCCATTGACATAACCAAAATGGCCGAACCCAATGAGGGAGAGGAGGACGTGAATCCCAAGGAGGAAGACCTCCTGGGACGTCCAGTGGTCAATAAGGAGCTTCCCTCTGAGGAAGCAAAGGACTCTAAGGCTCATCTAGAGACCATAGAGATTCCATTGAACCTCCTTATGCCATTCATGAGCTCTGATGAGTATTCCTCTTCTGAAGAGAATGAGGATGTTACTGAAGAGCAAACTGCCAAGTTTCTTGGTGCAATCATGAAGCTAAATGCCAAATTATTTGGCATTGATACTTGGGAAGTTAAACCTCCCTTGTTCATCAATGAACTAAGTGATCTGGATCAACTGACATTGCCTCAGAAGAGACAGGATCCTGGAAAGTTCATAATAACTTGTACTATAGGCACCATGATCTTTAAGGCCTTGTGTGACCTTGGTTCAGGAATAAACCTCATGCCCCTCTCTGTAATAGAGAAACTGGGAAGCTATGGGGTGCAAGCTGCTAAAATCTCATTAGAGATGGCAGACAATTCAAGAAAATAGGCATATGGACAAGTAGAGGACGTGTTAGTAAAGGTTGAAGGCCTTTATGTCCCTGCTGATTTCATAGTCCTGGATACTGGAAAGGAAGAGGATGAATCCATCATCTTAGGAAGACCTTTCCTGGCCACAGCAAGAGCTGTGATTGATGTTGACAGAGGTGAACTAGTCCTTCAATGGAATGAGAACTCCCTTGTATTTAAAACTCAAGGATCTCCCTCTGCAACCATGGAGAGGAAGCATGAAAAGCTTCTTTCAAAGCAGAGTCAACCCAAGCCCCCACAGTCAAACTCTAAGTTTGGTGTTGGGAGGCCACAACCAAACTCTAAGTTTGGTGTTGAACTCCCATATCCAAAGTCTAAGTTTGGTGTTGGAGAGTTTCAACAATGCTCTGAACATCTGTGAGGCTCCATGAGAGCCCACTGTCAAGCTATTGACATTAAAGAAGCGCTTGTTGGGAGGCAACCCAATGTTTATTTATCTAACTATATTTTTGTTTTTCATGTTTTCTTAGGTTCATGATCATGTGGAGTCACAAAATAAATATAAAAATTGGAAACGGAATCAAAAACAGCAGAAGAAAAATCACACCCTGGAGGAAGCACCTGCCTGGCGTTCAACGCCAGAACAGAGCATGGTTCTGGCACTGAACGCCCAAAATGGGCAGCATCCTGGCGCTGAACGCCCAGAACAAGCATGGTTCTGGCGTTCAACGCCAGAAATGGCAACAAATGGGCGTTGAACGCCCAAAATGGGCACCAACCTGGCGCTGAACGCCCAGAGTTGTGTGCAAAGGCATTTTACATGCCTAATTGGTGCAGGGATGCAAATCCTTGACACCTCAGGATCTGTGGACACCACAGGATCATCTCAGGATCTGTGAATCCCACAGGATCCCCACCCACCTCACCCTCTCTCTCTCTATTCATGATCATCCCTTCTGTTTTCCATTCACCACTCACATCCATACACACATCCCTCCATCTCCTCCATATCTTCTTCTTCTTCTATTCTTTCTTCTTTTGCTCGAGGGCGAGCAACATTCTAAGTTTGGTGTGGTAAAAGCATAAGCTTTTTGTTTTTCTATTACCATTGATGGCACCTAAACCTCTAAAAGAGGGGAAGGGAAGACAAAGGCTTCCACCTCCGAGTCATGGGAGATGGAAAGATTCATCTCAAGGGTCTATAGCTCAGTGGTAGAACATGTGGCTGCAAATCAAGAGATCCCTGAGATACCTCAGGGGATGCACTTCCCTCCACATAAATATTAGGAGCAAATCAACACCTCCCTAGGAGAATTGAGTTCCAATATGGGACAACTAAGGGTGGAACATCAAGAGCACTCCATCATCCTTCATGAAATAAGAGAAGATCAAAAAGCAATGAGGGAGGAGCAACAAAGACAAGGAAGAGTCATAGAAGAGCTCAAGGACATCATTGGTTCCTCAAGAAGGAAACGCCACCACCACTAAGGTGGATTCATTCCTTGTTCTTATTTCTTCTGCTTTTCGTTTTCTATGTTATGTGCTTATCTATGTTTGTGACTGCATTACATGATCATTAGTATTTAGTAACTTTGTCTTAAAGTTATGAATGTCCTATGAATCCATCACCTCTCTTAAATGAAAAATGTTTTAATTCAAAAGAACAAGAAGTACATGAGTTTCGAATTTATCCTTGAATCTAGTTTAATTATATTGATGTGGTGACAATGCTTCTTGTTTTCTGAATGTATGCTTAAACAGTGCATATGTCTTTTGAAGTTGTTGTTTAAGAATGTTAAATATGTTGGCTCTTGAAAGAATGATGACTAGGAGACATGTTATTTGATAATCTGAAAAATCATAAAAATGATTCTTGAAGCAAGAAAAAGCAGCAAAGAACAAAGCTTGCAGAAAAAAAAATAGGCGAAAAAAAATAGAAAGAAAAAGAAAAAGCAAGTAGAAAAAGCCAAAAGCTCTTAAAACCAAGAGGCAAGAGCAAAAAGCCAATAACCCTTAAAACCAAAAGGCAAGGATAAATAAAAAGGATCCCAAGGCTTTGAGCATCAGTGGATAGGAGGGCCTAAAGGAATAAAATCCTGGTCTAAGCGGCTAAACCAAACTGTCCCTAACCATGTGCTTGTGGTGTGTAGGTGTCAAGTGAAAACTTGAGACTGAGCGGTTAAAGTCAAGATCCAAAGCAAAAGAAGAGTGTGCTTAAGAACCCTGGACACCTCTAATTGGGGACTTTAGCAAAGCTGAATCACAATCTGAAAAGGTTCACCCAATTATGTGTCTGTGGCATTTATGTATCCGGTGGTAATACTGAAAAACAAAGTGCTTAGGGCCACGGCCAAGACTCATAAAATAGCTGTGTTCAAGAATCATCATACTGAACTAGGAGAATCAATAACACTATCTGAACTCTGAGTTCCTATAGATGCCAATCATTCTGAACATCAATGGATAAAGCGAGATGCCAAAACTATTCAAGAGGCAAAAAGCTATAAGTCCCGCTCATTTAATTGGAGCTATGTTTCATTGATAGTTTGGAATTTATAGTATATTCTCTTCTTTTTATCCTATTTGATTTTTAGTTGCTTGGGGACAAGCAACAATTTAAGTTTGGTGTTGTGATGAGCGGATAATTTATACGCTTTTTGGCATTGTTTTCAGTATATTTTTAGTAGAATCTAGTTACTTTTAGGGATGTTTTCATTAGTTTTTATGTTAAATTCACATTTCTGGATTTTACTATGAGTTTGTGTGTTTTTCTGTGATTTCAGGTATTTTCTGGCTGAAATTGAGGGACTTGAGCAGAAATCAGATTCAGAGGTTGAAAAAGGACTGCTGATGCTGTTGGATTCTGACCTCCCTGCACTCAAAATGGATTTTCTGGAGCTACAGAACTCAAAATGGCGCACTTCTAATTGCTTTGGAAAGTAGACATCCAGGGCTTTCCAGCAATATATAATAGTCCATACTTTGGCCAATTTTAGACGATGCAAACTGGCGTTCAACGCCAGCTCTCTGCCCAAATCTGGCGTCCAGCGCCAGAAAAGGATCCAAAACCAGAGTTGAACGCCCAAACTGGCACAAATGCTGGCGTTCAACTCCAAGAAGGACCTCTACACGTGCAACACTCAAGCTCAGCCCAAGCACACACCAAGTGGGCCCCGGAAGTGGATTTATGCATCAATTACTTACTTCTGTAAACCCTAGTGACTAGTTTATTATAAATAGGACCTTTTACTATTGTATTAGACATCCTGGATTGTATTCTGATCCTGTGATCACGTTTTAGGGGGCTGGCCATCCCGGCCATGCCTGGACCTCTCACTTATGTAATTTCAATGGTAGAGTTTCTACACTCCATAGATTAAGGTGTAGAGCTCTGCTGTTCCTCAAAGATTAATGTAAAGTACTACTGTTTTCTATTCAATTCATCTTATTTCGCTTCTAAGATATTCATTCGCACTTCAACCTGAATGTGATGAACGTGACAATCATCATCATTCCCTATGAACGCGTGCCTGACAACCACTTCCGTTCTACATTAGAATTGAATGAGTATCTCTTAGATCTCCTAATCGGAATCTTCGTGGTGTAAGCTAGAATGATGGCGGCATTCAAGAGAATCCGGAAGGTCTAAACCTTGTCTGTGGTATTCCGAGTAGGATTCAATGATTGAATGACTGTGACGAGCTCCAAACTCGCGATTGCCGGGCGTAGTGACAGACGCAAAAGGATAGTAAATCCTATTCCAGCATGATCGAGAACCGACAGATGAATAGCCATGCCGTGACAGGGTGCGTTGACCATTTTCACTGAGAGGATAAGATGAAGCCATTGACAAGGGTGATGCCTCCAGACGATTAGCCGTGCCGTGACAGGGCATTTGGATCATTTTCCCGAGAGAAGACCGAAAGTAGCCATTGACAGTGGTGATGTATCACATAAAGCCAGCCATGGAAAGGAGTAAGACTGATTGGATGAAGATAGCAGGAAAGCAGAGGTTCAGAGGAACGAAAGCATCTCTATTTGCTTATCTGAAATTCTCACTAGTGATTTACATAAGTGTTTCTATCCATATTTTATTAATTAATTTCGAAAACCTCATTACTATTTTATATCTGCCTAACTGAGATTTGCAAGGTGACCATAGCTTGCTTCATACCAACAATCTCCGTGGGATTCGACCCTTACTCACGTAAGGTATTACTTGGACGACCCAGTGCACTTGCTGGTTAGTTGTGCGAAGTTGTGAACCATGGCATTGGCATCATATTTTTGGCGCCATTACCAGGGAAAGAAAGAGCGATGAATTTTACATAATTAAAGTATAATCACAATTTCTGCGCACCAACACCCAATTAATACACACAAATACAGATGATGCATGTCTATTCCTAAATAGGCCATGAGCTCATGTATCAGTTGGTTGTCCATACCCGACAACATCCTTGAGATAGTATTGCCATCCCTATCTCAGAAAACATCCCCTCCGTGAGTGTTACGTATCGCCGTTCTCATGGAGATTCATTCATCCGGTCTCTAGTGAGCGTTACGTATCGCCTTCCTCATGGGGCTGTACTCAGTCTCGCATGAGCACGTATCGCCATCCCCATCGAGTTGTACTCTTAATTTCAAGTCTAGTGGGCGTTACATATCGCCGTCCCCACCGATCAAAATTTGTTTCCTCCATGAGCGTTACTTATCGCCGTCCTCATGGGAACCCTCCTTAGGTATCAAGTGAGCGTTACGTATGGCCCTCCTCACAAGATTGTGCTCAACATCAATTCCAAATCATAATCATAACACGAGAGAGGTGATCCTTCATCCTCAACTTGCCTAATCCATGAGCAGGATGAAACTACCGTCCTCACCAAATCAATAATATTCATAGTCTTTAATCAAATTCACAAGTCGTTAGATTTATTAACCCCAATCCTTTACTAATTAGTTCAATTATATTAACTCGTGAGTGGAAAAATACCACTGTCCTCACCGTGGATGGGACAAATCACCATCCCCGCAACCAAGTCATCCGGTTTAACTAAACGTTTATTCGGAAATAATGCAATATAATTCATTCCATATACTCACACACATTTTAAAACCCAAAAACTAAGTTTCAGACCTTAATTGGGGGTTATGGAAGGTTACAAGCTTGCCGGAAAATCCAAAGAATAAAAAATAGAGTTTAATTAATGAAACAGGACTTGTGCGTACGCATGACCCCCGTGCATACGCACAACTTGAAAAATTCCTGGGTGTGCGTACACACACCTCTCATGCGTACACACGAGTCTCTTCACTCGCTCCGCCTGGTGCGTGTGCACAACCATGCGTGTGCGCACACATACCAGAATTTCTGGTTTTTATGAAACTCTTATATTTCAAATTTTTATACCAAAATTCAAACTCTCATAACTTTTCGAACTCCGAGCGCCAAGTTATGGCCTGTTGATAAACCCCTATTTTATGATTCATCTTATGCTCAATTAAGTATTTTTATCAATTCTTCACCCACTTATTCATATGAATTGCATAATTTTACAATTCATTCCTTATTTTATGATATATTAGAAAACATGTTTCTTATGCTTTAAAATTATTTACTTTAATTATCCTTTATTACCATTTGATGCCGTGATTTGTGTGTTAAGTAATTTCAGGATTCATAGGGAAGGAATGACTTAGAGGACAGAAAAGGAAACATACAAAAATGGAAGAAAAGCACAAAAATGGAGTTTTGAAGAAAAGGCAGCGACGCGTACGCGTGGACGACGCGGACGAGTGCCTAGAGCAGAACACAAATGACGCGGATGCGTGACTGACGCGTACGCGTGACAAAGAAAAATTTCCAAACCACGCGAACGCGTGACGGACGCCACGTGCAGTAAATTGCAGAAGTCACCCCCAGCGATTTCTGGGCCCTTTTTGGCCCAAATCCAAGCCCAGAAGCGCAGAATAAAAGCCAGAGAATGGGGGAATCAAGGAGGACATGGAAAAACAACATTCACATACATAATTTTAGATTTTAGATGTAGTTTTAGAGAGAGAGAGAGGCTCTCTCCTCTCTCTTAGGTTTTAGAATTAGGATTTCTCTTATTTTATGGTTATTTTCTTCATTCCAGGTTCAATGTTCCTTTAATTTATTTTATACTTTTATTTATTCTATTACTTTAATTGTTATTTATCTTTTCAATTTGGCTTATGAACTCCATGTTAGAATTGATTTCTTTATTTAATGCAATTTGAGGTATTTCAGATTTATGATTGTTTTATTCTATTTATGATGCTTTCAATTTAATTTAGATTTTTTTCCTTTTGGTTTTGGTTAAGTAATTGGTAACACTTGAGTTATCAGACTCAGCAGTTGATTGAAAATTGGAATTCTCGCTTATTGATTTGGATCACTCTAAAACTAGTCTTTCCACAGGAGTTGACTAGGACTTGAGGATCAAATTGATTGGTCCACTTGACTTTCCTTTATTTAGTAAGGGTTAACTAAGTGGGAGTGATAAACAATTCTCATCACACCTGATAAGGATAACTAGGATAGGATTTCCAGTTCTTATACCTTGCCAAGAGTTTTCTTTATAATTATTAATTTATTTTTCTTGCCATCTAAATTACTTGTTCTCTACTTCAAAAACCCAAAAATACACCTTTTTCCATAACCAATAATAAATCATACTTCCTTGCAATTCCTTGAGAAGACGACCCGAGATTTAAATACTTCGGTTATAAATTTTATTGGATTTTGTTACTTGTGACAACCAAAGTTTTTGTACAAAAGGATTCTCTGTTAGTTTAGAAACTATACTTACAACGCGATTATATTTTTATAAAATTCTTTACTAGCAGAAATCCGAACGTCAAAATGGCGCCGTTGTTGGGGAATTGCAAACGTGTGCCTTATTATTGGTTATTGTAAATATTTTATTTTGCTTGTTTATTTGTTTTTATTTTTATTTTTAATTTCTATTAGCTACTATGAACTCTCACCCCCGTCGCTTTGAGTTTGGTTCTAATATTGTTGCAAGGAATGTGAGCTATAATAGGAACATGCATCCAGGTCAAAACAATCAAAGATGGAAGGAGCCTCGAGGATCTGATCAACCCTTTCGGCAACAACACATTCCAAGATACCATGGACAACGACCATTCTACAATGCATGCCAAGACAATAGTTACGGTGGACCTCCTCGTGACAACCAACCCCCACCAGTTTACTATGGTCAAAAGCCATTCCGAGGTGCGTACTAAGATGATAGATACGGTGGACCCCCTTGTGGTTACCAACAAGCCCCATCATACGTCTATAACCCACCTCCTCAACATAGCTTTGAACCACCATACTCACAAGCCAACCATAACCATTCACCCCCATATGCCCCTAACCCTTATCTACCCCAATTCCAATCCAATTACTCCCAAGAACCACCACTCCCATATGCACCATATCCATGCCCATCAACCCAAGAAGCACAGGATCGTCTCAAGGACACGGTGAACCAATTTCATGCAACCCTTCATCAATTGGAGCAAGCGATAAATCGATTAGCCCCCTGTACGAAGAAGACACTAGAAGCTCCAGTGGACAACACGGAACATGACTTTGTACTGGAAGAAGTAGAGGAAGCTGCAATTATCGAAGAAGATGAATTGGTTGAAGACTTAGGAGATGCTGAACCTCCATGGGAATTAGGAATTGTGGAAAATTTTGTCAAAAAATTTGAAATCGATGCTAAGGAGGATAGTGCACAACCCCCAAAGCATGTATCTTATAAAGAACTGGACGGAACAATTCAAGAAGCAAGTTTCCTTGGTAATGATGAGCATGAATCAAGTTCTTCTAATGATGACCTTGCAGTCACAGTTGAACTCTTTGAGATAGAAGATTCTTCCCCAAGTGAATATGAAGATGATGTGGAGGTTGACTTTTCTCAACCTCCAACTTATGACTCGAGTAATGAGGAAGACATTGAAGACTTTGAACAAGACGTGGTTACAATTGAAGAGATTAGTCAGGAATTGGAAGAATTCACAGAGGAGTACAAGGAAGTGGAGCCTGAAGAACCACTGGAAACACCACTCCCACGGCCATTACCACTAAATACAAACTTCAAGTGGGTAAAATCCTTAGCCTTCATCCTTACTTTTCCACTTGAATATGGCTTGCTTGAAACAGATGGCCAGCTTAGCGCTCTTTGCGGCTTTAAGAGTAAGAAGGAGATGATTGGTAATACTAGAAGTTGGCATCCAAGGTTCAATACGGTTCCACGCTCCGATTGGAAATGCAAGGATTGGTATAGAGCTCGATTTAATGGGTTTCGGAAGATGTTTGGGTATCTCAGTGGAAATTCAGATTTCGTACCACCCGGCTGGAAAAATGAAGATCAATGCAAAGACGGATACAAAAGTAAGGTTTGGGATCCTGGGATTCATTCTGACAATCAACACCCGTGGAGCCTGAAAACCTGCTTTGAGTTGATCAAAGGCTTTACATGCCTAGTCTGGGACCCCGGAGGATATTGGAACTACAAAAGTTGGTGGAGATTTCTGGATGAGTTCAAACACAAGCCACCATGACAATGAGCTCATCAAAATGTCCAACTTAAGGACTTTAACTAAAAGTGCTAGGTGAGAGACAACCCATCATGGTATGATCGTTCCTTTTTCAATTTTATTTCGTTTTGTTTGTTTTTAAGTTTTATTTTATTCTATTTTATTGAACTTGGAATTATTCATAACATCCATATCAGCATTGCATTATATATATATAAAGCACCCCACGCGTGCGCATGGGCCACGCGTGGGCATCGATTCAAAATGGACGTAACAATCCAATGCCCAAAAAGTTGGGTTGGAATCGTGCAGCTGGTATGCGTTAGGCACAATTTGGGCCACGCGATCGCGTTAGTGACGCGAACGCGTCACTTTCACTTCACTCACACCACGCGAAAGCGTGGGCGACGCGTACGCGTCGTGTGAATATTCTTGCCCCCTAAATGGAAACAGAGAGTTGCGCCAAAACGACGCTGGAATTGTGCATTTAGCACAATTTTGAGTGACGCGTACGCGTGCTCCACGCGTACGCGTCACTTTCATTATCCATCACTCATGCGATCGCATGGATTTGAATCCTCTTACCCCCTTCGACGCGAAACCCTAACTCATTTCGCGTCCCCATCACCACCCCCTCCCCCTCTGCACTCTCCCTCTTCCCCTCTACCACCACCGACCAGACACCACCACCCCGCCCCACCTCGCTGCGCCCCCAGCACTGCGCCTCCCTCGCAGAACCCCCTCCTCCCTTCTCTTCTTCTTCCCTCTTTCTCCCCTTCCACTCTTCTCCCTCCACGACCCCCCACCCCATCGCCGAACCACCACCGCGCCGCCCCGCCCAGAACCGCCGGCCACCACGCCACCCCAACCCTCCCCTCCTCACCCCCTCTTCTCCTTTCCTCCCCCATAACCCCCTTTCATCCCCAACCACCAAACCGCCACCCTGCCTCCACCGAACCGCCACCGTGACCGCCTCCCAGTGCCGCCGCATCACCACCACCATCTCTCTGATTCCAAATTTTATATCTCCGTCCACCAGGTTACACCGAACACTGATTCCTGTCCCAAGTTAGTTAGTTAGTCGCATATTTTTTTTTTCAAATTCTGTTCAAATTAGGATAGTTAGAGATGCATGATCGTAGTGGATTTTAGGTGGTTAGGTAGCTAGGATGTGGTTAGTGGATTTAGGCCTGATAATTGCGCTGTTCTTGTTACTTGTTTTATCTGTTTCACAATTTTGAATTTGCTATGATGATAATGCTGTTCATAAGCTATTCCTTACCATTCTTTAATGCAGATTGAGTTTGTTTATTCTGAATTCTTGTGAATTACTATTTATTACTCTTTCCTGCACTACCTTATTATCATATGAACTGTTTTTGCTACTATTTATTACCCGAAAATGTTCAATTTTTAGCCAAAATGCTATCCAATTTTTTTTCAGCAAATTGTTTCACTCAACTACCATTCATGAATTAGTTTTGGAAATTTCAAGTTTTGCACTAAATGATTTCAACCAAAACAATTCATGCATGCACGGGCTAGCTTTCTTATTCTTTCTGATTCCCTTATTCATTAAATAACATTATTGATGATTCCACTTTCATTTTGCAATTCTTCTCTTTTTATGAATTAATCATCAATAATCTGCAATATTCACTTGAATTTGAGTTACTTGTTATTCAAGTTTGTGAAATTTTAGTTAATTGGAAACCACAACATCATGCCTCTTACTTTAACTTTATTTTTACCTCTTAAACTACTTTAACTTTCTCACTCTTCTATTAGTTTTTAACTAACTACTTTAAAACCATTTCAAGGCATGATTACTGTTTTTTCTAATTAACAAGAATTCCGCATATCATATATTTTGAATTGTGATTTTCATTCTCTAATTTTTCACTTGCATACAATCCAAAATTTTACATCTATTTAACTCAATTCATACTTATATTGCTCTTTTATTCCTCTTTTGCCCCTCTATGCTTCTATTGATAAATTCCTAATTGCTTAACTGTTTTCCTGCTTTATTTTCTTAAATTGTATCCTGGAACTTCTACTTTTCAGGATGTCTGACCCTAAAAGCAAAGAAAAGGGCAAAGCAACCACTGGCAAAAGAAAAAGAGGAGAATCCTCTACTTCTATATTGGATATTCTCCATGACGATTCCTGGTGGGAGAAGAATTTTACCCCGTAGAAAAAGGCTGATCAGTTGGTGCCTGCCACTGACCCAGTAAAGTTTGCCAACAGATACTGTGAACTGAAATATCCAGTCTTTGCAACTTCCAGGAACCTATACCTGGAAAAGACCCTCAAAATCCCAGAAGAACTCAAACAATACACCTCAGAACAAATTAAACAGAGAGGCTGGTTCTTCCTGGAAAGGAACTTGACTGAAGTCAACTCATCCTAGGTCAGGGAATTCTATTTAAACTACTTCAAAACGTCCCTGGATGCAGTGCAACTCAGAGGCAAACAGATTCTGGTTATAGAGGAAGAAATTGAAGAAATCCTCAACCTCCAGCCTGAATCAGATCAACCATATGGTTACCAAAAGGCTGAAGAGGTATGCGATTCATGAGATTTGACTGGGACGCAGTGAAGAGGACTATAGCTCTTGATCCTACCATCCCATAGGTCATGAGCAAGTCCACAGTGGCCCCAAAGGGAATTAAGCTTATCTATCTGAATGATGAGGCTCGGCTTTGGTAGCAGATTCTAAGTAACTACGTCATGCCGAGCACATGATACAGAGGTGCCAGCAGCCATGATTACCCTCATTTGGTGTGTGATGGAGGGCAAGGACCTATATCTTCCCCACTTCATCCGGTATTACATGACTAGGGTCCATGTTAGAGACACTCTGCCCTTTCCCTACTTGATTACTCAGCTGGGCCGCCGAGCTGAGGTGCACTGGGAGATTGCTGATGAAAAGCCAACCGCCGTAGACTGCAAGAAGATTATCCCTCACAGCAAGAAGTTCCAGGCCTTGGGTTACCAACCTCCATTTCTCACTACCTTCACTGAGGCAGCCACATCTTCTGCTGCCCCTTCAGCACCTACTGCCCCAGCTACCACCACTGTACCCTCACCTGCTCCCGAGCCCATTTATCTCCTCGTGCACCGACTCTTCGCACGCCTGGATCGTATGGAGCGTCGTAACAAGCGACGCTATGAGCACTTAAAGTTGATGATCTGATCCGACAGTAACGTCCCCCCGAGCCTGACACATCATCGGAGCCATCTGATGCGGAGGCGGACGATCATGAGGATGAGGCACGTGCAGAGGCTGAGCAGGCAGGAGCTGAGCAGGCTGCACCACGTCATGTGGAGCCCCATCAGATACAGCCAGCAGATCCCGAGGTCCCTCTACAGACAGAGCCTCCGCTTCAGCAGGCAGACCCTCCGACACTCATAGAGACTGCAGACCCTCAGGCCACCACAGAGACACCAGCAGCACATCCTTCCGGAGATGCCACTTCCTCACCCCCAGCTTGATCGAGCATCGAGGACGATGCTATTATTTAAGTGTGGGGAGGTCGCCATCTCTGGCGAATCTTTTTGGTGAACCACTTTCGAACTCTTTTTTTTTATCCTATTTTGTTTATTTTCTGTATTTTATTTTATTTTATCTTATTTATCTTTCAGCACTTACACATTTTTCTTTTACTGTATTTCTGTCTACTTTATTATATTTTACACTTTGGTTTGTATATATCTTAGATATTTAGTTTAGTTTGCACCTTTAGCTTATTAAGTTGTGATATAGAAAACATGGATTAATTAGTTTAGTTTACCCTTTTAGCATACGATAACTTGGTTTAATTGAAAAATAAAAAGAGTAAACTAGAAACTTTAGCTTTTCAAGAATCACAACAATCCACACACCTTATATATATATAGCAATACATGTTGGTAAATTGACAACATTTTTCAAGGAAATACTTATTTTTATAAAAGCCATTCTAAGATTCACATTGAGTTGAATGGAAACTCTTGATCTCTACTTGCATGACATACATAACTAATATATGGTTTTTGAGCAAAAGAACACACAACCCGTGAGTTTTTGAGCTTAATTGTATGGTTACGTTTAACCATAAATTTCATTCCTGTGTGTTTCACACTTCTTTTCTATGCTTGCAATCTTTACTTTGTTTCAATCTATATGTCCACTATAGAATGTAGATACATACCTGCATGTGATTGAGGCCATTATTCATCTTTTCTCACTTATCCCAAATAAGCCTACCCTTTTATGTCACCCTTGTTAGCCCCCTTGAGCCTTTTAATCCCCTTTTGTTCTATAACCACATCACTAGCCTTAAGCAGAAAAACAAAATTAAAAATGCCAAATTGAATCTTTGGTTAGCTTAAGATAGAGATTTTGTATCCACTAAGTGTGGGGAAACGTGGGAACATGGGGTGATAGGAAATGATTAAACTAATAAAATAATCAGAAATTTGGGAGCATGCTCATGTGAAACCAAAATAATTAAAAATACAATGTGCATTGAAAATGTTGTGTTTATGTTTCAAAAAAAATCCCTTTTAAATTAAATAAATAAATGAGGGGACAAAATCATCCCAATAATAAGTTTAGTAAAGGAATCAATGCACATGGAGGTAAAATAAAAAATAAACTTGGTGCATGAGTATGTGACACAAAAGTGGGAAATTTATGGGAAGACTAGGATAATCTTTAATTTTAATAGAGTATGTATATATTAGGTGAGATCTTAGACTAATCAAAGATTCAATTTATAGCTCACTTAGCCTCATATATATATATATATCCTCACTTTTACCTTGGCCCCATTACAACCTTGAAAACGACCTCATGATGTTTGTATGCATACATTATATATTTGTTGATTGGTTAGATGAAGAACAAAGTTTTAGAAAGCATGAATAGAAAAGAATAGAGTGATCAACCCCAAACACTGAGCGACTAGAGAGTAAACACAAATCCAGTGAGGGTTCAATAGCTCATCTCCATATATCCAAATTTAATTATTAATTGTCTTGAAAGTTTGTGAATTCCTTTAACTCAACTCAATTGTGAAAGTGCTTTAACATGATTTAGGCTTGGCTATGCATATATGATTCTTTGAAAAATTTAACTCAATTTATCCACATTTAAGCTTTATATATATATATATAGGTGGATAATAATTAGAATTTCATGATTCATTTAGGTAGCTTGCATTTAGAATAGATTGCATTGCATAAGATTCTACCATCCTACCTTTATTCTTTTCTCTTGGATTTAGCATGAGGACATGCTATTGTTTAAGTGTAGGGAGGTTGATAAATGTAAGACCCAGAACTTTTAAAAATTCTTATTATGATCAAGTCTCAAATCATATAATTATTTATAGCCTTAATTTTAGAGATTATTTTATTAAAGATAATTAAGGCAAGTTGTGATTTATTGAATTTGAGACAAGTTATGATTTATTATCCAATTTTATAATTATTGGATTATTTTCTATATTTAAATTATAAAGTTGGTAGTTGTGAAATAATAAGGATTTCTATATGATTTAGATTAAATAATTAATATTTTAAATATTAATAGTTAATACTGCTACTTTGAAAAATAAAGAGTTTAATTATATTATCTCTAATTATTTTGATTTGGCCATTTTACGGAAAACAATTTGTGAAATTGATGAGCAAATAGTATTTCTATATATAATTAGTGTTGGATTTAATTTGGGTTTCAATTACTATGTTGTCCACAATTTTATTAGAAATTACTAAAATGGCCCTAGCCCTAATTTTCTCAAAAACCCTAACCCATGACCCGGTTTCCTTCTCACTCAACCTAGCAGCAGCAAGGCAATTGCTTTCCCCTTTCCTCACTACCTTCACTGCGCAGCAACAACAACACACGTAGTTTCCTATCTCTCTTTCCATGAACGGAAAGCAACAGAAGCAGAAAGGGAAAGATGGAGCAGAGCTGCGATCCGGGGAGGGGATGAGCCGCGCGGTCGTCGATCACCTCGGCGCTATGTCCAGATCAAGTCCAGACCTCGTCACCGCCGACCCGTGACGCTGCCACCAGAACCGCGCGAAAGACAGAGGGAGGAGAGAGAAGGAGTTCGCGTCGGAGGAGAGAGGGAGCTCGTGCCTCACCGCCGTCACCCATCGAGCCACGAGCTGCGCCGGTCGCCGCCGTGTCGCGTCGGAGAGGAAGCCTAAGATTGAGTGCCACTATGAGAGAGGAAGACGCGGGCTGGAGGAGCTGCATCCAGTCGCCGCTATCGCGCCACTGACCGCCGTCGTTCTGCCGTCGCCGTCAAAGGGGTTTTGCCAAGAGAGAGGAGACTGGCGTGCGTGAAGAAGGGGAGAGGTCTGAGGCTGAGATGGTTCCCGTCACTACCGACTTGCTGCTCTGCGGTGCTTAGCTGGAGCTTCTGCTACTGTTGCCGGAGTCCTAAGGCCACCGGGACCACCGCCGGAGCTTCTGGCTACTTCTGTCGTCGCCAGAAAAGTTTCCAGTAAGGGTTTTATTTGAGGTTTCTGCCTTTTTGTATTTCGAGAAGGTTTTAATGCTGCGCAGTCTTTATAGTTAATCTACCGGAGCTTCTGACCGCCGCCAGAGCTATTGCCGGACTTGCTCGAAATCGCAGCTGCCTCATTGTGTAATTTCGGTAAGAAATTATGTTTCGAAAAGCCTTGCGTTAGTATTCGGTTGTGTTTGGTTAATGAATATGAGTTTTGGTAACGTGAGGTCGAGTCCTGATTACTATATGATTGCGATTAGTGTTGCTATGGTTATTGCGAATGTGGCTGGGAGCTGAGGTTTTGGTTGCCGTCAGTTCGGGTTGAGGTGGAAAGGACTTGATGAGGCGTTTGGGTTATGGAATTGCGTTTTGAGGTAGGGGCGCTTTCTGAAAACTATATTTTGTATATTAGAATTATTACATATGGGTACTGATGTGAGGATGTGTATTTGGTGATTGTATCAGTCCTATATATTGTTTGGTTGTTTTGTATGATTATGGGTGTTTGTTTGACTCGACTGTTGTGTGGCTTTGTGAAACGAAATGCTTTCGAAATTGATTATTTTAAAGCTTTGAGATCGAGTTGAATCTGTTGGAAATTGATTTGAATTGAATGGATTTTCTTGAGAACGTGTAAAATAGAATACACTCTTGATTTCAGCTTGGCTGGCTTTAAATGATCTAGTTGTTGATAAATGATTGTTGCTGAACCGTTTCTTTAAAGCTTTAGAAATGGGTTTATTCGGCTGATAATGATTTGATGTTGAAACGGTTTTATTGAAATATGGAATTGAGATGACTGTTGGATTTTGGCTTGCCTTGGACTGATTTTGAAATTTGGGCTGTTGAAAAGGATTGTGAAACGGTTTAGTTGGGACCCGAACCGGGTGGCAAAAGTCCAAGTTTTAGGGGAGGTGCTGCCGAAATTTTTATAAAATCCGAGTCTTTGTTGAATGTTGTTTGAAATAATGATGAGTTAAAGACTTCTACTGTCTTATTTGAATTATCAAGAAAAGGATGATTCATGTTTTTTAAATGAATTGTTAAAGAGGAAATTATGATTTAGTCTTGCTTCTTAAGAAAGGCATTGTATCTCTTTCAGGAGAAAGTTATTTAGATGAAACTTGTGTTTTAAAGCTGTTTGAATGTGAAAAGGGTTTATGCCTTTGAATTTGACTTGGGGGTTTCAATTAAAGAAGTTTTAATGATTTTGAAAGGACCTGAATGTCTATTGACAAGTTTCATTTTGAAATGTTTTGAGAAAGGTTTTAAGTACTCTTTGAATTCTGAATTCTTGCAAGACTAAGGCAATTTTGAACAGTTGAAACGCTTTAGAATTTATCATGGGGGTTGAAGTTGGTTTTTGCCTAAGTAAAGGAAACGGCTTTGAAAGAAGTAAATGATTACGTGACTCGGTTTGGTTTAGATCCTATTTTATTGCTCAAATCGGAAAGCCAAGGTTTTAATGCTTTTAAATGAATTTGGCAAAATGAGCTATGTTATTCTCCCCTAAAGACTTGGGACTCTGCCGAGAAGCTTTTATTATAAAATCCCATTGTTGGACGGGTGGTTTTGAATACTTTGAAATAAATCCTTAACTTGTCATGGTTTTGGAAGTTTTGGGAAAGAGAATGCTAAGAGTGGCTTTGTTTTAGACAGGGAACTCACTTTGAGTAAATTTGGCTTATGAGCCTGAGATGATTTGAGAAATGAGATCTTTAAAGCCAAGGCTGAAAAGAGTTGAAATTTGATTTCAAAGTGAAATGGCTTGAGAAAAGTGATTTGAGGCTTAAATGCCGGTTTTATGAATTTGATGATGTTGAATGGTGGAAGTGCTGTTTTGTTATGGGCCGGAATGGCTGTGTATGATTATGAATATTGGCTGGTTCTGGATTGAACCGTGAGCCGGAATGGCTGTGTATGATATTGATTTATGGCTGATTGCTGAATGAGTTATGGGCCGTATGGCTGACTATGAATTATGAACTTAAGCCGGATGGCTGAGATGGATGTTGATCCATGGCTGGGACTGAATGAATATATGCTTGAGATACCTGGGTAGTAGCAAGGGTTGTGGTTCGTCTCACTTGCTCCAGGTCAGAGACTGTGACGCCTGGGTAGTAGCGGTAGTAGTGGTGATTCCACTCGCTCCAGGTTGAGCTTTTAAACACCCGCCTGGGTAGTAGCCGCAGTAGTAATTATTCCACTGGCTCTGGGTTGAGCGGGTAGTAGCAATGGGGTTGTAGCTCAAACCTACTTGCTCTGCGATGGGTGTTTCTGTCCATGGTTAGCTACCAGGATGTGTCGGGTTGGCTATATAACCGACAGATGATATCATCAGCCACTAGGGACAGGCATGCATCATACGCATCTATGTGACATTGTTTGGGTGTGCATATTATACTTGGTTTGCCTATGTGATTAATTGCTAATTGTTCTACTTGCAATAACTGTTTGTTTGTGCTTGCATCTTCCTATTTGTGTTTGCTACTGGGACTCTGTTGGACTGTGGTGATTGGTTGATGGTTGGATTGTTTGGGCCTAGGGCCGTGGTTGGAATGAGATGAACCGATGGTTGATTTCGGTTTTGTGTTTCTGGTTTGGAATAAACTATGAAAGGCTATTTTGTTTCAGCATAGGTAAACCATTTTGAAAGGCTTTTGAGTTTTTGAGAATTGAATGGTTCCTCTTTCAGAAAAGATTTCCGATTTTACTTTTATTGTAAACCGTTGTTTTTGAAAAGAGGCATAAGACGGTTATTAATCACTGGTACGGTTTATCTTCACGTATCCTATTACAGTAATTCCCAACAACCCTCTACTGAGAACCCTTTCGAGGATGATGTTCTCACCCCCCTACATTTTTCCCCTTTCAGGATATGGGCACAGAAGTCACGAAGAGTTTACTTAGTTGTTATTGAGATGCTCTGTATTGCTTTAGGTTATTATTTGTACCCTCGCCTTTATCTTGAGACATTCTGTAAGAGGGGTAGGAATTGTATTGTCTAATCATTGTAAATAAAGAATCCGCGCGGCCGCGTGAGCCATGCGGCCGCGTCGTTGCGATTTGCTCTCCTTCGCGCGGTCGCGTGAGCCATGCGACCGCGTCACTTCTCGCTGGTTATCTCCTCAAATTCTTGTGTTCCTTCCATTTTTGCTAGTTTCCTTTCCAATCTCCAACTCATTTATGCCCTGTAAAGTCTGAAACACTTAACACACAAATCACGGCATTGAATGGAATAAAGGAGAATAAAAAAAATAAATAATTAAAGTCTCTAGGAAGCAGTTTTCAAACATGTAATAAATTCAGGAAGGAAATCTAAATGCATGCTAATTTAATGAATAAGTGGGTAAGGATCATGATAAAACTACACAATTGAACACAATATAAACCATAAAATAGTGGTTTATCAACCTCCCCACACTTAAATATTAGCATGTCCTCATGCTTAATTGAAGGAGATAAGGAAATAAGTATGAACATGTAGAAATTCATGAAATGCAATGCAAACCTATATACATATAAATAAATGCAACTATATGATTCTTGTCCACTTGATCAAAAGTAAATAAGCTCTTCAAAACAATTACAAATCAAATTCCACTAATTCTATCATTATACAATAAAATGGATAAAAGTGCAAGGAGATAGCTCATGAAAACAGGGAACTTGAAAATTCAAGTATTGAACCCTCACTGATAATGTATGTACGCTCTAATCTCTAGTGTATAGGGTGGTCACTCTATCCTTCTCTAATCATGCTTTCTAACTTTTGTTCTTCTCCTAACCAATCAACAATAGTTAATATACTAATGCAAATATCATGAGGTCTTTTCAAGGTTGTAATGGGGCTAAGGTATAGGTAGGGGTGTATATTTGGTCAAGTGAGCTAATAAATTGAATCTTTAATTAACCCAAGCTCTAACATAACTTGTATACACTTAATGTCATCTTTAAAGTTCATACCTAGCTACCCAGAATTCCCTTTTTCAATCCATACTCATGTATCAACTTATATTTTTGGTTCTATCATATGTGCATTGATCTTCGAATTCTGAATTCAACATTGGGGTAATTTTGTCCCCTTATTTATTGATTTTTCATATTTATTATTTTATTTTATTATTTTTTTTATATAAGGCTTGTCAATGCACATAGATTTTTAATTCTTATAGTTTCACATGAGTAGGTATCCAAATTCCCCTTAAATTTTTATGACACATTCCCTTAACAACTTTTGTTCCCACAATTTCCCATACTTAACTAGCACACACAATTCTATCTTAAGCTAACCAAAGATTCAATTTGGGATATACGATTGTTTTTCGGCTTAAGGTTAGTAATGTGGTAAAATATCGAACAAATAGGAATTAAAGGCTCAAAGTGGTTAACAAAGATAATTGAAAAGGGTAGGCTTAATTTGGATGAGTGAGTTTAAACAAATAATGGCCTCAATCATGTGCAAGCATGCAAATATAATAACTATTGGACATATAAGATAAAACAAAATATAGATTACAATCATAGAGAAGTAAACACACAAGAATAAAATAATTATGGTTAAATAATGTAACCATTCATAAAGGTTCAAATCTTTCACAGGTTGTGTGTTCTTTAACTCAAATATCATGTTCCAAATACAACTCAAGCAAATTTATCATAAAAATTTTGAAAAAAATTAGTGAAATTTTGTTCCACAGATAGATTTTTAAAAGAAACTTATTGTCTTTTCAATCAAGTAGAACATGCATGCAACTATCCTAACCTATGCAATTTATTCTATTCTATAAAGGAAAGAAAATCTAACTAAAATATCCTAATTATTGGTGCCAGAGAAGAGAATTTACCTCCATTAGTCAGGTACTGACCGACCTCCCCACACTTAAGGCTTTGCACCGTCCTCGGTGCCATCTGTCAGAAACAGGGGTGGGCTGGTAGTAGTATCTCCATCATCGGGACCGTCATGGCTCCCTGTGCTAGTAAAGGAAGTGGAGTCTGGGGTGTCTGAGTCTCTGAAGCGTCCCTTGAGTAGCTCCTTGAGGTGTTTGAATCGGCGCTCGTTACGACGCTCTCTCATCTTTGCTTTCTGTTCTTGCCGATCCAACCGTTCGATTATCTGCTGGAGCAATTTCTCAGTTGTAGATGCTTGTGGTGTTGAAGAAAGATTATCTTCAACTGGAGCAGTAGGAAGGCTGGTAGTGGCTGCTGAGAGTCTGAGGTATTTCCCGTTAGGGACATACTGATCATCCCGTGGAAGCATGGCTTTGGTGTCCCCAGCTCTGTAGGAGACTCCGGCTGCTGAGACAAGATCTGAGACCAAGGCGAGGAAAGATAAGTTGCCCACAATTTGTACGTGTTCCATAGCATTCCGGATATGTCTTGCGAGATTTAGAGGTTGGTCTGTAAGGATGCACCATAGTAGAACAGCCATGTCTGCAATGAAGGAGGACTCATGAGTGCTCGGAAAGACGTAATGGGACATGATCTGTGCCCATACGCGAGCCTCCAAGGTAAGTGCGGAAGCCAAGATTCCCTTAGGGCGGGTACAGTGGTATCCGTAGATCCAACGGCTACCAGGTAATGCGATGACTCCGAGAACGGAGTCCCAGTTGAATTGGTATCTCTGGCGCTGAAGAGTGGCTTCTTGAAAAGCGTCCATTCCTACTGGAATAGGGGGAAGACTCAGAGCTTGCTGAATGGTCTCTTCTGTGATGGGACTTGCTTCTGCCGGACATAAACAGACTGCAGGGTCGACATGTAGAAGTTGGAGTAGAACTCAACTACCCAAGAAAGATTAACCTGCCTTGGCTGTTTCCGTAGGAAACCCATTGTCTTCGCTCAATTTGCGGCTCAACAAAGGTAGCAATATTGGACGGGAGGATAAGAAGGTATTCATTGTTATAATTCCTTTCTGCCAGGATAGGGAACATCTGCTCACAGTAGCGATTGGGAAATCGCGCAGTGTCCTTTGCTGGAAAGGCTTTCTCTTTTTCGTCAACCTTTATTATCCGCTTAACTCTTTTTGTTGAGGGCTTGACGGCAGTTGAAGAAGGCTATGCCACTAATGCTCTTTTAGTTTCTCTTCTTGCTGGTGGTTTGGAGGTTGCTTTCTCCTTTCCTTTCTTGGTGGCCATCCTGAAAGAAGGGAAGAGAAAGAAAATTAAATTTAAAGAGGGTAAATGATGCACAGCAAAATGTAGATGATATTAACACATGCTCTCGAGTACATATGAAAAGCCATCAATGGAAAATAGCTAGTGCGTACAAAGTCAAGTGAATGCAAGGTGTTTATTGGCATGCCGGAAAAGGGCATGAGTAGCATAGGCCAAGCATTACTTCGTAACAAACCATCATGTTTGTATTGACAATTGAATTCAATTAATAAAATAATAATGAAAAGTTGTGAAAAACAAGCATTAAATAGTATAACAACATAGAGAAGTGCATAATGTCACATGAGCTTTTTCACAAACACATAGCATGCATGGTGAATAGGGTATAGAAAATATGAAGATGAACATGCAAGCAATCCCTTAAATGGGAGAAAAATAATTTTCAAACAATTTACAATAATCCACAAGCATATAATGAGGGATGATAACTCAAAAGGTTTCTAACACCATGTAAAGAAACGAAAAGAAGAAGAAGAAAAATAAAAATTTGAAAAGAAAAAGAAAATAATAATATATATAGATAATATAAGAAGAATTATAGGAAAAAGAAAAGAAGGAAGAAGAAGGTAAAACCTTGTTAATAGTGGTGAGAGAGATAGAGAGTGAAAGGTGAGATAGAAGGGAGAAGGGGGGGAAGGAAGAAATAAGGAGGGGAAAGAAAAATTAGGATTTGGGGGAGAGAAAGATAAGATAATTTGACAATTTAGGTTGAGCTGTGCGGTGCATGCGACGCGGCCGCGTGGGACACGCGTTCGCGTGGGTGCGCGTCAGGTAGGGGGACGCAATCGCGTCGGACACGCGGTCGCGTGACCCATGTTATGCTGCTGGCGCGAGTACAGCTTCGCTCCAGCACAACTCTCTGTTCATTTTAATTTAATTGCCAAATTGGGTGACGCGATCGCGTGGGTCACGCGATCGCATGAGTGTGCGTTGTAAAATGGGTGATGCGGCCACGTCGGCGATGCGGTCGTGTGACAAGGATTGTGCTTCCAGCACCAATCCAGCATCACTCTCGCACAGAATGTTACTGTGCACCCTTTTACGTTGAAAACTTAGGGCACGCGGCCGCGTGGGGTACGCGGTCGCGTGGGTCGATTTGTGCCATTGGCATACCTCCAGCCACGCTCCAGCCAAACTCTGTTCGTTTATTTGTTTTCTCTATCCCCTTTGCAACGCGGACGCGTCGCTAATGCAATCGCGTCGCGTGGCGAAGAATTTTTTTTTTGGAAATGTAAAGACATGTAAATGAAAGAGCACGAAAGCACTAATAAAGAGAAGAGTTATTAAAGAAGAAAAACTAAAAGTGAAGAAAAGAACGATCATACCGCGGTGGGTTGTCTCCCACCAAGCACTTTGCTTTAACGTTCGTAAGTTGGACGCTCCACTAGCTCAATCTGCTGCGATGTGGGGGTCTTCCAAGCGGAAGATCTCCAGCTCCTTATTTTTCTGCACCTTCTCACCATGGTACAGCTTCAGACGTTGTCCATTAACCTTAATAAGTTCAGAGCTTGAAGGATGGCTTAGGTGATAAACTCCGTACGGTTCAGCCTTTTCTACTCTGTATGGACCTTCCCATTTTGATCTCAACTTACCGGGCATGAGCCTTAGTCGAGATTTGTAAAGGAGGACAAAATCTCCAGGTTGGAACTCTTTCTTCTTGATGTTTTGATCATGCACAGCTTTCATCTTTTCCTAGTAAATTCTGGAGTTCTCATAAGCTTCTAGGCGAAGGTTCTCCAGTTCCTGCAGTTGCAACTTCCTTTCAGCTCCAGCGTTCTCAATTCCCATGTTGCACTCCTTAACTGCCCAGAAGGCTCTGTGTTCTATTTCAACTGGGAGATGACAAGCTTTTCCATAAACCAAGTAGAAGGGACTCATCCCAATGGGTGTCTTGTATGCTGTTCTATATGCCCACAGTGCATCTTGTAGCCTGGTGCTCCAGTCTTTTTTATGAGGCTTTACTATCTTTTGCAAGATACGCTTAATTTCTCTGTTCGACACCTCGGCTTGCCCATTAGTTTGGGGATGGTAAGCGGTTGCAACTTTATGGATTATCCCATGCTTCTTCATCAATCCTGTTAGTCTCCTGTTACAAAAATGGGTGCCTTGATCGCTCACGATCGCTCGTGGTGATCCAAAGCGACATATAATATGGTTTCTCACAAAGGAAACAATAGTGTTAGCATCATCAGTGCGGGTAGGAATTTCTTCTACCCATTTGGAAACATAATCCACAGCTAACAATATATAAAAATATCCATTAGAATTTGGAAATGGACCCATGAAGTCAATGCCCCAAACATAAAAAATTTCACAGAAGAGCATATATTGTTGAGGCATCTCATCCCTCCTGGATATATTACCAAATTTCTGGCATGGGGGACAAGATTTACAAAACTCAGCAGCGTCTCTAAAAAGAGTAGGCCACCAGAATCCGCAGTCTAAGATCTTTCTAGCTGTTCTTTGAGGGCCAAAATGTCCTCCACTCTCAGATGAGTGACAGGCCTCTAAAATGGACTGGAATTCTAATTGAAGCACACAACGTCTAATTATCTGGTCAGCGCCATATCTCCATAAATATGGGTCATCCCATATATAGTATTTAGACTCGCTTGTCAGCTTGTCTCTTTGATGTTTAGAAAAATGTGGAGGAAATGTGCGGCTAACTAAATAATTAGCAACAGGTGCATACCAAGGGATTACCTCAGATACTGCTTGCAGGTTGTCAAAAGGAAAATTATCATCTATAGGAGTAGAATCATCCTTAATATGTTCAAGACGACTCAAGTGGTCTGCTACTAAATTTTGATTACCACTCCTATCCTTTATTTCTAAATCAAATTCTTGTAACAGCAATATCCAACGTATAAGTCTTGGTTTGGATTCCTTTTTAGCTAATAGATACTTTAGAGCTGCATGGTCCGAATACACTACTACTCTAGTACCAAGTAAATAAGCTCGGAATTTTTCCAGAGCAAAAAGAATAGCCAGAAGCTCTTTCTCAGTAGTAGTATAATTGGACTGGGCAGTGTCTAAAGTCTTAGACGCATAGGCAATAACAAAAGGATCCTTACCTTCGCGCTGAGCCAACGCTGCTCCTACTGCATGGTTGGAAGCATCGCACATGATTTCAAACGGCTGATTCCAGTCTGGTCCTCTCACAATTGGGGCTTGAGTTAGAGCAGTCTTCAGCTTATCAAACGCTTGTTCGCAATCCTCACTGAACTCGAACTCAATATCCTTCTGCAGTAATCTGGATAAGGGAAGTGCCACCTTACTAAAGTCTTTAATAAATCTCCGGTAGAAACCTGCATGGCCAAGGAACGAATGGACTTCCCTCACAGAAGAGGGGTAAGGTAAACTAGAAATAACATTCACCTTTGCTGGGTCTACAGAAATACCATTATTAGATACCACATGTCCTAATACAATCCCTTGTTTTACCATAAAGTGGCATTTTTCGAAATTCAATACAAGGTTTGTGTTAACACATCTATCTAATACTCGAGATAATCCATCTAAGCAAAGGCTAAAAGAATCACCATAAATGCTAAAATCGTCCATAAAAACTTCCATACAATCCTCAATAAGATCAGAGAAAAGACTCATCATGCACCTTTGGAAGGTAGCTGGTGCATTGCACAAGCCAAAGGGCATTCTCTTATAAGCATAGGTCCCAAAAGGACATGTAAAAGTAGTCTTTTCCTGATCCTCAGGAGCTATATGAATCTGGAAATAACCTATGTAACCATCTAAAAAGCAATAATGTGATTTACCTGACAGGCGATCCAGCATTTGATCAATGAATGGAAGTGAGTAGTGATCCTTACGGGTAGCTTGGTTGAGACGCCTGTAATCAATGCAGACTCTCCAAGCATTCTGAACTCTAGTTGCTATGAGCTCTCCATGCTCACTCTTCACTGTAGTGACTCTAGATTTCTTGGGCACCACTTGTACTGGGCTTACCCATTCACTATCTGAAATGGGATATATGATACCTGCTTCCAATAGTCTGGTCACTTCCTTTTTGACAACTTTCAAGATGGTGGGATTCAATCTTCTTTGGGGTTGACGGACAGGTCTTGCTCCCTCTTCTAGAAATATTCTGTGCTTGCATACTTGAGGGTTGATTCCCACTATGTCTGCTAAACTCCACCCAATTGCCTTCTTATGCTTCCTCAGTACATCAAGTAACTGCTCTTCTTGTTGAGAAGTCAGTTCCCTTGCAATAATAACCGGAAGCTTCTGCTCATCCTCAAGATAAGCATATTTGAGATGTGGAGGGAGAGGTTTCAATTCTAACTTTTGATCATGGGCAGGCTCTGGATTATCTGGGGCTTGTGAAAATGGTGAAGTGCCCTTACTGTCAGTTAAGAGGGTCCTCACACTGGGACCTTATCCAGTGTGCCTCTCTTCAAACTCTTCCTTTTGAATTTCAGCCACACTTTCGTCTATGACATCACACTGGAAGATAGAACGATCTTCTGGGGGTGTTTAATAACTCCATTCAGATTGAAGATTACTATGCGGCCATCTATTTCAAAGGAGTATGTTCCTGAAAAGGCATCCAATTTGAATTTTGATGTCTTCAGGAATGGTCTTCCAAGTAGGATTGATGATGGCTTATCTGAATCATTGTGGGGCATCTCCAAGATATAAAAATCAGTGGGAAATGTGAGCCCTTTAATATTCACCAAAACATCTTCAGCAACTCCAGCCACTGTAATAATACTTTTATCTGCTAACACAAAACGAGCTGCCGACCTTTTTAAGGGAGGGAGCCTCAAAACATCATATATAGACAAAGGCATTATACTGACACATGCAATCATAAATTACTACACCACCAATAGTACAACTAACTATGCAAGGACCTGGATCACTACATTTTTCAGGTAATCCTCCCATTAAAGCAGATATAGAACTACCTAAAGGAATAGTTTCTAATTCATTAATTCTGTCTTTATGGATACATAAGTCTTTTAGAAACTTTGCATATTTAGGTACCTGCTGAATAACATCAAAAAGGGGGACAGTTACCTCGACATTTTTGAATATCTCTACCATTTTAGGATCGGGTTCCAGCTACTTCCTGGGCTTCCTTGCAAGTTGTGGAAATGGAATAGGAGTAGTGTTGTTTGTGGCATCTGCGCCTTTTGGTGCTTCCTCCTGTGGTTGAGCTATTTCTTCTTCAGCTATGTCATGTATATCCTCTTCCTCTTCAACATCTTCGATTTCTACCACCTCTTCAGCTGAGGCGTATTCTGGTGAGCTTGGTTCCTCCTGATTCCTCTCCTGCAGTGTGGTTCCGGACTTCAGGGTGATGGCATTAATGCCTCCTTTTGGGTTGGGTAATGGTTGAGAGGGGATCCCAGTAGTGCTTGAAGGTTGGTTATTGGAATTTTGTGCTGGTACAAACTGTGTCATAAAAGCTTGCATAGTAGAGGTGAGACCATTCAGACTGGCATTAATACTATTCATGATGTTACTTTCCATGGCCTGTTGTCTTTTCTCAAAAGATTGCAGTAGGTCTTCAATAGAAGGTGAAGAAGAATGGGTAAATTGAGAGGTCTGCTGCTGATTGTTCTGTGGTCATTGGTTCTGCCTGAGGTGAGGTGCTCTGTAAGGTTGATTTTGCTGCCTGTTGTTGTTATTGTTCCACCTCTGATTTCCCTGATTATCTCTGCCTCCTCTGTTATTGCTGTCCCTCCAATTCTGGTTTGAATTGTCCTGCCATCCATGGTTATTATTTCCACTTTGATTGTACCCTTGGTTGGGGCGGTCATAGAAGTTGTGAGTGGATGCCACCATGTTGTCTTCTTGTTGGAGCTGTGGGCATTCATTAGTGTAATGGCTGTAATCAGCACAGATTCCACAAATTCTTTGTGGGACTAGTTGTTGGTTTTGCTGTGGTGGAGAAGGTTGAGCTTGCTGAGCTTGTTGATTCAACTGTATTTGCTTCATCAAGTTGGTCATTTCACAGATGCCTTCACGTAGAGCAGCAGTCTCGCTGCTAGAAGATACTTCTGCAACAGCTTTTGAACGGCCTTGCTTTTGTCTGTGGTTCCTAGTGGATTCAGCTAAATCACTGATCAATTGCCAAGCTTCATCAGTGGTCTTGTACTTCTTCATAGACCCATTGCTGGCACTTTCCAGTATGGTCTTATCTTGGGGCCTCATACCCTGTGTAACATAGCTGAGTAGCACGATCTTGTCAATCATGTGGTGGGGGCATGCTTCCAGAAGATTATTGAAGCGCTCCCAGTATTCAAAGAGAGTCTCATTGTCATCCTGAACAATTGTGGAGATATCCTTCCTTAGCTTATCAGTGACTTCAGATGGGAAGAATTTCTCCAGAAACTCCTTTCTGAGTGTATCCCAGTTGGATACATTTGCTAGAGGTTGAGTGTAGTTCCACTCTCTTGCTTTTCCCTCAAGAGAAAACGGAAAAGCTTTCAGCAGTATTGAAGTTTCATCAGTGCCATCACGCCTGACAGTAGAACAGGCTGCTTGGAAATCTCTCAAGTGCTTGATAGGCTCTTGAGCAGGTAGGCCATGAAACCTGGGCATCAAATTTAGCAGTGCGGGCTTTATTTCAAAATCTGTAGCTACCGCCGGATGATGCGCTTGAAATGGTTGCATTGTAAAATTAGGGGCTCCTTCCTCCTGGATGGTAACTCTCCTAGCTGCCATGTTTTCTGCACGTAAAACAACCGAATCAGTAGAACGGGGGCTGATTTCTTCATCAGATTCACTTTCAGATCCGCCCTCAGAGCGGGCTAACCGACGTTGTTTTCACCTTATTCGTGAAATTGTCCTTTCAATTTCAGGATCGAATATTAGCAAGCGCGGATCAGGAAGTGAACGCGTCATTTGACGGAAGAAACATGCAGCTCATAGTAGCAAAATAAAATAAAATACAAATAAATAAATTCTAATTAATAAAATTAGCACTCTATTGCAACTCCCCGGCAACGGCGCCAAAAATTGATGAGACGCAGAAGCTGGTGAATTAAAAATTATTAAAATGGTTACGTTGCAAGTATAGTTCTTAACTCACCGAAAATCTGCCTATCAATTTAGAAATATGTCATAGAGAGTTAAATTAAAAATTACTGGGAGTTTTAAGTCCCAGGTCGTCTCCCAACGAGTTATAGAAAAGTGTGCTATCCTATTAATCACATGTTCAAAGAAGTTGAGTTGGGTAAATTGGAATGTAAATTAAGGAAATTTAATTAATATGAATAAAAGCCTTGACTGGGAGTTGATTGGTTGGAATTTCTATTATTGGTGGAGTGAATGTAAGATTAATTTATAATTAATGGTTGTTCTGTTTGGTTATCCTTTACCAAGTAAGGGAAAGTCAAACAAGCTGGAATGCCAGATCTGTTCACAAGTTGCAACCCACTTAGTTCAAAGGGATTGGCGTTGGTGACAGGATAGCAATTCAACATTTAACCCAATTACAAATTTTTCTTTCAATCCTTCCAACTCAAGAATTCCTTTTAATCAACTCACCATCAAGTAAGGAAACTACTCACGCATTGTAAATAAAGAATCCATAACACATGAAAGGGAATTGAAAGAAGACATGATTATTGGAATTGAAATTGAATTAAAAAGAAATAATCCTTGCATTAATTAATCATAAAAGTATTCAAATAACAAAATTGAACAAAACAAGGAACATAGAAGAATGAAACCAAGTTAAGAAAACAAACTAGAATGATGAAGTCTTGATGAGGAAATAACTCTTCTCAATGCTCCAATGCTAAGACCAATTGAAAATTAAAATTCTAAAACCTAGAGAGAAAAACCTAAGAGAGTAAAACTAAATCTAAAAACTGTTGACTGAATGAATGTGTTATTTGTTTCTGCATGTTCTCTGACTCTAGTCTGCTGTTCCGGGCCGAAAACTGGGCCGAAATAGGATCCAAAATCGCCCCCAACGAATTCTGCAGATTATGCAGATCGCACATGTCACGCGATCGCGTCATCTATGCGGACGCGTCATTCGCGCTTTTCCTCGCCACGCGTTCGCGTCGTCCACGCTACCGCGTCGCTTGGGCTTTCCAATCCACGCGGCCGCGTGAGCCATGCGGCCGCGTCACTGCGATTTGCTCTCCTTCGCGCAGTCGCGTGAGCCATGCGACCGCGTCACTTCTCGCTGGTTATCTCCTCAAATTCTTGTGTTCCTTCCAATTTTGCTAGCTTCCTTTCCAATCTCCAACTCATTTATGCCCTGTAAAGTCTGAAACACTTAACACACAAATCACGGCATCGAATGGAATAAAGGAGAATAAAAAAAATAAATAATTAAAGTCTCTAGGAAGCAGTTTTCAAACATGTAATAAATTCAGGAAGAAAATCTAAATGCATGCTAATTTAATGAATAAGTAGGTAAGGATCATGATAAAACCACACAATTGAACACAATATAAACCATAAAATAGTGGTTTATCACTCTTCTGTGGTAGAGATCCTTTTACTTAATACATCCTTCACTTTTTGTTCTTTTTCTTTCCTTTTCTTTCTCATCTTTCTCTTTTATTTTCTCTGCTTACCCTTTTAGTATATCATAAATAAAATAATATCTTTTAAATAAAATACTAATAAATAATATATTTCAAAAATACATTGATAATAATCTTAATAAATTAATAACAATAATAGTGATTTTTTTATTATCTAAACCTTATTAACTTGAACTTTAAATATTCTTATTACTCAAAACTTATTAACTTAAGCTTTATTATTAACCTTTTATAAATTATTCTATATCTTTGACCTTTCTAAAATATTTATACTTTTATCCCAACATATTTTATAGTTTATTAAAATATTCTTACATATAATATAATTACCAAAATAACCTTGCATCTTTTATAAAATATTCATTTTACTCCTGAACTTCTTAATTATTATCCAAAGTACCCCAAAACATATATAATTACAAAGCTAACTTCAATTTTTATTAAATTACTATTTCACTCTCAAATATAAGTCTTAATTTCCTGATTATAACTTTATCAAAGGACTGAAACCCATTTCCAAAATTCTTCAAGTTTTCAGCTTGAGTTTTAAGTCCGTTTTTAAGCTTTACTATTATCGATTTTTTACCGCTTTTCTTTTAATCTCTCGGCCATCAAACCTCATCAATTTTAATCAATAATTCTCATTCATAACAGCCCCCAAAATCATTAAAATAACCCTAGCTAGGCTGTTCTTCATGGCCAAACCACAATTCACAAGCAACAACAATAACCTAATAAAATTTTAACATAAAACTCAATCAAACTCAATAATAATTAATCAAACCAACATTTACTTATTAAATTCATATTTAATTATTAGAAAATTATCAAACGCTACCTCCATACAGAAATCACAACAACAGAAACTCCGGAGAAGCTTTTTGATCGAGCTCTGAAAAAGAAAACGTCAGAAATTGATTCTTTTGCCAAAAACACCAAAGGGCCAAACTTTAAGGGAAATGGGAGCTATGTCACCATTAGCTTCCACCAAAAAAAGTGATGCCAACGTGTAGAGTAGGAAGATACGAATACTTTTATCGAATTAGATTTTTTATTAGAGTTACGGATCTCAAGAAATCAAAGCCGAAAGTTTGGAGGTTCCATGGTTTCTCTCTTCCTCACCCATGGTCTCTCTCTCACACTACTAGAAAACTAGTTATTACACACAGATGTTTCCAACAGATTTTATCCCACGGAAATACAGACAGAATTTGCGAGGGATTTTTTGTCAAAAACAAAAAAAAATGAATTAGCATAAATTACAAACGGAAAAGAGAATCCGTCGATAATTCTGTAGGAAAAATTAATTTTTTTCATGGAAAATAATTACCGACAAAAAATTCCTCTGTAATTAAAATAAACAAAAACGCTACGTTTTATTAAATTATTACAGACAGAAAATCTATCTGTAATTTAAAATATTCCGTCAGAAATATTGAGTTAAACCTAACTCTACCTCTACCCTCTCGAGCTCTACACTCCAAACGAGCTTCACAGTCATCTTCCTCTCCATTCACACTCCAAACCTTTCTCCTTAGCACCTTCATCCACCACATTCTTCCATCATCAATACCTTTGGGACTTCCATCACTCTCGTCGTCATCAATCATCGCTGTTCCCGTGCTGTCCCTTCTCTTCCCCTATTTTACGAGTACAAACCTTAATCCTCCTTCAGTGACTTTTTCTTCTCTTTGAACCCAACATCGATGGTGAGTATTTGAATTTTCTACTATATTTTTTTCCAGTTTTTGATACAATAAAATTCTATTATTACAATGTAATTTTCATGTCGTGTTAGTTTAATTGCTGCTTGATATCATTTCCGATTTGGGATTAAGCTAGCATTTGCCTTTGATTTTGTGATTTATTTGGTTGCTGTAATGAATTTTTTATTTAATCAAAGCATTTGAAATGATGCACATAAGATGTTTGATAAAAAGCCTTAGAAACAAGATAATGATTTGGAATGACACATTTGGCAATGGTTGGTATATGAGTGTAAGAAAAGTGTGTGGGTTGGTCAAAGCATGGCCATTAACCACATGATTTTGTATACGCGCACACTTTATTCTTCTATTATTCTCCTTTTAATTTGTAACTTGCAGTACTAACCTTTATGCAACAGATTTATTGGTGGTCATACAAACTAAGGGCAGCATGAGTCCTGAAGTATCTAGAACAGAAGCAAGGTATAAGGTATGGAAACTTTGTTCTAATGCAGAGTTTGTGAGATGAGAGAGAAAGAGAGAAGAGAACTTATAGAGAGATGAGAGCTTGGATGTCGATGATCTACGGCAGCATACCAACTATGCAGGAGGCTATCACAGTGTAAGCTCTTTAGCGCCTATGTGGTTTTTAGTCAGTAAATCCTTACAGAAACATTCAAATGATATTATAGTCATGCTAAAAAAATTAGTTTGAGACTTTTTTTTGGAAGTCTTTCTGGCTTCTTATCATTTGATATACATAAGAACTAGGGTCAAATCCATGATATTAATCAATAGTGGGAAAAAGGAAAGACTGAAAGAAGGTATCGGTGGCCAAACACACACACGTCACATTGATCTTTGAAGTAGGCACTTCTAAATTCTAATAAGTGAGTTCTTTTTATAGGATCATTATGTGATTGAGATGTTTTGGGAGATTCTCAAAGGCTTTTCATTGGAAAACAGGAAGAAATTTCTGAAGTAAGATAAACATAGATATATGATTTAATAGCCCTTTTTTATTACTGAGTTCAACATGGATAACAAACTTAACCTTTGTATAGGTTTGTGACAGGTTGCTCTCGTGGACCATTGCTGGGTTTTCGATATCTTGAACCTTTGTTTTGCATACAAAGGTGAATAATACTATAGAAATTATATTCTAAATTTATGATATCTATGATCTATCCATAACATTAATTTTGTAAAATAATGAAAAATATGATCCAAAATTGTTTTCTCTAACCACAATTTATTTTGTGTTAGAAGAGTAATTAATGAGGCCAAGTGGAATTGTCTAATGCCTTCTGTTCTTGTAGGGCTACTGGTACTGCATCGGAGGAAGCTCTTGACCAATTACCAACATCAGCTACTTGTATGAATCTGCTAAAGCTTCCACCTTATCAAAGGTTTGTCCTAGGCTAGGTTTTCTTAGACTTTGAAATAATTAGGAAGGATTTACTCACTGGTCACTGGAGACTTTATCTTGAATGTGCAGTAAGTTTGAACCTCTACTATGAAGGAGCCATTAATGGTGCTGAGGTATCATCTTATTCTTGAATTAATTGACTCTTTCGATGGTATCATTTTGCGCAGGTGCTTTCATAATGCTTTATTTGTTAACTATCATGTAAACTTTAAGAATTTTGCCCTAGTATAGTTTCTGGAATTAACTAGAGTAGCTACTTAATGAAAAATGATGAAACTAAATGGATTGACTTATTGAAACAAATGGTATAATAATGAAAGCATGTGTAAATAATTAACTCATGGATTGTACCTGGTGCACTTGGAGGATCTTGTAGGTGGGATCCTGATGCACCACTATTTCGTGGTATATTTTATGCTTAATTGAGTGGATTTTATCCACTAAACTCACACTTATTCATATAATTCGCATGTTTTATATTTTCCTTCCTAATTTTGTGCTATGATTGAAAACATGCTTCTTTGGCCTTAAATTTGCTATGTTTAATCCTCTCTTATTACCATTTGATGCCGTGATATGTTTGTTAAGTGCTTCCAGGGTTTATAGAGCAGGAATGGCTTAGAGGATGGAAAGGAAGTGATGCGACGGAAAATTGCCGATTAAGAGTTTATAATAAGAACAGCGTTGCAAGTACAGTTCTTAACCAACAAAAATCCGCTTATCAATTTAGAAGAGTTGTCACAAATTTAGAATAAAAATACTGGGAGTAAGAATCCCAGGTCGTCTCCCAACGAGTTGACAAAAGGGTGTTATTTTATCAGTCAGGAATTTTCTGAGGAATTTTGAGAGTTGGGGAAGAGAAAAATAGAGGATTGTGAATTAAAGCAATGTAAATTAAAAGAGATTTATATAATCAAATAAAAAGCCTTGACCGGGGGAAGATTAATTAGAAGTTCTATCCTTGTTGGATTTTTCCAAGTATAGTATCAAGAGGTTGTTGTTTTCACTTAGTTAACCCTTACTAAATAAAGGAAAGTCAAGTGATTGAGCTAACTATTATTCACCCCTTGGGAAGGATTAGCGTTAGTGCCTAGAGAGTTAGCCAACAACTTCTAATTTAACTAATCACTTGAGCATTCCAACTCAAGGGTCTCCTTTTAATCAACCCCTAAGTCAAGTTGGGAGTCTACTCTATTGACATGAATATAATGTTCACAGAAATATAAGAAGAAGACATGATAAATTAAATAAAATAGGAATTGAAAATTAATTAAAAGTAAAAATAGTTCTTTGCATTAATAAATCCCAAAATGCAACATCCTTATCTGAACAGGGTTAATAAGTAATCAAAAGAGCAAAGGAATAAGAAAGCAAACTAGAATAATGAGACTTCAACGGAGGTAATGACTCTTCTCAATATCCAAAGCAAAAGCATAAACTATGAAAACTATGAGTGTGTAGAAAACCTAGAGGAAGAGTAATTTCTCTCTAAGATTCCAGTCTAAAACTAAAAACTATGCAAATGAAAATGTGTCTTGAGTCTCTGTTTGTCCCCTGGCTCTAGTCTGTGTTTCTGGGTCGAAAATTGGGTCTAGACTTGGCCCAAAATCGCCCCCAACATTTTCTGTGATTTCTGCAGATAGCGCACATCATGCTACGCGTCAGTCACGCGTACGCGTCGCTGGTCATTTCACGTATCACACGTACGCGTCAGGCATGCACACGCGTCGCTGTGCGAACTCCAATTCATGCACACGCATGAGCCATGCGTGTGCGTCACTTCTCGCTGGTTATCTCCTTTATTTCTTGTGCTCCTTCCATTATGCAAGCTTCCTTTCCATCTTCTAAGTCATTCCTGCCCTATAAAACCTGAAAACACTTAACACACAGATCACAACATCGAATGGTATAAAGGGGAATTAAAAGTACACAATTTAAAGGCTTAGGAAGCAAGTTTTTAACCATAGAGTAGAATTGGGAAGGAATTGTAAAATCATGCAAATTGTATGAATAAGTGTGCAAAGAATTGATAAAAACCACTCAATTGAGTACAAGATAAACCATAAAATAGTGGTTCATCAATCTTCCCACACTTAAACATTAGCATGTCCTCATGCTAAGCTCAAGGAGATAAAAAGAATGAATGGGGGAAAGTAAGACTCATGAGATGCAACCTATGAATGCAACTATATGCTAAGATGATTCTGTCTACTTGGTCAAAAGTAAATAAGTTCTTCAAGACAAAAATAAACCAGATTCCACTAATTCAAATCATACAATAAAAGACAAGTAAACTTGTAAGAAGATAGCTCATGAAAGCAGGGAACATAGAATCAAGAATTGAACCCTCACTGGTAGTGTATATGCACTCTAATCGCTCAAGTGTCTAGGGTTAATCACTCTACTCTTCTCTAGTCATACTTTCTAAACTTTGTTCTTCATCTAACCAATCAACAAAAAATTTAGTATACTAATGCAAACATCATGAGGTCTTTTTAAGGTTGTAATGGGGCTAAGGTAAGGGTGAGGATATATGTATGGCTAAGTGAGTTATAATATGAATCTTTGACTAACCTAAGTTCTCACCTAACATACACACACTCTATATAACTCTAAAATCATGCCTAGCTACCTAAAATTCCCACTTTTACATCACATACTCATGTACCAAATATTTCTTTAATTTTATCACATATGCATTGATCTTTTATTAAACTTGACCTTGGGGTAATTTTGTCCCCTTATTTATTTATTTATTTATTTGAATATTTTTTTGGTTTGATTTTTTTTATTAAAAATAAAAGTAAATATAACACATCAATGCACATGGAGTTTTAATTTTTCTGGTCTCACATGAGTAAGTACCCAAATTCCCAATATTTTATCAATAGAACACTGTACACTTTCATCAACCCAAGTTCCCACAGTTTCCTACACTTAATTAATACACAACCTCTAACTTAAGCTAACCAAAGATTCACTTGGGGTAATTAATTGTTTTTCCGCTTAAGGCTAGTGATGTGGTAAAATATAGAACAAACGAGGATTAAAAGGCTCAAAGTGGCAAACAAAGGTAATTGAAATGGTAGGCTATTTAGGATGAGTGAGCTAATAACAAATAATAGCCTCAATCATATGCAAGCATATAAATATACTAAACACTGGACATATAGAATGGAACAAAATATAGATTACAATCACAGAGAAGGAAATACACAAGAATAAAATATTATGGTTAAATAATGTAACCATGTAATTAAGCTCAAATCTCACAGGTTGTGTGTTCTTAGCTATAATTCATGTTCCAAATTACAGTCTTCAAATAAGTTTAACACAAAATTTTTAATTTAAATTAGTGAAATACTATAAAAAGGGTCTTGAAAGGAAACTCATTACTTTAACCAAGCAAAACATACATGCAAACAATTATTATCATGCAATCTATCCTATCTAACAAAAGAAAAAGTCAAATGTTGGTGTTAAGAGAGAAAAATTACCTCCGGAAGTCAAGGACTGACCTCCCCACACTTAAGGCTTGGCACGGTCCTCTGTGCCATCAGTAAGGAGCAAGGGAGGGCTAGAAGCGTCGCCTCCAGTGTCTGGTTCACTTTGGCTACCTGTGCTACTAGATGAAGGGGAGTCTGGGGTGTCCTTCTGTTCTGGAGGTGGGTGAGTACTAGCTATGAGTTCCTTCAGATAGTTGTATCTGCACTTGTTACGGCGCTCCATTTGCTCTATTCGCCGGTCTTGCCGGTCGAACCTCTCAAGGATCTGTAGGAACATCTGATGGATGGATGGTGTTTGTGGTGTGGATGGTGGTGGAGTGGAAGAGGGAGGAGTATTCAAAGATGGGCCTGCAGGCCCACTCGCAGAGGAAACTGGTGGCCTGATGTACTTCCCATTCGGGATATACTGGTCGGCCCTAGGGATTATGACCTTCGTGTCACCTGCCCGAGAGGACACACCTGCTGCAGAGACTAAATCTAAAATCAAGGCGGAAAAAGGCAGGTTACCCGCTATCTATACGTGTTCCATGGCTTGCCGGATGTGTCGGGGCAGGTTGAGGGGTTGCTCTGTCAGGATGCACCAGATGAGGATAGCCATGTCTGCTGTGAAGGTCGACTCGTGAGTGCTCGGAAAGACATAGTGGGACATAATTTGTGCCCACACGCGAGCCTCCAGGGTAAGTGACTGGGCTGAGATGCTCTTGGGTTTTGAATGATACTGCCCGTAGATCCACTTGCTGCCAGGTTGGGCTATAACTCCAAGTACGCTATCCCAGTCGAACTGATACATATGGCGCTTACGAGATACTTCTTGATATGCATCCCATCCCTCTGGACTAGGTGGAAGGTCCAGTGCTCTCTGTATGGCACTCTCGGAGACAGGGACCTGCTGTTGACGGACGAAGACAGTCTGTAGAGTAGGCGAGGAGAAGTTTGAGTAGAATTCAACTACCCATGATAAGTTGGCCTCCCATAGCCGTCTCCTCAGAAATTCCCACTGTCTCCTCTCAATTTGGGGCTCCACAAAATCAACAAAGTGTGTTGGGATAATGAGTAGATGCTCATTTTTGTAGTTCCTCTCAGCCAGGATGGGGAACATCTGTTCGTAATAACGGTTAGCAAACCGTGTGGAGTCTCGGGCGGGAAAGGCTTTCTCTGATTCATCAACTTTAATGATCCTCTTCATCCGCTTTGTTGGTAGCTTGACACTGGTAGATGGAAGTGCCTTTGCCAGTGTTCTCTTGGTTCCTCTCCTAGCCGGTGGCTTGTCAGTGGCCTTCTCTTTTCCTTTCTTGGTACCCATGCCTAAGGAAGAAGAAAAAGGAGGGATGTGAAATATAGATAACCAAAACCGGAAGGGAGAAAATTCCAAGTGATAATGAATTCCAAAAGAAAGATGTTAGCTCAAATACATGGTAGCTACAACATGTAGATAAGATATCAATTAAGAGCAATAAGGCAATTCATAATTAAATAGATGCAAGAGGTGAAAGCATGCAAGGAATAGGCATGAGAAGCATAACTCAAGCATCAAAAATTAAATGTGCTAATATCGAGAGTTTTTGTATGATGACAATTGTGAATGATAATCCCAAATACATGTGGAGTGCAAGGGTTGTGAAAAAGAGGCATTCAAGTAAAAGAGTAAAACAAAATAGAGTTCAAGATGCCATAGGTGCTTTTTCACAAACACTTGGTGAGCAAGATAGAATAGGAATGAAAATAATATAATCTAAATGTATATGAGAGCCAAGTTAAAGTATCAATTGTCAAATCACTCCATAGAATAACCACAAGCTTCAGGATAATAAGGTAGTACCCAAATAAAACTCCAATACTAACATAAGAATGCATGAAAAAGAAAAGAAAAAGAAACCATAAATAAGTAAGCTAAAAGAAGGATAGAAAAGAAAGAAACATAAATAAATGCAAGAATGAAAGAGTAGATGGGAGGAAGAAAAGAACCTTGATGAAGAAGATGAGGAAGGAAAGAAGAAAGTAGTAGAAAGTAAGAAAGAATAAAGAAGAAGAAAGAAAGAAGGAAGAAATAATTAGGATTGAAAAGAATTAGGATTGGGGAGAGGAGATTTAAAATCTGGCGCTGAAGTGGATAAATTGTGCGTCGCATGCGACGCATACGCGTGCATCACGCGTACACGTGGATCGCACTATTTTCAGGCGATGCATACGCGTCTAGGACGCGTACGTGTGATATTGGTTGGGCGAATGGCGCGAAGGCAGCCTCGCGCACGCACAATTCTCTGTCTAATACGCACATGTGCCAAAATTGAATACGACGCGTGAGCATCAGGGACGCACACACGTGGATGGCCTCGATGGGAAAACGATGTGTATGCGTCAGGGACGCGTACGCGTGATAGGGCTTGTGCTCCCAGCACAGTTCCAGCCTCACATCATCATAACTCTCTGGCCGTACACCTATTTACGCTGATTTGCAGGGTCACGCGTACGCGTGGGGGACGCGTACGTGTGGACTGGTGAAAACGCAAGCGACGCGTACGCGTGAGGGATGTGTACTCGTGGACTTGCTTGTGCGCAAGGCACGCTACCAGCACCACTCCTGCCCAACTCTCTGTTCAATTTTTATTTTTCATGCACACACATATGACGCATACGCATCAGCGATGCTTGCGCGTCGTGTGCTCCCTTTTTTTATACAGAATGCAAAATGAAGAATGCAGATGAATATGCAAAAATTATGAATGAACAGTATGGAAAAACAAAAGAAAATAAAACTAGGAATGAAAACGGCACAATCATACCATGGTGGGTTGTCTCCCACCTAGCACTTTGCTTTTACGTCCTTAAGTTGGACGGTCTACAAGCTCAATCTGCTTCTGTTGGTGGATCCTCTAAAAGGAAGACCTCTAGCTCTTTATTGTCCTTCATTTTCTCACCATGATATAGGTTTAAGCGATGTTCGTTGACCTTGATGAATTTGGAACTTGAAGGATGACTCAGATGGAAGACTCCGTATGGCTTTGCCTTCTCTACTCTATAGGGGCCTTCCCATCTGGATCTCAGCTTTTCTGGCATGAGTCTCAGCCTTGAATTGTAAAGGAGAACTAGCTCTCCAGGTCTGAAATATCTTCTTTTGATATGCTTGTCATACACAGCCTTCACCTTCTCCTTATATAGTCTGGAGTTGTCATATGCCTTGAGTCGAAGGGTCTCCAGTTCTGCCAGTTGCAGCTTCCTTTCAACACCAGCCTTCTCAAATCCCATGTTGCATTCCCTTACAGCCCTGAAAGCCTTATGTTCCACCTCCACTGGGAGGCGACAAGCCTTTCCGTACACTAAGCGGAAGGGGCTCATTCCTATGGGTGTCTTGTATGCTGTCCGATAAGCCCATAGCGCATCTACAAGTCTGGTGCTCTATTCCTTCCTATGAGGCTTGACTATCTTCTCTAGAATGCGCTTGATCTCTCTGTTAGACACCTCAGCTTGCCCATTGGTCTGAGGATGGTAGGTTGTTGCTACTTTGTGAACAATCCCATGCTTCTTCAGTAGACCTGCTAATCTCCTGTTACAAAAGTGAGTGCCTTGATCACTCACGATTGCTCGTGGTGACCCAAAGTGACAAATAATATGGTTTCTAACAAAAGAGACAACAGTGTTAGCATCATCAGTATGGGTAGGAATTTCTTCCACCCATTTAGAAACATAATCTACAGCTAACAGTATATATAAGAAACCACTAGAGTTTGGGAATGGACCCATGAAGTCAATGCCCCAAACATCAAAAATTTTACAGAACAGCATAAGCTGTTGGGGCATCTCATCCCTCTTAGATATATTACCAAACCTTTGGCATGGAGAACAAGATTTACAGAAGGCAATAGCATCTTTAAAAAGAGTGGGCCACTAGAATCCACAGTCTAAAATTTTTCTAACTGTTCTTTGAGGGCCAAAATGTCCACCACTCTTAGAGGAGTGACATGCCTCTAAAATGGACTGGAATTCTGATTGAGGCACACACCTTCTAATTATCTGGTCAGCACCATGCCTCCATAAATATGGGTCATCCTATATATAATATTTAGACTCGCTTTTCAGCTTGTCCCTTTGATGCTTAGTAAAATTAGGAGGGAAAGTGTGACTAACTAGATAATTAGCTATAGGAGCATACCAAGGGACTACTTCAGATATTGCGTGCAAGCTGTCAAATGAAAAAGTATCATTAATAGGAGTGGAGTCATTCTTGATGTGCTCAAGACGACTCAAGTGGTCTGCCACTAAGTTCTGGGAACCACTCCTATCCTTAATTTCTAAATCAAATTCTTGCAGCAGCAATATCCAATGTATTAGCCTTGGTTTGAACTCTTTTTTAGCTAATAAATACTTTAGAGCTGCATGGTCTGAGTACACTACCACCTTAGTACCAAGTAAATAGGCTCGGAATTTATCTAGAGCAAAAACAATAGTCAGAAGCTCTTTTTCAGTGGTAGTGTAATTAGATTGAGCAGCGTCTAAGGTCTTAGAAGCATAAGCAATTACGAAAGGATCCTTACCTTCGCGCTGAGCCAACGCCGCTCCTACTGCATGGTTGGAGGTGTCATACATAATCTCAAAAGGATGGCTCCAGTCTAGTCCTCTCACAATCGGAGCTTGAGTCAAGGTGATCTTCAGCTTATCAAACGCAATCATGCAGTCCTCACTCAGCTCAAGCTCAACATCCTTCTGTAGTAGTCTGGATAAAGGCAATGCTACCTTACTGAAGTCCTTGATAAATCTTCGGTAGAAACCTGCATGACCAAGGAACGAACGGACTTTCCTCACGGAGGAGGGGTAAGGTAAACTAGAAATGACATCTACCTTTGCTGGATCTACAGAAATACCAGTATTAGAAACAACATGTCCTAGAACAATACCTTGTTGTACCATAAAATGACACTTTTCAAAATTCAATACAAGGTTTGAACTAACACACCTGTCTAATACTCTAGCTAAACTATCCAAGCAAAGGTTAAATGAATCACCATATACGCTAAAATCATCCATAAAAACTTCCATACAGCTCTCAATAAGATCAGAGAAAATGCTCATCATGCACCTTTGGAAAGTAGCCGGTGTATTACACAAGCCAAAAGGCATCCTTTTGTATCCATACGTTCCAAAGGGACATGTAAAAGTAGTTTTCTCCTGATCTTCAGGAGCTATATGAATTTGAAAATAGCCCGTATAACCATCTAAAAAGCAGTAATGTGATTTACCTGACAGGCGATCAAGCATCTGATCAATGAATGGCAGGGGGTAATGATCCTTGCGGGTAGCCTGGTTGAGGCACCTGTAATCAATGCAAACACTCCATGAATTCTGCACCCTAGTTGCCATGAGCTTTCCATGCTCATTCTTCACTGTTGTGACTCCAGACTTCTTGGGCACCACTTGTACTGGGCTAACCCATTCACTATCTGAGATGGGGTAGATGATATCAGCTGCAAGCAGTCTGGTCACTTTCTTCTTGACAACTTCTAAGATGGTAGGATTCAATCTCCTTTGAGGTTGACAGAAAGGCCTTGCTCCCTCTTCCAAAAATATCTTGTGCTCACAAACTTGAGGACTGATACCTACTATATCCGCCAAGCTCCACCCAATTGCTTTCTTGTGTCTTCTCAGCATACTAAGCAGCTGCTCCTCCTGTTGGGATGTGAGTTCCCTTGCAATGATAACGGGGGGCTTCTGATTATCCTCAAGGTAAGCATACTTGAGGTGGGGTGGAAGGGGCTTTAACTCCATTTTTTGCTCATGGCTAGGCACTTGATCATCTGGAGCTAGTGATAATGGCAAAGTGTTCTCATTGTGTTCAGAGGGTTTCCACACACTTGGACCTTGCTCCATGTGCATCTCTTCTACTTCTTCTTGGTGAACTGCAGCTACAGTATCATCAATGATGTCGCACTAGAAGAGAGAATGATCTTCCAGAGGGTGCTTCATAGCTTCATCTAGGTTGAAGCTCACTGCTCTGCCATCTATCTCAAAGGAATAAGTTCCTGAGAATGCATCCAACTTGAACTTTGAAGTCTTCAGGAATGGCCTTCCAAGTAGGATGGATGATGGTCTTCCTGAGTCATTAGGGGGCATCTCCAAAATATAGAAGTCAATAGGAAATATGAGCCCCTTAATGCTCACCAGCACGTCCTCAGCAATTCCAACCACTGTGATTATGCTTTTATCTGCCAAAACAAAATGAGCTGCCGACCTTTTTAAGGGAGGGAGCGTCAAAGCATCATATACAGACAATGGCATAATGCTAACACACGCTCCTAAATCACACATACATTCAGAAAATGTTACACCCGGTACACGTAACCATACATGGCCCCGAATCCCTACATTTCTCTGGTATGGCACCCACTAAAGCAGATATTGAGCTACCTAAGGGAATGGTTTCTAAATCCTGTATTCTATCCTTATGCATGCATAAATCCTTTAAAAATTTTGCATATTTAGGTACCTGGTGAATGGCATCAAAAAGTGAAATGGTTACCTCAACCTTTTTGAAGATCTCCACCATCTTTGAGTCGAGCTCCATCTGCTTTCTGGACTTCCTAGCAAGGTGTGGGAAGGGGATAGGGATGGCGTCCCTTATAGCTTCAGCTTCCTTTGGTGTGCTATTCTCTGGTTGAGCTGCTTCTTCTTCAACCATGTCTTGTACTTCATCCTCCTCTTCAGCATCTTCTACCTCAACAACATTTTCAACTTGAATGTTCTCCTTTGAGCTTAGCTCCTCATGAATCTTCTCTTGCAGTGTGGTTCTGGACCTCAAGGTAATGGAATTGATGCCACCTTTGGGGTTGGGTAAAGGTTGAGAAGGAATTGCACTGGAGCTCGAAGGTTGATTGTTGGAGGCAATTAGTGAATCCATCCGGAAGATGAGAGCTTGTATGGTGGAGCTAAGACCATTTATGGAAGAGTTAATTAAATTCTAAATGTCCTGTTTCCCTTGCTTCATAGTGCGAAGCATCTCATCATTAGAAGAAGAAGGGGGGTAAGTGATTTGAGAGGCCTGCTGTTGGTTGTTCTGAGGTGCTTGGAACTACCTTTAGTGAGGTGCTCTGTAAGGCTGGTTTTGGGTCTACTATTGATAGGGAGGATTCTGTTGATACTGGTTTTGCTGATTGTTATTATTATTCCACCTCTGATTTCCCTGGTTGTCTTTGCCTCCTCTGTTATAGTTGTCCCTCCATCCTTGGTTGGAGTCATCTCTCCATCGCTGGTTGGAGTTGTCTTGCCAACCTTGATTGTAGTTTCCACCTTGGTTGTAATTGCCGCCTTGTTGATTGTATCCTTGATTCGGGCGGTCATAGAAATTATGAGTAGCTGCCAAGGTGTTGTCTTCTTGTTGGAGCTGCGGACACTCATCAGTGTAATGAGTATAATCGGTACATATTCCGCATACTCTTTGAGGAACCAACTGTTGGCTCTGTTGTGATGGGGGAGGCTGAGGTTGTTGCTGATTTAGCTGTAGCTACTTTAGTATGTTGGTCATCTCTCCCAGAGTCTGAGTGAGAGCAGCAGTCTCACTGCTAGAGAAAACCTCCGCAACAGCTTTGGAATGGTTGTTCCTGTGCCTGACATTTTGGGTAGATTCAGCTAGATCAGTGATCAGTTGCCACACTTCTGTCGCCGTCTTGTACTTCTTCAGAGAGCCATTACTTGCAGCATCTAATGTAGTCTTATCCTGAGGCTTCATGCCTTGTGTGAAGTATCTGATCAACACCATCTGGTCAATCTTGTGGTTGGGGCATGAGTCTAGGAGATTCCTGAAGCGTTCCCAGTATTCGTAAAAGGTCTCTGACTCGCCTTGGATAATGCAGGAAACCTCTTTCCTCAGTCTATCTGTAACTTCAGCTGGAAAGTATTTTTCCAGGAACTCCCTTCTGAGCAGATCCTAGTTAGTAACGACTACTTCAGGTTGAGTGTAGAACCACTTCCTTGCCTTTTCCTCAAGAGAAAACGGAAAGGCAGACAGCAAAATAGTAGTTTCATCTGCACCATGACGCCTAACAGTTGAGCAGGTAAGCCATGAAACTTGGGTATTAGGTTGATTAACGTAGTCTTCAGTTCAAAATATGGAGCCAGATTTGGGTGACGCACTTGATATGGTTACAGTGTAAAGTCTGGAGTGCCTGCTTCCTGGAGAGTAATCTTTCTGGGCTCTGCCATATTACCTGCACGTAAATCAACAGAATCAATAGTAAAGGAGCTTGTTTCTTCCTCAGATGGCGCTTCAGATTTGCCTTCAGAAGAGACTGGTGAATTGGTAGTAACCACTTCACCACCCTCAGAGGCTAACCAACACCGAGCACACCTAATACGTGAAATAGTTCTTTCAATTTCAGGATCAAACGCGGCTAAGCTCGGATCAGGCAGCGAACGCATCATTCACTGAAAGAAACATACAGCTCATGGTATTAGAATGAAATAAAATATGCAAAAATTGAAAAATTAAAAATATTTACACCAACTAATAATTTAGCACGCTATGCAATTCCCCAGCAACGGCGCCAAAAATTGATGCAGCGAAAAATTTCCGATTAAGAGTTTATAATAATAACAGCATTGCAAGTACAGTTCTTAACCAACAAAAATCCACTTATCAATTTAGAAGGGTTGTCACAAATTTAGAATAAAAATACTGGGAGTAGGAATCCCAGGTCGTCTCCCAACGAGTTGACAAAAGGGTGCTATTTTATAAGTCAGGAATTTTTCGAGGAATTTTGAGAGTTGGGGAACAGAAAAATAGAGGATTGTGAATTAAAGCAATGTAAATTAAAAGAAATTTATATAATCAAATAAAAAGCCTTGACTGGGGAAAGATTAATTAGAAGTTCTATCCTTTTTGGATTTTTCCGAGTATAGTATCAAGAGGTTGTTGTTTTCACTTAGTTAACCCTTACTAAATAAAGGAAAGTCAAGTGATTGAGCTAACTCTTATTCACAAGTCCTAATCCTCTTCCTTGGGAAGGATTAGCGTTAGTGCCTAGAGAGTTAGCCAACAATTTCCAATTTAACTAATCACTTGAGCATTCCAACTCAAGGGTCTCCTTTTAATCAACCCCCAAGTCAAGTTGGGAGTCTACTCTATTGACATGAATACAACGTTCATAGAAATATATGAAGAAGACATGATAAATTAAATAAAATAGGAATTGAAAATTAATTAAAAGTAAAAATAGTTCTTTGCATTAATAAACCCCAAAATGTAACATCCTTATCTGAACAGGGTTAATAAGTAATCAAAAGAGTAAAGGAATAAGAAAGCAAACTAAAATAATGAGACTTCAACGGAGGTAATGACTCTTCTCAATATCCAAAGCAAAACCATAAACTATAAAAACTATGAGTGTGTAGAAAACCTAGAGGAAGAGTAATTTCTCTCTAAGATTCCAATCTAAAACTAAAAACTATGCGAATGAGAATGTGTCTTGAGTCTCTGCTTGTCCCCTGGCTCTAGTGTGTGTTTCTGGGCCGAAAACTAGGTTTAGACTTGGTCCAAAATTGCCCCCAGCATTTTCTGTGATTTCTACAGATTGCGCACATCATGCGTACGCGTCAGTCACGCGTACACGTCGCTGGTCATTTTCGCGTATCACGCGTACGCGTCAGGCACGCGCACGCGTCGCTGTGCGAACTCCAATTCACACGCACGCATGCTGGTTATCTCCTTTATTTCTTGTGCTCCTTCCATTTATGCAAGCTTCCTTTCTATCCTCTAAGCCATTCCTGCCCTATAAAACCTGAAAACACTTAACACACAGATCACGGCATCGAATGGTATAAAGGGGAATTAAAAATACACAATTTAAAGGCTTAGGAAGCAAGTTTTCAACCATAGAGTAGAATTGGGAAGGAATTGTAAAATCATGCAAATTGTATGAATAAGTGTACAAAGAATTGATAAAAACCACTCAATTGAGTACAAGATAAACCATAAAATAGTGGTTCATCAGGAAGCATGCAAAAGTGGAAGGAATACAAGAAACTGAAGGAATTGCTGAGCTGTCAAGCCTGACCTCTTCGTACTAAATCGACCATAACTTGAGCTACAAAGGTCCAAATGAGGCGGTTCTAGTTGCGTTGGAAAGCTAACATCCGGGGCTTCAAAATGATATGAAATTTACCATAGTTGCCATGCTGTTAGGCGACGTGCACGCGTGCATCACGTGTATGCATGACTTTACAAAAGTTCAACGACGCGTACGCGTGGGTGACGCGTACGCGTGGGTGATGCGTACGCGTGACAGAGCCACGTGCTGGACGCATCAGAAAACGCTGGGAGCGATTTCTGGGCTCCTTTTGACCCAGTTTTTGGCCCAGAAAACATAGATTAGAGGCTGCAAAGTGGGGGAATCAATTATTCATCCATACAACTTTCATACATATAATTTTAGGTTTTAGATGTAGTTTTCTAGAGACTTGATTTTCCTTTTTAATGCAATTTGAGGTATTTCATGTTTATTGCTTCTTCCTTTATTTGTTATCATTGATGCTTGCAATTGGTGGTTTAGATTTAATATTCCTTGCTAGTTTCCTACATTTTTATGTTATGCCTTCCAAGTGTTTGCTAAAATGCTTGGGAGGGTTTTAAGTTAGATTTTTATGTTCTTGGCTTTGGTTGAGTAATTGGAGACTCTTGAGTTATCAAACTCCTTTGTTGATTGATAATTGAAAGTTGCTAGTTGATTTGAATCCATCTAAAGCTAGTCTTTTCTTAGGAGTTAACTAGGACTTGAGGAATCAAATTGATTCATCCACTTGACTTTCCTTCATAGTTAGAGGTTAACTAGTGGGAGCAATGAACAATTCTCATCACAATTGATAAGGATAACTAGGATAGGACTTATAATTTTCATACCTTGCCAAGAGTTTTCTTAGTTATTAATTTAATTTCTTGCCATTTTATTTCCTTGTTCCTTATCTCAAAAACCTAAAAAGATATTTTCCCATAACCAATAATAACTACACTTCCCTGCAATTCCTTGAGAGACGACCTAAGGTTTAAATACTTCGGTTTATTTTATTGGCTTTGCTTTAGTGACAACCAAATTTTTGTATGAAAGGATTCTTTGTTGGTTTAGAAACTATACTAGCAATGAGAATTTATTGTGAATTCTAAACCATCAAAAATCCGTTCATCAAAATGGCGCCATTGCCAGGGACTTGCAAACGTGTGCCTTATTGTTGGTTATTGTGAATATTGTGAATAATTTTACTTTTTCGTTTCTTTGTTAGTATTTCTAGTTTTAGGAGTTTAGTTTCATTATTCCTTATTAGTTTTTGTTTTTATTTTCTCTCGATACTATGAATTCTCACCCCTTTGGCTACGAGTTTGGTTCAAATCATGTTGTAGGGAATGGAAGCTATAATAAGAACATGCATCAAGGATGGAACAATCAAAGGTGGGAGGAGCCACAAGGATTTGATCAACCTTTTCAACAACAACCCCCTCCAATGTGCCATGAGAAACAACCATTCTATGATGCATCCTAAGACCATGGTTACGGTGGACTTTTTCGTGACAACCAACCCCCACCAACGTACTATGAGCAAGAGCCATTCCGAGGTACACATCAAGACAATGGATATGGTGGACCTCCTTGTAGTTACCAGCAATCCCCACCATATCAATCTAATGGATGTGGTAGTCCTTATTGTACTTGTCAACAACCACCACCATATGCCTATGAACCCCTTCTTCAACATAGCTTTAAACCACCATACTCACAAGCCCCCTACTACCAAACAGCCTTATATGATCCTAACCCATATCCACCATATCAACCACCCTGTGAGCCATATGAACCATACATAGAACCACCCTAATTTCAACCCAATTACTCCCAAGAACCACCACCTCCATATACACCATATCCATATCCATCAACCCAAGAGCCATATGATCCTAATCATGCAATCCGAGCGGAACAAGAATCAAAGGATCGTCTCCAGGAAATAATGGATCGGTTTCATGCAACCTTTCATCAATTGGACCAAGGGGTAAGCCGAATAGCACCCGAAGCTCTCTTGGCTAAAGAAACTCAACTTGAGAACCAAGGATTGAAGTGTGTTGTGCAACAAGTGAAAAAGATGGAGAGTGTTGAACCACCACATCCTTATTATGATGAACCACCCTCTTATCATGAACCTTTCTTCCCAAGTAATGAGCCCTCATATCCACCTCAATCTTCAATGCATGACACTCTTGGTGTTCTTCTTCAAGGGAAAAGAGAGATGAAAAGGGAAGTACTAGAATTCACGGCTGCCTTGACCGAGGTAGTAAATCGATTAGCTTCCCAATATTTGGACACTCAAAGTACTCCCATGGCTACATGTGGAGAATCATTAGAAGAGCCTAGCATGAAGGAAACACTAGAAACTCTGGTGGACAATGAGGAACATGGCTTTGTATTGGAACAAGTGGAGGAAGCCATAATAGTTGAAGAGGAAGAAGTGGTTGAAGACTTAGGAGACGCTGAACCTCTATGGGAATCTAGAGTTGTAGAGTATTCCTCCAAGAAGGTTGAAATTGATGTCAAGAAGGCCAGTGCACAACCTCCATGGCATATTCCTTATGAAGAATTGGATGGGATAGATCAAGAAGCAAGTTCCCTTGGTGATGAGGATCATGAATCAAGTCCTCCTAGTGATGAATCTACATCCGCAAATGAACTCCTTGAATATGAAGACTCTTCTCTGATTGAGTCTGAGAATGATGTGGAAATGGAAGTCCTTCGCAAGGGTTGGACGGGAGTTGAGTACGCTCTGTCAAGAACGTTGGAGACTTCTCTACCTAGGTTGTCATCTACTCCTTCATTTGAGTGGGTAAGACTTGTCTCTATTCGCCTTCCCGTTCCACTTGAATATGGTATTCTTGAAACCAATGGTCAACTTAGGAGACTTTGTGGAATTAAGCGTAAGAGAAGGATGTTTAGTGGTTAGAGTTGTAAATCAAGGCTCATCAAGGTTGATACTTCAAGAACTAGATGCAAGGGTGGAACTAGTGAACATTTGGTTGGATCTAAGAGCAGAGTTTGGTACTGCATTGAGAATTCGGACTGCTTGTCACTCGATTGGGACAATGGTGATCCACTTCAAGACGGGTGTAGAAACGAGATTTGGGATCTGGGCATACAGGAGGATCAATTTTGGGGGCTCAAAGCTTGTGAAGAACTCCATCAAAGCTTGGGGAATTTACTTGGAATAGATAGAGATTATTGGAAGTCCAAGCATTAGTGGCAGTTTCAAGATGAGTTCAAGCACAAGCAACCATGACAAGGAGCCCACCAAATGTCCAACTTAAGGACAATAACTAAAAGTGCCAGGTGGGAGACAACCCACCATGGTATGATCGTTCCTTTTCATTTCTAGTTTTATTTTATTTTGTTTTTCATAAGTATTCATTCATAATTTCTGCATAATCACCTATATTCTGCATTAAAAAAGGGGGGATCGACGCGCAAACGTCTATGATGTGCACGCGTCATGTGTGACTACGCAACAAAGAGAAAACGAACAGAGAGTTGCGCGAGAGCTATGCAGGAGGGGTGCTTTACGCACAAGCAACCCCACGCGTACGCGTACCTTATGCGTGCATGTCCTCTGTAATTTTTACCATCCACGCGTAAGCGTCAGTAACGCGTACGCGTGGGATGAAAATCGGCGTTGTATGGCTAAGTGAACAGAGAGTTATGTTGGAAGAAGGCTGGAATTGCGCATTTAGCACGCGAGTAGTCATGCGTTTGAGTGACCGACGCTCACGTGTCAGTGTCATTTTCGGCCACCCACGCGTACGCGTAGGTGACGCTTACACGTCGAATGACCAACTCAGTTTTCACGATTACGCGTGATGCACGCGTACGCGTCGCGTCCCATTTTTCATTCCCTTCTCCTTTCTTCTATCCTTTCTCCTTCTTTCCTCCTCCTTTCTTACTTTCTTCTTCTTCATTTCTTTAACCTCTCACCCTTACTCTCTTTCATTCTATTTTTCTTATTGCATTTGCATACCTTCACTAATTGCATTTTAATTTTGTGCATGTTTTCTTTTTCTTTTCTAAATCTGATACTTTTTCTTCAGTGTTGAATGTTCTTATTCAACTATTGTATCTTTTCTTGCATTATTTTGGTGCTCAGTGACTTGTTTTACACTGTTGGGTGATATTATTTATCTGTCAATGCCAATCTTTTATGATACCTATATTCCTTTTGCATTGACATGAATTTATATCATCTCTCATTACCTACTATCTCTTCTCCATTGTTGCAATTTTTGCACTATTGATATGTCGTTTGCTTCTATTATTTTCTCACGTACATGTTGTAGCTACCATGTAATTGGGACCCTTATTATTTGGCATTAATCCACCCATATTTTATTTGTTTTCTATCTTTGTTTCTGGGTTACTTTTCTTCTTTTCCTCTTCTTTCAGAATGGGCACCGAGAAAGGAAAAGAGAAGCTTCTCAATGGGGCAACAGACAAGTCCATCTGCAAAATCTATGGAGAAAAGCATCAGTTGTAGCCACCCGTCCACTTGCACATCTCAACATGCACCGAGGACGGTGCAATCTTTAAGTGTGGGGAGGTCGATACCGACTTCCGTGGGTTAGTTATTTCTTACTTCAACACCAATGTTTAATTTTTCTTGTAATTAGTTGTTGCATTTGCATGTTTGATTGCATGTTTGTTTGTTTTTGTGCATTTAGCTACTACTTGGTTGAAGTAACATTTTCTTTTTCTATGAAACTTTTTATAGTATTTCACTAATTTAAATTAAATTTTTTTGTTAAACCTTGCTTGAAGAATTTTATTTTGGTACATGGTTTAGAGCTCGAACATACAAAACCAGTGAGATTTTGAGCCTATTTGATTGGTTGCATTTTACTAACCAATATTTTATTTTTAGTGTATATTTTTCTCTCTAAAATTATGATCTTTGTCTTGCTTAATTCTATATTTCCATTATTTGATGTATGCATGTACTTATATGATTGAGGCCTTGTTTCACTGAGCTTACATACCCATATGGCCTTAACCTTTTCATTATCCTTTGTAAACCAATGTTGAGCCTACTTATCCCAATTGTTCTTTACTCTAGCACATCATTAACTCTAAGCGTAAAACAATAATGTCCTTAATTTGAATCCTTGGTTAGTTTAGACTAGTGAGAGTGTTCATGATTTAAGTGTGGGAAAGTTGGGTTTGGAAACATTTGGTTTTAAGAATTGGGTGTTGTATATCTTTATGAAAATGTGAAAGAAATGTTTAGGACATGTTCATGCATTCAATAATTTAACCATATGCATTGAAAATAATAATAATAATAATAAAAATAAAAAATAAATAAAATAAAATAAAATCAAAAAGAAAAAAAAAGGAGAAAAAGAAAAGAAAAAGAGAAAATAATAAAAGGGGACAAAATGCCCCAAAGTAAATTGTGATAGCAATGCATATGTACTGTACTCAAAATCGGATGCATGAATATGTGGTAAACATAGTAAATGGGTAGTTAGATTTTGTATTGTGATTACATGGATTGTCTTAAGTTAGGTGGGAAATTTAAGTTAATTAAGGATTCAGATTTTAGTCCACTTGGCCAAATACAATCCTACCTTGACACTGACCACATTACAACCCTTAAAAGACCTCTTGATATGTGTATTTGTGCATTAAATTTTTGTTGATTGGTAGAAGAAGAGCAAGTCTTAGAAAGCAAGGTTAGTAGAGAATTGAGAGAATCGAACCTTAAACACTTGAGTAATTAGAGTGTATACACTTCCGGTGAGGGTTCGATGCTCGATTCTTTGTTCCCGACCTTCATGAGTTATTTTCTTCTGCAAGTTTACTTGTACTTTATTTTGTGATTTGAATTAGTGGAATCCAGTTTATGTTTGTCTTGGAGAATTTGTTTACTTTTAACCAAGTAGGTAAAAGCATTTTTGTATGTAGTTGCATTTATATAGATAGGTTGCATTTCATAAGTTTTACCATTTCTCTTCACTCCCTTATAACTTCTCTTGACCTTAGCATGAGGACATGCTAATTTTTAAGTGTGGGGAGATTTGATGCACCACTATTTCGTGGTACATTTTATGCTTAATTGAGTGGATTTTATCCACTAAACTCACACTTATTCATATAATTCGCATGTTTTATATTTTCCTTCCTAATTTTGTGCTATGATTGAAAACATGCTTCTTTGGCCTTAAAGTTGCTATGTTTAATCCTCTCTTATTATCATTCGATGCCTTGATATGTTTGTTAAGTACTTTCAAGGTTTATAGGGAAGGAATGGCTTAGAGGATGGAAAGGAAGCATGCAAAAGTGGAAGGAATAAAGAAACTGAAGGAATTGCTGAGCTGTCAAGCCTGACCTCTTCGTACTAAATCAACCATAACTTGAGCTACAGAGGTCCAAATGAGGCAGTTCCAATTGTGTTGGAAAGCTAACATCTGGGGCTTTAAAATGATATGCAATTTGCCATAGTTGCCATGCTGTTAGAAGATGCGCACGCGTGTATCACGCGTACGCGTGACTTTGCAAAAGTTCAGCGACTCGTACGCGTGGGTGACGCATACGCGTGATAGAGCCACGTGCTGAACGCATCAGAAAATGATGGGGACGATTTCTCGGCTCCTTTTGATCCAGTTTTCAGCCCAGAAAACACAGATTAGAGGCTGCAGAGTAGGGGAATCAATTATTCATCCATACAACTTTCATACACATAATTTTAGGTTTTAAATATAGTTTTCTAGAGAGAGAGGCTCTCTCCTCTCTCTAGGTTTTAGGATTCTTAGGTTTAGCTATTTTTAATTTCAGATTTCTACTTTATTTCTATTTAGTTTCTCTTCTACTTTTAATTATTCTACTACTCTAGTTTATCTTCTCTTGTTGCTTTATTTATGTTGCCAATTTAGTTTATGATTTCTCATGTTAGACTTGATTTCCCTTTTAATGCAATTTGAGGTATTTCATGTTTATTGATTCTTCCTTTATTTGTTATCATTGATGCTTGCAATTGGTGATTTAGATTTAATATTCCTTGCTAGTTTCCTATGTTTTTATGTTATGCCTTCCAAGTGTTTGATAAAATGCTTAGGAGGGTTTTAAGTTAGATTTTTATGTTCTTGGCTTTGGTTGAGTAATTGGAGACTCTTGAGTTATCAAACTCATTTGTTGATTGATAATTGAAAATTGCTAGTTGATTTGAATCCCTTTAAAGCTAGTCTTTCCTTAGGAGTTGACTAGGACTTGAGGAATCAAATTGATTCATTCACTTGACTTTCCTTCATAGTTAGAGGTTAACTAAGTGGGAGCAATGAACAATTCTCATCACAATTGATAAGGATAACTAGGATAGGACTTCTAATTTTCAAACCTTGCTAAGAATTTTCTTAGTTATTAATTTAATTTCTTGCCATTTTATTTCCTTGTTCCTTATCTCAAAAACCCAAAAAGATATTTTCCCATAACCAATAATAACTACACTTCCCTGCAATTCCTTGAGAGACGACCTGAGGTTTAAATACTTCGGTTTATTTTGTTGGGTTTGCTTTAGTGACAACCAAATTTTTGTATGAAAGGATTCTTTGTTGGTTTAGAAACTATACTAGCAACGAGAATTTATTGTGAATTCTAAACCGTCAAAAATTCGTTCATCAGATCTATACAGGTATCTGAGATAATCCAAATAAATTTTTTTTATGATGATCCATTGCACATGCCTTCTGAGGTCATCATACATGAAATAACTTAACTAAGCAGATCATAAATATAGATTGTTTTAATAAATTCTTCTATTGTTGCTCCTTGATACAGCTTCTTTTGCATGTAGTAACGTGTCATGTTTCAATAAAAATTACAAATGTTGATGGCTGCCCACATCCTAAAAGAGACTACATTTGGAAAAAATTATGCATCAGATAAGGTAAAGGACTAATGATACCTATTAGTTACAGTTTTAGTTCTCAATAAGCTTCTGGTTTCATGTAGATTTGGAGAAAAGACTGAACATGGACTTTGAATTCAATGTTGACTTAATAAATGTGCATCTTAGTGGGGCAAGAAGATTTAGTGATGCTATTGTTCTTGGGTATCAACTGCAAAGGGCCATTGGCCGAGTCGTTGCAATCCCAGAATGGTATGTAAATGCTGAAAGCCAACTTGGCCGGCGACCATCAGATCAACCAGCAGATTTTAAAAGCGCTTTGGTTGAATCATAAGTTTCATTTTACTTCAAGTTCTTGTTTTAATTTCTTCTTGTCACTTTTAATACAAAAGTGGTTCTTGTCTATTGAAAAAAATACTGTTCACAAGATTTCTTTATTAAGTCTTAAAAACAGGAAACAAAACCAAAACAAAAGCGATATTTTTGTAAATAAACTGCAAATGTTTTATGTAAAAGAAATAGACTCCAATTTTCTTGCATGTGAAGAGACAAGATAATTGCCTCTTTATTTCCTTGTATTCTTTCTTCAGTGTAATAGATGACTTTGAGATTCTGCACCGAAATGTTTAAGGTTTTCCAGATAATGTGGCTTTCTTACATAGCTTAATTGAATTACATACGAACCCCAAAAGGCGGGAGAGTAGAGCTGCAGTTTCTTTGTTCAACTAGGAGGTCTTGATCATTTCCAATTTTTATTTATTTTATTTTTGTGATATTACATTACAGAATTTGTTAAATTCAAATACCTGTTCTTTTTGTTATTCCTTCTTTCAATTTTTGATGTTGAATCATTATGATAGGGAGAAATATATGTGACAAGAGCTCCTGGAAGCTTAGATGTCATGGGCGGTATTGCTGACTATTCTGGAAGCATTGTTCTTCAGGTTGTATCTCTATCTCTCCTGTACAAGCATAACATTAGTGATATGAAAAGTTAAGCATCAGCACATAACATGTCCCCGAACTAAAAGGTCAATACTTTAATTGACAATTACTTGAATGAATAAAAGTCTCATAGGTGCTTCTTGTTGAGATAGTAATAATGTAAAAGAGTCCTAAAAGTTAAAGCTATTAATTAGGTAGAGCCTCATACATAGTTAATTCAGAATGTTATTGACCCAACAGGTTATTCCAAAAAATATAGACAAACATTCACTCAAAGGAGCCTGCTGTGTTGCTGTACAAATTCAATTTGAGATATCATATTAACATTGCTTCTTTTGTAACATTATCTTGTAGATGCCAATCAAAGAAGCCTGCCATGTTGCTCTACAAAGTCGCCATCCTCAATCTCTTTGGATGAGGACTATGATGATGATGAGGATGAAGATGACACTGAAGACTATAGCTGATAGTTTTAGTATGGTTGAACAATATACTGAGAATTATAGTTGATGTATCAATACACTTTATTTATGTTTTGAATTATATTGACTTGCTTGTTTATAGTACTTTTCTTTTAGTTTGATAATACGATAAATTTATTTATTTTTTTGAAATATTATAAATATTCAAATACAAATTAGATAAAAATTTGCATTTATTAAATTTGTATTTTGTTTTGTATGAAAACAAGTTTATTTTGTAATGAAAAAATCTCAAAAAAATTATTTTACCTTATTGGCGGATTTACAGATAGATTTTTTGTCTATATTCAGAGTTTAGAATGGCTTTACAAGGTTTCAATTACCGACGAAAAATCTGTTGGAAAATCTGTTGCCAAATACTGACGGAAAATCCATCAAAAAATCTGTCTCTAATTACCGATCGAAAATCTGTCTTTAATTACAGATGAAAAATTTGTCTCTAATTACCGATGAAAAATCCGTCGAAAAGTTTGACGTTCCAGGAAAATGGAGGGGAGAATTTACCGAGAGAAAATCTGTCGGCAACTAGTGGAATCTTTCGGTAAATTACCGACGAAAAAAATTCGTCGGTAAATAATTTCCGACGAGACTTTTACAAAGGGACAAAATCTGTCGGTAATTTCATCAGTAACCAAAAATCCGTCTATAATAAAGACTAAATCTATCTGTATTAAGCAATTTTCTAGTTGTGTCACTCAATTTCTCTCTTTCTTTCTTAAATTCCATTCGGTGGAATGAATGGATGAAGCCTAAGTATAGTATATATATATATATATATGGTTATACCTAAGCTATGTTTGGCTTTCTTTCTTTTGCTTTCACATTGGTTTCGGCCAAGTAAATGATTCCCTTTCCCTTATTCCCTTATCAAATATTAAAAAATATTTAAAAATTCTAATAGATTTTAAACTCAAAGTATCATAAAATTTAATTTAATTATTTTTAAGAAAATAATTTTTTTTTAAATAAAATAATAAATCATGAGTAACTCATTATTTAATTTTTCAAAAACTCGGGGTATTATATCACGTGGGTGAGAGAAGAGAGAAGAGAGAATGAGTTTGGTTGCTTTGGTTTTAGTTCATATGAGAGTGAGGTTTTCTTCCTTTGATAGCAACCATTTTCATGGGCTATGAATGTGAAGAGCTAATTTTTTTTATCATGGGCCTGGACTATCATTGGACCTTGTTTGCTTGTTATTGGGCCTATTTGGTTTCTGTATATTACTGCACAATAAACAAACTTAATCACACGTATAATTGGGCTTTTAACCCAATAATAATATTTAGTCATCATCACTTAATTTATTATTTCTTTAAATTCAACAATCTTGGATTTATTATTTCTTTAAACTCAACAATATCCCCCTTGATGACAAACATTAAAAATGAATTGTAAATAAAAAAATGAGAAGAATTTAATAGACTTCCCTTTGATGTTTAATTTTTTATTTGGACTCCCATTTCTTTCATTCACTTGGCTCTTTCTAAATGTGAGTTTTTCTTCAACCTGTAATAATTATTCAAGTAATTTTTATGCAGAAAATATACTCACAAATAATGCTAATTATCAAAATAATCCAACCAGCCATATCTTTTGAACTAGCCCGATAGCTTGTTTTTCAGAAAATTTTATAAGTTATTAATCACCATTCAACATCAACCAATTATAAATCAAATATTAATAAAAAAAAATCAGAGTTGTAATCAATCAATATTTTAAAATAGCAGCCTCAACTAATTAGTACCAAATAATCCATAAATAATTCATACTAAAAATAACAGTACTAATTGTTCATGAATTAAACAACTACCAATTATTCATGAATTAATTATTCTAATAATTCATTTTGAAACTCATTCCCCCTTTTGTTATCAAGGAAGGGTAGTATTCTTTGCACAAAAATTTATTAGGCATCAAGAGGTGTATCAGTTCAGGTAAAAATTCTACAAAGTCAATATTACAATTATCCAAAATAAATTGAAAAGTATCAAATTAATATAATTTAAACAACAGAAAAGTAGATTTCCAAAAACAACAGTAGTGACAAGGTGCTAGACATTAGATCCTTTATCCTCGATTTCCAAAATATCTTCTTCTTCATGCTCAAACATCATTTAGCCATCCTCCAATGATTCAATGTACTTGAAAAGTATTTTAACTCTGGTTTGGGACTTTCTTAAAGATTTTTTATTTTGAATTGCAAGTGTCCTAACTTGTTAGCTAGAGTTGATCATGTGCTTGGTCAAGTTCATAAACTCAGGTAAAACATCTTTTATAATCCCATTAACCAAGTATTTGTTGGAAGTTGATGTACCAGCAGTATATGAAAGAGGGATACTTTCATCATCTTCTTCTTCCATAATCGTATCTCTGGTAGCCTTAGTCCCTTTTTCCCTTTGTCTGTTTGACTGCATCACTACCTTTAAGAGATAAAATTATATTCTCTTGGGTCTCGTTGTTCATATGATAATGGAACATTTTTGTCACTTTTGATGCAATCATACATATAGATCAAATAAGCAAAAGAAATTTCAGTTTTGTTGATGATGGCTGATGAGCGGATAATTTATACGCTTTTTGGCATTGTTTTTAGGTAGTTTTTAGTATGTTTTAGTTACTTTTTATTATATTTTTTATTAATTTTTATTCAAAAATTATATTTCTGGACTTTACTATGAGTTTGTGTATTTTTCTGTGATTTCAGGTATTTTCTGGCTGAAATTGAGGGACCTGAGCAAAAATCTGATTCAGAGGCTGAAAAAAGACTGCAGATGCTGTTGGATTCTGACCTCCCTGTACTCGAAGTGGATTTTCTGGAGTTACAGAAGCCCAATCAACATGCTCTCAATTGCGTTGGAAAGTAGACATCCTGGGCTTTCCAGAAATATATAATAGTTCATAATTTGTCTGAGTTTTGATGACGCAAACTAGCATTTAAATGCCAACTTTCTACCCTATTATGGCGTTAAACGCCAGAACTGGCATAAAAGCTGGAGTTAAACGCCCAAACTGGCACCAAAGCTGGTGTTTAACTCCAAAAAAAGTCTCTACATGTGAAAGCTTCAATGCTCAGCCCAAGCACACACCAAGTGGGCCCGGAAGTAGATTTCTGCATCATTTACTTATTTCTGTAAACCCTAGGTTACTAGTTCATTATAAATAGGACCTTTTGCTATTGTATTTTTATCTTCAGATCATTTTTGAGACTATCTTTGTATCACTGTTGATCTCTTGATCATGTTTAGGGGGCTGGCCATTCGGCCATGCCTAGACCTTATTTTTATGTATTTTCAATGGTGGAGTTTCTACACCCCATAGATTAAGGTGTGGAGCTCTGCTGTTCCTCATGAATCAATGCGAAGTACTACTGTTTTTCTATTCAATTCAAGCTTATTCTCATTCTAAGATATTCATTCGCACACAAGAATATGATGAATGTGATGATTATGTGACACTCATCACCATTCTCACTTATGAACGCATGCCTGACAACCACTTCCGTTCTACATGAAAACAAGCTTGAATGTGTATCTCTTGGGTTTCTAATCTAAGATTAAAACCTTCGTGGTATAGGCTAGAATTATTGGCGGCCATTCTTGAGATCCGGAAAGTCTAAACCTTGTCTGTGGTATTCCGAGTAGGATCTGGGAAGGGATGACTGTGACGAGCTTCAAACTCGCGAGTGTTGGGCGTAGTGACAGATGCAAAAAGGATCAATGGATCCTATTCCAACATGAGTGAGAACCAACAGATGATTAGTCGTGCGGTGACAGCGCATTTGGACCATTTTCACTGAGAGGACGAATGGTAGCCATTGACAACAGTGATCCCCCAACATACAGCTTGCCATGGAAAGGAGTATGAATGATTGGATGAAGACAATAGGAAAGCAGAGGTTCAGAAGGAACAAAGCATCTTCATACGCTTATCTGAAATCCCACCAATGAATTACATAAGTATTTCTATCTTATTTTCTGTTTTAATTATATTTTAATTATCAAAATCCCATAACCATTTGAAATCGCCTGACTGAGATTTATAAGGATGACCATAGCTTGCTTCAAGCCGACAATCTCCGTGGGATCGACCCTTACTCACGTAAGGTATTACTTGGACGACCCAATGCACTTGCTGGTCAGCTGCACGGAGTTGTGTGAAAAGTGTGCAATCACAATTTCGTGTACTAATGGCATAGAAAACCAAGGTGTCACAAAGAATAACTCGTTGATATGAACCACTTTGAGGTTAGAGAATGTGGTTGATGATGTGGTGTAATTGGGCTTTAACAGGACCTAAAGCACGATGGTTGGGGGTTACACCATCCATGAGGGAAATGTTCTCACATATATTGGTCAAAACATCTTTGTGAAATACCCATATCATTGTCCCATTTTTTAGTGATATAGGCATTGACGCCTGATAAATCCCAATTTTGTGGTTTATCTTGTGTTGTATTTAGGGGGTTTTATCAACTTATCTCACATTTATTTAATGAAATAGCATGTTTTGTGAAATTCTCTTAATTTGTGCTTAAGAGTTAAAAACATGCTTTTTGAGCCTTTAATTTGCTAAATTTAATTCACTTTGATTCCACTCGATGCCTTGATATGTTTGTTAAGTGATTTCAGGTTTAAGAGGCAAGGATTGGATCAAAAGAAGTGAAGAAAAAGCATGCAAAGTGGAGAATTCATGAAGAAATGAGGATTTGCAGAATTCATGGCGACGCGTGTACGTGGTCCACGCGTACGTGTGGGAAGGAAATCTGCCAGGCGACGCATACGCGTGACCCATGTGTACGCATGACAAGCAGCACGTGACCTCATTAAAGGCAACACGTTGGGGGCGATTTTTTAGCCATCCACGCCCAAATCCAAGTCATTTTTGAAGCAATTTGATGCAGAATTCAAGAGGGAACAAATGGGGAGCAATTAGATAGTGTAGGAATCATGTTTTAGGTTAGTTCTAGAGAGAGAAGCTCCCTCTTCTCTCTAGAAATTAGGGTTCTTAGTTTAATTGTCTATTAGATTTAGGGTTTAATTCTTATTTTCATCTAGTTTCTTCTATCTTTTCTTGTTCTATTGCCTTAATTTCCTTAGTTTATCTTATTAATTTCTCATTTTGGGCATTTTTTATGTTTATGAACTCTTGTTAATCCAATTTCATTCAAGGCAATTTGATGTTTGATGTTCTTTTAGTGTTTATTTGAGTTGTTATTGTTATTTTCTTGCATTTGGTAGTTTTAGATTTTATTATTCTTGCCCTTTTACCATGCTTTCCTTTTATGTCTTCCAAGTGTTTGACAAAATGCTTGGTTGGGCTTTAGAGTATATTTTGAGTATTCTTGGTTTAGAAAGAGAAATTAGGCAATCTTGAGTTATTAATACCCAATTTAGATTGGTGATCTAAAGTTGTTAGTTAATCTTGTTTCCATTGACATTACTTATGGATTAGGGTTAACTAGGCATATTTGACTTTCTTCCGATGTGAAGATAATGTAATAGGCTTAGCTCTTTGTAACACCCTACCACACAGAGTCTTATACTTAAGTCATAAAACAGAGGTGACGAGGTATTACGACCTCTAGAAATAAAATTTATTACATATAGTAGTATGAAAAGGTTTATAACTAGGAGCCTTTGAAGAAAAAGGGGTAATTCAAAACCGGTAAATCGAAAAGCGTAACACGATCACGTAAACGAAACAGATATAAGAGAAGCTAACACGAGAAGATATACAAAAGAGTGCCAAAAATACAGATATCAAGGCTCAGGACTCGGTTTGCAAAGGTAACCGGTCTGAGCATAACAGTATACATATATATATATATATATATATATATATATATATATATATATATATATATAGTAGGAAATCCCAAAAGAACCCAAGACACAAAATACAATACCTATTTCTCCAAAATGACCTCTAAGAGGAGTCAATACAGTATATATATATATATATATATATAATCAGTGGAGAATATAAGTATCTAAACAAATATATAGAGTCAAAATAAAAATCCCGAGAGCTAAGGATCTTCGCCAAAATAGAAGTCTCCAGCATGCCTCAGCGAGGAGCCTCACGTCCTGCATCTGAAAACTACAAAATCCGCATGGGTGAGAACCGGAGGTTCTCAGCATGGTAACAGTGCCCAAATATCTAACATATGTAATGTCCTGGGAAAGCCGAAGACAATCCTAGAACTTCCAGTTATAATCAAAACGTATAAATATACTAAACCATGAGAAATGTAAAAGTAGGCAACTAACTTAAGGGTCTTCAATCTAACTAAATATCCCCTTTTCAAGTCCTTCAAACCTCCCAACTGTCAACAGTAAAGATATGCAAACACAAGTATGTAACACAAAAAATGCACAAGTAGAAAGCAAGTAAGACAATTAGACAATTAGCAAGTAATGATGCAATCAGTTAGGCATTTCCAAATAAATCACATATAATGCATATGATGCATGCCTATCCTAGTGGATGATGAGTCTCATCTATCGATTGCAAAGCCAATCCGACATCTCCTGCTAGCTAACTTGATGGTTTGAGGATCACGACGGTTCGAAAATAGAAAAACGATCTCTTCGTTGGTAGTACAGTCCAAATTAAACCAACAAATGATCATCAAAATCAAAGTTTAATATTTCTAATTCAAATTAACCGAGAGTCTTTCAACCTCGGTCGTTCTCCCTAGGAATGCAAATGGAATATTACGCTTTCGGTTGTTAAGAGGACAAAAGGGGTTTTGTAATCAAAGAACTAAGGATTAAAAGAACTAAGTAATAAAATAACTAAGTAATAATCAAAATTGGAAGTAATGCAAGCAACAAGGAATAAATTCAAAACAGTGAAAATGCTATAAATGCAATAAAAGAGCCTTGACTTGGGAATGAGTATCCAAGGAATCCTATCATCACCATAACCACAACTATGGTAATTATGATGAGTCAATCTCGCCTAGTCAACCCCAACCATCGAGGAGTAAGTCAAGCAAGCATAATTGACCTTAATCCATAAGTCCTAGCTAACTTACCAAACTAGTTGATAAAAAGCTAGCGTCAATGGAAACAAGAGTCAACTAACTACCCAAGAATTACCACTAAATGTCGAACATTATGACTCTAGTATCTTAGGAACTCAAATCACAAGCCAAGGTGGGAAAATCTACTCAAAATCTAGAGTTGGCATTTTCACAAACACCTTGTATACATAAAAGTAAAACATGGAAAATTACAAAGTTAAATAGAAAACTATAACCAACTATCAACAAAACCAAACATAAACAAGCAATCAAACATAAAGGAAGCATGAAACACTAAATTCATCAATCAAAACTTCAAGTAACACAAAATTGCAAATATGAACAAGTAACTTGAACCAAAAGAAAATGAAAGTAAAGACAATGTAATTAAAGAGGAAATTGAGAGTACTTACAATTAAAGAAGTGAAAATCCAAAATCAAAGCTTGCTATAAAATACTACAATGGAAATTGATAAACCCTAAGAAAGCTCTTTACTCTACACTACTCCTACTCCTAATACTATGAAAGCTATGTAAAATATGCTTCAATGCTCCCCCCTTGATAAGTATTGAAGTCTCCTTTATATAGCACTCTAAAATAGTATTTCAGCCTTCCAAAAATGAGCCAAGGGCCTCCAAATTCGCGCAGCACGTGTTTCATTAATGAAATCACGTGCAGGGACCCGTGCGGACGCACAGACGTATGGGTCCGCACACGCGGCTGAAAATTGACCTGTACGCATGCACAGGTGCGTGCGTACGCACACAAGGAGATTCTTGCTTGTGCACACGCACACTTTGCTGTGTGTGCTTTTCCTTGTTTTCTTCATGTTTTCTAACTTGTACATGCTTTCTTCCACTTTTGCCTATCTATTCTTGCCTTCAAGGCCTGAAATCACTCACAAACTATATCACAGCATCAAATGACATAAAATTGGAATTAAAAATCACTAATCTAAGCATTAAAACGCATGTTTTCACATTTAAGATCAAATCAGGGATCAAACACAAAAGTATGCTATTTTGGTGCTTAAGTGTGAGTTTGTGTGCTAGAATCCATTCAAATCAAGTCAAAATACATCGAAAAATATGGACTCATCACTAACCATTGGACAGAACACCAAACACGGATCAAGTGGGACAATGCCACAACCCTTGCATCTTACCCGCGTACCCAGAGCAGGGGACAACTTCACCCTGCCTCTTACCCAGGAAGTGTTACATTCTCGGCCTGGAGCAAGCGGCAATAGAACACAGCCCTTGCTTCTTACCCGCAGCCTTTAACCTTCCCGGAGCAAGTGGATAACACCACTGCATCTTACCCAGCTTATTGACTTTCACCCGGAGCAAGTGGATAACACAACTGCATCTTACCTGGAGCACATGCAAAAATACACTTTCATCATCATTACCACTCATTCATTCTCAATTTATACCCGGAGCAAGTGGATAACACCACTGCATCTTACCCGGAGTTCTCACCTCTTACCCGGAGCAAGTGGTTAGCACCACTGCATCTTACCGGGAGGCACATCACAGTAAACTTCAATTTCATTATCTTTATAATTCATTCACCTCAGCCAACCGGCTTAAAATCATAATTCATGATCAGCCACAAGCCATCATCTCATACACAGCCATTTGGCTCATCTTATATGCAGCCATTTGGCTCATCTTACACGCAGCCATTCGGCTCATATCATATACAGTACTCCACCACCCTCCTCCATAACTCATATCATCATTATTAATTATAATTCACCATAATAGCCCCTTTCTTCATTCACAAGTTACCCCTTCCCTAGCTTCCTCTCAATCACTAGGCATTTTACATTAATTTATGATTTAAAAGATAAAAATGGGGGTTTATAAGCCTGAAACAGCGCCTCGGAAGGTCGCAAGCTTGTTGGGAATGTGAAAGACTTGAAAACAAAAGCTTTAGAAAAGAACAAGGTCTCGTGCGTACGCACAGGGGTGTGCATGCGCACGCCCAGAAGCATTTTTAAAAGTGTACGTACACACAGAAAGAAAAATCTCTATTTTTGAGTGCATACACAAGGTGTGCTAGCGCCACCAACAGCATGTCATTCCCAACGTGTGCATACGCATAGCTTGCAAAACCTTAATGATTGTGTGCGCACACAGGTTGTGCTAGCGCTCTCATCAGTGGCCCTTTTCCCGTGTGTGCGTACACATAAGGCTGTGCGTGCACATAGGTCCAAAAATCCACGGGGTGTGTGTGCGCACAGGCCTGTACGTGCACACACAGCCCAAAAATTACAAATTCTGCAAAATTCAGATTTTTGGCCCAAACTTTCAACGATCATATCTCCTTCCACAAAATTCATATTTCTACCAAATTTAAACCATTTTAAAGCTTACGAAATTATCTTTCTTTTGATATAAAAAGCATTCAATTCCAAAAACAATAGCTCAAGATATGATCCGTTGAAGTTCATCAAAATTCCATTTTTACCAAAACTCATAAACTCCCAATTTCTAACACATACACTTTCAAATTCTCATTTAAAACCAACCAAAACTCACCCTTCTAACATCAATCATTTTCAAATCCTCATTCAATCATCAACTCACCAATTCCACAATATTCAACCAAATCTCAATTTAACAAATCTCACATCATAATCAATATTTCATATCTTGATTTCCAAACAAATATTCAATTCATCAATCACGATATATGTATATTCACGTATCAATATCATATTTCTACTCATGCTCATCAACAAGAGCCCCAAACTTATCATCCATTAAACATATCACTCCATATCACATACAACTTTTACATGCTTTGCCAACAATTATCATCATTCACAATCACTCAACCACTACTCAAATATTCATCTCAATCCAATTTATTCAACAACTACATCAACATATCACAATCCACTAAATTCATACACAACAACACAATTCATTTCAATTCATCAACAACATTGATAGTTCAACTCCTATCTTAGGGTCTCTAGCCTAAGTTTTCACACCACATTACATTTTAGATACAGGAAACCGAAACCATACCTTGGTCGATTCCCGTTCAACCCGGAACACTCTCAAATTCAACTTCCAAGGTTTTCCAAACTCCACCAACAGATTTCCAAGCTTGGTGCTCCACTCCAAAACTTTCCAAAATCACCAAACAAGCTCCAATTCACATATATACAATGCCTAAGCCACAATATCACACCCAACACAATAACTCAATACCCAAATGCTTTAATTTAGAATTTTCACTAGGGTTTGAGATCTCTTACCTTACCCAAAGATCAAGAAGGCAAGAACAAGCCTTTTCCTCAAGTTAATTAGATCCTATAACATAAATGAGCTCACAAGTTTCAACATTTTTGCCCAAAATTTTCGAAACTAAGAGCTGGGATTCGAAGAAGAAACTGTAGCTTACCTCAAGAATATTTGTGTGAGTTTTGTAGAGCTTGAAGCCGCGGTTGTGTGGCCACAAATGGTGCATCAATCGGAACTCCGAATCAAAAGTTATGATAAATTGAAGCTTGGAATAAATTGGAACAAGGGTTTCAAACTTTCCCCCTTTTCTTTCTTTGTTTCAGCATGTGTGTGTTAGAGAGGGGAGAGAGAGTGCTGAGTTTGTTTAATGAATGAGGGCTTGGCTGGGCCCTTGGGCCCAATATGGGTCCAGTTGGCCCGGTTTGGCCCGTTCAGCCCAATCTTGGGCCGATTTCTTTAAAATTGGTGTCAAAATTCTCGTTTTAATTTCCTCTATCATATTAAACCATAAAAACCTCATTTCTCATTTTCTAGAATATATTTTAATTTTATGGGTTAATTAGTCATTAATTAACCGGGTTTTACACTCTTGATTATTATTGTGTTATAATTAATGACTAGGATAGAAAGCTTTGATTCTCAATCCTTGCCATGAATGTCTCTTTTTAGTAGTTGTTATCTTTAGTTGTTTGCTTTATTTTCTTGCCATTTAATTTCTTGCACTTTTATCAACCCACCCCGTGAAACTCATAACCAACAATTGAGCACTCGATTGTAATTCCTAGGGAGAACGACCCAGAAGTAATACTCTCGGTTATTTTTATTGGGTTGAACTTGTGACAACCAAAATTAAAATTTGATTGAAGGTTGTTTGACGGTTTGGACTATACTTGCAACAGAATTATTTTGTGAAAATTCCTAACCGGCAATAACCTTCACATCAAGTTTTTGGCACCGTTGCCAAGAAATTGCAATGTGTGCTTGTTATTGGTTATTTTTCATATGTGAATACTGGAAATAGCTTGATTTTGCTTTGCTTGCTAGTTTTTGCTAATTTTAGGATTTGGTTTTCTTTGTTTCTTATTAGTTTTTATTTTTATTTTCTCTTCACTATGAATTCTCATCCCTTTGGCTATGAGTTTGGTTCAAACTATGTTGTAGAAAATGGAGGCTTTAATGGAGGTTTGCATTAAAGATTTGGAAATCAAAGGTGGGAGGAGCCTCAAGCATATGGATACTCTTCTTGGCAACAACTTCTGCCGGTTTCTTATGGGTACAATCCAACTCCTAATGCATACCAACCTAATGGATGTGGTGACCCTCAGTATGGTTGTCAACCACAACCACCATATACCTATAACCTCCCTCCTCAACATAGCTTCCAACCACCATACCCACAAGCCTCATACCATCAAACACCCCCATATGATCATAACTTATATCCACCATAGCAACCATCTTATGAGCCATATGAACCATACATAGAACCACAATAATTCCAACACAATTACTCCCAAGAACCACCACCTCTATATACACCATCTCCATACGCTTACCAAGATGAACCATCTTCCAATTATGAACCCTTTCTCCCAAATAATGAACCCTCTTTCTCACCATCACCTTCGGTGAATGAAGCTTTCCAACCCTTCATGCAAGAACAGAGACGTATTTACTCTCTTCTCCAAAAGCAAAAGGAAGAGGATCAAAAGGAGCTAAAGGGGTTGGAAACCATGGTGGCTGCCATGGCGGAAGCCGTTAACCGCATAATCTCCCACCTAAGCTTATGCAATCAAGACACTCCCACTGACGAATGTAGAGGATTAACCAAAGAGCATAGCGAAGGAGTGAACTTATAGCTTCAAGGTGAAGAAAATGAGTTGAGGCAAGAATTGCAACAAGAGGAGGAAGTCGAGATCATTGGTACTGAGGAAGTGGTTGGAGAATTGAGAGAAATTGATCAGAAAGTGGATTCCATCATTAGTGATTTTTTATCCTCACTGATCAATCTCCTTGATGATCTTGTTGAGCCTTCCCCCGTTGAATGTGAAATGGATGTTGATATAGATCTTATGCAACTTCCAAGATATGACTTAAGTGACGGGGAAGAGATAAAAGACATTGGTGAGGAAGCATTTGAATTTAAGGAAGCTTGGCAAGAGGTGAAAATTGAAACATCATGTCAAAAGGTGGAAGTCCTTCAAAAAGGATGGATGGGAGTAGAATATGCTTTGTCAAGTTCACTGGAAACTTCTCTACCTAAGTCACCATCTATTCCTTCATTTGAGTGGGTAAAACTTATTTCTCTTAGCTTTATCATCCCACTTGAATTTGGTTTACTTGAAATGGATGGCCAACTTAGGTCTCTTTGTGGAATGAAGCATAAGAGAAGGATGTTTAGTGGTTGGCATTGTAAATCTAGGCTCATTATGGTTGAGACTCCAAGAATTAGATGCAAAGGTTAGACTAGTGCTCAAATTGATGGGTCTAGGAGGATAGTTTGGTGCCTAAAGGAGAATTCTAAGAGCCTTTCACCCGGATGGAATCATGATGATCAATTAGAAGATGGGTGTAAGAACAAAGTTTGGGATCCCAGCATATGTGATGAGGATCAATTTTGGGAGCTTCGAGCTTGTGAAGAACTTCATCAGAGCATGGTGAAATTGGTTGGAAATTCTGACAACCAATTGAAGTCCAAACATTGGTGGAACTTCAAGGATGAATTCAAGCACAAGCCACCTTGATGAGAGCTCCCCATAAGTCCAACTTAAGGATAATAAATAAAAGTGTTAGGTGGGAGACACCCCACCATGGTAACATCTTTTCATTTTTCCCTTTTGTATATATTGGTAAATAAGTTTAATTTCATGTTTAGTTTGGTTTGTTGAGTTTAGTTGGTAGTCTAGTATGTTAAATAAGGTTTGATGGTGTTTTGGTAGCTGTTTGGATGTTTGGAATGCTTGGGTTGGTGCTAGAACTTGAAAAATTAAAAAAAAAATAGAGTACTCTCCCACGCGTACGCGTCACCCCAAGTTTTCCAGCGTGCCAGAATCGTGCGAGCATTGAGCTGCTGTATGACTCCAAACAGAGAGTTGTGCGCGAAGGGTGCGGACACTGTGCGTTTAGCACAAATTCCTCCCACGTGTACGTGTGACCCACACGTACGCGTCACCCTCTATTTTCCCATTTCACGCCTACGCGTGCCCGACGCGCACGCGTCGCATCCCATTTCTGCCACTCACGCGTACGCGTGACCCTCAGCCCTGTTTCACTCACTTATTTTCTTCTCTTCTTTCCATTTCTTTTCTTCTTCCTTCTTCTCTTCTTTTCTTTCCCTTCTTCAACCATCATCCAACACTGTCAATCATCATCCACCATCACCATTTACCATTTCATTTTAGTTAGCTAGTTGCTTAGTTAGTTAGTTAGTTAGTTATGTTTTTTTTTCCATTTTTGGTGCTAAGTGTTGGATTATTGATTTGATTTACTGCTTCTTGATGCTAAAATTGCTCATTGTTGGATATCTTTATTGAGGTTACTTTTTGTTACTTGGTTTTGAATTCTTCATGCTTAATAATTGTGCATACCAAGTACTTATGACTAGGGGTGACAAGCGGGGAAGCCTGCCCCGCCCTGCCAGAAGCCCGTCCTTTGGCGGGCTGCCCCGTCCCGCCCTGCCCCGCCTAGTGAGGCGGTCCTAGAATCCCAGCCCGCCTTGCCTAACGGCGAGCTGGTGGGCCGGCGGGCTAAACCCGCCAAATATCCTCTTTTTTATTTTTAACTATTAAATAATATATATAAAGGCATAAAAAAATCTCTTCTGTTTTTTATTTTTAACTATTATAATTTCTAAAAGTATAAACAAATTATAATTTTTATATTCACAAACATTAAATTCTTTGTAATTATAAATATTGTTCCCAAAGTAAAATAAATATAATCCAAAACATAATTATAAATATTGTCTCTAAAACAAAATAAACATAATCCAAAACACTCAATTTTCATCTTCATTCTCTTGTAAGTTGGGTTGGGAGAAGTTGGGTTTTGGCAAAAATAATTGTAAAAATACCCCTTGCCAAAAAAATACTAAGCCCGGCGGGGAAGCCCGCCCCGCCCCGCCAAAACCCGCAGTTTAAGCGGTGCGGGTTAGGCAAACTTTTGCTATTTGGCGGTCCCAATTTCCAACCCAGCCCGCCTTTTTTGGCGGGTTACGCGGGCCAGGCCGGCGCATTTAGGCCCATTTGCCACCCATACTTATGACATTGCCTTCAAAGCTTTATAAATCTGTTGAATTGCATATTTTGGCCACCATGTTATTTAAATTCTTTACTTTGACTAGGCAATTTCTTGATGTTAGATGTTGTGCATTTATCTTAATGCATTGTGTTGCTTGAGCATATGCATCCATATGTTATGCTTATGCCTTAATGACATGTTAACAATTAATTGTTTCACTATATGCTCTACACATACTTGAAACGATTCATTTTGGCATAATGCTTGAATTGTGAAATTGGATCGTAAGCTTACTGATGCAGAATTTATAACTCACAAATTAACCGGCAAGTGCACCGGGTCATACCAAGTAGTACCTCAAGTGAATGAGGTTCGATCCCACGAGGATTGATGGACTAAGCACAATGATTGCGTGATTTACTTAGTTAGACAAACAGAAAATGGTGTTTTGAGAGTTCAATTGCATCAAACAGTAAATTCAGAAATTCAAAAAGCAACCAGTAAACGTGTTGTAAAATATATGAGTAAAACAGTTAAGGCTTCAGAGATATTTATTTTCCGGATTAACTTCTCTTACCAACTAATTTAATCATACAAGATTTAATTCATGGCAAACTATATGTGACTAAACCCTAATTCCTTAGACCTTTTTAGTCTCCTCTAACCTTCATCAACCGTCAATTCCTTGGTCACTTGATTCCAATTAGAAGGTTAAGTTCAATTCTAGTTTATATGCCACAGAAACCCTAATTATCCAAATATAAGAGGATTATATGTCACGTATCCCATTAAGTCTAGATAATTAGTGATTTATGAGAATTTGTTTTCAAGCTGTTGTTCAGGTAAATTGCTTTTCCAAGGTTTACAAGAACTCAATTAAAATAAGGGTCATACTTCCGTTCCACCCAGATTCATAAGATGAAGAATGAAAACAATTCTTGAATTTAAAATCAATACATGAATTAAAATAGAATAGTAATAGTATTAATCCATAGAATAAATAGAGCTCATAACCTTAGCAGTGGAGGTTTAGTTGCTCATGGTTCAGAGAGAAAACAATGATTCTAAACACTATAAATTGTGGAATGAGGTAAGAGAGAAGAGAAGAGAAGAGCCCGAAGGGCTGAATCTTTTCTCTTTTATATCTAATCCTAATTAATGTAAAATATATTTTCTAAAACTAAATAATATCTTTTTCTATTTATAAATAAATTAAATTTTTAATCAAAATTAGATAAACTTCTTCGTGCAGCTTCAATTGAGATGTGGGGACTATTGTGAATCATTGAGCTGGTGCCTAACTTGGAAAATCCCAAGTTAGGCACCACTATGGCAGCATGCTTTGGACGCGTTGATGATCACTGGTGCCTAACTTCAGAATCCTGAAGTTAGGCGCCACCCTGGCAGCAAGCAATTGGAGTTTTAATTCTTCTTCTGGCGCCTAACTTGGGAATGGCCAAGTTAGGCGCCAGTATGGCCGAGGATGCTGGAGAAGAAGTGCATACTATTATATATCGTTAGAAAGCTCTAAAAGTTAGCTTTCCAATTCCACTAATCACGTTAATTGAACTTTTGTAGCTCAAGTAATTCCCGTTAGAGGGCACGGAGGTCAGAGTTGACAACATCATTTACTTTCTTCTCTTTTTCTATAAAACTCCGTCAAATCTATCCGAAAGCTACCTGAAATAAACAGAATTGCACACAACTCAAAGTAGCATTTACAGTGGCCAAGAAGTATTTAAATCTTGATTAAACTCGCAAATTCGAATGCAAATTCAATAGGAAAAGATAGAAAAGATGCTCACGCCACACAACATCAAACTTGAATTGTTGCTTGTCCTCAAGCAACCAAAACTATTGCAAACTTAGGATGTGAATTTGCATGTGAATTGAGTACTCAACTAAGATCCTGTCTCTTCTTAAAGTGGAGTTTATACATTGTAATTCTGAATAGGTTTGGCATCTCACTGTCCTTCAAATCAGAGGAATGTCACTGTCATGTGAAAGTAGAATCCGGATAATATTATGAATCCTCTGGCCTTTTTACCTTGGGTGAATCACTGAATAGAGCAAAATTTCTTTCATTATCTTTTCTTTGGTGCTTTGCACCTTGAACTTAGCCGTGACTTTAAATGCTTTGTCAAGTTGCAGTTGACATAAAAACACCACAAGCACTTAACTGGGGAACTCTCTTTTGGTTCTGATTTTTCTTTCAGTTACTCCCAGACAGTGGTGCTCAAAGCCTTTGGCATACTCTATTAAATGCACTTGATCTCGACTCTTAGTGCTCTATCTCAAGGATTACTTGACACATTTACACCACAAGCATATGGCTAGGAAAACAACTCTTTGAGCTTTTAATCATGTTTGACCTCCCTAGTCATTGGTGCTTAGAGCCATGGACCTTGCTTTGTTTTTCTTTTGCTGTTTCTTTTGCTTCAAGGATTAAACTTTTGTTTACTTCAGAAAATTCATAATAGTTCTCTAAATTCTTGTTCCTCTATATCAACATCCTTTTATTCAAATTTAAATATGCACTGTTCATATCTTGCATTCAGAATCACAGATAATACCACAACATCTAAGTAAATAAGACTACTCTTTAATATAAGCTCAATTTCTTATGCAATACATCACTTCTCTCTTTTTTTTCTTTTTTTTTATTCAAGCTCAGTGAGCAGTACAAGAGACAACTTTTTAGAATTAAAATCAAATAACAGAATTAAAATTAGCAAAATTAAACTAGAACCTATAACCAAAGATCATGCAGACACTAAAACAAAATAGCAAAAAACAGGAAGATAACATAATAATAGCAAAATGAAATAGGAAGTGAAAAAGGGACTAAACCACCTCAGTCTCCATGGTGGGGATCTCTCTCCTCTGGCTGTGTGGTCCATATGGTCCTTTCAGATGGCCAAAGTCCTGTCTCAGCTGGAAAATCTCGTGGCGCTGAGAGTCCTGGGCAGCCCTCATCTGATCAAGGGTGGAGGTGAGATACTCCCAGCGGTTGTCTTGTGTCACCCTCATCTCCTCCATGGATGCATTGAACTGTTGCCAGCGGCTATCCTGTGTGATTCTCATCAGCTCAATAGAGGAAGTAAGCTGCTGCTAGTACTCCTGAGGTGGGAAGTAATGCCCCTGAGGTAATGGAGGATGGTCTTGTTGAGCTTCCTCCTCAGCTTGATCTTCTCTGGGGACCCTATGCTGTTCCCTAAGACTCTCCATGGTCTTCTTAGTAATTGGCCTCTCAACAGGAATGCGGAAGTCATTATCCACCTTTACCTTTGTTGCTTCACACAGGCGATAAATCAGATGTAAAAAACCAAGCCTAGCCTTCTTAAGAGGATTGAATGCAATGTTATATATCTGTTGTTGAATAATGTTATCTACCTCCACCACTTCTCCTTTCATGATATAGTGAATCATGACAGCCCAGTCTACGGTGCATTCAGACCGGTTGCTAGTTGGCATGATAGACCTTCGGATGAAGTCTAACCATCCCTAGCTATAAGAAGAAGATCAGTGCTCTTCAGTTGGTTTGGCTTCCTTTCTGCACCTATTTTCCACTGAGAACCCGAAATGTATATTTCTTTAAGTACTTAGTCTAGTTGCTGATCTTTATGCATCCTTTCACTGTAACAAGCAGATGTATGATCAGGAGGTGGCAGATGGAAGGCACGTCGGATGTTTTTTTCATTGAAATCAATAACCTTTCCTCTCACATAGCTCTGATAGTTCTTTTCATTGACCCCATCAACATCCTTGTAAGTGACCCAGAGATTTCTATAAAATTCTTGGACCATCAATTATCCAACCTCAGTGTGCGGGTTGCATAGAAATTTCCACCCTCTCCTCTGAATCTGAAATTGAATTTCTGGATATTCATCCAGTTGAAGTGCAAATCTCACTTCTGGAGTTACAGCCTTCTTGTAAGTATTCTCATAAAAGTGTTCCTCATGGAGCTTGGAGCAGAACCTATGTGCATCATAAGAACTGGTGCCATTACAATGAACAGAAAACAACAAGCGAAGCGACAACACCAAACTTAAAACTTTTGCTCGTCCTCGAGTAAATTAAAAAATTACAAAGAGGAAGACAGAGAGGAGAGGATGAAGAAATCCAAAAATAATGAAATAAAAATTAAATTTAAAATTTCTTTTTTTTCTTTTTCTTTTTTTTACTGAATAAATAAATAAAAAAAAGGGGACGTACAGGGGGGAACAAGTGTGTCTTGAAGGGAGGGATCTTGTAGTGTGTGGGTAAAGAGGAGTTTGGGGGTGAGGCAACGAAGGAAGGGGTGATTCAGAGGGGGTGTGAATATGTGTATGGGGAGGGAGTTAGAAGGGATTTATTGTGTGTTTAGAGAGGGGCTGGGGTTACAGTGTATCTATAGAAGAGGGATTGGAAGTGTTGTTGTTATGTGAATTGAATGGAATGGGGGGGCAGGGCGGTATAAATAGCAGAAGGGGAAGGGCTAAGGCGGGGCTGTGGCTTGAAGAAGAGAGGGAGTGTGGGGATGAAGAAGGAGACAGGGTTTCTGTGGTAGAGGCTAGAACCCAAAGAAGCATCATTCTCTGATCCGGAAGGTTCGACATTATCTGTGGCGTTTTGAGTAGGATCGCCAAGAGAATGAACTGCTAGAGCTTCATCCTCGTTCAGATTGGATGACCACGGCCAATGGCATTTAATTTGAAGCAGAGGAGATTGATGACCATGGCCAATGGCGTTGATCACATACAGTCTACCATAGAAGAAATCATTCACAAGCAAAGGAGACAGTAATACCAGAGTTAATTCAGAAAGACAAAGCAACTCCAATCCTTAACTATCTTCCTATTACTGATTCCATTTAAATTTACAGAGTATTTTATACACTTTTCATTATTTCTTTTATGCAATTAAAAATAACATACCAACATCTTCTACTCTTGATTTCTCCTGACTAAGACCTGCAAGGTAACCATAGCTTACTTTAAGCCACAATCCTCGTGGGATCGACCCTGACTCACTCAGGTATTACTTGGATGACCCAGTGCACTTGCTGGTACAGCTGTACGAAGGTGTGGGGATTCGTGCACCACCTAACTTGGTGAAACCCAAGTTAGGCACCACCTACCCAGTGAACAACACTAAGTATACGCATGACTGGCGCCTAACTTCAGAAAGTTGAAGTTAGGCGCCACCCCTCCCAAAGTGTCCTTCACAATTGCTCTGCATGTGGCGCCTAACTTCACCTTCTGAAGTTAGGAGCCATCTTGTTAGCAACAACTCCCTTCAGGGTGTCCGAAACTCTGTCTTAATGCACCTGTTTCTGTTCTAATTACTCTGCATGATCAAAATACACATAAAACAAAGGAAAACCAATGGAAACTCAAACAAAACTAATGAAATGAAATAAAAAAAAAACTCAAAGTAAAATTCAAACTTAAGGATACGAAAACATCGGGTTGCCTCCCGACAAACGCTTCTTTACCGTCACTAGCTTGATGGTCAGCTCCGCTAATTCAGCAGATGAGTGGACTTTTGGCGATCAATCTCGCCTCCAAGATAATGCTTCAACCTCTGGCCATTGACTGTAAACTTTCTGTCAGAATTCTCTTCCTGAATTTCTATATGACCATACGGTGATGCTCTAATTACCACAAATGGTCCTGACCACTGGGATTTCAGCTTCCCAGGAAAGAGTTTGAGCCTTTAATTGAATAAGAGCACTCTCTGACCTGGCTCAAAGACTCTTATGGCAATCTTCTTGTCATGCCATATCTTGGTTATCTCTTTATAGAGCTTGGCATTCTCATAGGCAGAGTATCTGAATTCATCGAGCTCATTCAGTTGAAGCATCCGCTTTATTCCTACAGCTTGGGCATCAAAGTTCATAAACTTTATCGCCTAGTATGCTCTATGCTCCAGCTCAACTGGAAAGTGACAAGCTTTATCATAGATCAACTAATAAGGGGACATGCCAATAGGAGTCTTGTACGCTGTCCGGTATGCCCAGAGAGCATCATCAAGCTTCCTAGACCAATCCTTTCTTGAGGTACTGACGGTCTTCTCTAGAATCCTCTTAAGTTCTCTATTAGAGACTTCAACCTATCCACTTGTCTGAGGGTGATAAGGGGTTGCCACTTTATGACGAACTCCATATCTCTACAGAAGTAAGTCCAGCTATCTATTGCAGAAGTGACTTCCTCCATCACTAATGAGTGTCCTTGGGACACCAAAACTGGCTGAAAATATATCTCTGGAGAAAGCTCATCACCACTTTGGCATCATTGGTAGGCAAAGCCACATCTTCCACCCACTTAGACACATAATCAACTACCACCAAGATATAAGTGTTGGAGTATGAGGGTGGAAAAGGTCCCATGAAGTTAATAACCCACACATCAAACAACTCAATCTCAAGAATCCCTGTTGTGGCATCTCATGGTTGGCAGGAAGATTCTTAGCTCTCTGAAATTTGTCACAGTTCTTCACAAATGCTCTTGAGTCCTGGAAGAGAGTCGGCCAGTAAAAACCACTCTGAAGGACCTTTGTAGCTGTCCTTTCACCACCAAAGTGGCCTCCATAATCAGAGCCATGACAATGCCAAAGAATCTGTTGTGTCTCCTCATCTGAGACACACCTTCGGATTATACCATCTAAGCATCTTTTAAAAAGATAAGGTTCCTCCCAAAAGTAGTACTTTGCATCAGTTAGTAGCTTCTTAACTTGTTGTTTACTGTACTCCTTGGGGATGAACCTCATAGCTTTGTAATTTGCAATGTCTACAAACCATGGAGCCTACTTAATGACAAAAAGTTGCTCATCCGGGAATGTCTCAATCACAGCTATGGGTGGTTGCATTCCTTCTTCATGTTCAATTCTGGAAAGGTGGCTAGCCACTTGATTTTCTGACCCCTTTCTATCCTTGATCTCAATATCAAACTTCTGAAAGAATAGCTCCCATCTGATTAATCTTGGTTTAGAATCCTGTTTGGTTAGAAGGTACTTCAAAGCAGCATGATCAGTATAAACAATAACCTTAGAACCAATTAAATAGGACCTAAACTTATCAACAGCATACACAACAGCTAATAATTCTTTTTCTGTAGTTGTGTAATTCTTTTGAGCATCATTTAATACGTGACTCGCATAGTAAATGACGTGCATAAGCTTGCCTTGTCTCTGTCCTAAAACATCTCCTATAGCATATATAGTCACTGGCATCACACATTAATTCAAATGAAAAATCCCAGTCAGGAGGAGCTATGATGGAAGCAGAGGTAAGGTTTGCTTTCAGAGTTTCAAAGGTATGCAGACAGTTAGTATCAAATATAAAAGGAACATCAGCAACCAATAGGTTGCTCAATGGTTAGCAATCTTAGAGAAATCTTTTATAAATCTTATGTAAAATCCTGCATGACCCAAGAAACTCTTGATTGCCTTAACATTAGTTGGTGGTGGTTGTAAAATCCTAACTTTAGCACGTCATGATCGTACCAAAAGTAAGGAGTTACTAACCTGTTTTTCTTATTTACTATTTAATATTGAGCCTTTAGTTCGATATCGTGTTTCAGTTTTATAGAAAATGCCAGAAAATTTTGTTTTTGTTTTAAAATCATAAATAAAAAATTATCAAGTAATAATAATCACATAATTATTAACAATAATAAATATTATACAAAAGAATTCAAATGAAACTCAGATACAATTCCTATCCCTCTGTATAAAATAAAATCTTAAATAACAAAGGCGAGGGAATTCTATGAAAGCAACTCAACACATAAACTTAACTAAAATAAGACTAATAATCGTCCGCAGCTTCAAACTGTGTCTTCGAACCTGTGGCACTGAAAGGGTGGAAGATTTTGGGGTGAGAATAAACCGTACATTCTCATTAGGGAATGGAAATGCCGTAAAAGTAATGAATAAAATGCGAATGATTAACATACCCAAGGAATCTATATTTTTATCAAACCTTTGAAAAATACTCTTGGTTTTACTTTAGCTAATTAATTACCTCTTTTAAAATCTCTAATCTCACAACATATTTTAAATATAAAACTAGTCATATTAACCATCTCTCGGCCACATAATTAATTCTCAATCAAAACGTCAATTCTTAATCACTTTAATACATTCACAAGCTAATAATACAAGCAAGAAATTCATTTCAACACACAAGCAAGTCACAACAAGACAAATGGCACAATCACAAAGAAATAAAACAATCAAACATAATCAAATGCAAATGTGCACATAATATGATGCATGTCTATCCTAAGCAGGCCATGAGCTCATGTGTCGGTTGCCTACGCGCTCCCGACATTACCCGGACACGAGTCCCAGATATGGCTTTCCAGATGCATACAGTGTGCTTATATGAGTCTTACGGCTAGACCGCATACAGTGTGACTTTCAATATGCTTACATCTGAAAAACAGTTCTCAGTGTGTGGGCGTCCCCACTATACATTTGGCACTAAGGCCCAAACAAAGTCACATCTGCTCTCCTGTGGCAGACAATTTCTTAAAGTTTTTACTTTATCCTTGTCCTCTGCTCTCTTGTAGCAGAGACCCTTTTTAGTTAATATATACTTTTAATCTTTGTTCTCTGCTCTCCTGTGGCAGAGATTTTTCTTAAAAAACTAAACTCAAATCATTTTTATTTAAACCAACACCACTCCCTATAACCTTTTCTAAACTTCCGAAACCACTTTACTTACAACAAGTTCTTCTTTCATACAAAAACCAATTCTTACTTAACCATGATTTTCCCAAACCAACTTTAAAACCATTTTTAATTTAAACCTCTTTCAAAAGACTAAAAGAATCATTTATTAAATAAATCTCGTGGCAGAGTCTCGAGACTTTTGGGAGGACGACAATCAAACTCGTTCTTTAAAATTAATAAATTCCTTGAATCATAATTCCTTAAAATATAGTTCTTTAGTCAAACTCAAAATATAAAGTCTTTCTTAATAAGTCAAAACTCAATACATGATCTTTTCTTAATAAATCACATTCAAATCATAAAGTTTTTCTTAATAAATCAAACCCAAACATAAATCTTTTCTTAAAAACCAAATAATACAATTTCTCAAGTTCAACCTTTTTCTAAATATTTCGAACAAAGTCTTAAGTTTCTTAATAAAACTTCGACAGCATCTCCCCTAAAACTCAGACTTTACCACCCTTTTTGGGTCCCAACTAAACCATTCTCAACCTCTTTCCAATAACTCAAACTAATTCCAATATCAGAAATAATTTTCAGATCTCAATTCAATACCAACAAATCAAACCAATTCCAATGTCAAAATCTTTACCAATCCTCAGAATCATTTTCGATAAATCAATAAAACTTACTCCCAATATCTCAAATCGTTTTAAGTGCGGATTTATTTTCAATATCAAATTAACCCCAAACCAAGAAAATCATTTCACATAGTATTTAATCCAACCGACTTTCCAACTCAATAATTAGAATTTTCATCATTCCTAAACAATTAAGAAATTAAATACATATACATCAAATTCAATCACAAATACAACTCAAATTCATCATTTAGTCATTCTAAACAATCATAAATTATTTGCAAATACCCACTAGACTTTCATGGCATTCATAGTTTAAAACAATTAATTTCAAAATAAAATTCCCTATCTCAGCTAGTCGAAATCCACAAAATTAAGCGTGACCCTAACTTCGTTCCAACTCGCAGTAGCAGCAACAACTTTAAACCGAATCAGTAACAGCAATGCCATCGAACAATTTGCAATGGTATTGACATAACCCTAACATATTAACATCTCAACATTCTCGATCAACCTTGAAAACAGAACAGTAATAATGAGGGTTTTAGAACAAGGACAACTTACTAAAACTTGAAAAGAACAGAGAAATGGAGCAACAGCAGTAACAGCTTTGTTAAAGCACAACCAACCCCACGGCTACCATCACGGCAGCATTGACTTTGACACACAAAAGGGGAACCAAAAATAGAGACAAGGCTGAGTAACTAACGGAGACGGTGGCTTCAGCAACAGCAGCGGCGGCAACTCCCGCCAGTGACAGCGAAGGGCTCCTGTGACGATGACGGCGACTGCGATGGGCGTGGCTGCAACTACTAGGGTTCGACAGTGACAGCGGTGGCATCTTCGACGGCGAGCTCAACAGTGACCAGGCGCGATAGAGCTGGCGGCGTCCTCTCCTCCATCGCATCATCTCTCTCTCTGCTCTTCGTCGGCGACGCGTAGGACAGCGGCTCCAAGGCAGATCGGCGGCGATGCTCATGACAGGCTCCACGGCGGTGGGACGCGACTGTAGTGGCGGCAGCGAGGCAGCAACCCCTCCACCTTCTCTTCTACCCTCGCCATTTCTTTCTTCCTTTGGTCTTTTCTGAAGCTGTGTTGGATTTTGGGGAAAAGGGGGTGTGGCGGTGAATGTGAGTGAATGGTGAGGAGAGGATGGCGTGGCTCACCGAGGAGTTAACAAGTTGGGAGGTTACGTGTTTGTATTTTAGAAATTAGGATTAGGATTAGTGAATTTATGGTTTAGAATTGGGAATTTAGGGTTAGGGTAGAGTATTAATTTCAAACCAAATTTAACATAATATAATTAAATTCAAAAATACCATTTATTTTTTAAATTACAAATTATTTGTAATTTAAATACTCTAATTTACAATTAGAGATAAATAAATAAATTTTTCTTTAGTTCACAATATTAATCAAAATTTTTAATTATTTAATTTAAATTATATACAAAACTCTCTTTTATCTCGAATTACTAAAACTTTGAATTTTAATTAAGCAAGAACCATTAATTTCAATAAACCAGAAATATTTAATTATAATTAAAATTTATATAAAACCAAATTAATTTAAAACTCGAAGTCTCATGACCTTTCTAAAAATAAAACCATATATATAAACATAAATAACTTATTATTTATTTTCTAAAAATCTGGGGTCTTACAGTGGTAATTTTTCAATCACCTCCATCTTTGCTCTATCAACATCAATTCCCTTGCTTGAAATTCGGTGTCCAAGAACAATACCTTCTGTAACCATGAAATGATATTTCTCCCAATTTAAAATAAGGTTTGATTCTTGGCACCATTTCAAGACCAAAGATAAATGCTTAAGACAGGAATCAAAAGAATTACCAAAAACAAAAAAAAAATATCCATAAATACCTCAATAAACTTTTCAACCATATCAGAAAAAATAGAAAGCATACACCTCTGAAAAGTTGTTGGGGCATTACAGAGTCCAAATGGCATTCTCCGGTAAGCAAATACTACAAAAGGACATGTGAATGCCGTCTTTTCTTGATCTTGAGGGTCTACTGCAATTTGATTATATCCAGAATATCCATCTAGAAAACAATAAAAAGCATGACCAGCTAACCTCTCAAGCATCTGATCAATGAAAGGCAAGGGGAAGTGATCCTTCCTTGTAGCAGTGTTGAGCCTTCTGTAATCTATGCACATTCGCCATCCTGTGACGGTCCTTGTGGGAACTACCTGCACAGGACTCACCCAAGGGCTGTCAGAAATAGGGTATATAATTTCGGCTTCCCATAGTTTCATTACCTCTTTTTGGACCACCTCTTTCATGGTTGGATTTAGTCTCCTTTGTGGTTGCACAACTGGTTTAGCATCATCTTCAAGAAGGATCTTGTGCATACACTTGGTTGGACTAATCCCCTTTAAATCACCAATGGTCCACCCAAGAGCTGTTTTATGACTCTTGAGCACTGTAATCAGCGCCTCTTCCTCTTCAAGCTTCAATGAAGAACTAGTAATCATGGGATATGAATCATTCTCACCTAGGAACACATATTTCAAAGAAGTAGGCAAAGGCTTTAGCTCAAGCTTAGGGGCTTCTCCCTCTGTTTTAGGCATGCTTGACAGGTCCTTCTGAGGTGGTGAATCATCAATCTCAAGCAAATCATCCTCAGAGAGAGGATCCAGAACATCATCAAGTACCTCAGCTTCTAGCACCTCTTAAACAAGTGGTTCAATAACATCAACTCTCATACACCCCTCAGAATCATTAGGGTATTTAATAGCTTCAAACACATTAAGTACCACCTGTTCTTCATTGACCCTCAGGGTTAATTCGCCCTTTTGCACATCAATTAGAGCTCTACCTGTAGCTAAAATAGGTCTTCCAAGAATAATAGAGGACTTTTTATCCTCTTCCATATCCAATATGACAAAATCAGAAGGAAAAATAAATGGACCCACTTTTACAAGTAAATCCTCAATAAACCCCACTGAAATTTTAAGAGAAAGATTAGCAAGTTGAAGAGAAATACGAGTAGGTTTTACCTCATCAATTTAGAGCTTTTTCATCACTGAAAGTGGTATGAGGTTAATACTAGCTCCAAGATCACACAAAGCTCTCTAGTGCACGAAATTGTGATTACACTTTTCACAACTCCGCACAACTAACCAGCAAGTGCACTAGGTCGTCCAAGTAATACCTTACGTGAGTAAGGGTCGATCCCACGGAGATTGTCGACTTGAAGCAAGCTATTGTTATCTTGTAAATCTTAGTCAGGAGATTAATGATAAAATTGATTTTTTTTATGAAAAGTAAATAACATGAAATAAATGGTACTTGTGATTCAGTAATGAGGAACAGTTTGAGGTTCCGGAGATCCTCTGTCGTCTGAATCTCTGCTTTTCTACTGTCTTCTTCTCCAAACACGCATGGCTCCCTTCAATGGCAAGCTGTATGTTGGTGGATCACCGTTGTCAATGGCTACCATCCGTCCTCTTGGATAAAAAATACCAAGTACGGTTTCTGCACGGCTAATCAACTATCGGATCTCTTGTCTCGGATGAAAAATACCAGGTACAGCTACCGCACGGCTAATCATCTGTCGGTTCTCACTAGTGTCGAAATAGGATCTCTCTATCCTTTTGCACATTGTCACTGCGCCCAACATTCGTGAGTTTGAAGCTCGTCACAGTCATCCCCTCCCAAATCCTACTCGGAATACCACAGACAAGGTTTAGACTTTTCGGATCCCAGGAATGCTGCCAATTGGTTCTAGCCTCTGCCACGAAAGTTCTAATCTCACGTACTCGGTCCGTGGATCAGAGACCCAAGAGATACGCACTCAAGCTGTCGCCAAATGACTGCGTTGAGCTCAGATAGAACAGGAGTGGTTGTCAGGCACGCATTCATAGATTTGAGAATAATGATGAGTGTCACGGATCATCATATTCTCGATATTGAAGTACAAGTGAGTATCTTAGAATAGAATGAAGCGTGATTGAATAGAAAATAGTAGTAATTGCATTAATCCATTGAAACACAGTAGAGCTCCTCACCCCCACCTATAAAGTTTAGAGACTCATGCCGTAGAAGATACAATATGAAATGTAAAATGTTATGAGTTACAAAATGAATCTCTAAAAGTAGTTTTTATACTAAACTAGTAACTTAGGTTTACAGAAAATGAGTAACTAAGTGCAGATAGTGTAGAAATCCACTTCCGGAGCCCACTTGGTGTGTTCTAGGGCTGAGCAATGAAGCTTTTATGTGCATAGGCCATTCTTGGAGTTAAACGCCAGCTTGGGTGCCAATTTGGGCGTTTAACTCCAGTTCTGGCGTTTACGCCAAAAAAGGGTCTCTGATTGGTGTTTAACGCCAGTTTGAGCCATCAAATCTCGAACAAAGTATGAACTATTATATATTGCTAGAAAGCCCATGATGTCTACTTTCCAACGCAATTGAGAGCGTGCTAATTGGGCTTCTGTAGCTTCAGAAAATCCACTTTGAGTGCAGGAGGGTTAGAATCCAACAGCATCTGCAGTCCTTTCTTAGCTTCTGAATCAGATTTTTGCTCAGGTCCCTCAATTTCAGCCAGAAAATATCTGAAATTACAGAAAAACACACAAACTCATAGTAAAGTCCAGAAATGTGAACTTATGCATAAAAACTAATAAAAATATAATAAAAAGTAACTAAAACATGTTAAAAACTACCTAAAAACAATGCCAAAAAGGGTATAAATTATCCGCTCATCACAACACCAAACTTAAATTGTTACTTGTCCCCAAGCAACTAAAAACAAAATAAGATAAAAAGAAGAGAATATACAATAAATTTCAAAAATATCAATGAAGATTAGTTTCAATTAGATGAGCGGGACTAGTAGCTTTTTGCTTCTGAACAGTTTTGGCATCTCACTTTATCCTTTGAAGTTCAGAATGATTGGCATCCATAGGAACTCAGAATTCAGATAGTGTTATTGATTCTCCTAGTTCAGTGTGTTGATTCTTGAACACAGCTACTTTATGAGTCTTGGCCGTGACCCTAAGCCTTTTGTTTTCCAATATTACCACCGGATACATAAATGCCACAGACACATGACTGGGTGAACCTTTTTAGATTGTGACTCAGCTTTGCTAGAGTCCCCAGTTAGAGGTACCCAGAGCTCTTAAGCACACTCTTTTTTATTTGGACCACAACTTTAACCGCTCAGTCTCAAGCTTTTCACTTGACACATTCACGCCACAAGCACATGGTTAGGGACAACTTGATTTAGCCGCTTAGGCCAGGATTTTATTCCTTTGGGCCCTCCTATCCATTAATGCTCAAAGCCTTGGATCCTATTTACCCTTGCCTTTTGGTTTAAAGGGCTATTGGCTTTTTTTGCTTGCTTTTTTCTTTTTCTTTATTTTTTGCCATTTTTTTCCGCAAGCTTTGTGTTTTTCACTGCTTTTTCTTGCTTCAAGAATCAATTTTATGATTTTTCAGATTATCAATAACATTTCTCTTTTTTTCATTATTCTTTCAAGAGCCAAAAATTTTAACATTCATAAACTTCACTATAAAAAATATACACTGTTCAAGCATTCATTCAAAAAACAAAAAGTATTGCCACCACATCAAAATAATTAAACTATTTTCAAGATAGAATTCAAAATTCATGTACTTCTTTTTCTTTTTCAGAAAATATTTTTCATTTAAGAAAGGTGAAAGATTCATGGAACATTCATAGCTTTAAGACATAGATACTAAACACTAATGATCATGTAATAAAGACAAAAAACATAGACAGAACATAAGGCATAGAAACTGAAAAACTGAAAAATAAGAACAAGAAAATTAAAGTACGGGTCCACCTTAGTGATGGCAGCTAGTTCTTCCTCTTGAAGATCCTATGGAGTGCTTGAGCTCCTCAATATCTCTTCCTTGCCTTTGTTACTCTTCCCTCATGGCTCTTGTTGAGGTCCATGAGTGGGCTCTCTTGTTTGCTCCATCATCTTTCTAGTGATGGGCTTTTGAGATGAATCTCTCCATCTCCCATGACTCGGAGTTAGAAGCAACTACCTTCCGTTTCCTCTTCCTAGAGGTTTCTCCAGCCTTAGGTGCCATTAATGGTTATGGAAAAATAAAAAGCAGAGCTTTTTTTCACACTAAACTTAAAAGGTTTGCTCGTCCTCGAGCAAAAATAAGATAGAAGGGAGTAGAAGAAGAATGATGCAATTAATTTTGAAAACTTATTACTCCCTTGTGTCATCCTGGTGTTAAACACCCAGAATGCTATCCATTCTGGCGTTTAACGCCCACTTAACTGCCTCTTTGGGCGTTTAACGCCCAGTCAGATACCCTGGCTGGCGTTAAACGCCAGGAATCCTTCTTTACTGGGCATTTTTCTGAACGCCCAGAATGCTGCCATTTTTGGCATTAAACGCCTAGAATGCTGCCTGATGCAGGCAGAAATTGGTGAATTAAAAATTGTTAAAATATATAAGTTGCAAGTATAGTTCTTAACTCGCCAGAAATCCACTTATCAATTTAGAAAGGTGTCACAGAAATTTAAAATTAAAATACTGGGAGTATGAATCCCAGATCGTCTCCCAACAAGTTGCAGAAAAGTGTGCTATTTTATTAATCAGAGGTTTTTCAAAAAGGTTTGAATTGAGTAAGCAGGAAATTAAATTGGAGAATTTGAATAATGTAAATAAAAGCCTTGATTGGGAGTTGATTAGTTGGAATTCCTATTATTGTTGGAATACTCTCAAGATTAATTGACAATTAAAAGTTGTCCTGTTTAGTTATCCTTTACTAGGTAAGGGAAAGTCAAACAAGTTGGGATGCTACGTCTGTTCACAAGTTGCAATCCACTTAATTAAAAGAGATTGGTGTTAGTGATTAGAAGGTAATCCAACCATAAACCCAATTACAATCTTTCTTTCAAGCTTTCCAACTTAAGGGTTCCCTTCAATCAACTCCCCATCAAGTTAGGGAACTACTCGCTCATTGTGAATGTAAAATTCATAGCATATGAAAAGGAATTAAAGAAAGACATTGTAAATAAAGATTAAAATAATTAATTAAAAATAAAGATAATCCTTATATTAAATAATCCAAAAAAATATTCCAATGGTAAAATTAAACAAAGCAAAGAACATGGAAGAGTAAAGCCAAGTAAAGAAAACGAACTAGAATGACGAAGTCTTGATGAGGTAATAGCTCTTCTCAATATCCCAATGCACAAAAAAAAAGCAAGAGAAAAATTAAAATCCTAAGAACTATGAATGTGTAGAGAGAAAAACCTAGAGGAGGAGTAAAAAAAACTAGATCTAAAACTAAAACTCTGTAGAATGAATGTTATCCTTGGTTTTTGCATGTTCTCTGGCTCTAGTCTGCTGTTCTGGGCCGAAAACTGGGTCAAAATAGGGTCCAAAATCGCCCCCAGCGAATTCTGCAGATTATGCAGATCGCGCATGTCATGCGATCGCGTCATCCATGCGGACGCATCATTCGCGTTTTTCCCTGCCACGCGTTCGCGTCGTCCACGCCTCCGCATCGCTTGTGCTTTTTCCAATCCGCGCGGTCGCATGAGTCATGCGGCCGCGTCACTGCGATTTCTCCTCTTTCACGCGGTCGCGTGAGCCATGTGGCCGCGTCACTTCTCGCTGGTTATCTCCTCAATTTCTTGTGTTCCTTCCATTTTGCTAGCTTCCTTTATAATCTCCAACTCATTCATGCCCTATAAAGCCTGAAACGCTTAACACACAGATCACGGCATTGAATGGAATAAAGGAGAATTAAAATGCATAATTAAAAGTCTCTAGGAGGCAGTTTTCAATCATGTAATAATTTCAGGAAGGAAATATAAATGCATGCTAAATTAATGAATAAGTGGGTAAGGATCATGATAAAACCACACAATTAAACACAATATAAACCATAAAATAGTGGTTTATTACTGCCCATTCTGGCGTTTAAGGCCTAGAATGCTGCCTGCATGGGCGTTAAACGTCCATTCTGCTATCCTTACTCGTGTTTAAACGCCAGTAAGCCTGTCCTCCAGGGTGTGCTATTTTTTATGCTGTTTTTGATTTTGCTTTAATTCTGCAGCTATTTTTATGATCATCAACCTAAAGAAAACATAACATGGCAATGGAAAACAAATGTCCAAAAAAAAATATAATTAAATAATATTGAGTTGCCTCCCAATAAGTGCTTCTTTAATGTCAATAGCTTGACTGTGAGCTCTTAGAGAGCTTCACAGAGACTCGGAGCTTAATGGTGGCCTCCCAACACCAAACTTAGAAGTTGAGTGTAGGGGCTCTGTTTGACTCTGTATTGAGAGAAGCTTTTCATGCTTCCTCTCCATGGTTACAGAAGAAGATCCTTGAGCCTTAAACACAAGGTAGTCCTCATTCAATTGAAGGACTAACTCTCCTCTGTCCACATCAATCACAGCACTTGTTGTGGCTAGGAAGGGTCTTCCAAGGATAATGGATTCATCCTCATCCTTTCCAGTGTCTAGGATTATGAAGTCAGCAGGGATGTACAGGCCTTCAACCTTCACTAAGACATCCTCTACAAGTCCATAAGCCTGTTTTATTGATTTGTCTGCCATCTCTAGTGAGATTCTTGCAGCTTGTACCTCAAAGATCCCTAGTTTCTCCATTACAGAGAGTGGCATGAGGTTTATACTTGACCCCAGGTCACACAGAGCCTTCTCAAAGGTCATGGTGCCTATGGTACAAGGTATTAAGAATCTTCCGAGATCTAGTTTCTTCTGAGGTAATTTCTGTTGAACCAAGGTATTCAGTTTCTTGATGAGTAATGGAGGTTCATCCTCCCAAGTCTCATTACCAAATAACTTGACATTTAGCTTCATGATTGCTCCTAGATACCGAGCAACTTGCTCTTCAATAATATCTTCATCCTCTTCAGAGGAAGAATACTCATTAGAGCTCATGAATGGCAACAGTAAGTTCAGTGGAATCTCTATGGTCTCTGTATGAGCCTCAGATTCCTTTGGTTCCTCATTAGGGAACTCCTTAGTGGTCAGTGGACGTCCATTGAGGTCTTCCTCACTAGAAATCATTGCCTCTTCCTCCTCTATAGGTTTGGCCACTTTGGATGTATTGATGGCCTTGCACTCTCTTTTGGAATTCTCTTCTGTATTGCTTGGGAGAGTACTAGGAGGGATTTTAGTAACTCTGATGGAGGATCTTGTTTCAATCATAAAACTGAGAGTGGTCTTAGATAGATCAGAGACTATGGTTGCTAAGTCAGAGAGGCTATGCTTAGAATTCTCTGTCTGTTGCTGAGAAGATAATGGAAAAGGCTTGCTATTGCCAAACCAAATTTTCCCACCATTATTATTATTGAAGCCTTGTTGAGGCTTATTGATCCTTCCATGAGAAATTTGGATGATTTCTCCATGAAGGATTATAGGTGTTTCCATAAGATTCTCCCATGTAATTCACCTCTTCCATTGCAGGATTCTCAGTGTCATAAGTTTCTCCTTCAGAGGAGGCTTCTTTAGTACTGTCGGATGCAGCTTGCATTCCAGTCAGATTCTGAGTAATCATATTGACTTGCTGAGTCAATATTTTATTCTGAGCCAATATGGCATTCAGAGTATCAATCTCAAGAACTCCTTTCTTCTGAGTCATCCCATTATTTACAGGATTTCTTTCAGAAGTATACATGAACTGGTTATTTGTAACCATTTTAATGAGTTCCTGGGCTTCTGCAAGTATTTTCTTCAGATGAAGAGATCCATCAGCAGAGTGGTCTAATGACATCTTGGACAATTTAGACAGACCATCATAGAATATACATAAGATGCTCCATTCTGAAAGCATGTCAGAAAGACACCTTCTGATCAATTACTCGTATCTTTTCCATGCTTCATAGAGGGATTCACCTTCCTCTGTCTGAAGGTTTAGACTTCCACTCTAAGTTTGCTCAACTTTTGAGGTGAAAAGAATTTGGCCAAGAAAGCATTGACCAACTTTTCCCAAGAGTTCAAGCTTTCCTTAGGTTGTGAGTCCAACCATATTCTAGCTTTGTCTCTTACAGCAAAGGGGAAAAGCATAAGTCTGTAGACCTCGGGATTAACCCCATTGGTCTTAACAGTGTTACAGATTTGCAAGAATTCAGCTAAGAACTAATGAGGATCTTCCAATGGAAGTCCATGAAACTTGAAATTCTACTGCATTAGAGAAACTAATTGAGGCTTAATCTCAAAGTTGTTTGCTCCAATTGCAGGAATTGAGATGCTTCTTCCATAGAAGTCGGAAGTTGGTACAGTAAAGTCACCAAGCACCTTCCTAGCATCTCCACCATTGTTGTTGGGTTCGGCTGCCATGTCTTCTTCTTTTTTGAAAGTTTCTGTAAGGTCCTCTCCAGAGTGTTGTGCTTTAACCTCTAAGCTTTCTCTCCAGAGTCCTTTCAGGTTCAGGATCAGCTTTAACAAGAATGTCCTTATCCTTATTCCTGCTCATATGAAAAAGAAGAGAACAGAAAAGAAGAAGAATCCTCTATGTCACAATATAGAGATTCCTTTAGGTGAGTAGAAGAATAGAAGAATAGATGAATGAGAAGAAGAAGAAATTTGAACACAGAAAGAGAGAGAGGGTTCAAATTATGAGTAGAAGAGAAGTATTAGTAAATAATTTAAATAAATAGAAAGAGATGAGAGAGAGAGTATTCGAATTTTAAAAAGAGGGAGAAGAAAAATATTTTTATTTTTACTTAATTAATTAAGTTACAATTCGAAATTTAAGAAAAAAATAAAATAAAATTAGAATTTAAAATAATTAGTTAATTAAAAGGAATTTTAAAAAAGTGGTTAGTGATTTTCAAAAATTAGAAGTGGAAAAGTAGTTAGGTGGTTTTGAAAAAGATAAGAAATAGTAAACTTTTTAAAATTAAAACAAACAAGTCAAGTGGTTAATTGAAAAAGATTTGAAAATAAATTTTGAAAAGATAAGAAGTTAGAAAAAGATTTTGAAATTAAATTTTGAAAAAAATATGATTGAAATTTATTTTGAAAAAGATTTGAAAAAGAAATTTAAAAAGATTTGATTTTTAAAATTAAAGTTGATGACTTGACTAACAAGAAACTAAAAGATATAATTCTAGAATTTAAAAATTGAACCTTTCTTAACAGGAAAGTAACAAACTTGAAATTTTTTAATCAAAACATTAATTATCAGTAAAGTTTTCAAAAATATGAAATAAAATGAAGAAAAAGATTTTGAAAATTTATTTAAGAAATTCGAAAATATTAAGAAGAAAAATGAAAAAGATTTAATTTTTGAAAAAGATTTGAAAAGATAAAAGTTTTAAATTGAAATTTTGACTTGACTAATAAGAAACAACTAAATTTTAAAAATTTTTTACTAAATCAACCCAAAATTTTGAAATTTATGAGTAAAATAAGGAAAAGATATTTTTTTTATTTTTTTTGAATTAATGAAGAAAGAGAAAAACAACAAAATGACACAAGACATAAAAATTTAAGATCAAAACAAATAAAGCATACAAGAACACTTTGAATGTCAAGATGAACACCAAGAATATATTTTTAAGAACATATTTTTGAAAATTTTTAAGAAAAGAAACACATGCAAGACACCAAACTTAAAAATTTTTAATGTTTAGACACTATGAATTCGAAAATGCATATGAAAAACAACAAAAAACAAAATAAAATAAGAAAAATTAAAGATCAAACAAGGAAAATCATCAAGAACAACTTGAAGATCAAGGAAGAACACAATGCATGAATTTTCAAAAATTTTAAAAAAATTAAAAAAATACAATAGACACCAAACTTAAAATTTGACACAAGACTCAAACAAGAAACACAAAATTTTTTTTGTTTTTATGATTTTATTAATTTTTTTTTGTGATTTTTTTCGAAAATAAAAATAAAAAGTTTAAACATAAAATAAAATTACCCAATCTAAGCAACAAGATGAACTGTCAGTTGTCCAAACTCGAACAATCCCCGGCAACGGCGCCAAAAACTTGGTGCACGAAATTGTGATTACACTTTTCACAACTCCGCACAACTAACCAGCAAGTGCACTAGGTCGTCCAAGTAATACCTTACGTGAGTAAGGGTCGATCCCACGGATATTGTCGGCTTAAAGCAAGCTATGGTTATCTTGTAAATCTTAGTCAGGAGATTAATGATAAAATTGATTTTGTTTATGAAAAGTAAATAACATGAAATAAATGGTACTTGTGATTCAGTAATGAGGAACAAGTTGAGGTTCCGGAGATGCTCTGTCGTCTGAATCTATGCTTTCCTACTGTCTTCTTCTCCAAACACGCATGGCTCCCTTCAATGGCAAGCTGTATGTTGGTGGATCACCGTTGTCAATGGCTACCATCCATCCTCTCGGATAAAAAATACCAAGTACGGTTTTTGCAAGGCTAATCAACTGTCGGATCTCACGTCTCAGATGAAAAATACCAGGTACAGCTACCGCACGGCTAATCATCTGTCAATTCTCACTAGTGTCGGAATAGGATCTCTCTATCCTTTTGAACATTGTCACTGCGCCCAACATTCGTGAGTTTGAAGCTCATCACAGTCATCCCCTCCCAGATCCTATTCGGAATACCACAGACAAGGTTTAGACTTTTCGGATCCCAGGAATGCTGCCAATTGGTTCTAGCCTCTACCACGAAGGTTCTAATCTCACGTACTCGGTCCGTGGATCAGAGACCCAAGAGATACACACTCAAGCTGTCGCCCAATGACTACGTTGAGCTCAGATAGAATGGGAGTGGTTATCAGGCACGCATTCATAGATTTGAGAATAATGATAAGTGTCACGGATCATGATATTCTCGATATTGAAGTACGAGTGAGTATCTTAGAATAGAATCAAGCGTGATTGAATAGAAAACAGTAGTAATTGCATTAATCCATTAAAACACAGCAGAGCTCCCCACCCCCACCTATGAGGTTTAGAGACTCATGCCATAGAAGATACAATATGAAATGTAAAATGTCATGAGTTACAAAATGAATCTCTAAAAGTAGTTTTTATGCTAAACTAGTAACTTAGGTTTACAGAAAATGAGTAACTAAGTGCAGATAGTGCAGAAATCTACTTTCGGGACCCACTTGGTGTGTGCTAGGGCTGAGCATTGAAGCTTTCACGTGCATAGGCCATTCTTGGAGTTAAACACCAGCTTGGGTGCCAGTTTGGGCGTTTAACTCCAGTTCTGGTGCCAGTTCTGGCTGGCGTTTATTACCAGTTTGGGCCATCAAATCTCAGACAAAGTATAAACTATTATATATTGCTGGAAAGCCCATGATGTCTACTTTCCAACGCAATTGAGAGTGCACTAATTGGGCTTCTGTAGCTCTAGAAAATTCACTTCGAGTGCAGGAGGGTCAGAATCCAACAGCATCTGCAGTCCTTTCTTAGCCTCTGAATCATATTTTTGCTCAGGTCCCTCAATTTCAGCCAGAAAATACCTGAAATTACAGAAAAATACACAAACTCATAGTAAAGTCCAGAAATGTGATTTTTTCATAAAAACTAATAAAAATATAATAAAAAGTAACTAAAACATACTAAAAACTACCTAAAAACAATGCCAAAAAGGGTATAAATTATCTGCTCATCACTCTCTGAATAGTGACATCTCCAATGGTGCAAGGAATTACAAAGATTCCTGGGTCTTGCATCTTCTCAGGAAGGTTATGTTGAATAATAGCACTGCATTCCTTTGTCAACACCACTATCTCATTTTTCTTCCAATTCCTCTTGTTATCAACAGTTCTTTCATGAATTTAGCATAGAGAGGCATTTGCTCAAAAGTCTCAGCAAAAGGAATGTTGTTTTGAAGCTTCTTGAAGACTTTTTAAAATCTGGAAAATTGCTTGTCTTTGGAAGCCTTCTGGAGCCTCTGAGGGTATGGCGTTTTAGGCTTGTACTCAGGAGCCTTAGGCAATGTAGGATGAGTGTCAAGAGAGACTGGGAATGGGTTATCTACATGCCTAGGAGGGGCGTGTTCCACCTCCTTTGTCTTCTCCTCCTGAGCTTCTTTTTCAACTAGCTCCTCATTGACTTTGGTCTCAGAACCAGTTACTTTACCACTTCTTAGTTGAATAGCCTTGCAGTCTTCTCTTGGATTCAGCACTGTATCACCAAGAAGGGTATTAGGAGGCCTCTTGCTTCCTCACTTGGCCTACTTGCACTTTCAAGTTTCTGAGTGAAGCTCTAGTCTTCTGCATAAAACTCGCCAGTAGTGATTCCAGATCAGTGTTCTTCTATGGTTGAGAAGTTACTTGCTGAGGTGGTTGTTGTTGAGATGACTGAAACTGTCGGTTATTAAAATTATTCTGTTGAAAGCCACCCTGAGGCTTATTAAAATTCTGTGACTTCTGAGGTTGCTCTCTCCACCCTAAATTTGGGTGATTTCTCTACCCTTGATTAAAGTTCTTGGAATATGGATCATTATTGGGGTTTCTAGGAGCATTCCCCCATGTAGTTGACCTGTTCAAGAGGAAATTGAGCATAGTCATAATTCTCACCTTGAATGAAGCCACTGTTCATGTCATATGGAGCCTCTTGAGGGGCATTCTGAGCACTAACAGCTGAAACTTGCATCCCACTCAAGTGTTGAGTAAGCATATTGATTTGTTGGGACATAACCTTGTTCTGAGCAAGAATAGCATCCAAGGTCTCCACTTCCAAAATGCTTTTTGTCTGAGGAGTCCCAGAGTTCACAAGATTCCTGTTAGAGGAGTAAAGATATTGGTTGTTAGTAACCAACTCAATAAACTCAGCAGTTTCTTCAGGCGTCTTCTTCATGTGCAATGAACCACCTGCAGAGTTGTCTAAACACATTTTGGCCATTTCACAGAAGCCCTCATAAAAGATCTCCAGCTTGGTCCATTCAGAAAATATGTCAGGAGGGCATTGCCTAGTCATTAGTTTATACCTCTCCCAGGCTTCATAGAGGATCTCACCCTCTTTCTGCCTGAAGGTCTGAATATCCACCCTTAATTTGGTCAGCTTCTATGGTAGGAAGAATTTGGACAAAAATCCAGTGACTACCTTATCCCAAGTGTCCAGGCTCTCCTTGGGTTGAGAATCTAGCCACAGCTTTGCTTTATCCCTCACAGCAAATGGAAAGAGCATGAGCTTGTGAACCTCAGGATTCACTCCATTTGTTTTCATAGTGTCACAAATCTGTAAGAAGTTAGAGATGAATTGGTTTGGATCTTCCTGTGGGAGTCCATGATACTGATAGTTTTGCTGCACCAGAGTGACTAACTGAGGCTTCAACTCAAAGTTGTTTGCAGCTATAGGAGGCACCACAATACTGTTCCCATAGAAATTTGGATTGGGAGCAGTGTATGAACCAAGCACTCTCCTAGGTTGTCCATTCTCATCATGATTTACCACATTGGCATTAACAGCACGATTAGGATCCATAATGGACTCGGCAGCTTCCTTTTCAAAGGTCTCACTTAGATTTTCACTAGCCTTGTAAAGCCTAGCTTGTTGTAAGCGCTGCCTCAAAGTCCTTTCAGGTTCAGGATCAAAATCTATAAGAGGTTTCTTGTCCCTGTTCCTGCTCATAAACAAACAGAAAACAAGAAAAGTGGGAGTCTCTGTCAGAGTGCAGAGAATTCCCAATGAGGTAACTTGTGTAAAGAAATAAAATAGAACAACTAGATAATTAAAGCAAAAAAAATTGAACAGGAAAATTAAATTAAAAATAACTAGGTAACACCAAACTTAATTTCAAAAATTAAAAAAAAATAGTAGCAATAAATTTCAAAAATTAAAGGCCAAAATTAAATAAAATTAAAGCTAAAATGCCTAATCTAAGCAATCAAACAACTGTTAGTTGTCAATCACATTCAATCCCCGGCAATAGCGCCAAAAACTTGATGCGAAATTTATAACCCACAAACTAACCAGCAAGTGCACCAGGTCGTACCAAGTAGTACCTCAAGTGAATGAGGGTTGATCCCACAAGGATTGACGGACTAAGCAACAATGATTGCGTGATTTACTTAGTTAGACAAATAGAAAATGGTGTTTTGAGAGTTCAATTGCATCAAACAGTAAATTCAAAAATTCAGAAAGCAAGCAGTAAACGGGTTATAAAATATATAAGTAAAACAGTTAAGACTTCAGAGATATTTATTTTCCGGATTAACTTTTCTTACCAACTACTTTAATCATGCAAGATTCAATTCATGGAAACTATATGTAACTAAACCCTAATTCCTTAGACCTTTTTAGTCTCCTCTAACCTTCATCAACCGCCAATTCCTTGGCCACAAAAATCCTAATTATCCAAATATAAGAGGATTATATGTCACATGTCCCGTTAAGTCCAGATAATTAGTGATTTAGGAGAATTTGTTTTCAAGCTGTTGTTCAGGTAAATTACTTTTTCAAGGTTTACAAGAACTCAATTAGAATAAGGGTCATACTTCCGTTCCACCTAGATTCATAAGATGAAGAATGAAAACAATTCTTGAACTTAAAATCAATACATGAATTAAAATAGAAGAGTAATAGTATTAATCCATATAATAAAATGAGCTCCTAACCTTAACAGTGGAGGTTTAATTGCTCATGGTTCAGAGAGAAAACAAGGATTCTAAACACTGTAAATTGTGGAATGAAGTAAGAGAGAAGATAAGAGAAGAGAAGAGCCCGAAGGGCTGAATCTTTTCTCTTTTATATCTAATCCTAATTAATGTAAAATATATTTTCTAAAACTGAATAATATCTTTTCCTATTTATAAATAAATTAAAGTTTTAATCAAAAGTAGATAAACTTCTTCGTGCAGCTTCAATTGAGACGTGGGGACCATTGTGAATCATTGAGCTGGCACCTAACTTGGAAAATCCCAAGTTAGGCACCACTATGGCAGCATGCTTTGGATGCGTTGATGATCACTGGCGCCTTACTTCAGAATCCTGAAGTTAGACGCCACCCTGACAGCAAGCAATTGGAGTTTTAAAATTCTTCTTCCGGTGTCTAACGTGGGAATGGCCAAGTTAGGCGCCAGTATGGCTGAGCATGATGGAAAAGAAGTGCATACTATTATACATCGTTGGAAAGCTATGGAAGTTAGCTTTCTAATGCCACTGGAATCACATCAATTAGACTTCTTTAGCTCAAGTTATTCTTGTTAGAGTGTACAAAGGTCAGAGTTGACAACATCATTCACTTTCTTCTCTTTTTCTATAAAACTCTGTCAAATCTATCCGAAAGCTACCTGAAATAAAAAAAATTGCAGACGACTCAAAGTAGCATTCATAGTTGCCAAGAAGTATTTAAATCTTGATTAAACTCACAAATTTGAATGCAAATTTACTAGGAAAATATAGAAAAAATGCTCACGCATCACTTACCTAGTGACATATTTTTTAGCTTTGTAAAGTTTTGTGAACCATGCTTGCTATGTGATTGATTTTAATTTCTATCTTCTTTTTTCTAAGTTCCATAGCACCCATGTCTTCCACTTTTATGTCAATTAGGTATTGTAAACAAACTTCAATGTGTGTCATTGTTTGATGTGTGAACTCTATATTTCATTTGGTTCATTAAGTTTTCTTGCACATCAATCAATGTCCATTCATCATCCATTTCACAATCACTTGATTCTTGCTTGAGTGATTTCATGCTTCTTTATTACTTGTTTATTTATCTTAACTTACAAGTTTCTTCGAAGTATCTCAAGCATAATGTGTGTGTTCTAAACCACATGCAACTTAAAACTCACACATTATTTTCCTTAATGTCACACATTGATTTACTCACAATATTTTAGTAATTATCACATCATTCCAACAATCTATGCTTCCTTGCTTTTGCATTTACTCGCCTTGCGAAAACTTTAAGTTTGGTGTCCAATTTTCTTTTCTATTTTAACCCTGCTAAATGCCAACATAATTCAAAACTAATTTTACAGTTATGCATTTCACTGTCAGTTGCAAAAAAAATTCACACGTAACTTCTTTCTCAATTCTCCACTTAAATAATCTATTTTTTTTATCATTTCTTTAATTTTCTTTACTTCTCTTACTCAACTCTAACATTTTCACCTTTTGAATAACTCTTTAGACAACTTCCTAGAATAGACTATGATTATGATAAATGTTGGTTTTAGAAGCATGTACGAAAAGAACAAAAGAATAATTTATGATGGAGAAAATGTTCAATTATCATCAATAACAGTGATAAGTAATTTTTGGTAAATTTTATTATATTTTGTAATATTCATTTAAATTATATTTTATTTAGTTTTATCTTAGTTTTTGTTTGTATCGTTTTGTTCTGAATGTACTCTGTAGCTTCAGTCTAATTATTTTATTAGAGTTTTTGTTGTAGTTTTTTAAAAAAAAATTATCATTTTTGTATTTTTTTTTATGTTTTTCTTCTTCTTTCTTTTAACATTCTCAGTTGAATTGTCTCCATCCTACTCCTTTGTCTTCCTCCACTGCGGTTATAATTTTTTTTTTCAATTTACTTACTCAATCTATATTTTTAATCAATTTTTAATTTTTTTAATTTGTTACCATTTTTTACGTAGACAAATTGCGTTATGTCTTTTTCTCTCATTAATTTGATTTGACAAAAAAAATAGTTTCTTTACCTTTTATATGTACATTTTATTTATTTTTTTGACATGTCTGTATTTAGCTATATGTCAATGATGGGATGAAAAAATTTTATAAATATTTTTTAATATTTTTTTTTAAATTGCTTTTAATGGGATAATTTTTTTATTTTTTAAAATACTTGATTACTTAGAATATTGTATTTAAAATTTGAGTATATAAATATTTTTAAATTAAACTAAAATAAATAAATTATATTACAAAAAAATTTATTAATTTTGCCTTTTACAATATTATTTGTTTGGCATATCGGCTTAGTTATTTAATTGGTATATAATGCATGCAAGAAAATCACACCTATCAAGTGTTTCTTAAAATATCCGTATACTAATTTTCTAAATAATTAATTATTTAAAGTACTGGATTTGATATTTAATTATATAAAGTATTGTATTTGTCATACAGAAGACACAAAAAGTATGCACATATCAATGATAAAATGAACAAACTCCATATAACATTAAAATGGATAAGATAAGAACTTTGTTAATTAATTTTGATTTTTTAATTTATTAGTTTTTTATATATCTTTTATTTTTTGGATTATTTTATTTTTTAGGCATTTTAATTTATTTTATTGTTTTTTTTATTTTAAAAATTTCAGAGTCTAAAAAACTCCTAATCAAACGATTCAAACTAGATGATTAAAAAGTGGTTTAAGAGAATAGATTTGAATTTGAGTAATTTAGCATTTATTAATGAATAACTACTAGAAGAGATAAATTATTGCATAAATAACAGATATAAGTTGATAATATATGGGCTAATTTAGAAAACCAAAAGAAAGTAAAAAAGTAACAAAAATTAACTTTAATTTTGAAAATAAATAAAAAGATGTGACATTTTATGCATTAGATAATTTAAATGATACTTATTATATAGGAAGTTAAAAATATTTTTACCTAAAAAAAATTTCATAACAAAATTGAGTTTGGAGAGAGAGATATAAAATTTTCTAACTAATTACAAAATTTTTCTATTTCTCTTTACTTAGCGTTTCACTTTAAGTAACTATTTTTTAGCGATAATATTCAAATGATAAATTAATTTCACCTTTATAATAAGATGACATTATTTCAAAACATGCAAAATGAAATAATAAAGTACATTTTAATTAATGTGCATAATAAAATAAACATAAAACTTATATAGTAGTAGTCAAATACGATAATAACAATGATTACTTTTTGTCCAAGGTACTATATTAAACTGCGACTTTAATTTATAATTATTAATTAAAAAACTTACAATGATGTATTTTTATTTTTTTATTATTTAGTTAAAAATAATATAGTTTGATATTATTTTTTAGAATTATTGACATCAAATTTTGCTAATATAACAAAAATTTTGAATGTTTTTTGTCTTAAATTTCTTCTCAATCGAACAAAATAAGACAACTAACACGCACATCAAGAAAAAAATTATAATTTTTATACATTCAGATATTCAAAAGACACAAAAAAAATTTTAGTAAAACTTAAACAACTTATAAAATTTAACAAAATAGTAGGTTATAAATAAAAGTGATAGACAAAATTAAAAGTTGTGATAATGGTATTTGGTGATAATTAATAACCATAGAGTGAAGAGAAGGTGGAAGGAGAAGAAGACGAGAAAGGAGAACGATGCAATATCATAGTGGCGTTGAGACAATAATAAAAATATAAATTAATAATTTAAAAAAATAAAATTAAAGATAATTTTAAAAAATGAATAATAAATTTTAAAAAATATTTTTTATCAATTATAATTATGCATAAAAATAAAGAATACTTTAAATATAATTTTTTGTCTCTAATTCAAATTAAATACTATTAAAAATAAATAAATAAACATAATAACATTTATAAATTTATTTTATAAATAATATTTTTAAATTTTTATTTTGATTTTTATTTTCACATAATAACAACATAATAAAATTTTTTAATATTTTATTTTATTAAATTTATAATTTTAAAATAAAAACATAAAAATTAATTTCTTAAAAATAATAGAAAAGCGGCTGAACAGGCACGATAGTGTCTGTTGAGCCGCTAGTATATATAATTTAAATATTATATCAATATATCTGTCAATATTACTTTGGGTACATATAGATATTTATAAAAAAAAATATTATTCAAATGCTACATATTCTTGACATCTTATAAAAATAATTATTCAGATGATATTTATTATATAAATAAAAATAATTAATTAATTTTTTTTTCAAGTAACATGAGTTGGAAGAAAAATAATTAATTGAATTTTTCTTTTTCATTAATTTTTCATCTAAGTTAATAATTTTTCTTCCAACTCATGTTACTTAAAAAAAATTCAATTAATTATTTTTATTTACATAATAAATATCATCTGAAAAATTAATTTTTATACACAAAAATTTATTAATATTTATTTTAAATTGAATTAATGAATGTATAATATATATTAGAAAAATTATCTTCTTTCGACATACTTTTTTCGTTTAATAAAATAATAAATATTAAATATTCACTCAATAACATAGTTTATTCATTGTAAAAAATTAATAATTTAATTATAAATAATAGGTTGCATCTAAAATATTTCAATAATAATTTGAAGTATTTAATTTTTTTTAGACAATTTTTTTCTGAAATATTAATTATTAAAAGATTTTTTTTTAGTATTTTGAAATTTTCTTTTAATTATTTTTTATAAACAACTGTAAATAGATATTTTAATACAAATAAAATAACAAGATATCGTCTACATAATACTAAAAAATAACTATGTTTTCTTATATTTTTCTTGGTATCTACCATGTTTTTTTATATGTCTAGTGTTATATAAATTTTGGGTGCACATATTTTTAGTGAATTTAATTTTGATGTATTGACAGTATAAAATGTGTTTTACATAGTCGTGTAATTATATTTGGTCTTTTGGATGACAATTTACACCGTCTATAAAAAGTAATTATTTTTGTTAATATAGTGTTACGTCATTAGATGTAAATATAAAATTATTTTATACTAACACTACATTAAAATTAAATTTATTTTTAATTTCTCTTTACAACAAAAAGCAAAATTTCTTATTACAATTTTCATTTTTTTAAAAAATCAATTCTCCCAAAATATATATTCTCTCTTTCTGCACCATAAAAATGACAGTATTACAAATGCTATTTTGACATCAATAATTTTTAAACAATTAAATATAATCTTTTTTTGTTTTATTAATTAAAAAAATTTTAATATAAAAATAATTAATAACAAACTATTTTTATAAGATGTCAAGAATATGTGGTGTTTGAATAATATTTTTTTATAAATATCTATATGTAGCCAGAGTAATATTGACAGATATAGTGATATAATATTTAAATTAAATATATATAAATATTACCGTTAATTTAAATGTATGTAAATACGTAAAGTTATATATTTTTTGTTGGTTAAAATATGTAAATAAATACATTTTTATATTTGTGAAACTGAATATATCTAAGTCATCAAAAAAGAAAAAAGGAATATATTAAAATAAATAAATATTAATAAATTTTTGTGTGTAAAATTAATATTTTTGGAGAGAGAGAGCGTACATTCAAAAAGTCCAAAAATAAGAAAATCATACAAGATCCAATATTATCTTTAATAATTAATTAATATAAATATAATTAGCCTATTTAATTAATACATCATTTACATGTTACATAAGATAAAATACACTATATTTTACTTGCAATATGTCAAATTTTATCTTTTTAATTATTTTTTTCTAAACACTTGTCACACTATTTTTTTAACAACACAAACATACACATGTAAAAAAATCTTTCTTTCTACGTGATAGAATTCACCTTTATTTATATAATCAAATTGAGGAAACGGATGCGTTACTATATAAAAGATATTAGAGTACTAAGGGAGATTGTGTAGTGTTTTATATTTTAGAGACATATTAGTGCCATGTAAGAGTTGAAACATATTAAAAAAGTGTTCGTGGTTGATAGTTATCAGTTTTATGTTTTGATCTTATGATTTTATATAAATTAAATAAAACATATTTTTTTTGTATTATTCAAATAATATCAAAAGTAATTTTTATATTTAAAATTTCTCTTTAAAAAATTTATAAGTATTTTTTAAAAGTTAATTCAAATTGATCTTTAATTTTTTCAATAAAAATATTTTTAAATAATATATTTAAACATATTTAAAATTTAATAAATATATTTTATTTTTAATAAAAATATTTTTTATTCAAATAAATTAATTCAAACATTTATAAGTATACACATACATAGAAAAATACTTTTTTTTATAAAGTATGATTTGAAAGTTCCAGAAGATTTAAAAGAATGGAATTGAATCTATGACATTCTTTTAGTTTAATTAACTAAGCCTTAAAATAAAAACTTTGAACTTTATTTTTGTTGATCTACGCAGCAGATAAAGAAAAAGTCTAGGGGCCAACAATTTTTGTGTTTTGTGGTCAGCACTTAACCATCAAGAGAAAAGTGAGTGATCTCCCACCATTAAATGTAATCTCACACCATTAAAAAGACTATTGATGGCCAATTGATGGTTACAAAACACAAAAATTGCTAGCCCCCTAGCACTCCTCGCAGATAAATCATGAGACAATTTTGATTTGTCTCATAAAACCAGAGAACAAAGCTAAATTTGAGAGGAAGAAGTTGACACGACCATATATTCTAGTTCAGTTGCCTTGTGCAATGCAACTTACATCTAGTCTCCACCACAACGTTGGTGGAATTTTCACTATAGTCTAAGTATTACATATACCGATTCCCTAAGACTCAACTTAATCCTATCTGGGCACACAAGCTTCAACATACACTTGACTTGGCTATGCTAATACCTAGACTCACCATACTAAATGTTTACCCAACTTAACAAGGGATACCTCTCAAGTACATGATACAAAACAGAAAATACAACCAAAAGAAATCTGAAATCGTTCTTAGCTTTTCTTTCAAGTATTTCTCTCAGCCTTTTTCACTCTATGGCTTTTTTTCAATGCCTCTCTTTCTTGCCTTTTATCTCACAAAGAAAATACAGAAAGATATACATTAAAACTGAAACACAAAACATTAAAATATGAAGGAGATGATGAATATGCAGCTTTGACTTTATGAATTGAACCCAACTTCTGAACTCATAACCTTGTTCTTCATCTTGGCGAAGTGTTCCCTTTAGTGTAGGTGCAATGCTTCCAAGACTTCAAACTCAGTAGTGAGGATTCACTCTTTGCTCTCTCTCGGGTTCTCTCTCCTTGTTCCAATTTCAGAATTAATTTTTTCTTTTGTATCTTATTTATTGTCACGGCTGAGTGTCCTCCAAACTCAAACCCTTGTTTCCTGAACCACATGTCATTATCTTCCTTTTTCCTTCAATCAACTCTAAAATTAGGAATTTTGACTCTGATTCTTGGCTTAACTGAGGAGCACAGAGCAGTAGGATTTTTGTTTACACAGTGACAGTCTCAAATCTAAATCATTAAAAATGTGCTTTGTCTTCAAGTAACAATTTTAGCCGTTGATTTACAGCAGAGATAATCAACCACCTTTTTCTTCATTTTTCTTTAAATGGCGTTGCAAAGAGTAGGAGAAGAAGTGAAGAAATCAACTTGAATGCAAAAAAAAAAATTATTTATCTTTAACCTCTGACTTAGTGTAATATGCTTTTGATTTGTTTGATTAAACTCTTACTTTTTTTTATGAACATTCTCTCACTTTTTTTTTTGGTGTATGTAAGCTTGAAGGTAAAGCGCTCTCTCTCTCGTGTGTTTACCCAAAGAGAACAAAGATGAGATTTAGCTTTCCTTTTGTTTCAATTTATATTGGGCTTGCCAATGAGTAATAGCTCAAATGGCATAGACTCCACATATTCAATTAAGAGGTTGTGGGTTCGAGTCTCCTATCTTTCCAAATTTAAGCCAATGAATAATAGTTCAAATGACATAATCTCCCCATACTCAATTAAAAAATTGTGGGTTCGAATCTCATATCTTTGGTAAAAAAAAAATTATATTGGGCTTAATTATGAATTTAATATCCATTCAGCATATTTGATTGCTTTGATTCATTTGTTTGGGCTGCTATATAGTTATTTGGACTTGTATCACTTAAATAAAATTAATATTATTCTTAACTCAACATGATTTAATATTTTTTTTTTTACATTTTTTTGTTTTTATTTAAAAAGTGGGATTTAGATCCTCTAAAGTTTGAAAGTGTGATTTTTCACTATTGATTTTATAGATGGGACCAGAAATAAATACAAAAGAGAAACTATTTAAAAATAGAAGATCATACTTTACTCTTTATAGTAAAATTCAAACTTTAGAGGATTAAAATCCTAAAAAGTGTACGATAAAAAATTACACTTTTAGGAGAGGAAAAAAGAACGAGAGGATTCGTTCCTACACATACCGGGAAAACGAAAATAGAGGGAAACAAGTAGAAGCACACCGACACTGGTAACTAGGATAGTAAACTAGTAAACTGCGCTGGTGTTGTAGAAAAAGATGGAAACTCTGAAGGCTGCGATTCCCGAAGGCCTGAAGCGCATGATCGGTGATAGCACCGTCGATGATCTTCGCGCCACCTCTTCCTCCCTCCACAGCTTCTTCCATCACTTCGAGCCCTTCCACCAGGTAAACATCCTCGCTCAACTCTACTCTATTCGTCACTCCTTTCCAACTAAAATTCCTAATTTTCTTTGCTTCGAATCTTCGATATCTGAACTTCCGATTAAACCCTAACGAACCGCAATTCAAACTTCTTCCTGTGTTAGTTACTCACTGAACTCGTGGATCCCAAGCATGCTCTCTGCGGCAAGAGCAAAGACGCTGCGCTCGAATCCAAGCAGCTCGGAAACCAGTGCTTCTCCAAAGGAAATTACGCCAACGCTCTTGATTTCTATACTCAGGTTTTTCTTTTCCTTTTTTTTTTTTTTTTTTTTTTTTTTGCTTTTTGTTTTCTTGTCACCGCAAATATTGGTTTAATAGTGTGCTATTGCTTCGCATGTTATAACATTTGGAGTTTCAGTGATAACTGTTCTCGCTTATTGAGAAAATATGTTAATCCTTTTCCAATTGAACTAGAATACTACGAATAATGTAAAAGGACGGATAAATACGATCCAGCATTCCATCTGTACATTGTTTTGGTCATGGAGTAAGTTTGAATACTAGTATATTGTTACTTGCTATTTATTTTTTAACGGTTCACTATAGTTTTTGTGTTCGCTAATATGAAATGTAGGCATTGCGAAAGGCACCTTTTGAGGATGGTGATATGGAAAATAATCTGGTTGCAACTTTGTATATCAATCGAGCTACTGTATTGCATGTAAGCTCCAATATTGTGCCACACTCACACGCACACTTTTTATTTATTTATTTTTTTGAAGGCTTGATATTGTGGTCAAGTATTTATTCCCGTAGGTTTCCTGCAGAAAATGAGTCTTTTGACAGAGTGTTTGCGAGATTGTACTCGTGCCCTTCAGATATGTCCAAGCAATGCAAAGGTGAAAATCAGCTCCGATGACCCATTTTTCATCATATTCTACTTTCTTTTTACATCATTACAGAGAGGGATGAATTTCTTGCATCTGTCTCAAGTTTATTTTTATGTGTAAAGTGCAATGAATGCTTTTCCATTAAATTATTTATTAGTAACTAAGAAGTATGATTAGCTTTACTTCTTGATGTATGCATATGGTTTTGGGCGATGGTTTATGAATAAGTATTGGAGATGTCTTCGGATTTGACTTACAAACATGATAATTGAGGTGTGATATAAAATGCTTTACTTCCTCATCCTAAAGATCAGTCTATGTTGATGCCAGTGAATGTTTAGGATTATGTGCTTCAATGTTTGATTAAGTGGATGTGACAATGATTATATATACATACTTAAATTGTAGTTTCCACTCTTCTTTCAATATCTTATTGTTTCGGCTGCAGGCATGGTACAGAAGAGGTAAGGCAAATGCTTCCCTGGGAAATTATAAAGATGCGATGTGTGACCTAAATATGGCTAAAACTGTGGAATCATCATTGAATGGGAAGAGACAAATAGAAAGTGAGCAGAAAAATATTTTTGACCAATGCAAGAGCACAAGCACAGTAAGACAACGTAAGGAGAACACCTTGACTACAGTGGGTAAGAAGCTTTCCTTGTCTACTTAAGCAGCAAGTTACAGTTGAAACTGTAAAGCTACTTGGTCAAGGTGATGTTAAGTTCAGTTTTCTAATATATGTACCATTGAACTATGTTCAAGTAAAAGAGGTATAAACCCTATAGATTAGTTTAAAAAAAATCAAAGACAAGAAACTGAAAGGAACTAGGGTTCAGTTATCACTTCAAGCAATGTGGCCAAGTTTCCATTCCCCCTGACCCTGCTATTTCATGTTGTTTTGCATCTGCTACCCCGGTGCACATGTATTCTGCACCAATGTATTTCTCTTTTTGAGATAGTAAGATGAAGATGGTGTAGTACATTTGTGGCAGGTGAGGTTCCCCAAGTAATGCTACAGTGTGTCGCCATACCTGAGAAAGGAAGAGGCATGGTATCATCAAATGACATTTCACCTGGTTCTTTGGCTCATAGTGAAGAACCTTATGCTGTGGTAATACACATTTTGCCTTATGTGCTATTTGTGTGGTATTAGGACATAGGGTTTACAGTCATTATGTTGTAAACATGAATCTCCTCACTTCTTAAGATCAATAGTTACTTTCCATTTTTAGTTTTGTATATTTATATTCCTTGAGTGGTGTAAACTTATTTTGGCAAGTTAACTTGTTAGTTTTTTTAATTCATAATTTCAGATAATATTAAAGCAATGCCGGGAAAGTCATTGCCACTATTGCTTGAATGACCTACCTGCTGATAGGGTACCCTGTAGATCATGTTCCGTACCACTGTATTGCTCCCAGCAATGCCAGACACAGGCTGGTGGGCAAGTCTTAAGGATTTTCCCAGAAGTTCACAGCATTATTGAGAAGTTACCCAGTGACCTTGGAGAGTATGCTGACAAAGTTATTCAAGGTCATGATTCCAAATGTGAAACTGAGAATATCACTGAACATAAGCATGAATGTCATGGTGTAAATTGGTCTGCAGTACTGCCATCAGAGGTGGTTTTAACTGGCCGAATACTGGCAAGGTTTTTACTAGAGAGGACATCAGAAAATATTACGTACTTTGTGGAGAAGCTGGTAGGTATTAAATGCAAGCAGGTGTTTTTTCAGAACAGCTGATTGTGTTGTTAACTTGTGATCTTATTGCAGCTGGCTAACTATGGCTTCTATACTTCTTGTGCAGGAGCTTTCCCATTGTTATGAACATATGCTGCCTGAAAGCAAATTGGATACACATATATATTCCATTGTGTTATTATATTGTCTTAACCGCTCTTGTGGAGCTGCATTGTCCATTGACGAAGTCACCATTTCCCAGGTTGGTTAGGAAATCCTTTTTGTGCATGCACACTGCTGCATATGCATGTCTATTAATACTTCCGTCAGCAGCAGAACCATCATTAATCATGTATTTAACAGTATTTTTGCAAAATTTGATGGTGAAAGTGCTTCTTGCAGAAATCAACTTTTCTATATTTTCTCATGATTGAATCATTTAGCTCTCGTATTCAAATTTTATGTAATTTTTTGTCTGACAATGCAGGTTGTTATAATTATTTCTCAAATGAAAGTGAATTGTATGACTGTTGTTCGTTTAAAATCAAAAGATGCTTGCGGACTATCCAATCAGTTTGGAGATTTTCCATCCTGTCCATACTTAACTAGTAACGTGGAACAGGTATTTGTTTTCTGTCCTTATCTTTTATTGGAATATTTCTCCTTATATAAGACATTTTTTAAGCTTGTGCTGTATTTAATTATGAATATCACTGCAAATTCTACTATTACAGTATAGACATTGTTGGTGGTAATAATTATCCCTGGTGATTTTAAGTCATATTCTGTCACTTTGCTTTTTAGGTCAGGGTGGGTAAAGCTATTTATAAAGCTGGAAGTTTATTCAACCATTCTTGCCAACCAAATGTTCATGCATATTTTATTTCACGTAATTTGTGTATACGGACAACAAAAGCTATACCTGCTGAGGGTCATCTGGAGTTGTCTTATGGTCCACAGGTAATTTCCTGTTGGTAACTAAAAGCCATCTTTCATATTGCTAATCAGTTTTTGGGTTTGAATTATTTGAATGATCTCTAACATGACTCTTCATAATGTATATTGTATAATGAGTGCCAGTAATTATGCATCCCAAAAGCTTAAGCCTTTAGCATAGAGTTTTTGTTTATTTCTTTTATTTATTTATTTTTGATCCAAAACAAGCCTTAAGAGCAAAGGTCTGTCAGACTGTGTTAGGTTCTTAGTATAAATTCCCAATCTGCTGTGTGACTCCCTTGTTCATTTTTTAAAATAAATTTTGGTTTTGCAGGTTGGGTTCTGGGATTGTAAAGATCGCCTTAATTTCCTCAAAGAGGAGTACATGTTTCAGTGCCAGTGTACTGGTTGTTCTGAAGTCAATCTATCCGACATTGTCCTCAATGCATTTTGTTGTGTCAATTCTAATTGTTTTGGTGCAGTCTTGGATAGCAGAGTAGTTAACTGTGAAAAGCAGAAAATCAAGAATTTCATGAGCCATTTAAAGGTACATTTAGGGTTGCTTACATTGTAATGTAGGATAATTTTAACTTATGTGGTTTGTCACAAGTAATGCCTTGGTGTTTTCAAATCACTTGGCAATATCAACGCAATTTTCATTATTAAGATGTACAGCATTCTTAACTTTTCTTACTTGTAACTTGTAAGCACCTTTCTTCCACCATGTCTTCACTCTTGGTACTGGCAGATTTAAATTTTGCTAATTGTGTCTGTCACTCTGTTGATTCATCCTTCATGTTTTTGGAGCTATGCAATAGCAATTGGATCAATATACTCTTAATAGACATTTTTAAAAAAAAAAAATAGTTGTGCATCCAGTGATTTACATAAGCTGCTGTGGTTGAGATTGAATAAAAGATCTTAAGGTTTGAGCTATTTTCTCCCCTTAAAATCCATCTCTCTTTTCAGATAGACAAGAATGATGACATTCATAAAGTGCTCAACCAAAATGATGCCTCCCATCATATTCAACCTGGATACTGTCTGAAGTGTGGTTCTTACCGTGATTTGGTGCCTTCACGTGCTGCAGTTGATAAAGCTTTAATATTCATAAAAAGGTATGCATAGTTCAATTTGGGTCCTATGAATATTAATATCCCTGTAATGTGAATTACAGCTTCCCTTTTTATGACTAAAGATATTCAGAGTTGGTATGGTTCCTTTATTGTTGCTATCTAGATGAATGCTCTGGCTTTTAATCCTGCATTAGCTCATCTGATATAGTAGATTGCAGCTGATTGTTTGAACACTATAGTAGATTGCAGCTTATTGTTTGAAAGATGGTAATGGCAGGTTACAGGATGCAATATTATCAAAAGAAATTTTAAATACCACAATTGCAGATGCTTTGAGATCCTTACGTTTGCTAAGATCAAATTTGCATGCCTATAACAGGCTTATTGCAGAGGTGAGTTTTAGCCTCATCCACTAAGTCCTCCCACTTAGGTCTAGAAGTTTAGATGAATACTTCTATTAAGGGAATAGGTTGTGATAGACAAAAAAATTTTACATCCTTTATATGATGGTTTAACATACATTTTCCTGTTGATGTATGCAGGCAGAGGATAACCTTGCACAGGCCTTTTGTTTGTTGGGAGAATTTCAATTATGTATGGACCATTGTAAAGCATCCATCAAGGTAAACTTTTAGTTAATTAACCTACCATCTGGCATGTTGGATTTTGTCACTCAAAAAGTGAAAAGCAGAAGAGTGGGGATTTTTCCCCCCTGTATAGCTATGACAAATCAAGTCCTTTTTCCAGCAGCAGTATTATAACAAATCAGTATTATAAGTTATAACAAATTGGTAGTGGAACTCAGAAAATTGCCCCATTAACCCGTGAACTAGCACTGTCATGTTGCATTGCAAAATACTATAAGGGGTGCTGCTACTTCGTTGTGGTGTCCTTCACTGATTTGAGATTTCTTTTAGAGGAGCTATCATGTATGCCAAAGGTTGAAGAAGTTTGTGAAGATTTCTTTTGTTGAGGAAGTATGAAAAATATTTTTAGAGTTGTGTGATTTTTTTTAAATAAAATTGTCATAAAAATATTATAGAAGATGCAGTCATTGGGCAAAGTCGACCTGTGGTTTTGTTAGATTGTATGTGCTGAGTTTTATTATCACTGTATTTGCTATTGACTGAAATTTGTATAGTTTTTCTATTTTAAACACATATTTTGAGGAACTTAAGCCTTTGAAGAACCATGGAATCGTGATCGGATTGTTTGTCGTTGGGTTATGCTTTTATGTGCAAATTGTTTCAATTAGTTAGTCGTTCCAAGTAATAAATCTATAGTGATTCATTCTTTTATTTGACAGATTCTAGAGAAGTTGTATCATCCTGATGATATAGTAATTGCGTATGAACTTGTGAAGCTTTGTTCGATCCAACTTTCCGTAGGAGATGGTTCTGCAATGGATAGCATAAACCGGATTGGTGATATCTTCTCATGTTATTATGGACTTCATGCTGACTTGGTTTTCCCGTATCTTCAATACCTTAGGAGATAAATTTAGAAATTTTCAGGAGGGGTCTCTAATTAAATGCTTTTGCGCCAGTGAGATATAAAATGTGAAGTACAATCTTAAATAACAGCTCAAGTGACTGGAGATTTGATGTGAAAGATATATAATAGTCTGGCCTCGAGAAAGATTGCCTGAAGCTCACTTGTGCAGTTTGGCAAATCAACCTCTCGTGCATTTGTAAATATGGTGTCCTTGAATATCCAGGTGTGCTCTCTGACATCTCTCTGGAACTGACACGTCTATTTTGTTAATGAGTTGACTAAGGAGTTAATTTTTTCCAATTTATCTCGGTCAATTTGTTGTAAATTATTTTTTTATTCTAAATTTTAAATTTTAATTCTAATTTTATACCTCAAGTCTTAAACTTTTTAAAAAACAAGGGTTAAAAAAAATTTATAATAAAAAAAGAATGTTAGCTAATATTAACTAATTAAAAATTAGTATAATTGAAAGGGGAAAATTTTAAGGAGGGCCTCAAAGTATTAGTGGATAGAATATAATGTTAGCTTCGTTATTAATTTCGATGTGATGATGCCTTCTGTATCCAGATATCCAGAGGCCAATGTGGTTGCAAGACACGATACGAATATACGATACTAGCTGTTAATGACCGACTTGGTTCCCTCTTTAAGCTATTAGGTACATGTGTCTACTAAACTGCATTTACCTCTTACATTTTGGTAAAGGGTAGACCGGCATTGACAGTAACGGACATGTTTACCCTTTTTTTATGTTTGTCCGAACGGACAAGTTGACTTTAGGGATTCTAAAGCTGCATTTTGTTTTTGCAAAAGCAAGTAAAATAAATGTATGAAATAATCATGCGGCAACATAGCCTATTAAGGTTGATTGTTTTAGTTATGGACAAGAAAGATGTATTACACGTCACACCTAAAGGGGGAATTGAGGTGCAAATGCAAGTATATGGGTGTTAGGGACGTAGAAAAGCGACACACAAGTTGCGTGTTGAAGGAAGCAGAATTGGTCAGTGTTGGAACACGTGACTTGCTTCTTGATTATTTTTATAACCCTATACGAAAGTTTCGTCTATAAATACTAAGTTAGCCATTTTCCATCATTTTGAGTTGAGTTGTGTATATGTATTGGTGGTGTGAGGGTAGATAATTTCTAGTGCGAGTTCAAAGAGAAAATAAAAGTGGAATTTTGGAAGCAATGGAAGGTAGCGCAAATTTACTAGTATATTGCGACCATGAGATTATATGACACACACGAGGGTGTGAGTTTTGCGTGTGGGTATTCATTTTTTTTTTGTTATTCCATGCACTATGACGATTGCGGAACTACAATACTGTCTTTGTCAAAGCATAGAAAGTAATATTTTAAAGAGGGTGAACAATATTTTGTATAGGAATCTTATTATCGTATTAGAGGGCTAATAAAGTTTGACACAATATCCATTGTTGATGAAGCAAATATGCAGTAGATATTTCAGATTATCAACAAACTCAAGCTCACGTTCTAATGATAGAGTTGTATGTTAAGTTTGAACATATAGCTGCGAATGGTTCAACACGATTCAGACATGGATGACAGAGAGAAATAACATGCAAAGAAAACAATAGTGAGCATGAAGAGGACTTTGAAGCCAACTACGAAGTCGGTGACGAGGATGAGGATGGTGACAAGATAAGTGATATGGTCGTGCAAAATGCAGTAGTTTCACGTGTAAGCCAACATTTTTTCGATGTTCTACTTTTTTTGCGTACCCTAAATTTTGGCATCATGCATGCAACAAAATTTTCAGAATATGCAAAAATAGGTATGTTAATAGTCCAAGGGTGTGGTTGGGGAAACGTGGAAAACGGCTCAAGCTCTCTTTGGTAGGGGTGTCCATGGATCGGATCGTATCCGCAGATCCGCAGTAAATATCCGCATCCGATCCGAAAATTGCGGATACGATCCGATCCGCAAATTGATCGGATCGGATCGGATCCGCACCTTTTGCGGATCGGATCGCGGATATTTGCTCTACATTCGCGTATCCGATCCGCAGATCCACAGATCCGCACTATAATAATTAAAAAATAAATAAATATATATATGTTTGGTATTATATTTACTTGTTTGTATGTTTTAGTTAGTAATTATTATTTATATATTGTATTATTTTATTTTTGTTATTTAGAAAGAGTTTGATTAAAAATATTTTAGGAATAAATAAGTTTAAAAGTATGAAAGAAATATTTTTATCGAATTCTTTTACATAGAAATATGATTAAAAAGAGAAAGTTTAATCATGCGGATATATCTGATATTCGATCTGATCCGATCCGCACATCGGATCGGGCACTAAAAAGTGCGGATATCATATCCGATCCGATCCAATGAAAATTGTGCGAATCGGATCGAATTTTCGGCCATATCCGATCCGATCCGATCCGCGGACACTCCTACTCTTTAGATACCATGGATAAGGAAAGACTGCTAAGGATCCCATCCGCTTTAGAGATAGTTATGCGGAGGACTTGTTTGACAAATTATACTACAAGAAGAGGCTCTATTTTGAGGATCACTGGCGGTGGATAACAACATCTGTTAGTATGTTAATGGCCCTGTACAAAAATAGGGATGATAGTTCCTCACTCAAGGTCCCATAGAGACTATATATCCTTGGATGGTATGGAAGTTTTCCTCCAATTTCTTTGAGTGATATGGAGCAGGTGTTTCTCCGGACTGAGCGAGTCCTATGGAGGTGCGACCTCTACGAGGAAAAGATGACTATGAGAAATTGACATCCATGTGCAACTCCACGCGGACCTACAACTCCAAGTGGTCCCCATCGGACTGAGAGCGAGCCAGCTCACGATGGAGGCCATGACAGAGCTCTATATCATCTTCAATTACGTATAGCCGAACACCCACTTCACAAACGTTACAATAGAGACAACAATCTTGTATTGTATAATAAGATGAAGGATACTTTTAAGGCTAGTGTGCTTCCATTCTCGAGGCTTATTATGGGGTTGGTTGAATCGGTCAACGTCCACTTAGAGGAGGACGAGTTAAAGGCAGAGGTCCCCGAGAAGAACTAGATTATTCCATGCGGGGAGAAGTTCAAGGAAGAGCCAGCAAAGCCATCAAGTTGGAGCTAAAACTAGAGATATATTGATGAAAACCATTAGAAATTTTAGAGAAAAATTGGAGCACTTTCTAGAATTTAAGCTAAAAATTTTAAGACATTGTAAAAATTGATTGTGGTAGAGTAGCGTGTCCTTCTCCTTCAAAACTTGGCTTCAAATATCATCTCATACAGCTAGGAACAGATCTAGAAATTTTTAGATGGAGGAGCTTAATTTTAGATGAATTTTTTAATTTTTTTACTATAATTTTTATTACATAAAAATAATTTAGATATATATATATTATGAAAAAAAATCTAAGGTATACAATGTGATTTCTAAAACATAATAATGTAAGTCATTATTAGTATTTTATATAATAACATTATGTTAAATATGTTAATATTTTAATATTATTAAAAAATAGAAAAAAATAAAAATAAATATAGAAATGAGTATATAAAAACTAATTTGAAAAGTATATGTTAGCAAATAAGGTGAAATATTCGCTGATACATAATTTACAATTCAATATTTTGTAGAACTACTAGTAAGTGCACCGGGTCTTATTAAGAAATAAAATTCACAAGAGTGAAGTTGATCCTACGAGAATTAAAGGATTAAGCAAGTAATAATTAATTGGTTATTCTAGCTAGACCGTCATAACTGGGTGATGGTCAAACAAGAAATATTAACGACTTGAAATTAAAGAAAAGCAATAAAGAACAAGAAAGTAAAGAACATAAAAGTAAAGTACTAGGAAGTAAAGTGTAAAGAAAATAAAGTGTAAGAAAGTAATTGACGGGAAAGTTAAAATGCTAAAACTAAGAATGAAAAGAATATTGGGATCAAAAGATATTGCATTCTCAGGATCAATAATTTTCATCTCCTCTTCAATCATGCAATCATTGATCTCTTGGCAAATCATAAGTAATCAAACCCCAATTTCTTGGTGATTTGATTTCTCTTAACTTTATCAATTGCCAATCTCTTGACCTAATTATTCATGAGAAGAGATGAAGAGTGGTCTCTGATTTAGAGCCACACAATTTCTTAAATCAAGTGTTGGGAAGATTATATGTCACGTATCAATCCCAAATCCAATTTCATAACCATTGTGAGAAAGAACTTCAAGCACAATTCTATGATCCCTCTTTCGAGGCTCCTATAGAATTCAAGTTGGATTCAATTTTTTTCTCAAGATAAATGAACCCTTGGGATGAAGAACGAAGTTCTTTCTAAAGAAACAACAAAAGAAGAATTGAAGATGAAGAAGAAAAACATATCAATTCATTAGATTGCAATAGAGTTCTTTTTCTCAAATGTTGGAAATTAGAAGCTCATAACTAAATATTTATAAGAGTGGGTGTGAAAGAAAATGGAAGAGAAGAGTGTGAAGTGTGAAAAGAGGAGTCTGAAAACCCCCTCCCGAAATCTCCGTGATATGATAAAACTAAAGCCTATTTATAAGCTATCCCAGATTACAAATTCAAATGAAATTCAAAACAAATTACAATCCAATGAAAATTAACTATTCTAGATGATTCTTGTGACCTTGATTGGTTGATAATTGTGGGTTTGCTTGCATGAGTTTTGAAGTGAACTTGGAGCAATACTTGAACCAAATTGAGAGGCTTCAGATGGACTTGGCGTCATTTGTACCAACGCCTTCAGTACTTGGCGTTGCCAACGCCCAGCTGGTGTTGTCTTAATCGAGCGCCCTTTAAAATGGGCGTTGTTTTCACTTGTCACGCGTACGCGTCGCCTACGCGTATGCGTGACTCTTATCGCAAGCGATGTCCAAACGAACGCCAGTTAAACATTGGCGTTGCCAATGCCAGAGTAATCTTCCCAGGGTAAATTTTTCATCCTGACGTGTATGCGTGGCCTTTGTTGTGGGCGTTAATTGAAACAGTGCCAGTTCAATCCTGGCGTTGCTCTGGGCGTTGGAGCTGGATCTGGCATTATTCTGGGCGTTGTTAAGGGCTACGCCCCTTACATTTTTTTCCAGCTTGTGTTACGCACACTTCCCAGATCCTTCAATCATCCTTGTTTTGTGCTTTTTTGCTTCTTTTTCTACAATTTTTCTACAAATTTTATTAAATCAAAGAGATCAAAACAATATACAACTTAAGCACAAAAATACATCATAATTAACCATTATGAATTCATTTTTTATGTGAAAAAGCATAGAAAAACACAACATGATGTACATGCATCACAACACCAAACTTAAACTTTGCTTGTCCTCAAGCAACTAAAGAATCATGCAATAGATTTTGACAATCCAAGGTGAGAAGAATAGCAATTTAATGTTCATGGTTAGCTAGTCTACTATGCATGCAACAATCACAAAAGAAATTCAAATGATTGATGTTTCTATCTAGCTCACTTTATGAAATCTTTTTTTTTTTTTATATTCCTTCCTTGAAACAAGCTTTTCATCTTTTTCTTAGCTTAGCTTCTTGGGTGCTTTGCACCATTAGTTAAAAGCTTCGACTATAAATGCTTTGTTTTCAAGTATTACCACTTGATACATAAACACCACAAGCATTTAATTAGAGGACTCTTTAAGCTCATTTGTCTCTTTTCTTTACTCTCTAATCATTGATGCTCGGAGCCTTGAGCTTTTGAGGGAATGCTTTGCACTTGAGCCTAGCTTTGACTCTAAGTGTTTTATTTTCAAGCTTTTTACTTGATACATAAACACCACAAGTACTTGACTAATGAATTGTCATTGGTACTCAGAGCCTTTAGCTTTCTCATTTTTTCCTTTTTCTTTCTTGATCATTAATTGCATTGCTTCTTCAAGGTTTTCAAACTTTCAAAAATTTCATAAAATGTCCTAGATGAAAACTTCAATCAAACAAATTCAAATGCATTTTGAGCAACAATAGTCATGCTAGCCTTCCAATACTCATATGCTCATGCTAGCTTCTTCTTTAATTTACCTTGTTTGTTTATGATCATGATACTTAATTACTTTGACTCACAAATTTTAAAATGGTAGTTATGATGTCATAGTTACAATTTAAAAATCAAACTATGCTTATTCACAAGGAATAACACACATTCATATTAAAAAAATAGAAGACAATCATGCAATTGAATGTATAGAGAATAAATAAGAGAAAAAGAAACTTAACCACCTTGTAGATCTTCATCATTGTTGTTGTCATTTTCCTCCTATTCTTCCCCTCCAACACCAAACTTAGAATGATTTTTTGTCCTCAAACAACAAATAAGATAGTGGTGATGGAATTTATGATGAATCATGAATGTCTTAAAACAATGATGTAAGTAATGCATGTGTTTGGGTAAGCAAATTTAAAGATAAAAATGAAGGCCATAAGAGAAACAGTGGCAATGTGATTGCATTAATAAGTGGGTTGTGCATGGTACCTTGCATGAAAGATAAGTGGCAACACCAAATCTAGTGTGACACTTTCATTTGAAAATGATGCAAGTGCCCAGTAAAGATTTGGAAATCAAATTGTTTCATGGCAACACCAAGCTTATTTTATGCAATCTCATGCCAAATTATTTGAAATTAAACTAGGCAAAGAAAGAAAATGTTACCAACGGTTAGGTTGCCTCCCAACAAACGCTCTTTTAATATCATTAGCTTGACATTTTGTTCATGAATTTCTTCCTCTTCTTCCAGTTGGTTAATAGAAATGACTTCAAGAGAGAACAGTTTTGATCTCCTCCTAACAAGCATTCTTTTGTTATTGGCTTGAGTGAATTTGCTTGTTGGAGCAGGGATTGGATTGCTCTTTATCCTTCTCTTTTCCGTGGATGTTGTCCTCCGTTCCTTGGTCACAATCCTCTTTTCAGTGATTTTGTTGATTGCCTTCACTTTGATATCAAAACTTGGGTGTTGTGTGATAGTTGGAGTGTTTCCTTCACCGAGAACTTCTTGGAATGGTAGTTCAATGGACTCACCCTCTATGCAACTTTCTGCTTCATTAGTGTGTGGACTTCTTTTGGTTGTTTTCTTCCCTTACAACCTCCTTTTTCATTGGGGTTTTACTTGGTACAAGGACCTCTTTTTCTTGCTCTACCAATTCCTCATTTTCGCCTACATTAAACACTACTCCACTCCTCAAGATGATGGCATGGTATTCTTCCCCTGGTCAAGGAAAGACATTGGTGGGTTCATCAACAAAATGTTGTGCCAATTGTCTCATCTGCTCTTCTTGATTCCTCCTTGAGGCTTCCATATCTTCTACCAATTTTCTCATATTTTGCCCTAAGAACTCAATGAGTTGGGAAATTGAGAGATATCTCTAGAAGAGTTCCTCTATTGCAAGTGCTAGAAGAGATTTTTGATGAGTTTGTGGAGGTGCATAGGTTATGGTGAAATTGTTTTGAGGGACTTGATATGAATTTTGTGAATTTTGAAATGAATTTTGTGCTGAGGCATACTCAAGTGGTGAAGAATTTTGATATGAGATATTAGGAGGTGAGGTTGAAAAATTAAGAGATGATGGCTCTTGATGAATGGGGTATGGATCATTGAAATCTCTTTGATTTTGATCTTCTCAGCCACAACTTGAGTAGTTGTTACATTTATCAAAATATGGATCATTTTGTGGCCTTGGGAAGCATCCCATCACTCCTTGTTCTTGATACTCCCACCCACCATTAGCATAATAATATGAATCATTTTGTAGTGGTGAAAAATATTCCATGTAGTTTGCTTGATCAAAAGATGATGTATACTCCATTCTTTCTTTAAAATGTTCTGTATCAAACACAATCATAAAGACAAAAAGAAATTGGAATTCCCTTTGTAACAAATAAGGAAATTCCTAGTGAGGCAATATCACAAACAGTTAAGTGACAATAGTAAAAGAAAGAATTAAAAACAAAGAAATGACTAAAACAAACAAAGAAAAAGTGTCTAATCTAGATAATCAATTAACTGGTAGTTTGTTAATCACAAATAATTTCTGGCAATTGTGCCAAAAATTTGATACAGAATTTACAATTCAATATTCCATAGAACTACTGGCAAGTGTACCGAGTCGTATCAAGTAATAAAACTCACAAGAGTGAGGTCGATCCCACGAGGATTAAAGGATTAAGCAAGCAATAGTTGATTGGTTATTCTAGTTAGACGGTCATAATTGGGTGATGATCAAACAAAAAATGTAAATGACTTGAAATTAAAGGAAAACAATAAAGAACATAAAAGTAAAGAACATAAAAGTAAAGTACTGGGAAGTAAGTGAAAAGAAAATAAAGTGCAAAAAAGTAATTGACGGAAAGGTAAAATGCTAGAACTAAGAATGAAAAGAACATTGGGATCGAGAGATATTGCATTCTCAGGATCAATAATTTTCATCTCCTCTTCAATCATCCAATCATTGATCTCTTGACAAATCATAAGTAATCAAACCCCAATCTCTTGGTGATTTGATTTCTCTTAACTTGATCAATTGCCAATCTCTTGATCTAATTATTCATGAGAAGAGATGAAGAGTGGTCTCTGATTTAGAGCCACACAATTTCATGAATCAAGTGTTGGGATGATTATATGTCACGTATCAATCCCAAACCCAATTTCATAACCATTGTGAGAAAGAACTTCAAGCACAATTCTATGATCCCTCTCTTGAGGCTCCTATAGAATTCAAGTTGGATTCAATTTCTTTCTCAAGATAATTGAACCCTTGGGATGAAGAACGAAGTCCTTTCTAAAGAAACAATAAAAGAAGAATTGAAGATGAAGAAGAAAAATAATATCAATCCATTAGATTGCAATAGAGTTCTCTTTCTCAAATGTTAGAAATTAGAAGCTCATAACTAAATATTTACAAGAGTGGGTATGAAAGAAAATGGAAGAGAAGAGTGTGAAGTGTGAAGAGAGGAGTTCGAAGACCCCCTCCCGGAATCTCCGTGATATGATAAAACTAAAGCCTATTTATAAGCTATCCCTGATTACAAATTCAAATGAAATTCAAAACAAATTACAATCCAATGAAAATTAACTATTCTGGATGATTCTTGTAACCTTGATTGGTTGACAATTGTGGGCTTGCTTGCATGAGTTTTGAAGTGAACTTGGAGCAATACTTGAACCAAATTGAGAGGCTCTAGATGGACTAGGCGTTATTTGTACCAACGCCTTCAGTACTTGGCGTTGGCTTAATCAAGCGCCCTTTAAAATGGGCGTTGTTTTCACTTGTCACGCGTACGCATCGCCCACGCATACGCGTGGCCCTTATCGCAGGCATTGTCCAAACGAGCGCTCGTTATATCTTGGCGTTGTTTTCACTTGTCATGCGTACGCGTGGCCCTTATCGCAGGCGTTGTCCAAACGAACGCCAGTTAAATGTTGGCGTTGCTGATGCCAGAGTAATCTTCCCAGGGCAAAATTTTCATCCTCATGCGTACACATGGCCTTCGTTGCGGGCGTTAGTTGAAACAGTGCCAGTTCAATCCTGGCGTTGCTCTGGGCGTTGGAGCTAGATCTGGCATTGTTCTGGGCGTTGTTAAGGGCTACGCCCCTTACATTTTTTTCCATCTTGTGTTACGCACACTTCCCAGATCCTTCAATCATCCTTGTTTTGTGCTTTTTTGCTTCTTTTTCTACAATTTTTTACAAATTTTATTAAATCAAAGAGATCAAAGCAATATACAACTTAAGCACAAAAATACATCATAATTAAAATTTATGAATTCATTTTTTATATGAAAAAGCATAGAAAAACACAACATGATGCACATACATCACACACTGCAAAACAAAGAAACAAAAACTAATTAATAAACTCAACAAACTAACTATAACAACTAAAGTGATGCTTGCATTAAGTGACATCCCTAATCAAAGAAATCAGTGCAAATTAGGTGTACATCAAGCTTAAAGGGTACTATGCAATGCAAGAAATGAACCATGCAACATCATGTAACACCATACATGTAAGAAAAATGTGATTTTGGGCCATGTATTTTGATGAGCGGATATTTTATACGCTTTTTGGTGATAATTTCATATAGTTTAGAGCATGTTTTAGTTAGTTTTTAGTCTATTTCTAGTAGTTTTTAGGAAAAATTCATATTTCTGGACTTTACTATGAGTTGTGTGTTTTTCTGTAATTTCAGGTATTTTTCTGGCTGAAATTGAAGGAGCTGAGCAAAAATCTGATTCAGGCTGAAAAAGGACTGCTGATGCTGTTGGATTCTGACCTCCCTGCACTCAAATTGAATTTTCTGGAGCTACAGAACTCGAAATGGCATGCTTCCAATTGCATTGGAAAGTAGACATCCAGGGCTTTCCAGCAATATATAATAGTCCATACTTTGCACAAGGATAGACGACGTAAACTGGCGTTCAACGCCAGTTCTCTGCCCAATTCTGGCGTCCAGCGCCAGAAAAGGATAAAAAACTGGAGTTGAACGCCCAAACTGGCATAAAAACTGGCGTTCAACTCCACAAATGGCCTCTGCACGTGACTCACTCAAATCTCAGCCCCAGCACACACCAAGTGGGCCCCAGAAGTGGACCTCTGCATCATCCATCATAGTCCACTCATATTTTGTAACCCTAGGCTACTAGTTTAGTATTTAAACAACTTTTAGAGACTTATTTTGTATCTCATGACATTTCAGATCTAAACTTTATATTCTCTGACGGCATGAGTCTCTAAACCCCATTGTTGGGGGTGAGGAGCTCTGCTGTGTCTCAATGAATTAATGCAAGTATTTCTGTTTTCCATTCAAACACGCTTGTTCCTATCTAAGATGTTCATTCGCGCTTAACTGTGATGGAGGTGATGAGCTGTGACACTCATCACCTTCCTCAAATCATGAACGTGTGCCTGACAACCACCTCCGTTCTATATACGATTGAATGAGTATCTCTTAGATTCTTTAATCAGAATCTCCGTGGTATAAGCTAGAACTGATGGCAGCATTCATGAGAATCCGGAAAGTCTAAACCTTGTCTGTGGTATTCCGAGTAGGATTCAAGGATTGAATGACTGTGATGAGCTTCAAACTCCTGAAGGCTGGGCATTAGTGACAGACGCAAAAGGATAGTAAATCCTATTCCAACCGGATCGAGAACCAACCGGTGATTAGCCGTGCTGTGACAGAGCGCGTGAGCGTAGTTTTCACTGGGAGGATGGAAGGTAGCCATTGACAACGGTGATCCACCAACACACAGCTTGCCATAGGAGGACGTGCGTGCGTGAACAAGAAGACAGAGGAAAGCAGAGATTCAGAAGACAAAGCATCTCCAAAACTCCAACATATTCTCCATTACTGCATAACAAGTAACCTTTAATCCATGCTCTATTATTTATTCGCAATTCAACTGATAAACATAATTGACTTCCTGACTAAGATCTACAAGATAACCATAGATTGCTTCAAACCAACAATCTCCGTGGGATTCGACCCTTACTCACGTGAGGTATTACTTGGACGACCCAGTGCACTTGCTGGTTAGTGGTACGCGTTGTGAAAAGTGTGATTCACAATTCGTGTACCAAGTTTTTGGCGCCGTTGCCGGGGATTGTTCGTGTTTGAACAACTGACGGATTATTTTGTTGCTTAGATTAGGAAAAATCTTTCTTTTTTTTTTTTTGGTTTATAGTCTTTTATTATTTATCCCTTGTTAAAATACTTTAAACTTATAGCTCAGTTATTTAGAACGTGGTGTTTATGTTCATGATAATTGGCTATCATATTTTTAAAACCTTTTTCAAAAATAACTTTTCTATTAAATCCTGTGCCAAACTTTAAGTTTGGTGTTTTCAAAAATAATCTTTCTTAAAATTTTTGAAGGTCTCATAACTCATTTGGCTAGAGCGTTAATCTGTGTTCTTGGTAATTGGGTTAGAGTCTTTTATATTCTTTTCAAAACCTTCTTTTTCATAAATAATATTTTCTCTATTAAATTTTGTGCCAAACTTAAAGTTTGGTGTTTTCTTATTGAATTCCCTTTGGTTTTCGAAAATTTTGGTTTGGTTTTCTAAAAATTTTAAGTTTGGTGTTCTTTCTTCATGTTCTTGTGTTCTTGTGAGTCTTCAAAGTGTTCTTGAGTTTTCCTTGTGTCTTGATCTTAAAATTTTTAAGTTTGGTGTTCCTTGGTGTTTTCCCTCCAAATTTTTCGAAAACAAGGAGCATTAGATCTAAAAATTTTAAATCTTGTACTATCTTATTGTTTTTCTCTCTCCTCACTAAATTCAAAAAAAAAATATATCTTTTCAAAATATCTCTTCTAACTTCCTAATTTCTTATCTTTTCAAAATTTGTTTCAACTAACTAACTAACTAACTTTTTGTTTGTTTCTTAACTTTTTCAAAACTACCTAACTAACTCTCCCTCTCTCTAAATTTCGAAAATATCTTCCCTCTTTTTCAAAAATTTCTTTTTTTAACTAATTAATTTTTTTTATATAAACGAAAAAAAATATTTAACTTCAAAATTCAACTTCTTTTTAGTTATTTTATTTTATTTAAGTATTTACTTCTTATAAAATAAAATAAATAAAAAGGTAAATCAGTCCAAGTTATATCCATAGATCCATCATGGACATAAGTGGAAATGAACAGTCTAGGAGGACTCTGGGGTCATATTCTAACCCCTCTACTGCTTCATATGGGAGTAGCATCTGCATACCCTCCATTGGAGTCAGTAGCTTTGAGTTGAATCCTCAGCTCATTATCATGGTGCAGCAAAGTTGCCAGTATTCCGGTCTTCCATAGGAAGAACCTACAGAGTTTCTGGCACAATTTTTACAAATTGCTGACACAGTACATGATAAGGAAATAGATCAGGATGTCTACAGACTATTACTGTTTCCATTTGCTGTAAAAGATCAAGCCAAGAGGTGGTTAAATAACCAACCTAAGGCCAGCATAAGAACATGGAAACAGCTGACAGAAAAATTCCTGAATCAATATTTCCCTCCAAAAAGGATGACACAGCTAAGGCTGGACATCCAAGGCTTTAAACAAGGAGATAATGAATCTCTTTATGATGCCTGGGAGAGATACAGAGAGATGCTACGAAAATGCCCCTTTGAAATGTTTTCAGAGTGGGTTCAGTTAGACATCTTCTACTATGGGCTTGCAGAAGGAGCTCAGATGTCTCTAGATTACTCAGCTGGTGGATCTATCCATATGAGAAAGACAATTGAAGAGGCTCAAGAGCTCATTGATACAGTTGCCAGGAATTAGCATCTGTATCTAGGCAGCAACCCTTCCATGAATGAAGAGGTTAAAACAGTAACTGCTGAATTCAGTACTGTAAAACAAGCTGCTGAATTCAATCAGCAATTAGATTTTCTAACAAAGCAGCTAGCTGAATTCAAAGACAGGTTACAGGAGACAAGGATAGCTAATATACATATGGACGAACAGTTTAAGCAAACAAAGCAGCAGCTATCAAAGCAAATAGCAGAAGAATGCCAAGCAGTTCAATTAAGAAGTGGGAAAACATTAAATACCCCACCTCAAGGCATCAAAAATTCAAGAAATGAGCGACCCACCAAAGATTCTCCTGAGGACAGTAAGAGCCCAGGGAAAAATAATTCTGGCACTAAAACGCCAGAAAAGGGGTGGAAGGCTGGCGCTGAACGCCCAGACCATGCCCAAAACTGGCGTTCAGCGCCAGAAACAAGGTAGGATTGGCGTTCAACGCCAGAAATGGGCAAGAATTTGGCGTTGAACGCCCAAATGGGGCAGAATCCAGCGTTGAACGCCCAACAGGGGCACATTTTTGGCGTTCAGGCGCCAGGAACAGACAGTGAGCTGGCGTCTAACGTCACTCCAGCGTCTGACTCTGGCACTCAATTGCCAGTAAGGGATCAGACACACACAAGTGCTGATAACAACCCCTCTAAAAAGGCTTCTTTAACCACTAAGGTTGAGGAATATAAAGCCAAGATACCTTATCCTCAAAAACTCCGGAAAGAGGAGCAGGATAAGCAATTTGCTCGCTTTGCAGATTATCTAAGGACTCTTGAAATAAAGATTCCATTTGCAGAGGCACTTGAGCAAATACCTTCTTATGCCAAGTTCATGAAAGAGATCTTGAGTCATAAAAAGGAGTGGAGAGAAACAGAAAAAGTTCTCCTCACTGAAGAATGCAGTGCAGTCATTCTGAAAAGCTTTCCTGAAAAGCTTAAAGACCCTGGGAGTTTTCTGATACCATGTATATTGGAAGGTGATTGCACCAAGACAGCCTTATGCGATCTTGGGGCAAGCATCAACCTAATACCTGCATCCACTATCAGGAAGCTTGGCTTAACTGAAGAAGTTAAACCAACCCGGATATGTCTCCAACTTGCTGATGGTTCCACTAAATACCCATCAGGCGTGATTGAGGACATGATTGTCAGAGTTGGGCCATTCGCCTTTCCCACTGACTTTGTTGTGCTGGAAATGGAGGAGCACAAGAGTGCTACTCTCATTCTAGGAAGACCCTTCCTAGCAACTGGACGATCCCTCATTGATGTCCAACAGGGGGAAATAACCCTGAGAGTCAATGATGATGAGTTTAAGTTGAACGCTGTCAAAGCCATGCAGCATCCAGACACATCAACAGACTGCATGAAAGTTGATCTCATTGACTCTTTGGTAGAAGAGATCAACATGGTTGAGAGTCTCGAATCAGAGTTGGAAGACATCTTTAAAGATGTTCAGCCTGATTTGGAGGATTCAGAGGACATGAAAGAGCCTCTGAACTTTCTTCTGAAAGAGGAAAAACCTCCTAAACCCGAGCTCAAGCCACTACCACCATCCTTGAAATACGCATTTCTGGGAGAAGGTGACACTTTTCCAGTGATCATAAGCTCTGCTTTAAATTCACAGGAAGAGGAAGCACTTATTCAAGTGCTAAGGACACACAAGATAGTTCTTGGGTGGTCCATAGGTGACCTTAAGGGCATAAGCCCAGCTAGATGCATGCACAAAATCCTATTGGAGGATAATGCCAAACCAGTGGTTCAACCACAGAGGTGGCTAAATCCAGCCATGAAGGAAGTGGTGCAGAAAGAGGTCACCAAATTACTAGAGGCTGGGATTATTTATCCCATTTCTGATAGCCCCTGGGTGAGCCCTGTTCAAGTCGTCCCAAAAAAGGGAGGCATGACAGTGATTCATAATGAAAAAAATGAACTGGTTCCTACAAGAACAGTTACAGGGTGGCGCATGTGTATTGACTACAGAAGGCTCAATACAGCCACCAGAAAGGATCATTTTCCTTTACCATTCATAGACCAGATGCTAGAGAGACTAGCAGGTCATGATTATTACTGCTTTTTGGATGGCTACTCAGGCTATAACCAGATTGCAGTAGATCCCCAAGATCAAGAGAAAACAGCATTCACATGTCCATCCGGAGTGTTTGCTTATAGAAGGATGCCCTTTGGGCTATGCAATGCACCTGCAACCTTCCAGAGATGCATGCTCTCTATTTTCTCTGATATGGTGGAAAAATTTCTGGAAGTCTTCATGGATGACTTCTCAGTATATGGAGACTCATTCAGCTCCTGTCTTGATCACCTAAAACTTGTTCTGAAAAGATGCCAAGAAACCAACCTAGTTTTAAACTGGGAAAAGTGTCACTTCATGGTGACTGAAGGAATTGTTCTTGGGCATAAAATCTCAAACAAGGGAATAGAGGTGGATCAAGCAAAAATAGAGGTAATTGAAAAATTACCACCACCTGCCAATCTTAAGGCAATCAGAAGCTTTCTGGGGCATGCAGGATTCTATAGGAGGTTTATAAAGGATTTTTCAAAAATCGCAAAACCTCTAAGCAATCTGCTAGCTGCTGACACGCCATTTGTGTTTGACACAGCATGCCTGCAGGCGTTTGAAACGCTGAAAGCTAAGCTGGTCACAGCACCAGTCATTTCTGCACCAGACTGGACATTGCCATTTGAGTTAATGTGTGATGCCAGTGATCATGCCATTGGTGCAGTATTGGGACAGAGGCATGACAAGCTTCTGCATGTCATTTATTATGCCAGTCGCGTTCTAAATGATGCCCAGAAAAATTACACAACCACAGAAAAAGAACTACTTGCAGTGGTTTACGCCATTGACAAGTTCAGATCATACTTAGTAGGATCAAAAGTGATTGTGTATACTGACCATGCTGCTCTTAAATATCTACTCACAAAGCAGGATTCAAAACCCAGGCTCATCAGATGGGTATTGCTTCTGCAAGAGTTTGATATAGAAATAAGAGACAGAAAAGGGACAGAGAACCAAGTGGCTGATCATCTGTCCCGGATAGAGCCAGTGGAAGGGACGTCCCTCCCCTTTCTTGAGATCTCTGAGACGTTCCCTGATGAGCATCTATTTGCCATTCAGGAAGCACCATGGTTTGCCGATATTGCAAACTATAAAGCTGCACGGTTCATACCCAAGGAGTACAATAGAATACAAAAGAAGAAATTAGTCACTGATGCAAAGTACTACTTGTGGGATGAACCCTATATCTTTAAGAGATGTGCAGACGGAATTATCCGTAGGTGTGTCCCCAGAGAGGAAGCACAGAGGATCCTGTGGCATTGCCACGGATCTCAATATGGAGGCCATTTCGGAGGTGAGCGAACAGCCACCAAGGTCCTCCAATGTGGCTTCTATTGGCCCACACTCTATAAAGATTCCCGAGAGTTTGTACGTAATTGTGACAGTTGCCAAAGAGCTGGTAATCTGCCTCATGGTTACGCCATGCCTCAACAAGGAATCTTGGAAATTGAGTTGTTTGACGTATGGGGAATTGACTTCATGGGACCTTTCCCACCATCATACTCAAACACTTATATTCTGGTGGCAGTTGACTATGTATCAAAATGGGTTGAGGCTATTGCCACACCCACCAATGATACTAAAACAGTGCTGAAGTTCCTCCAGAAACATATCTTTAGCAGGTTTGGTGTCCCTAGAGTGTTAATCAGGTGATGGGGGCACTCACTTCTGCAATAAATAGCTTTACTCTGCCATGGTTCCGTATGGAATTCGCCACAAAGTGGCCACTCCATATCATCCACAAACCAACGGGCAAGCTGAAGTCTCTAACAGAGAATTAAAGAGAATCCTGGAACGGACAGTAAATACCCGTAGAAAGGATTGGGCAAGGAGCTTGGATGATGCTCTGTGGGCTTACAGAACAGCATTCAAGACCCCTATAGGGACCTCTCCATACCAACTCGTGTATGGTAAGGCATGCCACTTGCCCGTGGAACTGGAACATAAGGCCTACTGGGCAACCAGATTCCTAAACTTAGATGCCAAATTAGCAGGAGAAAAACGATTGCTCCAGCTAAATGAGCTAGAGGAATTTAGATTCACAGCTTTCGAAAATGCCAAGCTTTATAAAGAAAAATCAAAAAAATGGCATGACAGAAAGCTGTCATCTAGAATCTTTGAACCAGGACAGAAGGTCCTGTTGTTTAACTCTAGACTCAGGCTATTCCCCGGGAAACTGAAATCCCGGTGGAGGGGACCATACGTGATTACAAGTGTGTCACCATATGGTTACGTGGAACTTCAAGATATTGATTCTGATAAGAAGTTCATTGTCAATGGACAAAGAATCAAGCATTATCTTGAAGGCAACATTGAGGAAGAATGCTCAAGGCTGAAGCTAGATTAAAAGCTCAGCAAGGTCCAGCTAAAGACAATAAAGAAGCGCTTTCTGGGAGGCAACCCAGCCATGGGGCATTAATCCTCTAAGCATTTTGCCCTATTTTTCCTTTTTTAATTGTTTATATAAAGTTTACTGACACTAAGGTAAAAGGATCAATTGCATAAGTTTACAGGGTTACAGAAGGAATTTGCACACAAAACAGAGATTAGAAGCTCAATGGCGAGAAAACGCCAGTAAAGGGGCATTTTGGGCGTTCAGCGCCCAAAATGGGCATCCACTGGGCGCTGAACGCCAGTAATGGCAGCAATTGGGCGTTCAACGCCAGAAATGGCCACCCACTGGGCGTTGAACGCCAGGAATGGCAGCATTTGGGCGCTGAACGCCCAGGAGATCAGCATTTGGGCGCTGAACGCCCAAAACATGCAGTGTTTGGGCGTTCAAACGCCAGGAGGACAGGGAGGAGCCAAATCCAGTAATCCCACACGTATTTCCATTTTAATTTCAAATTTTATGCTTCAATACATGATTTTTACATGAACATATCAAGAACCCTGGTTTCTAAAATCCCTAATTTCTAAAAATCCATCTTTCCAAATTCAATCCAACTCTTTTCAAAATCTTTTCTGAAAACAAATCTATCTTTTTCACTCAAAAATCTTTTCAACTAATCCATATCTTTTTCAAATATCCATATTATCTTTTTCAAAATTCAGAGTTATCTTTTTCAAAAATCTATCATATCTTTTCAAAATTAAACTCTATCTGCTATCTTATTTTTTTCAACTCAATCTTTTTATCTTATCTCTTCTTTTTTTTTTCGAAAAGCCACCCCCCCACCCCTTTAAAATTGGGTTCGGCCTCCCCCCTCCTCCATCACCAAGTGCACCTCGATCTCCTTCTATCCCTCTCCTTTCTTTTCTTTTGCTTGAGGGCAAGCAAACCTCTAAGTTCGGTGTGTTTTTCCGAGATCACTAAGATCATGGCTCCCAAAGGGAAACAATACACTCCAAGAGGCAAGAAAGAGAGCGTTCCAAAACCACTTTGGAATCAAGGGAAGTTCTTATCTAAAGAACATTCAGACCATTATCTTAAAGTAATGGGTCTGAGATCAGTGATCCCGGAAGTTAGATTCGATCTGAAAGAAGACGAATATCCGGAGATCCAGGAGCAAATTCGAATCAGGAACTGGGAAGTCCTAGCTAATCCTGAAACGAAAGTAAGAAGGAACATGGTCCAGGAGTTCTATGCTAATATGTGGCAGACTGACAAGCAAAGACTATCTGGAACTGCCTGCTACGAATTTCGGACCATGGTCAGGGGAAAAATTGTTCATACCACCCCTGACAAGATCAGAGAGATACTAAAGCTACCTCAGCTAAAGGATGATCCAGACTCCTTCAACAGGAGGATGATGAGAGCAGACATTGGCCTGGATAAGATTCTAGAGGACATCTGTATCCCTGGAGCCAGGTGGACCACCAACACAAAGGGCGTCCCAATTCAACTCAAGAGGGAGGATCTCAAACCAGTTGCCAGAGGATGGCTGGACTTCATTGGGCGTTCTCTGTTGCCCACCAGCAACCGTTCTGAAGTCACAGTTAAAAGAGCAGTGATGATTCATTGCATCATGATGGGAAAGGAAGTAGAGGTTCATCAGCTGATTTCAACAGAGCTCTATAAGATTGCTAACAAAAATTCAAGAGAGGCCAGGTTGGCTTATCCAAGCGTGATTTCTCTGCTCTGCAAGGACGCTGGAGTCAAGATGGGAATAACTGAATATATCCTAATTGAAAAGTCAATCACCAAAGCAGCAATGGAGAGACAACAAGCACAGGAGGATCATATCAAGAAGAGAGCACAGGAATTCCTCCCAGAAATTCCTCAAGCGGAATATTGGGAATATCTTGAGACGTCTGTCACCAAGATACAGGAAGCTATGGAGCAAATAATAAAACAACAGAAGGAACACAGTCAAATGCTGACCCATATGCTTAAAGAACAAGAGGAGCAGGGACGTGACTTAAGGGAACTGAAGCGCCAGAAGTCTTCTGTAATACCAAGCCTCCCAAGGATCAGAGGAACCCCCATACCCCCAGAATAAAGGTTGTTAATTTCCAATTTCTGCCTTAACTCTGTGACAGTGTCCTTATAAAAAGTCTACCTTAGAAGTCATATAATAGTAATTAGTATCTATTTGATTTTATCTCCAATTAAGCTATAGTTTATTTTTCTCATCATCATTAAACATGAATAAAATAGTAGATCTTTTGAATAAGAAGCAATAAAATTTCGAGTTTAAATAAAACAAATTCTAATTGGTTAAATGTGGTGGCAATGCTTTCTGTCTTCTGAATGAATGCTTGAACAGTGCATATGTCTTTTGAATTTGTTGTTTAAGACTGTTAAATATGTTGGCTCTTGAAAGAATAATGAACATGAGACATGTTATTGATAATCTGAAAAATCATAAAAATGATTCTTGAAGCAAGAAAAAGCAGCAAAGAACAAAGCTTGCAGAAAAAAAAAAAAAAGAGCAAGCAGAAAAAGCCAATAACCCTTAAAACCAAAAGGCAAGGGCAATTAAAAAGGATCCCAAGGCTTTGAGCATCAGTGGATAGGAGGGCCTAAAGGACTGAAATCCTGGTCTAAGCGGCTACACCAAGCTGTCCCTAACCATGTGCTTGTGGCGTGCAGGTGTCAAGTGAAAACTTGAGACTGAGCGGTTAAAGTTAAGGTCCAAAGCAAAAAGAAGAGTGTGCTTAAGAACTCTGGACACCTCTAATTGGGGACTTTAGCAAAGCTGAGTCACAATCTGAAAAGGTTCACCCAGTTATGTGTCTGTGGAATTTATGTATCCGGTAGTAATACTGGAAAACAAAGTGCTTAGGGTCACGACCAAGACTCATAAAGAAGCTGTGTTCAAGAATCATCACACTGAACTAAGAGAATCAATAACACTATCTGAATTCTGAGTTCCTATAGATGCCAATCACTCTGAGCTTCAATGGATAAAGTGAGATGCCAAAACTGTTCAAAAGCAAAAAGCTACTAGTCCCGCTCATCTAATTAGAATCTGAGCTTCAATCAAAAACTCTGAGATATTATTGCTTCTCAACCTATTAGTCTTCTATTTTATTTGTCTAGTTGCTTGAGGACAAGCAACAGTTTAAGTTTGGTGTTGTGATGAGCGGATATTTTATACGCTTTTTGGTGATAATTTCATATAGTTTAGAGCATGTTTTAGTTAGTTTTTAGTCTATTTCTAGTAGTTTTTAGGAAAAATTCATATTTCTGGACTTTACTATGAGTTGTGTGTTTTTCTGTAATTTCAGGTATTTTTCTGGCTGAAATTGAAGGAGCTGAGCAAAAATCTGATTCAGGTTGAAAAAGGACTGCTGATGCTGTTGGATTCTGACCTTCCTGCACTCAAATTGGATTTTCTGGAGCTACAGAACTCGAAATGGCATGCTTCCAATTGCATTGGAAATTAGACATCCAGGGCTTTCCAGCAATATATAATAGTCCATACTTTGCACAAGGATAGACGACGTAAACTGGCGTTCAACGCCAGTTCTCTGCCCAATTCTGGCGTCCAGCGCCAGAAAAGGATAAAAAACTGGAGTTGAACGCCCAAACTGGCATAAAAACTGGCGTTCAACTCCACAAATGGCCTCTGCACGTGACTCACTCAAATCTCAGCCCCAGCACACACCAAGTGGGCCCCAGAAGTGGACCTCTGCATCATCCATCATAGTCCACTCATATTTTGTAACCCTAGGCTACTAGTTTAGTATTTAAACAACTTTTAGAGACTTATTTTGTATCTCATGACATTTCAGATCTAAACTTTGTATTCTCTGACGGCATGAGTCTCTAAACCCCATTGTTGGGGGTGAGGAGCTCTGCTGTGTCTCAATGAATTAATGCAAGTATTTCTGTTTTCCATTCAAACACGCTTGTTCCTATCTAAGATGTTCATTCGCGCTTAACTGTGATGGAGGTGATGAGCTGTGACACTCATCACCTTCCTCAAATCATGAACGTGTGCCTGACAACCACCTCCGTTCTATATACGATTGAATGAGTATCTCTTAGATTCTTTAATCAGAATCTCCGTGGTATAAGCTAGAACTGATGGCAGCATTCATGAGAATCCGGAAAGTCTAAACCTTGTCTGTGGTATTCCGAGTAGGATTCAAGGATTGAATGACTGTGACGAGCTTCAAACTCCTGAAGGCTGGGCATTAGTGACAGACGCAAAAGGATAGTAAATCCTATTCCAACCGGATCGAGAACCAACCGGTGATTAGCCGTGCTGTGACAGAGCGCGTGAGCGTAGTTTTCACTGGGAGGATGGAAGGTAGCCATTGACAACGGTGATCCACCAACACACAGCTTGCCATAGGAGGACGTGCGTGCGTGAACAAGAAGACAGAGGAAAGCAGAGATTCAGAAGACAAAGCATCTCCAAAACTCCAACATATTCTCCATTACTGCATAACAAGTAACCTTTAATCCATGCTCTATTATTTATTCCCAATTCAACTGATAAACATAATTGACTTCCTGACTAAGATCTACAAGATAACCATAGATTGCTTCAAACCAACAATCTCCGTGGGATTCGACCCTTACTCACGTGAGGTATTACTTGGACGACCCAGTGCACTTGCTGGTTAGTGGTACGCGTTGTGAAAAGTGTGATTCACAATTCGTGCACCATATTTCAACATGCCATTGGACACAAGCAAGGGCCGTTGAACGGCACTTTTAAATTATTTTTTTTATTTGCAACAGGTTGCCGTCTAATGGCTTGTTAGTTCCGTGCCATGCCAAAACAAATGTTGGATGGCAAGCACCAAGTTTCCACACTTTTGGTTCTGTTTACTCAAGGCACAAAACCTTGCATGGCTAAATGAGATATGCAATATGGCCTATTCTAAGATTAGTTGCAACACCAAACTTAATTTTATGTAAAGCTGGTTTAAGATTGAATTATGGATGCATGCAAGGTGTATTAATGCAATATATAATCTGAAATAGCATGTCCAAAATCAATTTGCTGTTTCACTCGGAATAGTCATGCAACTTGAATTAAAATGAACAAGACCAATTGAGATGGAGCAATTGATGTATGCATGAAATGCAAAATGTTGGAATTATGCATAATGCAATCTCAAATGTCATGCTAGCATCATAATAGCTACAACAATCAAAGCTTATCCTCTACTGCATTGAATACATGGTTAGCTAAAACACCAAAATTGTCTCCTGCTTAGGCCAAGAAGCTTTGAATCTGAAACACCCTTTTGGTATGCATCAATTAGCAGTGAAAACAGAAAATTAATGAAAACTAAGAATTAACAAGAAGTCAAAGGATACTTGAACAGCAGGCAGAAGTCGGCTAATTAAGAAATAACTTATAGAATACGTCGTGAGTATAGTTCTTAATCAGCTAAGGTCAGCCTTGTCAATTTAGAAAAGTTGTCACAAATTTTAGAAATAAAAATAATGGGAATATGAGTCCCAGGTCGTCTCTCAACGAGTTGCAGAAAAGGGTGCTAATTTATTAATCAATAATTTTCAAGAAAGTTTGAGTTGGATAATGAGCAATTTAAAATAACTATAAATTAAAGCAATAAACTAAGAATTATTATTAATATTAAGAGGCCTTGACTGGGGGAATGATTAATTGGAAGTTCTATCCTTGTTGGAATCTTCTCTAGTGTAGTGTAAAGAGGTTGTTGTTTTCACTTAGTTAACCCTTACTAAATAAAGGAAAGTCAAGTGATTGAGCTAACTCTTATCCGCAAATCCTAGTCCTCTCCCTTGGGAAGGTCTAGCGTTAGTAGATACAGAATTAGCCAACAACGTCCAATTTAACTAAGCACTTAAGCATTCCAACTCAAGTGTCTCCTTTTAATCAACCCCCATGTCAAGTAGAAAATCTACTCCATTGACATGGATTTAATACTCATAAAAATATAAGAAGACATAATAAATTAAATAAAATAAAATAGAGAATTAAAATTAATTAAAAGTAAAAGTAACTCTATATATTAATAAATTCAAAATGCAACATAATTATCTGAATAGGGTCAATGATCAACTGAAAGGAGTAAAGGAATAAGGAAATAAACTAAAGTAATAACTTCAACGGAGGTAATGACTCTTCAACATCCAAAATTCAAAGCAAAAGCATAAACTATGAATGTAAGGCAAATCTAGATTCAGATCTAAAACTAAAAGTAATCCTAATATCAATGTATCTGAATGTGTGTGGATGCGTCTTGAGTCTCTGCATGTTCCCTAGCTTTAGTCGGTGTTTATGGGCCGAAAATTGGGTCAAAACGCGGCCCGAAATCGCCCCCAGCGTATTCTGTTATTTCTGCAGATCGCGCAGGTCACGCGTACGCGTCGTCCACGCGTTCGCGTCATTCAGCTATTTTCCTTGTCACGCGTTCGCGTCGTTCGTGCAGACTCCAATCCTGACGCGTACGCGTTGCTGCGATTTCTTCATTTCGCGCGCTCACATGAGCCATGTGCTCGCGTCAGTGTTCGCTAGTCATCTCTTTAGTTTCTTGTGTTCCTTCCATTTTTGCAAGCTTCCTCTCCATTCTCTGAGCCATTCCTGCCCTATGAAGCCTGAAACACTTAACACACGGATCACGGCATCGAATGGGATAAAGGAGAATTAAAATACACAAATAAAAGATCTCTAGGAAGCAAGTGTTTAACCATAGAACTCAACTAGGAAGGAATTGTAAAATCATGCAAATCATATGAAAAAGTAGGTAAATAATTGATAAAAATCACTCAATTAAACACAATATAAATCATAAAATTGTGGTTTATCAACCTCCCCACACTTAAACATTAGCATGTCCTCATGCTTAGCTTAAAGAGATAAAATAAATGAGTAGAGAAATGTAAGACTCATGCAATGCAATGCAACCTATATATATAAATGCAACTATATGATTCTTGTCTACTTGGTTAAAAGTAAATAAGCTCTTCGAGAAAAAACATAAATTAGATTTCACTAATTCAAATTATACAATAAAAGACAAGTAAAATTGTAAGAAGACAGCTCATGAAAGCATGGAACATAGAATTAAGCATTGAACCCTCACTGATGGTGTATATGCACTCTAGTCTCTCATGTGTATAGGATAATTACTCTATCCTCCTCTAATCATGCTTTCTAAACCTTGTTCTTCACCTAACCAATCAACAAGTATTTAATGTACCAATGCAAACATCATGAGGTCTTTTAAAGGTTGTAATGGGGCCAAGGTAAAGGTGAGGATATATATATATATATATATATATATATATATATATATGGATAAGTGAGCTATAAATTGAATCTTTGATCAACCTAAGCTCTTACCTAACATACATACTCTTATATGCTTTAAATTCATGCCTAGCTACCCATAATTCCCACTTTCACATTCCATACTCATGTATCAACTTTTTCTCTTAACTTGTATCACATATGCATTGATTTTTTTATTGAACTTAATTTGGCATTGGGGTAATTTCGTCCCCTTATTTAATTACTTAATTACTTGAATATATATTTTTTTAAAGTAATCTTGCCAATGCACATGGATTTATCATTTTTCTTAGTTTCACATGAGTAGGTATCCAAATTCCCAACATTTTATCATGACACATTTCTTTATTAACCAATGTTCCCATAATTTCCCACACTCAATTGATACACATTTTCTATCTTAAGCTAACCAAAGATTTAATTTGGGATATTACTTGTTTTTCTGCTTAATGCTAGTAATGTGGTAAAATACAAAACAAATGGGATTTAAAAGACTCAAAGTGGCTAACAAAGGTAAATGGAACGGTAGGCTATTTGGGGTAAGTGAGTTAAAACAATTAATAGCCTCAATCATCTGCATGCATATAACACATTAAACATTGGACATATAGGATGGAACAAAATAAAGATTACAATCATAGATAAGCAAACACACAAGAATAATATTTATGGTTAAATAATGTAACCATGTCATTAGGCTCAAGTCTCACAGGTTGTGTGTTCTTAGCTTTTTAAACTATGTTCCAATTGCAACTTCTAACAAGTTTTAACACAAAAGTTTCGATTTAAATTAGTGAATTTTTTTCAAAAATAAGGTCTTAAAAAGAAATTTATTATTTTTCAATCAAGTAGAACATGCATACAATTAACCTATTACTATGCAATTTATTCTATCCTAAACAAAAGAAAAATTAACTAAATATCCTATTTTATTGGTGTTTTAAGGAAAGGAAATTACCTCCGAAAGTCAGGTACTGACTGACCTCCCCACACTTAAGGCTTTGCACCGTCCTCGGTGCCATCTGTCAGGAACAACGGGGGGCTGGTAGCAGTATCTTCACCATCGGGACCGTCGTGGCTCCCTGTGCTGGTAAATGAAGTGGAGTCCGGGGTGTCTGGGTCTTCTTTAGGTGGGTGGTTACCAACAAGTAGCTCCTTGAGGTATGTAAATCTGCGCTTGTTATGGCGCTCTCTTTGCTTTCCTTTTCGGTCAAACCGGTCTAGCCTCTCAAGTATCTGATGGAGCAGTTGGTTTATTGAAGGTGCTTGTGATGTGGAAGAAGAAGGGATATCTTCTGCTAGTTCTGTGCTCCGGTCGATAGTGACTGCTGGAGGTCTGATATACTTCCCGTTAGAGACGTATTGATCATCTCGTGGAATCATGGCCTTGGTGTCCCCAACTCTATAGGAGACTCTGGCTGCTGAGACTAGATCTAAAACCAAGGCGGGGAAGGGTAGGTTGCCCGCAATTTGTACGTGTCCCAAAGCATGCCGAATGTGTCTTGGTAAATTGAGGTGCTGGTCTGTAAGGATACACCAGAGTAGAACAACCATGTCTGCAGTGAAGGAGGACTCGTGAGTGCTCAGAAAGACGTAATGGGTCATAATTTGTGCCCATACTCGAGCTTCCAAGGTAAGTGCTGAAGCCGATATGCCCTTAGGTCAGGATCGATGGTATCCGTAGATCCATCTGCTGCCAGGTTGTGCGATAATTTTGAGAACGGCGTCCCAGTCAAATTGGTATGTCTGGCGCTTGAGTGAGGCTTCTTGGAATGCGTCCAATCCTTCTGGAGCGGGGGGAAGATCTAAAGCTTGTTGAATGGCCTCTTCAGTTATGGGGACTTGCTTCTGACGGACATAGACAAACTGCATGGTTGGCATGTGAAAATTGGAGTAGAATTCAACTACCCATGATAGATTAACCTGCCGTGGCTGTCTCTGTAGGAATCCCCACTGTCGTCGCTCAATGCGGGGATCAACAAATTCAGTAATGTTGGTTGGGAGGATAAGAAGGTACTCATTGTTATAATTCCTCTTTGTCAGGATGGGGAACATCTGCTCACAGTAGCGGTTAGTGAACCGCGCAGTGTCCTTTGTTGGAAAGGCTTTCTCTTTTTCATCGACCTTGATGATCCTCTTGATTCGTTTTGTTGAGGGTTTCACCGCTGTTGAAGATGGCTCTGCCACTAATGCTCTTTTTGTTTCTCTCCTTGCTGGAGGTTTGGGAGTAGCTTTCTCTTTACCTTTCTTGGTGGCCATCCTGAAAAAGGAAAAAGAAAGTAATATGTAAAGATAACGGTTCGAGCAAGGGAGCAAATATTATGGGTGATAATCAATGCACGGTGAAGAAGGATGTCGTTAACACATGGTCTAGACTACATGTGAAAAGTTCATCAAAGGTAATATAGCAAGTGCATGTGATGGTAATTAAATGCAAGATGTTTATTGGTATGCCGGCAAAGGCATGAGTAGCATAGATTAAGCATTTAATGTCCAAGTTAGATTACCAACCCTTTCAAACTAACAACCTGTTTGTATTGACAATTATATTTAATTAATAAAATATAAAAGGGGTTTTGTGAAAAACAGGCATTAAAGTAGTAGAATAGAATAATTAGTGTGCAATGCCATACAGGCTTTTTCACAAACACATAGCATGCATGGTAAACATGTTATTGAAAGTAGTAAATTGAACATGCAAGCAACCCTTTAAGAAGTAATATTAATTGTCAAACAATTTCACAATAGTTCACAAGCAAAATATAGAAGAAAATAATCACCTAATTAAATTTCTAACACCAATTAAAGGAATAAAAAGACAGAGAAAATAAAGGAAAAGAAGATATAGATAATGAAAGTGAAAAGAAAAAGGAAAAAAAACATAAACATAAATAAAAGTAATAAAGGAAAAATAAAAAGAAAGAAGGAAAAGAACCTTGAGAATGGATGTGAAAAATAAGGAGGAGAAAGTAAAAAGTGAGAAAGAATAGAGAAGGAAGAAGGGGGGAAGAAAGAAATAAGAAGGGAAAAGAAAAATTAGGATTTGGGGAAGAAAAGATATGATATTTGGCTGATCTGGATAATCTGTGCGCCACATGTGACGCGGACGTGTGGTGTGCGATGTTTTTCAAGTGACGCAGACACGTGGGTCATGCGGTCGCGTGACTTGATTCGCGCGACTCTCTGTTTCAAACTCATTTTGCTAAAATTTAGGGTGACGCGTTCGCGTGGGTGACGCGATCGCGTGAATGACCATATTTAGGAAACGACGCGGACGCATGAGGCACGCGGTCGCGTGATAGGGCTGGTGCTTCCAGCATCATTTCAGCCCCAATCCATCGTAGCTTGCTGCCATACACCTCTTTTACGTCAATTTTTAGGGGCACGCGTTCGCGTGGGTGACGCAGACGCATGGGAGGCTATTCTTCAAAATGACGCGGACGCATCAGCGATGCGGTCGCATGAGCATATTTGTGCCTAAGGCAGGCCTCCAGCCACGCTTTCGCGTGACTTTCTGTTCAATTCTCTTTTCTTCCTAACGCAACGATGACGCGGACGCGTCAGCGACGCTTACACGTCGCGTGCGTTTTTTTGGTGCAGTATGCAAATGCAAATGCAGGCTATATGCAGCTATATGCAGAGATTATGAGAAGAATCATTAACAAAAATTAAATAGAATAAAGTAAAATAAAACTAAAACTGAAACGGAACGATCATACCATGGTGGGTTGTCTCCCACCTAGCACTTTGCTTTTACGTCCTTAAGTTGGACGCTCTTCAGACTCATTCTGCTTCTGTTGGTGGGTCTTCCAAGAGGAAGTCCTCTAGTTCTTTGTGATCCTTTGTCTTCTCACCATGATAGAGCTTCAGGCGATGTCCATTGACCTTTAGAATTTTGGAGCTAGAAGGATGACGCAGGTAAAAAACTCCGTATGGCTCTGCCTTTTCTACTCTATATGGACCTTCCCATCTTAATCTCAGTTTACCTGGCATAAGCCTCAGTCTGGAGTTATAAAGAAGAACTAACTCCCTGGTCTGAATTCTCTCCTTTTTATGTGCTTGTCATGGACAGCCTTCATCTTTTCTTTGTATCTCCTGGAGTTGTCATATGCTTCTAGGTGAAAGTTCTCAAGTTCTGCTAGTTGCAGCTTTCTTTCAGCACCAGCTTCCTCAAAGTTCATGTTGCACTCCCTCACAGCCCAGAAAGCCTTGTGTTCCACCTCCATTGGAAGGTGACAAGCCTTTCCGTATACTAAGCGGAAGGGACTCATCCCAATGGGTATTTTGTACGCTGTTCTATATGCCCAGAGTGCATCTTGTAGCCTGGCACTCCAGTCCTTCCTATGAGGTTTTACTATCTTTTCCAAAATGCGTTTAATCTCTCTGTTAGAGACTTCGACTTGCCCATTGATCTGGGATGGTAAGCTGTTGCTACTTTGTGAATTATCCCATGCTTCTTGAGTAATCCTGTCAGTCTCCTGTTACAAAAGTGGGTGCCTTGATCACTCACGATTGCTCGTGGTGATCCAAAGCGACAAATAATATGGTTTCTAACAAAGGAAATGACAGTGTTAGCATCATCAGTACGGGTGGGAATTGCTTCCATCCATTTAGAAAGATAATCTATGGCTAACAGTATATAAAAGTAACCATTAGAATTTGGAAATGGACCCATGAAGTCAATGCCCCAAACATAAAAAATTTCACAGAAAAGCATAATCTGTTGAGGCATCTCATCCCTCTTAGATATATTACCAAACCTTTGGCAAGGGGGACAAGATTTACAAAATTCAGCAGCGTCTTTAAAAAGAGTAGGCCACCAGAATCCACAGTCTAAAATTTTTCTAGCTGTTCTTTGAGGGCCAAAATGTCCTCCACTCTCAGATGAGTGGCAGGCCTCTAAAATGGACTGGAATTCTGATTGAGGTACACACCATCTAATTACCTGGTCAGCACCACACCTCTATAAATATGGATCATCCCATATATAATATTTGGACTCGCTCTTCAGCTTGTCTCTTTGATGCTTAGTAAAATTTGGAGAAAAAGTGTGGCTAACTAGATAATTAGCTACAGGTGCATACCAAGGAACTACTTCAGATACTGCATGTAAGCTATCAAATGAGAAATTATCATTTATAGGAGTGGAGTCATCCTTAATGTGCTCAAGACGACTCAAGTGGTCTGCTACTAAATTCTAGTTACCACTCCTATCCATAATTTCTAAATCAAATTCTTGCAGCAGTAGTATCCAACGTATTAGCCTTGGTTTGGACTCCTTTTTAGCTAGTAAATATTTTAGAGCTGCATGATCTGAGTACGCTACTACCTTAGTACCAAGTAAATAGGCTCGGAATTTATCCAGAGCAAAAACAATAGCTAAAAGCTCTTTTTCAGTAGTAGTATAGTTAGATTGAGCAGCATCTAAAGTCTTAGATGCATAAGCAATTAAAAAAGGATCATTACCTTCTCGCTGAGCCAGCGCTGCTCCTACTGCATGTTTGGAAGCATCACACATAATTTCAAATGGCTGACTCCAGTCTGGTCCTCTCACAATTGGGGCTTGAGTCAGGGCGATCTTCAGCTTATCAAATGCTTGCATACAATCCACACTGAACTCGAACTCAATATCTTTCTGCAGCAATCTGGATAAAGGCAATGCTACCTTATTGAAGTCCTTAATGAATCTCCTGTAAAAACCTGCATGGCCAAGGAACGAACGGACTTCCCTCACGGAGGAGGGGTAAGGTAAACTAGAAATAACATCCACCTTTGCTGGATCTACAGAAATGCCAGTATTAGACACAACATGTCCTAGTACAATTCCTTGTTTTACCATAAAGTGACATTTTTCAAAATTTAATACAAGGTTTGAACTAATACATCTGTCTAACACTCTAGATAAACTATCCAAGCAAAGGCTAAAGGAATCACCATATATGCTAAAATCATCCATAAAAATCTCCATACAGTTCTCAATGAGATAAGAGAAAAGACTCATCATGCACCTTTGGAAAGTAGCTGGTGCATTGCATAAGCCAAAGGGCATTCTCTTATAAGCATAAGTCCCAAAAGGACATGTAAAAGTAGTCTCTTTCTGATCTTCAGGAGCTATATGAATTTGAAAGTAGCATGTATAACCATCTAAAAAGCAGTAATGGGATTTACCTGACAGGCGATCAAGCATCTGATCAATGAATGGCAAGGGGTAATGATCCTTGCGAGTGGCTTGGTTGAGACGCCTATAGTCAATGCAAACTCTCCATGAATTCTGCACTCTAGTTGTCAGGAGCTCTCCATGCTCATTTCTTATTGTTGTGACTCCAGACTTTTTGGACACCACTTGTACTGGACTGACCCATTCACTATCTGAGATGGGGTAAATGATATCTGCTTCAAGTAGCCTGGTCACTTCTTTCTTGACAACTTCTAAGATGGTGGGATTTAATCTTCTTTGAGGTTGACGGACAGGCTTTGATTCCTCTTCTAAATATATTCTGTGCTCACAAACTTGAGGACTGATGCCTACTATATCCGCCAAGCTCCATCCAATTGCTTTCTTATGTTTTCTCAGCACATTAAGCAGTTGTTCTTCTTGTTGGGAAGTGAGTTCCCTTGCAATGATAACTGGAAACTTCTGCTTATCCTCAAGGTAAGCATACTTGAGGTGTGGAGGGAGGGGCTTTAATTCCAATTTCTTTTCATGGCTAGGTTCTGGATCATCCGGGGCTGGTGATAATGACAAAGGGTCTTCATTATGTTCAGAGGGTGTCCCCACACTTGGACCTTGCTCTTTGTGCTTCTCTTCTATTTCTTCTTGGTAAAATTCAGCTACAGTTTCATCAATGATGTCGCACTAGAAGATAGAATGATCTTCCGGAGGGTGCTTCATAGCTTCATTTAAACTGAAACTCACTGTTCTGCCATCTATCTCAAAGGAGTAAGTTCCTGAGAATGCATCCAGCTTGAACTTTGAAGTCTTCAGGAATGGTCTTCCAAGCAGGATTGATGATGGTCTTCCTGAGTCATTAGGGGGCATTTCCAGGATATAGAAGTCAATAGAAAATGTGAGCCCCTTAATGCTCACTAATACATCTTCAGCAATTCCAACTACTGTAATAATGATTTTATCTACTAACACAAAACGAGCTGCCGACCTTTTTAAGGGAGGGAGCCTCAAAGTATTATATATAGACAATGGCATTATACTAACACACGCTCCTAAATCGCACATGCAATCAGAAAATATTACACCTCCAATGGTACAGTTAACCATGCATGGACCTGGATCACTACATTTTTCAGGCATACCTCTCATTAAAGCAGATATAAAACTACCTAAAGGAATAGTTTCTAATTCATTAATCTTATCCTTATGTATGCATAAATCTTTTAGAAACTTTGCATATTTAGGTACCTGCTGAATAACATAAAAAAAGAGAACAGTTACCTCAACCTTTTTGAATATTTCTACCATTTTGGGGTCAAGTTCCATCTGCTTTCTAGGCTTCCTTGCAACTTATGGGAATGGAATAGGAAGGGCGTTACTTACAGCTTCTGCATCCTTTGGTGTTTCATTCTGTGGTTGAGCTGCTTCTTCTTCAACTATGTTTTGTACATCCTCTTTCTCTTCAGCATCTTCCACTTCCACCACATCCTCAGCTAGGACGTGTTCTGGTGAGCTTGGCTCCTCCTGGTTCCTCTTTTGCAATGTGGCTTTGGAGCTTAAAGTGATGGCATTGATGCCACCTTTGGGATTAGGTAGGGGTTGAAAAGAAATTCTACTGGAGCTTGAAGGTTGATTGGTGAAATTAGGTGATGAATCTAACCGGGAGACGAGAGCTTATAAAGTGGCAGTCAGACCATTTAAAGTAGAGTTCAGCTGCGTCTGCATGTCTTGTTGTCCTTGTGCAAGAGAATAGAGCATCTCATCATTTGATGAGGAATTGGAATAAATGATCTGAGGAACCTGTTGTTGGTTGTGTTGGGGTCCTTGGGACTGTCTTAGGTGAGGTGCTCTGTAAGGTTGGTTCTGATTCTGCTGTCTGTTGTTGTTATTGTTATTCCACCTCTGGTTTCCATTGTTATCTTTGCCTCCTCTGTTATAGTTGTCCCTCAAACTATGGTTAGAATTATCTTTCCAACCTTGGTTGGAGTTGTCCTGCCATCCATGGTTATAGTTGCCACCTTGGTTGTAGTTGCCACCTTGTTGATTGTATCCTTGATTCGAGCGGTCATAGAAGTTGTGAGTGGCTGTCACAGTGTTGTCTTCCTGTTGGAGCTGCGGACATTCGTCAGTATAATGACTATAATCAGCACAGATCCCGCATACTCTTTGTGGAACCAACTGTTGTCTGTGTTGTGGTGGGAGAGGTTGAGCTTGTTGTGCTTGTTGTTGATTTAACTGCATCTGTTTTAGTAGGTTGGTCATTTCACATATACTCTGGGTAAGAGCAGTAGTTTTAACGCCAGAGGAAACCTCTGAAACAGCTTTTGAGTGGCTGCGCCTCTGCCTGTGATTCCTAGTGGACTCAGCTAAGTCGCTGATCAGTTGCCATGCTTCATCTGCGGTCCTGTACTTTTTCATAGAACCATTACTAGCACCATCCAGTGTAGTCTTATCCTGGGGGTTCATGCCTTAAGTGAAGTAGCTGATCAACACTAGTCTGTCAATCATGTGATGGGGGCATGCGTCTAGAAGGTTCTTAAAACGCTCCCAGTACTCATAGAGAGTCTCCGAATCACCTTGAACAATACAGGAGATCTCTTTTCTCAGTCTATCTGTGACTTCAGACGGAAAGTATTTTTCCAAAAATTCTCTCCTGAGCGTATCCCAGTTAGTAACCGTCACTTCGGGTTGAGCGTAGTACCATTCTCTCGCCTTTCTCTGAAGAGAAAACGGAAAGGCGGTTAACAGAATAGAAGTTTCATCTGCACCATGACGCCTAACAATAGAACAGGATGTCTGGAAATCCCTAAGGTGCTTGATAGGCTCCTAAGCAGGTAAGCCATAAAACTTGGGCATCAAGTTGATTAGTGCAGTCTTCAGTTCAAAATCTGCAGCCAGATTTGGATGACGCACTTGATACGGTTGTAGTGTAAAATCTGGGGCTCCAGCTTCCTGGAGAGTAATCCTCCTAGGTTCTACCATGTTACCTGCACATGAATCAACTGAATCAGTAGTAAAGGAGCTTGTCTCGCTCTCAGATGGCAGTTCAGATTCACCCTCAGATGAGACTGGTGAATCGATAACAATCACTTCACCACCCTTAGAGGCTAACCGACGTCGAGCTCGCCTAATACGTGAAAGAGTTCTTTCAATTTCAGGATCAAAAGAGGCTAAGCTCGGATCAGGCAATGAACGCGTCATTCAAGGAGAAAAACATATAGCTCATGGTAACAAAAAATGAAAATAAAATATGCAAATAAAATAAAATATGTACACTAATTAATAATCTAGCACACTATTGCAACTCCCCGGCAACGGCGCCAAAAATTGAACAGCAGGCAGAAGTCGGATAATTAAGAAATAACTTATAGAATACGTCGTGAGTATAGTTCTTAATCAGCTAAGGTCCGCCTTGTTAATTTAGAAAAGTTGTCACAAATTTTAGAAATAAAAATACTAGGAATATGAGTCCCAGGTCGTCTCCCAACGAGTTGCAGAAAAGGGTACTAATTTATTAATCAGTAATTTTCAAGAAAGTTTGAGTTGGATAATGAGCAATTTAAAATAATTATAAATTAAAGCAATAAACTAAGAATTATTATTAATATTAAAAGGCCTTGACTGGGGGAATGATTAATTGGAAGTTCTATCCTTGTTAGAATCTTCTCTAGTGTAGTGTAAAGATGTTGTTGTTTTCACTTAGTTAACCCTTACTAAATAAAGGAAAGTCAAGTGATTGAGCTAACTCTTATCCTCAAATTCTAGTCCTCTCCCTTGGGAAGGTCTAGCGTTAGTAGATACAGAATTAGCTAATAACGTCCAATTTAACTAAGCACTTGAGCATTCCAACTCAAGTGTCTCCTTTTAATCAACCCCCATGTCAAGTAGAAAATCTACTCCATTGACATGGATTTAATACTCATAAAAATATAAGAAGACATAATAAATTAAATAAAATAAAATAGAGAATTAAAATTAATTAAAAGTAAAAGTAACTCTATATATTAATAAATTCAAAATGCAACATAATTATCTGAATAGGGTCAATGATCAACTGAAAGGAGTAAAGGAATAAGGAAACAAACTAAAGTAATAACTTCAATGGAGGTAATGACTCTTCAACATCCAAAATCCAAAGCAAAAGCATAAACTATGAATGTAAGGCAAATCTAGATTCAGATCTAAAACTAAAAGTAATCCTAATATCAATGTATCTGAATGTGTGTGGATGCGTCTTGAGTTTCTGCATGTTCCCTAACTTTAGTCTGTGTTTCTTAGCCGAAAACTGGGTCAAAATGCGGCTCGAAATCACCCCCGGCGTATTATGTTATTTCTGCAGATCGCGCAGGTCACGCGTACGCGTCGTCCATGCGTTCGTGTCATTCAGCTATTTTTCTTGTCACGCATTCGCGTCGTCCACGCGTTCGCGTCATTCGTGCAGACTCCAATCCATGCGTACGCGTCAGGAACGCGTTCGCGTCGCTGCGATTTCTTCATTTCGCGCGCTCGCGTGAGCCATGCGCTCGCGTCAGTGTTCGCTGGTCATCTCCTTAGTTTCTTGTGTTCCTTCCATTTTTGCAAGCTTCCTCTCCATTCTCTGAGCCATTCCTGCCCTATAAAGCCTGAAACACTTAACACACGGATCACGGCATCGAATGGGATAAAGGAGAATTAAAATATACAAATAAAAGATCTCTAGGAAGCAAGTTTTCAACCATAGAATTCAACTAGGAAGGAATTGTAAAATCATGCAAATCATATGAATAAGTAAGTAAATAATTGATAAAAACCACTCAATTAAACACAATATAAATCATAAAATAGTGGTTTATCAATACTATGGTTGGGTTACCTCCCAATAAGCGCTCTTTTAAAGTCATTAGCTTGACTCTTGATTCTTGAATTTTCTTCATCTTCTTCTAGTTGGTTAAGAGGAATGACTTCAAAGGAGAAGAGGAGAAAATTGATGCCCCCTGATTTGATTTTCTCCTAACAAGATTTTTTTTATTGTTACTAGCTTGATTCGGCTTGTTTGTTGAGGTAGGGGTTGGATGTTTTTGTTGACCTTCTCTTTTTTATGGATGTTGTCTTTTGTTTATTGATCACAATTCTTCTTTGAGTGCTTTCCTTGATTGCCTTCACCTCTTTGGTTTTAGGACTTGAGTATTGTGTATTGGTTGGAGTGTCCCCTTCATCAAGAACTTCTTAGATTGATGGTTCAATTAAATCAACCACCATGTATTTCTCTGATTCCTTGGAGTGTGGACTCCCTTGGTTATTTTTCTCCTTTTCTTTTGCATGATTTTGTATTGCTTCTTTTGGGAGGGACTTTACCTGTTCTTTTGCCACCTCTTGTAGCCTCTGAAGATATGAAATCCTAGGTTTGTATGCATTCACAACCTCCTTCTTTATTAGAATTTCAGGGCCCTTTTGGTCTTGCTCTTGCACTTCTAACTCCTCTTTCATAGCCTCAATTTAGTCTTCATTCTCCTTGCTAAGCACTACTCTACTTCTCCAACTTATGGTCTTGCATTCTTCTCTTGGATAGAAAATTTTATTATTAGTAAAGACAATAGTTGGTTTCTCAGTCAGATGTTGTGTCATTTGTCTCATTTGTACTTCTAGATACTTTCTTGAGGCTTCCTGATTTTTACTATATGCTCTGGACTCTTGAAGGAAACTATTTACTGTTTGGATAAATAAAATGGTAGCTTGAAAAAGTTGTTCTAAGGTTAACTCAAGAGATGAAAGGTTGGAATAGTTTTGTGAATATATACGTGTTGTGGTGAAGTTGTTTTGGAGGATATAGAAGGAGTTTTGTGGGTAGTGAAATGCGTTTTGTGGATTGTGAAAGGAGTATTGTGAATTGTGAAGTGGATTTTGTGGGTTTTGAAAGGAATGAAATGGGTTTTGTGAATTTTGAAAGGAGTTTTGTGGTAAGGCAGGGTCAAGTGATGAAGGATTTTGATATAAAAAATTAGGAGGTGAGATTGGACAATTTTGCATAAATGCATCCAGTGTTTGTTGTAGTTTGTCCAAGGCACGATCAAGAGATAATGGCTCTTGATAAATGGGATATGGAGTATTGAAATCTCTTTGATAATAATTTTCCCAGCCACCATTCAGATGATTGCTCATTTCATAGTAATGTGAATAATTTTGTGTCCCTGGAAAATATCCTATATGGTTTACTTGCTCATACTCCATCATTTTTTGTTCTTGATATTTCCAACCACAATTAGGATAGTAGCATGAATCATTTTGTGGTGGTAGAAAGTATCCCATGCAATTTGCTTGGCCAAAGGGTGACGTAAACTCCATTTTCCCTTGAAAATACTCTATAGAAACATAATCACCAAGATCAAAAGAAATTGGAATCTCCCTTGTCACAATTGAAAAAATTCTAAGTGAGGCAATAACACAAACAATTAACTAACAAAAAAATAAAGAATTAAAAGCAATTAAATTAATAGAATAAAAAGTGTCTAATATAGGTAATCAATCAACCGGTAGTTTGTCAATCGCAATTAATCTCTGGCAACGGCGCCAAAAACTTGATACGGAATTTATAAACTAATATCCGCAAAACTACTGGCAAGTGCACCGGATCGCATCAAGTAATACCACGGTGAGTGGTTTATCATTCCCACGAGGATTAATGGATTAAGCAAACAGTGATTAATTGATATTCTAGTTAGACAATTCATTTTGGATGACAATTAATCAAAGAGCGTAGCATTAAAGTAAATAACTGGAATGTAAATGACTGGAAGTAAATGACAAGAATGTAAATAACTGGGAATGTAAATGACTGAAAATTAAATTGCAAAAATATAAATAAAGTAAGATAAGAATAGGGGTAACATTGGGGTAAAGAGGTGTTGAGTCCTCAGGATCAATAGCTTTTCATCTCCATTTCAATCATGCAATCATTAATCTCTTGACAAATCATAAGTAATTAAATTTTAATTCCTTGGTAATTCAATTTTTCTTGACTTGATCAATTGTCAATTCTTTGATTATTTGCTCATGAAAAGAGATGAAGCATATCTTCTGATTACCACACAATTCTTCAAGATTCAAATTAGGATTAATTTAATGTCACATATCAAATCAATATCCACAATCATGAGAATTGGGAGAAAGAGTTTTCAAGCTTTGATTTTATGAATTCACTTTTCTAAGTGATCATAAAACCCAACTTGGATCTAAATTATTTTTCAATAGATTTAGATCCTTTGATGAAGAACTAAAACTCTTTCTCAAGAAATAATTGAAAGATGAATTGAAGATGAAGAAGAAATCATATTAATCCATTAAAATGCAACAGAGCTATTTCCCCAAATGAAGAGAGAATTAGCTATTCATAACTCTAGAATTACAAAATGGATATGAAAAAAAATGAAAGAAGAGAAAAGAATGAGAAGAGAGTCTGAAAACTCCCTTCCTGATTGTGTCTCTTTCTTGTGCTCTTTCCACCTCTATTTATAACCTACTACAAACTTAAATGCAAATTCAAATTCAATTACATTAAATTCAAAACTAATTGAGCTTGATTTCATGGGCTTGATTCACTCTTTGGAAGCTTGGAGAATTGAAGAATGAATGAAGAAATTGGAGCTTAAGAGTTGGACTAATTGTTAGCTATTGCACACTAAGAAATCCTACGTCCAACGACAGCTCAATTTTCAATATTTTGGGCCTCTTTATGGTTTTGGCGTTGTACGGCAATGATATGCCGTTGCATGGCACACTTTCTTCCAAGAATGACCCAATTTGGCTATCTAATTTATTCCAACCGTTGGACGCCACAAAACTGGCGTGGAATGTGAACTTGGGGTCATGCATACGCATGATTTTTCTTCTGTCACTATTTGCGCGTACGCATGAGGGATGCGTACATGCAACACCCCTTTTCGTACTAAAATATACGTACGCATGATTTCTCTTTTTGCTCCATTTGTGCGTATGCACGTATGATGTGTACGCATGATATTCCTTTTGCCGGTTGATGACTTGACGCCACTTTCTCCACGTTGGATGACCAATCTTAACGGAGGCCTCGTTCTGATGAATATGACTTTAAAAGTGTGTCCTAAGATTTCAAAGTGTATCCTAAGCTTCCTCCTTCGTTTTTCTTGATACCTGTTTTGTCTATCTCCTTGTTCTTGCCTAGCATCTTTTAATCATTTTCTACACTTGAAAGCACAAAACAACTCCAAGAAGCATTGATCAAAGTACCAAAAAATCTCAACTAAAGTTAGGAAGATCTCTAACTTAATTCAAGGGAAGAAACTCTAAGAAACATTGATTCAAAGCATGAAAATCTTAATGAAAACAACAGATCACTACCTTTATTTAAAGAAATAACAAATAAAAACAGCTAAGGATGCTCAAGGACTCTGTGAGGGTGGGACAAAATGACAAAGGTTCTTTTAAAATTTTCGAAATATAGAGGTGTCTTTAATTAGGTCTTTTATCCTAATAGTGAGAATATTCGTTTTTTTTAATAGAATATTTTGTTATTTTAAACGTTTTTGTTCCAGTAAAAACTAAATTGAAAAAAATCATATAGTATAAAAATCTAATTAAAAAGAAAAAAGTATAAGATCCTAATTGAAAATTCGATAAAACTATAGAAATTTGTAAAGTAATTAAACATTTAAATAATATTAGCTTGTGTTTTATTTAACTATATAAATTACCCTTTTGTTTATAAAGTTAAACATAGTACATACTTAAATGTTGATACTATACAGGTTATAGTAACTATGATTAGGGATGGCAAAATAAATCGAACTCACTAGACTAACCCGTCAAAAAGAGTGGGTTAGACTAAGATTGGAATCCGCCAAATAAAAAAATTCCGTCAAACCAACCCACACTGTCAAACCGCGAGTTTGGTGGAACGGGCCCGTCTGTCAGGCCAAAAGTTATTTGATTTTTTTATTAAATAAGAGTAATTAATACTACAAAAATTAATAATTATATCATTTTTAAACATATTTTTATTTTTGTTTAGTTATTAATTTTATTTATTTTATTTTACACTTTTATATATATATTTCTTAAATTATGTAATTTATTTTTTAAAATAAAAATAATTTTATTGATAGATATTATTTTAAACAATTCTATTGAAATTAAATATCTTAAAAAATAGTAAAAGAATTGTATTGTAATTTGATCTTTTTTATATTTAATTTTTAAATTATTTTTTATTAATTTTATTAATTTAAAAAAAATAATTAAACAAACTAACATTTAATTAATTAAATATTCTACCTAACATTTTAAACCCATTTTATTTCACAAAGCGGGCTAGTCCCTTGGCGGAACGAACTACCAACTTTACCACTCCTAACTACGATGTCTTGAAAGATATAACTGAAATTAAAATATTGTTTTATTATTTAACAATTTTTAATTTAAAAAATAAAAAAAATAACAATATATTAAAAAACTTTAATTTTATCAACGCTTTTATAGCTACCAAGTACCAACACATCATCATACTCAAATTTTTACACCAAAACGAGTTGATAAATTTGACAAGACAGTAAAACGCGGCACATTTTACATGTTTATTACTCGGCTATACATACCAGTTCACTAAAACAGTATTTTCATTAAGAAATATTTTTATTCGACTCCATCAGTCATCAGCTGCACAAAAACGGTTTTTCTTTTAAATAAGCGTCGGAGTGACAGTAACCGTAGATATATACTCCATACCAAAAGAAAGAAGTAACCTCTCCAAAACAAGTTTCACCAATAACTATGAAAAACAATTAAACAAAAAATTTGGTACCAATATTTTAGTTATCTACATGACCAATATTCATATAAGTTATAGTAACATATTATGAAATGAACGCTTGGTACAACCATCACAACAATTAAATCAAGTATAGAAAATCTGCTAAGGACGGGGACGTGGAGTATTTGAGTGCTAACTGCAGGGTAATGTTATAAAATACCTCGACGCAGTTCAATGAATTTACAACATGAAACTTCCCTTGTATTATGGCAAAGCAAACTCAATGATCTTACTTTCCATAGCCATCAACCAAACTATGACTCGGAGGGTTTGCTTCCCCTAAAAGCTGAAAGAGAAAAGAATGACCTTGTCGCTGGAACGTGAACATGCAGAAGAAAACATTAAAGTATTTAATGAGAAACGCCACTAGTGAGAAAATCAATGTAGAAAAGTATAGGGAACACTAAAATCATGCTCCCTTCATTCCATATTAATTTGTTTGACCTTTTCCTTTTAACTAGATTTATATAAATTATAATCCTAATACATCAATTTATCAATTTATCAATGTAACAAAAAAGTTAACATGACTCGTCTATATTTAAATAAAAAGAAAAAGGATAAAAAAAATTATTGGTAAGTCTGTAGTTAGTGTTTCTCATGAAGACTGACCTCTTGTAGAACTGACACCATCATGCATCTTGTGAGAACCCTTGCCATCATCTCTACTTGCTGCAAAGCAGAAATCTATACGTGATAAGAATAGAGGCATCATATGAACAATTAGAGCCGGTTAATTTGCAATCAGTCAAGTTCAACGTGAAAAACAGCACAAAGACATTAGCATAAAAGAGCATAAAGTTTCGTAGTTTCTTTTTATATATAAAAATATATTGTTGAATTTCAGTCCCTATTAATTGCCCAATAAGCAATGATGTTATTGTAAGAATTTTCAAAAATTTGACGGATATGCCCCAAATAACCGAATATTGGAGAGACACCAAAAATTGGCCATCAAATAAGAACACGACAGGAAAAAGGAGCAGAAGGAAAGCATCTAACGTTCGAGAGGACAAGGAGGGAAAAAAAATTTCAGGGACTCCAAAATTTGGTGCAGCACCATCAGTAGAGAGGAAAAGCAAAGAGAGAAATGTATTTTATCAGTACCTAAATTTCTTTCATATCCTTCATGCATTGAACTTTTTGGTTGCCCATAACTCTTCATATTAAGGGCAGCCTTTCTCAGTAGATTGTCAGCATTTCTTTTATTGGAGTTTTTAAAATCCTCAGCATCGTCCTCTCCTTCGGAGAATACGGATGGACTAGACCAGCCAGTGGAACCTGTATCACCACCACCTTTGCTCTTCCGAGCAAATTTCAGGAGCCTTTTGAAACCTTTGGGTGCATCTTTTTGGGATATAATGGCCGGAGGATTCTCAGCATTTCCCCATTCACAAGTGTCAGGTTCACTGTTTTCTTCTTGAAGCATTTGCGACAGAGAATGGCGAACACGGGGACTAGCGGATCCTGCTGGAGGGATACCAGCCAGAGATGTGGGTTGAAATGTGTTGTCCTCGCATGGCCTGGACAGTTCCAGATCCTCTTCGGTCTCCTCCACCCAGGCAGAGGGTGATATGGTTGACTCTTCATTCCTTATTTCTATGGGAGACTCTATTACATCTGTTGAGACATCACCAACTTCAGTAGGATCTTGGTCTAAATTTCCTATTTCACCACATTGCAAGTGGTTATTTACCTGAGATTCTGGTTCTGTAGCAGCATTCTGATGAGTGGGTGTTGCAGTGTCCCTGTCTGAATGTTGACTGTTCAGATCAGAAGCATTGAGAACCAATTCCGTTTCTTGATGTTGAGTACCATTTTCAGTGAGAGATTTGTCCAGCTTAGGAGGAGTTTTTCTCTTGTTAAGATTACCAGAACCAGTCCCTGTACCATTTCCCATCCGAGAACCCTTACGTAGAAATGGTTTCGATTCCAATGGCACCACACTGCTTTTCTTGGTTCCCTTGCTAGCCAAGCTAATCTTTGAAGGAACAGTGGTTTCTTCAGAAGCTTTCGTTACTTTTGCTTTGGTTGCCTTGCTCTTATTTGCAACAGCTGTCTGCCGTTTCTCATTGCTTTTGACACTTCTGACACTGCCAGTCTGAGGTTCTTTCTCATTTCTGTTTCGATGCTGAGACTTCTCCCTTTGGGGGATTGGTTGAGGCACAGAAGATGCTGAGATTGGTTTCCGACATGTTGGGGTGGTGCTAGCAGATGAAATTCCACTGCGTGATTTAACAGGAGATGTCCCTGCAGCCCTTGGTGAAGGCATTGCTGACCATGATTTCCGAATAGCAGGCACTGGTGACGTTTTAGATGTCTTCTTCGTAGCTATAGGTTTAGAGGTCTCTTTTGGAGAATTTGCAGGTTGAGTTGGATTTCTTAGTGATTTTTGGGGCAACCTTGTAGCACTTTTTTTACTTGCACTCAGATTTTTGGATAACATTTCTTTCCTCTTATCAAGTAGTTGCTGCATTTCTCGAAACTGTGCTTCTTTTTCTACCCGCTTTCCAGTATTCTCTCCTCGGAGTTTTGCATCCCTTTTCTCCTTATAATTATCATAAGATCCTCCCCTCTGTTCAAAAGGAATATTCTGGTTTCTGCTGGGCTGGGACTTTCCAAACATTACAGGCTTGCTTTCAACCATTTTCTTAAGAATCTGGTTGAACTCTTCTTGCTTTCTTTTATTCCATTCTTCTGAGGCTGCCAACTTTCTGGCAGTCTCCTCTTTTGACTCAGTTTCTTCTGCATTATCTATAGCATAGGAACTATTTTCCTGTCTTTCCTGTTTTATGTCACCAGCATTTATCTCATCGTTATCGTGACTTTCAGAAGTAAAATCAGACACCACTTCTTCCGAATTCTTATGGTTATCGACATCTACCACATCATTGGAAGTCACTGGAAGAGGATCTTCAGTTGCAACTTCTGGCTGGTCTTGAACAGAGGTCTCTCCCATACCTGCACTCCATCTTCTCAAGACAGATTTATTTGTACTGATAGAAACATCTGCTAATGACTTCCTCTTTTGAACATCTGCAGTTTGATCCCGCTGTTTACCTTCAAAAAGACTGATGGCATCTTGCACCGTTATCCTCCTAACATCAATTTCTGATTTCTTAAAGGGTTGCTCAGATACTTCCCCTTCAGAGCCATTTTCAGCAGCATCTCTATAAGAAATTGGCCCCCCTTTGCCAGGAAAAAAATTGAGACTCTTTATAGTTAATGCAGCAGCTCGGCGAGGTCCTGCTCTTCCTATTTGTACCCTTCGCATTGGGGATGCCGACCTTCTGGGTGTTGCAGATCTTACAAGAGAACGACTTCTCTCAGCAGATATTTGATCCTCATCACTTGAGTTAGAAGACTCCTCACTTTCTGTTGAACTCTGCCTCTCAATTTGAGCAGCTTTAGCTGGTGAAACACCATAGACAACAGGGGCATCAGAGTTAGATGACCTGGAAATCTGCCGAACTTTAACAGGGTTGCTTGCAGCACTGCTTGTCCCCTTACATGTAGTCGAGGGTGTTTCATTGTTCAAGGGACCAGTATCCTGGCTCGTTTGATTTAGTTCTATAAACTTGCACAAAGAATTCCTGTGTTCACGTACACAATGTAGGTAAACTCCGCTCAGCAATGTTTCTAGTAGTAGAGAAGTTTTGCTAAAGATATAATAGCATTTACTCATCCTGAGAGTTGATAAATCTGTCTGAAACTTACTCAATTTTAACAGCACCAAAATGTTGAGAAAATTTTGCTAAATGAGTCATAGCTTCATGGGAGCAGGTATCACCAGTAGCCTTGTCAATTGTTTCAACTAACTTGCTTCTCAATGCTGTAAGCCTTAGGTCCATTGCTCGTAATAATTCGTTCCTGGGAGCATATTCTAAGAAAGCTTAATAAAGGTTGCAAGCAAAAATATATATTTGCTAAATGTAATGTAATAGTTACAACAACATACTTTGAAGCATCAGATGACAAGCTTTTTTCTTCAGGCTGTTCATAAGCAATAAACTATTAGTTCAGAAGACAACTATCAATTAGAAACAAAACATATCCAGTATATATTTCCTGAAAGACAAGTATCACCTTTCCATATAATGAAACATGGAATTTTTTCGACTCCTCCAACTGTGACATCTCATCCATGATAGTATTAATGTCAATTATCAAATCTGGTGAACTAATAATATGCAGGAACCTGAGAGGCAAAATAATTGACAGCTGGTAAGATTTTCATATAAGTGAAATGCAAAGGGAAACAAAACTAAAGGATCTGCCATCCTTGATAGAAACCTTGTAACAGTAGCTTTTGAAAACCATTCAGCACCATGCATATTTTCTGGCAACTCAAGATCAAAGTTTGTGTTAGATCCCTTGGCATATAATTTGTTTATTGCAGGTATATGCGGCAACAGGTGTTCCAAATGTCCGGCCAACACTTGCTCAGATAGTTTCCCCTTAAATACAAATGCCTCATACCTAGCCCAATAAAGGCACGTAAAATGTAAAAGAAATTCACATGTGGAAAAGATTCACAATAAATCAATACTCAATGCAGAACTGAATAAGGATAACAGAAATGTTTGGTAACCAAAATAAATTAGTCAAAAATAGCCCGAACTTACCTCATTTAACATAACAATTAATGAATGATAAATAAGGTAAATTCTGGCTTTTTTTTTTTTTGTCTTCCTAACATTACCGTAAGGATAATAACATTTCCAAAACAACTTCAGAATATACTAATATAGTACTGAAAGAATTCATGTCATAAATTCAGTTTCAATTAGAAAACCTAGTTCTAACTCCACTTTCCACTTAATAAAAGCTGACCTATTTTGGTTCGGAAAAATCCGAATTGAAGCATAATCCAAAGGCGCATTAGCATGCAGTGCATCCTCCATTTCCAAGATTTTAGATGGAAAAAAAAAAGGAACTTGAACCTGAAAGGAAAATTAGCAATTAGAGATAGAACTTTAGTTAACTCTCAAGTCAGAATTTAGTCAACAATTTTTCGCTAGAATGACTAAAGTGAAAACGGTGAAGATTCTTCCCATCACAATCATGCAATTAAGTTAGGAGAACGTTATGCAACTACTAAATGTAAAAATGCTAAAAAAATTCTAAAATATTAATGCTGGTTATCAACAACCGCTCTTCCTAGCACATCATTGGAGAAGTAAAAAATTAATCCACAAAAAATCACAGAATTTTGATTTCGAAAAAAGTTATAAAAAAATCAAATTACAGGAGACGATAATGGAAGATGCAGTTACAAACAGAAAGTGACATCCAGATCAAAGAAGAAAAGAAAAATGAGTTGCTAAGAATGCGCGTGCATTGAAGTCAGATCTGAAAAGAAAAAAAGTTTCAAACTAAACGGAGAAAGAAAAATCGCAGAAAGAGTAAATTACAAAATTCGAGTGAAGCAAGCAGATAAAGAAGGAAATCTCGGATTCTTAAAAATAAATTTGGATTTAAACAGAAAAAAAAACATGGAAACAGCAACAATCCAATGTATCGAAAACCAAGACAGTGAGCAAGAGAATCGCACTCAAGCAATGAAGGTGAGAGAGTCTCGCTAGACAAGAATACCGAAACAGCGGTTATTCTCTCACCGCTTTCTTTCTCTCTCCTCTAACGTTCGAGATCTGAAATGTTTTTACGTCACAAAAAGAGGAAAGAGAGAAAGGATCTTCAAAATGGTGAATGAAAATGAAAATGTGAGTAAGAGTGAGAAGAGGAAGCTGCAGCTTCAAGCCGAATCTCTGTGTGAAACTGTGAGTGATGGAGTGTGATGAGAAATGAACACAAATAATGCGATGGATGAGTGATGAGTGATGAGTGGAACAAAAGTAACTTGTGTTTTGTGGTCCGCGCTATGAACTATAATTACTAGGTGAAGAAGTATTAATGTGAAGTTAATATAACAAGTTTGATTATATTATTATTAATAATTTTTAATTGTTAATTTTATATGAAGATAATTATATATAAATTTTTATTTAATTATTATACTAAGTTACTAATCCAAAATACAAAATTAATTAACTTAATAGGCTCTTAGCTTTTAATAAAAAATTCTTAATTTCTATGCACAATAACTAAAGAATAAGATACCACACCCATTGCGCGTGAATTTGATCAAATAATTGTATAAAATATTTTTATATCTAGAAATAAAAATTATAAAAAAAAGACTTGTATTTATAAAATTTTGTTTAGATGAAGTGGAATTAGTTGAGTTTTAATAACACAAAATTCTGGTAGTTGAAGAAAAGAAACCAAGAGCAAATGCACAGCACGTTACGCACCACTATAATCAACTCTATTCGTGTTTTTATTCCCTACGCGTGTCTTTCACGCTCTGCAACCCATTTTTTTATCTCGATTTCTTCTTTTCCATTATTTATATGAAAATTATCTTATAAATAAATAAAAAGAACTTTGCTTTGTTTGGATTTTTTATGATAACACTTTGCATTGGGTGATGAGATATGCCTGAGTGCAGTAGTAAGTATGTCTACGTTAATTTTAAACATGCAGAAAATAGGGGAGGCCAAAAAATTGTGACAAAGATTTGAGATTGAGATTGGGTTTGAGACTTGTGTAAAGTAAAACGACAACTCTCACCGCTACCGAAGGCATAACACGCGTGCGTTTGGGGTTTCCAGATCCACACATATAACGTACATGTTCCCTTTGAAATTTTTTGTATTATTTACACTCTTCATATCACATACAATAACTTAATCTTGGGCCTTGTCTATTGTCGGTATTTTACGTGTGTACATGTCAACCATAACATACCCCGTCCCGTCGGGGACATCCGATAAAAAAAAAAAAAAAAACCATACCATACCCCTCAACCTTAACAACATAAATGCATAAACCACTTCCTACCCAATATATCTTTTCTCTTCACTTATGAAGCACGCGTTTCATGAACCCGACAAGTAACAAGAGCCATTGTCAATTTAATTATTACTTGATTTGGCTTCGCCGCTTCGGCGACTTTATTCTATAGCAATGACGTATAACTACAATTTTAATTTTTTTTTTTTTTTTTGGTGACTACTACAATTTTAATTTGAATTTAGTTTTGATGTACTTTAGATATGTGTCTAATTTATATAACATTATATTGATAAAAATAATTATATTTTATATTAATTATATAAATAATTATTTAAAAGAATAGATATAATTATATAAAATATTTTATATTATTAATATATTAAAATTAAGTTTTTTAATTTTTGAAAATTAAACTTTGTGTTTTGTGATATTTAAGTTTATTGATTGGGCATAATATCTTAAATGTTTAATACATATTTTACTATCAGTGTAACGAGATATTCATTAAATTTTTTCATTTTTCAGCCTTTTTTTTTTACAAAATAACTGCATATAAATTTGATATTTATCTTTCTCTAGCATTAAAAAAAATTCAATTTCAAAATAAAAAGAATAAACTATTTTAAATTAAATTCAAAAATTTTAAAATTATAACCTTTTAAAAATAAAAAATACTAAATCATTAGAACCCAATTTTTTTTTATCGAAAACCATTTGAATTTTTCCCTTTTTTCCTTATGCAAAAGGTATATGGCATCGTCTTTTAATGTAAAAGATTAGAAAAAAAAAACTTTTTTAAAGGAAGAATCTTTTTTATTGTGGGTGTAGTTTTTTTTTTTGGTGACTATTGTGGGTGTAGTTTAAATATTTAATAAATGTTACTTGTTTTGGATAAATTTAAATGGATTTTGGATGTGTTTAAAAAGTATTTTATATATTATTATGTTATTTTAGATGTGTCTTGATAATTTGATATAGTGTAAAATTTTAAGTAGTTGGTTAACACAAACTTACTTATTTTTTAGATATGTTTTAAAAATATTATATTTGTTATTTGTTATTTTAAATTTATTTTAAATATATTTAAGACACTAGATCAAATCTTTATGATACATTTAAAATTATATAATTATACATAAAATAATTATGAATATATTCGAAATGAAACTACATTTTAAAACAGTTACTGACCACTAAATAATATATGCACGAAATAATTATAAACACATCTAAAATATAATTATATTTTAGATGATTTACTGACCATTAGATAATAAAAATCAAACACATTTTTTGTGTCTAAAAAATAACAAAAAAAAAGTATATATATAATCATACCCTAATTCAATATTATGGTCCAAACTCAAGTAAATTAAAAAGACTCAATCTAAAGGTTGGCCTTTACCACCTATCCGACCTCTTAAAAGGAGGTCGGGTTCGACATAAGCTCCTCCCCAAAGAGGTCGAGTTCAACACGAGCTGGCAGATAACGCTCATTCAAATAGATAATGGCCCCCTAAAATCCTTCATCCACTTCTAGAAGAGATATTTCAACAACTCTAAGATAAAGGGACGGTTATCCACCTTCAGAAGTAGAACTACTCTAACGGTAGTTATTAGATCATCACCTATAAATACAATGATACACTCAGGTAAAACTAAGTTCCAATACTCTCTAAACCTGCTTACTCCCTTACTAAGTTAAGCATCAAAGTGTCTTTGCAGGTACCACCCCCACATTCTCTCACGTACGCAACTCGGACTGCGGTTCCCAAACGCTAAAGCAAATCGGAGATCATCTCCTTCTAATGTTTGGGCCAATCTTTCAAGGTCAATCCATCTATCTCAGGTTACCTACGTAATATTGGCGCCGTTGCCGGGGACCTAGGAAATCAATCCAAAATGGCGGATGACCATAACGAGGATGGACATACTGCATCAAAGTCTGAGCAAGAGCATCAAGATGCAGATAACAATGACAGAGCACTAGTACCTCTACAAGGAGCGGACAAGCAACATAGGGAAGGCCCCTCAAGCACTCAAGATTCAAGAAGAATCCCCTCTGAAGTGCACGAGCCAGAGAAAGAGGGACAACCCCACGCTGCCGATCTCATGGGGCTGCTACACGGCCACCAAGAACGGCTAGAGCAGCTGGAACAGGAACTGGAATGACAGCAAAAAGCAGAGAGAAACCTAAGGAGAGAGGTTGAACGACGAAAAGAGCTTGAAGAAAAGCTCTCAAGACTAGAATCCAATCTCCGAGGTAGGAGCTCTCGCATTGACCAAGAGGATACCCCATTGGGGGGAGAAGATCCATTCAGTTAAGACATCATGAGGGCAAAAGTTCCAAAGAACTTCAAAAGCCCTGATATGGATCTGTACGATGGGCTACCGACCCAAAGCATCACCTGAGCAATTTCAAAAGTCGGATGTATCTAGCCGACGCTTCTGATGCTACCCGCTGCAAAGCCTTTCCAACGACTTTAACAAAGGCGGCGATGAAGTGGTTCGATAGCCTCCCCCAAGGTCGGTCACAAGCTTCGACGACCTCTCACGTAAGTTCCTTATGCGATTGTCAGAAAGACAAAGTCAAGCACGCGCCTAGTCTTTCGGGGGTAAAATAGGAGATCGGAGAACCCTGAGGGACTACATGGAAAGGTTCAACAAGGCGTGCCTAGAAATTCAAGACCTGCCTACAGAAGCCATGATCATGGGCCTAGTAAATGGACTTCGAGAAGGCCCCTTCTCTCAGTCCATCTCGAAAAGGCATCCAACTTCTTTGAGTGATGTACAAGAAAGAGAAGAAAAGTACATCAATATAGAAGAAAATGCCAGATTGCAGGAACCGAGCTGGCGATCCGGGCACACTAACTCGTCCAAGGAAAAGGAGAGGGAGCCCAAGAAGAAAGAAGAAGTCGGTTCTGAAAGGCTCAGAAGATATCATTCTTACACTCCCCCACGAGTTTCGCTAGTTGACATTTACAGGAAAATTTGCCATACTGAAAAGCTACCTCCTCCTCGGCCTATCAAGAACAAGAAGGGGGAGGGTGGTCGTAGCGAATATTGTGAATATCACAAATTATATGGGCACTCTACCAATGATTGTTATGACTTAAAAAATGTGATAGAAAAGCTGGCCAGGGAAGGTCGGCTTGACAGATATCTCATGGAAAAGTCGGACAATCATGGAAAGAGGAAATGAGATGAGGAGGATCGAAGAGATCCACCACCACGAACCCCGGATGTCGGGAGGGTTTGCTGGAGGAGGACTCACAAAATCATCTCATAAAAGACATCTGAAGGAAGTTTACCAGGTCAGGAGCGAACTACCCGACCCCCCAACCATCTATTTCACCAAGGAAGACGGGCAGGGTATTGCTCCCGAACATGATGATCCGGTGGTAATTACCATGATTCTCGCCAACGCTCAGCTACACAGAATCCTGGTGGATCAAGAAAACTCGGCAGATATCCTGTTCAAACCAGCATTTGACAAGTTGGGATTGGATAAAAAAGAGTTAAGGGCATACCCTAACACCCTCTTCGGACTGGGGGATACACCAATAAAACTACTAGAATTTATACCCCTATATACAACCTTTGGAAAGGGAATGAAATCCAAAACTCTAAGTATCGACTTTATTGTCGTCGATGTGGGCTCGGCCTATAACGCTTTGATAGGTAGAACGACCCTAAATCGGCTTGGGGCAGTGGTATCTACCCCCCATCTTTGCATGAAATTCCCAACACCAGAGGAAATAGCAACCATCAGGGGAGATTAGAAGCTAGCGAAAAGTGTTACAATGAAAGCCTAAACCTGAAGGGTAAAGGCAAGGAGGTGAACACCATTAAGCTCGGAGGCATCCGACTAAAAGAAGAATTGCGACCACATCCCGGAGGAAAGATCGATGAAGTTCAGATCGGGCAAGAGGACGTAAAAAATACTAACATATGAGCCAATTTAAAAGGAGATTTGAAGCAAAAGCTGATAAGGCTCCTACAAGAAAATTTCGACCTCTTCGCTTGGAAAGCCTTCGACATGCCCGGGATAGATCCCAAGCTCATGGCGCATAAATTGTCAGTTGATGCGTGAGCATCTTGTCTATCTTTTCCTAGTGAATTTGCATCTAATTTGTTGAGTTTAATTAAGAATTAATTATATTTTAGCCACTATGGATGCTATTTTGAGTTTTGTGCAATTTTATTTATTTTAGGTAGCATTCGGATGGATTTGATGAAGTTTCTGCAGAGAAAGAGAAGATGCCAAAGAGATGACCAGCGAATACCGACGCGGACGCATGGCTCACGCGACCGCGCGAAATGGAGGAAATCGCAATGACGCGATCGCGTGCCTGACGCGATCGCGTGGACTGGAATCTGCACAAATGACGCAAATGCGTGGACGACGCGGACGCGTCACATGAGCGATCTGCAGAATTGACAGAAAATGCTGGGGCGATTTCTGGGCTATTTTGACCCAGTTTTCAGCCCAAAAAACACAGATTAGAAGCTGCAGCATGGACAATTCAAGTGGTCCCCATCCATCCATTGAAGATTTGATTATTTAAATTAATTCAAATTTAAATTCAAATTTTAATTCTAGAAAAAGATATTATTTAATTTTTAGTTTTAGATATTAGATTTCAAATTAATTAGGATTAGTTATAAAAAGGGAGACTTCTCTCCTAGTAGAGAGGTCCTGGGGGAGATTCCACCTCATCCCATCAGGGGAATATGATTGACTATCCTAATTTTCTCTCTTTTCTATGAGCAACTAAACCTCCACTGTTAAGGTTAGGAGCTCTGTCTATGGATTAATTTTATTGCTTTTTCTATTTTAATTTATGTATGGATTTATAATTTAAGAATTATTTTCGCTCCTTACTTTATGAATTTGGGTGGAACGGAAGTATGACCCTCTTTCTATTTGAGTTCCTGTAAAACTTGGAAAAGCTCTTTACTTGAACAACAGCTTGAAAACAATTTCTCCTAAATTTTAATTATTTGGACTTAACGGGATACGTGACATATAATCTTTTTATTTTTGGGTAATTAGAGTTTTTGTGGCATATAAACTGAAATTTGATTTTCACCCTCTAATTGGAATTAATTGACTAAGGAATTGGCTGTTGATGAATTTTAGAGGAGACTAGGAAGGTCTAAGGAATTATGGTCTAGTCACATATAGTTTGCCATAAATTAAATCCTACATGATTAAAATAATTAGTAAGAAAAATTAATCTGGAAAAATAGATAACTCTGAAACCTTAACTATCTTCTCCATATATTATTCCCAACTTAATTACTTGCCCTTCTTCAATATTTTTGATATTGTTTAACGTCTTTTATACTGCATCTCAACACCAATTTTTGTTTGTCTAACTAAGCCTATCAAACACTATTGTTACTTAGTCCATCAATCCTCGTGGGATCGACCCTTACTCACGTAAGATATTACTTGGTACGACCCGGTGCACTTGCCGGTTAGTAAGTGTGGTTGTAAAATACCACACCAAGTTTTTGGCGCCGTTGCCGGGGATTGACTGTGATTAACAACTATTAGTTGTTTGATTGTTTAGATTAGGCGTTTTAATTTTAATTTTATTTAAATATTATTTATTATTTTTCAAAAAAAAAATGTCCTTGTTTCCTTTTTTTTCCCATTCCCGTGTCCCCTTTGCGTTAATTTTTTTCTTTTGATTTTTCAAAAAAAAAAAAAAAAACTTACGGCTTTGAATTTTTATTTTTTTTCTTTTTATTTTTCGTTTTTGTTTTCTTCAAAATTTTTTTCTATATTCTATTAATTTTTTTTTATTTTTATCATTAATTTTCAAAAAAAAAAAATTTTTTTAGTTTTAATAATTTTTTTTCTTAATTTCTGAAATTAAGTTTGGTGTTTCCTAGTTAGTTTTAATTTAAATTTTTTATTTTAATTCTTAAAATTCTATTCTTTCTTCTTTGTTTACCTGTTTACCACATGGTGCGTTTAATCTTTTTTGGTGTTTTGTGCTGAGGAAAAATAATGGAGAGAGATCACGTGGGTTACTACTCACACTCAAGTAGTGATTCATATTATGGTGGATGGAGGAACTATTAAAATGTTGGTTGGCAAAGCCAAAACCAAAGAAATTTCAATGCTCCATGTTCCAACTACCAAGAACCATCATATTTCTACCCATATCAAGAGTCATCATCAGATATTGAAGCTCCTCAGAAGAAGGGTGTTACGGAAGTAGAAATTTTTAATGCTATTCTTGCCCAAAACAAGCTTATGACTCAGCAATTAAATCTACTTACTCAACAGATGGGTGGCATGCAAGTCTCAGCTATCAACACCCAAAATCCTCTTCAAGAAGTCAATTACATGGGGAGTGCTCCTAGAAACCCCAAAAATGATCCCTATTCTAAGACTTACAATCAGGGGTGGAGAAATCACCCAAATTTTGGATGGAGAGAGCAACCTCAGAGGCCACAAGATTTTAATCATAATTCTCAAGATGGTTCTCAACAGAATAATTTTAATAACCACCAGTTTCAATCAACTTAGCAGGCAAACTCTAAATCCCAAGAAGATTCTAATTGGGAGATGATGATGAGTTTTATGCAGGAAACCAGAGCCTCCATTAGAAACTTGGATGTGCAAATAGACCAAATGAGCAAGCAATTACCTGAGAAGTCTGCAAGTACATTTCCAAGTGATACAGTGGTGAACCCAAGAGAAGACTGCAAGGCTATTCAACTGAGAAGTGGTAAAGTAGCTGGTGCTGAGACCAAGGTCAATGAAGAGTCAGTCGAAAAAGAAGGCCACCAAGAGGAAGAGGTTGAAATTGAGGAAGCTTGCAAAGAGGTGGAAGAATTCAAAGAAGAACACAAAGGAGTGGAGCTTGCAAGACCTCTCCCAAAGCCATCACCATCCAATACAACATTCAAGTGGATAAAATTTCTATCTTTAACCTTTACATTCTCACTTGAATATGGACTACTGGAGACGGATGGTCAACTTAGAGCTCTTTGTGGCATTAAGAGCAAGAGGAAGATGGTTAGTGGTAAGAGTTGTCAAGCAAGGTTCAATATGGTTGCATGCTCCAATTTGAAGTGCAAGGATTGGTGTAGAGCTAATTTGAATGGGTCTAGAAAGTTGTTTGGATATCTCTGTGAGAATTCAGATTGCTTGCCACCCGGTGGAAACAATGGTGATACATAAGAAAACGGGTGTAAAAGCAAGGTTTGGGACCCTGGAATTCATTCTCACAATCAACACTCTTGGGGCTTTGTCACTTGCTTCAACTTGCTCAAAGGCGTTATGCGCCTAGTTTGGGATCCCGGTAGCCATTGGAATTACAAACATTGGTGGAGATTCCTGGATCAGTACAAGCACAAGCCACCATGACAAGAAGCTCACAATATGTCCAACTTAAGGACTTTAACTAAAAGTGCTTGGTGGGAGACAACCCACCGTGGTATGATCGTTTTTTTTCATTCTTAGTTGTTTTCGTAGTAGTAGTTTTTACTTAGTTGATTTTTATTAAGTTCTTACTAATTTTCTTATCATGCAGCTATTTTATCACAGGAACCGAACACCTCAGGCTAAAAGAGAGAGAGGCACACGACGCGATCGCGTCATTGACGCGAACGCGTCAATCATGTGTGCGTGAAAAATAAATTTGAACAGAGAGTTGCGCGGGAGTGGCGCAAGAATTATGCCTCTAGCACAAACAAGCCCACGCGGACGCATGGCTCACGCGACCGCGTCATCCATGATTTTTGCCACTTCACGCGATCGCGTCATCCACGCGGACGCGTGACCCGAAAAATCGACATAAAAGGTGTCTGGACAGAGAGTTAAGCTGGCTTGAGGCAAGAAGTGTGCTAAAAGCACAAATTTGGTCACGCGGACGCGTGCCCGACGCGTCCGCGTCATGTGCATACATGGCCATCCACGCGGACGCGTGCCTGACGCTAACGCGTCATTATGAAGTATGCGCGACGTACGCGATCGCGTCATTGAGGCGAACGCGTCGCTTGCGCCGCCCAGTTTTCTTTCTCTCTCTCTCCCAATCCTAATTCTCTCTTATTCTCGTATCCTTTTATTTTTTCTTTCATTCTAATATTTGTCTCTTCTATTTTCAGTTCTTCTTTGCTTGAGGACAAGCAAACCTTTAATTTTGGTGTTGACGCTTCGCTTAGAAGTTTTCTGTTTATTCCTATGGCACCAAAAAGGAGGCGAATCATCTTCACTGAGGAGCACAACCTGAAGAATAAATGACTGCTAGGATAACTAAGGTGGTTGAGTTCCTTTCATTTTTTATTCCTCCCCTCTTTTTCTATGTTATGTTCTGGTTTCCTGTTATTTTGCTTTATTTGTTGCATGATCCTTTATTAGTTAGAATCCTATGACTAGTTTAGTTTTTCTATTGCTTTAATTCTGAAAAGATGTCTCATGTATTACTCACTGAGCTTAAATTCAAATAAAAAATACAGGAGTAATATAATGCATGAGAAAGTGGGTCTGTATTGAATAATAGTCTTATTTACTTAAATGTGGTGGTATTTTCTGTGATTCTGAATGCATGACATGAACAGTGCATATTTTTTGATAGTGAAGTTTATGAATGTTAAAATTGTTGGCTCTTGAAAGAATGATGAAAAAGAAAAATATTATTGATAATCTGAAAAATCATAAAATTGATTCTTGAAGCAAGAAAAAGCAGTGAAAAACACAAAGCTTGCAGAAAAAAATATATATATAAAAAAAAGCAAGCAGAAAAAGTCAATAACCTTTTAAACAAAAAGGCAAAGGGTAAAAAGGGTCCAAGACTTTGAGCATTGATGGATAGGAGGGCCCAAAGGAATAAAATCCTGGCCTAAGCGGCTAAATCAAGCCGTCCCTAACCATGTGCTTGTGGCGTGAAGGTGTCAAGTGAAAAGCTTGAGACTGAGCGGTTAAAGTCGTGGTCCAAAGCAAAAAGAGTGTGCTTAAGAGCTCTGGGCACCTCTAACTGGGGACTCTAGCAAAGCTAAGTCACAATCTGAAAAGGTTCACCCAGTTATGTGTCTGTGGCATTTATGTATCCGGTGGTAATACTGGAAAACAAAATGCTTAGGGTTACGGCCAAGACTCATAAAGTAGCTGTGTTCAAGAATCAACATACTGAAATAGGAGAATCAATAACACTATCTGAATTCTGAGCTCTTATGGATGCCAATCATTCTGAACTTCAAAGGATAAATTGAGATGCCAAAACTGTTCAGGATTGCAGTTGTAAACCCCATTATAAGAAGAAGACATGGGCTTAATCGAACTCTCATTCTCATGCAAATTCACATCCTAAGCTTATATTAGTTTTGGTTGCTTGAGGACAAGCAACAATTTAAGTTTGGTGTTGTGATGCATGAGCATCTTGTCTATCTTTTCCTAGTGAATTTGCATCTAATTTGTTGAGTTTAATTAAGAATTAATTATATTTTAGCCACTATGGATGCTATTTTGAGTTTTGTGCAATTTTATTTATTTTAGGTAGCATTCGGATGGATTTGATGAAGTTTCTGCAGAGAAAGAGAAGATGCCAAAGAGATGACCAGCGAATACCGATGCGGACGCATGGCTTACGCGACCGCGCGGAATGGAGGAAATCGCAATGACGCGATCGCGTGCCTGACGCAATCGCGTGGACTGGAATCTGCACAAATGACGCGAATGCGTGGACGACACGGACGCGTCACATGAGCGATCTGCAAAATTGACAGAAAACGCTGGGGCGATTTCTGGGCTATTTTGACCCAGTTTTCAGCCCAGAAAACACAGATTAGAAGCTGCAGCATGGGCAATTCAAGTGGTCCCCATCCATCCATTGAAGATTTGATTATTTAAATTAATTCAAATTTAAATTCAAATTTTAATTCTAGGAAAAGATATTATTTAATTTTTAGTTTTAGATATTAGATTTCAAATTAATTAGAATTAGTTATAAAAAGGGAGACTTCTCTCCTAGTAGAGAGGTCCTGGGGGAGATTCCACCTCATCCTATCAGGGGAATATAATTGACTATCCTAATTTTCTCTCTTTTCTATGAGCAACTAAACCTCCACTGTTAAGGTTAGGAGCTCTGTCTATGGATTAATTTTATTGCTTTTTCTATTTTAATTTATGTATGGATTTATAATTTAAGAATTATTTTCGCTCCTTACTTTATGAATTTGGGTGGAACGGAAGTATGACCCTCTTTCTATTTGAGTTCCTGTAAAACTTGGAAAAGCTCTTTACTTGAACAACAGCTTGAAAACAATTTCTCCTAAATTTTAATTATTTGGACTTAACGGGATACGTGACATATAATCCTTTTATTTTTGGGTAATTAGAGTTTTTGTGGCATATAATTTGAAATTTGATTTTCACCCTCTAATTGGAATTAATTGACCAAGAAATTGGCTGTTGATGAATTTTAGAGGAGACTAGGAAGGTCTAAGGAATTAGGGTCTAGTCACATATAGTTTGCCATAAATTAAATCCTACATGATTAAAATAGTTAGTAAGAAAAATTAATCTGGAAAATAGATAACTCTGAAACCTTAACTATCTTCTCCATATATTATTCCCAACTTAATTACTTGCCCTTCTTCAATATTTTTGATATTGTTTAATGTCTTTTATACTGCATCTCAACACCAATTTTTGTTTGTCTAACTAAGCCTATCAAACACTATTGTTGCTTAGTCCATCAATCCTCGTGGGATCGACCCTTACTCACGTAAGGTATTACTTGGTACGACCCGGTGCACTTGCCGGTTAGTGAGTGTGGTTGTAAAATACCGCACCATCAGTATACCCAAGATCTCGACCTATTCAACAGAGAAGACAAAAGCTCGGTCCTGAACGGGCTCAAGTGGTCGAAGAACAAGTACAAGCCCTTTTAGAGGCCGGCTTTATCAGAGAAGTCAAGTATCTGGCCTGGCTGACAAATGTAGTGTTAGTCAAGAAGCAGAACGACAAGTGGAAGATGTGCGTTGATTACACCGACTTGAATAAGGCGTGTCCAAAAGACCCATATCCTCTTCCAAATATTAATATCCTATTAGATTCCAGCTCGGGATATCAATACTTGTCGTTCATGGATGCATATTCGGGATATAATCAAATTTCGATGTATAGACCGGATCAGGAGAAGACATCTTTCATCACGTCTAGAGCAAATCACTGCTATGTGGTCATGCCCTTCGGGTTAAAAAATGCAGGAGCCACATACCAGAAGCTGATGAACAAGGTGTTTGCACCTCACCTTAGAAATTAAATAGAAGTATATGTGGACGACATGTTAATAAAAACCAAGGATGAGGCCAACCTCCTGACCGACCTCTCACAAGTCTTCAACACCATAAGGGCGCACGGGATGAGATTGAATCCTGCAAAGTGCACCTTTGCCGTAGAGGCTGGAAAGTTTCTAGGGTTTATGCTAACACAAAGGGGATTGAAGCTAACCCCGATAAGTGTAGGGCAGTCCTGGAAATGAAGAGCCCGACCTGTTTAACGGAGGTCCAGCAGCTGAACGGCCGACTTGCAGCTCTCTCCAGATTTTTAACAGGATCAGCATTAAGATCCCTACCACTTTTTTCTCTACTAAGAAAAGGATGCCAGTTCAAATGGACTCCTGAATGCGAAGAAGCTTTCTAGGAGTTCAAAAGGTTTTTGAGCCAACCTCCCGTTCTGACTCGACCTGAAATCGGGAAAGAACTCGTCCTGTATTTGTCTGTAGCTGAAAAGGCTGTAGCATTAGCACTAATACGGGAAGATGAGGTCGGGCAGCATCCTGTATACTTCACCAGTAAAGTTCTACAAGGCCCTGAGTTAAGGTATCAAAATCTCGAGAAGTTTGCGTATGCCCTAATAGTGGTGTCTCAAAGGCTACGGCCTTATTTTCAAGCTCATATAATAAAAGTTCGAACGAACCAGCCCATGAAGCAAATTCATCTAAAAACAGATATTGCGGGCAAAATGGTTCAATGGGCTATAGAACTATCCGAGTTCGACTTAAAGTATGAAACTCGGACAGCGATTAAAGCCCAGTGCCTAAGCGACTTGATGGCAGAATACGCGGGAGATCAAGAGGAGGTCTCCACAACTTGGGATTTGTATGTGGACGGCGCTTCCAATAAAGTCAGAAGTGGCACAGGCATAATACTGGTCAACCAAGAAGGAACCCAAATAGAGGTCTCCCTAAAATTTGAATTCCCGGCCTCCAACAATCAGGCAGAATATGAGGTCTTGATTGCCTGGTTGAAGCTTGCAGAAGAAGTCGGTGCGACCAAAGTAGTGGTCTTCAGTGACTCTCAAGTGGTGACTTCTCAAATTAATGGAGAGTACCAGGCTAAAGACCCAAATATGAAAAGGTACTTGGAAAAAACTTTGGAGTACCTTAGGCGATTCTAAGAGACCGAGGTCAGTCACATAAATCGGGATCTCAACAGCAGAGCAGACGCCCTCTCCAAGTTAGCAAGTACCAAGCCAAGGGGGAATAATAGAAGCCTGATCCAGAAAACTCTCCAAGAACCCTCGGTCACGAAAATAGAGGCTAAATAAGATGTCCTAGAGGTATCCGGCTTGGACCTCGGGTGGATGACCCCATTATTCGAATAAATAAAATTCGACATCCTACCCAAAGAGAAAAAAGAAACCAAGAAAATTCGAAGGGAGGCACAAAGTTACACCTTGGTGAAAAATATCCTCTATAGAAGAGGAATATCCACACCATTGCTGAAGTGTGTCTCGACCTCAAAGACAATCGAAGTTTTGGAAGGAGTGCACAGTGACATCTGCGGAAATTATCTCGGAGCAAGGTCTCTAGCCAGAAAGGTTATCCGAGCCGGGTTTTACTGGCCGAGCTTGCAAAAGGATGCTACCGACTTCGTAAAGAAATGTCAGCCATGCCAAATGCATGCCAACTTTCATGTCGCTCCCCCCGAAGAGCTCATCAGCATAACTTCTCCATGGCCTTTTGCAAAATGGGGATTAGACCTACTCAGACCCTTTCTCCAAGCGTCTGAACAAGTAAAATACCTCATAGTGGGAGTAGACTACTTCACAAAGTGGATTGAAGCAGAACCCTTGGCCACCATTACAGCTCAGAGAAGTCGGAAGTTCCTCTACAAAAATATCATTACCAGGTATGGAATTCCTCATTCCATCACCACGGACAATGGAACCCAATTCACCGACTCTATATTCAGAAACTTGGTAGCCAGTATGAAGATCAAGCACCAGTTCATCTCGGTGGAACACCCACAAGCAAATGGGCAAGCCGAGGCAGCTAATAAAATCATACTGGCCAGATTGAAGAAAAAGCTTCAAGATGCAAAGGGGGCTTGGGTCGAGGAGCTCCCTCAAGTGTTGTCAGCCTATCGAACCACACCTCAATCGGCTACTAGAGAAACACCCTTCCGACTTGCTTATGGCATAGAAGCCATGATACCAGTTGAAGTCAACAAGCAAAGTCCAAGGGTGAGATTCTATGATAAAGTCGGCAATCTCAGAGCACATAAAGAAGAGCTCGAACTACTCTTTGAAGTCCGAGAACAGGCCCAGATAAGGGAAGAAGCGCTCAAACAAAGGATGACGAGTAGATACAACAAGAAAGTCATTCGTAGAAACTTCACCTCAGACGACTTGGTCCTAATTAGGAATGACATAGGTGTAAGCAAATCAGGCGAAGGAAAACTCGCCGCCAACTGGAAAGGGCCATATAAGATAAGTGAAGTCCTTGGAAAGGGATATTACAAGGTATCCGACTTAAGCGGCGCTGATCTCCCCAGATCATGGCATACCTCCAACATGAGGAGGTATTATAGCTAGAAGCGAACTCCACTCTCTGATGTACTCTTTTTCCCGACTTCATGGTTTTTTCCCAAAAAAGGGTTTTCTTGAAGGGGGTTTTAACAAGGCATCAAAGCGGGGACTAAGGGTTAAAAGTTTTAAATCCCTTAGTAGCTAAAAATAACTCTTGTAAAAGTTATCTCCATCAATCATTTATTTCGTCTCTTTATAATTCCATTAGTATTATTATCCTACAAAACGCACCAATTTAAGCTCGAAAAAGCGTGAAAATTCCATGACCGACCTGAGCGGTCGGCGAGATAGAACGACGAGGTACAAGTCGGTGTAAAGAGGTTACAAAAGATGATCATGATAACTCGGGAATAATACCTAACGGCTCACAAGTCGGAAAGCCCGAAAAAAACAAAATGCATCGCAAAAATAACCTAAGATATGAAAACAATTCAATAAACAAAATTGAATATGTAAAGTCAAAATAATGGAACACAAAAAGAGATACGAAAATTCCTCAAAAATAGAAGAGAAGGTTTTCTCAAAATTACCCTACAAAAAAGTTTTCGGAAGAGTTATAACTTAGAACAGTTCATATGACGAAAAACCGGGAAGATTAAAACAACAAAGGGTATTTTCGCAAAAAGCCTTATACAAAATCAGTCAACAAAAATTATTTTTTCCAAAGATAAAAAACCCCCGCAAACATACATAATCAAAATTTTTTTGTTAAAAGGTCCTTATCCAAAAAAGGACCAGCAAAACAAATAAATTTTGTTAATATCCCTATTAAGGGACAAGTGTTAGAAGCCACCACAGAAAACAAACACATAAAAAATAAATTGTTCAAAAGAGGCCCACAAGCCCGGCCCTAGTAGCTGGAAATCATTGTGAACCAAGGAAAAGATTAGAGTCATCAAAGGGAGTGGAAGTCGGGTCTACTGCAGGAGTCGGAAGGGTCTGAGGGATCTCTTCGGGGGTAGAAGTCAGAGCTTCAGAAGAACTCGACAGGAATCTTTCCTGTTGCTCCACCTCACGAGGAGGAGACTCAACAATATGATACCCACGAGTCTTCAGCTCGGAATTGGCTTCAGGACGAGGAGGAGAGACAATTGCCCCATCAATAACAACTTTGTCAGGATGGAGAGGTGAAAGGTCCAAGTCTGGAGCGATAACTCCGACTTGTTCCTTGAACACCCTAAAAGCCTCCTCCGAGCTCTCAACAATAGAATCCTCCAAGTCCTTATAGGCCTCTCGATTTAGCTCCAGCTGCTTCTGCAAATCAATATTCTCAGAAAAAAGCCTAACATAATTTTTCTCCGCCTTCTCCTTCAACCCCTCAACCAGTGCACATTGGGTCATTAGCTTTTTCTCCCTATCCTGGAACCGAGTGAGCTCCTCTTTCAACCAGGAATTCTCCTCCTGTAGCCTCTTTTCCTTTTCCTGATATAGGACAATCCTCACCTGAAGATCCTTTATGGATTTTTGAAAAGAACTCAAGGAAGTTTTGTCCAGTGTAGGCCCCAACCGTCCAAATTCCCCCCTCCCCCCCGAGCAAGAATCTGAAGATAGTTACGCAAGGAAGTATCATCCATAGAAATTTGACTAAAAGAAAGGATGTGCTTCCTTGCAAACTTTGGACCATCCAAGTTGGCCTCCCCAACAGTGGAAGAACCAGTCTCCGAGGTCTTCCGCTTCTTCTTTTCAGGTTCGGCGGAGGGCTGAACGAGTGAGGCAGGAGTAGGAGGAGGAAGAGAAAAAGTATGAATAGGGTTTTCCAGAATAGGGCGAGAGGAGGAGGTCTCTAAACCCGAATCTCGGAGAGGAGGAGTGCCAGAAGCTCCGACCTTCGCAGCATTAGCTCGGGCGCGGGCCTTCCTCTTTGCTTCTTGCACCTTTTGATAAGCAATACTTGATCCACTCTTCACCATTTATGAAAGGAAGACCAAAAGTAATTAGTATACAAGCCATATAAATACTAGTCGGAAGATATCACAAATAGCGACAAAATAAACAAAACAAAAACTACCTAGCTGGGCCCGCACAAAACTCGGAGAGCCTAGAAGGAACTTCTTGGTATCCAGGTTTGGAGCACGCCCCCTAAGACTCTCGAAAAAATTCAACAATAGCCTCCTCTACCCATTCCAAGTCGGTTAGACTATATTTTTCTAGAGGGGAGGCCTCCAACCAATACAGGAGAAATCGGGGTTCATTGTTATCATTCAAGTAAAAAGGGTGATAGCCCTCTACAGCCTGGACCTTAAAGAAGAAGTTTTTAGAGTCATGAAACGACTCATCAAAGATTGAAAAAATCTTCCGACCCTGAATAGCTCGGAAGGATACCCACTGTTGCTTGTTATTTTGAGCACTAAATGGTTTTGTCAGATGAAAGAGATAGAAAAAGATCTTTAAAGAGGTCAGAAAATTCAGCTCTCGGCTGACAAGTTGGTAAATCTTAATGAAACCCCAAGAGTGAGGATGAAGCTGGGTAGGAGCTACCCTGCAATGAGGCAATATCTCCACCTCGAAGTCAGAGAAAGGAAAAGTAACCCCTAAGCGGATGAATAGACAATCGTACATAAAGAAAAATGAGAATCAGAATCAACAATCCTCTCACAACAAACCCGGTCCTCAGGATTCAGGGCCACTAATTCATATTTGGGCTCGTCATTGTCAACACTACAAATCCTATGGTGCTTCCTAAGCTCAGTTATAAAAACATCATCTACTAAGGGATGCTCATATAAAACGGAAGAATTTACCCATCGCGACAAAGCTTCAGGAACACGGGAAGACATTTTCAAAAATAGAGAGCGTAGATAAAAGCAGTAAAACCTACATAGCACAAAAGAAAAAGAAACCATCAAAAAATAGGGTTCTAACAACAAGGCAGTCCTTTCAGAGCAAATAAAGAAAACAACCAGCAAGCAGTGAAAGAAATAACTTCTCTGAAAGAAGGACACAAAAATTCCAAAGTTTCTCATTACAACAACAAGAATGCATAAAAAATATACCCAAAAACCCCCCTTCCTAGCGTACAGTACAAGTAAAATACGACCAAAAACAGTAAAGGAAGGCAAGAAGAACTAACCTTCTTCGAAAAAGGGAGGGGTTCCAGTAGCTGACCTGAAGTATCCTCGAGCGAAAAGCCAAAGGGAGTTTTTGAGCAAGAAAGTGAAAGAGCAGGAAAAAAATTTCGAAGAGAAGACGAAAGAAAACAAATAAAGAAAAGGGAAAAGTATTTATAACAGACCAGGGGAATAACAGTAAAATGACGCAGTCATTAAAGAAAAGCGCCGTTACCAATGTAACTGCCCCCACATGTAAATGCAAAATTCCAAACAGAAGCGACGTTTGATTAGACACGACGGTTAAGAAATTCAAAATCACGTCAGTTTTAAACTAATATCACGTCGTTTTCCGACTTGAACGAACCTAAGTTCAATCAATACTCGAATCCAACTCATAGCTAAGAGATCGGACTCGAGTAGGGGCACTGTTCATACCCTGGCCCAATATTATGGCCCAGGGCCAAGTAAGCTAAAAAGACCCAATCCAAAGGTTGGCCTTTACCACCTACCCGACCTCCTAAAAAGAGGTCGGGTTCGACACGAGCTAGCAGATAACGCTCATTCAAATAGGTAACTGCCCCCTAAAATCTCTCATCGACTTCTAGAAAAGTTATTTCAACAACCCTAAGATAAAGGGACGGTTATCCACCTTCAAAAGTGGAACTACTCCAATGGTGGTTATTGGATCATCACCTATAAATACACTAATACACTCAAGTAAAACTAAGTTCTAATACTCTCTAAACCTGCTTACCCCCTCGCTAACTTAAGCATCGGAGTGTCTTTGTAGGTACCACCCCCACATTCTCTCACGTACACAACTCGGACTGCGGCTCCCAGACGCTAAAGCAAATCGGAGATCATCTCCTTCTAACGTTTGGGCCAATCTTTCAAGGCCAATGCATCTATCTTAGATTACCTACGTAACAATATATATTAATAATTTATTATTTAAGTTATTCTTATTTTGGATTGTGTGTTACCTGGAGATAAACAATAAAAAAAATGACAACAAGCAATAGACGACAACACAACCAGAAAATTCTAAGATAAATGATCGAATGATTTAGTGGTAACTTAAAAATGGTGAAGAAATGGCGTATTTAGGAGAAAAATAATAGTATGTTTGAAAATTTTTAATGGTGTAGAACTGAATTGAATTCTAGTCAGAATTAAATTAAATTTTAGTATTTGAGATGAATTAATAAAATTATTGAATTGAATTGAATTTTAATATTTAAAATGTTTATCAAATAAATTAAAATTTTATAATAGACAACTTAATCTTTTATTAATATAAAATTATATTTAAATAAGAAATATATTTATTTATTAAATTATATGAAATAATTAAAATACATCTAAAAATATTAAATTTAGAAATATTATTATTAATTAAAAAATTAAATAGTTCTTCATGATTGATTTTAACGACAAACCAACAACAAAAAACAAACATGAATTATCAAGAACCAATAATCTAATGACATAGCAAATTAAAAAAGGTTAGTTATTAATAGTAAATTATAGCAACTAATTCATGTTATTAAAATGGAACAAAATTATGCCACTTTTTACTAGTGTCATGATTGACACAACTTCACTTAAAATATTTAAACGTATTGACAAATGTTTGGTATCATTAATCTAAGTTAAAAACTTAAAATCTATATGTATGTATATTTTTTTAGATATACATATATAGTAGATTTTTCAAAAAAAAAAGTATATATTATATTAAATAATTTGAAAGAAAGGGAAAAAAATGAATGAAGGTGGTGAGAAAAGAGAGAGTGTGTGTTGAAAGGTGGGATGCATTCAGAGAGAGTGAATGAGAAAAGTTAAGAAGTAATTAGATTATAAGCACATTTTAGACATTTTAAGTTTTAAGTAAAATCCCAATAGAATAGAATTCCAAAACAGACCTATTTGGGTTGGAATTGATTTTGAGATAAAACAAGAAATTAAATTAAATTCTATCTAAACTAATTTGATTATTTTTGTTTCAAACACTAGAATTGAATTCAATTTCCATAGGAATTGAATTTTAAGGAGTTTCTAAATACCCTATAAAAAAATGTAGTGATTTTAAGAGGTCGATTTTAACTTATTTAAATATTAAAAAATTTAAAATAATTTAAAATGAAAAAAATTTAAGATTGCATTTAAATTAAATTAAATTAAATTTGATAATACTTTCGTTTGAAATGGGAGAAAATAGATTACTTAAATATATTGATTGAGTAATGGTTGAATTCTTAAAGAATGAAGAGCACTTTTCATAAAATACTAGTGGTATAATCGATTAATTGTGTTTCTCTAGCTACTTTTTTATTGCTGTTAAGTTACATTATTTTTTAAAAGATAATAAAAAATAACAATAATATTATTATATTTGGATTTTTTGACTCAAATTAATTAATCAAATTTGCATCAAAGATCTCATTTCAAAAAATAAATACAACTCTTTTTAAAGTAAAGAATTTTATAATAATATGATACTTCTTTTAACAGATTCATTGAAGTAGAAACGAAAAATATGTGAATGATTGGATGAGTGAATGGTATTTTCTTTAACATGTAAAAATTGATAATTACAAACTTGGTAAATAAAAGAAAGAATAAATATTAAAGTAAATTAACTAAAAATAAAAAATACAAAATGATGATTTGCATAATTTAAAGAAGAAATAATATCTAATAAAAAATATAAAATGCATGAAATAATTAAAGCTCCCAAAATCTGTATGCACTTGTACCTCATTTTTTCATCTTTGTTAGATAACTTAAAAATCTTTTTAAATTGTATGTCAAAATGCTACTTATTTATAAGTGAGTTTCAAAATTTTGTGTATCAAGTACTTATAACCATGTTCTTGGTACTTCGCTCATCATTATCTTCTTTTGCTTCATGCACAAACTTATTTAAACTGATACGTTTATAATAGGTTTTCTTTTCTTCTCTATCGATCGATCTTGGAGTACTTTATCCAATCTTTAATCTAAAGAGGATATTGGCTAGAGTCTTGACTTCTTCTTTCAACAAATTCTCGCATCTCTTCTTGGTTCCTTTGATTGTTTCCCTTTTTGCTTCTCGATGAATGGTTTTAATTTTTTTTTCTTCTATCCTTTTACATAAACAATGGACTTCTTGAAAAATATTAACAAACATGCCTTTAACTAATGATTTTGTCTCCAAAATAAATGAATTCACTCAACTTAAACTCCTTATGATCTGAACGGGCAACTCAAAAACTCTTCTTTTCTCCATCAAAATTGGAAAACTACAAAAAGAAAGTTCTTATTAAATAAAAAATAATTATTTACTCAAATAAATCAAATTACAGAAATTTACCAATATATATACTTAATTGTATTTTCGCAAGTTAAAAATGCAAAAATAATATTTACATTTTTTACGTGGTATATATAACTGCGAAAATAAGCAAAAAAAAATTCATGTTTATTCTTTTAACATGCGAAAATTAAACACAAAAGATGAGCTCATTCTCTTAATAAGTACCAGCAAAAACCAAGAAGAAGAAAAGAGAAATTGTGATTAAAAAGTGTGAATTGGCTGTCAAATAAATGGTAGCAAAAAGAGAGAGAGAGAAAAACTATTCTTATGGAACATAGGTATTTAACGTAACAATAATACTTTGTATCCAAATGATTTCTCTAATCAAGTCTATTCAAGTAATTTACTCTCATGCGCTACGCCACTTATTTATAACAGAGCTTTAAGGTAAACCTTTCATTCTTCAGCAAAGCTTCCATTTTTCGTTCCTCTTCAACATAAAACTTCCATTCTTCATTCCTCTTCTTCAGATTTTCTCTTCAAATTTTTAATTTCGTTCCTCTGTTTTTCGATCTGCATTTACATTCTTCTGAATCGAACAGTGTATTGTTCTTCTTAATTGAATGTATTATTCTTATCAAAACAATGAATGATTCAAGTTCAAATCAGAGCAAGAGAAATTTAGATTATTCTTCTTAATCGAATTAAGTGGATGAGGTTTGATGATCACATTTTTTCAGTTCATTTGTTATTACACAATGGTCTTGTTATGATAATATTTTCGGTTCATTATTCAACAATTTTGATTTAATGCAGGAGTTTCTGAATTTGAATAATGCACATTCTTCGGTTCATTATTATTACACAATGATTTTGTTATCATAATATTTCGGTTCACTCTTCACCAAATTTGAATTAAATAGAATGGAATGCAATTAAATAAAATGATAATGAATAATTTTATCATTCTTTGCTAAAATCAGTATTGTTTATGAATTTGAATTGAAGTCAAATTGAAGGTGTTGAGTGCTTGATTTGGAGCATTTGTGGCTAGACTAGCTGAATTGAAAACTTGGAGCTTGTGGAGGAGAGGGTTTTGAGGTGTTTTGGCTTAGAAAGAAATCGGTCAAGGTATGATTTGATTTCTTATAATTAATATATAATGTTGTGTGAAAATTTATGCTAGTTGCCTTTAGATAGGTTTGAATGGTAAGAATTGGTTAATTGATGTGGTTAGTGAATAACTAAATGTGTATGTATGTATAATTTAATTAGTAGTAAAATTATGGAATGGAGTTGTTGATGGTATATTATTGATATTGATTTGATTAGTAATGATTGTGATAAGTAATTTTGGAATTAGTTTGATGAGATTTGTAATGGCTAGTAGTAGATAATTGAATGTTTAGAAAGTTTGAAGTATGGTATATGCATGTAATATGATGTTGATAATGATTGGTGACTAATTGGTGAAATTGGTAGGTTTATGTGTGGAAATGATTGAATGATATTGCTGAATTTAGGTATTGGAATAATGGCAAGGTGAATTGAAGAGCATGTGATAGCGTGTGAAAGTTTTGGTATGGAATTTTGGTTGAGTGGTTTGGTTTGAATTGAAAACTTTGGTAAAAGTAGAGGTTTTTTATTTTTGGTAAAAGCTTATTTTTGACCAATTTCAGCAGGCCATAATTTGGCTTTCGGATTCCTAAATTTGGTAAAAAATTTTAAATGAAAATTGGGTCCATGAAGTTTGTAACATTCGAAGAACGGATTAAAAATAATTTTTAACGAAAAAACTATGCACGTTTGAAGTTGGGTGTGTAAAACTGATTTTCGCAACTTAGTAGTTTTTTTCTAAAATTTTAATGCATGCGTAAGCGGAAGATCCCATGCGTATGCGAGGATTGGGCTCTGCCTAGTACTCTCGCATACCCAGACGATGCATGCGTACGTGAATATGCAAATTTTAACATTCATGCGTACGCCGTATGATATCCTGTTTTGTAGAAAATGTGATTTTTGAGTTTTTAACCTTTTCTCTAACTTTCCAAACCTCTGTAACACCTGTTTAAGATTTGATAGCTAGTTTTTAGATTTCAGAGTAAGAGCGAACGTACTGAAGAAGTTGAATTGATATTGAGGAAGAATGGATTAAGTGTAATGAGAGTATGATGAGGATAACTGATTTTTGATTTGGGACATGATGAAAATGATTATGGTGTTGAGATGTTGAGTTATGAAGGGGATAATTATGATCATGAGGATGATTAATTGTGATTACGAGGATGATGTGAATGACTATGAGATTGAAATATGATGATGAACGTTTACAATTGAAATATGATGAGGATGGTTAAGAGATCGAGAGAAAGATTATGATTGAGATATGATGAGGATGGTTATGAGATTGAGATGTGTCTACCTGGGTAGTAGCAAGGGTTGTGGTTCGTCCCACTTATTCCGGGTCAGTGATTGAGACACCTGGGCAGTAAGAGCAGTAGTGGTTTATTCTACTTGCTCTGGGTTGGGTTTGTAAATACCCGCCTGGGTAGTACGTAGCAATAGTGCTTCGTTCTACTAGCTTTGGGTTAAGTGGGTAGTATGCAAGGGTCGTAGTTTAGTCCCACTTGCTCCACGATGTGGTATTTCTGTCCAAGGTTAGCTACCGAATATGTCAGGTTTGGATATATAACCGACAGATGATATCATCGGCCATAAGGCAGACATGTATCATATACACTTGTATGTTCTGCTTGAGTATGCTTTGTTTCGGCTTGCCTAATTGTTTAACTGTAATTAACTGCTACTTGTCCTATCTGCTGTACTTGCTATCCATATTTGTGTTTTCCTTGATTGTATTGTATGTGTATGTGTCTGAGAGACTCCTCATGTGGTAGAGGCGTGATGAGGGTTGTTCCACCTAGTGATCAGGAGGTTTGAAGAAAATAGAAGTTGAAAGTTAGATTAGAGCTAGAATCCCTTAAATAGATTACCGATATTTTTGGTTTAAAATAAATTTTAAGCTTAATGTGAGTGCTAGAGTTCTAGGAACGCCTCTAACTTTTCTGGGACCTTATATATTATCTATGTAGGTACCTTAACTATACTAAGAACTTCCGGTTCTCATTCTATACAAAATTTTGTTGTTTTTCAGATGCAAAACGTGAGTCACCTCGCTGAGCATACTGGAGACCTTTTGGAAGCGAAGAACTATACTTTTGGGGCTTAACATTTTTGTTTCTAGTTGTATATATGTATATATATTCTCCGCCCTGTATATATGGTATTTTATCCCTCTTAGAGGTTGACTTGGAGAAACAAGTATTTATTTTGTAGTTTGAGTTATGCTTTTGTGTTATATGTATTTATATATATGTATACTCTAGCCGGCTTTGACTTCACAAGTCGAGTCTGGAGCTTGATACTTATATCTTTTGGAACTCTGATCTTTGTATATAGTTTATCCTTTCCGTTTGATCTTGTTTTTCCTTTATGCGTTTATCTGGACGAGTGTGCTACGATTTTCTATTTCGACTTTGCTTTGCTTCTTCTGCAAGGCTCCTAGTTATAATTTCTCTCAAATATATTTATATATACGTCTTTTTCTTTTAGAGATCGTAATACCTCGCCACCTTTACTTTACGAATTAAGCCTAAGACTCTGTGTGGTAGGGTGTTACAGAGGCAATGGGTCCCCTTATGGCGGACGAGCAGAGCAGTGATGGTGGATGACCTGTGGACGACACAAAGGGACGACGATCAAGTGACGGATGACGACCACGCCACGGACAATGACATGAGAACATGACAGAGGAGAAACGTGGCTAGACGAGAGCTCCGAGAAGAACTTAGGGCTAAGACCCTCTGACTTTTAGACAAAATGCTAAGGATTCTTTTAGTATTTTGGAAATATGGGTGTGTCCTCAATTAGGTATTCTACTCTAATGGTGAAGTATTCATTTTTTAACAAAATATTTTGTTATTTCTAGGGTAAACGCAGATCGGATCGGATCGGATCAGATCGGAATGACTAAAATCTCAATCCAATCACACTAAAATCATCCAATCGGATCAAATCCAATATTTGCGATTTTTAAACTTGGATTCGATCCGATCTGCACATTTGTAGATTGAATCTCAGTATATTCGCAAAACATATAAATATTTTAAAATAAGATAAAATCCCTTTTTTTCACTCTTTTTAAACATGTTTATTTTTAAATATTATTAAACATACTTTTCTTAAATAATAGAAATAAAATAATACAACATATATGATAATTATTAGTTAAAATAAAACATAAAAAGAATATTTATTTATTTATTTATTTTTGCAGATCTGCGAATATGCGGATACCGACATGTAATCCGTAATTCGATCCTATTAGTGTGTAGATCAGATTAGATCCGATCTGATAACCTTGTATATCGAATCTCAGATAAACACCGCAGATATGCTGATTGGATTTGATCCATGGATGCCCCTAGTTATTACAAACGTTTTTGTCACGGACTAAATTGAAAAAAAATTTATAGTATAGGAACCCAATTAAAAAAATATAAAAATCTAATTGAAAATTCAGTAAAACTATAAGGACCTCCAAAAGAATTAAATTTTTTTTTGGGTGTTGAATCATATAAGTAAACTTAAACTTTAGCACAAAAAGCATCCACACACATAAACCAAGTTAGGTAGGTGGTGGTTTTTGGGTCAGCGACTTCAAAACTGAAAATTTTCCGATGTTACGGATCTAAATTATGGTAACCTGAATTTTGACATAAAATAAAAAAATCCCACTATAACTATTAACTCGCTGTGAATATTAGGAGTGTTCGCGGTGTTGTTTGAATCGGTTTTGAGTCAAAAATTCATCCGATTTGAGTATTAATTTTACTTGTGGTGCGGTTTGGATTGGATGATTGTTTTCAAAAAATCCAATCCGATCCGATCCAATTTCAAACGGTTTGGTTTGGATTGGATTTGTGGTTTTATAAATTAAAAAAAATTAAATATACATAACAAGTTTCAACATCAAATTTTAGATAACCAACATTGACATAACAAGTCTCAATAATATCTTAAAACACTAACAATAACATAACAATAGAAATAAAATTACAATTCCACTACGTTACCAACGTAGATTTTGCCAACTCTTGCCAATTTTTTTATTGTGGCCAATGCACACAAGAATTTCTATTTTTGCCAGCTCAAGTACCTTCATAGCACATTTAGTTAAGCCTGTTAAATATCCATGTTCGTTTGGATTTATGAATCATTAATAACCATGTTGTCTTCTTGGAGCTATAATTATTCTTTTGCTCAAGGGGAAGAGTCTTCAATCTTCAACTCTTTCCAGAGGTTATAGGCAAATTGCTACAATCCAGTGGAACATCAAGTTATTTTCCTATTGTGATAGCAATTTTCTGTTTCTATTTATGTTTTAAGATTGGAAAACATAATTGAATTAGCAGAATTAGGTCTCACCTTCAATTGACCAATGGTATACAGAAGTCTGTGTCACAAGACCCAACAACTTGGAACTAATCTATTTCCAAAAAACTACCTGTACATAAAATAATCACATTCCAAAGGGGTTAAATTAAAAGTAAAAGAAACAATTATAACTCAAAGAAACATCTACTTTTTAAAATAAAAGACACAATTATTACTCAATTTAAAGTAATCTAGCTATCTAATTTAGTAAATATTTATAGAAAGCAGCCCAAAGCATATGGTGCCATTTCTTCCCAAAATTTGGTCATAACTGCTTGAAAAATTCGGTAAAAAATACTGTCTTGCAGTTCTATTTCTTTCAGAGTAAATAATTATTTCATTTACTGGGCTTCAGGTGTTCTTTTTATGTTATTGATTTTTTTTTTAAATTGGCTTTGCGATCTTTCTATGTTTTAAAATTTCAATTTTCTTCCTGTTAGTTTTGCTATAAACTAAAACAAATTACTTGTTTGCACTTCCATGTTTTAATATGATTTGTGTAAGCTAATTACAGCACTGCAAAGAGGAGGTTACCGTGTTGGTGGGCGTCCGTTAGAGGGAGTAGGGTCGCAAGCGCGGTGGCGAGCAGGGAGGAGGCCATCAGGTAGCATAAGGTGGCGAGCATTGCTTCCATGAAGGGACGGCGCGACGATGCTGCGGCAGTTGGGGGGCGGCGGGCTTCAACGGCGACGGGACAACGCGAACGATGGACGATGCCGTGACAGCGTGGTGGAGGACGACATGAGGGAGGACGCGCCACTGAGGCACGGTTGAGGAGAGTGATGCAAGGGCGAGAGTGCGGCGCAATGGAGAACGGCGAGGCGAGGGAGAAAGAGGAAACGCCGGCGCTGAGTAAGGTGGCGTTCTCGAAGAGGCAACGTGGGCGCCAAGCAGGGAGGGAGAGAATAATGGGTGGGTGGAAGTAGAAGCAAAATAGAACTAGCGTAAAATTTGAATGGGATTATTCAAATTCTGATTTTTAACTAAATTTCTAATTGATATAAAAAATATTTAATTATTTTTAATTACTGTTGGTAACAGTTAATAGATTTATATCTTGATACTCTATATTTTTTCATAAAATTATAAGTTAGTTAAATAAATAAATAAATTTTATTTTGAATATAAAATATTTATTAAATAATAATAATACATGAATAATATAAAAATATATAACAAAATTAAACATATAAATTAAATTGTAAATATAATAATAAAATAATTAATATTATAGCACACTGTGCGATTTGGATTGAATTGGATCGATTTTGAGAAATAGATCCAAAATCTGACTTGATCCATGCGGTTAGCAAAAAATAAAAACCAATTAAATCCAAATTAATGCGATTTTCAATTTAAATTAGATTGAATGAGCAGTTTAATTTAAATCGATTTGAATTTAAATACCTCCTATCAACATATAACCAAATAGCGGATACATAAGAGGTAAGACTTGGCATGTTGCATACCCATTTCTATCAAATGTTCTCTTTCCGGGCGCACAAGATGGGCATCGGCACATTGACACTAGCATTTAGCATGATGGATTCCACTACTTCGATCCTATCCTGCTGGCTGCTTAGTTAACGTGGAAGGCAAAGCTTGCATGTCAGCTTTCGCACCTAGATAGATGCCAGCTGGCAAAAAGAAGCCTTAGGATAAGTAGGATAGAAATAGAACACAAAAAGTGAGCTGATTGCTGTACCAGAACCTTAAAGAGGGAAGTTTGGCAAATCGTAAAGCTCACACTCTTCTCGTTGTTGATTGCTTTTGTATCTTACTTCATTTAGCATCAGAACCATGTGATGTGTAAGTGGATTAGTCCACTATGTAACAAGGCCAAAAAGTAAAAGGTAAGACAAGGGCATAGAAGAGGGATAGGAATAGCAATTATAATGCAACTTACTACACAGAAGCCGCTCTATTGAAGTAAATATTAGAAATATAGATTACAACAAATGCAACATCCGGCGAGTTACCAGCATGGGACATGACTTAATAGACATTTGTTACCACTACACATAACAAACTTACCTAACGCGTAGATGACATTTAAAAATAAGTGGGGGAAAAATTGAATGATACAAAGACCACTTAAAGGTTACAGCTGCCGAAAGTTCTAATAGTAGATTAAGCAATCAACGTACTCATGAACAAAAACCAATAGGAAAGCGCAAGCCAACAATAAATTGAACAATACATCAGTTAGACCAGACATGAACTAGACCATGCCTATTGCCCGTGTAGATCTCATTGCGCTCTTCATCGTAGAAGAGGGCAGTAATATCTTCCAAGGCCTCTGCAACTGTGCTCCTAATTTTGGAGGAATGCTTTCGCTTCTTTGAGTTACAACGGCTACCCGAACAATCATCACCGCAACTACATTCGTTCTCAATTGGGAAGCTATTGCTTGCTCTTATTTTGGCAAGGCACTTGCCAGTTAAGATGTTGCTAACATTGATGGAGCCTGCTGTATAAATAAAGCAGATCCTGTTAGTAACACGTCTATGAATACAGAAAGACAGATTGATCATAAACACACTGCAAATTTGTCTAATTACTTCCTTTCCTATGTCAGGTTTTATCATGATCCTGAGTCAATATGAACGATTTTAGCTAAATCAACTTTCAGCCTGATGATCAACCAAAATGGAAAACTAAAGGTGGTGGTCAAAAGAACAGAAAAGATAGGTACCATTTCCTTCGGTCAATGAATCTTCAGAATCAGCTTTGCAGTAGGATATGATGAGATCCTGATCACTCGTTATATATATATTGTTTGTATTGCAGTCAGGATGCCACAAGAGGTGATCCTCGAAAGAAGTAACAAGCTCACCACGGAAGTTCCACACAGCCACAGTCCTATTTCGAAATGTCAAGAATAGTTGATTCTCGTAGAGAAAGATAAAGGCAGATGGTGTCATAAATTCACTTCTGCTAACTTCTGTTAGATCGAAAGTCCTCACCTACAATTAATTAGAAGAAATAAGCATAAAGAACTAATGCATAAATTCATTTCAAAAAATAAAATAAAAATTTACTTACATCAAGAATCTGAAGGTTCTCATTTTCTTGCTTGACAAGTAGCTTTTCATTGAACTGCTCAATAAAATCCACCTTCTTATTCCGACAAAGGAGATGGTTGAATGATTTCAAGACAGTACCATCTTCTATTGAGAGAATTTTCAGCGGGACATGGCTACTTGTTTTAGCAAAAATCAACAACATGATCCCCGGACTAATCAAGAGAATCCACAAAACACGATCAAAATAGTGCGAAAAAACCAAGACCATTCAAAGAAGATAAAAGCAATATGAACTTATAGTATCAGCAACAGAAAAGCTGGTGTTATTATTCACATGCATAACCATAGATGAAATCCATAAGTGTTTTGTAGCATGTATATAAAATTACGAACAAATCAAGAAAAGTTACCTGATCTTAATCTCTTGGACATTTTTATCAGAAATGGAGTACAACATTGTATAGTTTTTAAGGTCAAATACCTTGTATATGCTATAAGATTGGAAAAGAACAAGAATTAGAATCCAGAAGCCTTGATAATGTTAGATAAGTATGTCCTCACATATAAATTTCAGAACAATAAAATATTTACCTATCTTGTGCAGAGTATGTGAGTACCTTCCCATTTACATCATCAAATTCAACAAAACCTGGCCACTTCAAAGACTCAGATTCAAAAAGAGCAAATCCAGCATCTGGCTTACCCCTCCTAATGTATCTGCACAAAAGGATAAATTTAGCTTAGAACCAGAAAACACATAGCTGTGTATGGAGCCAATGCTATCGCTAACTATTTTCTTAGTAACTGCATATGTAGTGATTTTCCATTGTATTTTTCAATGTTGGGCATGCAGAGCAAGAGTAAGAGTTAAGTGATAAAAGAATACGGAGATAACATACTCTATCCTTGTGCTTCTGCATTTCAAAGAACTGTAACTGTCGGATGCATAGACAGATACTGTGATAAGCGAGTCATTGTTTTTGTTGTAGAACAGACTTCTTATAACTTCGTCAGGGCTGACATTCAAGAAACATATCCTTTGATTGGTCTCTGCACCAAACAATTGAAAGGTGTAACATAAATCAAAGTCCTATTTTAAGTCCCAAATCTATAGAACAGAACATAGCAGTTAGTACTACCTCGGCTAAATGCTGCACAAACACCAGACTGTGCAAGAGCAAAAACAATATCCCGTGCTGCTACTATCTCAATAATCTTGGATCTTCTCCTTAGAAAGGGCAATACCACAGACGAAGGACCTTTTGGGTCATGTGTATCATATTCTTCCTATAGATAAATTTATCAGATCAGACACAAATTAACAAACATACTTAAAACCAAAGCACATTTCGATAGCAAAACCAGACAAGAAGTGGATTCTTGACGTATAATAAATAGTTTAAAATAGAGCACAGAAATCCAGCATTACACACAAGTTTGCGGCATCGCTACGAACCAAAGTCTTAATTAGACTCAGTGATTGTATCCCTCTTTCTGAGTTACTGTATCATAACTTCAAACTAACTGAAACCAAAATTTTACATTAGGCTACTTCTCACCATGGCATGCTTTTCAAGTTATGCTTACTCAAATATCAAACACAAGCATGCAGAGCAAGCAGACAGAAACTACTTGCCCATTCCTCAACTCATATTGAGTAATTGGAAGGCCGCAAGAGCACACAGCAAAAAAAGTTATTGACATTCGAAGCAATCTTTAGAAAAGGTTTATGCGCCAACAGAACTAATTCAACAGGGCAAACCTAATGCAAATTTAGTAGCTAATACATAACCATTCTAAGTCCAATGACAAAACAACTCTTTTCACATTGTAACCCTAACCAAACTCCTAATTGACAGTTGCGTGGGTCTTACTTGAGCATCGCACAGTCTAAAATTTGGGGGAGGGGGGGGGGTGAAGGATGGAATTCCCAACAGATGAACGAAATTAGGGTTTGGGAAGTGACTAACCTGCAAGCGGATATTCCGAAACCTCTCCTGAGCATCGCTCATGCTGAAAGCGCGATCACGCTTGGAGCTGATTTCACGTCTCTGAAGCTTCTTAACGCTGTTTACGAACCCATCCACCGTGCCACCACGACGCGGCCTCTTCTTTGCGACGATTCTCCGCCCACAGCATGGTCTTGGACTCACCGTAATCCTCCTCCCACCTTCCATATCACCACCACCAGCACACTCACTCCCTCTCTTTCTTTATTTTTTTTCTCAGAATAATCGAACCCCAAATTCGCACATCACCGTGAATTGGAGGAACACAGCGATGATTCGGGGAAAACGCGGTTTCCGCTACAACATGTAGAGCCAGGAAGAAGGAACCCTAAGATCTCAGGTCCGTTGAAAGAAGAAAGCCAGAAAGGGGTAAAAGAAAAGGGTTAGGGTTTTGGCGAGTGAGTATGTTGTTGTTGTGTGAGAGTGAGTGAGGGAAGGAAGGAGAAGAAGAATCGGGAAGTGAGTCCACGAATTCAATGGGTCGTCTTCTCTCTTTCGATCCCCTTTTTCAAAATTCCGTATTTCGAATCTGACTCCACTATACTGCTCAACGCCTAAACCATTATTTTTAGCGTGCAATTTATTTACTGCCTTCGTACTCGGATTTTTTTTTTAAATAAATAAAATAAATTTTTTTATTTGCGAATATACGTTAATTCAAAAATATTTATAGATTTTCAATAATTGACTTATCTTGTTACATTATAAATAAAATAAATATTTTAATTATAAATATATATTCGAAAATATTTATGGATTTTCATTAAGTATTTATTTGGGTGACATTAAATACTTTTTTGAATGTTATTAAATTGATAAAAATATTTTTTTATTTTTTTTATTTTTTATCGTATTTAATAAATTTCTAATAGTAAAAATAAAAGTATTAGAAAAATAAAAAATAATTTTTTTTAAAAAGTTACTACTTATATCTTTTTTAAAAGATTTTTAAAAAAAAAAAAAAGATGTTTTTCACTTAATAAATAAATAAAAAAGTAGGTATACTCAAACATAATTGATAAATAAAAAGATCTTTTTGCATCAGTTGTTCAAATATAAAATTACTTTTACTTTTTCTATAAAATCTTTTGAAAAAAGATATCTTAAAAAAAAATCTTTTTTTTAGAAGTTTATCCAAATAAGCTAAGTTGATAAAAAAAAGATATTTTTCATGAAAAAATATCTTTTTTTTTATTTTTTAGCGTGTTTGGTAAATTTCTAATAATAAAAGTAAAAGCACTAGAAAAAAAATCTTTTTTGAGAAGTTACAATTTACATCTTATTTTAAAAGATCTTTTAAAAAAAGATGTTTTTCACGTAATTAATAAAAAAAGTACTTTTATATAGTTATACCCAAACATAATTGATAAATAAAAAGATTTTTTGTATGAAATATCCAAATATAAAATTACTTTTACTTTTCTATAAGATCTTTTGGAAAAAGATAACTTAAAAAAAGATCTTTTCTTAAAAGCTCACCTAAACAAACCATAAGTGACTTATCTCGTTTCCAATATTGTAAACGGGATAAGTATATTCATATCTCATTTATATTATAAATGAGATAAGGCACGAACACGTGGCAACGTATCACGTTTATAAACGTGATACGTGGAAAATAGCTGTTTAATCATATCTCGTTTATAACGAGATATGACCATACTTATCTCGTTTACACTGTAAATAAAATACGTGAGATTAAAAAACGTTTACACAATAAACGAGATAAAATACGACAAACATCAATCCCTTATAAAAGGATCAGAAAACCATTGGTATTGCTTAGAAATCTCTTAATTCTTCTTTCTCTTTCGTTTTTCTTCAAAAAACTTAGCAAAAATGTCTAGTGGCAGTGGTTTATTTGTTGTGATAGTGGATCTTAACTGTTAGATAAAAAATAGTGACAACGGATTATATTTGAGTATAAGAGTCTTGAACTGTTCCGAACTCGAATAGAAAATTCGTTGTTCAAGTTAAAGAGTATGATATTGACGCACGTCGACGGTGGAGAGAGAAAAGAGGTTGGTAGAGTTGGGTATAGGATACTAGCACTGATGGAGAATGGTGTATTTCGGTTTCGTCTATTCTGACTTGATGGCAATGAGCATGTGCACCTAATGTTTGACGTGCACAGCAGAATTATGGTTGAACAACTGATTGAGCTTTTTGCGGAGGTTCGTGATATTGGTAGTAGTGGTGGTGATGTTGGCGGCTCGAACTTTGTACAGGATGACCCTCCGCTTGTGTAAACCCTGCGAAATAAATAAATAATTAGCCAATAAATTAATTATTATTTAAATAAAATTAAAAAATTAAATCTTTATAATCTAGAGAGGTAAAAATATTAAAAATATGAATTTTGACACTAATTTTAAAAATTTTTACCCAAAATAGACCAACAGACCGAATCAGTTGGACCGAGCCTAAACAGACCCAAGATCCAACATATAAAAAGCAAAGTTCAGCCATCTCCTCCCCTAAAACACAAAAAAGACGCTGAAATTGGGGAGAAGGGTGCAAACAAGAACCTTAATCCCTTCTCAATCTTCAAACTACCATATCTCTCAATCCAGAGCTCCAATCGTCGCACCATTTATGGCCACACGATCACTGCGTCGAGCTCTTCGAAACCATCCAAAAATTGTGGTAAAAAATTAGCTATTTTTTCACCTAGCCTATTCTCTCTTCAATTTTGAAATTATAGTTCATGGGTATTGAAGATTTTGATGTTTTGATGTATTAGGATTGAACTAACTTGAGAAAATTGTTGGGTTTTGTCAAATTAATCTGTGGATGAGGTAAGAATATGTTAAACCTTTGTGAATTATTTAAAAATTAGTAACCCTATGTTGATTATAGTGAATTGTGTGGAATTAGATTAAATAGTATGATTTATAATCAAATTGGTAGATGTTGGATGATTGATTTGAGTCTTGGAAGCTGGGATGGGATTTTGTTTGGTGAGGATTTGAGTCTTGGGATAAAAAAACTGAATTCTGCAGAGAACCAAACTCTGATATGCATGCGTACGCACACTATCATGTGTAAGAACCATAATTTAATTAACCATTTAGATAAGATAAAATAATTTAATTGTCCGAAATAAGTTCGAAAATTTAGAAATATTAATTAGAAAATTTAAAGGTGAAATTTGGATTTAGTGAATTTTTCCAAGTGGAAAAATTGCGTAAAAATATGTTTCGGTAATTTAGCCGACAGTACCGGTTTAAGTCTATTCGGTACTACAAGTGAGAAATTAAACTGTAGGAAAACTTGGAAAAAATATTTGAAATTGGAAACCAGACGCTAATTTTAAAGGTTTTGGCCCAAAGTTGGGACAAACGAACCAAAAACGCTAACGGGTTGACCGGACTCGAGTTGGGCCCAAGCCCAACATATATAAATACTTTAATGAGCCAACTTAGCTCATTTTCATTGCTGAAAGTGAGAGAGGGACAATAGTAGAGAAGATAAGAGAAGAGGGTTTTGGCACTATTTACCATTCTCTTCATTTGGTCATATCTTGAGCTATAGAGCTCCGATTTGTGTGCTGTTTGCGGCCACGTGAAACTCTCATCGAGTCCATCATTTCTAGCTAAACAAAGTGGTAAGATTATTGAAATTCATACTCTAGTTCTCTGCCCTAACAGTTTCAAAATTTTGGATTTTGTTATTGAGTAGATTTTGTGATTTTGGTTGTTTAGGAGTGATCTAGCTTTGGGCTATTGTTGGATTTTGCCTAAATCACTGTTGGATAAGGTAAGAAACCTCTATATCCTTATGGTTTATCATATATGTGAGTCCTAGTGTTAATTTGGGTATATTGTATGTATTAGATTGAAATATATGTTATTTAGAGCTTGCAATTGGTGTTTTGAAGTACTCGGTGTTGAGTTAAAGTGATGGTTGTGCTTGAGTTTCTTGTTGGAGGCTTGGAAAGCTTGTGGAAAGATGATTTTTGGTGTTTTGATCTTGTGTGGGAATCGGCCAAGGTATGGTTTTAGTTTTCTTTAGCTAATATGTAATGTTGTGGGCAACATAGGCTAGTGGCCTTTAAGATAGGATTAAATGATTGGGTGCATGATTAATTGTATGTAAATTGTTATGTTTGATGATGAGTATATGATGATGATGATGATGATGATGATGATGATATGGAGTATTGGATATGTGTGGTATAATGAGTTGCATGTGTTAGAGTATTGATGTTGATTATGATTAAGAATGTTGATTATGATTGATGATGAATATTGAGGGTGATGATAATGTGATGATGATTATAAGTCTTGATGAATTATAAGTATAAAAGGTTGAATGGATAGAAATTTTGAATGGTAATATTGATGTTGATGTGGTTAATGGAAATTGAGGATCATTGATGTGATTTAGGTTGAATTCAGAGTTGTTGAATAAGTTAAATGAGATGAGAATTGAATGGTTTAGATTGTTGAATGATTGAGAAATAGTTGAGGGATGATGGCAAGCATTTTGAGTTGTTTTAGTATTGTTAAGTTGTGAGTAAATTAGTTTGAGTTTTGAAAGAATAGAGAACTTTGAATGTTTTGTAAAATCTGGATTTTAACCAACTTTGACGGGTCATAATTTGGCCTTCAGATCCTCATTTTTGACGAAACTTATTTTGAATGAAAGTTGGGGTCCGAGAGTGGTGCGCGAAATTGAACTCCGCACAACTGAACCGACAAGTGCACCGGGTCGTCTAAGTAATACCTCAGGTGAGTGAGGGTCGAATCCCACAGAGATTGTCGGATTGAGCAAGCAATGGCTACCTTGTAAATCTTAGTCAGGCGATTAGAAAAGATGGTTGTTTGTTAAGAAGCATAAATGAAAAGTAAAGAACGAAATACCAATTTCATGTGAAAGCAATGATGGATAATTAGTTAAGGCTTCGGAGATGCGTATTCTTTCCGGATTAACTTTTCTTACTGTCTACTTCAACAATGAATGACTCATTCAATGGCAGTCGTATTGACTAACTCATGTAGCATCCTCATCAAGTTAGTCTCTTCTAAACCATAGAAGTCCACCATATCCGAGCAACTCATGTAGCATCCTTATCAAGTTAATTCATGGCTTCCTGCTATAGTCGAAGGTGAAGACCTAAGCAATCCACTCCCCTTCGCGATCCTACTCAAAATGCCACAGAAAAGGTCGGATCTTCCGGATCAGGGAACGCTAATTCTCATACTCTAACCTTGACACCACAGAAACCTCAGTAACCCATGGCCAACGGGATTATAGGTCACATATCCAAAGTCACCCAGGCACGCTCTTAGAATTTGCAGTGCATTCTCTAGCTTGTGGTTTAATGCTATCCGGGCAGGACTTACACGGAACCCATGTAGAACAAGGATGATTGTAACGGGTCATCCTCAATTCATGATATCAAGAACGAAAATGCACAAGAGAATGGAATCAAATGTGTATTGAAATAGAACAGTAATATTATTAATCCATGAGAATCAACAGAGCTCCTAACCCTAACTTAGGAGGTTTAGTTGCTCATGCTCTATAGAAAGTAAAAAGTGAAAAGGTAAAGATGAGGCAGAAGATCCTAAACATCGGTGATCTTCTCCTTTAAATACTAATCTACTGACTAAGAAGTACAAAAAGTATGACAGACTAGACTAGAGGTGCAAAAATCCATCCTTAGGCCCACTTTGGTTGAGTACTTGGGCTGAGCTTGGCGTCCAACTTTGAGGAATGGGCGTTGAACACCCATTAGGGGGTGATTGGCACTGCCTTGTGTCTTGGTGGGTGTTGAACGCCCAAAAGGGGGTGATTGGTGTTCAATGCCAGCTTTGGGTCTCCTTTGGAGCGTTGAACGCCAGCCAGGGGGTAGCCCCTTGGCGTTCAACGCCCAGTATGGGCAGGTTCCTTCAAAGAAAAGTATAGACTATTATATATTTCTGGAAAGCTCTGAAAGTTAGCTTTCCAACGCCGTTGAGAGCACATCATTTGGACTTCTCTAGATCCAGAAATACTCGTTTGAGTGCATAGAGGTCAGATCCTGACAGCATCTGCTATGCTTTCCTTGCCTCTAAATCAGACTTTGCCAAAGCTCCTTAATTTCAGCCAGAATTTACCTAAAATCACCATAAAACACAAAAACTCAAACTAGGATCCAAAAATGTGAATTTTGCATTAAAACCTATGAAAACATAATAAAACTTAAACAAAACATAATTAAAACAATATGAAAATGATGCCAAAAAGCGTATAAAATATCCGCTCATCAGAGAGGTTTATGCCATTCGAAGAACGGATAAAAAATGATTTAAAACAAAAAATTTATGCACGTTTGAAGTTTGGTGTTAAAAACGAAATTCTGCAGCAAAAAAGCTTTTTCTGAAAAATTGGGTGGCATGCGTACGCGGAATAGGGCATGTGTATGTGGCAACCTTTTTTCTGTTTCGAACTCCCACATACGCAGATGATGCACGCATACGTGACATTGGCAATTTGACACCTATGCATACGCGGGACTGTGCATGCGTACGCATTACTTCTGTTTTGCTGAAAATTTGATTTTTGAGTTTTTAAGTACTCTTCTGCCTTTCTAAATTACTTTAATTATTAGTTGAGATCCCTTAGCTAATGGTTAGTCTTTGGGACAAGTGAGAGCATATTGGGTGGACGAAAATAAGTATTTTAGATGATGAGTTTAGAGCCGGTGATTAGGTTCTGGAAGTCTTGTGGAAGAGATTAGTGTAAGTTGATTTGTGGGGTATTTGATTGATGAGGAACTAAGAAATGAAGAAAATTGAGCAATCTCTTGCATGCGTTGTTTGTGAACATAAAAGAACTCAAGGATCGTGAATGATTAAGATAAGATGAGAATTTAATAGTGATCTCGAGATTTAAGAATGAATTGAGATGAGAAAGATGATGATGACTGGTGAAAGTCTTAGGTTGATGAACTTATTGAGTATGAGCAGTGATAACTAAATGATGATGTTATAATATGCGTTAATTGGTAAAACACTATGTGCCTGGCAAGGATGGTGGTTTAATCCCGCTTGTCGAGGTAGTGACGCTGGCGTAGGGGCTGTGGGGGGGTATCCTGCCTGCATTCAGATGTAAGGGCAGAGGTAGGATTCTGCTCGCATAACCTTCCTTGCCATAAAAGTGAGCCGGGCACTATATCCCAAGATAGAGAGAGTGAGTCAGGAACTATATCCCAAGATTACGCATTAAAGTGAGCCAGGCACTATTTCCAAGAGTGCGCACAACGAGCTAGGCACACAGCAAGCTAGGAACACAGCGAGCTGAGTGCACACAGTGAGCTAGGCACTATTCCTAGGTACCATTAAGTGTTTATCCCAGGAATTTGGCAGAAGGCCGACATCCGAAAGGATGTGTCGGGTTGGCAACTTTAGACCGACAAGTGATATCACGAGGCAAAATAGGATAGGCATTCATCATAGACATCTTTTACATGCTTGCTTGCTTTGATTACTTGAGTTATGCCTAATTGAATCATATGCCTAATTGTTAATCGAATTACTTGTTGTACATGTATATTAAACCCTTTTGAATTGTTGAATTAGTGAACTGATGAGCGGGTATTTTATACGCTTTTTGGCATCACTTTCATATAGTTTTTAGTAGTTTTTTTTAGTTTTTATTAAGTTTTTATAGGTTTTAGTGTTAAATTCACATTTTTGGATTCTACTATAAGTTTTTGTATTTTTGTACAATTTCAGGTATTTTCTGGCTGAAATTGAGGAGCTGGAACAAGAGTCTAATTTAGAGACAGAGAAAGCACTGCAGATGCTGTCCGGATCTGACCTGCCTACACTCGGAAGAGCTTTTCTGGAGTTACAAAAGTCTAAACGGAGCGCTCTCAATGGCTATCGAAAGCTGACTTCTAGAGCTTTCCAACAATATATAATAGTCTATACTTTGCTTCAGATTAGAAGGCCCAAAACTGGCGTCCAACACCAGCTACCTGTCCTCTTCCAAGCATCCAGCACCCAAAGAGCAGAGACTAATGTACAAACACCCAAAGAGGACCCCCTAGCTGGCGTTCCATGCCCAAGAGACCTCATAGCACGTGGATCTCATCAAGCTTAGCCCAAACACTCACCAAATGGGCCCCAGAAGTGAATTTTAGCACTAGATAGACTATTTTACCCTTACTAGTCATTTGTTTAGTATTTAAGGGATTATGTTTATGTAATTCGACCTTTGATCACCTTCTTAGACACCATTCATCATTATACACGTTTTACCATCAGTATGAGTTTCTAAACCTCCTAGGTTGATGGGAGGAGCCTTGTTGAGTCCTATGAATTAATAAAAGTACTATTGTTTCTTCTTCGATCCGCGTTTGATCTATCTCTAAGATGTATAATTCGATCTTCATCGTGGTGAATAGGATGATCTAACTAATTAGCTCTGTTCATCACATTAAGACAAACGTTCCTGATAAACACCCGCGTCTACTTGGGTTCGTGTGAATATGTGACTGGAAAGCACGAGCCAATAGCTATGTTTATGCATCTCTCAGACGGCTAATCCACGACTTCGTTGGGGACTTCTCGAGACACCAGTTCAGCCGATTTCCAGGGAGATTAGGGTCTCCGTGGTATAGGCTAGAATCCTAAGAAGTAGCATCCTCTGATTCGGAAGATTCGACCTTGTTTGTGGCATTTTGAGTAGGATCGCCAAGAGAATGGATTGCTATGCGCTTTACCCTTCGTCAGATTGGATGACCATGGCCAATGGCGTTTAATCTGTAGCAGAGGATATCAATGACCCCAGCCCATGGCGTTGATCACATACAGCCTGCCATAGAAGAAGATCATTCACAAGCAAAGAAGATAGTAGTACTGGAGTTAATTCAGAAAGACAAAGCAACTCAATCCTTAACCCTATTCCTATCAGTATTTTTCTATCTCTTTTTCTTTATTCCTCCATTAAATAGTTTCTCTTTATGAATGAAAACATATAAAGCTTCTGATCTGCCTGACTAAGACTGCAAGATAACCATAGCTTGTTTCAAACCACAATCCTCGTGAGATCAACCCTGACTCGCCCAGGTATTACTTGGACGACTCAGTGCACTTGCTGGTACAACAGTACAAAAGTGTGGGATTCTCGCTACCAAGTTTTTGGCGCCGTTATCAGGGATTGTTGAATTTGGACAAATTGACGGATTGTCTTGCTCCATAGGTCAGGTAATTTTTATTTTGTTTGAGTCTTTTAAATTTTGTTTTCTTCTTCTTATTTTTTCGAAAAAAATTTAAAACTTTTTCAAAAATATTTTTCTTCTCTTTGTTCAATTTTTGTTTTTGGTTTGAGTCTTGTGTTCTTGTTGATTATTTTATTTTTATTTTTTCTTCTCTATTTTTTCGAAAATTTTAAATAAAGTTTTTTCAAAAATATTTTTATTTTCTTTGTTCAATTGGTTAGAGCCTTGTGCTTATGTTCTTGGTAAAATTTCGTGTTCTTTGAGTCTTTCTTTTTAAAAATTTTCAAAAATATTTTTCTTTGGTTAAATCTTATTTCAATTTTTAAGTTTGGTGTCTTCTTGTTATTTTTCTTTCAATTTTCAAAAATTTATGTTTGGTTTTCTAAAAATTTTAAGTTTGGTGTTCTTTTTCTGTTTTTGTGTTCTTTGAGTCTTTGAATTTTATTCTTTGTGTTCTTGTTAGTCTTCAAAGTGTTCTTGAGTCTTAGTTATGTTTTGATCTTAAAATTTTTAAGTTTGGTATCCCTTTGTGTTTCCCTCCAAAATTTTCGAAAATCAAGGGTGCTAGATCTAAAAATGTTAAGTCTTGTGTCTTTTGTGTATTTTTCTTTTTCATCATTAAATTCAAAAAAATCAAAAAAATATCTTTTCTAACTTAATTCTAACCATAATTTTTGAAAATCTCATTAAAAATTCAGATTTTAATTTCAAAATTTTATCTTATCTTATCTTAGTTATCAAGTTTTCAAAAATAAAATCTTTTCAAAATTAAAAATCTCATCTTTCATAAAAATTTTATCTTTTTCTTATCTTTTTCAAAATTTAAAAATCTTATCTTATCTTTTTCAAATTTTAAAATTTAAGAATTCAAATTTCAATTTTAAAAATCAAATCTTTTTCAAAATCAAATTTCTAATCTTATCTTTTTCAAATTTTTTTAATTTCTTATCTTATCTTTTTCTAATTTCAAATTTTAAATTCAAATCTTTTATTTTCTTATCTTCTATCTTATTTTTAAAATTCAAATCTTTTCTTAATTAATATCTTATCTTCTCTCTCTTCTATTTCAAAACTTCCTAACTAACTCACCTCTTCTTAATTTTCGAAAACTACATTTTCTTCTTCTCTCTTTTCTTTTTCAAAACTACCTAACCAACTCTCATCTCTTCTTAATTTTCGAAAACTACCTTTCCTTCTTCTCTCTCTTCTATTTCAAAACTACCTAACTAACTCTCATCTCTTCTTAATTTTCGAAAATTTCTCTCTCTTTTCTCTCTTCTATTTTCAAAAATTCACTAACTAATTTTAAAATATTTTTAAATTAATGAACATAATTTTTAAAAATTAATTAATTAAATAAATAAAATAAAAATAAAAATATTTTAATTCTTATTTATTTTTTCTATTTATACTGCTCTTCTTGTCACATCTATATCATTCGAACTCTATCCCCCTCTGTATTCTTCCTTCTCATCTTCTATCTCTTAATTACTTCTATCCCCTATTTTCAAAGTATTCTTCTTCTATTTCTTTTATTTCTTTTCTGTCTTCTTCTTCTTTCTTCACATCTCACTCTAAGGAGGAGCTTCTTGCCTATTGGTACAGAAAGTTTTCTTCTTTTTCTTTCTTTTCTTTTCTTCTTGTTTATGAACAGGAACAGGGATAAAGAACCCATCTTGACTTCTGATCCTGAACTTGAGAAGACTCTAAGGAGGCGCCTACATCAAGCTAGAGTATAACACTTCGGAATAGACCTTTCAGAAAGTTTTGAACAAGAAATAGAGGACATGGCCAAACCTCAAGAGGAGCCTAGAAAGGTTCTTGGTGACTTCACCATGCCTACCTCTGATTTTTATGGTAGAAGCATCTCTGTACTTGCCATTGGAGCTAATAATTTTGAGCTTAAGCCTCAGTTAGTCTCTCTTCTGTAGCAGAACTACAAATTCTATGAACTTCCAATGAAAGATCCACATCAGTTTTTAGCTGAATTCTTATAGATCTGTGATACTGTAAACACTAATGGAGTTAATCCTGAAGTCTACAAGCTTATGCTCTTTCCCTTTGCAGCAAGAGACAGAGCTAAGTTATGGTTGGATGCCCAACCAAGAGAGAGTCTTGACTCTTGGAAAAAGCTGGTTAATGTTTTTCTTGCTAAATTCTTTTCTCCTTAAAGGATGAGCAAGATTAGAGTGGAAGTTTAAACCTTCAGACAAAGAGAAGGTGAATCCCTCTATGAAGCTTGGAAAAGATACAAGCAACTGATCAGGAGATGTCCTCCTGACATGCTCTCAGAATGGTCCATCATAGGCGTGTTCCATGATGGCTTGTCTGAAATATCCAAGATTTCCTTGGATAGCTCTGCAGGTGGATCCCTCCATTTGAAGAAAATACCTACAGAAGCAAGATAACTCATTGAAATGGTTGCTAACAACTAGTTTATGTACACTTCTGAGAGAAACTCTGTAAACCATGGAATTCCTCAGAAGAAAGAAGTTCATGAAGTTGAGACTCTGAATACCATCCTAGCTCAGAATAAGATCTTGACCCAACAGGTCAATATGATCCCAACATCTGACTGGGATGCAAACTGCAGCTAGTAGTACTCAGGAAGCTTCTCTTGAAGAAGAAGCTTATGATCCTGATCAACCCACCATGGAGGAGGTGAATTACATGGGAGAATCCTATGGCAACACCTACAATCCTTTATGGAGGAACCATCCTAACCTCTCATGGAAGGATTAACAAAAACCTCAGCAAGATTTCAATAACAATCAAGGTGGAAGGAACCAGAATAGGTTCAACAATAGACCACCATTCCCATCTTCTCAAGGGAACCTGGAGACCTCTAAGCAGAGCCTTTCTGACTTAGCCATTCTGGTCTCTAGCCTCAGTAAGACCACCCACAGTTTCATTAATGAAACAAGGTCCTCTGATGGAGGAAAAATCGTCGATAAAGAATTTCACAAAAGTAGTCGCATTGCAAGTATAGATCTAAATCGACAATTAAACCTCAATTAAATTTAATTTGTTTGTCACTTAAGCAAACCCAATAAAAATCAACCGAAGTATTTAAACCTCGGGTCGTCTCTCAAGAAATTGCAGGAAAGTGTACTTATAATTGGTTATGAAGAAGTATCTTTTTGGGTTTTTAAATGTTGAACAAGGAATTTAAATGACACGAAAATAAAATAATAATTAAGAAAAGTATTAGCAAGGATTGATAATTAGAATTCCTATCCCCATTATCATAGTCACTTGTGATGGTAATTGCCTTCTGCTATCACTTAGTTAACCTCTAACAATTGAAGGTAAGTCAAGTGAGAAAATCAACATGAACCCTCAAGTCCTAGTCAACTCCTAAGGAAAGACTAGAGTTAGTGGAATTCAAGTCAACTAGCAACTTTCAATCACCAACCAACAAGAGACTTTGACAATTCAAGAGTCTCTAATTACTCAATCTAAGCTAAGAACATAAAAAGCTAATTTAAAATCCAACCAAGCATTTTATCAAACACTTGGAAGGCACAAAATAAAAGCATAGAAAATTAACAAGGAATAATAAAATCTAAATAACCAAAGCAAAGAATCAACACTAATAAATGAAGAAAGAAATAATAAACATGAAATACCTCAAATTGCATTAAAAGGAAAATCAAATCTAACATGAGAATTCATAAACTAAAATAGCAACATAAAGAGATCAACAAGAGAAATAGATAAACTAAAGTACTAGAACAAATAAAAGTAGAAAAGAAACTAAATTGAAATAAGATAGAATTCAGAATTTGAGAAGAACTAAACCTAAAAATCCTAAAACCTAGAGAGAGGAGAGAGCCTCTTTCTCTAGAAAACTACATCTAAAACCTAAAATTACGTGAATGAAAGTTGTATGCCTGATTTCTCCACTCTGTAGCCTCTAATCTATGTTTTCGGGCTTGGAACTAGGCCAAAAATAGCCTATAAATCGCCCCTAGTGAATTCTGATACGTACAGCACGTGGCTCTGTCACGCGTATGCGTCGCCCACGCGTACGCGTCTCTGAACTTTTGCAAGGTCACGCATACGAGTGATCCACACGTGTGCGTCACCTAACAGCATGGCAACCATGACAAATTACATATCATTTTGAAGCCCGGATGTTAGCTTTCCAACGCAACTGGAACCGCCTCATTCGGACCTCTGTAGCTCAAGTTATGATCGATTTAGTACGAAGAGGTCAGGCTTGACAGCTTAGCAATTCCTTCAATTTCTTGTATTCCTTCCACTTTTGCATGCTTCCTTTCCATCCTCTAAGCCATTCCTGTCCTATAGACCCTGAAAACACTTAACAAATATATCACAGCATCGAATGGTAATAAGAGGGGATTAAAATTAGCAAATTTAAGGCCAAAGAAGCATGTTTTCAATCACAGCACAAAATTAGGAAGGAAAATGTAAAACATACGAATTCTATGAATAAGTGTGAGAATAGTGGATAAAATCCACTCAATTAAGCCCAATATAAAATCTAAAAATGGAGTTTATCAATCTCCCCACACTTAAACATTAGCATGTCCTCATGCTAAGCTCAAGAGAACCAAAAGAGTGAAGAGGAATGGTAGAAAGTATGAAATGCAACCTATCTATATGAATACAACTAAATCCAAAATGCTTTTACCTACTTGGTCAAAAGTAAACAAGTTCTCCAAGACAAACATAAATCAGATTCTACTAATTCAAATCACAATAAAAGACAAGTAAACTTGTAAGAAGATAGCTCATGAAAGCCGGAAACACAGAATCAAGCATTGAACCCTCACTTGAAGTGTATATGTACTCTAATCGCTCAAGTGTCTAGGGTTAATCCACTCTACTCTTCTCTAGTTATGCTTTCTAAAACTTTGTTCTTCATCTAACCAATCAACAAATATTTAGTGTACAAATACAAACATCATGAGGTCTTTTCAAGGTTGTAATGGGGCTAAGGTAAGGGTGAAGATATATGTATGGCCAAGTGAGCTATAATATGAATCTTTGACTAACCTAAGTTCTCACCTAACACACACTCTATATAATTCTAAAATCATGCCTAGCTACCCAAAATCCCACTTTTGCATCACATACTCATGTATCAATTTTTAATTCCATCACATATGCATTGATCTTTTATTGAACTTAGCATTGGGGTGATTTTATCCCCTATTCATTTATTTCTTTTTCTTTCCCTTTTTTTAACTCTCTTTTTTTATTTTGAACATGAATGAGAACATAATATATCAATGCATATGGTTTTTCTGATTTCACATGAGTAAGCACCCAAATTCCCAATATTTGTCAGTAAAAACACAACACACTCTCATCAACCTAAGCTCCCATAATTCCCCACACTTAGTTGACACACAATCTCTATCTTAAGCTAACCAAAGATTCAAATGGGGTAATTAATTATTTTTTTGCTTAAGACTAGTGATGTGGTAAAATACAGAACAAATGGGGGTTAAAAAGGCTCAAAGTGGCAAACAAAGGTAAATGGAATGGTAGGCTATTTGGGATAAGTGAGTTAATAACAAATGATGGCCTCAATCATATGTATGCATGCTAATACACTAAACAATGGACATATAAAATGGAACAAACTATAGATTGCAATCATAGAGAAGAAAACACACAATAATAAAAATCATGGTTAAATAATGTAACCATATAATTAAGTTCAAAATCTCACAGGTTGTGTGTTCTTAGCAATAAACCATGTTCCAAATTACAATCTTCAAACAAGTTTAATATAAATTTTAATTTGAATTAGTGAAATGCTATAAAAAGTTTCTTGAAAAAGAATTCATCACTTCAACCAAGTAATGGTAAAATATGCACAAAATCAAGCAAACATGCAATCAAACATGCAAATGCAACAATGAACTAACAAAGAAAATAAAACATTAGTGTTGAGAAGAAAATAACTAACCCATGGAAGTCGGTATCGACCTCCCCACACTTAAAGATTACACCGTCCTCGGTGCATGCTGAGATGTGCAAGTGGACGGGCTGCTACAACTGATATTTTTCTCCAAAAAATGTGCAGATGAACTTGTATGTCGCCCCATTGAGAAGCTTCTCCTTTCCCTTCTCGGTGGCCATCCTGAAAGAAGAGAAAAAAGAAGAAAAGTAACCCAGAAATAAAGATAAGAAAACAAATAAAGTATGAGTAGGTTAATGCCAAATAATGAGGGTCTCAATTATATGGTAGCTTGATGACATGTCATCATGTCATGTTTTTCTATGCTTTTTTATACAAGAAATTGATGATTAGTGTCTAAATATTACATTCTTTTGTGCTTAAATGGTATATTTTCTTGATCTTTTGATTTTATAAATTTTGTAGGAAATAAGTAGAAAAAGAAGCAAAATAGCACAAAATCAGCTCAAAAGGAGAAAAGAAGAATTTTGTGGCACGCTTTGAAGATTGAACACGCTTTGGACCTTAGGCCACGCTTTTAAAAGTGTAGCCCATGACCATGAAGCCTTGGCCTTACTATCATGCATTAATGCCTTATGCATGCATGAATTAATAATGAAAGCATGTATGAAGTGGTAACGGTATTGCTAAGTGAATTAATAAAGCATCTATATGATTATTAATGCTTATGCATGGATGAAACATTTAATTAATAATGCCAAGGAATGAACGCTAAAGATAAGTAAATGGCATTACTAATTAAATTAGGCAAATGAAAGCATGCATGCATTTAAATTGATAATGCCAATTAAGAATGAATCTACGTAATTGGCATTAGGAATTAATAAGGCTTGCATGCATGAATCATTTAATTAATGCCAAGGCCAAGTGAAAAGGAATGAATGCATTGGCATTATTAAAGCCAATTGGCATCAGCGCTGCGTTCAAACATAAAGAGAGCGCTACAAAGCCAAGGAGCAAGCGTTCATTAACCAAGCAAGGGCGCTACGTTGAATGTCCCAACTGAGCGCTACAAGGAAGCTCAAAAACAAGGCACCAGCGCTCAAACCAAAGGAGCGTTATGTTGAAACATTTCAACATTTTCGTGACCTCAACAAAGAAAAATAAGGCGCGGCACTCCCAAAGTGAAATAGCCAAGGTTCGAAGAGGGAACCTCACACCAAGGGAGCGCTACGTTGCAACTTCCAACTGAGCGCTATGGGCAAAAGAAAATTGGCACAAGGAGGATCAACCAAGGCTCGAAGGGAGGCACACAAGGAGTATGTAGCGCTACGTTGATAATCCTCACTGAGCGCTCCACTGGAGCATGCCTCCAACCAAAATTGAACCAAGCAACCCTGACCCATGCCACTTGAACCAAGCCATCCAGATCCACTCCTCTTCAAATCCAAAGCAAGTAAAGCCCATTATCATCACTTAAAAGCACAAGAGATAGTTAGAATAGGAATTTTATTTAATTGTACTTTGTTTTTAATTTCAATTTCATTTTAATTTTGTAAAAGCCTATAAAAAGGCATCTGTTCCATTTTAGAAAAGAGGCTGGCTCTGCTAGAGAGCAATAGGAGTAGGATTAGAATAGAGAGGTCTTTGTTTAAATTTTCCTTTGTGAACTTGAGAATTGAAAATCGGATCTGGGTTTTCTTTTCCTTTCTATTTCATTTTCCTTCCTCGGTAATTTCCTTTCTGTTTTGATCGAGAGAGCAATTGAGCTCTTGGCTTTCTTTTTGTTTTTACTATTTCATTGAAATTGTTAGTTTCTCTTTGAGATTTCAAAATTGATCTAAGTCTTCTTGCTGATTTTCTCTTCTGCTATTTTTACTTTTCTGCAATTATACACTTTAGTTTACATTGAGCCTGAATTTAAATCTTCTGTTCCATTTACTTTGAATTTACTATTCCTGCAATTTAATTTCTCTGCAATTGTTCTAAGCTTTGTTCTACTGCTTCATTAAATTTCTAGCACACAGCCCCCTTTACATTTTGCTACAATTTACTTTCTTGCTCTTTAAGCTTCTGTCCAATCTACATCCTACTGATTTACATTTACTGCAATTTTACATTCCTTGCTCTTTAAGTTTCCTGCCTATTTACATTTTGTCATTTACAATTCTCAGCAATTTACTCTCTGTTGCTTCACTTTCATTCAATTTACCAATGTTAGCTTGACTAAACTAATCACTCACTAAAATTGCTTGATCCATCAATCCCTGTGGGATCGACCTCACTCTAAGTGAGTTTTACTACTTGATGCGACCCGGTACACTTGTCGGTGAGTTTTGGTGTGGAATCTGATTTCCACCCATCAAGTTTTTGGCGCCGTTGTCGGGGATTGATTTAGATCAACAATGATTAAGTGGGTGAGAAGTCTAGATTAAGCATTTTCTTTGTTTTTGTTCTCTGTTTTAAGTTGATAGCAAGGTGTTTGAGTTATTACCTCACTAAGAAATTATTCTCTGAGATATGAATTTCACTTTTCGTTGGTGTTGTGTTTTACAAAATTCAAATGGAATTCAACTCATCTTATGATCAAACAAATTTTATGGGATATTACCCACCATCACCAATTTTTAATGATGGTTGGGAATATCACCAATAAATTACAGATCCTGAGCACTCCAATCCATGGAGATATGTTTCAGAACCACAAGATGAGCAAGAGAATCATATGGGATACTTCCCACCACCACAAAATGATTCAAGTCATTATTCTAATGGTGGTTGGGAGTATCACCAAGAATTGAAAGAGTATGAACACCTCCCAGAACCACAAGATGACTCGTATTGCTATAACAGCCACTCATATTGTGGCTGGGAAAGTCAAAATCAAAGGAATCTTGATGATCCATACTTTGTTCATCAAGAGACATCTTTCCTGGAGTATACTCTCAATAAAGTCATGCAAAATTGTTTACCAAGGCAAAAAGATGATCCATACTGTGATGAATTCGTTAATGACTCACATTGTGGATGGAAGGAGCAAAGCCAGAGAGCATTTGATAGTGCATCATTGATGACTTGCATCATTTACCCTTCTTTCTTGCATAAAGAGGACCATAAAAGAACATAAATCTCATTTGATCAGTACAATTCATGCATTATTTGATGGATATTATGGTACACTACTTTGAGATGAGCTGTGCTGAATTTCAGGTGAAAAAGACATAAAAAATGGGAAAAAAGCAACAAAGAAGCTGGGCGTGTGAGACTGGCGTGCCACTTGGAACAAACGCCACAAAAATGCACTGGCGTGGCACGCCAGGAGCTGGGCATGGCACGCCAGGAACTGGGTGTGGCACGCTAGTACAAAGTTCCAGAGAGCAACAATGAAGAACACAAAAGGGGTGTGGCACGCCAGGTTGGGCGTGGCACGCCTAACCCATTAGCCACTATGGGCGTGCCACTTGAGCCAAGGGGCGTGGCAGGCCAACTCATCACTCCAGGGGGAACCTTCACTATGGCGTGCCACTTGGTATCGAAGGCGTGGCACGCCAACTCCGAAAAAGTCACTTAGGCATGCCACTTGAGGATCCAGGCGTGGCACGCCAAGCTTGAAGAGTCCACAAATGTATGGGCGTGCCCCTTGAACAGCATGGCGTGGCACGCTAGTACAAAAATCCAGAGAAAGGGCTGAAGGCAATTGAAGACTGGGCGTGCCACTTGGTGTCGAAGGCGTGGCACGGCAGACTATAAATCTCACTTAGGCGTGCCACTTGAGCGACCAGGCGTGGCACGCCAATGCACAAAAAGGCCAAAGCAAGGACTGGGCGTGCCACTTGATGTCGAAGGCGTGGCACGCCAACCCAAGAATCTCACTATGGCGTGTCACTTGAGTACTGGGCGTGGCACGCCAGCTACTGAAACCAAGGCAAGATTATGGGTGTGGCATGCCAGCCTCTAGGCGTGGCACGCTGGTATAAGTTTCCAGAGAGGGTGAAGGAGGCCAAATACATGGGGCGTGCCACTTGGTGTCAAAGGCGTGGCATGCCATCCACTATTCCTTACTTGGGTGTGCCACTTGAACCCCAGGCATGGCTCGCCAGTGTCATTCAGAGAGCAAAGAACCATTGGGGCGTGCCACTTGAGTTCGTGGCGTGGCACGCCAAACAGAGGAATCACTTGATCACAAAGGGGCGTGGCACGCCAGACCCTGGGCGTGCCACGCTAGTTCAACTTCCCAGAGAGCTTGGTCAAACATGCAACAAGGGCGTGGCACGCCATACCCTGGGCGTCCCACGCTAGTACAAGTTTCCAGAGGCAAATAGAAGTGGAAAAAGGCTAAGGCGTGCCACTTGAGCTCGAAGGCGTAGCATGCCAAGGTTGTTATAAAGACGAGCGTGTCACTTGAGGGACTGGGTGTGGCACGCCAAGCCAGAATTGAGGGAGCACATGACACGCCACTGAAGCGCCAATCACACGCCAGCTGGGAAGTCATGCTTATTGAGTTTCTTTTTCCTCCAAAATATAATTTTCCTTTTTCACTTTTGTAATTCTTTTATTTTTGCTAGGAGTAGTATAAATACCCCCAAGAAGTACTGAAGAAGGGGGTTAAGCAGTTAGAGGTAGCAGTTTTAGATTTACTTTTATACTTCATCATCTTCTTTACTTTTGAGTACTTTTCTTTGGGCTATGAGTAGCTAAATTCCCTCTCATTGAGAAAGGGAGCTCTGTTGTACTTGATGGATTGATGATAGTGAAATGCTTCTTCTCTTCATCTTCTCTTTGATTTGCTAGAAGGAATTTCGTTCTTAATGCTTAGTGTTCAATTATCTTGGGAAAGAGATTGAATGCAAAATGGGTTTCATGGGAACCTTGGAAAAGGAAACATGAAACCATGCTTGAAATCCCTTCTCACAATTGAGTAGGATCTGGGTTTTGGTGTTTGGATATGGTGACATATAATCCTCCCTCTACTTGGACCTATGATAATGTGTGGTATAATCAGGGACCAATCATATCTCTCTTCATGAACAATTAGACCAAGGAATTGGATATTGATCAAGATCTGAGAGATTGAGTCACCAAGGGATTGGGGATCAATCAATCATGATTGCCAAGAGGTCAATGAGTTGCATGATTGAAGAGGATATAAGCTGAAGTTGATCCAAAGAGACAACATCTCCTAATCTCAATGAATTTCCCCATTCTTATTTACCACTTTCTTTATAGCTTATTTTTACATTCTGCAATTCCCCATTCCCATTTACATTCAAGTCATTTATGATTCTGTACTTTACATTCTATTATTTCCATTTCTGCACTTTATCGCTTTCCTTTACATTTTAGTCATTTACATTTCTGCCATTTATAATTCTGCAAATCACAATCTATCTGTTTCACTTGACTAATTCATTAATTGATTAAAACTGCTCAAATTTACCAATCTCTGTGGATACGATCCCACTCCACTGTGGGTTATTACTTGACGATAATTTTGGTGTGCTTGCCAAAAGAACTAATTCACCATTTTTTGAATGGGGGTGTGAATTGGATTCATCAATCATCACTTGAGCAGACCTTTAATTCATCTATGAAAAATTGTCTACCCTCACTTCCCAGTTTCTCATTTGAAAGTTCTTCATCACTTGATTATGCCTCAACACAAAGTTTCCTCTAAGATCCATACAAGTCATCCCACCAACCACAAAAGTCATCCTACCAACCACAAAATTCATCCCACGACTTCACCACAACACATCCATGTCACCAAAATTACTCTCAACCTTCATCTCTTGAACTAGTAGTTGAGGATTACCTTCAATGGTCCAAAGAACCCTTAGAAAGCCGATGCCAAGCCATTGAAATACAAGGACAACTCTTGGAAAGACACAAACAATCCTGGAAAGAAATCCTCTTCAAGAAGATGAATGGGCCCTTAGAGCAAACAAGAAAGAACTTAGAACCATCAAACAGTGAGGATGAAGACCAATTTGTGGGTGAGGAAGTGGAAAACAAGAACAAAAGGTCCCTATGTCAAGTGAAATTACAATGAAGGACGAGGAACATGAGCCAAGGATTTTTACATTCACAAAAGCTAATTGAAGTGACAATAGAACATGAAGATTCCCTCCCAAAGGACTTAATGGAAAGTCATAAAGAAAAAATGGAGGAAGACAATAAAAGAAATTCACATTCAATTGAAGCAGAGAAGTGCATCGATGAAGGGCTCATTGAACCACTAATTCAAAAGGCTCTTGATGAAGAAAACACTCCAACAATCACACAACCACCAACTCTTAACATCCAAGAAGTGAAGGCAACTAACAAGAGCACCGAGAAGAGGATTGTGACCAAGATATCAAGGATAGCATTCAAGAAAAGGTCAACTGCACACAATCCTCCCCCTGATCCAGCAAGCAAGTTAAATTCAGCAAATAACAAAAGGAAGCTTGCTGAGGAGAGACCAAGACAGGGGACAATAGCTGAATCTTCTCCCCCCTTGAGGTCATTCCTCTTAACAAACTAGAAGAAGAGGAAGAAAGTGAAGAACAACATGTCAAGCTAATGACACTAAAAGAGCGCTTGTTGGGAGGCAACCCAACCTTAGGTAACATGTCATCTCTCTACTTAGTTTATTTTCTTTCTTTGCTTTGTTTAAATTTCAATAAATTGGCATATGATTACATTCTAAGTTTGGTGTTGCCCTGCAACAATTTATTTTCAATCCTTCTGAATGATTGCATCAAATCAAAAATGAAAGTATCACACTAAGATTCTAAGTTTGGTGTGCCACTTATTTCCTATGCAATCTATTCAGCAGCACCACTTGTTTGCATAATCATAATGCCTTGTAGTGTTATCTTTCTTTTAGTTAGACAATGTTAGTTTTCTCTTTGTTTTAGTCATTTTCTTGTTTTTAATGCTTTCTGTTATTAACTGTTTTTGTTAATACATCACCAAGAAATCCTTATTCATGACAGATTCTTGGCTTGGTGATTGTATTTAACATACAACAGTTTCATTTAGTCTTAGTTCAAATAAAATGGACATAGGATTGCATTCTAAGTTTGGTATTGCTATGCAACAAAATTTGCTTCCAATCTTTACTGGATACTTGTATCAATTCCAAGTGAAAGTGTCACACTAAGTTTGGTGTGCCACTTATCTTTTATGCAATGTATTGTGCACACCCTCTTATCTATGCAATCACAATGTCTCTGTCTTTTGTGCCTTGATTATTATCTTTAATTTTGCTTGCTTAAAACACATGTACTGCTAACATTCCATTGTGTAAGACATTCATGATCCATCTTAGCCCCCATAGCCATTGTTCTAATTATTGCTTGAGGATGAGCAAGCATTCTGAGTTTGGCAAGGGGAAGGGAAGAATAAGAGGAAAAGGACAACAACAAGAAAGATAGACCATAAGGTGGTAATGCTCCTTTCTCCTCCTAATTACTTCCAGCACTGTAAATTGCATGAGTGTCTTTATTTTCTCTATATACATGTGTGGTATGAATAAGCATAGCCTGAATCTTGATTTGTAACATGTTGCTGTGACATTATGACTACCAACTTGAGTTTTGTGAATTCAAAAGCAATAAAGTATCATGATCATAAACAAACAGGGTCATTAAAGAAGAATTTAGCATGTGCATACAAGTATTAGAAGGCTAGTATGGTTAACTGTTGCTCAATTGCATTAGATCTTATTTAATTGAAGTTTTCATCTAGGACATTTTGTGAAATCTTTTGAAATCATGAAAACCTTGAAGAAGCAATTGCAAATTAAGGCAAGAAAAGCAAAAGGGAAAGAATGAGAAAGCTGAAGGCTCTGAGTACCAATGACAATTCCATTGTTAAGTATTTGTGGTATTTATGTATCAAGCAAAAATCTTGAAAACAAAACACTTAGAGTCAATGCTAGGCTCAAGTGCAAAAGCACTCCCTCAAAGCTCAAGGCTCTGAGCATCAATGATTAGAGAGTCAAGAAAAGAAACAAATGAGCTTAATGAAGTCCTCTAATTGAATGCTTGTGGTGCTTATGTATCAAGTGGTAATACTTGAAAACAAAGCATTTAGAAGTCGTAGCTTTATTATCAACTCATGGGGGTAAAACACCCAAAAGGAGAAGCTAATAAGAAAATCAAAAGCTTGTTTCAAGGAAGAAATATAAGGAAAAGATTTCATAAATTGAGCTAGATAGAAGCATCAATCATTTACATTTTTTTGTGATTGTGGCATGCATAGAAAACTAGCCTACCATGAACATTAACTTGCTATTCTTCTTACCTTGGGTTGTCAATCTTTATTGCATGATTCTTTTCTTGCTTGGGGACAAGCAAGGTTTAAGTTTGGTGTTGTGATGACATGTCATCATGTCATGTTTTTCTATGTTTTTTCATACAAGAAATTGATGATTAGTGTCTAAATATTGTATTCTTTTGTGCTTAAATAGTATATTTCCTTGATCTTTTGATTTTATAAATTTTGTAGGAAATAAGTGGAAAAAGAAGCAAAATAGCACAAAATCAGCTCAAAAGAAGAAAAGAAGAATTTTGTGGCACGCTTTGAAGATTGAGCACGCTTTGGACCTTAGGCCATGCTTTTAAAAGCGTAGCCTGGTACGTGAAATCGTGATTGTTCGTTCCTTGGCTACAACGCCAAAAACTTGGTGTGGGAGAACATGATCTCATCTTTAAAACAAATCCACGTAACTAACCAGCAAGTGCACTGGGTTGTCCAAGTAATACCTTACGTGAGTAAGGGTCGATCTCACGGAGATTGTCGGCTTGAAGTAAGCTATGGTCATCTTGTAAATCTCAGTCAGGCGGATTCAAATGGTTATGAGTTTTGATAATTAAAATATAATTAAAACAGAAAATAAGATAGAAATACTTATATAATTCATTGGTGGGATTTCAGATAAGTGTATGGAGATGCTTTGTTGCTTCTGAACCTCTGTTTTCCTACTGCCTTCTTCCAACTATGCGTTACCTCCTTCCATGGCAAGCTGTATGATCCTCTCGGATGAAAACAAATCCATATGCGCTGTCACCGCAGGGCTAATCATCTGTTGGTTCCCGCTAGCATTGGAGTAGGACCATTGTCCTTTTGCGCACTGTCACTTGCACCCCATATTCGCAGGTTTGAAGCTCGTCACAGTCATCCCTTCCCAGATCCTACTCGGAATACCACAGACAAGGTTTAGACTTTTCAGATCTCAGGAATGCTGCCAATGGTTCTAGCCTATACCACGAAGACTCTGATCTCACGGAATGGAAGGCTCTGTTATCAGGAGAGGCAACCATGCGTTGTGAACCAGGAGGCTAAGAGATACACACTCAAGCTATTGCAGATAGAACGGAAGTGTTTGTCAGGCACACGTTCATAAGTGAGAATAATGATGAGTGTCACGGATCATCACATTCATCAGGCTGAAGTGTGAGTGAATATCTTAGAATAAGAAGTATGCGTGAATTGAATAGAAGAACAATAGTACTTGCATTAATTCATGAAGAACAGCAGAGCTTCACACCTTAATCTATGGGGTGTAGAAACTCCACCGTTGAAAATATATAAGTGATGAAGGTCCAGGAATGGCCGAATGGCCAGCCCCCTAAACGTGATCAAGAGATCAAAAGTGATACAAAGATAGTCTCAAAAATAATCTGAAGATGAAAATACAATAGTAAAAGGTCCTATTTATAATGAACTAGTAGCCTAGGGTTTACAAAAATAAGTAAATGACGTAGAAATCCACTTCTGGGACCCACTTGGTGTGTGTTTGGGCTGAGCATTGAAGCTTTCACGTGCATAGGCTATTCTTGGAGTTAAACGCCAGCTTTGGTGCCAGTTTGGGCGTTTAACTCCAATTCTGGTGCCAGTTTGGGCGTTTTACGCTAGAATTCCTTGGGCTGACTTTGAACGCCAGTTTGGGCCATCAAATCTCAGACAAAGTATAGATTATTACATATTGCTGGAAAGCCTAGGATGTATACTTTCCAAAAAAATTGAGAGCGCGCCAATTGGGCTTCTGTAGCTCCAGAAAATCCACTTCGAGTGCAGGGAGGTCAGAATCCAACAGCATCTGCAGTCCTTTTTCATCCTCTGAATCAGATTTTTGCTCAGGTCCTTCAATTTCAGCCAGAAAATACCTGAAATCATAGAAAAATATACAAATTCATAGTAAAGTCCAGAAATATGATTTTTGAATAAAAACTAATAAAAATATAATAAAAAGTAGCTAAAACATACTAAAAATTACCTAAAAATAATGCTAAAAAGCGTATAAATTATCCGCTCATCATAGCCCATGACCATGAAGCCTTGGCCTTACTATCATGCATTAATGCCTTATGCATGCATGAATTAATAATGAAATCATGTATGAAGTGGCAACGGCATTGCTAAGTGAATTAATAAAGCATGCATATGATTATTAATGCTTATGCATGCATGAAACATTTAATTAATAATGCCAAGGAATGAACGCTAAAGATAAGCAAATGGCATTACTAATTAAATTAGGCAAATGAAAGCATGCATGCATTTAAATTGATATTGCCAATTAAGAATGAATCTACGTAATTGGCATTAGGAATTAATAAGGCTTGCATGCATGAATCATTTAATTAATGCCAAGGCCAAGTGAAAAGGAATGAATGCATTGGCATTATTAAAGCCAATTGGTATCAGCGCTGCGTTCAAACATAAAGAGAGCGCTACAAAGCCAAGGAGCAAGCGTTCATTAACCAAGCAAGGGTGCTACGTTGAATGTCCCAACTGAGCGCTACAAGGAAGCTCAAAAACAAGGCACCAGCGCTCAAACCAAAGGAGCGTTATGTTGAAACATTTCAACATTTTCGTGGCCTCAACAAAGAAAAATAAGGCGCGGCACTCCCAAAGTGAAACAGCCAAGGTTCGAAGAGGGAACCTCACACCAAGGGAGTGCTACGTTGCAACTTCCAACTGAGCGCTATGGGCAAAAGAAAATTGGCACAAGGAGGATCAACCAAGGCTCGAAGGGAGGCACACAAGGAGTATGTAGCGCTACGTTGATAATCCTCACTGAGCGCTCCACTGGAGCATGCCTCCAACCAAAATTGAACCAAGCAACCCTGACCCATGCCATTTGAACCAAGCCATCCAGATCCACTCCTCTTCAAATCCAAAGCAAGTAAAGCCCATTATCATCACTTAAAGGCACAAGAGATAGTTAGAATAGGAATTTCATTTAATTGTAATTTGTTTTTAATTTCAATTTCATTTTAATTTTGTAAAAGCCTATAAAAAGGCATCTGTTCCATTTTAGAAAAGAGGCTGGCTCTGCTAGAGAGCAATAGGAATAGGATTAGAATAGAGAGCTCTTTGTTTAAATTTTTCTTTGTGAACTTGAGAATTGGAAATCAGATATGGGTTTTCTTTTCCTTTCTATTTCATTTTCCTTCCTCGGTAATTTCCTTTCTGTTTTGATCGAGAGAGCAATTGAGCTCTTGACTTTCTTTTTGTTTTTACTATTTCATTGAAATTGTTAGTTTCTCTTTGAGATTTCAAAATTGATCTAAGTCTTCTTGCTGATTTCCTCTTCTGCTATTTTTACTTTTCTGCAATTATACACTTCAGTTTACATTGAGCCTGAATTTAAATCTTCTATTCCATTTACTTTGAATTTACTATTCCTGCAATTTAATTTCTCTGCAATTGTTCTAAGCTTTGTTCTACTGCTTCATTAAATTTCTAGCACTCAGCCCCCTTTACATTTTGCTGCAATTTACTTTTCTTGCTCTTTAAGCTTCTGTCCAATCTACATCCTACTGATTTACATTTACTGTAATTTTACATTCCTTGCTCTTTAAGTTTTCTGCCTATTTACATTCTGTCATTTACAATTCTCAGTAATTTACTCTCTGTTGCTTCACTTTCATTCAATTTACCAATGTTAGCTTGACTAAACTAATCACTCACTAAAATTGCTTGATCCATCAATCCCTGTGGGATCGACCTCACTCTAAGTGAGTTTTACTACTTGATGCGATCCGGTACACTTGCCGGTGAGTTTTAGAATCTGATTTCCACCCATTATACCTACAACATGCAAATGAGAGAACAGTAGAAGCAAATGGCATATCAATAGTGCAAAAATTGCAACAAAAGAGGAAGAGATAATGGGTCATGAAAGACAATATAAATTCATGTCAATACAAAAGGAATACAAGTATCATAAAAGATTAGCATTGATTTAAATAATATCAACCAATCAGAATAAACAAGTCATGAAGCACCAGAATAATGCAAGAGATATTCAAAAGATGAGCAAGAAAATTCAACACCGAAGAAAAAGTAGTAAATTTAGAAAAGAAAATAAAAACATGCACAAAATTAAAATGCAATGAGTGAAAGTATGTAAATGCAATAAGGAAAATAGAATGAAAGAGAATACAGATGAGAAGTTAAAGAAATGAAGAAGAAGAAAGTAAGGAAGGATGAAGAAAGAAGGAAAATGGAGAGAAGAAAGAAGTAAGAAATGAAAAACAGGGCGCGATGCGTGCGCATACATCACGCGTGCGCGTGAAAACGGAACCGGCCATGCGATGCATAAGCGTCGCCCACGCGTGCGTGTGGGGTGGCTTGTGCACCATGCACCCCTCCCGCGCGTCTCAATCGCAACTCTCTGTTCCTTTCATTAATATTGCGAACCTGCATGTGACGCGTGCGCGTCATCAACGCTTACGCGTCGATCGCAGAAATTTTTTTTTAGATATAAAGCAAAATAAAAGTAATTATGTAGAACTAGAAATTAAAACTGATATAAATGAATTAAAACTGATAAAAGGAAAGATCATACCATGGTGGGTTGTCTTCCACCTAGCACTTTTATTTACTGTCCTTAAGTTGGACATTTGGTGAGCTCCGTGTCATGGTGGCTTGTGCTTGAACTCATCTTGAAACTTCTACCAACGCTTGGACTTCCAATAAGCTTCAACATCTCCAAATAAATTCACCAAGCCTTGATGAAGTTCTCCACAAGCTTTGAGCTCCCAAAATTGATCCTCTTGTATGTCCGGATCCCAGATCTTGTTTCTACACCCGTCTTCAAGTTGATCATCATGATTCCATCCGAGTGGTTTAGCCTTGGAATTCTCATTTAAGCACCCAAACATCCTCCTAGACCCAATCAATTGAGAATTATACCAACCCTTGCAATTAGGCCTTGAGCTTCCAACCATAACGAACCTAGGATGGTGTTGCCAACCGCTAACCATCTCCCTTTTACTCTTAAAACCGCAGATAGCTCTAAGTTGTCCATCCATTTCAAGCAGACCATATTCAAGTGGGAAGGTAGAGTTTAAGGACAAGAATTTTACCTACTTGAATGTCGTGTTGGATGGTAATGGCTTGGGGGGAGGTATTTCCAGTGGCGGCCTTGCCAATGTATGCTTCACTCTCTTGGGCTCCTCTTTGATGATCAATCTCCACCTCTAGACAAGCTTCTGCAACATTAACCTCTTCCTCTAGTTTAATGGGAGAGGGTTTAATTGTAGGTAAAAACTCATTAATTATTGAACCCATCTTATGATCGACCTCCTCAAAGTCTTCAACCATGATATGCCTTGGAGGTTGTACACCCTCATCAACATCAAATTCAAACGTTCTGAAAGGAGGCTCTATGAATTGAGTTTCCCATGGAGGTTCCGCATCTCCTAAGTCCTCAACCACTTCCTTTTCTTCGATAATTTCGGTTTTCTCCACTTGCTTTAGTACAAAATCTAACTCCTCCTTGATAACTTTCACCTCTTGACAACTTTCTTCGATTCCTCCTAATTCTTCAACTACTCCTTCATCTTCAAGGGTCTCTCCTACCTCCACTTTTTGGGCCTCCTCTTGCTTCTCTTGAAGTATGTATGCATAAACCCGATCTATGACGTCCCTAAGACGATCCCTTCTCTCTTGTTCCATGTCAATAGCGTAATTGGGATCATGTTGCTCTTGGATTGATGGATATGGGTGAAAAGTAAGTGCACCAGAGCTTGAGAATTGAGTATTGAGGGTAAAGGATGGATCCACACAGGATATAAGAGCTTTGAGTGTAGAGGTGAGACCGGTGAGAGCAGAGATAAGTGTGGTTTGAAGCTCCTGTTGCCCTTGGCAAATAACACTAAAGGTATCATCTATGGGAGCTTGGGGTGGATAGGAGGGTTCATCTGTTGGGAGAAAAGGCTCATAATACGGAGGTGGTTCTTCTTGATAAGGGTATGGAGATGGTGTATATTGAGATGGTGGTTCTGGGTATGGTTCATATGGTTCGTATGGTGGTTGGTGTGGTGGATAAGGGTTAGGATCATATGGAGGTGAATGGTGGAAAGGGACTTGTGAGTATGGTGGTTCAAAGCTATGTTAAGGAGGCGGTTCATAGGCATATGTTGGTAACTACAAGGGGGTCCACCATATCCATTGTCTTGGCATGCACCTTGGAGTGGCTCTTGCTCATAGTAAGTTGGAGGAGGTTGTTGCCAAGAGGGTTGATCAAATCCTTGTGGCTCCTCCCATCTCTGAATGTCCCAACCTTGATGCATGTTCTCATTATAGCTTCCATTCCCTACAACATAATTTGAACCAAACTCATAGCCAAAGGGGTGAGAATTCATAGTATCAAGAGAAAATAAAAACAAAAACTAATAAGGAATAATGAAATTAAACTTCTAAAACTAGAAACAACTAACAAAGAAACGAAAAAGCAAAATTATTCACAATATTCACAATAACCAAGAATAAGGCACACATTTGCAATTCTCCGGCAACGGTGCCAAAAATTAATGGAGGAAAAATCGTCGGTAAAGAATTTCACAAAAGTAGTCGCATTGCAAGTATAGATCTAAACCGACAATTAAACCTCAATCAAATTTAATTTGTTTGTCACTTAAGCAAACCCAATAAAAATCAACCGAAGTATTTAAATCTCGGGTCGTCTCTCAAGGAATTGCAGGGAAGTGTACTTATAATTGGTTATGAGGAAGTATCTTTTTGGGTTTTGAAAAGTTGAACAAGGAATTTAAATGACACGGAAATAAAATAATAATTTAGAAAAGTCTTAGCAAAGATTGATAATTGAAATTCCTATCCCCATTATCATAGTCACTTGTGATGGTAATTGCCTTCTGCTATCACTTAGTTAACCTCTAACAATTGAAGGTAAGTCAAGTGAGAAAATCAACATGAACCCTCAAGTCCTAGTCAACTCCTAAGGAAAGACTAGAGTTAGTGGAATTTAAGTCAACTAGCAACTTTCAATCACCAACCAATAAGAGACTTTGACAATTCAAGAGTCTCTAATTACTCAATCTAAGCTAAAAACATAAAAAGCTAATTTAAAATCCAACCAAGCATTTTATCAAACACTTGGAAGGCACAAAATAAAAGCATAGAAAATTAACAAGGAATAATCAAATCTAAACAACCAAAGCAAAGAATCAACACTAATAAATGAAGAAAGAAACAATAAACATGAAATACCTCAAATTGCATTAAAAGAGAAATCAAATATAACATGAGAATTCATAAACTAAAATAGCAACATAAAGAGATCAACAAGAGAAATAGATAAACTAAAGTACTAGAACAAATAAAAGTAGAAGAGAAACTAAATTGAAATAAGATAGAATTCATAATTTGAGAAGAACTAAACCTAAAAATCCTAAAACCTAGAGAGAGGAGAGAGCCTCTCTCTCTAGAAAACTACATCTAAAACCTAAAATTACATGAATAAAAGTCGTATGCCTGATTTCTCCACTCTGCAGCCTCTAATCTGTGTTTTTGGGCTTGGAACTGGGCTAAAAACAGCCTAGAAATCGCCCCCAGCAAATTCTGATACGTACAACATGTGGCTCTGTCACGCGTACGCGTCACCCACGCATACGCGTCTCTGAACTTTTGCAAGGTCACGTGTACACGTGATCCACGCGTGCGCATCGCCTAAAAGCATGGCAACCATGGCAAATTGCATATCATTTCGAAGCCCCAGATGTTAGCTTTCCAACGCAACTAGAACTGCCTCATTCGGACCTCTGTAGCTCATGTTATGATCGATTTAGTACGAAGAGGACAGGCTTGACAGCTTAGCAATTCCTTCAATTTCTTGTATTTCTTCCACTTTTGCATGCTTCCTTTCCATCTTCTAAGCCATTCCTGCCCTATAAACCTTGAAAAAATTTAACAAACATATCACGACATCGAATGGTAATAAGAGGGGATTAAAATTAGCAAATTTAAGGCCAAAGAAGCATGTTTTCAATCACAGCATAAAATTAGGAAGGAAAATGTAAAACATGCGAATTCTATTAATAAGTGTGAGAATAGTGGATAAAATCCACTCAATTAAGCACAGGATAAACCCTAAAAATGGGGTTTCTCATCCTTCATTAGAAATTTGGAGGTACAAGTTGGTCAACTGAGTAAGAGGATCCCTGAGACTCATCCTTACACTCTTCCCAGTAATACTGAGGTTAATCCTAGAGAAGAGTGCAAGGCCATGACCATGGAGGTAGAGGCCGAATCAGGGGAGATTGGGAAGGCGTTGAACGCTAGTGAAGAAGCCTTCACTGGGCGTTCAACGCCCACAATGGCAGCAAGCTGGGCATTAAATGCCAATGAGGAACCCTTCACTGGGCGTTTAACGCCCATCCTGGCAGAAGAACTGTTGTTGAACGCCAGCCAGGGAGCATTGGCTGGACGTTCAATGCCCAAATATACATGCTTCTTGGCGTTGAACGCCAGTGGGGAACCGCTCACTGGGCATTCAACGCCCAACCATGCAGCCATTTTGGCGCTGAACGCCCAGTGAGGGGTACCACCCGGGGAAGCTGGAGTTGAATGCTAGCAAGGACATCCCTGCTGGGCGTTCAACGCCCAGAATGCTAGAGGGACTGGCGTTTAACGCCAGTCAGGGTGGACAGCAAGGGCGTTCAACGCCCAATAAGCTGACAAAGCTGGCGTTGAACGCCAGTCAAAGCACACCCTTTGAGTTCTTAAAGCCCACTCAAGAACTCTCTAGCCAAACCAAAGGAAAGCATAAAGACAATTGAGGTTCCTTTGAATGCACTTCTGCAGTGCATGAGTTCTGATGACTACTCATCCTCAGATGAGTATGAAGACTGAAGAACGTAACTCTCGCGCGATCTAGAATTTTCACAAAAATATAATCGCGTTTGTAAGTATAGCTTCTAGACCGACAAGAATTCCTTTCTTACAAAAGTTTTATTTGTCACTTAAGCAAACCCAATAAAATTGATAACCGAGTATTTAAACTTCGGGTCGTCTTCTCAAGGAATTGCAGAGAAGTATGACTTATTATTAACTATGGAAAAGGTAGAATTTTGGGTTTTTAAAATAAGGAACATGTAATTTAAATGACAAGAAAAATAAATTAATAATAATAAAATCTCTTGGCAAGGTATAAGAATTTGGAAGTTCTGTCCTAGTTATCCTTATCAGATATGATGAGAATTGGGTTTTAATCCCACTTAGTTAACCCTTGCTAAGCAAAGGGAAGTCAAGTGGACTAATTAGTTTGATCCTCAGGTCCTAGTCAATCCCTATGGAAAGACTAGAGTTATTGGAGTACAAATTAATCATCAACTCCTAATTTCAACCACTACTTTATTTGACAACTCAAGCATTACCAATTACTTAACCAAAGCCAAAAGGAAGAAAATATCTAAATTAAATTAAAAGCATCAATATAAATAAAGCAAAACAATCTTAAATCTGAAATACCTCAATAATGTGTATTGAATAAGAAAATCATAACATGAATGTAGTATAAGTCAAGTTGAAAAGATAAATAATAATTAAAGTAATAAATAAAAATGGAAAATAAATTAAAGGAATATTAAACCTGTACTTGAAGAGAAGTAATCCTAAAATTAAGAAAAATCCTAATCCTAAATCCTAAGAGAGAGGAGAGAACCTCTCTCTCTAAAAACTACATCTAAAACTAAAAATTATGAATTATGAGCTGGTAATTATGAATGAATGGATTCCTCCACTTTATAGCCTCTAATCTGTGTTTTCTGGGCCAAAAACTGGGTCGAAAAACAGTTCAGAAATCGCTGGAGAAGAAATCTGCCACGCTGATTTTTGTCACTGCGATGTGTCCGCGTGGAACACGCGTTCGCATCACCTAGCTTCAGGGAAACTATGGCATATTATATATCAAATCGAAGCCCCGGACATTAGCTTTCCAACGCAACTGAAACCGCGTCGTTTGAACCTCTGTAGCTCAAGTTATGACCATTTTAGTGCAACAGGATCAGGCTGATAGCTTTGCAGTTCCTTCAACTTCTTGTATTCCTTCTACTTTTGCATGCTTCCTTTCCATCCTCCAAACCATTCCTGCCCTGTATTCTCTGAAATCACTTAACACACATATCACGGCATCGAATGATAATAAGAGAGGATTAAAGTTAGTAATTTAAAGGGCAAAGAAGTATGTTTTCAATCATAGCACAAAATCAGGAAGGAAAACGTAAAACATGCGAATAGTATGAATAAGTGGGTAAAGAGTTGATAAAAACCACTCAATTGAGCACAAGATAAACCATGAAATAGTAGTTTATCAACCTCCCCACACTTAAACATTAGCATGTCCTCATGCTAAGCTCAAGAGAAGCTATATAAAGAAGTGAAGAGGAATGATAGAGAGTATGCAATGCAACCTATCTATGTGAATGCAACTACATGCAAAAATGTTTCTACCTACTTGGTTAAAAGTAAATAAATCTTCCAAGACAAACATAAATCAGATTTCACTAATTCAAATCATATAATAAAAGACAAGTAAATTTGTAAAAAGATAGCTCATGAAAGCAGGGATCATAGAATTAAGCACTGAACCCTCACTGGTGGTGTATATGCACTATAATCACTCAAGTGTATAGGGTAATTCACTCTACTCTTCTCTAGTCATGCTTTCTAAATTTTTTTCTTCACCTAACCAATCAACAAGTATTTAATGTACCAATGCAAACATCATGAGGTCTTTTCAGGGTTGTAATGGGGCTGAGGTAAAGGTAAGGATATATATATATATATATATATATATATATATATATATATATATATATATATATATATATATATATATATATATATATATATATATATATATAAGTGAGCTAACAAAGTAAATCCTTGATTAGTCTAAGATCTCACCTAACATATACATACTTTATAAATTAAAATGCTTTACCTAGCTACCCAAATATTTCCCACTTTTGTATTACATGCTCATGTATCAAACTTATTTTTGAATTTTGTCCCATGTGCATTGATTCTTTTTATTTTGCATTTGGGAAATTTTTGTGTCCCCTTATTCAATTACTTAAAAATTTAATTAATTTTTTTAATTTTTTATTATTATATTTTTTTTCAATGCACATGGTAATTTAATTATTTTGACTTCACATGAGCATGCTTCCCAAACTTGAAATAACTTATTCAATTTAATTCCCTTTTTTTTCTATCATCCCATGTTCCCATAAAATTCCCCACACTTAAATTATACACAATATCTTTCTTAAGCTAACCAAGGATTCAACTTGGGATTTTTATTTTGTTTTTCTGCTTAAGGCTAGTAATGTGGTTATGTAAATAAGCTCAAAATCTCACAGGTCGTGTTCTTTGGCTCAAAAACCATGTTCCAAATACAACTTCCAAACAAGTTTAACACAAAAAATTTTTCAATTTAAATTAGTGAAATACTATAAAATTTTCTTGAAAAAGAAAATATTACTTCAACCAAGTAGTAACTAAATGCACAAAATCAAACAAATATGCAATCAAATATGCAAATGCAATAATGAACAAACAAAGAAAATAGAGTATTGGTTTTGGAAAGAAGGTAACTAACCCATGGAGATCGGTATCGACCTCCCCACACTTAAAGATTGCACCATCCTCGGTGCATGCTAAGATGTACAAGTGGACGGACTGCTCCAACTGATGTCTTTCTCTATAGATTGTGCAGATTGACTTGCCTGTCTCCCCAGTTAGAAGCTTTCCCTTTTCCTTTCTCAGTGGCCATCCTGAAAGAAGAGAAAAAGAAGGAAAGTAACCCAGAAATAAAGATAAGAACATAAATAAAATATGGGTGTTAATTCCAAATAATAAAGGTCTCAATTACATGGTAGCTACAACATGCAAGTGAGAAAATAGTGGGAGCAAATGACATGCAAGTGGTGCAAAAGTTGCAACAAATGGGGGAGAATTGTGGGTAATGAAAGACAATATAAATTCATGTCAATGCAAAAGGAATACCAGTATTATAAAAATTAGCAGTGACATATAATTGATAATACCCAATCAGAATAAAACAAGTCATGAAGCACCAGAATAATTCAAGAAAAGATGTAACAGTTGAATAAGAAAATTTAACACTAATGGAAAAATAATGAATTTAGAAAAGAAAAATAAAAATATGCACTAAATTAAAATGTAATGAATGAAAGTATGAAAATGAATTAAAATAAAATAAAATCAAAGATAAGAGGAATGAGAAGGGAAAGAAGGGAAGAAGAAGTAAGTAAGAAAGGAGGGAGGAAAAATTAGGATTGGGGAAGAAAAGATAAGATTTTTTGGTGCTGATTTGGATAAGCTGTGCGGCGCAGGCGACGCGGACGCGTGAGTGACGCGGTCGCGTGGTGCGCGATAAGGTCAGGTGACGCGGACGCGTGGGTCACGCGATCGCGTGGCCTGATTTGTGCGATTGGCGCGAGTGCAGCCTCGCGTTTGCGCAACTCTCTGTTGTAAATGCATATTGCAAAAAATTTGGGTGACGCGATCGCGTGGTTGACGCGATCGCGTGAATGGCCGTTTTTTTTAAAATGATGTGAATGCGTGGGGCACGCGTTCGCGTGGTAGGCCTTATGTTTCTAGCATGGTTCCAGCCCCACTTCATCAGAACTTTCTGCCATACACCTCTTTACGTCGATTTTACAGGGCCACGCGTTCGCGTGGGTGACGCGGACGCGTGGGAGGCATTTTTCCCACATGACGCGGACGCGTCAGCGACGCGGTCGCGTGGATCAATTTGTGCCAAAGGCATGCTTCCAGCCACGCTTTCGCGTGACTCTCTGTTCAATCTTGTTTTCTTCCCAACGCACATATGACGCGGACGCGTCGGCGACGCTATTGCGTCGCGTGCGATTTTTTTTTATGCAGGATGCAAAATGCAATGATAGTGTGGATGCTATGAATAATTCCAGGTTCAATGAAAATAGAATAAAATAAAACTCAAAAACAAACAAAACGAAATAAAATCAAAATTGAAGAAATGGAAAAGGAACGATCATACCATGGTGGGTTGTCTCCCACCTAGCACTTTTAGTTAAAGTCCTTAAGTTGGACATTTGTGGGGTCCTTTGTTATGGTGGCTTGTGCTTGTACTGATCTTTGAATCCCCACCAATGTTTGTAATTCCAATGGCCTCCGGGATCCCAAACTAGGCGCAGAAAGCCTTCAAGTAAGTTAAGGCAAGTGACAAGGCCCCAATAGTGTTGATTGCCAGAATGAATTCCAGGGTCCCAAATCTTACTTTTGCACCCGTCTTCTTGTTGATCATTATGATTCCATCCGGGTAGCAAGTAATCTGAATTCTCACTAAAGCGGCCAAACAACTTCCTAGACCCATGCAGTTGAGCTTTACACCAACCTTTACATTTAAACTTTGAGCACACAACCATGTTGAACCTTGCTTGACAACTCCAACCACTAACCATCTCTCTCTTACTCTTAATGCCACAAAGAGCTTTAAGTTGACCATCCGTCTCCAGTAGCCCATATTCAAGTGGAATTAGAAAGCTAAGGGATATGAATTTTACCCACTTGAATGTTGTGAAGGATGATGGCAACTTTGGGGGAGGTATTTCTAATGAATTTGCAAGCTCCACTCCCTTGTGCTATTCTTTGACAACTTCCACCTCTTTGCAAGTTTCTTCAATATCAACCTCTTTCTCTTGGTAGCTTTCTTCTAATTCAATCTCTTCTTCATTGCTCACCAAGGGCATGGGAGGCTGTGCTTCTTCTTCTTTAATCTCCATCTCTTGATCGACCTCTTCCAAGTCCTTAACCATGACATGCCTTGGAGGTTGTACACGCTCCTCAACATCAAATGCAACCGTCTTGGAAGGAGGTTCTATAACCTGACTTTCCCATGGAGGTTCAGCATCTCCTAAGTCTGCAACCACTTTTTTCTTTTTAATAATTGCTGCTTTGTCCAGTAGTTTTAATATAAAATCGTACTCATCCTTGATGATTTTCTTTCCATGAAAACTCCTTTCAATTATTCTTTCATCTTCAAGGGTCTCTCCTATCTCCATATTTTGGGCCTCCTCTTGCTCTAAGACAAAATTAGACTCCTCCTTGATGTCTTCCTTCACTAATTCTTCAACTACTCCTTCGACTTCAAGGGTCTTTACTACCTTCACCTTTAGGGCCTCCTCTAGCTCCTTATGAAGTATGGATTCGCGAAGATGATCCCTTCTCTCTTGTTCCATGTCAATAGCATCATTGGGATCATGTTGCTCTTGGATTGATGGATGTGGGTGCTCTTCCATGGATAGTGGTGATGGGATAGAGAGATCATTCTGTGGTTGAAAAGGAAGTGCACTAGAGCTTGAGGGTTGATTGTTGAAGGTAATTGGTGGTCCGATTTGGGTGACGAGAGCTTGTATAGTAGAGTTTAGATCGATAAGTGCTTTCTCCATGGAGGTTTGGGGTGGATAGGAGGGTTTATTTGTTGGGAGAAAGGGTTCATGGTAGGAAGGTGGTTCATCTTGATAATGATAAGGAGATGGTGTATATTGAGGTGGTGGTTCATGAGAGTAATTGTGTTGGAATGTGGGTGGTTCTATGTACGGTTCATTTGGCTCATAAGGTGGTTGGTATGGTGGTTGAGGGTTAGGGTCATATGGAGGTGAATGGTGAAAAGGGGCTTGTGAGTATGGTGGTCCAAAGCTATTTTGAGGAGGTGGTTCATTGGCATATGATGGAGCTTTCTGGTAACTACAAGGGGGTCCACCATATCTATTGTCTTGGCATGCATTGTAGGATGGTCGTTGTCCATGGTATCTTGGAAGGTGATATTGCCGAAAGGGTTGATCAGATCCTCGTGGCTCCTTCCATCTCTGATTGTTTTGACTTTGACGCATGTTCCTGTTATAATTTCCATTCCTTGCAATAGCATTGGGACCAAACTCAAAGCGATGGGGGTGAGAACTCATAATAGCAAATAAAAATTAAAAACGAAAATAAAAACAAATTTAAATTAAAAGGTTATTGAAATTTAAATTTTGAATTTAAAAATTAAATTTTGAATTTTGAATTTTAAATTTTGAATTTTGAATTTTGAATTTTGAATTTTGAATTTTGAATTTTGAATTTTGAATTTTGAATGTTGAATTTTGAGATTTGAAATTTGAAATTTGAAATTTGAATTTTGGAATTTAATTGAAATTTGAAATTTGATTTTGAAATAAGATAAGATAAGATTTTGAAAAAGATATGATTTTTGAAAAAGATTTGAACTTTGAAATTTAAAACTAAGATAAGATAAGATAAAAATTTTAAAATAAAAATCTGATTTTTTTTTTTTTGCAAATTTCGAAAATTCAATTCAAATAAAGAGAAAAGATATTTTTTTGAATTAAATGAGGAAAGAGAAAAATAATAAAATGACACTAAACTTAAAATTTTTAGATCAAAACGAAGAAAACAACTAAGAACAACTTGAAGGTCAAGATGAACATGAAGAACAACTTGAAGATCAAAATGAACACCAAGAACAAATTTTTAAAATTTTTTTTAATAACTAAATAAAAACCAATAACCTCTTAATTTACGAAAAAAAAATAAAAAGAAAAATAAAAACAAATAAACAAGTAAAAAGCAAATATTTACAATAACCAATAATAAGGCACACGTTTGCAATTCCCCGGCAACGGCGCCATTTTGAAGAACGTAACTCTCACGCGATCTAGAATTTTCACAAAAATATAACCGCGTTGTAAGTATAGCTTCTAGACCGACAACAATTCCTTTCTTACAAAAGTTTTGTTTGTCACTTAAGCAAACCCAGTAAAATTGATAACCGAGTATTTAAACCTCGGGTCGTCTTCTCAAGGAATTGCAGGGAAGTATGACTTATTATTAGCTATGGAAAAGGTAGAATTTTTGGTTTTTAAAATAAGGAACAGGTAATTTAAATGACAAGAAAAATAAATTAATAATAATAAAATCTCTTGGCAAGGTATAAGAATTTGGAAGTCCTGTCCTAGATATCCTTATCAGATATGATGAGAATTGGGTTTTAATCCCACTTAGTTAACCCTTGCTAAGGAAAGGGAAGTCAAGTGGACTAATTAGTTTGATCCTCAGGTCCTAGTCAATCCCTATGGAAAGACTAGAGTTATTGGAGTACAAATTAATCAACAACTCCTAATTTCAACCACTGCTTTATTTGACAACTCAAGCATTACCAATTACTTAACCAAAGCCAAAAGGAAGAAAATATCTAAATTAAATTAAAAGTATCAATATAAATAAAGCAAAGCAATCTTAAATCTGAAATACCTCAATAATGTGTATTAAATAAGAAAATCATAACATGAATGTAGTATAAGTCAAGTTGAAAAGATAAATAATAATTAAAGTAATAAATAAAAATGGAAAATAAATTAAAGGAATATTAAACCTGTACTTGAAGAGAAGTAATCCTAAAATTAAGAGAAATCCTAATCCTAAATCCTAAGAGAGAGGAGAGAACCTCTCTCTCTAAAAACTACATCTAAAACTAAAAACTATGAATTATGAGCTGATAATTATGAATGAATGGATTCTCTCACTTTATAGCCTTTAATCTGTGTTTTCTGGGCCGAAAACTGGGTCAAAAACAGCCCAAAAATCACTGGAGAAGAAATCTGCTATGCTGATTTTTGTCACTGCGATGTGTCCGCGTAGAACACGCGTTTGTGTCACCTAGCGTCAGGGCAACTATGGCATATTATATATCAAATCGAAGCCCCAGACGTTAGCTTTGCAACGCAGCTAGAACCGCATCGTTTGGACCTCTGTAGCTCAAGTTATGACCGTTTTAGTGTGAGAGGGTCAGGTTGATAGCTTTGCAGTTCCTTCAACTTCTTGTATTCCTTCCACTTTTGCATGCTTCCTTTCCATCTTCCAAACCATTCTTGCCCTGTAATCTCTGAAATCACTTAACACACATATCACGGCATCGAATGATAATAAGAGAGGATTAAAGTTAGTAATTTAAAGGCTAAAGAAGCATGTTTTCAATCATAGCACAAAATCAGGAAGGAAAATGTAAAACATGCGAATAGTATGAATAAGTGGGTAAAGAGTTGATAAAAACCACTCAATTGAGCACAAGGTAAACCATGAAATAGTGGTTTATCAAAGACGCTAGGGAAGAGCAAGTTGCTCGTTTCCTAGGACCTCTAATGAAGCTGAATACCAATATATTTGGTACAAAGTCTCTAGAGGAAGAACCTCCACTGCTCACCAAAGAACTCCATGCTTTGGTTCAGCAAGAACTACCTCAGAAGCTTCTAGATCCTGGACACTTTCTGATTCATTGCACCATAGGTACCATGACCTTTGAAAAAGCTCTGTGTGACCTAGGGTCAAGCATTAACCTCATGCCACTCTCTGTAATGGAGAAGCTGTGCATCATTGAGGTGAAAGCTGCCAACATCTCACTAGAGATGGCAGACAAGACAATGAAGAAGCCATATGGCTTAGTAGAGGATGTCTTGGTAAAAGTTGAAAATTACTACATCCCTGCAAATTTCATAGTCTTGGATATTGGAGAGGATGAGGATGACTGTGTCATCCTTGGAAGACCCTTCTTAGCTACTGCAAAACCCTTGATTAATGTAGCTAAGGGAGAAATAGTTTTCCAATTAGGAGAGGACTATATCTTATTCAAGATGTCCAATCCCAATTCTCCCTCTGATAAGAAAGAGACAACTGTGCAACACCTTGTGTTCCAACCCTTTCTTTCTGTGCAAAGCTTTACCGATCCCCCAGACATCAATTCTAAGTTTGGTTTTGGGCAGCCATCAACAAGCTCTAAGCACAAAGGTACTAAAAAGAAAGTACCTAAAGGCTGGAGGGACAAGAAAGTTCCAACTGAAGGCCTCTCACCTGGCATGAGAGTTGTCTTCACTAAGAAGCCAGTCTTACCACACACAGTGAGTCGTGTCCTATCTCTAGAGCATGTAGAGCTCATTCATGAGAGGACAGGAAGAAGATTCACTGCAAGGGGGTGAAAATTTGAGCCCATACTCACCTCCGTAAGGAGCTAAAGGTCAAGCTAGTGACGTTAAAAGAGCGCTTGTTGGAAGGCAACCCAACCTTACTAAACCATATTTATTTTCTTTCATTTTGTTTTTCTTTCAGTTGTTAGAGTCATGATCATATACATCAGTCAAGAGACAGAATTTCACAGTAATGAAAACAGAGCACTCTGGATGGAGTGACAAAGTTGAACGCCATTGAGGAAGCCCTCACTGGGTGTTCAACACCCATCATGGGCAGCATTGCTGCCGTTGAACGCCAGACAGGGAGCAGCCTTTGGGTGTTCAAACGCCAGTGCAGAGAAGTAGGGAATCTGGATTCTCTAGCCTCTCAGGACCTGTGGGTCCCACAGCATCTTCACCTACCCTACCTACCCCACTTACTTTCACACTTTCCCATACACACTTTTCTAGAAACCCTAGCCTAATCACATCCATTTCATTTCTCCAAACCATCATAACTACCACTAACCCCCACACACTTCAAAATCAAATTTCCTACCCAAAACCCACCCTATGGCCGAACCTAACCCTACCTCTTTCCTATAAATACCCCACTTCATAACCCTTCATACACACACCACTCATAACCCACAAGGCCGAGCCCTCTCTCTCCCTCTTTATCCTTTTATTTTCTTCTTCTTCTACTCCATTCTTCTCCTTTCTTTAATTTTGCTCGAGGACGAGCAAAGTTTTAAGTTTGGTATGGGAAAAGCATTGCTTTTTTTCTTTCCATTACCATTTGGTGCACGGAAATCGTGATTCACACTTTTCACATCTCCGCATAACTAACCAGCAAGTGCACTGGGTTGTCCAAGTAATAAACCTTACGTAAGTAAGGGTCGATCCCACGGAGATTGTCGGCTTGAAGCAAGCTATGGTGATTCTTCTAAATCTCAGTCAGGTAGATTCAAATGGTTATAAGGTTTTGATAATTAAAATATAAATAAAACATAAAATAAGATAGAGTGACTTATGTAATTCACTGGTGGGAATTTCAGATAAGCGTCTGGAGATGCTTTGTTGCTTCTGAATCTCTGCTTTCCTATTGCCTTCTTCCAACCACACGTTACCTCCTTCCATGGCAAGCTGTAGGATCCTCTCAGTGAAAATGGTCCTCTACGGTTTCTGCACGGCTAATCAACTGTCGAATTTCTCGTCTCGGATGAAAAATACCAGGTACAGCTACCGCATGGCTAATCATCTGTCGGTTCCTGCTAGCGTCAGAATAGAATCCATTGATCCTTTTGCACACTGTCACTTGCACCCAACATTCGCAGGTTTGAAGCTCGTCACAGTCATTCCTTCCCGGATCCTACTCGGAATACCACAGACAAGGTTTAGACTTTCCAGATCCCAGGAATGGCTGCCAATAATTCTAGCCTATACCACGAAGATACTAATCTCACTGACTCGGTCCGTGTATTAGATATCCAAGAGAATATACTCCGGCTGTCGTCCAATGACTACGTTGAACATCATGTAGACCGCTTTGTGGTTGTCAGGCACGCGATCTTGGCTAAGCGAGTAACGAAGATTGGGTGATTGTCACTGGTCACCCCTTTATTCTGACTTAACTGAATTAAGTACGAGAGTATATCTTGGAGAAGAAGTAGGCGTGAATTGAATAGAAAACAGTAGTAATTGCATTAATTCATGAAGAACAGCAGAGCTCCATACCTTAATCTATGGGGTGTAGAAACTTCACCGTAGAAAATACATAAGTGAAAAGAGGTCTAGGCATGGCCAAATGGCCAGCCTCTTGATACAAAAATTGTTGTCGCTCTAGATTTTCTTCCAAAAGAAAGGAATTACTTCGTTGTGAGCATAGCTCTAAACCAACAAACAACTCCCACATCAAATTAAAAATATGGTTTTGTCACAAGTACAAACCCCAAATAAGAATTAACCGAAGTATTTAGACTCCGGGTCATCTCACAAGGATAGCGATGAAGTGGTAAATTATTGGATATGAAGGGGTATGGGGGTTAGTTGATAAAAGGAACAAGAAAAGGTAAATCAAGCAAGCGATTAGAGGAAGCAAAATTAAGAAAAGCAATAAGTAAAAAGAGACATTCATGGCAAGGGTTGAGATCATAGGCTTTCCATCCTAGTCATTAATCATAGTAATGCTTAACAAGAATTTATCTTATTACGTCATCCCCAATGATGGAAGAAGATATAGGTTATCTTCCATGAGAGAAAGTCCAACAAGATTAGCTAATCTCAATCCAAACATCCTAATCAACTCACCAATTGGATTAGTAAGGGTTAGAGTAAATGGAAATGATATTAACTAACAATTCTAGATCACTAACATAGGTTGGGTTTTCATGACTTAAGATTGCCTAATTACTCCTTCCAAGCCAGGAATGCTCAAAGTTTACTCTAAAGCCCAACCAAGCATTTTGTCAAACACTTGGTGGGTAATAAAGGAAAGCATGGTAAAAGTGCAAGAATGATAAATCTAACAACTAATAATTGCAAGAAAAGTAAATCAACAACTTAATTCATCAATAAAAGAAATATCAACATCAAATTGCATTAAATGTAAACCAAATCCAACATGAGTTCATCATCACAAAAGAAAGCAAAGAGGGAAATTAACACTACAACTAAGAAAATCAAGATGTAGAAATGAGAAATTGTAGAAGAAACAAGATGAAATCAAGTAATTAATTCAAGATCTAAGAAAAATTAACCTAATCCTAACCTAATTCTAGAGAGAAGAGGGAGCTTCTCTCTCTAGAAAACTAACTAAAGGCTCTTGTTGACTAACTAATTGCTCCCCCTTTGCTTGGACTTCAATTCTGCATGAAATACACTCAGAAACAAGTTGAAATTGGGCCTAGGCAGCTCAGAAATCGCTTCCAGCGTTTTGCCTTTAAGTGGGCCACGTGCAAGTATCGGCGCGTACGCGCCGTGTGTGCGTGCGCGTCGATTGGCTGTTTCTTCACCCGCGCGTACGCGGCATGTACGCGTGCGCGTCTCTATGCGAAATCACTTCAGCGCGTGTGTGCCTTGTATGCGTGCGCGCCCATTGATGCTTTTCCAATCTTTGTTTCTTCATGCATTTTCCACTTTGTATGCTTTTCTCCTCATTTCTTCCATCCAATACTTGCCTTATGAACCTGAAATCACTCAACAAACACATCAAGGCAGCGAATGGAATTAAAGTGAATTAAAATCATCAATTTAAGGGCTTAAAAAGCATGTTTTTACACTTAAGCTCAATTCAAGGGAGAATTAGAAAACCATGCTATTTCATTGAATAAATGTGGGAAAAGGTGATAAAATCTCCTAAAATAAGCACAAGATAAACCCATAAATCGGGGTTTATCACCTCTCCAAACGTGAACAATGGTCTCCAAGATCAAAGTGATCAAAAGATATTCCAAAGGTGGTCAACAAGACGTAAAATAAATCTCTAAAAGTAGTTTTTATACTAAACTAGTAACCTAGGGTTACAGAAAATGAGTAACTAAGTGCAGATAGTGCAGAAATCCACTTCCAGGGCCCACTTGGTGTGTGATTGGGCTGAGCATTGAGCTTTACACGTGCATAGGCTGTTCCTAGAGTTAAACGCCAGCTTTGGTGCCAGTTTGGGCGTTTAACTCCAATTCTGGTGCCAGTTTGGGCGTTTTACGCCAAGATGTTTTAGGCTGCCTTTAGACGCCAGTTTGGGCCATCAAATCTCGGGAAAAGTATGAACTATTATATATTGATGGAAAGCCCAGGATGTCTACTTTCCAACACAATTAAGAGCGCACCAATTGGGCTTCTTTAACTCTAGAAAATCCATTTTGAGTGCAGCAGGGTCAGAATCCAACAGCATCTGTAGTCCTTTTTCAGCCTCTGAATAAGATTTTTGCTCAGGTCCCTCAATTTCAGCCAGAAAATACCTGAAATCACAGAAAAATACACAAACTCATAGTAAAGTCTAGAAATGTGATTTTTGAATAAAAATTAATAAAAATATAATAAAAATTAACTAAAATATACTAAAAACTATGTAAAAACAATGCCAAAAAGGGTATAAATTATCTGCTCATCACAACACCAAACTTAAATTGTTGCTTCTCCCCAAGCAACTGAAAACAAAATAGGATAAAAAGAAGAGAAAATACAATAAATTCCAAACTTATCAACGAACTTAGTTCCAATTAGATGAGCGGGACTTGTAGCCTTTTTGCTTCTGAACAGTTTTGGCATCTCACTTTATCCTTTGAAGTTCAGAATGATTGGCATCTATAGGAACTCAGAATTCAGATAGTGTTATTGATTCTCTTAGTTCAGTATGTTGATTCTTGAACACAGCTACTTTATGAGTCTTGGCCATGACCCTAAGCATTTTGTTTTCCAGTATTAACGCTGGATACATAAATGCCACAGACACATAACTGGGTGAACCTTTTCAGATTGTGACTCAGCTTTGCTAGAGTCCCCAGTTAGAGGTGCCCAGAGCTCTTAAGCACACTCTTTTTGCTTTGGACCACGACTTTAACCGCCCAGTCTCAAGCTTTTCACTTGACACATTCACGCCTCAAGCACATGGTTAGGGACAGCTTGGTTTAGCCGCTTAGGCCAGGATTTTATTCTTGTGGGCCCTCCTATCCATTAATGCTCAAAGCCTTGGATCCTCTTCACCCTTGTCTTTTGGTTTAAACGGTTATTGGCTTTTTCTGCTTGCTTTTTCTTTTTCTTATTTTTTTTTTCATATTTTTTTCGCAAGCTTTGTCCATTCACTGCTTTTTCTTGCTTCAAGAATCAATTTTATGATTTTTCAGATTATCAATAACATTTCTCTTTTTTTTTATTCTTTCAAGAGCCAACAATTTTAACATTCATAAACAACAAATTCAAAAATATGCACTGTTCAAGCATTCATTTAGAAAACAAAAAGTATTGCCACCACATCAAAATAATTAAACTAATTTCAAGATAGAATTCGAAATCATGCACTTCTTGTTCTTTTGCAATTAAAAACATTTTTCATTTAAGAAAGGTGAAGGATTCATAGGACATTCATAGCTTTAAGACATAGACACTAGACATTAATGATCATGTAATAAAGACACAAACATAGACAAAACATAAAGCATAATTTTTGAAAAATAGAAAAAACAAGAACAAGAAAATTAAAGAACGGGTCCACCTTAGTGATGGCGGCTAGTTCTTCCTCTTGAAGATCTTATGGAGTGCTTGAGCTCTTCTATGTCTCTTCCTTGCCTTTGTTGCTCCTCCCTCATGGCTCTTTGGTATTCTCTAATTTCATGGAGGAGGATGGAATGCTCTTGGTGTTCCATCCTTAGTTGTCCCATGTTGGAACTCAATTCTCCTAAGGAGGTGTTGCTTTGCTCCCAATAGTTTTGTAGAGGAAAATGCATCCCTTGAGGCATCTCAGGGATTTCTAGATGAGGAACTTCCTCATGATCTTGTTGAGGTTCATGAGTGGGCTCTCTTGTTTGCTCCATCTTCTTCTTAGTGATGGGCTTGTCTCCTTCAATGAGGATGTCTTCCTCTATGACAATTCCAGCTGAATTGCATAGGGTACAAATGAAATGAGGGAAGGCTAACCTTGCCAAAGTGGAGGGCTTGTCCGCCACCTTGTAGAGTTCTAGGGATATGATCTCATGAACTTCTACTTCCTCTCCATTCATGATGCTATGGATCATGATAGCCCGGTCTATTGTAACTTTAGACCAGTTGCTAGTGGGAATGATAGAATGTTGGATGAACTCCAACCATCCCCTAGCCACGGGTTTAAGGTCAAGCCTTCTTAGTTGAACCAGCTTGCCTCTTGAGTCTCTCTTCCATTGAGCTCCTTCTACACAGATGTCCATGAGGACTTGGTCTAACCTTTGATCAAAGTTGACCCTTCTAGTGAAAGGGTGAGGATCTCCTTGCATCATTGGCAAGTTGAATGCCAACCTCACATTTTTCGGACTAAAATCCAAGTAATTCCCCTGAACCATTGTGATCCAATTCTTTGGGTTCGGGTTCACACTTTGATCATGGTTCCTAGTGATCCATGCATTAGCATAGAACTCTTGAACCATTAAGATTCTGACTTGTTGGATTAGGTTGTTGAGAGTTTTCCAACCTCTTCTTTGAATCTCATGTCGGATCTCCAGATATTCACTCTTTTTGAGCTTGAAGGGGACCTCGGAGATCACCTTTTTCTTGGCCACAACTTCATAGAAGTGATCTTAATGGACCTTTGAGATGAATCTCTCCATCTCCCATGACTTGGAGGTGGAAGCTATTGCCTTCTCTTTCCTCTTTTTAGAGGTTTCTCCGGCCTTAGGTGCCATTGATGGTTATGGAAAAACAAAATAAAGCTTAGCTTTTTCCATACCAAACTTAAAAGGTTTGCTCGTCCTCGAGCAAAAGAAGAAAGAAAGGAGTAGAAAAAGAAGAAATGGAGGAGATGGAGGAAGGTGAGTGGTTCGGCCAAGGGGGAAAGAAGTGTGTATGATGTGTGAAATTGAAGGTAGTGAGGAGGGGTATTTATAGGGTAAGGGAGAGAGGGAATTCGGTCATGAAGGGTTAGGTTTGGGAGGGGAATGGTTTGAATTTGAATGGTGGGGTAGGTGGGGTTTTATGATGGATGGATGTGAGTGGTGAAGAGATTATGGAGAAGAGGGTAAGATTTGATAGGTGAAGGGTATTTAGGGAGAGTTATTGATGGGATTGGTCAAGGGTATTTGGGGAAGAGTGTTGTGGAAAGGTGTGAAGAGGAGAAAAGAAGAGGTGGGGTAGATGGGGATCCTGTGGGGTCCACAGATCCTGAGGTGTCAAAAAATTCTGCTCCCTGCACCATTTTGGCGTTCAAACGCCCTCTGTGTGCCAATTCTGGCATTAAACGCCAGCTCTGCTATCTTTCCTGGCGTTAAACGCCAGTCTGCTTCCCTTTTCTGGCGTTAAACGCCAGTCTGCTGCCCTTTTCTGGCGTTTAATGCCAGCCAGACGCCAGACACCCTATTCTGGCGTTTAACACCCAGAATGCTGCCAGGATGGGCGTTAAACGCCCATTCTGCTATCCTTACTGCCGTTTAAACGCCAGTAAGCCTGTCCTCTAGGGTGTTTTATTTTTGGTGCTATTTTTCATTTTGCTTTATTTCTGCAGCTATTTTTATGACTTCACATGATCATCAACATAAAGAAAATATAGAATAACAATTAAATACAAATAAATATAATTAAATAACATTGGGATGCCTCCCAATAAGAGCTTCTTTAATGTCAATAGCTTGACAGTGAGCTCTTAGAGAGCTTCACAAAGATTCAGAGCTTGATAATGGCCTCCCAACACCAAACTTAGAAGTTGAGTGTGGGGCTCTGTTTGACTCTGTACTGAGAGAAGCTTTTCATGCTTCCTCTCCATGGTTACAGAAGAAGATCCTTGAGCCTTAAACACAAGGTGGTCCTCATTCAGTTGCAGGACTAGCTCTCCTCTATCCACATCAATCACAGCTCTTGCTGTGGCTAGGAAGGGTCTTCCAAAGATGATGGATTCATCTTCATCCTTCCCAGTGTCTAGGATTATAAAATCAGCAGGGATGTAAATGCCTTCAACCTTTACTAAGACATCTTCTACAAGTCCATAAGCCTGTTTCCTTGAATTATCTGTCATCTCTAGTGAGATTCTTGCAGCTTGTACCTCAAAGATCCCTAGTTTTTCCATTACAGAGAGTGGCATGAGGTTTATACTTGACCCAAGGTCACACAGAGCCTTCTTAAAGGTCATGGTGCCTATGATGCAAGGTATTAAGAACTTTTCGGGATCCAGTTTCTTCTGAGGTAATTTCTGTTGAACCAAGGTATTCAGTTCATTGATGAGCAATGGAGGTTCATCCTCCTAGGTCTCATTACCAAATAACTTGGCATTAAGCTTTATGATTGCTCCTAGATATTGAGCAACTTGTTCTTTAATAATATCTTCATCTTCTTCAGAGGAAGAATACTCATCAGAGCTCATGAATGGCAATAGTAAGTTCAGTAGAATCTCTATGGTCTCTATATGAGTCTCAGATTCCTTTGGTTCCTCAATGGGGAACTCCTTAGGGGTCAGTGGACGTCCATTGAGGTCTTCCTCATTGGAAATTACTGCCTTTTCCTCTTCTATAGGTTCGACCATGTTGGTTATATTGATGGCCTTGCACTCTCTTTTTGGATTCTCTTCAGTATTGCTTGGGAGAGTACTAGGAGGGATTTTAGTAACTCTTTTACTCAGTTGACCCACTTGTGCCTCTAAATTTCTAATTGAGGACCTTATTTCAGTCATGAAACTGAGAGTGGTCTTAGATAGATCAGAGACTATGGTTGCTAAGTCAGAGAGGCTCTGCTTAGAATTCTCTATCTGTTGCTCAGAAGATGATGGAAAAGGCTTGCTATTGCCAAACCTATTTCTCCCACCATTATTATTATTGAAGCCTTGATTAGGCTTCTGTTGATCCTTCCATGAGAAATTTGGATGATTTCTCCACGAAGGATTGTAAGTGTTTCCGTAGAATTCTCCCATATAATTCACCTCTTCCATTGTAGGAATCTCAGGGTCATAAGCTTCTTCTTCAGAGGAAGCTTCTTTAGTATTGCCGGATGCAGCTTGCATTCCAGTCAGATTCTGAGAAATCATAGACTTGCTGAGTCAATATTTTTTTCCGAGCCAATATGGCATTCAGAGTATCAATCTCAAGAACTCATTTCTTCTGAGTTGTCCCTTTATTCACAGGATTTCTTTCAGAAGTATACATGAACTGGTTATTTGCAACCATTTTAATGAGTTTCTGGGCTTCTGTAGGCATCTTCTTCAGATAAAGAGATCCACCAGCAGAGTGATCCAATGACATCTTGGACAATTCAGACAGACCATCATAGAATATACATAAGATGCTCCATTCTGAAAGTATGTCAGAAGGACACCTTCTGATCAATTGCTTGTATCTTTTCCAAGCTTCATAAAGGGATTCACCTTCCTTCTGTCTGAAGGTTTGGACTTCTACTCTAAGCTTTCTCAACTTTTGAGGTGGAAAGAATTTGGCCAAGAAAGCATTGACCAACTTTTCCCAAGAGTTCAGGCTTTCTTTAGGTTGTGAGTCCAACCATGTCCTACCTCTGTCTCTTACAACAAAGGGGAAAAGAATAAGTCTGTAGACCTCAGGATTAACCCCATTGGCCTTAACAGTATCACAGATTTGCAAGAATTCAGCTAAGAACTAATGAGGATCTTCCAATGGAAGTCCATGAAACTTGCAATTCTGCTGCATTAGAGAAACTAATTGAGGCTTAAGCTCAAAATTGTTTGCTCTAATTGCAGGAATTGAGATACTTCTGCTATAGAAGTCAGAAGTGGGTGCAGTAAAGTCACCAAGCATCTTCCTTGCATCTCCACCATTGTTGTTATTTTCGGCTGCCATGTCTTCTTCTTTTTCGAAAATTTCTGTTAGGTCCTCTCCAGAGTTTTGTGCTTTAGCTTCTCTTAACTTCCTCTTTAGAGTCCTTTCAGGTTCAGGATCAGCTTCAACAAGAATGTTCTTATCCTTGCTCCTGCTCATATGAAAAAGAAGAGAACAGAGAAGAAGAGGAATCCTCTATGTCACAGTATAGAGATTCCTTTATGTGAGTAGAAGAATAGAAAAAATAGAATGAAGAAGGGAGGAGAAGAATTCGAACACAGAGAGAGGGAGAGGGTTCGAATTTTAAGAAGAAGAGAAGTGTTAGTAAATAAATAGAATAAATAGAAAGAGATGAGAGAGAGAAGAAATTCGAATATTAATTTAAAATAGAAAAATGTTTTTGTTTTTATTTTAATTTTGAGTTAGAATTCGAATATTAAAAAGAGAAATAAAATAAAATTAGAATTTAAAGCAATTAGTTAATTAAAAAGAGTTTTGAAAAAGTGGTTAGTGATTTTCGAAAATAAGAGAGAGAAAAGTAGTTAGGTGATTTTGAAAAAGATAAGAAATAGTAAAACAAACAAAAAGTCAAGTAGTTAATTGAAAAAGATTTGAAAATCAATTTTGAAGAGATAAGAAGTTAGAAAAAGATTTTGAAATTAAATTTTGAAAAAGATATGATTGAAATTCATTTTGAAAAAGATTTGAAAAGGAAATTAAAAAGATTTGATTTTTGAAATTAAAGTTGATTACTTGACTAACAAGAAACTTAAAGATATGATTCTAGAATTTAAAGATTGATCCTTTCTTAATAGGCAAGTAATAACTTGAAAATTTTTTTGAATCAAAACACTAAATGTTAGTAATAATTTCGAAAATATGAAGTAAAAATAAGAAAAATATTTTGATCAATTTTAAAATTTTCGAAAATATTAAGAAGAAAAATGAAAAAGATTTGATTTTTAAAAATATTTGAAAAGATAGAATTTTTAAATTGAAATTTTGACTTGACTAACAAGAAACAACCAAATTTTGAAAATTTATGACTAAATCAATCCAAAATTTCGAAATTTATGAGTAAAATAAGGGAAAGATATTATTTTTGATTTTTTTGAATTAATGAAGAAAGAGAAAAACACAACAATGACACAAAACATAAGAAATTAAGATCAAAACAAATAATACATGCAAGAACACTTTAAATGTCAAGATGAATACCAAGAACACTTTGAAGATCATGATGAACATCAAGAACATATTTTTAAAAATTTTTAAGAAAAGAAAGACATGCAAGACACCAAACTTAGAAATTTTTAAACTTTAGACACTAATAATTCGAAAATGCACAAGAAAAACAAGAAAAGACACAAAACAAGAAAAATTAAAAATCAAACAAGGAAAATCATCAAGAACAATTTGAAGATCATGAAGAACACATGATGAATTTTCGAAAATTTAAAGAAAAATTAAAAAGATGCAATTGACACCAAACTTAAAATTTGACACTAAACTCAAACAAAGAACACAAATTTTTTTTGGTTTTATTAAATTTTTTTTGTATATTTTTTCGAAAATTATTTTGGAAAAGAAAAATAAAAAACTCAAAATTTTTAATAAGAATTCCAGGAATCATGCAATGTTAGTCTAAAGCTTCGGTCCAAAAATTTAGACATGGCTAAATAGCCAGCCAAGCTTTATGTGAAAGCTTCGGTCCAAAAGATTAGACATGACCAAATAGCCAGCCAAGCTTTAGCAGAGCATTACATACAACAGCCAAATTAATGGGAATCAAAAGCTCCTGCAATGATAAGTGAAAACCTCGGTCCAAAAAAAATTATACATGGCTTAACAGCCAGCTAGGATTCAACATATCTTATGAAACTCTAAAATTCATTCTTAAAAATTCAGAAGAAAATTTTTTTTGAAAATTTTTATGAATTTTTCGAAAATAAAATATATATTTTTTTGTAATTTTTTTCGAAAATAAAAAAAGCTTAAACATAAAATAAAATTACCTAATCTAAGCAACAAGATAAACCGTTAGTTGTCCAAACTCGAACAATCCCCGGCAACGGCGCCAAAAACTTGGTGCACAGAAACCTTGATTCACACTTTTCACATCTCTGCACAACTAACCAGCAAGTGCACTGGGTCGTCCAAGTAATAAACCTTACGTGAGTAAGGGTCGATCCCACGGAGATTGTCAGCTTGAAATAAGCTATGGTCATTCTTGTAAATCTCAGTCAGGCGGATTCAAATGGTTATAAGGTTTTGATAATTAAAATATAAATAAAACATAAAATAAGATTGAGTGACTTATGTAATTCACTGGTGGAAATTTTAGATAAGCGTCTGGAGATGCTTTGTTGCTTCTGAATCTCTGCTTTCCTATTGCCTTCTTCTAACCATGCGTTACCTCCTTCCATGGCAAGCTGTAGAATCCTCTTAGTGAAAATGGTCCTCTACGGTTTCTGCATGGCTAATCAACTGTCGGATTTCTCGTCTCGGATGAAAAATACCAGGTACAGTTACCGCATGGCTAATCATCTATCAGACCGCTAGCGTCGGAATAGAATCCATTGATCCTTTTGCACACTATCACTAGCGCCCAACATTTGCAGGTTTGAAGCTCATCACAGACATCCCTTCCCGGATCCTACTCAAAATACCAAAGACAAGGTTTAGACTTTCCGGATCCCAGGAATGGCTGCCAATAATTCTAGCCTATACCACGAAGATACTAATCTCACGGACTCGGTCCGTGTATTAGATATCCAAGAGAATATACTCCGGCTGTCGTCCAATGACTATGTTGAACATCATGTAGACCGCTTTGTGGTTGTTAGGCACGCGATCTTGGCTAAGCGAGTAACGAAGATTGGGTGATTGTCACTGGTCACCCCTTCATTCTGACTTAACTGAATTAAGTACGAGAGTATATCTTGGAGAAGAAGTAGGCGTGAATTGAATAGAAAACAGTAGTAATTGCATTAATTCATGAAGAACAGCAGAGCTCCACACCTTAATCTATGGGGTGTAGAAACTCCACCGTAGAAAATACATAAGTGAAAAGAGGTCTAGGCATGGCCGAATGGCCAGCCTCTCCAAACGTGAACAATGGTCTCCAAGATCAAAGTGATCAAAAGATATTCCAAAGATGGTCAAAAAGACATAAAATAAATCTCTAAAAGTAGTTTTTATACTAAACTAGTAACATAGGGTTACAGAAAATGAGTAACTAAGTGCAGATAGTGTAGAAATCCACTTCCAGGGCCCACTTGGTGTGTTCTTGGGCTGAGCATTGAGATTTACACGTGCATAGGCTGTTCCTAGAGTTAAACGCCAGCTTTGGTGCCAGTTTGGGCATTTTACGCCAAGATGTTTTAGGCTGTCTTTGGACGCCAGTTTGGGCCATCAAATCTCGGGCAAAGTATGGACTATTAAATATTACTGGAAAGCCCAGGATGTTTACTTTCCAACGCAATTGAGAGCGTGCCAATTGGGATTCTGTAACTACAGAAAATCCATTTCGAGTGCAGTAGGGTCAGAATCCAACAGCATCTGCAGTCCTTTTTCAGCCTCTGAATCAGATTTTTGCTCAAGTCCCTCAATTTCAGCCAGAAAATACCTAAAATCATAGAAAAACACACAAACTCATAGTAAAGTCCATAAATGTGATTTTTGAATAAAAACTAATAAAAATATAATAAAAATTAACTAAAACATACTAAAAACTATGTAAAAACAATGCCAAAAAGGGTATAAATTATCCACTCATCACCATTCATGGCACCCAAGGTTGGAGACTCCTCTAGAAAGAGGTTTAGGGTTTAGGGTTTAGGGTTTAGGAAAGGCAATAACCAATCCCTCTGAATCTTAGGAGATGGAAAGATTCATTACCAAAGTCCACCAAGATCACTTCTATGTAGTAGTGGCCGAGAAGAAAGTGATCCCTAAGGTCTCTTTCATGCTCAAGAAGAATGAGTATCCGGAAATCCAAAGAGAGATCCAGAGAAGAGGTTGAGAAGTCCTAACTAATCCCATTCAGGATGTTGGGATTCTCATGGTGCAAGAGTTCTATGCTAATGCATGGGTTACTAAAAACCATAACACTAGTGTGAACCCAAATCCAAGGAATTGGATCACAATGGTCCGAGGAAGAATCTTAGATTTCAGCCTAGAAAGTGTGAGTTTGGCGTTCAACTTACCTCTATTGCAAGAAGATCCACATCCTTACACTAGGAGAGTCAACTTTGATAAGAGATTGGATCAAGTACTCTCTGATATCTGCATGGAAGGAGCACAGTGGAAAAAGGGATTCCCAAGGCAAGCCCATTGATGCACCATTATTTCGTGGTGTATTTTGTACTTAATTGAGTGAATTTTATCCACTAAACTCACACTTATTCATATATTTTGCATGCTTTACATTTTCCTTCCTAATTCTGTGCTATGATTGAAAACATGCTTCTTTGGCCTTAAAATTGTTAATTATTAATCCTCTCTCATTACCATTCGATGCTGTGATCTGTGCGTTAAGTGTTGTCAGGCTTTATGGGGCAGGAATGGCCTAGAGAATAGAAAGGAAGCTTGCAAAAATGGAATGAACACAAGAAATAAAGGAGACAACCAGCAAGGATCGACGCGTGCGCATACCTGATGCGTACGCGTGAATTGGAGTTTGCACGATGACGCGTGAGCGTACCTGACGCGTATGCGTGACCAGGATTTTTGTCAATCGATGCGTACGCATGACTGACGCGTACGGGTGACATGCGCTACCTACAGAAATCACAAAAAATGATGGGGGCAATTTTGGGCTGAGTTTGGATACAGTTTTCGGCCCAGAAACACAGACTAATGCCAGGGGACAAGCAGAGACTCAACACACAACTTTCATTCACATAATTTTAGGTTTTAGCTGTAGTTTCTAGAGAGAGAGGCTCTTTCCTCTCTCTATGTTTTAGGATTTCTCTTAGTTTTAGGTTTATTTCTTCTCAATTCCAGGTTCAATGTTCCTTTAATTTAGTTTCTCTTCTACTTTTAATTGTTCTAGCATTCTAGTTTATTTCTTTTCCTTGTTGATTACTTTATGTTGATAATTTAGTTTATGAACTCCATGTTAGATTTCATTTCTTTATTTAATGCAATTTGAGGTATTTCATATTTATGATTTTAATTTAGCTTTTTACATTCTTAGCTTGAATTGATTAATTGGAGATGCTTGAGTTATCAAACTTCTTTGTTGATTGTTAATTGAAAGTTACTGGTTGATTTGGATCCATCTAAAGCTAGTCTTTCCTTAGGAGTTGACTAGGACTTGAGGAATCAAATTGATTCGTCCACTTGACTTTCCTTTATTTAGTAAGGGTTAACTAAGTGGGAGTAATGAACAATTCTCATCACAATTGATAAGGATAACTAGGATAGGACGTCTAATTCTCATACCTTGCCAAGACCTCTTTATCATTTGATTTTTATTATCATTTACTTTTTCTTGTTTTCTTATTTCAAAAAAACCAAAAAGATACAATCTCATAACCAATAATAAATACACCTTCCGGCAATTCCTTGAGAGACGATCTGAGGTTTAAATACTTCGGTTTATTTTTATATGGTTTGCTTTAGTGACAAACAAGTTTTTGTACGAAAGGATTATTGTTGGTTTAGAAACTATACTTACAACGTGATTACTTTTGTGAAATTCTTTACTAGAAGAAATCCGTTCGTCACCCATTCAACTAAGAAGGGTTGACCTAAAACCCATAGCTAGAGGATGGTTGGAATTCATCCAAAGATCCATCATCCTTACTAGCAATCGGTCAGAAGTGACTATTGAAGAGCCATCATGATCTATTGCATTATGATTGGAACTGAAGTGGAAGTACATGAGGTGATTCCTCAAGAATTGTACAAGGTAGCTGAGAAGCCTCACACCAATGCCAGGTTGGCATTCCCACACCTCATCTGTCATCTATGCAATTCAGCTAGAATTTTCATAAATGGAGATGTCTCTATTGGGGAGGATAAGCCCATCACTAAGAAGCGGATGGAGCAAACCAGAGAGCATGCACAAGAGCCTGTGAATCCGCCTCATCATGAGATTCCTGAGATGTCTCAAGGGATGTATTTTCCTCCCCAAAGCTACTGGGATCAATGGCAAACTTCTCTTGGAGAATTAAGCACTAACATGGAGTAATTGAGGATAGAGCATCAAGGACATGCCACCACCCTCAATGAAATAAGAGAAGACCAAAGAGGCATAAGGGAAGACCAAAGGGCTATGAGGAAAGAGTAACAAAGGCAAAAGGATGACATAGAAGAGATCAAGCATCAAATTGGATCCTCAAGGAAGAGCACTAGACGCCGCCCTTAAAGGTGGATTCGTTCTCTTTTACACCCCTTTCCTATTTTTTTTCTATTTTCTATCTATTTATTTATCTGTTTTCTTGTTCTAGTTGCATGATCATTTTGCATTGATGTCTTTAAGTTGTAAAATATTCCATATATCTCTCACCTTGCTTAAATAAAACTTTCTATAAAGAATTGAGAGATGCATGAATTTCAAGTTTAAAATAAGAGTAGTTCAATTATGTTGATGTGATGTCATTTGCTTTAGTTTTCTGAATGTATGATTAAACAGTGCATATTTGAAGTTAAAATTTTAGAATGTTGGCTCTTGAAAGAATAAGAAAAAAGAAAAAATATTATTGATAATCTAAAAAACTTGAAAATTGATTCTTGAAGCAAGAAAAAGCAGCAAAAGAAAAAGCATGTTGCAAAAGAAAAAAAATTATATGCATACAAAAAAGAAAGAAAAATGGCAAAAAAATAATAATAAAAAGCAGAAAAATCCATTACTGTCCAAAAATGCAGGAAAAGGAGGGTAGATTGAAAAAGTGAGTAACCCTTTAATGGATAGGAGGGCCCAAAGGAATAAAATTCTGGCCTAAGCGGCTAAACCAAGCTGTCCCTAACCATGTGCTTGTAGCGTGAAGGTGTCAAGTGAAAAGCTTGAGACTGAGTGGTTAAAGTCGTGGTCCAAAGTAAAAAGAGTGTGCTTAAGAACTCTGGACACCTCTATCTGGGGACTCTAGAAAAGCTTAGTCACAATCTGAAAAGGTTCACCCAGTTAAAGTGTCTGTGGCATTATTGTATCCGGTGGTAATACTGGAAAACAAGGTGCTTAGGGTCATGACCAAGACTCTGAAAGCTGTGTTCAAGAATCAAAATAAGTTTAACTAGAAAAGTCAATAATATCATCTGGATTCTAAGTTCCTAAAGATGCCAACATCTCTGAGTTTCAATGGATAGTGAGATGCCAAAACTATTCAGAAGCAAAAAGTTGCTAAGTCCTGCTCATCTGATTGTAACTAAGCTTCATTTGAAACTTTGAAATTTATTGTATCTTAATTTTCTTTTTATCCTACTGTGTTTTTAGTTTCTTGGGGACAAGCAAGAGTTTAAGTTTGGTGTTGTGATGAGCGCATATTTTATACGCTTTTTGGCATCACTTTCATATAGTTTTTAGTAGTTTTTATTTAGCTTTTATTAAGTTTTTATAGGTTTTAGTGTTAAATTTACATTTTTGAATTATACTATGAGTTTTTATGTTTTTGTACAATTTCAGGTATTTCTGGCTGAAATTGAGGAGCTGGAGCAAGAGTCTGATTCAGAGATAGAGAAAGCACTGTAGATGCTGTCCGGATCTGACCTACCTACACTCGGAAGAGATTTTATGGAGCTACAAAAGTCTAAATGGAGCGTTCTCAATGGCTATGGAAAGTTGACCTCCAGAGCTTTCCAGAAATATATAATAGTTTATACTTTACTTCGGATTAGAAGGCCCAAAACTGGCGTCCAACGCCAGCTACTTGCTCCCTTCCAGGTGTCCAGCGCCCAAAGAGTAGAGACCAATGTACAAACGCCCAAAGAGGACCCCCTAGCTGGCGTTCCATGCCCAAGAGACCTCATAGCACGTGGATCTCATCAAGCTCAGCCCAAACACTCACTAAGTAGGCCCCAGAAGTGAATTTTAGCACTAGATAGACTGTTTTACCCTTACTAGTCATTTATTTAGTATTTAAGGGATTATGTTTATGTAATTCGACCTTTGATCACATTCTTAGACACCATTCAACATTATACACGTTTTACTATCAGTATGAGTTTTTAAACCTCCTAGGTTGAGGGGAGGAGCCCTGCTGAGTCCTATGAATTAATAAAAGTACTATTGTTTCTTCTTCGATCCGTGTTTGATCTATCTCTAAGATGTATAATCCGATCTTCATCATGGTGAATAGGATGATCTAACCAATTAGCTATGTTCATCACATTAAGATGAACGTGCCTGACAAACACCTGCGTCTACTTGGGTTCGTGTGAATACGTGACTCGAAAGCACGAGCCAACAACTATGTTTATGCATCTCTCAGACGGCTAATCCACAACTTCGTTGGGGACTTCTCGAGACACCAGTTCAGCCGATTTCCAAGGAGATTAGGGTCTCCGTGGTATATGCTAAAATCTTAAGAAGCAGCATCGTCTGATCCAGAAGATTCGACCTTGTCTGTGGCGTTTTGAGTAGGATCGCCAAGAGAATGGACTGCTATGCGCTTCACCCTTTGTCAGATTAGATGACCACGGCCAATGGCGTTTAATCTATAGCAGAGGAGATCAATGACCACGGCCCATGGCATTGATCACATATAGCCTGCCATAGAAGAAGATCATTCACAAGCAAAGAAGACAGTAGTACTGGAGTTAATTCAGAAAGACAAAGAAATTTCAATCCTTAACCCTATTCCTATCAGTATTTTCTACCTCTTTTTCTTTATTCCTCCATTAAATAGTTTCTCTTTATGAATGAAAACATATAAACCTTCTTATCTACCTGACTAAGACCTGCAAGATAACCATAGCTTGCTTCAAACAACAATCCTCGTGGGATCGATCCTAACTCGCTCAGGTATTACTTAGACGACCCAGTTCACTTGCTGGTACAATAGTACGAAAGTGTAGGGATTCGTTCTACCATGAACCCTAGTATTGATTTGTGATAAATTGTATGAACTAGATTGAATTTCTTGTTGATTGGAGTTAAATTGGTGAATTGGAGTACTTGGAATAAAGCTTTAGTGGCTGAAACTTATTGGATTTGATTGGGAATCTTGGAAGCTTGAATTGTGGTGTTTTGAGCTTGGGAGAAATCGGCCAAGCTATGATTTTGATTTCTGGTAGATAATATATAATGTGTGAAACTTAGGCTAGTTGCCCTTGAGATAGGTTTGAATGGTATGAATTGGTTGATTGATGTGGTTAGTAAATGAATATATGTATATGTATATGTATGTATGATCTATTTGGTGGTAAAATTATGGAATTGAGTTAGTGGTGGATTGTTGATATTGATTTTTTTATGAGAATTGAATTGGAAAATTGGATTGAATTGGAGTATGGTTTTGGTCATGGTTTGCTTGATAATGAATGTGATAAATGAATTGGAATTGGTTAGATTAGGCTTGTAATAGTTAAGAATTGACGAATGAATGTTTGGAAGGCTTAAAAAAAATGGTAAGGGAGTAGTTTTGATTGATTTAAATTGTTGAATTGGTTAAAAATGAGTGTTTGCGTAATTAGATAAAACTTGGATCTCGGATCCTCAAATTTTGTGGAAGTTGTCTTAATTAAAACTTGGGTCTGAGTAGTTTATAATGTTTGAAGAACGGACGAAAAATGATTTTCAATGAAAAACTTATGCGCGTTTGAAGTTTAGGGTTAAAAACTAAATTCTGCAGAAGTTGTAGAAAATTGAAGTCATGTGTACGCATGATGTATGTTACAGAAGTGAAAGAGCCTTGTGCGCGTGTTGTGCACATACCATGCGTATGTACAAAAAACAAGGTCATGCGTATGCATGACCCATGTGCACTCACAACTTGCCTTTCAGAGATGAACCTTTTTCGTTCGTGTTTCGCGTGTACGTACAAAAAGGGGTTCATGCGTACGCACTAGCCATGCATACACACGAATATCCTGTTTTTCAAGAAATGCTGTTTTCAACTGTTTTAGCCTATCCAGCCTGCTTTTTCACCTCTGTAACCCTTGTTTAAGGTTGATAGCTAGTTTTTAGGCTTCGGAATAAGAGCGAACATATAAAGGGAGTTAAATTGATATTGAAGGAGATTTGCAAAGTGAATAATTGAATTAATGAGGCATTGATAATGCCGAATGAGATATGATTGATGGCGATGATGATATTGATGAAATATAATCTAAAAATCTAAATGGCATGTGCATTTAAATATCTAAGATACGAGTTTTCTTGGGTAGATGCAGTGGCTTGCCCCCACTTGCACCAGGTCAAGACTCGATACTATGTTGACCTTTCGTTGCAAGATGTGTCCGGATACTTTAACTTTCCGGATAATTCCCCCAATGAGATGATGAATGGATGAATATGTATGTGAATAACTCTTGGGGATGTGCGCACGTAGGGTGTAACGACCCAACTTTCGGTACGTCATGATCGTACCAAAAGTAAGGCGTTACTAACCTGTTTTCCTTATTAACTATTTAATATTGAGCCTTTAGTGCGATATCACGTTTCAATATTTAAGAAAATGCCAGATAATTTTGTTTTTATTTATCAAAATCATATGTCAAAGTTCACCAAGTAATGATAATCACATAATTACTAATAATAGTAAATCGTATACAAGTAAATCAAAATAAAACTTAGATACAGCTCCTATCCCTCTGTATAAAGTAAAAATCTTAAGCAACAAGTGAGGGAACTCTATGAAAGTAACTTACTTCATAAATAAAGTCAAATAATCACCCGCAGCTTCAAACTGAGTCTTCGAATTTGTGTCACTGAAAGGGTGGAAGATTTTGGAGTGAGAACAAACCACATGTTCTCAGTAGGGAAGAGAATACCATCAAAGCAAAGAAGTACTTGCAAATAGAATTAATTTCCTTATAAAAATAGTTCATCCATAAAATAGCCTTTTGAAAAAGTTTTATGTAAAAACTTATTTTAAAAAGTCGTAAAGAAATTCCTTTAATTTTCAAATCAGTAAGGTAAAAGTTTAAAGAAAAGAAAAGGACCAAAGATGTGTCAAAGGACTTTCTACCCATCAACTTACTTCACTCATTCTCATCTAACTAATACATAAATTAGAATGATAAGACAACACCTAGTCCATTCTACCTCAACTTCCATCACCACAGATCAGAAACCACCATCATCACGCCTCCACCAAAGAGAGTCTCTCAGATAAGCATACACATACAAATCAAATAAAGAAATCACAAATAGATCACAGATATAGCAAGTAGAACAAGTAGCAAATAGACACGTTTAATCATTTAGGCAAACAAGATAATGCACACTCAAGCAAAACATACAAATGCATATGATGTAAGCATGTCCTATGGCTGATGAGTCTCATATGTCGGTTATACAGCCAACCCGACATGTCCTGGTAGCTAACCAATGGATAGTCCCTCTATGCGCGCATCCCCAAGCTCAAAAATAATATCCATGGAGTCAAACTCCAAGCTCAAATATAATATTCCATGGAGTTAAACTCAAAGCTCAATAATATAATATTTCATATATTTACGCATACCCATGGGGGAACCCGGGGAGTTAAAGTGCCCGGTCACATCTTGTGATGGAGGGTCAACAGAGTATTAAGTCTCAACCTGGAGCGAGTGGTGGAAAGCCACTGCATCTACCCAGGAAAACTTGTGTCTCAGATAATTCAAATAAATAAGTGATGAGCAGATAATTTATACGCTTTTTGGCATTATTTTTACATAGTTTTTAGTATGATTTAGTTAGTTTTTAGTATATTTTTATTAGTTTTTAATTAAAATTCACATTTCTGGACTTTACTATAAGTTTGTGTGTTTTTCTGTGATTTCAGGTATTTTCTGGCTGAAATTGAGGGACCTGAGCAAAAATCAGATTCAGAGGTTGAAGAAGGACTGCAGATGCTGTTGGATTCTGACCTCCCTACACTCAAAGTGGATTTTCTGAAGCTACAGAACTCCAAATGGCGTGCTCTCAATTGCGTTGGAAAGCAGACATCTAGGGCTTTCCAGAAATATATAATAGTTCATATTTTTCCCGAGTTTAGATGACGCAAACTGGCGTTGAATGCCAGTTCTATACTGGATTCTAGAGTTAAACGCTAGAAACAGGTTACAAACTGGCGTTCAACTCCAAGAGAAGCCTCTACACGTGTAAAGCTTAATGCTCAGTCCAAGCACACACCAAGTGGGTCCCAGAAGTGGATTTCTGCATCATTTACTCATTTCTATAAACCCTAGTAACTAGTTAGTATAAATAGGAATTTTTTCTATTGTATTTACATCTTTGGATTATCTTTTGATCTTTAGATCACGTTTGGGGGCTGGCCATTCGGCCATGCCTGGACCTTCATCACTTATGTATTTTCAACGGTAGAGTTTCTACACACCAGAGATTAAGGTGTGGAGCTCTGCTGTTCCTCATGAATTAATGCAAAGTACTACTATTTTTCTATTCAATTCAAGCTTATTCCTATTCTAAGATATCCATTCGCACCCAAGAACATGATGAATGTGATGATTATGTGACGCTCATCATCATTCTCACCTATGAACGCGTGCCTGACAAACACTTCCGTTCTACATGCAAACAAGCTAGAATGAGTATCTCTTAGATATCTAATACAGAGGACCGAGTCCGAGATATTAGAGTCTTCGTGGTATAAGTTAGAACCCATGGATGGCCATTCTTGAGATCTAAAAAGTCTAAACCTTGTCTGTGGTATTCCGAGTAGGATCTGGGAAGGGATGGTTGTGACGAGCTTCAAACTCGCGAGTGCTGGGCGTAGTGACAGACGCAAAAGGATAGTAAATCCTATTCCAGTATGATCGAGAACCGACAGATGATTAGCCATGCAGTGACAGCGCATTGGACCATTTTCATAGAGAGGATGGGATGTAGCCATTGACAACGGTGATGCCCTACATAAAGCTTGCCGTGGAAGGGAGTAGGAATGATTGGATGAAGACAGCAGGAAAGCAGAGGTTCAGAGGAACGAAAGCATCTCTATATGCTTATCTGAAATTCTCACCAATGAATTACATAAGTATCTCTATCCTAGTTTATGTTTTATTTATCTTTTAATTATTAAAACTCTATAACCTTTTGAATCCGCCTGACTGAGATTTACAAGGTGACCATAGCTTGCTTCAAGCCAACAATCTCCGTGGGATCGATCCTTACTCATGTAAGGTTTATTACTTGGACGACCCAGTGCACTTGCTGGTTAGTTGTATCGAAATTGTGAAGAGAACTAAAATTATGAACGTGCGTATTAAGTTTTTAGCGCCGTTACCAAGGAATGAACAATCACGATTTCGTGCACCAATAAGACATGTGAATATTTCAATCATAATTCATCAATATCCACGTTATTCTCAATCATGTCTCATTCATCACAAATCTTGTCATCGATTACATAACCATTATCATCAACTACAGTCATCACCCCACATCACTATAATTAATCAAAATCATCACCATACCTCAATCATACTTAATCATTATCCTCTCCCAACCTCGAAATTATTATCCGACCTTAACCAAAACCAGTTGTCACTAAATCACATCTCAATTTCAAGTATAACCTTCAAACAACTCACTAAACTTGCCTCCAAATCAAAACCACACTTTTATCACCATACTCCTTAAAATAACTGATAAACCCCAATTTTATGGTTTATCTTGTGCTTAATTTAGGGAATTTTATCAACTTATCTCACATTTATTCAATGAAATAGCATGGCTTTGTAATTCTCCCTAATTTTGTGCTTAAGTGTGAAAACATGCTTTTTAGGCCTTAAAATAGCTAAATTTAATTCACCTTAATTTCATTCAATGCCTTGATATGTATGTTGAGTGATTTCAGATTCATAAGGCAAGTATTGGATGGAAGAGGTGAAGAGAAAAATATGCAAGATAGAGAATTCATGGAAAAATAAGGATTTGGAGTGCTTAGAGTGACGTGCACGTGTGACAGATGCGCATGCGTGAAGAGGAGGTCGTCCACGCGTACGCGTGACAAGAAAAAGCCAGACGATGCATATGCGTGACCCATGCGTACGCGTCACAATCAGCACGTGACCTCATTAAAGTGAAAACGCCGGGGGCAATTTCTGAGCTGCCCAGGCCCAAATCCAACTCATTTCTGAGGCTATTTCATGCAGAATTCAAGAGGGAACAAGGGGGGAGCAATTAGTTAGCTTAGCATCATGTTGTAGGTAGTTTTCTAGAGAGAGAAGCTCCCTCTTCTCTCTAGAATTAGGTTAGAATTAGCTTAATTTCTCTTAGATCTAGGTTTAATTTCTTGTTTTCATCTTGTTTTCCTTTCAATTTCTTGTTATTACATCTTTGCTCTCTTAGTTCTCTTGTTAATTTTTCTTTTATGTCATTTTTATGTTCATAAACTTTTGATTGGGTTTGGATTTCCTTTTAATGCAATTCATGTTTATGTTCCTTTATTATTTAATTGGGTTGTTGTTATTGTTTCTTTGCATTTGGGTAGTTGTAGATTTTATTATTTCTTGCAATTTATGATGCTTTCCTTTTATGCCTTCCAAGTGTTTGACAAAAGACTTGGTTGGATGTTAGAGTAGCTTTTTGAGCATTCTTGGCTTGGAAAGAGAAATTAGGCAATCTTGAGTCATTAATACCCAACTTAGGTTGGTGATCTTGAGTTGTTAGTTAATATTGTTTCTATTGATGCTAATCTTTTGATAATTCAATTAGTAAGTTGATTAGGACTTTTGGATTGAGATTAACTAGTCTTATTAGACTTTCTTCGAGTGTTGGAGATGACATTGTACCTTCTCTCGTTGGAGATGACTTAATAGGATATATTCTTGATAATTATTGTGATATGATTAGTGACTAGGATAGAAAGCCTATATTCTCAATCCTTGCCATGAATGTCTCTCTTTAGTATTTTCTTTTTTTAGTTGGTTGCTTTACATTTCTTGTCTTTTATTTTCTTGCCCTTTTATCAACCAACCCACCCCTTGGATACCATAACCAATAATATGCATACCTCACTGCAATTCCTTGAGAAGACAACTCGGGACTAATGCTCTCGGTTATTTTTATTGGGTTGACCTTGTGACAACCAAAATTAAACTTTGATTTGAGGATCGATTATCGGTTTGGACTATGCTCACAACGAAATTATTTTGTTAAATTCCGAACTGGTATAAATCCTCCTTTCAAGTTTTTGGCGCTGTTGCCGGGGAATTGCAATGTGTGCCCGTTATTGGTTATTGTATATATGTTAACATTGTGAATAGCTTGATTTTGGTTTGTTTGCTAGTTTTTGTTAGTTGTAGCATCTTATTTTTCTTGTTTCTTGTTAGTTTTTGTTTTCATTTTCTCTTGCTACTATGAATTCTCATCCCTTTGGCTATGAGTTTGGTTCAAATTACGTTGTAGAAAATGGGAACTACAATGACAACATGCATCAAGGATGGAACAATCAAAGATGGGAGGAGCCTCAAGGAATTGATCACTCTTCTTGGCAACAAACTCCTAATACATATCGACCTAACGGATGTGGTGATCCTCATTGTGGTTGTCAACAACCACCACCATATGCCTATGAACCACCTCCTCAATATAGTTTTGAACCACCATACTCACAAGCCCCCTACCCCCAAACACCTCCATATGACCCTAATCCTTATCCACCATACCAACTACCTCATGAGCCATATGAACCATACATAGAACCACAACAATTCTAACACAATTACTCTCAAGAACCATCTTAATATACACCATCTCCATACCCTTACTAAGATGAACCACCTTCCAATTTTCACCCTTTTCCTCAAACAATGAACTCTCTCTTCCACCACCACTTTCATTGGACCAATCTCTCCAACCCCTAATGCAAGAACAACAAGAACTTCTAACTCGTTGCCAAAAGCAAAGGGAAGCTGTGGCTAGCTTAACTGAAGTGATGAGCCAACTGGCATCATTGTGCTCAACTATCCAAGACACCCTTATTGTTAAATGTGGGGGATTAGTTGAGGAGCACAATCAGAAGGAGAATTTGGAGCTTCAAGGTGAAGAAGAGAAGTTGAAGCAAAAATCACAACAAGAGGAGGAAGTAGAGATAATTGAGCCGGAAGGAGTGGTTGAAAATTTAGGAGATGTTGAGAGTCCATGGGAATGTAGAATTATAGAGCCCTCTTCCAAGAAGCTTGACATTGATGTTGAGGAGGGTGTACAACCTCCAAAGCATATCATGGTTGAAGACTTTGAAGAGGTTGATCAAGAGATGGATGAAATCATTGATGAATTCTTATCTACAATTGAATCCTCTCCCATTGGACTCGACATAGAGATCAAAGAAGAAGATATACAATCTCCAAAATCCTTGGTAAATGATAAAGAGAAAATTGAATCGGAAGGAAGCTACCAAGAGGAAGGTTTTGAAGAAGTTGTCAAGCAAGAGGAAGAGGTGGAAGTTGAAGAAGTTTGCCTAGAAGTGGAGGTAAATCAAGAAGAGCATAAGGGAGTGGAGCTTGCAAGATCATTGGAGACACCTCTCCCCAAGCCATCATTATCCATCCTTTCATTCAAGTGGGTAAATCTCTTATCTCTAAGCTTTATTATCCCACTTGAATATGGTTTGCTTGAGACGGATGGGCAACTTAGAGCTCTTTGTGGCTATAAGAGCAAAAGGGAGATGGTTAGTAGTTGGAAACACCACTCGATGTTCATGATGGTTGCATGTTCAAAGTTTGATTGCAAGGTTTGGTGTAGAGCTAGATTGCTTGGGCCTAGGAAGATGTTTGGAAGATTAAATGAGAATTTGGATTGCTTGCCACCCAGATGGAATCATGATGATCAACTTGAAGACGGGTGTGAAAACAAAGTGTAGGATCCCGGATTACAAGAAGAGGATCACTTTTGGGAGCTCATGGTTTGTGAAGAACTCCATCAAAGCTTGATACAAATGACTTGGAATGATGGAGCTTATTGGAGATTCAAGCATTGGTGGATGTTCAAGGATGAATTCAAGCACAAGCTGCTTTGATGAGAGCTCCACATAAGTCCAACTTAAGGACAATAAATAAAAGTGCTAGGTGGGAGACACCCCACCATGGTAACATCTTTTCATTTTTCCTTTTTGTAAATATTGGTAAAATAAGTTTAATTTTATGTTTAGTTTAGTTTGTTGAATTTATTTGGGAGTCTAGTATGTTAAATAAGGTTTTATGATGTTTTGGTAGCTATTTGGAGGTTTGGAATGCTTGGTTTGGTGCAAGAACTTGAAAAATTTTTGAAAAAAACAGAGCACCATGCCACGCATACGCGTCACCCACGCGTACGCGTCACCCACGCGTACGCGTCACCCACGTGTACGCGTGACTCCGAGTTTTTCAACCACCCACGCGTACGCCTCATCCACGCATACGCGTGACATCCAAATTTTTTCAGGGCCAGTACAAAAACCAGAGAGTTGCGCGTGGAGTGTGCTGAAATTGTGCCTCTGGCATAATTTTCACCCACGCGTACGCGTAACCCACACGTACGCGTCACTTATCTCTCTCTTCACTCACGCGTGCGCATCGCCGATGCGTACGCGTGACATGATGCGTACGTGTGACACCACTGCCCTGTTTCACCCACTTTCTTTTCTCCTCTTCTTTCCATTCCTTTCCTTCTCCTCTCTTCTCTTCTTTTCTTTCCACCCTTCAAACATCATCCAACACTACCAATCACCATCTACCATCATTTTCTTTAGTTTGTTAGTTGTTAGTTAGTTAGTTAGTTAGTTAGTTATTTAGTTAGTTTAATTTTTGTTTAATTTTTGTTTTCATGATAAGTATTGGATTATTAATTTTGTTTGTTGTTTATTGCTGCTTAACATTACTTGGATGCTATTTTAGCATAACTGTTTTTGATATTTGATAAACCCCATTTTTAGGGTTTATCTTGTGCTTAATTTGGGGGATTTTATGACCTTTTTCTCACATTTATTCAATAAAATACTATGGTTTCATGATTGTCTCCTACTTTGTACTTAAGTGTGAAAACATGCTTTTTAGGCCCTTAATTGGTTGATCTTTATTCATCTTTGATTCCACTAGATGCCTTGATATGTTTGTTAGTGATTTCAGGTTGAAAAGGCTAGGAATGGATCAAAGGAGTGGAGAGAAAAGCATGCAAAGTAGAGAATTTATGGAAAAGAAATGATTTGGGATGAGATCAACGACGCGCACGCACAGAAGACGTGCACGCGTGGATTGTGAGGTCGCATGGCGACGCGTACGCATCGATACTCGCACGTGACTCACTTAAAGGCAATCCGCTGGGGGCAATTTCTGGGCTTTCCAGGCCCAAATCCAACTCACCTCTGATGCTATTTAACCCAAGGAATGAAGAGGAATTAACAAGCTAGTTACCATTAGTTTTAGTTTAGTTTAGTTTTGGAGGGAAAGTTAGTTTTTAGAGAGAGAAGCTCTCTCTTCTCTCTAGGTTAGATCTAGATTAGAATTTCTTAGATCTAGGTTTAATTCATGATTTGATTTACTATTCCTTTGCAATTTCTTCTTCTTCTTCTTCTACCTTTCCTCTCTCTAGTTTAGTATTTAATTCTTGTAATTCTCTACTTTTGTGTTGATGCACTTTTGTTTCTTCTATTTCTCTTTTAATGCAATTTATGATTCATGCTCCTTTATTGTTTAATTGCTTTGTTGTTGTTTAATTCATTTTACTTTCCTTTTATGCCTTCCAAATATTTGATGAAATGCTTGGTTAGATTTTAGTATAGATTTTCTCCTCTTGGCCTAGGTAGAGTATGTAGTGACTCTTGAGTTATCTAATGATTTTGTTGATTGATGATTAGAAGTTGCTAGTTGATTTGAATGCCTCTAAAGCTAGTCTTTCCTTTGGAGTTAAGTAGGACTTGAGGAATCAAATTGATTTATCCACTTGACTTTCCTCCATAGTTAGAGGTTAACTAAGTGGGAGCAATGAACAATTGTTGTCACAATTGATAAGGATAGCTAGGATAGAACTTCTAGTTCTCATACCTTGTCAAGAGCTTTTCTAGTTGTTAGTTTATTTCCTTTGCCATTTACATTTCTTGTCTCTTAATTCAAAAAACCCCAAAACACACATCTAACCAATAACATGAACACTTTATTACAATTCCTAGGGAGAATGACTCGAGGTTTAAATACTTCGGTTTATAATTTTAGGGGTTTGTACTTGTGACAAACAATCTTTTGTTTGAAAGGATTATTTGTTGGTTTAGAAACTATATTGCAACGAGATTTCATTTGTGAAATTCTTTACCATCAATAATCCATTCATCAAAATGGCACCGTTGCTGGGGAATTGCAATGGTGCTATGTTATTGGTTATTGTATATATGTGAATATTGTGAATATGCTTGCCTTTTGTCTCTTTGTTAGTTTTTGTTAGTTTTCTTTGCTTCTTATTTGATTTTTTTGTTTTCATTTGCTCTTCCTATCATGAATTCTCACTTTGGCTATGAGTTTGGTTCTAACTATGTTGTAGGAAATGGAAGCTTCAATGAGGATGTGTATCAAGGATGGGACAATCAAAGGTGGGAAGAGCCATATGCATATGATCAATCTTCATGGCAACAACCTCCACCAATACACTATGAACAAGAGCCATTCTATGATGCATACCAATCAAATGGCTATGGTGAATCCCCTTGTGACTTTTAAGAACCACCACCAGATGCCTATGAGCCATATCCTCAACATAACCCTCAACCATACTCACAAGCTCCTTCCCACCAACCACCTTCATATGGCCTTGACCCATATCCACCATACCAACCACCTTTTGAACCATATGAGCCATACATGGAACCAGAATTCCAACCTTAATACTTCCAAGAACCGCTCCCTCTATATTATGACCAAGATGAACCACCTCCAATGTGTGTGAATTTTCAACCTCAAGATGAGTTCTACCTTCCTCCACCACCCTCCATGGAAGAATGTCCATCTTTCAAGGAAGCAATGGATCGGCTTCAAGCAATCGTCCGTCAAAAGTTAGATGCATGGGACTCACACCACATGTCCACGGATGATTGCGGAAGAGCAATCGAAGAGGAAAGTACGAAGGGGATTGTAGAATCTCAACTTGAGAACAATGGATTGGAGTATGTTGGGCAACAAGTAGAACAAATAGAGAGCATAGAACTACCACATACTTATTATGATGAACCACCTTCCTACTATGAATCCTTCCCCCAAGATAATGAACCCTTCCATCCACCTCAACCTCCAATGGATGACATCCTTGGTGTTCTTCTTCAAGGACAAGAGGAGATAAAAAGATATGTACAACAATTCACGGCCGCCTTAGATGAGGTAGCAAACCGATTAACCTCCCAATGCTTGAATCCTCAAGAGCCTAGCATGAAGGAGAGATTGGATACTCCGGTGAGAAATGAGGGAAGTTGCTTTGTATTGGAACAATTGGAGGAAGCTACAATTGTTGAAGAAAAGGAAGAAGTGGTCGAAGACTTAGGAGATGCGGAACCACCTTGGGAATCTAGAATTGAAGAAAACCCCTCCAAGAAGACTGAATTTGATGCTAAGGAGGAATGTGCACAACCTCCAAGGCATATCCCATATGAAGACTTGGATGGGAGAGAGCAAGAATTGAGCTCCCTTGGTGATGGAGATCAAGCATCAAGTCTTAATGGTGAAGAATCCTTTGAGCATGAAGAGCCTTCCCCCGGTGGATTTGAAAGCGTTATGGAGGTAAATTTCTCTCATCCTCCCATTTATGAATTGAGTAAGGGAAAAGAGTTAGATAAAATTGTTGAACAAAGGATTGAAATTGAGAAACCTTGTGAGGAGGTGGAGATCCTTAGAAAAAGGAGGCTAGGATACGCTTTGTCAAGATCCTTGGAAGTTTCTTTGCCTAGGTTGTCATCTACTTCTACACTTGAGTGGGTAAAATTCATCTCTATTGGTTTTATGGTCCCACTTGAGTATGGCTTGCTTGAAACGGATGGTCAACTTAGGAAACTTTGTAGGATGAAGCATAAGAGAAGGATGTTTCGTGGTTGGCGTTGCAAATTGATGAGCGGATAATTTATACGCTTTTTGGCATTATTTTTAGGTAGTTTTTAGTATGTTTTAGTTATTTTTATTATATTTTTATTAGTTTTTATGAAAAAATCACATTTCTGGACTTTACTATGAGTTTATATGTTTTTCTGTAATTTCAGTTTTTTTCTGGCTGAAATTGAGGGACTTGAGCAAAAATCTGATTCAGAGGCTGAGAAAGGACTGCAGATGCAGATGGATTCTGACCTCTCTGCACTCAAACATGTTTTTCTAGAGCTAAAGAAGTCCAATTGGTGCTTTCTCAATTGGGCTGGAAATCTAACATCTTGGGCTTTCCAGCAATATATAATAGTCCATACTTTGCCCGAGATTTGATGGCGTAAAACGCCGGAACTGGCACCAGAACTGGAGTTAAATGCCCAAACTGGCATCCAAGCTGACGTTTAACTCCAGAAAAGGCCTATGCACGTGTAAAGCTCAATGCTCTGCCCAAGCACACACCAAGTGGGCCCAGGAAGTGGATTTCTGCACTCTCTGCACTTAGTTACTCAATTTCTGTAATCCTTAGTAACTAGTTTAGTATAAATACTAGTCTTTCCTATTGTATTAGGACCTTTTATCATCTTATGCCATTGTTCACATTTGGGAGGCTGGCCATTCGGCCATGCCTAGACCTTTTTCTCTTATGTATTTTCCAACGGTGGAGTTTTTACACCTCATAGATTAAGGTGCGGAGCTCTACTGTTCTTCATGAATTAATGTAAGTACTATTGTTTCTCTTTCAATTCACGCTTACTTCTTCTCCAAGATATACTCTCGTACTTAATTCAGTTAAGTCAGAATGAAGGGGTGACCCGTGACAATCACCCACTATCTTCGTTACTCGCTTAGCCAAGATCCGCGTGCCTGACAACCACAAGCGGTCTACATGATGTTCAACGTAGTCATTGGACGACAGTCAGAGTATAGTCTCTTAGGTCTCTGATCCACGGATTTGAATTGCCTCTCCCGATAACAGAGCATTTGAATCCGTGAGATTAGAACCTTCGTGGTAGAGGCTAGAACCAATTGGCAGCATTTCTGAGATCCGGAAAGTCTAAACCTTGTCTGTGGTATTTCGAGTAGGATGTGGGACTGGATGACTGTGATGAGCTTCAAACTTACGAATGTTGGGCACAGTGACAGTGTGCAAAAGGATAGAGAGATCCTTTTCCGACATAAGTGAGAACCGATAGATGATTAGCCGTGCGGTAGCTGTGCCCGGTATTTTTCATCCGAGACGAGAGATCCGACAGTTGATTAGCCCTACAGAAACCGTACCTGGACCATTTTCACTGAGAGGACGGATGGTAGCCATTGACAATGGTGATCCACCAACATACAGCTTGCCATGGAAGGGAGCACGCATGATTGGATGAATACAATAGGAAAGCAGAGGTTCAGAAGCAACAAAGCATCTCCAAACGCTTATCTGAAACTCCCACCAATGAATTACATAAGTATCTTTATTTTAATTTACGTTTTATTTATCTTTCAATTATCAAAACTCATAACCAATTGAATTCGCTGACTAAGATTTACAGGATGACCATAGCTTGCTTCAAGCCAGCAATCTCCGTGGGATCGACCCTTACTTGCGTAAGGTTTTATTACTTGGACGACCCAGTGCACTTGCTGGTTAGTTGTACCGGAGTTGTGAAAAGTGTGATCACAATTCCGTGCACCAATTTTTTGGCGCCGTTGCTGGGGATTGTTCGAGTTTGGACAATTGACAGTTCATCTTGTTGCTTAGATTAGGTAACCTTCTTTCTTGTTTCAACCTTTATTTTCTTTTCAAAAAGTTTTTAAAAATATTTCAAATAAAAAAAGTGTTTTAAAAAAAATGTTCTTCAGAATTTTTAAGAATGAATTCCACCTTAGAGCTCTGGTGCACGAAATTGTGATCATCAACAATGGCGCCAAAGACTTGGTGCTCTCAAACGTGAATCACACTTTGTCACAACTTTGCACAACTAACCAGTAAGTGCACTGGGTCGTCCAAGTAATAAACCTTACGTGAGTAAGGGTCGATCCCACGGAGATTGTCGGCTTGAAGCAAGCTATAGTCACCTTGTAAATCTCAGTCAGGTGGATTCAAATGGTTATGGAGTTTTAATAATTAAAAGATAAATAAAACGTAAAATAAAGATAGAGGTACTTATGTAAGTCATTGGTGAGAATTTCAGATAAGCGTATAGAGATGCTTTCGTTCCTCCTAAACCTCTGCTTTTCTGCTGTCTTCATCCAATCATTCCTACTCCCTTCCATGGCAAGCTTATGCAGGGCATCACCGTTGTCAATGGCTACATCCCGTCCTCTCAGTGAAAATGGTCCAAAATGAGCTGTCACCGCACGGCTATTCATCTGTCGGTTCTCGATCATACTGGAATAGGATTCAGTCATCCTTTTGCGTCTGTCACTACGCCCAGCACTCGCGAGTTTAAAGCTCGTCACAGCCATCCCTTCCCGGATCCTACTCGGAATACCACAGACAAGGTTTAGACTTTCCGGATCTCAAGAATGGCCGCCAATAATTCTAGCCTATACCACGAAGACTCTGATCTCATGGAATGGAAGGCTCGGTTGTCAGGCGAGGCAACCATGCGTCATGAACCAGAAGGCTAAGAGATATGCACTTAAGCGATTACAAGTAGAACGGAGGTGGTTGTCAGGCACGCGTTCATGGGTGAGAATGATGATGAGTGTCACGGATCATCACCCTCCTCAGGTTGAAGAGCAAGTGTATATCTTAGATAAGAAATAGGCTTGAGTTGAATAGAAAAACAATAGTACTTTGCATTAATTCATGAGGAACAGCAGAGCTCCACACCTTAATCTATGGTGTGTAGAAACTCTACCGTTGAAAATACATAAGAACAAGGTCCAGGCATGGCCAAATGGCCAGCCCCAAAGGTCTAGGAACTAAACGTCCAAAAGATGTAAAGATAATAGTAGAAAGTTCTATTTATACTAAACTAGTTACTAGGGTTTACAGAAATGAGTAAATGATGCAGAAATCCACTTCCAGGCCCACTTGGTGTGTGCTTGGGCTGAACATTGAAGCTTTCACATGCAGAGGTCTTCCTTGGAGTTAAATGCCAGTTTGTAACCTGTTTCTGGCGTTTAACTCTGCTTTGCAACCTGTTTCTGGCGTTTAACTCCAGAATAGGGCAGAGAGCTGGCGTTGAACGCCAGTTTGCGTCGTCTAAACTCGGGCAAAGTATGGACTATTATATATTGCTGGAAAGCCCTGGATGTCTACCTTCCAACGTAATTGAGAGCGCGCCATTTGAACTTCTGTAGCTCCAGAAAATCCACTTGAGTGCAGGGAGGTCAGAATCCAACAGCATCTGCAATCCTTCTTCAACCTCTGAATCTGATTTTTGCTCAAGTCCCTCAATTTCAGCCAGAAATTACCTGAAATCACAGAAAAACACACAAACTCATAGTAAAGTCCAGAAATGTTATTTTTATTTAAAAACTAATAAAAATATATTAAAAACTAACTAAATCATATTGAAAACTATGTAAAAATAATGCCAAAAAGCGTATAAATTATCCGCTCATCACAACACCAAACTTAAATTGTTACTTGTCCCCAAGCAACTGAAAATGAAATAGGATAAAAAGAAGAGAATATATTATAAATTCCAAAATATCAATGAAACTTAGCTCCAATTAGATGAGCGGGACTAGTAGCTTTTTGGCTCTTGAATAGTTTTGGCATCTCACTTTATCCCTTGAAGTTCAGAATGATTGGCATCTATAGGAACTTAGAATTTAGATAGTGTTATTGATTCTCCTAGTTCAGTATGTTGATTCTTGAACACAGCTACTTTATGAGTCTTGGCCGTGGCCCTAAGCACTTTATTTTCCAGTATTACCACCGGATACATAAATGCCACAGACACTCTTTAGAGGTGTCCAGGGTTCTTAAGCACACTCTTTTTTTGCTAAAGTCCCTAATTAGAGGTGTCCAGGGTTCTTAAGCACACTCTTTTTTTGCTTTGGACCTTGACTTTAACCGCTCAGTCTCAAGCTTTTGGCTTGACACCTTCATGCCACAAGCACATGGTTAGGGACAGCTTGGTTTAGCCGCTTAGGCCAGGATTTTATTCCATTAGGCCTTCCTATCCACTGATGCTCAAAGCCTTGGATCCTTTTTATTACCCTTGCCTTTTGGTTTTAAGGGCTATTGGCTTTTTGCTCTTGCCTTTTGGTTTAAAGAGCTTTTGGCTTTTTCTGCTTGCTTTTTATTTTTCTTTTTTTTTTTTGCCATTTTTCTTTTCTCTCTTTTCTTTTTTTTCGCAAGCTTTTGTATTCACTGCTTTTTCTTGCTTCAAGAATCATTTTTATGATTTTTCAGATCATCAAATAATATTTCTCCTTTTTCCTTATTCTTCAAGAGCCAACATATTTAACATTCATAAACCACAATATCAAAAGACATATGCACTGTTCAAGCATTCATTCAGAAAACAAAAAGTATTGTCACTACTTCAAAATAATTAAACTAGTTTCAAGGATGAATTCGAAACCATGTACTTCTTGTTCTTTGTTTTTAGAACATTTTTCAATTAAGAAAGGTGATGGATTCATAGGACATTCATAGCTTTAAGGCATAGACACTTAAATACTAATGATCATGTAATCAGACACAAACATAAACATAAAGCATAGTAAACAAAAAACAGGAAAATAAGAAGAAGGAGATTAAGGAATGGGTCCACCTTAGTGATGGTGGCGTCTTCCTCTTCTTGAAGAACCAATGGTTCTCTTGAGCTCCTCTATGTCTCTTCCTTGTCTTTGTTGCTCCTCCCTCATAGCTCTTTGATATTCTCTAATTTCATGGAGGATGATGGAGTGCTCTTGGTGCTCCACCTTTAGTTGTCCCATGTTGGAACTTAATTCTCCTAGGGAGGTGTTGATTTGCTCCCAATAGTTTTATGGAGGAAAGTGTATCTCCTGAGGTATCTCAGGGATTTCATGGTGAGGAACTTCCTCATGCTTTTGTTGAGGTCCATGATCTCTTGTTTGCTCCATCCTTTTCTTAGTGATGGGCTTGTCCTCTTCAATGAGGATGTCTCCCTCTATGTCAATTCCAGCCGAATTGCAGAGGTGGCAAATGAGGTGAGAAAAGGCTAACCTTGCCAAAGTAGAGGACTTGTCAGCCACCTTATAGAGTTCTTGAGGTATAATCTCATGAACTTCTACTTCCTCCCCAATCATGATACTATGAATCATGATGGCCCGGTCTATAGTAACTTCAGACCGGCTGCTAGTAGGAACGATTGAGCGTTGAATAAACTCCAACCATCCTCTAGCTACAGGCTTAAGGTCCAGTCTTCTCAATTGAATCGGCTTGCCTCTTGAGTCAACTTTCCATTGATCTCCTTCTACACATATGTCCATTAGGACTTGGTCCAACCTTTGATCAAAGTTGACCCTTCTAGTGTAGGGGTGTGCATTTTCTTCTATCATTGGCAAGTTGAACGCCAGCCTTACATTTTTCGGACTGAAATCTAAGTATTTCTCCCGAACCATGGTAAGCCAATGCTTTGTATTCGGGTTCACACTTTGATCATGGTTCCTAGTGATCCATGCGTTTGCATAGAACTCTTGAACCATTAAGATCCTGACTTGTTGAATGGGGTTGGTGAGAACTTTCCAACCTCTTCTTCGGATCTCATGTCGGATCTCCGGATACTCATTCTTTTTGAGCTTGAAAAGAACCTTAAGGATCACTTTCTTCTTGGCCACAACTTCATAGAAGTGGTCTTGATGGACCTTTGAGATAAATCTCTCCATCTCCCATGACTCAGAGGTGGAAGCAATTGCCTTTCCTTTCATCTTTCTTGAGGTTTCTCTGGTCTTAGGTGCCATTGATGGTTATGGAAAAACAAAAAGCAATGCTTTTACCACATCAAACTTAAAATATTTGCTCGTCCCCGAGCAAAAGAAGAAAGAAAGTAGTAGAAGAAGAAGAAAATAGAGGAGGTGGAGGGAAAATGTGTATTCGGCCAAGGGAGAGAAGTGGTGGTTGTAATGTGTGAAAATGGAGTAGTGTTGAGGGGTTTAAATAGGGGTGGGATGGGTGGTAGGATTCGGCCATTAGGGTTGGGTTTGGGAGGGAAAATAATTTGAATTTTGGAGGTAGGTGGGGTTTATGGGGAAGAGAGGATGGATGTGAGTGGTTAAGGGTATTTGGGGAAGAGAGTTATAAAAAGGTGTGAAGAGGAGAGAAGAAGAGGTGGGGTAGGTAGGGATCCAGTGGGGTCAAGGACTTAACATCCCTGCTCCAATTAGGCATGTAAAACGCCCTTAGCATGCATGTCTGGTGTTAAATGCCAGCTTGCTGCTTGTTTTTGGCATTAAACGCCCAAATGTAGCCTGTTTCTAGCGTTTAACGCCACTTTCATGCTCTGTTCTGGCGTTAAACGCCAGTCTGATGCTTGTTTCTGGCATTTAGCGCCAGCTTGATGCTTCTTTCTGGCGTTAAACGCCAGTTTGATGCTTCTTATTGGCGTTTAAACGCCAGTAAGTTCTTCTTCTAGGGTGAGCTATTTTTAAAGTTATTTTTCATTCTGTTTTTGATTTTTCAGTAGTTTTTGTGACTCCACATGATCATCAACCTAAAAAAACATAAAATAACAATAGAAAATAAATAAATATAATTAAATAACATTGGGTTGCCTCCCAACAAGCGCTTTTTTAATGTCAATAGCTTGATAGTAAGCTCTCATGGAGCCTCATAGATATTCAGAGCATTGTTGGAACCTCCCAACACCAAACTTAGAGTTTGAATGTGGGGGTTTAACACCAAACTTAGAGTTTGGTTGTGGCCTCCCAACACCAAACTTAGAGTTTGACTTTGGGGGCTTTGGTTGACTCTGCAGTGAGAGAAGCTTTTCATGCTTACTCTCCATGGTTACAGAAGGAGATCCTTGAGTTTTAAACAAAAGGTTGTCCTCATTCAGTTGGAGGACTAACTCTCCTCTGTCCACATCAATCACAGCTCTTGCTGTGGCTAGGAAGGGTCTTCCAAGGACGATGGATCCATCCTCATCCTTCCCAGTGTCTAGGATTATGAAATCAGCAGGGATGTAAAGGCCTTCAACCTTTACTAACACATCATCTACTTGTCCATAAGCCTGTTTTCTTGAGTTGTCTGCCATCTCTAAAGAGATTCTGGTAGCTTGCACCTCAAAGATCCCAAGTTTCTCCATTACAGAGAGTGGCATTAAGTTTATTCCTGACCCTAGGTCACACAGAGCCTCTCAAAGGTCATGGTACCTATGTTACAGGAAATTAGGAATTTACCAGGATCCTGTTTCTTTTGAGGTAATTTTTGCCTATCCAATGCATTTAGTTCATTGGTGAGCAAGGGAGGTTCATCTTCCCAAGTCTCATTACCAAATAATTTGACATTCAGCTTCATGATTGCACCAAGGTACTTAGCAACTTGCTCTTCAGTAATATCTTCATCCTCTTCAAAGGATGAATACTCATCAGAGCTCATGAAGGGCAGAAGGAGGTTCAATGGAATCTCTATGGTCTCTAGATGAGCCTCAGATTCCTTTGGTTCCTCAAAGGAAAACTCCTTATTGGTCACTGAACGTCCCAGGAGGTCTGCCTCACTAGGATTCACGTCCTCCTCCTCCCTTGTAGGTTCGGCCATGATGGTCAAATCAATGGCCTTGCACTCTCTCTTTGGATTTTCTTCTGTATTACTTGGGAGAGTACTAGGAGGAGTTTCAGTGACCCTTTTACTTAGCTGGCCCACTTGTGCCTCCAAATTTCTAATGGAGGACCTTGTTTCATTCATGAAACTTAAAGTGGACTTAGATAGATCAGAGACTATATTTGCTAAGCTAGATGGATTCTGCTCAGAATTCTCTGTCTGTTGCTGAGTGGATGATGGAAAAGGCTTGCTATTGCTAAACCTATTTCTTCCACCATTATTAAAGCCTTGTTGAGGCTTTTGTTGATCCCTCTATGAGAAATTTGGATGATTTTTCCATGAGAGACTATAGGTATTCCCATAGGGTTCTCCCATGTAATTCACCTCTGCTATTGCAGGGTTCTCAGGATCTTAAGCTTCTTCTTCAGAAGATGCCTCTTGAGTACTGTTGGATGCAGCTTGCAATCCATTCAGACTCTGAGAAATCATATTGACTTGCTGAGTCAATATTTTATTCTGAGCCAATATGGCATTCAGAGTATCAATTTCAAGAACTCCTTTCCTCTGAGGCGTCCCATTACTCACAGGATTCCCTTCAAAAGTGTACATGAACTGGTTATTTACAACCATGTCAATGAGTTCCTAAGCTTCTGCAGACATTTTCTTTAGGTGAATGGATCCACCTGCAGAATGGTCCAATGATATCTTTGATAATTTAGACAGACCATCATAGAATATATCCAGGATGGTCCATTCTGAAAGCATGTCAGAAGGACACTTCTTGGTCAGTTCTTTGTATCTCTCCCAAGCTTCATAGAGGGATTCACCTTCTTTCTGTTTGAAGATTTGAACGTCCACTCTAAGCTTGCTAAGCTTTTGAGGAGGAAAGAACTTGGCTAAGAAAGTCGTGACCAGCTTATCCCAAGAGTTCAGGCTATCTTTAGGTTAAGAGTCCAACCATATTATAGCTCTGTCTCTTACAGCAAATGGGAAAAGCATAAGGCTGTAGACCTCGGAGTCAACCCCATTGGTCTTAACAGTATCACAAATCTGCAAGAACTCAGTTAAGAACTGAAAAGGATCTTCTGATGGAAGTCCATGAAACTTGCAGTTCTGTTGCATCAGAGAAACTAATTAAGGCTTTAGCTCAAAATTGTTTGCTCCAATGGCAGGGATTGAGATGCTTCTTCCATGTAAATTGGAATTTGGTGCAGTAAAGTCACCAAGCATCTTCCTCGCATTGTTATTATTTTCGGCCATGTCTCATTCTTTTTCGAAAATTTCTGTCAGATTTTCTCCAGAGAGTTGTGCTTTAGCTTCCCTTAGCTTCCTCTTCAGAGTTCTTTCAGGTTCAGGATCAGCTTCAACAAGAATGTTCTTATCCTTGTTCCTGCTCATATGAAAAAGAAGAAAACAGAAAAGAAAATATGGAATCCTCTATGTCACAGTATAGAAATTCCTTTATATGAGTAGAAGAAGAAAAGAATAGAAGAAGAGAAATTCGAACACCAAGAGGAAGAGAGGGTTCGAATTTTTAGATGAAGAGAAGTGTTAGTAAATAAATAAATAATTAGAAGGAGATGAGAGAGAAGAATTTTCGAAGATAATTGAAAAGAAAAGGAAAATATTTTTGTTTTAATTTAAAATTAAAGTTAAAATTCGAAAATTAAGAAAGGAAAATAAAATTAAATCAAATTAAAATTTAAAACAAATATTTAATTAAAAAGGAATTTTAAAAAAGAGGAAGGTGATTTTCGAAAATTTAAATAGAGAATTAGTTAGATAGTTTTGAGAAAGATATGATTGAAATAGTAAACTTTTAAAATCAAACAAAAAGTTAAGTAGTTAATAAAAAAATTGAAAATCAAAGTTTGAAAAGATAAGAGGTTAGAAAAGATTTTAAAATTGATTTTGAAAAAGATGTGATTGACATTTATTTTGAAAAAGATTTGAAAAAGAAATTTAAAAAGATTTGATTTGGAAAATTAAAGTTGATTACTTGACTAATAAGAAACAAAAAGATATGATTTTAAAATTTAAAGATTGAACATTTCTTACTAGGCAAGTAACAACTTAAAATTTTTGAATCAATCACATTAATCATTAATTTTGAAAATATGAAATAGAAATAAGAAAAAGATTTTGAAAATAAATTTTGAAAATTTCGAAATTATGAAAGAAAAAGTGAAAAAGATTTGATTTTTGAAGAAGATTTGAAAAAAATAGAATTTTTAAATTGAAAATTTTATTTGACTCATAAGAAACAACTGAATTTTAAAAAGTTTTGAAAAAGTCAACTCAAATTTTCGAAAATTTATGAGAAAATAAGGGAAAGATATTTTTTTTATTTTTGAATTTTTAATGAAGAAAGAGAAAAACATCAAAAAGACTTAATGCATGAAAATTTTGGATCAAAACAAATGATGCATGCAAGAACACTATGAATGTCAAGATGAACACCAAGAACTTATTTTTGAAAATTTTTAAGAAAAGAAAAACATGCAAGACACCAAACTTAGAAATTTTCAAACCTTAAACACTAATAAATTGAAAATGCATATGAAAAACAAGAAAAGACACCAAACAAGAAAAATTTAAAGATCAAACAAAGAAATTCATCAAGAACAACTTGAAGATCATGAAGAACAAATGCATGAGTTTTCAAAAATTTTAAGAAAAATTAAAAAAATGAAATTGTCACCAAACTTAAAATTTGACACAAGACTCAAACAAGAAACACAAAATATTTTTGGTTTTTATAATTTTATTAATTTTTTTTTCGAAAATTATTTTGGGAAAAACGAAAAAGAAGAAAAAATTTTTTGTACTTTTCGAAAATAAGAAATAAAAAACTTAAAATTAAAATAAAATTACTTAATCTGAGCAACAAGATGAACCGTCAGTTGTCCAAACTCAAACAATCCCCGGCAACGGCGCCAAAAACTTGGTGCACAAAATTGTGATCATCAACAATGGCGCCAAAGACTTGGTGCTCTCAAACGTAAATCACACTTTGTCACAACTTCGCACAACTAACCAGCAAGTGCACTGGGTCGTCCAAGTAATAAACCTTACGTGAGTAAGGGTCGATCCCACGGAGATTGTCGGCTTGAAGCAAGCTATGGTCATCTTGTAAATCTCAGTCAGGCAGATTCAAATGGTTATGGAGTTTTAATAATTAAAAGATAAATAAAACGTAAAATAAAGATAGAGGTACTTATGTAAGTCATTGGTGAGAATTTCAGATAAGCGTATAGAGATGCTTTTGTTTCTCCTGAACCTCTGCTTTCCTGCTGTCTTCATCCAATCATTCCTACTCCCTTCCATGGCAAGCTTATGCAGGGCATCACCGTTGTCAATGGCTACATCCCGTCCTCTCAGTGAAAATGGTCCAAAATGCGCTATCACTGCACGGCTATTCATCTGTCGGTTCTCGATCATACTGGAATAGGATTCAGTCATCCTTTTGCGTCTGTCACTACGCCCAGCACTCGCGAGTTTGAAGCTCGTCACAGCCATCCCTTCCCGGATCCTACTCGGAATACCACAGACAAGGTTTAGACTTTCCGGATCTCAAGAATGGCCGTCAATAATTCTAGCCTATACCACGAAGACTCTGATCTCATGGAATGGAAGGCTTGGTTGTCAGGCGAGGCAACCATGCGTCATGAACCAGAAGGCTAAGAGATATGCACTTAAGCGATTGCAAGTAGAACAGAGGTGGTTGTCAGGCACGCGTTCATGGGTGAGAATGATGATGAGTGTCACGGATCATCACCCTCCTCAGGTTAAAGAGCAAGTGTATATCTTAGATAAGAAATAGGCTTGAGTTGAATAGAAAAACAATAGTACTTTGCATTAATTCATGAGGAACAGCAGAGCTCCACACCTTAATCTATGGTGTGTAGAAACTCTACCGTTGAAAATACATAAGAAGAAGGTCCAGGTATGGCCGAATGGCCAGCCCCAAAGGTCTAGGGACTAAACGTCCAAAAGATGTAAAGACAATAGTAAAAAGTACTATTTATACTAAACTAGTTACTAGGGTTTACAGAAATGAGTAAATGATGCAGAAATCCACTTCCGTGCCCACTTGGTGTGTGCATGGGCTGAGTATTGAAGCTTTCATGTGTAGAGGTCTTCCTTGGAGTTAAACGCCAGTTTGTAACCTGTTTCTGGCATTTAACTCTGCTTTGCAATCTGTTTCTGGCGTTTAACTCCAGAATAGGGCAGAGAGCTGGCGTTGAACGCCAGTTTGCATCATCTAAACTCGGGTAAAGCATAGACTATTATATATTTCTGGAAAGTCCTGGATGTCTAATTTCCAACGCAATTGAGAGCGCGCCATTTGGACTTCTGTAGCTCCAGAAAATCCACTTTGAGTGCAGGGAGGTCAGAATCCAACAGCATCTGCAGTCCTTCTTCAACCTCTGAATCTGATTTTTGCTCAAGTCCCTCAATTTCAACCAAAAATTACCTGAAATCACAGAAAAACACACAAACTCATAGTAAAGTCCAGAAATGTGATTTTTATTTAAAAAATAATAAAAATATATTAAAAACTAACTAAATCATACTGAAAACTATGTAAGAACAATGCCAAAAAGCGTATAAATTATCCGCTCATCAAGCTCCATGAAGATATGTTGAAGCTTGGCTGGCTATTAAGCCATGTCTAATCTTTTGGACTGAAACTTTGACGTGGTGGAAATTGGCGAGTTAAGAAATTATTATAAAAGATACGTTGTAAGTACAGTTCTTAACCAACCAGAAATCCACTTATCAATTTAGAAAGGTTGTCACAAAATTTAAATTAAAATACTGGGAGTATGAATCCCAGGTCGTTTCCCAACGAGTTGCAGAGAGATGTGCTATTTTATTAATCAAATGTTTTCAAAAATGGTTTGAGTTGAATAACAAGAAATTAAATTGGAGAATTTATGTAATTTTAAATAAAAATCTTGACTGGGAGTAGATTAGTTGGAAGCCCTATTCTTGTTGGAGTACTCTCAAGATTAATTGATAATTGAGGGTTGTTCTGTTTAGTTATCCCTTACTAGGTAAGGGAAAGTCAAGCAAGTTGGAAAGCTATTTCTATTCACAAATTCCAATCCGCTCAATTGAAAAGGATTGGTGTCAGTGACTAGAGGGCAATCCAACAATAAATCCAATTACAATTTTTCTTTTAAGCATTCCAACTCAAGGTCTTCCTTTCAATCAACTCCCATCCAAGTTATGGAACTGCTTGCTCATTGTAAATGTAGAATTCATAACATAGAAAAGGGAAATATAGAAAGACATGATAAATAATAATCAAAGGGATCAATTAGAATAAAAATAGTTCTTGTATTAATAAATTCTAAAAATAATCCAATAATAATTCTGAGTAAACAGAGGACATGGAAGAGTAAGAGACAGGTAAAGAAAACAAACGAGAATGACGAAGTCTTGCTGAGGTAATAACTCTTCTCAATATCCCAATGCGAAAAGTAATAAAAATAAAATCCTAAGAACTATGAATGTGTAGAGAGAAAACCTAGAGGAGGAGTAAAAATTAGATCTAAAACTGAGAATTGTCTGTAATGAATGTTCTTTTTCCTTTCTGCATGTTCCCTAGCTCTAGTTTGCTTTTCTGGGCCGAAAACTGGGTCAAAACAGGGCCCAAAATCGCCCTCAGCGAATTCTGTAGATCGCGCGTGTCACGCAATCGCGTCATTCATGCGGACGCGTCATCCGGCGTTTTGCCTTGCCACGCGCGTGCTTTGTCCACGCCTCCGCATCACTTGTGCAATTCCGATCCGCGCGGTCGCGTGAGCCATGCGTCCGCGTCACTTCTCGCTGGTCATCTCCTCCATTTCTTGTGTTCCTTCTACTTTTGCAAGCTTCCTTTCCAATCTCCAAGTCATTCGTGCCCTATAAAGCTTGAAACACTTAACACACAGATCACGACATCGAATGGAATAAAGGAGAATTAAAATACATAATTAAAAAATCCCTAGGAAGCAAATTTTGAATCATGGAATAATTTTGGGAAAGAATTATAAATGCATGCTAATCATATGAATAAGTGGGTAAAGAATTGATAAAACCATACAATTAAACACAATATAAACCATAAAATAGTGGTTTATCAACCTCCCCACACTTAAACATTAGCATGTCCTCATGCTTATTTGAAGGGGATAAAATAAATGAGTAGGAACATGTAAAACTCATGCAATGCAATGCAACCTATATTATGAATGCAACTATATGATTCTTGTCTACTTGATCAAAAGTAAATAGGCTCTTCAAGACAATCACAAATCAAACTCCACTAATTCAATTCTTATACAGTAAGAACAGATAAAAATGCAAGAAGGTAGCTCATGAAAGTAGGGAACATAGAATTTAAGCATTGAACTCTCACTGATGATGTATATATGCTCTAATCTCTCTAGTGTATAGGGCAATCACTCTATCCTTCTCTAATCATGCTTTCTAATTTTTGTTCTTCACCTAACCAATCAACAATATTAATATACCAATGAAAACATCATGAGGTCTTTTCAAGGTTGTAATGGGATCAAGGTAAGGGTAATGATACATATATAGCTAAGTAAGCTTACAAATTGAATCTTTAATTAACCCAAGCTTCAACCCAACATATATATATATATATATATATATATATATATATATATATATATATATATATATATATATATATATATATATATATATTCTATATAACTTAAATTTCACATCTAGCCACCCAAAATTTCTCTTTCACATTTCATACTCATGCATCAACTTTTATTTTAATTTTATCATATGTGCATTGATCCCTGAATTTAAACTTAGCATTGGGATAATTTTGTCCCCTTATTTATTTATTGAATATTTTTAGATTTTTTTTTAACATAAACATAAAAATAACATAGCTTATCAATGCACATAGATTTTTAATTCTTATAGTTTCACATGAGTAGCTACCCAAATTTCCATTATATTATCATGACACATTCCCTTATTATCTTTTGTTCCCACAATTTCCCATACTTAATTAACACACACAATTCTATCTTAAGCTAACCACAGATTCAATTGGGAATATATAATTATTTTTCCGCTTAAGGCTAGTAATATGGTAAAATACAGAACAAATGGGATTTAAAGGTTCAAAGTGGCTAACAAAGGTAATTGAAAGGGTAGGCTTAATTTGGATAAGTGAGCTCGAACAAATATATGGCCTCAATCATATGCAAGCATATAAATATATTAAACATTGGGCATATAGGATGAAACAAAATATAGATTACAATCATGGAGAAGTAAACACACAAGAATAAAATAATTATGGTTAAATAATGTAACCATGCATAAAGGCTCAAATCTCACAGGTTGTGTGTTCTTTAGCTCAAAAACCATGTTCCAAATACAACTTCAAGCAAATTTAACATAAGAGTTTTGATTAAAATTAGTGGAATTTTGTTCTAAAGATAGGGTCTTAGAAGAAACTTATTGTCTTTTCAATCAAGTAGAACATGCATGCAACTAACCTATTACTGTGCAATTTATCCTATTCTACAAAAGCAAAACTAACTAAATATCCTAATTTATTGGTGTTAGGGAAGAGAAATTACCTCCGGAAGTCAGGTACTGACCGACCTCCCCACACTTAAGGCTTTGCATCGTCCTCGGTGCCATTTGTCAGGAACAAGGGTGGGCTGGTAGCAGTATCTCCACAGTCGGGACCATCATGGCTCCCTATGCTGGTAAAGAAAGTGGAGTCCGGGGTGTCTGAGTCCTTGAATTTTCCCATAATCAGCTCCTTGAGGTATGTGAATCGGCGCTTGTTACGGCGCTCTCTCATCTTAGCTTTGCGTTCCTGCCGATCCAACCTTTCGAGTATCTGATGGAGCATTTGGTTTGTTGTAGGTGCTTGTGGTACTGAAGGAGGAATTTCCTCAACTGGTTTAGTAGGCTGGCTAGTAGTGGCTGCTGAGAGTCTAATATATTTCCCGTTAGGGACGTACTGATCATCCCGTGGAAGCATGGCTTTGGTGTCCCCAGCTCTGTAGGAGACTCCGGCTGCTGAGATGAGATCTGAGACCAAGGCGGGAAAAGGTAAGTTGTTCACAATCTGTACGTGTCCCATGGCATTCCGAATGTATCTTGGTAGGTTCAGAGGCTGGTCTGTAAGGATGCACCATAGTAGAACGGCCATGTCTGCAGTGAAGGAGGACTCGTGAATGCTCGGAAAGACGTAATGGGACATGATCTGTGCCCATACATGAGCCTCCAAGGTAAGTGCTGATACCGATATTCCCTTAGGGCGGGAACCATGGTATCCGTAGATCCATCTGCTGCCAGGTTGTGCGATAACTCTGAGAACGGCGTCCCAATCAAATTGGTACATCTGGCACTCGAGTGCGGCTTCTTGAAAGGCGTCCAATCCTTCTGGAGCAGGGGGAAGATCTAGAGCTTGTTGAATGGCCTCTTCTGTAATGGGGACTTACTTCTGACGGACATAGACAGACTGCAGGGTTGGCAAGTGGAAATTAAAGTAGAACTCAACTACCCAAGAAAGATTAACCTGCCTTGGCTGTCTCTGTAGGAAACCCCATTGTCTTCGGGCAATTTGCGGCTCAACAAAGGTAGCAATATTGGGCGGGAGGATAAGAAGGTATTCGTTGTTGTAGCTCCGTTCTGCCAGGATACGGAACATCTGCTCGCAGTAGCGATTGACAAATCGCGCAGTGTCCTTTGCTGGGAAGGCTTTCTCTTTTTCATCAACCTTTATAATCTGCTTAACTCTCTTTGTTGAGGGCTTTACTGTAGTTGAAGAGGGTTCTGCCACTAATGCTCTTTTTGTTCCTCGTCTTGCTGGTGGTTTAGGAGTAGCTTTCTCTTTACCTTTCTTGGTGGCCATCTTGAAAAGGGAAAAAGAAAGTAACTTTGAAGTTAAAGGGATAGAGCAAGGAAAAGGGTGGTACAGGTGATAACAATGCACAGTAAAGAAGGATGTCGTTAACACATGGTCATGACTACATGTGAAAAGTTCATCAATGGAAATATAGCAGTGCATGTGAAGGTAATTAAATGCAAGGTGTTTATTGGCATGCAGGCAAAGGCATGAGTAGCATAGATGAAGCATTTAATTTGTTAAATATGTTATCACTCGTAACAAACTAGCCATCACGTTTGTATTGACAATTAAATTCAATTAATAAAATAGTAAAGGGAATTTATGAAAAGCAAGCATTGAATAGTAGAATAGAATAACGTAGAAAAATGCATAATGCCATATGGGCTTTTTCACAAACACATAACATGCATGATGAATAAACTATTGAAAATAATAAATTGAACATGCAAGCAACCCTTTTAAAAAAAAGTAATATATAATTGCCAAATAATTTTGTAATAATCCATAAGCATATAATAAGAAATAATGACTCAATTAAATTTCTAACACCAATTGAAAGGAAAAAAAAGAAAGAAAAAAGAAAATATGGATAATGAAAGTAAAAAGAAAAGAAAAGAATAAAACATAAAAAATAAGAAGGATAATAGAAAAGTAAGGAAGGAAGAGAAAAGAAAAACCTTGATAATGGGGATGAGAGAGAGAGAGAAGAAAGTGAGAAAGAAGGAAGAAGGAAGAAGGAAGAAATAAGGAGGGAAAAGAGAAAATAGGATTTGGGGAAAAGAAAGATAAGATATTTGGCAAATCAGAGTAAGTTGTGCGGCGCAAGCGACGCGGACGCGTGGGTGACGCGTTCGTGCGAATGCACTTAGATGGATTGACGCGGTCGCGTCGGTCACGTGGTCGCGTGACTCGTTTTATGCGACTGGCGCGAGGGCAGCCTCGCGCTCGCACAAGTCTCTGTTCGAAATATTATTTTGCCAAAATATGGGTGACGCGATCGCGTGGGTCATGCGATTGCGTGAGTGGCCAATATTGGGATATGACGCGGACGCGTGGGGCACGCGTTCGCGTGGTAGGGACTGTGCGTCTAGCACTAGTCCAGCACCACTCCAGCATAACTTTCGGCTATGCACCCTTTTCACGTCGATTACCAGGTCACGCGGGCGCGTGGGAGGAAAATTTTCCCACCTGACGCGGACGCGTCAGCGACGCGGTCACGTGGGGCGATTTGTGCTAGAGGCACGCCTCCAGGCATGCTCTCGCGTGACTTTCTGTTCGCTTTCTTATTCTTACTGAGCCACCTGCGACGCGGACGCGTCATTGATGCGGTCGCGTCACGTGAATTTTTTTTTCAAAATAAAAATATGCAAATGCAGATGCAAGCTAAATGTGCGAATAAGGAGAAGATTTATTGAAAAAGAAAACTGCGAATAAAGAAAAGAACGATCATACCATGGTGGGTTGTCTCCCACCTAGCACTTTGCTTTAACGTCCGTAAGTTGGACGCTCCACTAGCTCAGTCTTCGGCTATGTGTGGATCTTCCAAGAGGAAGATCTCGAGCTCCTTGTTTTTCTTCAACTTCTCGCCATAGTACAGCTTTAAATGATGTCCATTAACTTTGATGAGTTCAGAGCTTGAAGGATGACTTAGGTGAAAAACTCCGTACGGCTCGGCCTTCTCTACTCTATATGGACCTTCCCATCTTGATCTCAACTTGCCTGGCATGAGCCTCAATCGAGATTTGTAAAGGAGGACTAAGTCCCCAGGTTGGAACTCTCTCCTCTTAATGTGCTTATCATGTACAGCCTTCATCGTCTCCTTGTACAGCCTCGAGTTCTCATAAGCTTCCAGGCGAAGGCTTTCTAATTCTTGCAGCTGCAACTTCCTTTCAGCTCCGGCTATTTCAAACCCCATGTTGCACTCTTTTACTGCCCAAAAGGCTTTGTGCTCTACTTCAACTGGGAGATGACAGGCTTTCCATAAACTAAGCGAAAGGGACTCATCCCAATGGGTGTCTTGTATGCTGTTCTGTATGCCCAAAGTGCATCTTGTAGCCTGGTGCTCCAGTCTCTCCTATGAGGTTTGACTATCTTCTGCAATATACGTTTTATCTCTCTGTTTGACACCTCGGCTTGCCCATTAGTCTGAGGATGGTAGGCGGTTGCAACTTTATGAATTATCCCATGCTTCTTCATTAATCCTGTTAGTCTCCTGTTACAAAAATGGGTGCCTTGATCGCTCACGATTGCTCGTGGGGATCCAAAGTGACAAATAATGTGGTTTCTAACAAAGGAAACAACAGTGTTAGTATCATCAGTGCGGGTAGGAATTGCTTCCACCCATTTGGAAACGTAATCCACAACTAACAATATATAAAAGTAACCATTAGAATTTGGAAATGGACCCATGAAGTCAATGCCCCAAACATCAAAAACTTCATAGAAAAGCATAATTTGTTGAGGCATCTCATCCCTCATGGATATATTACCAAATTTTTGGCATGGAAAACAAGATTTACAAAATTCAGTAGCGTCTCTAAAAAGAGTAGGCCACCAGAATCCACAGTCTAAGATTTTTCTAGCTGTTCTTTGAGGGCTAAAATGTCCTCCACTCTCAGATGAGTGGCAGGCCTCTAAGATGGACTAGAATTCTGATTGAGGCACACACCGTCTAATTACCTGGTCAGTGCCACATCTCCATAAATATGGGTCATCCCATATATAATATTTAGACTCGCTTTTCAGCTTGTCTCTTTGATGCTTAGTAAAGTTTGGAGGAAAAGTGCGGCTAACTAGATAATTAGCTACAGGTGCATACCAAGGGATTACCTCAGATACTGCTTGCAGGTTATCAAATGGGAAATTATCAGCTATAGGAGTGGAGTCATGCTTAATGTGCTCAAGGCGACTCAAATGGTCTGCCACTAAATTCTGGTTACCACTCCTATCCTTAATTTCTAAATCAAATTCTTGTAGTAGCAGTATCCAACGTATAAGCCTTGGTTTAGACTCCTTTTTAGCCAATAAATACTTTAGAGCTGCGTGGTCTGAGTACACTACTACTTTTGTACCAATTAAATAGGCTCAAAATTTATCCAGAGCAAAAATAATAGCAAGAAGCTCTTTCTCAGTAGTAGTATAATTAGACTGAGCGGCATCTAAAGTTTTAGACGCATAATCAATTACAAAGGGGTCCTTACCTTCACGCTGAGCCAGTGCTGCACCTATTGCTTGGTTGGAAGCATCACACATTATTTCAAATGGCTGGCTCCAGTCTGGTCCCCTCACAATTGGAGCTTGAGTCAGGGCGGTCTTCAGCTTATCAAACGCTTGTTTGCAATCCTCACTGAACTCGAACTCAATATCTTTCTGCAGTAGTCTGGATAAGGGAAGACCTACCTTACTAAAGTCCTTAATGAATCTCCTGTAAAAACCTGTATGGCCAAGGAACGAATGGACTTCCCTCATAAAAGAAGGGTAAGGTAAACTAGAAATAACATCTACCTTTGCAGGATCTACAGAAATGCCAGTATTAGACACAACATGTCCTAGTATAATCCCTTGTTTAACCATAAAGTGACATTTTTCAAAATTCAATACAAGGTTTGTACTGACACATCTATCTAACACTCTAGATAAACTATCCAAGCAAAGATTGAAGGAATCACCATATACACTAAAGTCATCCATAAAAACCTCCATACAATCCTCAATAAGATCAGAGAAAAGACTCATCATGCACCTTTGGAAAGTAGCTGGTGCATTGCATAAGCCAAAGGGCATTTGATCAATGAATGGAAGAGGATAGTGATCCTTACGAGTGGCCTGGTTGAGGCGTCTGTAATCAATGCAGACCCTCCAGGCGTTCTGAACTCTGGTTGCCATGAGCTCTCCATGCTCATTCTTCACTGTAGTGACTCCAGACTTCTTGGGCACCACTTGTAATGGGCTTACCCATTCACTGTCTGAGATGCGGTAGATGATATCTGCCTCCAGTAGTCTGGTCACTTCCTTCTTGACAACCTCTAAGATAGTGGGGTTTAGTCTTCTCTGGGGTTGACGGACAGGCTTTGCTCCCTCTTCTAAGAATATTCTGTGCTCATAAACTCGAGGGTTGATGCCTACTATGTCTGCCAAACTCTAACCAATTGCCTTCTTGTGCCTCCTCAGCACACTAAGTAGCTGCTCTTCTTGTTGAGAAGTGAGTTCCCTTGCAATGATAACTGGAAACTTCTGCTTGTCCTCAAGGTAAGCATATTTGAGGTATGGAGGGAGGGGTTTCAATTCTAACTTATGCTCATGGTCAGGCTCTGGGTTGTTTGGAGCTGGTAACAATGGTAAAGCACTGTCATTATCCTCAGAAAGTGTCCCCACACTCGGACTTTGTCCTATGTACTTCTCTTCAAATTCCTCCTGGTGAATTTCAGCCACGGTTTCATCTATGATGTCACACTGGAGGATAGAATGATCCTCCGAAAGATGCTTCATAGCTCCATTCAGATTGAAGATTACTACTCGGCCATCTATTTCAAAAGAGTATGTTCTTGAGAAAGCATCCAATTTGAACTTTGAGGTTTTTAGGAATGGTCTTCCAAGCAGGATTGATGATGGCTTCTCTGAGTCATTTTGGGGCATCTCCAGGATATAAAAATCAATGGGGAAGGTGAGCCCCTTAATGCCCACTAATACATCTTCAGCGATTTCAACCACTATAATAATGCTTTTATCTGCTAACACAAAATGAGCTGCCGACCTTTTTAAGGGAGGGAGCCTCAAATTATCATATATAGACAAAGACATTATACTAACACATGCTCCTAAATCACACATGCAGTCAAAAAATATCACACCACCAATAATACAATTAACCATACATGGACCTAGATCACTACACTTTTCAGGTATACCTCCCATTAAAGCAGATATAGAACTACCTAAAGGAATAGTTTCTAATTCATTAATTTTGTCTTTATGTATACATAAATCTTTTAGAAACTTTGCGTACTTAGGTACCTGCTGTATAACATCAAAAAGGGGAACAGTTACCTCAATCTTTTGGAATATGTCTACCATTTTGGGATCAGGTTCCATCTGCTTCCTGGCCTTCCTTGCAATTTGTGGAAATGGAATAGGAATGGCGTCCTTCACAGCTTCAGTGTCCTTTGGTGCTTCTTCCTGTGGTTGAACTTCTTCTTCATCAACCATGTCCTGTATGTCCTCTTCCTCTTCAACATCTTCTACTTCCACTACCTCTTCAGCTGAGGCGTGTTCTGGTGGGTTTGGCTCCTCCTGATTCCTCTCCTGCAGTGTGGTTCCGGACCTTAGGGTGATGGCATTAATGTCACCCTTTGGATTAGGTAATGGTTGAGAGGGGATTCCACTAGAGCTCAAAGGCTGGTTATTGGAGTTATTCATTGATCCAATCTGTGAGATAAGAGCTTGCAAGGTAGAGTTCAGACCATTTAGAGTAGAATTAAGGTTATTTTCCATGGCCTGTTGTCTCCGATCAATAGATTGTAGTAACTCATCATTAGAAGATTGAAGAGGGGTAAGTGATCTGAGAGGTCTGCTGTTGGTTGTGCTGTGATCCTTGGAATTGCCTCAGGTGAGGTGCTCTGTAAGGCTGGTTCTGGTTCTGCTGCCTGTTGTTGTTATTATTCCACCTCTGATTTCCCTGACTATCTCTGCCTCTTCTGTTATTGTTGTCCCTCCAATTCTGGTTAGAATTATCCTGCCATCCATGGCTGTAACTGCTATCTTGATTGTACCCTTGGTTGGGGTGGTCATAGAAGTTATGAGTGGCTGCCACGGTGTTATCTTCCTGCTGGAGCTGCGGACATTCATCAGTATAATGGCTATAATCAGCACAGATTTTGCAAACTCTCTGTGGGACTAACTGTTGGCTTTACTGTGGTGGAGAAGGTTGAGCTTGCTGAACTTGTTGTTGATTCAATTGCATCTGCTTCAGTAAGTTGGTCATTTCACAGATACTCTGAGTTAGAGCAGCAGTCTCTCTGCTAGAGGATACTTTTGCAACAGCTTTTGAACGGCCTTGTTTCTGCCTGTGATTCCGAGTAGATTCAGCTAAGTCGCTGATCAATTGCCATGCCTCATCAGTGGTCTTGTACTTCTTCATAGACCCATTGCTAGCACTTTCCAACGTGGTCTTATCTTGGGGCCTCATGCCCTGTGTGACGTAGCCGAGCAATACTATATTGTCAATCATATGGTGGGGGCATGCTTCCAGAAGGTTGTTGAAGCGCCTCCCAGTATTCATAGAGAGTCTCGGATTCATCCTGAACAATCATGGAAATGTCTTTCCTCAGTTTATCAGTAACTTCAGCTGGAAAGAATTTTTCCAAAAATTCTCTTCTAAGTGTATTCCAGTCGGATACAGTTGCTGCGGGTTGAGTGTAGTACCACTCTCTCGCCTTTTCCTCAAGAGAGAATGGGAAGGCTTTTAACAAAATGGAAGTTTCATCTGCACCATCACGCCTGATAGTAGAACAGGCTGCTTGGAAGTCTCTAAGGTGCTTGATAAGCTCTTGAGCAGGTAAGCCATGAAACTTGGTCATCAAATTGAGCAGTGCTATTTTTATTTCAAAGCCTGTAGCCACCGCTGGATGATGCGCTTAAAACGGTTGCATTGAAAAATCAGGGGCTCCAGCCTCCTGGATAGTAATTCTCCTAGGTGCTGCCATGTCACCTGCACATAAATCAACCGAATCAACAGAAAGGGAGCCTGTTTCTTCCTCAAGTGACAATTCAGATCCGCCCTCAGAGAGGACTAACCGACGCCGAGCTTGCCTTATTCGTGAAATAGTTCTTTCAATCTCAGGATCGAATACTGGCAAGCTTGGATCAGGAAGTGAACGCGTCATTTAACAAAAGAAACATGAAGCTCATAGTAGCAAAATAAAATAAAATGCAAATAAATAAATCCCAATTAATAAGTTTAGCACTCTATTGCAACTCCCCGGTAACGGCGCCAAAAATTGACGTGGCAGAAATTGGCGAGTTAAGAAATTATTATAAGAGATACGTTGCAAGTACAGTTCTTAACCAACCAAAAATTCGCTTATCAATTTAGAAGGGTTTTCACAAAATTTAAATTAAAATACTAGGAGTATGAATCACAGGTCGTCTCCCAACGAGTTACAGAGAGATGTGCTATTTTATTAATCAGATGTTTTCAAAAATGGTTTGAGTTGAATAACAAGAAATTAAATTGGAGAATTTATGTAATTTTAAATAAAAATCTTGACTCGGAGTAGATTAGTTGGAAGCCCTATTCTTGTTGGAGTACTCTCAAGATTAATTGATAATTAAGGGTTGTTCTGTTTAGTTATCCCTTACTAGGTAAGGGAAAGTCAAGCAAGTTGGAAAGCTATTTCTATTCACAAATTCCAATCCGCTCAATTGAAAAAGATTGGTGTCAGTGACTAGAGGGCAATCCAACAATAAACCCAATTACAATTTTTCTTTTAAGCATTCCAACTCAAGGTCTTCCTTTCAATCAACTCCCATCCAAGTTATGGAACTACTCGCTCATTGTAAATGTAGAATTCATAACATAGAAAAGGAAAATATAGAAAGACATGATAAATAATAATCAAAGGGATCAATTAGAAATAAAAATAGTTCTTGTATTAATAAATTCTAAAAATAATCCAATAATAATTCTGAGTAAACAGAGGACATGGAAGAGTAAGAGACAGGTAAAGAAAACAAACGAGAATGACGAAGTCTTGCTGAGGTAATAACTCTTCTCAATATCCCAATGCGAAAAGCAATAAAAATAAAATCCTAAGAACTATGAATGTGTAGAGAGAAAACCTAGAGGAGGAGTAAAAACTAGATCTAAAACTGAGAATTGTCTGTAATGAATGTTCTTTTTCCTTTCTGCATGTTTCCTGGCTCTAGTTTGCTTTTTTGGGCCGAAAACTGGGTCAAAACAGGGCCCAAAATCGCCCCCAGTGAATTCTGCAGATTCTGCAGATCGCGCGTGTCACGCAATCGCGTCATTCATGCGGACGCGTCATCCGGCGTTTTGCCTTGCCACGCGTGTGCGTCGTCCACGCCTCCGCATCACTTCTGCAATTCCGATCCGCGCGGTCGCGTGAGCCATGCGTCCGCGTCACTTCTCGCTGGTCATCTCCTCCATTTCTTGTGTTCTGTCCACTTTTGCAAGCTTCCTTTCCAATCTCTAAGTCATTCATGCCCTATAAAGCCTGAAACACTTAACACACAGATCACGACATCGAATGGAATAAAGGAGAATTAAAATACATAATTAAAAAATCCCTAGGAAGCAAATTTTCAATCATGGAATAATTTTGGGAAAGAATTATAAATGCATGCTAATCATATGAATAAGTGGGTAAAGAATTGATAAAACCATACAATTAAACACAATATAAACCATAAAATAGTGATTTATCAAGCTTCCACTTATCATTGCAGCTATTGGAGGAGCCTTTGGATTCTCATTTATAATTCTGTGCTAAAGCTTGGTTGGCGATTTGGCCATGTCTAATTCTTTTGGACCGAAACTTTAGACTAACATTGCATGAATCCTGGAATTCTTATTAAAAATTTTGAATTTCTTTATTTTCTTTTTCCAAAATAATTTTGAAAAAAATACAAAAAAAATTAATAAAATCATAAAAACCAAAAAAAATTTTGTGTTTCTTGTTTGAGTCTTGTGTCAAATTTTAAGTTTGGTGTCAATTGCATTTTTTTTAATTTTCTTAAAATTTTCGAAAATTCATGCATTATGTTTTTCATGATCTTCAAGTTGTTCTTGATGATTTTCTTTGTTTGATCTTTACATTTTCTTTTTTTGTGTCTTTTCTTGTTTTTCATATGCATTTTCAAATTGTTAGTGTCCCTAGTACAAAAGTTCTTAAGTTTGATGTCTTACATGTCTTTCTTTTCTTAAAAAAATTTTCAAAAATATGTTCTTGATGTTCATCATGATCTTCAAAGTGTTCTTGGTGTTCATCTTGACATTCAAAGTGTTCTTGCATGCATGATTTGTTTTGATCTTAAATTTTTATGTTTTGTTTCATTTTGTTATTTTTCTCTCTCCTCATTAAAAATTCAAAAGTCAAAAAAATATCTTTTCCTTATTCTTCTCATAATTTTCGAAATTGAGTTGACTTGGTCAAAAATTTTTAAAATTTAGTTGTTTCTTGTTAGTCAAGTCAAAATTTTAATTTAAAAAAAAAAACATTATCTTTTCAAATCTTTTTCAAAATCAATTCTTTTTCATTTTTTTTATTTTCGAATTTCATTCTTAAAATTTTTCAAAAGCTTTTTCATTTTTCTTTTAATGTTTTCAAAAATTTTAAAACTAATTTTTCAAAATCTTTTTCTTAATTTTATTTCATATTTTCGAAAATCCTTGCTAACAATTAATGTTTTGATTCAAAAATTTCAAGTTTGTTACTTTCTTATTAAGAAAGGTTCAATCTCTAAATTCTAGAATCATATCTTTTAGTTTCTTATTAGTCAAGTCATCAACTTTAATTTTAAAAATCAAATCTTTTTAATTTCTTTTTCAATTCTTTTTCAAAATAAATTTCAATCATATCTTTTTGTAATTTTAATTTCAAAATCTTTTCTAACTTCTTATCTTTTCAAAATTTATTTTCAAATCTTTTTTAACTAACTACTTGACTTGTTTGTTTTAATTTTAAAAAGTTTACTATTTCTTATCTTTTTCAAAACCACCTAACTACTTTTTCACTTCTAATTTTCGAAAATTACTAACCACTTTTTCAAAAATCTTTTTAATTAACTAATTGTTTTAGTTTTTAATTTTCTTGTATTTTTTTCAAATTTTTGAAACTAACTTAATTAATTAAATAAAAATAAAAATATTTTTCTTTTCCCTCTTCTTAAAATTCGAATACTCTCTCTCTCATCTCTTTCTATTTATTTTATTTATTTACTAACATTTCTCTTCTACTCATCTAATAATTCAAACCCTCTCCCTCTCTCTGTGTTTGAATTCTTCTTATTCTCTCTGCCTCATTTTTCTATTCTTCTTTTCCTCTGACACATAAAAGAATCTCTATATTGTGACATAGAGGGTTTCTCTTCTCTCTTCTCTTCTTTTTCATATGAGCAGGAACAGGGATAAAGATATTCTTGTTGAAGCTGATCCTGAACCTGAAAGGACTCTGAAGAGGAAGCTAAGAGAAGCTAAAGCACAACACTCCGGAGAGGACCTTACAGCAAATTTCAAAAAAGAGGCAGACATGGCAGCCGAACCTGAGAACAATGATGGAGATGCAAGGAAGATGCTTGGTGACTTTACTGCACCAACTTCCAACTTCTATGGAAGAAGCATCTCAATTCCTGCAATTGGAGCAAACAACTTTGAGCTTAAGCCTCAATTAGTTTCTCTAATGCAGCAGAATTGCAAGTTTCATGGACTTCCATTGGAAGATCCTTATCAGTTCTTAGCTAAATTCTTACAAATCTGTGACACTGTTAAGACCAATGGGGTTGATCCCGAGGTCTACAGACTTATGTTTTTTCCCTTTGCTGTAAGAGACAGAGCTAGGATATGGTTGGACTCACAACCTAGAGAAAGCCTAAACTCTTGGGAAAAGTTGGTCAATACTTTCTTGGCTAAATTCTTTTCACCTCAAAAGATGAGCAAGCTTAGAGTGAAAGTCTAAACCTTCAGACAGAAGGAAGGTGAGTCCCTCTATGAAGCTTGGGAAAGATACAAGTAATTGATCAGAAGATATCCTTTTGACATGCTTTTAGAATGGAACATCTTAGGTATATTCAATGATGGTCTGTCTGAATTGTCCAAGATGTCATTGGACCACTCTACTGGTAGATCTCTTCATCTAAAGAAAACATCTGCAGAAGCCCAAGAACTCATTGAAATGGTTACAAATAACCAATTCATATATACTTCTGAAAGAAATCCTGTGAATAATGGGATGACTCAGAAGAAAGGAGTTCTTGAGACTGATACTCTGAATGTCATATTGGCTCAGAATAAAATATTGACGCAGAAAGTCAATATGATTTCTCAGAATCTGACTGGAATGCAAGCTGCATCCGGCAGTACTAAAGAAGCTTCCTCTGAAGGAGAAGCTTATGACCTTGAAAATCATGCAATGGAAGAGGTGAATTACACGGGAGAATCCCATGGAAACACCTATAATCCTTCATGGAGAAATCATCCAAATTTCTCATGGAAGGATCAACAGAAGCCTCAACAAGACTTCAATAATAATAATGGTAGGAGAAATAGGTTTGGCAATAGCAAGCCTTTTCTATCATCTTTTCAGCAACAGACAGAGAATTCTAAGCAGAGCCTCTCTGACTTAGCAACCATAGTCTCTGATCTATCTAAGACCACTCTCAGTTTCATGACTGAAATAAGGTCCTCCATAAAAAATTTGGAGGCATAAGTGGGTCAGCTGAGTAAAAAAGTTACTGAAATCCCTCATAGTACTCTCCCAAGCAAAACAGAAGAGAATCCAAGGAGAGAGTGCAAGGCCATCAATATATCCAAAGTGACCGAACCTATAGAGGAGGAAGAGGCAGTGATTTACAGTGAGGAAGACCTCAATGGACGTCCACTGACCACTAAGGAGTTCCCTAATGAGGAACCAAAGGAATCTAAGGCTCATACAGAGACCATAGAGATTCTACTGAACTTACTATTACCATTCATGAGCTCTGATGAGTATTCTTCCTCTGAAGAGGATGAAGATATTGTTGAAAAGTAAGTTGCTCGGTATCTAGGAGCAATCATGAAGGTGAATGCCAAGTTATTTGGTAATGAGACTTGGGAGGATGAACCTCCATTGCTCATCAATAAACTGAATACCTTGGTTTAGCAGAAATTACCTCAGAAGAAACCGGATCCTGGAAGGTTCTTAATACCTTGTACCATAGGCACCATGACCTTTGAGAAGGCTCTGTGTGACCTGGGGTCAGGTATAAACCTCATGCCACTCTCTGTAATGGAGAAACTATGGATCTTTGAGGTACAAGCTGCAAGAATCTCACTAGAGATGGTAGACAAATCAATGAAACAGGCTTATGGACTTGTAGAGGATGTCTTAGTGAAGGTTGAAGGCCTTTACATCCCTACTGACTTCATAATCCTAGACACTGGGAAGGATGAGAATGAATCCATCATCCTTGGAAGACCCTTCCTAGCCACAGCAAGGGCTGTGATTGATGTGGACAGAGGAGAGTTAGTCCTTCAATTGAATGAGGACTACCTTGTGTTTAAGGCTCAAGGATCTTCTTCTGTAAACATGGAGAAGAAGCATGAAAAGCTTCATCCAATTCTCTCCATACAGAGTCAAGTAGAGCCCCCACATTCAAACTCTAAGTTTGGTGTTAGGAGGCCACAATCATGCTCTGAGTATCTGTGAAGCTCTATAAGAGCTTACTGTCAAGCTATTGACATTAAATACGCGCTTATTGGGAGGCAACCTAATCTTATTTATCTATGTTAATTACTTTTTCATTTCATTTTCCACTGTTAGTTTATGTTTTCTTTAGGTTGATGATCATGTGGAGTCACAAAAATAGCTGCAGAATTAAAGCGAAATCAAAAACAGCATCAAAAATAGCACACCCTGGAGGACAGACTTACTGGCGTTTAAACGCTAGAAAGGGCTGTCCAGGGGTGTTTAAATGCCAGAAAGGTGCAGGGACCAGAATTCCTTGACACCTCAGGATCTGTGGACCCCACATGATCCCCATCTACTCCAACTCACTCTCTCTCCTCTTCACACCTTTCTATAACACTCTTCTCCAAATACCCTTGACCAATCACATCAATACCTATTCCCCACACACCATTTACCTATCAAGTCCTACCCTCTTCCCCATAATCTCTTCACCACTCACATCCATCCACTATTCCCCAAAAACCCATCATAAAACCCTACCTACCTCACCATTCAAATTCAAAATATTTTCCTCCCAAACCCAACCCCGTCTTACACGAATTCCCTCTCTCTCTTACCCTATAAATACCCCTCCTTACCACCTTCAATTTCACACATCATAAACACTTAAACCCCCTTGGCCGAATTCAAAACACCCCTCTATCTCCTCCATTTCTTCTTCTTCTCCTCCTCCTTTCTTTCTTCTTTTGCTCAAGGACGAGCAAACCTTGTAAGTTTGGTGTGGGAAGAAGCTATGCTTTTTGTTTTTTCATAACCATTAATGGCACCTAAGGCCAGAAAAACCTCTAGGAAGAAGAAAGGGAAGGCAGTTGCTTCCAACTCCGAGTCATGGGAGATGGAGAGATTCATCTCAAAAGCCCATCACTAGAAAGAGGATGGAGCAAACAAGAGAGCCCACTCATGGACCTCAACAAGAGCATGAGGAAGTCCCTCATCAAGAAATCCCTGAGATGCCTCAAAGGATGCATTTCCCTCCACACAACCATTGGGAGCAACTCAACACCTCTTTAAGAGAATTGAGTTCCAACATGGAGCAACTAAGAGTGGAGCACCAGGAGCACTCCATCATCCTCCATGAAATCAGAGAGGACCAAAAGGCCATGAGAGAGGAGCAACAAAGGCAAGGAAGAGACATAGAGGAGCTCAAGAACTCCATTGGTTCTTCAAGAGGAAGAAGAAGCCACCATCACTAAGGTGGACCCGTTCTTTAATCTCCTTGTTTATTTTCTTTTCTGTTTTTTGGTTTTTATGCTTTATGTTTTGACTATGTTTGTGTCTTCATTACATGATCATTAGTGTTTAGTGTCTATGTCTTAAAGCTATGAATGTGGTGACAATACTTTTTGTTTTCTGAATGAATACTTGAACAGTGCATATTTTTTATAGTGAATTTTATGAATGTTAAAATTGTTGGATCTTGAAAGAATAATGAAAAAAGAGAAATATTATTGATAATCTGAAGATTCATAAAATTGATTCTTGAAGCAAGAAAAAGTAGTGAAAAACACAAAGCTTGCAAAAAAAAATAAAAAAAGGGCGAAAAATAAAGAAAAAGAAAGAAAAAGAAAAAGCAAGCAGAAAAAGCCAATAGCTCTTTAAACCAAAAGGCAAGAGCAAAAAGCCAATAACCCTTTAAACTAAAAGGCAAGGGTAAAAAGGATCCAAGACTTTGAGCATTAATGGATAGGAGGACCCAAAGGAATAAAATCCTGACCTAAACGGCCAAATCAAGCTGTCCCTAACCATGTGCTTGTGTCATGAAGGTCCAAGTGAAAAGCTTGAGACTGAGTGGTAAAAGTCGTGATCCAAAGCAAAAAGAGTGTGCTTAAGAACTCTGGGCACCTCTAACTGGGGACTCTAGCAAAGTTGAGTCACAATCTGAAAAGTTTCACCCAGTTATGTGTCCGTGGCATTTATGTATCCGGTGGTAATACTGGAAAATAAAATGCTAAGGGTCACGGCCAAGACTCATAAAGTAGCTATATTCAAGAATCAACATACTAAACTAGGAGAATCAATAACACTATCTGAATTCTGAGTTCCTAAGGATGCCAATCATTCTGAACTTCAAAGGATAAAGTGAGATGCCAAAACTGTTCAGAAGCAAAAAGCTACTAGTCCTGATCATCTAATTGGAACTAAGCTTCATTGATATTTTAAAATTTATTATATTTTTTCTTCTTTTTATCCTATTTTATTTTTAGTTGCTTGGGGACAAGCAACAATTTAAGTTTGGTGTTGTGATGAGCGGATAATTTATACGCTTTTTGGCATTGTTTTTAGGTAATTTTTAGTATGTTTTAGTTACTTTTTAATATATTTTTATTAGTTTTTATGCAAAAATCATATTTCTGGACTTTACTATGAGTTTGTGTATTTTTTTTTGTAATTTTAGGTATTTTTTGGCTGAAATTGAGGGACCTGAGCAAAAATCTGATTCAGAGGCTGAGAAAGGACTGCAGATGCTGTTGGATTCTAACCTCCCTGCACTCAAACACATTTTTCTGGAGTTACAGAAGTCCAATTGGCGCGTTCTCAATTGTTCTGGAAAGCTAACATCTTGGGCTTTCCATAAATATATAATAGTTCATATTTTGCCCGAGATTTGATGGCCCAAACTGGTATTCAACACCAGATAGAGACCCTTTTCTGGCGTAAAACGCCGGAACTGACACCAGAACTGGAGTTAAACGCCCAAACTGGCATCCAAGCTGGTGTTTAACTCCAGAAAAGGCCTATGCATGTGTAAATCTCAACGCTCAGTCCAAGCACACACCAAGTGGGCCCCGGAAGTGGATTTCTGCACTCTCTGCACTTAATTACTCAATTTCTATAATCCTTAGTAACTAGTTTAGTATAAATACTAGTCTTTCCTATTGTATTGGGACCTTTTATCATCTTATACCATTGTTCACATTTGGGAGGCTGGCTATTCGGCCATGCCTAGACCTTTTTCTCTTATGTATTTTCCAACGGTGGAGTTTCTACACCTCTTAGATTAAGGTGCTGAGCTCTGCCGTTCTTCATGAATTAATGCAAGATACTTCTTCTCTAAGATATACTCTCATACTTAATTTAGTTAAGTCAGAATGAAGGGGTGACCCGTGACAATCACCCACTATCTTCGTTACTCGCTTAGCCAAGATCCGCGTGCCTGACAACCACAAGCGGTCTACATGATGTTCAACGTAGTCATTAGACGACAGTCGGAGTATAGTCTCTGATCCACGGATTTGACTTGCCTCTCCTGACAACAGAGCATTCAAATCCGTGAGATTAGAACCTTGTGATAGAGGCTAGAACCAATTGGTAGCATTCTTGAGATCCAGAAAGTCTAAACCTTGTCTGTGGTATTCCGAGTAGGATGTGGGACGGGATGACTGTGACGAGCTTCAAACTCACGAATGTTGGGCGCAGTGATAGTGTGCAAAAGGATAGAGAGATCCTATTCTGACACAAGTGAGAACCGACAGATGATTAGCCGTGCGGTAGTTGTGCCTGGTATTTTTCATCCGAGACGAGAGATCTGACAGTTGATTAGCCGTACAGAAACCATACCTAGACCATTTTCACTGAGAGGACGGATGGTAGCCATTGACAACGGTGATCCACCAACATACAGCTTGCCATGGAAGGGAGCATGCATGATTGGATGAAGACAATAGGAAATCAGAGGTTCAGAAGCAACAAAGCATCTCCAAACGCTTATCTGAAATTCCCACCAATGAATTACATAAGTATCTTTATTTTAATTTACGTTTTATTTATCTTTCAATTATCAAAACTCATAACCAATTGAATCTTCCTGACTAAGATTTACAGGATGACCATAGCTTGCTTCAAGCCGGCAATCTCCGTGGGATCGACCCTTACTCGCGTAAGGTTTTATTACTTGGACGACCCAGTGCACTTACTAGTTAGTTGTACCGGAGTTGTGAAAAGTGTGATCACAATTCCGTGCACCACAAATCAAGGCTTATTATGGTTGATACATCAAAGATGAAATATAAAGGTTTGGCTAGTGCTCAACTAGATGGGTCTAGAAGGATGTTTGGGCACTTCATTGAGAATTCATCTTGCTTACCACCCGGATGGAACAATGTTGATCAATTTGAAGATGGGTGTCAAAACAAAGTGTGGGATCCCGGATTGCATAAGGAGAATCAAATTTGTGAGCTCATGGTTTGTGAAGAACTCCATCAAAGTTTGAAGGCATTAAATTTGAAGAATGGAACTTATTGGAGACTCAAGCATTGGTGGATGTTCAAAGATAGCTTTAAGCACAAGCCACCTTGAGAGGAGCTCCCCATAAGTCCAACTTAAGGACAATAAACAAAAGTGCTAGGTGGGAGACACTCCACCATGGTAAAATTCTTCCTTTTTTTTTCTCTTTTGTATATATTGGTAAAATTAGTTTACTTTCATGTTTTGATTGATTTGTTGAGTATATTTGGTAGTTTAATATGTCAAATAAGGTTTTATGGTGTTTTGGTAGCTATTTGGAGGTTTGGAATGCTTGGTTTGGTGCAAAAACATGAAAATTTTTGAAAAATAGAGTATTAACCCACGCGCACGTATGCTACATGCGTACGCGTGCCCCAAGCTTTTCAGCCAATCCACGCGCACGCGTCACCCACGCGCACGCGTCACCCACGCACACGCGTGGATAAAAAATTTCACATTCCATATATTTTCCCGAGAGTTGTGCCTACATCACGCGAACATTGTGCCTTTGGCACAAAGCTACTCACGTGTATGCGTACACGACGCGTATGCGTCACTCTCCAAATAAGCCATCGACGCGCACGCGTGATATACGCGTACGCGTCGTTTCAACTACACCATTCCCACGCGCACGAGTGATGCACGCGCACGCGTAGATTCCCTTATTTCATCCATCTTCTTTTCTCATCATCTTTCCATTTCTTCCCTTCTCCTTTCTTCTTCCCTTCTCCTACCCCTCATCCAACACTTCCAAATACCATTTATAACCATTCCCTTTAGATAGTTAGTTGTTTAGTTAGTTTTATTTTCGTTTAACTTTTGTATTTCATACCAAGTGTTAGATTATTGATCTTGTTTACTGTTCACTGCTACTAATCATTGATAAGATGTTATTTTAACATCATGGTTGTTAATATCCATTGTCGGATTCCGTTGCTGAGGTTACATTTTGTTACTTGGTCTTGAATTTTTCATGCTTAATTTTGTGAACACCAAGTACATATGACTTTGCCTTCAAGTATTCTAATTCCTTTGAATTGCATGATTTGGCCACCATGTAATTTGAATCATATTCTTTTATTAAGCAATTTCTTGACGGATGATGTGCATTTATCTTAATGCATTGTGCTTCATGATCATATGCATCCATATGTTTTTGGCTTGAATGCTTTTATGCTTCTTTACTGCTTGTTTGGTTGTTTTCACCCATAAGTTAGAGCATTTCAAGCACACTAGGACGAGTGAAGTGCATGCTTCTTTTGTGACATCACTTTTTATGCTAGTGTGTATTCTAAACCGCGCGTAATTTAGAATTAACACACCTATTTGTCATTAATGTCACACTAATTCACTCACTCAATTCTAGTGATTTACCTCATTCCAACAATTTATGCTTCCTTGCTTTGTATTTTCTTATCTTATGGTGTTATTTTCTATTTTTTATGAAACAATGCACCACAATCGAACACGGAAGCGAAAGAAAGAACACGCAGCAGCCGGTTGACCTACCAGCTGAAGGTGGCAATCCGGAGAGTCGCCGTACCCCCTTGCTCATCTTTGGATACACCGAGGACGGTGCAAACTTTTAAGTGTGGGGAGGTCGTCCAACTGTTCGGCGCTTTTGGGTGACAAAATTCTAATCCCAACACTTTCGCATTCATTTTTTAGGTCTTTTACGATTTTTAGTTTCATTTTCTTAATTTTTGCATACATATACATAATAAGCTTAGTCAAAAGAATGAAATTTTCCAAGGATTTTATCTATAGGGCACCTCAATTGATTTGAGTGAAAACTTTTCATAGAACTTGCTTGAATTTATATATATATATTGTGCATCATGTTTTGAGCTAAGAACACAAGCTTGTGAGTTTTGAGCCTAATGGTGTGGTTACATCTTATAACCACTTATCTTCCTTCTTGTGTGCATTATTCTCTTTCTATGATTGTAATCTTTGATTTGTTTGATTCTCTATGTCCATTATTTTGTGTAGACATGCATTTATATGATTGAGGCCATCATTTCATTTAGCTCACTTGCCCAAATAGCCTTACCTTTTATCAAACTTATCCAACTTTGAGCCTACTATCAACCCACTTGTTCTTAATTTATCACATTAGAAGCCTTAAAGAGAAAAATAATAAATGTCCTTTATTTGGATCTTTGATTAGCTTAGGCTAATGTGTGTGTGTATCATTCAAGTGTGTGAAACCTGGGACAATGGTTGAGAAAAAGGGTAGTTTTGTATTTTTATTAAAAATATTGAGAATTGGGTACATACTCATGTGTAATCAAATATAAAACCATATGCATTGAACTTTTGTATATACTTTATTGCAAAAAAAAATGAGAAAATAAAAGAAAAAAAATGGAAAAGAAAATAAAAATAAGAAAAACAAAAGAAAAAGAAAGAAAAAGAAAAAGAAAAGAAATAAAAAAGGGACAAAATGCCCCAAAGTGAAGCTCAATAATAATCAATGCATATGAAGTTGTGATCAAGAAAAGAATGCATGAGTATGTGAAAAAAGTGAAGAATGGGTTGTTAGGCTTGTATTAGATTTTTATAGGTTGTTATATAGGTTAGGTGGGAAGTTTAAGCTTATCAAATATTCAAATTTCAAGTCCACTTGATCAAATATGCATCTTACCTTAACCCTAGCCCCATTACAACCTATCAAAAGACCTCATGATATGTGTATGCATGCATGAAATAAATGTTGATTGTTAGATGAAAAATAAATCTTAGAAAGCATGATTAGGGGAGAATTGAGTGATTCGACCCTAAACACTTGAGCGAATAGAGTGCAAACACTTCCAGTGAGGGTTCGATTGCTCAATTACATGTTTCCACCTAGAACCATCACTTTTCATGCAAGTTTGTAAAAATATTTAATAACTCAATTCAATTGTGGATTAGATTTGCTAGCCCTTGGCCCTTGTGCCTATATATGTTCTCTTGGGAATTGATTTATTTTGACTAAGCAATCGCATTCATTTAGATAGTTGCATATAGGTATATTGCATTTAGTTAGATTTCATTGAATAAATGTTGATACCCTTTACTTCCTTCTTGATTTTAGCATGAGGACATGCTATGGTTTAAGTGTGGGGAGGTTGATAAACCCCATTTTTATGGTTTATCTTGTGCTTAATTTGGGGAATTTTATGACCTTTTTCTCACATTTATTCAATGAAATAGCATGGTTTCATGATTGTCTCCTAATTTGTGCTTAAGTGTGAAAACATGCTTTTTAGGCCCTTAATTGGTTGATTTTTATTCATCTTTGATCCCACTAGATGCCTTGATATATTTGTTAGTGATTTCAGATTGAAAAGGCTAGGAATGGATCAAAGGAGTGGAGAGAAAAGCATGCAAAGTGGAGAAATCATGGAAAAGCAAGGATTTGGGATGGGATCAACGACGCGCACGCGCAGAAGATGCGCACGCGTGGATTGTGAGGTCGCATGGCGATGCGTACGCGTACATGACGCGTACGTGTGCAACACAAATTGTCAAGCGACGCGTACGCATGACCTACGCGTACGCGTCGATACTCGCATGTGACTCACTTAAAGGCAATCCGCTAGGGCAATTTCTGGGCTTCCCAGGCCCAAATCCAACTCACCTCTGATGCTATTTAACCCAAGGAATGAAGAGGAATCACATGCTAGTTACCATTAGTTTTAGTTTAGTTTAGTTTTGGAGGAAAAGTTAGTTTCTAGAGAGAGAAGCTCTCTCTTCTCTCTAGAATTAGGATTAGGTTAGATCTAGATTAGAATTTCTTAGATCTAGGTTTAATTCATGATTTGATTTACTTTTCCTTTGCAATTTCTTCTTCTTCTACCTTTCCTCTCTCTAGTTTAGCATTTAATTCTTGTAATTCTCTAATTTTGTGTTGATGCACTTTTGTTTCTTCTATTTCTCTTTTAATGCAATTTATGATTCATGCTCCTTTATTGTTTAATTGCTTTGTTGTTGTTTAATTCATTTTACTTTCCTTTTATGCCTTCCAAATGTTTGATGAAATGCTTGGTTAGATTTTAGTCTAGATTTTTCTCCTCTTGGCCTAGGTAGAGTAAGTAGTGACTCTTGAGTTATCTAATGCTTTTGTTGATTGATGATTAAAAGTTACTAGTTGATTTGAATGCCTCTAAAACTAGTCTTTCCTTTGAAGTTGACTAGGACTTGAGGAATCAAATTGATTTATCCACTTGACTTTCCTCCATACTTAGAGGTTAACTAAGTGGGAGCAATGAATAATTGTTGTCACAATTGATAAGGATAACTAGGATAGGACTTCTAATTCTCATACCTTGTCAAGAGCTTCTCTAGTTGTTAGTTTATTTCCTTTGCCATTTACATTTCTTGTCTCTTAATTCAAAAAAACCCTAAAACACACCTCTAACCAATAACAAGAACACTTTATTGCAATTCCTAGGGAGAACGACCCGAGGTTTAAATACTTCGGTTTATAATTTTAGGGATTTGTACTTGTGACAAACAATCTTTTGTATGAAAGGATTATTTGTTGGTTTAGAAACTATATTGCAATGAGATTTCATTTGTGAAATTCTTTACCATCAATAATCCATTCATCAATATTCATTGTTGGGATTCATTGTTGAGGTTATATTTTGTTACTTGGTTTTGAGTTTTTCATGTTTAATATTTGTGAATACCAAGTGTATGACATTGCCTTTAAGTTTCCTAAATCTTTTAAATTGCATGTTTTGGCCAGCATGTGATTTGAATTCATTATCTATGATGAGACAATTTGTGTATTATCAATGCATTTTTTGCTAGGTGATTCTTGTTTATGATTGACCCTTATTTACATCACCTATTTCATGCATTGAGATTTTGGAATTGTGAATTGGATCGAAAGCTTACCTAGTGACATATTTTTTAGCTTTGTGAAGCTTTGTGGACCATGCTTGCTATGTGATTGAGTTTAATTTCTATCTTCTTTTTCCTAAGTTTCATAACACCCATGTGTTCCACCTCTATGTCACTTAGGTGTTATAACAACTTCAATATGTGTCAGTGTTTGATGTGTGAGCTCTATATTTCAATTGGTTCACTAAGTTTATTTACAAAGCAATCAATGACCATTCATGATCCAATTCACAATTGCTTGATTTTTGTTTGAATGCTTTTATGCTTCTTCATTCCTTGTTTGTTTATCCTAACTTACAAGTTACTTTGAAGTATTTCAAGCACATTAGAATGAGTGAAGTGCATACTTTCTTTTGTGTAATTGTGACATAGCTCTCTATGCTAGTGTGTGTGTTCTAAACCACATGCAAGTTAGAACTCACACACTATTCTTCCTTAATGTCACAGTAATTCACTCACTCCATTCTAGTGGTCTTTACTTCATTCCAACAATTTACGCTTCCTTACTTTTGTATTTTCTCATCTTACTGTGCTATTTTCTATTTTTTATGGGTGAGTCATCATAAGCAAAAACGAAAGTGGAAGAAAGAACACGCAGCAGCTGGTTGATCCACCAGCTAAAGGTGGCAATTCGAAAAGTCGCCGTACCCCCTTGCTCATCTTTAAATGCAACGAGGACGGTGCAAACTTTTAAGTGTGGGGAGGTCGTCCGACCACTCGACATTTTTGGGTGACAATGTCTAATCCCAACACTTTTGCATTTCATTTTTAGGTTTTTTAGGATTTTTTGTTGCATTTTCTTATATATTAAGCTTAGTCAAAATAATGAAATTTTCCAAGAAATTTATCTATAGGGCACCCCAATTGATTTGAAAAAATTTTTTAGAACTTGCTTGAAGTATATACATTGTGGATCATGTTTTTGAGCTGAGAACACACAACCTTGTGAGTTTTGAGCCTAATTGCGTAGTTACATCATATAACCACTTATTTCCATTCTTGTGTGTATTATTCTCTTTCTATGATTGCAATCTGTGATTTGTTTGATTCTTTATATCCATTATTTTGTGTATGAATGCACTTATATGATTGAGGCCATTGTTTCAATTAGCTCACTTACCCAAATAGCCTTACCTTTTTGTTTCCATTGTTAGCCAAATTTGAGCCTATGCTAAACCCATTTGTTCTTAATTTCAGCACATTACAAGCCTTAAAGCGAAAAATAATAAATGTCCTCTAATTTGGATCTTTGATTAGCTTAGGCTAGTGAGAGTACGTATCATTTAATTGTGGGAGAGTTGGGAACATTGGATAGAGATAAAAGTGTGTTTTTATATTTTTATTGAAAATATTGGGAATTGGGCACATACTCAAGCATTGAATGTTTGAACCATATGCATTGATGTTCTTGTATATATTTTAGCTTGAAAAGAAAAAAATGATAAAGACAAAGAAAAAATATAAAAAGAAAAAATATATAGAAAAAGAAAAAGAAAGAAAAAGAAAAGTAATAAAAAGGGGACAAAATGCCCCAAAGTGAAGTTCAATAATAATCAATGCATATGGGTTGTGATCAAAAGAGAATGCATGAGTGTGTGAAAAAGTGAAGAATGGGTAGTTAGGTTTGTTTAGAACTTTATAGGTTGTTATATAGGTTAGGTGGGAAGTTTAAGTTAATCAAAGATTCAAATTTCTAGTCCACTTAACCATATACAATTCTACCTTGACTCTAGCCCCATTACAACCTATGTATAAGTCCTCATGATAAATGTATGCATGCATGAAATAATTGTTGATTGCTAGATGAAAAACAAATATTAGAAAGCATGATTAGAGGAGAATTGAGTGAATCAACCCTATGCACTTGAGCGACTAGAGCGGATACACATCCAGTGAGGGTTCGATTGCTCAATTACATGTTTCCACCCGTGATCATCTCTTTTCTTGCAAGTTTGTACATTATTTTAATAACTCAATTTAATTGTGGATTTGACTTGGTTGTTAATATCTGTAGCCCTTATGTTCATATATGTATTCTTGGAAATTGCTTAATTTTGACCAAGTAGTTGCATTCATTTAGATAGTTGCATTTAGATAGGTTGCATTTAGGTAGTTTGAATTGAATAAATGTTGATACCCTTTGTTTCTTTCTTGAGTTTAGTATGAGGACATGCTTAGTTTAAGTGTAGGGAGGTTTGATAAACCCCAATTTTGTGGTTTATCTTATTCTTAATTTGGGGAATTTTATCAACTTATCTCACATTTATTCAATGAAATAGTATAGTTTTGTAATTCTCCCTAATTTTGTGCTTAAGTGTGAAAACATGCTTTTTAGGCCTTAAAATAGCTAAATTTAATTCACCTTAATTCTATTTGATGCCTTGATATATATGTTTGTTGAGTGATTTTAGATTCATAAGGCAAGTATTGGATAGAAGAGGTGAAGAGAAAAGCATGCAAGATGGATAATTCATCGAAAAACAAGGATTTGGAGTGCTTAGAGCGACACACACGCGTGAAGAGGAGGTCGTCCAGGCGATGCGTACGCGTGACATGATGCGTACACGTGACAAGAAAAAGGCAGACGACACGTACGCGTGACCCATGCATACGCGTCACAATCAGCACGTGACCTCATTAAAGTGAAAATGCTGGGGCGATTTTTGAGCTGCCCAGGCCCAAATCTAACTCATTTCTGAGGGTATTTCATGCAGAATTGAAGAGCGAACAAGGGGAGACCAATTAGTTAGCTTAGCATCATGTTGTAGGTAGTTTTCTAGAGAGAGAATATCCCTCTTCTATCTAGAATTAGGTTAGAATTAGGTTAATTTCTCTTAGATCTAGGTTTAATTTCTTGTTTCCATATTGTTTTCCTTTCAATTTCTTGTTATTACATTTTTGCTCTCTTAGTTCTCTTGTTAATTTTCCTTTTATGTCATTTTTATGTTCTTGCACTTTTGATTGGATTTGGATTTTCTTTTAATGCAATTCATGTTTATGTTCCTTTATTATTTAATTGAGTTGTTGTTATTGTTTCTTTGCATTTGGGTAGTTGTAGATTTTATTATTTCTTACAATTTATGATGCTTTCCTTTTATGCCTTCCAAGTATTTGACAAAATACTTGGTTGGATGTTAGAGTAGCTTTTTGAGCATTCTTGGCTTGGAAAGAAAAATTAGGCAATCTTGAGTCATTAATACCCAACTTAGGTTGGTGATCTAGAGTTGTTTGTTAATATTATTTCCATTGACGCTAATCTTTTGCTAATTCAATTAGTAAGTTGATTAGGACTTTTGGATTGAGATTAGCTAGTCTTATTATACTTTCTTCGAGTGTTGGAGATGACATTGTACCTTCTCTCGTTGGATATGACTTAATAGGATAAATTCTTGATAATTATTGTGATATGATTAGTGACTAGGATAGAAAACCTATATTCTCAATCCTTGCCATGAATGTCTCTCTCTAGTATTTGCTTTCTTTAGTTGCTTGCTTTACATTTCTTGTCTTTTATTTTCTTGCCCTTTTATCAACCAACCCACCCCTTGGATACCATAATCAATAATATGCACCTCACTGCAATTCCTTAAGAAGACGACCCGGGACTAATACTCTCAGTTATTTTTATCGGGTTGACCTTGTGACAACCAAAATTAAACTTTGATTTGAGGATCGATTATCGGTTTGGGCTATGCTCATAATGAAATTATTTTGTTAAATTCCGAACCGGTATAAATCCCCCTTTCAAGTTTTTGGCGCTGTTGCCGGAAATTTGCAATGTGTGCCCTCAAGAAAGGTTCTCATCAACGATGACTTATCTGACATAAATTGGGATTAAGGAAAAATGGATACTAAACGAAATTAGAACATAATTTTTAATAGAGTATTGCGGTAAATAGGAACGAAACCAATTAGTCTCACCACGAGAAACGAAACAGGACGATATCGCAGCAGTTTTTATTTTAATCATACAATTTCTGAAATTTGACCTAGGATATTAACATCATGAAATAATTTCTAGCCGAATAATAGCGGTAAGGGTTTCAAGGCTATAATAACTCACTATAGCTAAGGAGAAATGAGGCAACAGAGTGGTAGCAGCTCCGACAGCTACCTCGAGTGACGGCGGCAGCCCGAATCTCTACTGACAACAACTGTAATAACCGGGCAGCGACAATAATGTTTCCGGAATTCAAAAGGACAGAAATTATACTCAAAAACCTCACCGGCAATGGACCTCAGCTACGGCATCACCGTTTTTCGGCGACAAAAGCTCGGCCGCCCACCTCCAGCAGTGGCGACGGAGCACGCAACGACGGCTAGGCACAGCGGTGACTCCACACGTGATGCTGATGGCGTGAGACTCGGCGACAATGACATGATGGCTCGCCTCCTTCCTTGCGTCACACTGTGTCTGTCTCTCTCAATCTCAGTGTCGCTCTCCCTTTCTCCTTCGAGCTTGACGGCTTTGGACCCACGGCGTCGGCAGCAGCAAGGATGAACGGTGCAAACACAGCAGTGATTGCGCTATCCTTTATCTGCTCTCCTCTCCGCATTAGCACCAGCAACGATGGGTAGCTGGGTGGCGATGTTGACACGACAGCAGTGACACCTGCCGGCGCCGTCCTCCATCTCTTCTCCTCTGTCTCTGTTTCTCCCTCTCTCCCGCAGCTCTCTCTTTTTCTCTTCTTGCTCCATCCCTTTTCTTTCTTTCTTTCTTTCTTTCTTTCCTGAAGGCGGCTAGGGTTTCTTAGGGTATAGGGGATTAGGGTTTTGTGTTTTATTTTTAGGGTTAGGGTTTAATTTGGGGCAATTTAAAATTAGGGATATTTTGGTAAATTGAGGTTTGGATAATTTTAATAAAATTTGGGGATATTGTAATTAATTGAAATCTAATTTATTTTCAAAAATTACTTTAAAGATATTATTTAATTATCGATTTGCTAATTGGCTTTTAATCAAATATTCTAATTTTAGAATTGGAAATAATAGAATTAATTTTCTTTGTTTATAAAACTTAAAGTATTACATTCTAAAATCTCAATTATTAAACTAAATCATATAAAATTCTTATTCTTTTACAACTGCTAAACTTTATAATTTAAATATAGAAAATTATTCAATAATTATGAAATTAAGTAAAATTTCTATTTTAATTATCAAAACTTGATTTAATTATTTTCAATGAAATAATTTATGAAAATAAAATCTCTAGTAAATGAATAAAATTTAAAATCGGCTCATAATAAGATTTTTCAAAAGTTTTGGGTCTTACACAAGGACTGTCCAGAGTTCCCCCAATTAGACATGCATTATGTGTATTTGTATGATTTGTTTGAGTATGCACTTTGTGTTTTGGTTTGCCTAATTGAATTATATATGCCTATATGCTATGTGACTTAAATTCCTTATCTATTTTTTTATTTGTGTATTACCTGTATGCCTTGTATGTGTTTGCTTTTGAGAGATCCCTTATGCTGAGGGTTGTTCTACTTCGGTAATTGGGAGGTTTGCAAAAAACTAAAAATGAAGAGATAGATTAGAATTTCTAGATAGAATTATCCTTTTCTGGTTTAGTGAGAACGTTATGCTTTGATCTGGGACTATGGACTTTAGGATTGCCTTTGGCTTTCCGAAGCCTTATATCTTATCTATTTGAGCCTTGTTACCATACTGAGAACTCCCGATTCTCATTCCATACATATTTGTTGTTTTTCAGATGCAGGATGTAAGGAATGTGAATCTCTAAAAATTAATAAATAAATAATAAATTAATTAATTATGATCCAAAAAAATAGAAAATTAAATTTTATAATTTATAGATGTAAAAATATTTAAAATAGAAATTAAAACACTAATTTTAAAGATTTTGACCCAAAGTTGGGTCAACAGGCTAAACTGATTGGACTGGACCCAAGGCCCAACATATAAAAGCCAAATCAGCCTCTTCCTACCTTTTCATTCAGCCAAACACGCTGAGGAAGAGAAGCTTTGCTTCGAACCCTAACTTCCATTTTACTTCCAACTTTAATTTCATAAAACTTTCAATCCAGAGTTTCAATTGATGAGCCATTTGTTGCCACGCGTTTGTCTCATTAAGATCTTCAATTCTATCAAAACAAAGTAGTAAGTCTCTCTAATTTCGTGCCCAGATCTCTGTTCCTCTCTTTTTTACGAATTTGGTTTGGATTTTGAGTGATTTTGATGATTTTAGTGGTTTAGGTGCAATCTAACATTGGATAATTGTTGGATTTTACTACAATCATCAATGGATAAGGTAAAAAAATTCTAAACCCTTGTGATTTGTCCAATTTTGTGTATCCTAGTGCTAATTTAGTGAATTGTATGAACTATCTTGAGTTTATGTTGAATTGGAGTTGAATTGTCAAATTGGAGCACTTGGTACAAGCTTTAGGAGCTGGGAATCCAATTGATGAGGACTTGGAGAAGTGGAAGCTTGAGGGAATGGAGGAATTTGAGGTGTTTCGGGCTTAAGAAAAATCGGCCAAGGTATGGTTTTGGTTTCTCATAGTTAATGTATAATGTCGCGTGAAAACTTAGGCTAGTTGACTTTAGAATAAGTTGAACTATGTGAATTATTGATGTTTAGTGATCGTTGATGGAAATTGTTGACTGACTTTGTATGATGATATGTTGTGGTAAGTGAATGGTGCATGATGATAGAATGAGTTGTATATATTAGAGTATGAGTTGATGAATATAAAACGATGATATTTGTTGATGTTAATGGTGAATTGAATTGAGTAATTAGGTGTGGAGTGATTGAGAAAGGTTGGAGAGGTAATTGACATTGGTTCTGGTTATAGTTGAATTAATTTTGATTAAGGATTTTGGAAACTAGAGTTTTGGAAAAATTTGGTAAAAGCTAATTTTTGACCAACTTCGTTGGGCCATAACTTGGCTTCCGAATTCCCAAATTTTGTAAAACTTATTTTGAATGAAAATTGAATTTGTAAAGTTTATAACATTCAAAGAACGAACTAAAAACAATTTTTAACAAAATAGTTATGTGCTTTCGAAGTTGGGAATGTAAAACTGATTTTCTGGAACTTAGCAACTATTGCAAAATTCTGATAGGGATGCGTACAAAAACATGCACGCGATGTAGACCCTAGGCTCTGCCTATACATCCTGTGTACGCGGACATGTGCGTGCGTACGTGGAATGGACCAAATGGCAGGCCTGCGTATGCGAGCAATGCTACGCGATGTGGGGTTGTTTCCCAGCCCAAGGGCTCACATAGGCTGACAAGGGGGCATACGCGAGATTGTCCAATTTCACACTTCCGTGTACGCAGATATCGCACGCGTACGCAGAACCCTTGTTTTCTAAAAATGTTATTTTTAAGTTTCGAACCATTCCTCTAGCTTTCTAAACCTCTGTAACTACCATTTGAGTTTTCCTAGCTAGTGTTTAGGCTTTTGGGATGAGCGAGAGTGTACTAGTAAAATAAAAGAGGTAGTTTCTATTTTATATTTAGAGCCGGAGACTTAGGATTATAGAGTTCTGTGGGAAGGTTAACTAGAGTAGTTTTGTGAAGTGTACTAAGTTAATTAAAGAGAAGATATTGGAGCATTAGTGGAGATCATTTTGAAGAACTATATGTTCATTATAAATATAATACTGGGCATGTTTAATTTATAAATGTGACTCTTTGATCTCGAGCACTCTTTCTCGAAAGTGCGACTCCAGTGAGATGGTGGAAGATGAGGATCCCCTTCTTTGTTCCTCCTGGTATTATAAAATCGCCTCTAGTGAGATGGTGGGAGGTTAGGATCCCCTCCTTTGTTCCTCCTAGACATATGAGAATGTACCTCCTGGATAGACGCAAGGGTTGTGGTTCACCCCACTTGCTCTAGGTTGGTTAGTTGAGGCTCCCCGGGTAGATGCAAGGGTGTGGTTCACCCCACTTGCCCCAGGATGAGATGGTTTGAGCTCCCTAGATAAAAGCAAGGGTGTGGTTCGTCCCACTTGCTCCAGGTTGAGGTGATTGTGAGCTTCTTGGATAGATGCAGTAGTCTCCCCACTTACTCCAAAATGGTATTTATGATTGATATTAGTCTCCTTGGACAAACACAGTGACTCACCCCCACTGGTTCCAAGTTGAGATTTGAGATTCCTTTGAACTAGCCGCGCGATGGATGATTGATTATTTATATATATGCATATGTTTTAAGCTTTGCGCCGCTGGGACTGTCAAGGGTTTGCTACCAGACATGTCGGGTTTGGCTGGATAACCGATGATATCATCGGCCATACGACAGACATGCATCATGTGTATTTGTATGTTTTGCTTGAGTGTGCATTCTTTTAGTTTGCCTAATTGATTAGCCATGCTTATCTGTTATTTGTCTTACTTGCTGTAATTGCATCCTATCTGTATTTTCTTTGCATATCTTGTATGTATGTCTTTGCAACTGAGAGATCCCTCATGCTGGCAGAGGTGACGCTGAGGGTAGTTCCATCGGTGATTAGGAGGTTTGGGTTGACAGGAGGTGAAGAGTTAGATTAGAACTAGAATCCACCAATAGATTTCTAAATTTCTAGTTTAGTATACTTCTTTAAGTTTAAATCTGAATGTCGAAGTTCTAGGAATACCTCTGGCTTTTTTGGGACCTTATATATTATCTACGTGGACACTTTTACCATATTGAGAACTTCCAATTCTCATTTAATACATGTTGTTGCTTTTCAGATGCAGGACGTGACGCGCCTCGCTGAGCGTGCTGGATTTGCTTTCTTGGAAGCGAAGACTTATCTTTTGGGCCTTATTTTTTGTTTTTGTTTATGTAGTTAGTTCTCCACTTTTGTACCTTATGCTGTATATCCCTCTTAGAGGATTAATTTTGAGAAAACAGGACCTTACTGTTGTATATATTTTGTTGGGCTGTATTTGTATATATATATATATATATATATATATATATATATACAAATAGCCAGCCTTGGCTTCATAGGTTGAGTCTAGAACTTGATTATACTTATCTGTTGGAACTCTTTATATATATATATATATATATATATATATATATATATATATATGTCTTTTACTTTCCTGTATAAGCTTTCTGTCTTACTGTTTTTCCTGAGCGACGAATCTTCAGTTTGTTTTGATAGTAACCTTTTCTTTCAGGGCTCCTAGCTATATTACCCTTGATATGTGTGTGTGTGTGTGTGTGTGTGTGTGTGTGTGTGTGTGTGTGTGTGTGTGTGTACGTATTTTTTTGTTTTTAGAGGGCGTAGCACCTTGCCACCTTTGATTTACATCCTAGGCATAAAGCTCTGTGTGGTAAGATGTTACAAGGCACCTTGCTGAGCGTGCTGGAAACTTGTGAAAGCGAAGAACTACTTTTGGACATATTTATGTTTTGTACTTAGAACATATATGTATAGATACTCTCCATTGATGTATAAAACTTGTATCCTCCTAAAGGCCGATTTCGGAGAAACAGGCTTTTGGTTTATATTTTGGTTGTATTTTGGGATGTTTATCTATATCTCTAGCCGGCCTCTACTTCGCAGGTCGAATCTAGAGTCTGATATATAACTTGTTAGGATTCTATATCATCTATATATATATATATATTTCTTCTGCTTTTTGCCATAAGGTTTTCTATCGTTAACATTTTGAGTGCGACGCAATTTTTGTTTGTTTTACATACCCTTTTTCTTTAAGGCTCCTAGTTAAACTATTCTTCATATGTGTGTGTCTGTGTGTGTGTGTACGTATTTTGTCTTTCTAGAGGTCGTAATACCTCACCACCTTTGATTTACAACTTAAGCGTAAAGCTCTGTGTGATGGGGTATTACACCATTTGCTCTATCTTTACAAAATATTTTTTCCAAATGCGGATAAAAGGGAAATGGCTTCCCTGGAGAATACAAACTTACTCCTTTTTTCTAGAAAAAAAATAAAAGATCGTTAAAGAGGGACAGAACTAATTGTCTAGTAGAATAAAATTAAGTCAATCAAATCAAACATGTAAACTAACCTTCATATATGCAGCTAGGATCTCTTTGTTGTCCACAACCACACATTGCTTCGCATCGTCCCATCCAAAACCACTACAGGATGCGATATTTGTAGCAAATTGATATTTTTCTTTAAGCCTTTTAACCTTGTTTTTGCAATGAATTATTTAAAAGCCACCTCCTGAAAATCTCTCATTCATTTTTGAAGCAAGCTTCTCAAAAGATCCAGGTTTAAACTGACCTACATCAACTCTTCTTCCTTCACTGACAAGCTCCTCCATAAAACTAACAAATGTCTCGGTCTCTTCATTAGTCCATACATGTCTGTTCATTTATCTTTGCAATCTAGATTAACTCAATCAAAATTCAAGTGAGCATCCTAAAACATATGATGACATCATTGTAAACAAAATCTCATATTAGTTCAAATAAAACACAATACAACAAATAAACTTATCAATACGATATATTTAAAGTAAGTGGTACATCACTACAAGAAATTACCGGAATAGCGACTGATTTAGTGACCGATTTTTCGACTGATTTGGGTGGTCGCTAATAAGAAAATAGCGACCAACTTCGGTCGCTAAATGTTAGCGACTGATTTGTTAACAAGGCCACCAACCCTCACCAAAGAGTATCGGTCGCTAACAAAATTGATCGCTAATTTGTGACCAAAATTTCCGTTACTAAAGCGGTCTCTGAGTAAATCGGTCGCTAAATAGCGACCAACTTTTCAGTCGCTAAATCGGTCACTAATTTGTGACCAGTGTTTCGGTCTCTAATCCGCGACCGTTATTTTGGTCGCTAAATCGGTCGCTAATTTATGACCAACATTTCAGTCTCTAATTCGATCGCTAAGTGTGGACCTGTATTTTAGCAACCAACATTTCAGTCGTTAAATCGGTTGCTAATTAGATACCAAGCATTTTAGTACACAAATTTTCATGGCTGATCCTGATTTTTTAATTATCATTTTTACTAAATTTTTATATTTAGGCCATCAAATATTGAAAAGTAAACAACATAAAAGTAAATAATAACCAAAATAACATAGATAACAATAATAATAACACAAAATAAACAAAACTTAAACAATAAACAAAACTTAAACAATAACCAAAATAACATAACACAAAATAAACAGCACTCTTCATATTACTAATTACATCAATTAACAGAATTACGCTCAGATCCATCAACATAGCAAGTAAAAGATCGGTCTACTTTTTCTTGATTTTCTTATATACATTCTCGTCTAACATCTATATTTATCTATCTATCTATCATAAGGATATTCAAGATGATTTTCGGTGACCTTGAAATGTTGGGGATGTTGACCAGAGCAATGTAGATTCTATATTTTAAAATATCCTCTTTCAAGATTCTTCACCTACAAAATTCATAACAATGCATCTTATAAACTACATATTATCTAAAACTATCTGTCACAAAAAAGAATTTGATACATTTGTAATTTGAGGCAAAGGAAAGGGAGTATTAAACTCACCCAGTGAATTATGTCAAACTACTAATCACTCTTTAGACGTACATTCACCATCTTCATCCTCTCCTATATTTGTTTCTCTACCTTCTAGTTGAGGAATCAGAATTTTAAAATTAAGCTTTTTCATCATTTCTTAAAGCATACGGTTATTGAGTTCAAGTCCTCTTTCTGTCTTTTCCAATCTAGTTTTCAAATCATCATTTTCTTCTTGCATTTTCTTCATTATTCTTCATGTTCTGACCTTTGCAACCAATTGGATGACTGAGAACTGGAGCCACGATAACTAGATCTTTTGTTAATTATAGTGGATTCTGCTCCAAGTCCATAAATTCTTCCCTTTTTTACTCCGGCTATTTCACACCATACATCCATCTCATTTGGTACATTACTTCCTTCTTCAGATGCTTTTTGCGTAGCCTATTCTATAGCATTCTTAAATTTATCCTGCCAATATCAAAATCAGATCAATTATTACACGAGAAAATAAAAAGAATAAGAATCAACATACATGCAGAAAATTAAATTATAAATTAAGTGCTTCTTTGAAAACTAAAAAATAAAGCATGTTAAGTAACAATTACAAAGCTCAAAGACTCAATGAACTTGGTAAACTATTAGAGAATAAAGTTGTGACATAACTGTGTGAAACTCCAGCATTGAAAGTCTTTTTACTAACACTCCAATTTTCTGTGTGAAACTTAAAACCATTTACTATATACCAAGAATAATTGTGCACTTTTTTACTAGGACCCCATGCTAAGTGGTGTAGACTTTGATTCATTACTCAATTTCTGCTATCATGAATCTAGAAAATATCCAAAGTGTTAATAACTAACTAACTTACAAAAAATGAAAATATTTAACAAGAAATTCTAGGAAACTTACATAATTTTCAAACCAAGTTGAAAATTCTAATGTTATTCTTCGGTTGGTTTCATCTTGGCTGATATTTGGATTTTCACCTCTCAAATCTTTCACAAAATATCTAAATTTCATATAAATATACATATATATATATATAAGTACCTCGTAAATAAGACTACTAAATTATAAAAATCGAGTATATGGTGATCTTACTCGATGTATTGTTCAACTTCTTCACAATTAAGTAGAACATGTAAGTGTGCAGCAACCAACTCCTTATCCTCTAAGTATTGGCTCTTAATTATCTTAGATGCGCGTCCACGATGGTTGAATATTAATAAAGTTGGAAATTGAATATTGATGGCTCCACCATCATCATTCCAGGCCACATCAGTTTTCATTGATTGTACATGATGAGACTCAAAATAATAAGTGCAGAAATGTGAGGTTTCTTGACTCATGTATGCCTCACAAATGGATCCTTCAACATGTGATTTATTTTTAACCATTCACTTTAATCTATTCAAGTACCTAAAGCAACATAACATGTAAGCATAGAGTGGCAGCCATAAGATTAAGATTAAATGACTAAGAGCATTGAATTAAAGTTATACCTCTTAAATGGGTACATCCATCGATATTGGACTGGGCCTCCCACTCTTGCTTCATATGGAAGAAGAATGGGCAAATGCTCCATGCAGTTAAAAAATCCTGAAGGAAAAATTTGCTCCAACTTACATGTGGTGGTGATAATATTTTGCTCCATCAACAATAAGTCATCCGCGTACAAAATTGTGGAGCACAAATCCTTGAAAAATTTACTTAATTCGGCTATAGGCTTCCAGATTTGGAGTTGAAGATTGACAAAGGCAATTGGTAACAAACGTTCCATGGACAGTCATGGCTTTTCATCCCAAATAGTTTCCCTTCTCGAATATTTATGCATCTACGTAAATTAGAAGCATATCCTGATGGGTTAGAAACGGATTCCAACACCTAAACTCACCGGCAAGTGTACCGGGTCGCATCAAGTAGTAATTACTCACAAGAGTGAAGTCGATCCCACAGGGATTGATGGATTGAGCAATTTTAGTTAGATGGTTGATTTAGTTAAGCAAACAGTTGATGATTTGAGTGAATTGTAACCAACAGAAGCTAAATTGTATGAAACTAAAAGGGAGAGGGAGAATTAACAGAAAACTAAAGTGCAGAAGAGTAAATTTGCATGAAACTTAAAGTGCAAGAAAGTAAAAGAGCTGAATCTTAAAGTGCAAGTAATGTAAATAGCTGAAACTTAGAGTGCAAAAAATATAAATTGCTTGAATAGTAAAGGGGTGTGGGATGCTGGGATGCAAAATTTAACAATAGAAAGTAAAGAAGATGAAGTAAGTGCAGTAGATCTAAACAGAAATGGAAAATTTCTTGAAGAACAAAACAGAAAGTAAATTCAGCTTAATTGTAAAAGCTAGGGAAGGAATGCAAGATCTCAAGGGCTCAATGAGACTAGAAAATAGGTCTAGATCTCAATTCCTTCCTTGATCCAACAGAGAATAATTTGCAGAAGAAATGTAAATGGAACAGTAAAGAAAACTTAGATCTAATTGTTAGAACAATTGAGAAGAGAGGTAAAAGGTGATTCTCAAACTTAGAATCAGTGAAGCTCTTCAATCTCAATTTCAATTTTGAGAACAGATAGCAAGAATTGCAGAAGAAATGAAAATGAAGACAGAAAGCTAAATCAAATTCCCAATCCTTTAGAATTATGCAGAAGAAAATAAAGATGAATTGTAGATCAAAGATTGAAACAGAATTCCTTCAATCTCAATCCAAAATTCATAAACAGAAAGTAAGAAATGCAGAGGTAAGAATAAGGAAGAGAGAACTCAGCTCTCAGTCCCAATTCCTTAATTCAAAGCTAAAAAAAACTCAAAATGAAAGAAAGTTCAAAAGTGAAAGTAAAAGTTTGTTCTCTAACTCAAACTAAGTCCTATTTATACACTTTCTATTTTTTATCTTCAAAATTTGGAGTGGCCTTTTTATTTGGTGAAAAATTGAGTCCAATTTGGCATTTTAATTAAAATTTGAACCATGGTGCTGGCTCCAGGGAAGCGTTCGGTTAACTAAACCAACTGAGCGCTCAATTTCTTCTTGCTTGGGCTCATGTCAAGCTCCAGGGGGCTGCTCGGTTAATTGTGGCAACGCAGCGCTCAATCCTTGCCTTTGGCCTTCAAATTTGGTGTGTGATAGGCACTCAGCATAGCGCTCAGTTAAGTAACTTAACTTAGCGCTACAAGCCTTGCACAAGGTACCTTCTTCGAGCCTTGCTAAGGCCACCCTGGCTCCTCTATTTGTTGAACTAGCGCTCAGTTAAAGGAGTTAACTCAGTGCTCTTTGCTTGTGGAGAGAACTCCCCCTTCGAACCCTGGACAATGCAATTCGGCGCCAATTTCCTTTCAAGGAGTAGCGCTCAGTTAAAACACCTAACTTAGCGACCTTTCTTTGCTTTGAGTGGAAGCTCCTCTTCGAGACTTGGTGAACTCATTGTGTGGCAAATTTCCTTGGCAAATTGGCAATGTAAGTAGCGCTCAGTTAAGAAAGGCAACTAAGCGCCCTTTGTGCTTGTGCAAGGTTCCCATGTGTGCCTGGTTCGAGCCTTGGTGGATGCATTTTGGTTAATTTCCTTGCCAAAGCCTTGTGTTGCTCCTTCCTTGTGTTCCCCAGTTCGATCCTTGCTGGCTTCCTTGCTTGGTGTCGCCCCTTGTATTTCTCTTGGTTGAGGCACGATAAAGGTAAGTGAGTTAACTAAGCGCTCCTCATTTTGCTTGCTTCCTTGGGCGCTCAGTTAACTTTCTTAACGCAGCGCCATAAGCCTTGCCCCCTTGGTGCACCACGCTTTTGTTTTCTTAGGTCACGCTTTTCAAAGCGTGGCCTAAGGTCCAAAGCGTGTTTTAACTTCAAAAGCATGCCAAAAATTCCTTTTTCCACCGTTTCTTCACCTACAAGTAATCAAAACAACCAATCAAAGTATCACCAAATTCACAAGCTTTATAAATCATTCAAAAACTAACTAATTCTAGCTTAAACCTCATGATTTAGTGTCAAATAAAGGATGATTGATTGATTCAACAAAATCATGCAAATTCACTCCAAATCACTTACTTACAATGCAAGAAAGTGCATAAAACCTAATGAAATAAGTGAGAAATGCTTGAAAAACTAGCATAAGATGATTTGTCATCACACCACCAAACTTAAACCTTGCTTGTCCCCAAGCAAGCACTAAACATAAGAGAAAATAAAATAAAACAGAGAAGTATGCATGTCCTTATTTAGCAAATAATTGAACTTAGTTCATGGGGTTTTATGCAGACAATGGTAGTTCCTTTATTACTTGCTGACAGATAAGAAATGTTTCCTTAAAGGTTCACTAGAGTTGCTGCTATAATTCCTTAATTTTGCTTGATCCCTTGCTTGCTTTTCCTTTCTTTACTTTGCTTAGGAAAGCTTATTTCTTAATAGAGGCTTGGTGGCAAATGTTGCAGCAGCCTTTTGGCTAAATTTTGCTCAACATTTCTTCACCAAAGACACATGGCTCACAATTTCTTCCTAGGAACATTGATGCCCAGCATCTCTTTGGATTACTAAATGCTTTGTAACTAGGTTGCTCTTGATAGTGGACTTTCAATTGGCAATCCCAGATCAGTTGATCTAAGTGGCCAAGTTTTGAAATACTCCTCAGCACCTACTTGTCCAAGCATATCCCAGTACAAAAACACCACAGGCATATGTCTTAGGGTCCAAGCTATTGGTGTCTAGCCATATTATTTGTTTCTTTGCCAATTCTTGGCTTTTCTTTTTCTTTTTCCTTCTTTGTTTGTTTCATTCTCAAGGGACTTTCATTAATTAACAGACTTTATAGCAGCAAACCAATTCACACTTCAAAGAACATGTTATTATGCAGCTTTTGTTATTTGAGCTAACCATTAAATAAGACAAATACCACCACTAAATCTTCATTCTAATTTCTACAACATTGGACAATCACTTTTCTAAATCAAACATTTTTCTTTTATTTATGCAGAAAGGAACAAAACAAAATTCAAGCTAATGAGGGATGACAAGCACAATATGCAAGCTAGCATTCTTAGCAAACATCTCCACTTTGTACTTAATTGAACACTTCAGCAAGACATATAGGAATTTCCAAATTAAAGTACTTCAAAGCAACAAGGATTAAGTGTCAATACAACCTGTTGGGAATGTCTTCTCAGCTTTTCCTTCTGTCATCATTATTTCTCTTTGTTGTACTTCCTTGGATGATGATGTAGATCCCTCTCACAGATTGAATATTTTCCTGCATAATCCTTACAAGTTGCTTGTTTCTCAAGCTCTTAGGCAACTGGTTAATGTGCAAGAATTATTTTGTGGGCTTTTGAACTTACTTTGGTGTGTGAACACCAAACTTAGTCCCTTGCCAATGTTTCTCATGCATCAAATTAACCATATGTGAAACCCTTTTGTCTTTGCTGAAGGTTATAAGACTAAAAACTAGAAGATAGACAATGGTTCAATGGTTTATCTGATTGCTTGGAGCTAGCAACCCTTCATGCAGAAGGTGAGAATGTGTTTTTAAATGAGATTTTGGTGGAACACCAAACTTAGCATTCTTCACTCTTCCTTAAATTGTTTTGGTGTGCAACACCAAACTTAGCTCCTTGCAATACAGACAAAACCACTCACCTTTTTATTGAAATAGCTATGAAAAGAAAGCTACCTCAGGTTGGGTTGCCTCCCAACAAGCGCTTCTTTATTGTCACTAGCTTGACATCCTTCATTCTTTGATCATGGAAGCTGAAAATCATGTTGCCTTAGATTTTCTCTTCTCACTGTGAGCTTCCTTTCCTCTATCTCTTCTTGTGGAACTTCTTTGTGGTGTTTTTCCTGGATAATGGCTTCTTTTTCCATAGTCCTCTCACTTTTCTCTATGATTGCCTTCCACTTCTCCCACTTTGTAGCTTTTTCTTTGTTCCTTGGGTGGTCTTGAGTGGCACTAAGGGATGCATTTGGTTGATTCTCACTCATTTCTGCAATTTGTTTAGCCATTTATTCCATTTGCCTCTCAAGATTTCTGATTGAAGCTTCTTAGTTTTTACTTGTTATGGCTTGATCTTTCCTTGTTGCTTCCTGATCTTGTCTTGCCATCTCTTGATTTTTCATGAATTTCTCCATCATTATCTCTAGACTTGAGATTTTTTGGAAGTCTGGATTTGGTTGTGGTTGCGTCAAATGAGATGGTTGATGAAAGTTATTTTGGGAGAATTGTGAAGTGTGATGGGATTGGAAGTATGTGTGTTGTGGTAGTGTGTAATGGGTGTTGTTGGTAGGGGTGTGTTTGTGCTTGTTTGTGAAGCTGCGGCTGTTATAATTGAGGTCCCTTGGTCCTTGATTTTGATGCTCACCCCACCTCAAGTTAGAATGAGTCCTCCAGGATGGGTTGTGTGCATCACCATGGGAATGGTATTGGAACGAACTTGAGGTGTTATTTGGAGATTGCACTTGCTCAGGACTTCGTTTCTCATAGTTGAATGCCCCAAAACCTTTTTCAGATTGATTCCATCCGTGTGAGGTTTGAGATTGTCTTTGTGCATTCACTACAACAATTTGCAGCTCATTGATTTTCCTGGCCATCAGTTCTATTTGTTGCTGAAGTTGTTGGTGCATCTGCTTGTTTTGGGTTATGATTGCATTTGCTACTTCAAGTTCCATCACTCCCTTCTTTTGTGTGAATGGTTGCACTTCTGCTTCCAGCCTACTGATTTTCTGGGCTGGGTTATTGTTGGCCACTCCTTCTAGTGAATCAGAGGGGTTCCCTTCCATCTCCTGCTTCTCTTCTCAATCTTTAAAGTATCTCAAGATCCGAGGGTGTGAAGTCATTGCTTCTTCCTCCTGGCATAAGTTCAGCAACACAAACAGGGCACTCTATAGCTTGAGTGCAGTTAAGATTAATAGAGACAAAGTCTCGAACAGTTAGTGTCCTTATTAAAAACAAAGAAAGTAAACAAAAATAAAGAAAAAGTGCTTAATCTAGACCATCACCTTACTTAGTCATTGTCAATCTAAATCAATCCCCAGCAACGGTGCTAAAAACTTGATGGGTTGGAAACGGATTCCAACACCTAAACTCACCGGCAAGTGTACCGGGTCGAATCAAGTAGTAATTACTCACAAGAGTGAGGTCGATCCCACAGGGATTGATGGATTGAGAAATTTTAGTTAGATGGTTGATTTAGTTAAGCAAACAGTTGATGATTTGAGTGAATTGTAACCAACAGAAGCTAAATTGCATGAAACTAAAAGGGAGAGGGAGAATCAACAAAAAACTAAAGTGCAGAAGAGTAAATTTGCATGAAACTTAAAGTGCAAGAAAGTAAAAAAGCTGAATCTTAAAGTGCAAGTAATGTAAATAGCTGAAGCTTAGAGTGTAAGAAATGAAAATTGCTTGAATAGTAAAGAGGTGTGGGATGCTGGGATGCAGAATTTAACAATAGAAAGTAAAGAAGATGAAGTAAGTGCAGTAGATCTAAACAGAAATGGAAAATTTCTTGAAGAACAAAAAGAAAGTAAATTCAGCTTAATTGTAAAAGCTAGGGAAGGAATTCAAGATCTCAGGGGCTCAATGAGACTAGAAAACAGGTCTAGATCTCAATTCCTTCCTTGATCCAACAGAGAACAATTTGCAGAAGAAATGTAAATGGAACAGTAAAGAAAACTTAGATCCAATTCTTAGAACAATTGAGAAGAGAGGTAAAAGGTGATTCTCAAACTTAGAATCAGTGAAGCTCTTCAATCTTAATTTCAATTCTAAGAATAGATAGCAAGAGTTGTAGAAGAAATGAAAACGAAGACAGAAAGCTAAATCAAATTCTCAATCCTTTAGAATTATGCAGAAGAAAATTAAGATGAATTGTAGATCAAAGATTGAAACAGAATTCCTTCAATCTCAATCCAAAATTCATAAACAGAAAGTAAGAAATGCAGAGGTAAGAACAAGGAGGAGAGAACTCAGCTCTCAGTCCCAATTTCCCAATTCAAAGCTAAAAAAAACTCAAAATGAAAGAAAGTTCAAAAGTGAAAGTAAAAGTATGTTCTCTAACTCAAACTAAGTCCTATTTATACACTTTCTATTTCTGATCTTCAGAATTTGGAGTGGGCTTTTCATTTGGTGAAGAATTGAGTTTAATTTGGCTTTTTAATTAAAATTTGAACCATGGTGCTGGCTCCAGGGAAGCGTTCGGTTAACTAAACCAACTAAGCGCTCAATTTCTTCTTGCTTGGGCTCATGTCAAGCTCCAGGGGGCCGCTCGGTTAATTGTGGCAACGCAGCGCTCAATCCTCGCCTTTGGCCTTCAAATTTGGTGCGTGATAGGCATTCAGCATAGCGCTCAGTTAAGTAACTTAACTTAGCGCTACAAGCCTTGCACAAGGTACCTTCTTCGAGCCTTGCTGAGGCCACCCTGGCTCCTCTATTTGTTGAACTAGCGCTCAGTTAAAGGAGTTAACTCAACGCTCTTTGCTTGTGGAGAGAACTCCCCATTCGAACCCTGGACGATGCAATTCGGCACCAATTTCCTTTCAAGGAGTAGCGCTCAGTTAAAACACCTAACTTAGCTCCCTTTCTTTGCTTTGAGTGGAAGCTCCTCTTCGAGACTTAGTGAACTCATTGTGTGGCAAATTTCCTTGGCAAATTGGCAATGTAAGTAGCGCTCAGTTAAGAAAGGCAACTGAGCGCCCTTTGTGCTTGTGCAAGGTTCCCATGTGTGCCTGGTTCGAGCCCTGGTGGATGCATTTTGGCTAATTTCCTTGCCAAAGCCTTGTGTTGCTCCTTCCTTGTGTTCCCCAGTTCGATCCTTGCTGGCTTCCTTGCTTGGTGTCGCGCCTTGTATTTCTCTTAGTTGAGGCACGATAAAGGTAAGTGAGTTAACTGAGCGCTCCTCATTTTGCTTGCTTCCTTGGATGCTCAGTTAACTTTCTTAACGCAGCGCCATAAGCCTTGCCCCCTTGGTGCACCACGCTTTTGTTTCCTTAGGTCACGCTTTCCAAAGCGTGGCCTAAGGACCAAAGCGTGTTTTAACTTCAAAAGCGTGCCAAAATTTTCTTTTTTCACCGTTTCTTCACCTACAAGTAATCAAAACAACCAATTAAAGTATCACCAAATTCACAAGATTTATAAATTATTCAAAAACTAACTAATTCTAGCTTAAACCTCATGATTTAGTGTCAAATAAAGGATGGTTGATTGATTCAACAAAACCATGCAAATCCACTCCAAATCACTTACTTACAATGCAAGAAAGTGCATAAAACCTAATGAAACAAGTGAGAAATGCTTGAAAAGCTAGCATAAGATGACTTGTCATCATATCCATCTGTCATTTTAATCTCACTAACCCATTTATGAACTGTCCTTTTTTTTGTTCCATAGAGAGAGTGAATTTTGCTTTAGGTTTCATGTATTTTCCATTTGGTAACAATTGCAATTCCAAATCCTTCCGTCGGCAGAGTTCCTTCAAATCCATTCTTGCCTTCACATTGTCTTTAGTCTTGTCTTTAATGTCTATTACCGTATTAAAGACATTATCAAAGACATTTTTCTCAATGTGCATCACATCAAGATTATGTCTTAACAAATTGTCTTTCCGATATGATAACTCCCAAAATATACTTCGTTTTGTCCAATTATGAGAAACACCAAAACCAATATATGAACAAGATTCACGTTCTATACTTCTTGGAAGATTGCAAACACTTTGCCAAACCTCCTCGCCTGACAATCTAACTGGAGCTTGAGCTGTCACAACTCGATTTTTCAAGAATGAAACCTTATATCTTCGGTATGGATGATCCAAGGGAAAAAATTGAACCAAGAGCATTTACCACCATGTTTTAAAGTAAAAGCAATTGATTGTTTCTTACAACACAGACATGCCAATTTACCTGCAGTGCTCCAACCCGATAACATGCCATACGCAGGAAAATCGTTTATAGTCCACACGAGTGCAACTTTCATAAAAAAATTCTTCTTTTGGGATATGTCATATGTAATGACACCTTCATTCCATAACAGTTTCAACTTATCTATCAACGGTTGCAAATAAACGTCTATTTTTCCTTGAGATTATGGGGTCCTGGAATTCTTAAGGTCAGGAACATATATGGCGTGGTCATGCATAGTTCTGGTGGAAGATTGTAGGGAGTCACAATTACAGGCCAACAAGAGTAAGGGGTAGCTTGATGACTATAGGGGAAAAATCCATCAGCACATAAACCTAATCTCACAATCCTTGGTTCAGCTGCAAAATTCGAATGCTTGAGATCAAATTGCTTTCATGCTTCCCCGTCCGATGGGTGACATAGTACTCCTGGTTCCCTCTGTTGTGCACGGTGCCAACTCATATGTGGATCAGAACCCAAAGAAGTAAATTTTAACCTAGGGATAAGAGGCAAGTAGTACATCCTTTTCACTGAAAACTCCTTATGTCTTCCATTCACTATTTTTGCATCATACCATAGTGCACCACAAAACTTGCATTCCTTTAAATCTTTGCAATCTTTTGCATAGAATAACATGCAACCATAAACGCAATAATCAATCTTTACTGAAGTTAACCCAAGTTTAGAAACTATTTTTTTAGTTTCATAGATGTTTTTTGGAATTACATTATCTTTCGGGTGGGTCTCTCTCATGAGTTGAAGTAGTTGATCGATAGATCAATGAGAAATATTTCCTTCGAATTTAATTGTCATTAATCTAACAGCAAATGAAAATTCAATGTGGTTTTCACATCTTGGCCATAAAGGCTTTTTTGATGCATGCAGTAAGTCATAGAAATTCTTAGCATCAACATTTGGAGACTTCTTATCCTCAGAATCACCATGGCCTTCAAACTCAAACCCAGTAAAAGCTTCATAAATTAGCTCCTCCGTCCTATTAGGGATCTCACATAAGGTTGGACTATTTTCTCCATTATTTGTCCAAAGCCAATAATCAGGAACAAATCCTTTTCTATATAGATGGATTATTACATCTTCAGATTTCATATAAACCTTGTTTTTATACCTAGAATAAGGGCATCTAATTTTTCCACTTGACGAATCTGTTGATCTCTTAGCAAAGAAAATACATTCTTCTACCCCTTTTGTAAATTTACTAGTTAAATCCTTTCGACCAGGTCTTAGTCTATTGTACATCTAATTACGACTCTAACTCATATTCATAACCTGTCCCATTGTAATAGTGCATCTTAACTAAATGTATGAACAAATCACATTTTATGAACTACAATAAAACATCAATTGATAAACAATTAAGTAAATAAAAATAAAATACCTTAACTCGTTGGATGTCCTTACACAATTACAAATCTTGAAAATAGAATGGAAGCTATACAATCAACTTCAAAACTAAAGAAAAAGATAAAATAAAACACCTACTTAAATTTATTATAAATAAATAGATGCTGAAAAAACTTTTTATTATAAATAAATAAATAGATGCTAAAAAAACTTTTTATTATAAATAAATAAATTCACACTTCATTATCTTTAAGATAAAAAATAATAAATTCTGTTGATATAAATATAATTGTACATGAGTATTACTGGATAAATTGTCTTGATTATAAGAATTATAGGTTTATAGGAGGAGTCCACGCTAAAACAGAGGATAAAGTAAATACTCCATTGACAATAGGAACCAACATCACGATGGAAACAGAAACAATTCATGCGACCTCAATCAGATATGACATATTTGTTCTGATTCCTTGCAAAATGGAAAAAACATAGATACAATTTGTATACTTCCTCTTCATCAAAACAGAATATCTTTTTGATAAGTTCATATTCTCAGCTTATTCAAATTACTCATATATCAGACTATTTCTGACATAGCAAAAGTAAATATTCAGCAGAATGTATCCCATGGAGTTACACAAAAGCATCACACTCCACCAAAGGTTCTCCAATTAATAAATTAAAACTAATTTACCTCATTAATATCTTAATACCATTAAGCGACAAATTTGAATTTAGACGAATTATGCTTCAGCTAGATTATTTATTCTTATCTTAAGTAACAACTAACAAGGTTATCTTGTGAACTTGTCCTCCATACTGTTTGCATTATCCTTCTTGTTTTGTGAGTATTATTTCTTTGTTTATCCAGAAAAAGAATGCTTTAGCTTGATTAAATTATCTTAAGTGGCACTAACAATCAAATTGTAAGTCTATGACTAAACACAAAAAAATGTAAGATCTAGAATTTTTGAAAAATTATTACATACTGATTTTAAATTATATATTTTTATTTACAATTTTAAAGTTCATAAATTATTTTATGGCAGATAATTAAAAGTAATTTTAATTAATTGAATTTAAAATAAATTAAGATCTTTGTCCAAACTCTATAATTTTGAATTATTTTTCTATTTACTATTTAACGTCTTAAAAATTCAAAATAATAATGTTTGGATATTTATATTAGAATTTTAACTAATTTTATAATTTTTGAATTATTTTTTATATTTAAAATTATAAAATTAATAGCTATAAAATAATAAGATTTTTATAGGATAATATTTTTATAAATAAATATTTTAGGTTTTATTAATAAAGAAAATTAGTTATACCGTAATATATTTTTAATTAGAGTATTTAATTGAGAATCAATTAATATACCCATAAAAGATGAAAACGCTAACATATGTACCTATACTAGATAGAAATTAAACTTGTACTTACGCAAAATGTCTTTTGTGTGACAAAAATATCCTACGTGGCACTCTAATTCTCCAAAGATAGGATATTTTTGTCACACGAAAAACATCTTAAATGGGTACAAGTTTAGTTTCAATTTAATGTGGATACATATATCAATGTTTTCATCTTTATAGATACAAATGATTATTTATTTTTTAAAATAATTTTAAAAATTAAATTAAATTAAATTTAAAAATAAATACCATATAACCTAAATTGATTTAAGAATTTTCAAACACTAGTTAACCCAAAAATCTAATTCCATACCCAAACCCTAATTCTGATTAAATCAATTTTTCCCTTTCTGTCCCAAATGAAACCCTAGCTGCCACCCTCACCCCCCTTCAGCCACCGAAACCCTTTTTCCCAAAACCAACAACAGCAGCTTCATGGAAGGGGAGAGAACTAACAGAGAAGAGGAGCAGGAGAGGGGGGCTGCGCCGGCGCTACTGGGTCTCGCCACCACCGCCGATGCCGCTGAAGTAAGGATACGCCGAGCTGCTGCACGCGGGGAGCCATTCTGTCGCCTTGCCCTGCCCAGTTGAGGCCGCCGCTGCTGTTCACGGGGTCTTCTCCGTCACGGATCGGAACTGAGGTGAGAGAGAAAGAGACTGACAGGAGGGCATGCGCGCGAGAAGGGAGGAAGGCCTCGCAAGGAGCGTCGCGCCACCGCTGCTGTCCGTGCCGTCGCCGTCGCCACTGGTCCACCTTGGAGCCGCCGTCGAAGCTGAACCACGGAGAGAGAGAGTTCGCGAGTCAGAGAGGGCTGCGAACCTAGAACCGCCGCGCCCAGTCACGTCATCGCCGTCTCTGCCCAGCGCCGCCACTGGTGATGGATTGCCGAGAAACTACGCCGCCATCGCCGGAAAGACACTGTCGCCGCCTCTGCCGCCGAAAACAGCCGCTGAGTCCTCTGTGTTGGTAAGCTCTAACCCTGCTTCAGCTTCTTTATCCGTTAAGTTCTCCATTACCATGAGAGTTGTTGCTAAAGCTGTCTGTGCTAGGAGTTTATCGCGAGTTGCCGCCGTTTTGGTCACCGGCTGTGACGTTGATGTTGCCGGAACAGCCACTGGTGCTGCCGCTACTTGGTTCCCTCGAGTTCGGTAAGCTTTTTTGTTTTGAAGAGTCCTTTAATCGCTGCTCTGTTATCTTACGCTAAGGTTTTGTGGCGCAAATTGCTATAAGTTTGAGTCTCAGTTATTATATGTTGCGATTAAAGTTGCTGTGGTTATTGCAAAAGTAGCTTGGAGTTGAGTTTTAGGGTTGAGGCGAAAAGAACTCTGTGAGGTGTTTGGGCTGTGGTTTTGCGTATTGAGGTAGGGACGTTTTCAGAAAAAGCATATTTTATATACTGGAATTATTATATATGGATATTATGTGATAAAATTGTAGCCTTGAGTGATTGTATAAGTTTTATGTGATGTTGGTTGTCTTGGATGAATATGAATGCTTGTGCGACTGGATTATTATTCGGTTTGTAAAGCAGACTGTTATTGAAGTGCTTCTTTAAAATCGTTTCTTAAAAAGTTGTTGAAATCAAGTTTAATCTGTTGTAAAGGAATTGAGTCCGAATTTGTTTTCTTGAAAGATGAGAATAATATGAATTTTCGGAATCGGTCTAATTTGAAATTGATTTGGTTTTGAACCCGTGGAAGGGGTTGTGGAATGGTTTGGTTGGGACTCGGAAAGGGTGTCAAAGTCCAAGTTTTAGGGGAAGTGCTGACGAAATTTCTATAAAAACTTTAGACTTTATTTGAAAAGTTATTTAAAAAGGTTTGGGATTTGAGAAATTGTATTATTTGATTTATTAAGAAAATAGTTATGTTTTTGAGTTTCATTTACTTGAGAAAACTATATGTCTTGAGTTCGATTTACTCAGAAAGGAATTACTTTACCATTTTGAATCACTGAGGAAAAGTTCTATGTTCCAAGATTGATTTTTAATATAAAAAGGGCTTATGCTTTTAGTTAGACTTAAGGATTTCGTTCAGAGGAGCTTTTAGTGATTTTGAAGGAAATTGGATTCTTGATTGAATAATTGCGTTTATGACATTTTGGAAGAAGTCAAAGAATTGGTTTTAAGGAGGAACCTAAAAGTGGTTTTGATTTAAATGAATCGGTTCCGTTTCAAGTGAATTGGCTTTGGATTGGGTTGGGACTTGTGACTTTATATGATCCGGTTTTATAATAAACTCTGTTTTTATTTACTTAAACCAAGAATCTATGATTTTAAGAGTTTCAATGAATTTTTAAAAAATTGAGATAGGTTGTCCTTCTCTAAAGTCTTGAGACTCTCCTGAGAAATTTCTATTACCGAATTCAGTTTTGGGATGATTGATTTTGGGAGCTTTCATAAGAGATTTTTAATTTGGCCTAGTTGCCGAATTGTTTGTAAGTTTTAGAAGGATGTTGTGGAAATGTGGCTTGTTTTGAAGGAGGAGATTTCTTTTGAGAAAGATGGCTTATAAGCTAGAAGTGATTTGAGAATGTGGATTTTGAAGTTAAGATTGAGATGAATTGAATTTGATTTTCAAAGAAAAGTGCTTTGAGAAAAGTGATTTATGGCTTGAATGATGATTTTATGAGTTTTATGATATTGGATGGTGGAAGTGCTATTATGTTATGAGCCGGAATGGCTATATATGATAATGAATTATCACTATTTGTGGAATATATTATGAACCAGAATGGCTGTATATGATAATGAACCATGGCTGGTTGTAGAATATGTTATGAGTCAGATGGCTGAGTATGAATATGAATGGTTATTGAATTGATAAAGTGATTGTTGCACTTCCAATTATCTGAGATACGAGTTTCTCTGGGTAGAAGCAGTGGCTAGCCACCACGTGCTCTAGGTTGAGACTCGATACTCTGTTGACCATATGTCGTAAGTGTGGCCGGACACTGTGAAAGTTCCGGATGAGCTCGCCCCCGTGAATATACACCAGTGAGGGTGTTGGATGTGAATTATGATTATGACTGTGAATAACTCGAGTTGGGGAGCACGACAGAGGGACAGTCCAATGGTTAGCTACCAAGACTTGTCGGGTTGGTTTTATAACCAACAAATGAGACTCATCAGCCACTAGGACAGGCATTCATCATATGCATCTATGTGACATTGTTCGAGTGTGCATATTGTACTTGGTTTACCTTTGTGATTAATCGTGGTTAATTGCTAATTGTTCTACTTGAAGTAATTGTTTGTTTGTGTTTGAACTTTCCTACTTGTGTTTGCGACTGAGATTCTGTTGGACCGTAGTGATTGGTTATTGTTTGGACTGTTTGGGCCTAGGGCCGTGGTTGATCATGAGATGGGCCGAAGGCCATGTTTGGTTAATGTTTCTGGTTTAGAAAAGTATGAAAAACTAATCTGGATCAGCATAGATAAACCTTTTGAAAGGCCTTTGAATTTTTAAGAAAAGAACAATTTCCTCTTTCAGAAAAGATTTTAGAATTTTCTTTATAGTAAACCTTTGCTTTTGGAAAAGTTGCATAAGGCGGTTATTAATCAATGTAACGATTTTATCTCGCGTATCCTATTATAGTAATTCTGCAACCCTATAGTGAGAACTCTTTCGAGGATGATGTTCTCACTCTCCTACAGGACTTTTCTTTTTCAGGTTATGGATGACGAAGTTTGGAAGAGCTTATTTCTTTTCTGTTAGACGATATTTCTGCATTGTTTTAGTCTTATGTTTCCCTCACCTTTAACTTTGCAAGTTTTGTAAGAGGGATATGATTTTAATATGAGATGCTTGTAAATTAATATGCTTGTAAATTAATATGATTTTTTGAAAGTTAGGGTGTTACAAAAAACAAATAGAATGAAAAGAACTTACAGTTCACAGTGGCTTATCTTTATGGTCAATAGCATTGTTTGAGACTTTGAGCAGTTGTTTGACATGCTGAAAAAAGAGAGATTTGATGTGTGACACTCCTAAAAAAAATGAAGTCAATAGAACCATTTTACACATAAATTTAAAATAAAATAATGAAATAAAGCAAAATATGATGATCTTGCAAGCAACAACTTTTCAGTTCAAATCATCACAGACAAGTTTAAAAATAGGCATCAAGCTGAGGAATGACATCACTGCATTAACACTTGGTAATACAAAACCAGTTTCTTTCTTTTTAAACTATGAGAATACAGAATAACTAATCTCATTATGATGAAATCTTTCTATGCCAATGCAACACAAAAATGACAATGTTTTCAAAATGCAAAACTTACGAATTGTTAATTGTCGGAGACGTAGTAGCAAATAAGTTCCTATGACACATACATAGTAAGAAAACAAAGCTTTTCACTAAATTAGTGCATAAATTAAATCTTAAAATTCAATAATAAATACAAATAACAAGTACAAGGGTACTACTTACACTTTTCCAGATTGACATTGCTGCTGATTATCTTGGTTGAAGTTATTATATGAAAGATCTCTATATACAAGGCATAGAATTTCATTCAGAATAAATGGGAGAGGCAAGAAAATAATGGGAGCTGCTCATCAAACACACTATAGAGAAACCATTTAAGAAGTAAATTTAAATGATAATATATAAAATAATAAAAAATTAATCATAGATACTATGCATTGTGTTTAATTAAAAACAACCAATCAAAAAGTAGTATTTGATGAAGAAATTATTACAAGCTGGTAGCATCACTCGGCCATGAAGGCACTGATCCGTTGAGAAGGTTTCCAGTTAAGAATCTATATTATTACAAGAAATCAAGGAGATAGATGATCAATATAAAGATAGAAATCTACATTATACAATTTTCAATTGAAGCTAATCGATATATCTACCTTTAACCTTTGTATGTATAAATATTATTATTTATTACGAATAGGCATAAAATTATTAGTAATACTACTCTCATCCAAATTCCAAACTAATTATTATGAATAAGCATAATCAAATGTGAAAAACGAGAGCTTATTTTTATTTTTTGGAGTAAAGATCATTGATTTGCATGTTAGAGAAAATGTTAGTCAAACTTGGAATACTTGTACAATTTTTATTGTCGATATGCAAGGAACGATTACAGTAATATATTCAAATTGAACAATGGAAGCAGGGATAATTGTTCATGTGCAAACAGAATGGATCAACAAGCAAATATCAAATTGAACAATGGAAGCAGGGATAATTGTTCATGTGCAAACAGAATGGATCAACAAGCAAATTCAACAAGTTAATCTCCCAAAATCAACGGAAAAAAGAATCAAGACAGAAAAAGCAACGGATCAACAAGCAAATTCAATGAAGCACATCACTAAAACCCCTAACTAGAGGGGAAAAAAACCAAACCTAACAGAATGGATTGGAATCGACGATTAGGAGGTTACCTGCTTGAAGATGACGAAGACGGCCCGGAGATATCATAAGACAAAAGACGACGCCGAGATCTCAAGGACGTAAGCGATGACACCGAGATTGCAGAAGAAGATGGTGACGACACCTCAGGAGACGGCACCGAGACCGGAGAAGACGATGCCGACGGGACCTCAAGAGATGGCAGTGAGACGTGCACAGAGGACAGCGGCGAAGAATATGACAATGGCGCTCGGAGACAATAATGGTATTTGATTGGAGAAATGAGAATGGTGTGGGTGAGTTAGGGTTAATGAGGGTAATTCAGATAATTTTTTTTTTAACTTAGCGACCGTTTTTGCGACTGATTATTTTATAAAATCGGTCACTAATTTAAAAATTAGCAACCGATTTAGTGACCACAACATTAGCAACCGAATTAGTAACCAACCACTAGTGCGCGGAATTGAACTCCGCACAATTGAACCGGCAAGTGCACCGGGTCATCCAAGTAATACCTCAGGTGAATGAGGATCGAATCCCACGGAAATTGTCGGATTGAGCAAGCAATGGCTATCTTGTAAATCTTAGTCAAGCGATTAGAAAATATGGTTGTTTGTTTGAAAGCATAAACAAAATAGTAAAGAATGAAATACCAGATTGATGCGAAAACAGCGATAAGGATTCAGTTAAGGCTTCGGAGATGCTTTTTCTTTCCGAATTAACTTTTCTTACTGTCTACTTCAATAACGAATGATTCATTCAATGGCAGCCATAAGTGACTAACTCATCCTCTCATCAAGTTAATATTTTCTAAACCACAGCAGACCACCATATCCGAGTAACGCATGTCCTCTCATCAAGTTGACTCATGGCTTCTCACTGTAGCCGAAGATGAAGCTCTAAGCAATCCACTCCCCTTCACGATCCTACTCAAAATGCCACAGACAAGGTCAGATCTTCCTTATCAGAGAGTGCTGCTTTTCTTACTCTAGCCTTAGTGCCACAGAGACCTCAGTAACCCATGGTCAACAGAATTTTATGTCACATATCCAAAGTTGCCCAGGCACTCTCTTGGAATCTGCAATGCATTCTCTAGCTTTAGTTCAATACTATCCGGGTCAGGACTCGCATGGAACCCATGTAGAACAAGGATGAATGTCACAATTCACCCCCAATTCATTGAGATTGAAGAACGAGAACGCATAAGAGAATAGAATCAGACATATTGAAATAGAAACAGTAATATTATTAATCCATGAGAATCAGCAGAGCTCCTAACCCTAACTTAGGAGGTTTAGTTGCTCATAACTTACAGAAAATAGTAACGTAATTCAAAAGATAGTGTGGGAGAAGATGAGGCCGACCCCCTAAACATGGGTGATCTTCTCCTTTACATATTAATCTAATAACTAGAGATTACAGAAATAAGATAAACTGGACTCTTAGTGCGAAAATCCACTTCTTGGGCCTACTTAGTGAGTGATTGGGCTGAGTTTTGGGTGAATCCACGTGCTTAGACTCCTCTTGGGGTGTTGAATGCCAGGCTTGCTCCCTTTTGGGCATCCAAATGCCATCTTGGTCCTTTTGGGGCGTCCAAACGCCAGGCATGGAGTCAGTAGGGCATTCAACGCCCGTTTGGACCATCATTTCTAAAGATAAGTATGGACCATTATATATTACTGGAAAGCCCTGGATGTAGCTCCAGAAATGCTCGTTCGAATGAACGGAGGTCAGAATCTGATAGCATCTGTAGTCCTTTCTCTGTCTCTGAATCATACTTTTTCAAAACTTGCCAGAATCACCCAAAAATCACCTAAAAACATAGGAAAAATACAAAAACTCAAAGTAGCATCCAAAAAGTCATTTTTGCACTAAAACCTATTAAAACTTGATAAAACTTAACAAAACATAACAAAAAACACTAAGAAAACAGTACTAAAAAGTGTATAAAATATTCACTCATCAACCACGTTATTCTATTTATCTATAGATCGGTTGCAAAATCGGTCACCAAGGGTATTCCTTCCTTTGTTATGGTTGCTAATTCGGTCGCTAAATTAAAAAATAGCAACCAATTTTAGCAACCATTTATATTCTAGCTGTATAAAACTAATCAGTCGCTAATTCGGTGGCTATTAGTGACTGATTATGTTAGTCACTAAAATCAGTTACTAAATTAACAATTAACAACCGATTTAGCGACCAGTAATTTAACGACTAAATTAGCGACCAAACATTTGTTCATCCTATTTCACTATCAGTTGTAAAATCGGTCGCTAAAATAAGAAACAGCGACTGCTTTTGTGACCAACAATTTCAAAGATATTATTTCCGTTTTGGTTGCTAAATCAGTTGCTAAATAAAAAAATAGCGGCCGATTTTAGTGATCGATTTCATTTTGGTTGTGTTTAAAACTTATCAGTCTCTAATTCGGTTGCTATTAGCGACCGATTTTGTTGGTCGCTAAAATCGGTTGCTGAATATAATTTAGCAACCAATATTGATTTGGTCTTGGAAATTCTGTATCAGTCGCTAAATCGATCGCTATTAGAAACTAATTTTTTCGGTCGCTAAAATCGGTTGCTATTCCAGTACTTTCTTGTAGTGCATGTAGTCAAAACACAACACCAATAATGATTACAATTTCACTATTAGGTATTATGATAAATATCCAAGACAAAAAATTATCAAAATAATTCAAATGAAACACACATACAACAAGTAAACCAATTAATTGTTTTGGCTATGCATCCACTGATTGTCTCACCAAGCATTCCATTTGTTACTGCCCTCTACACTATCAATAATCTTATCGTCGCCATCTTCATTACCATCGTGCTCCTCTCTAATAAGCACTTGGTCATCCTCAAGTAATATGTCTTCCGTAGGATCAGAGTCCATATTTAGCCGGAAAAAGTATTGCAGTAGACAACAAGCAATTATTATTCTATTTTGTATCTTAATTTTATAAAATAAAGACTCCTCAAAATTGCTCATCTCTTCTTAATTTTCACTAAATTCCTTAACTGAGGATAAGTTTTGTAAACTAAGAATTGCTTTGGATATTTTAAGTGCCGCTGATCTATTTTAACTGAACTTACAAGATCTTTTGAGTTTTTGTCTTTCATCTCCAAAAGAGATATTCAGGGCAGATGATGAGTAAATTCAAAATTTCAAGCTGCCACCTTTATATATTTTTTTAAATGATTAAGTGATCTCTTTATTGATTTCAAAATTATTTTTTTACTACATTAAAACAGAGTTTTTCAATCATTTTATGTATTAATCAATTTATTTATTTTAAAAATCTTTTTAAAAATCTTTTTCAAATCAATTTCAAAATATTTTCTATTTTAAAAAAAAAAATTTATTTTCATGCATCAGTTATAAAACTTTTGCCATTCCACAATGCTTTTATAACTACTCTTTACTCAGCATTGATTACCACTACTCCTCACTCTGTATCTTTTTCACACAGGTTCTATATACTTACACTAGTGTTGTTTATAATGACAAGAAGGAAGAGAATCACTCAAAAAGGTGGATATCACCTATACCCACGAACACACAGTTTTCAACCATTAACCACTACCATCTTCATTGACACCACTCCTCTATCACCACTGCACCACACCTCTCAACTTCCAATCACTGTAGAATTGATGGTGAGAACTAAGACCTCCTCAAGATACGTTACTGCTGATCCCTCTGAATAGCAGTGGCAAATGGGCTTACCCATCCCGTCCCGTCTGTAAGACCCAGATTTTAAATAAATCTTATTATGAGTTAGTTTCAATTTATTTATTCATTAGAAATTTTATTTTCAGAAATTATTTTATCAAAGCTAATTAAATCAGGTTTTGATAATTAAATAATATTTTAAAAAATAATCTTAAAGGTTTAAATTAGATTTTTAATTAATACTCTATACCCCTAATTTTATTAAAATTTCCTAAACTATCCTAATTCTAATCCTCTACCCCACCGCCTTCCCTTCCCCAAACCTAACCTAACCTAAACCTATTGCTTCACCCATTGCTTCAGAAAAAACAAAAAGAAAGAAAGGGAGAAGGAGATCCGAGAGGGAGAGGGGCGTCGGTGGAAGGGGGAAACTGTCTGTCGGTGAAAGAATTATGTTTTGAATTGGGATTGTTAATGAACGGGATGAAAAGAAGGATGATGAGGATTGATGAGGATTTTCTTTGAAATATGGTTTTTGAATGAATTTGAAAATGAGATTTGGATTGATGAATGATTATGATGTTGAGAATATTGAGAAATGATCTTTGAATTATTCATATGGCTTATGAATTTGAAATATCTGAGATACGAGGTTCCCTGGATTAAGTGTCGTGGCTTGCCACCACGTGTACCAGGTTGAAAACTCGATACTCTGTTGACCCTACGGCGTAAGTGTGATCGGACACTATATAAATTTCCGGGAATGTTACCCCCATTGAGCAATATTGATTATTTGAGAAAAATCTATGCATAGACTCTTGGGGATGCACGTCGGGGGACAGTCTAAGGATAATTCAGACTTGTCAGGTTGGCTGGATAACCGACAGATGAGCCTCATCAGCCATAGGACAGGCATGCATCATATGCATTTGTATGCTTTGCTTGGGTTTAAACTTGTTTTGGTTTGCCTAACTGCTAAACTGTTCTTGACTGCTACTTGAATTATTTGTTGTAACTGCTAGCTAATTGTGCTTTAACTACTAGAAATAGGACTTTTTCAAACAAAAATTTCAGATGGAATTTATTTCGTCTGAATGACTTTTTAATTTCGGACAAATTTAAGATAAATGTTGAACAACTTTTAGGAGAGGTTTTGGAAGAATATATTCTGTTCTAAATTTGTCTAAATTTTGTCCCAAATTTTGGCGCCAATTTTTTTTGGATGGTGCCAAAATTTTCATGCAGATTGGCAACACATTTTAGATAAAAACTATAATTTATCCGTATTCCATCTGAATATGCACAATAATTTCAGACGGATTTGGAACGCATTTTAAAAAATGTTAATTCTATCCCAAATTTGTCTATAGTTAGTCTTAAATATTTTTACTATAGCTAACCCTTTGAAGTAGCCAAAATTTTTTTCCACAAATTTGGGACGAAAATAACACTATTTATAAATTCCATATGAAAGTCCATCAATTTTCAAACGGATTTCATATGTTTATTGAGAAATTATAACATTTAGTATAAAAATATTGTTTATATTTTAAATTTGTCTATGATTTGATTGAAGAATCGGTTGTTCATAACTCTATCATATGCATCTCATAGATTTAATCTAACATTATTCCCAAAAAAAAAACAAGTCTTTATTGTAATTCTTTTTAATTAATTTGTTTATAGACAATTTTTTTTTAAAAAAATATCTGCAAAAATTCACTCATTTTTTTTATTTCTATTCTACTTTTTATTTAAACAAAATTGTGTCTCTTCATATTTCTTTATCTATTCTTTTGTTACCAAGTGGATCTTAATAAATAAGCTAGAAAAAAAAAACAAAATTAGCAGTTAAACAATGTGAATAATAATGTGATTCTTGTTTGTTGAAAAAAAAAAAAAAAAAATCTACCGCAATCCATACAGTAAAATTATATATATATATAAAAGTATAACTTCTTATATTAATTTATTTATTGATTAAATGATTGCGTCACACATGTAGAAATTATATAAATACCTTGAAAAATTTAGAAAAAATTTTATTTGTGATCTTAATTGAAACCTATCAACATATATCACAAAAAAACGTTTATGCTCAATTGAACACTTTATATACGTACGTATATATATATATAAACAATTATAAATATCTTTTTTTAAAATATATTATAAATATATTTAGCTAACATTAATATTAAATTTAATTTTATTAAATATTTATCTTTTAAAATTATTATATAATAAAAATTTAAAAATACAACTTAATTTAAATAATTTAAAATTAAATTTTAGATATGATTTTATTAAATATTTATTTTTATAGATATAAATATCCTAAAACTTATTTCTTAGGTACCAATATTATAATTTTATTTTTTTAATTTATTAATAAAAATTAGATATAGTTTAATTTTAAAATTTTATATGTAGTTGTTTCAAAACCAAATGTTTACTGGCGCCAAAAAGCCAAAATTTTAAAGCCAAATTCAATTTCAAAACCGCCCTTTTGGTTTCAGTTTTTATCTCCTCCTCAAAAATGCCCTGTCTCACAGTTCACAGAGAGCCGGCCCTCACTCACTCACATTGCTCTCCTACCTGTGGCTGCCGTCGATCTTCTGGGTCGCACTCCAGCTAGCCTCCGACTTTGCGACTCAGGCGACCTCCATCCTCTCTCGTGCTTCGCGCTCGCAGGTTCGTTGGTTCAGGCTTTATCGTTCTTTGCTATCTCCTCCTTAAGGAGCTCTGCAAGTTCTCCTTCAAGTTTGTCCTCTCTCTCTCTCTCTATCCAAAACGTTGCATTTCTCCACCGAATGTTCTTGTTCTCTACGCATCGTATTTCGAATTCTTGAACATTGTGTCAGATTCTTGAATTTTATAGTTTAACTCTAAGTGCCAAAAATAAAATGGCGTGATTGAATGAGCTTTGGCTTTTCATGTAGATTTCGTGTGTGGCTGCTGTTGTTTCTGCTTGCTGGATTTGATTTCAAACTTTGTAGTTGTTGTTTAAAGCAATTTAAATCCGATTGAGTATTTGTCTTCTTTTACCTGATTGTTCAATTTGATTTCAGAGCAAATGACTGGAACTGTTTGGGTTCTTTAATGGTTTGTTATGGTTCAAGAAATTTTGTTGAATTTGGAATAGGTTAGGAGTATCATGCTCATGAACCTTAGCTTTAGTGACAGAATGTTATTTTGGTTATGGCTTGATCCCTAGCTGAATAGTCAAGAAAAAATGCCTTAAATATCTTTAATATGTTTAAGAAAATAATTTATGCTTAATGAGCTAATCGTCATAATAAGCTTCTTCATGCTATATAGGTGTTGTTAAATTACTTTTGTAGTATTACCTTTAATAGATGGATTATGTTTGGCAGTTAGAAAACTAATTCAGGCAACTAACTCTTGTATTCTTTCTAGAGTTGTTTTTCATAGCCATGTAAGTTGCAACTTTAGTTTGTATTTTGTGCTGTTAATGTGGTTTGACATTTCACAATAATTAATCATAAGGTACTATGTTTAAATAATCAATTTATGCATTTGTTTGCTTTGTTTCTTTTTTCAAGACATACACTATCTTAGTATAGTTCTCTTTTTATGAATATTTCTTCAGCATAGTTGGATATATCTGCTAGATCAAGCATTGATATATTTTTACTATATTCAATTATTCATCATTTATTGTAATTTTGTTGAGAAATTAAGCTCTGGTAGTCAATAATGTTAAACCATGCATATATACTTATAATTTTTTATCTTACAGATTTTAAAATGGACCACTTTCATTTCTTCTAAAAGTATGTATACAATAAGACTTATATATACATGAATATATGTGTATAAATTAGTATAATCTATGAAATCTACTATCACGGATTACAAATTTTTATTATTGGCTAGCATTATATTTTCAAAATGCTTAATTTTCATGTAATCAATAGATGATTTGAAATAATAAAAGATTTTAAATCAAATTGTAGTTTAATTTTTTGGGTGAATATGCACGTAGAATGGAAGTTTCATGTACACTGTAGGTTCTATATCTATGGGTGAATATGCATGTAAAATGGTAAGATAAAAATAGTTTAATTTTAGTATTTGTTCTTATTATGAGCAGAGCTTTCTTTATAAAAAGTTACTTTTGATTTAGATTTTTCTTTAAAATAGATTTCAAAGATTGTTCAGAGACATCCAAAGACGATCTAAATATTGAGCAAGAATTTTACATGTGGAAATAAAAAGGCAAAAGAAAAAGAAATGATTTATGAAGAACAAAAAGTTAAGTTGAATGATGCTGAGTAAACGTCAAAAGATTAAGGATGTCAGCTAAAAGTTCAACAAAAAAAAATTGGTTCTGCTGAAAAGACACTTCATGCTTTATATGAAAAATTGACTCTCCCACTTTTTTCAACCTTGTTTGTTCCTGCCGAAGATGAGCTTGGGACAGGCTTTAGTGATGATGAGGACGATAACATGAGTGATTGATATCTGGAATATATATTTTTTCTGATTTAGATTAAGAAATTTTTAGGTGAATTAGTTAATACATATTAATTTATTCATGATTTGTGACCTTTTAAAGGCTTTCTTTGTTTTAGTTTAATTATTTTTTTATTTTAGTTTGATTACATTTATGAATAAAAGTATTTTAATAATAAATCTTTTTTTTAAGTCTTTTATTGTAATTAATTTTTTCATGATTTTATTATATGTTTATAATTTCAATGATGTAATATAAAAAAATTGTTTATTATAATGGTCTTAATATAGAAAGCAAATCGTATACAATTTATTTTCTAAAATATTTATATATTAAATAGTAAATTATTTTGTATGAAAATTGTTTAAAATATTAAATTAAATTTGTAAAAATTGTGCGAAAAATAATTTTATTTTGTATGAGATTTGTTTGAAATACGTAAATTATATTAAATTAAATTTATTTAAAATTTAATCGAAAAAATATTTGATTTGTCTAAAATTTGTTCGAAAAAATATGTTATATTTGACTAAAATCGTTAGAAATTTGTCTGAAATGAAGTATATTTTTTATTTGAAATTTGTTTGAAATACATTGTCTTTATGTTGGCTAATCTGTCTAAAATTCATCTAAAATACATCATCATAGTTATAAATCTAGCAGATAAATACCTATTCGAAATTCGTCACAAAATCGTCTGATAAAAATTTCGGACAAAATTTCAGACAAAATGTAAATTAGCAACAAGGGTTTTTGAGACGAAAAAAATTTGTCTCAATTTTGTTCGAAAAAAATTTTTATCTCTAATTTGTTCGAAATTTATTTCAATTTCGTCTCAAAATTCGTTCGAAAATTACTAATTTCTAGTAGTAATTCCTTGTCTGTCTTGCCTGTGTTTGTCCTGGTGTGCTACTTTTGAGAATGAACTTTGGTGCTGAATTAATGATTGTGTTGTTTGATTGCGTGGTTGGTTTCTGATTGAGATTTTCTTATAAGAAAGGAAATGTTTCGGATTTCTGACTGATTAAACATTGTTTCTTTGAAAATATTTTGAACGATTACCTATAGGTTTTTAAAAGATCCATAAGGCAACGATAATCACTGAGTTTGAAAACAGTTTTCTTATTAAATATCTTCTTATGACAACTTTGAAACTTCGTGGTGAGACTGTGTGGTTAGGTTCTCATCCCCTACAGCTTTATCCTTTCAGGGACCGGATGAAGAAGCATTAAGAAGAGTTGTACTGCGTTTGGTTTATATGTTGTTGTGTTAATTAGATTATTTTCTTCCCTCGTCTTTGTTATTACAAGTTTGTAAGAGGGATAGGAGTTGATTGTTTTATATGTATATTATATTATGAGATATTATGTAAGGAGTCTTATATATGAATCTATGCCTGCTTGTATTTTTCTTAAGATAAAGTATTTATTTCCTGTTTTAAAAGAAATCAGCGATACAGTGTCGAGTCACATGCTCCTATTTTAATATTTAGTATGTAAAGTAGTCGTAATACTTCTAGCTATCAGAATAGCGCAGCCGGAAGCGTAATTTCTGATAGTGAGGGTGTTACACCGTCCTCCCCCACCAAAAGCCCACCCTGTTTTGCCTAATAAGGTGGTCCCAGATTTCTACCCCACCCCATCTAATGGCGGGTTGGCGGGCCAAGCCTGCCAATTTTTGTTCTTTTTAGTTCAATCAAAGCACAAAAACCCAAACTTATCTACATCTCTAATATGATACAAACCCAAACATATGCTAACTTTTAATTTAGTCATGCACATTATTTTGTAAATATAAGTGAGACAAAAAAGGATCAAAACATTAATAAAGCAAACCAACATACCAAAGGCTAGCGGTGGAGGTGGCGATGGCCAGACAGGACAGAGGAGTAGCGCCGATGGTGTAAGATCTGAGAAAATTAACTAGTAAATTGATTAATTAGAACTGCGTTAATTGGGATTAAGGCGCCCGAAATATATAAAACTATTAGAATCTATAATTTAAAAATTTAATGGTAAAATTTGAAGTAAGAAAATTAAATTGAATGCGAACATATAATTATTTTGGGAAAATACATACTGGCGTTAAAATTGTCTCTACCAGCTTAAATCTGTCCGGTATTGCGAGTGAAAAAAAATTAAAAATGTGAAAATGATAAGGAAAAATATTTAGAACGAAAGTTCGAGCACTTATTTTAAAAGGTTTTGGTCCAAAGTTAGGCCAAAAGGCTAAGAACTTGAGTTGGGTGATAAATCACTATTTTATGGTTTATCTTATGCTCAATTGAGTAGATTTTATCAATCTTTCATACACTTATCCATACAAAATGCATGGTTTTACAATTTTCTTCTTGATTTTGTGCTATAATTGAAAACATGCTTCGTGCTCTTAAATTTTACTATGTTTAATCCTTTCTTATTACCATTCAATGTCTTGATATCTGTGTTAAGTGATTTCAGGATTTATAGGGCAGGAATGACTTAGAGAATGGAAAGAAAGCATGCAAAAGTGGAAGGAATACAAGAAGTTGAAGAAATTACTAAGCTGTCCAACCTGACCTCTTCGCACTCAAACTGTCATAACTTGAGCTACAAAGGTCCAAATGAGGCGGTTCTAGTTGCGTTGGAAAGTTAACATTCAGGGCTTCAAAATGATATATAATTTGCTATAGTTGTTCTAAGGATAGATGACACGGATGCGTGCATCACGCGCACGCGTCGCATCTGCGAAAATCAGCGTGACAGAATTCACAATCAGCGATTTCTGGACTATTTTCGGCCCAGTTCTCAGCCCTGTAAACACAGATTAGAGGCTATAAAGTGGGAGAATGCATTCATTCATGAAGAAAACTTAAAAAGAACATTTATTCTACACAATTTTAGGTTTTAGATGTAGTTTAGTAGAGGGAGAGGCTCTCTCCTCTCTCTTAGGATTTAGGATTAGGATTTCTCTTAAATGTTGTTTATTTCTTCTTCAATTCCAGGTTCAATGTTCCTTTAATTTATATTCTCTTCTAATTTTATTCATTCTATTACTTTAGTTTGTTTATTTTCCCAAATTGGTTTATAGATTCCTATGTTTAATTTGATTCAATACAATTCGAGGTATTTCAGATTTAAAATTTCTTTCTTTTATTTATGTTACTGCTGCTTCCAATTTAAGGCATTTTTATTTGAGTAGATTTTCTCCCCTTTTTGGCTTTGGTTAAGTAATTGGTGATACTTGAGTTATCAAACTCAGCAGTTGATTGAAAATTGGAATTCTTGCTAGTTGATTTGGATCCCTCTAAAGCTAGTCTTTCCATAGGAGTTGACTAGGACTTGAGGAATCAAATTGATTAGTCCACTTGACTTTCCTTTATTTAGTAAGGGTTAACTAAGTGGGAGCAATAAACAATTCTCATCACACCTGATAAGGATAACTAGGATGAAATTTCCAGTTCTCATACCTTGCCAAGAGTTTTTTCTAGTAATTAATTTACTTTATTGCTAATTTATTCTCCTTGTTCCCTATTTCAAAAACCAAAAAATATACCCTTTTCCATAACCAATAATAAATCATACTTCCCTGCAATTTCTTGAGAAGACGACCCGAGATTTAAATACTTCGGTTATAAATTTTATTGGGTTTTGTTACTTGTGACAACCAAAGTTTTTGTACGAAAGGATTCTCTGTTGGTTTAGAAGCTATACTTACAACGTGATTATTCTTATAAAAATTCTTTACTGGCGAAAGTCTGATCATCAAAATGGCGCCATTGCCGGGAAATTACAAACGTGTGCCTTATTATTGGTTATTTTAAATATTTTATTTTGCTTGTTTATTTGTTTTTATTTTTGTTTTTAATTTTTATTAGTTACTAAGAGTTCTCACCCTCGTCGCTTTGAGTTTGGTTCTAATGTTGTTGAAAGGAATGGAAGCTATAACAGGAACATGCATCAAGGTCGAAATAATCACAGATGGAAGGAGCCACGAGGATCTGATCAACCCTTTCGGCAACAACACCTTCCAAGATACCATGGACAATGACCATCCTACAATGCATGCCAATACAATATTTATGGTGGACCCTTTCGTGACAAACCACCTCCACCAATTTACTATGGTCAAGAGCCATTTCGAGGTGCATACCAAGATGATAGATATGGTGGACCCCCTTGTAGTTACCAACAAGCCCCATCATATGCCAATGAACCACCTCCTCAACATAGCTTTGAACCACCATACTCACAAGTCACCTACAACCATTCACTTCCATATGACCCTAACCCTCATCCACCCCAATTCCAATCTAATTACTCCCAAGAACCACCACTTTCATATGCACCATGTCCATATTCATCGACCCAAGAATCACAGGCTCGCCTCAAGGAAACAGTAGATCAATTTCTTGCAACCCTTCATCAACTGGAGCAAGCAATAAATCAATTACCTTCCAGAAGTTCGGACATTCAAGGAACCCCCATAGTTTCATGTAGAGAATCTAATGAAGAACGTAGCATGAAGGAAACACTAGAAACTCCGGTGGACAGTAAGGAGCATGACTTTGTACTGGAACAAGTGGAGGAAGCCGGAATTATTGAAGAGGAAGAAGTGGTTGAAGATTTAGGAGATGCAGAACGTCCATGGGAAAGCTCAGTCATAGAGCCCCCTTCTAAGGAGTTTGAATTTGATGTTGAGGAGGGTGTACAACCTCCAAGGCATATCATGGTTGAAGACTTTGCAGGGGATGATCAAGAGATGGATTCAATCATTGATGAATTCTTATCTACATTTGAATCCTCTTCTATTGGATTTGACATGGAGATTAAAGAAGAAGAAGCACAACCTCCCATGCCCTTGGTGAACAATGAAGAAGAGATCGAATTGGAAGAAAGCTACCAAGAGGAAGAGGTTGAAATTGAAGAAGCTTGCAAAGAGGTGGAAGTTGTCAAGGAAGAGCTCAAGGGAATGGAGCTAGAAATCACATTGCCAAAGCTGTTGGAGACCTCTCCCCCGAAGCCATCACCATCCATTCCTTCATTCAAGTGGGTAAATCTTTCATCTCTAAGCTTAATTAGCCCACTTGAATATGCTTTGCTTGAGACGGATGGGCAACTTAGAGCTCTTTGTGGCTATAAGAGTAAAAGGGAGATGGTTAGTGGTAAGAGTTGTCATGCAATGTTCAATATGGTTGCATGCTCCAAATTGAAGTATAAGGGTTGGTATAATTCTCAATTGAATGGGTCTAGGAAATTGTTTGGATGCCTCCATGAGAATTCCGACTGTTTACTACCCAAGTGGAACAAAGATGGTCAACAAGAAGACGGGTGCAAAAGCAAGGTTTGGGACCCCGAAATTCATTCTGGCAATCAACACTCTTGGGGCCTTGTCACTTGCTTTAACTTGCTTGAAGGATTTATGCAACTAGTGTGGGATCCCGGAGGATATTGGAATTACAAACACTGGTGGGGATTCCTGGATGAGTTCAAGCACAAGTCACCATAACAGGGAGCTCATCGAATGTCCAACTTAAGGACTTTAACTAAAAGTGATAGGTGGGAGACAACCCACCATGGTATAATCGTTCTTTTTCAGTCTTAGTTTTATTTTATTTCGTTTTAGTTCTTAATTTTATTTTATTCTATTTTTCTTAGTGTTCATTTATAATATCTGCATCAGCATCTGCATTTTGCATTCTACATACTGCATATATATTTAAAAAAAAAAAGCGCATCCCACACGTGTGCGTGAACCACGTGCACGTGTCACATGCGACGCTAAACCTTATAGAGAGTTGCGCGGGAGCATGGCCAGAGGCGTGCCTTAGGCACAAGCATGCCCACGCGTCCACGTCAATTGCAATATAGCCTTCCACGCGTACGCGTGACCCTACAAATCGGCGTAAAGAGGTGTCAGGCCGAAAGTTGTGCTGGCCTGGTGCGGGCACTGTGCCCAAAGCACAAAATCACCCACGCGTACGCGTCCCTGACGCGTGCGCATCATTTCGCTTGCAGACCACCCACGTGTACGCGTAGGCGACGCTTACGCATCGAACGGCCAACTCAGTGTCCACGCGAACGCGTGATGCACGCGTACGCATCGCGTCCCGTTTCTAAATTCTTACTTCTTTCTTCCCTCGTTCTTACTTTCTTCTTCTTCATCTCTTTAACCTCTCATCCCTCTTCACTTCCATTCTATTTTACTTAATTTATTTGCATACTTTCATTCATTGCATTTTAATTTTGTGCATATTTTTATTTTCTTTTCTAAAATTATTATTTTTCCGTTGGTGTTAAATTTTCTTATTTAACTGTTGCATCTTCTCTTGAATTATCCTGGTGCTTCATGACTTATTTTATTCTGATTGGGTATTATTATCCATAAGTCAATGCTATTCTTTTATGATACTTGCATTCCATTTGCATTGATATGCACTTATACTATCTTGCATTACCCACACTCTCTCCCCTTTGTTGCAAATTTTGCACCACTGGTATGTTATGTGCTTCTATTGTTTTCTCACTTGCATGTTGTAGCTACCATGTAATTGAGACCCTTATTATTTGGCATTAACACCCATATTTTATTTATTTTTTATCTTTATTTTTGGGTTACTTTTCTTCTTTTTCCTCTTCTTTCAGGATGGCCACCGAGGAAGGGAAACAGAAAACTTTTACATGGGGCGACAGACAAGTTCATCTGCATAATCTCTAGAGAAACGCATCAGTTGTAGCAGCCCGTCCACCTGCACATCTCAGCATGTATCGAGGACGGTGCAATCTTTAAGTGTGGGGAGGTCGATACCGATCTCCATGGGTTAGTTATTTCCTTCTCAACACCAATGTTTAGATTTTCTTTGTTAAATGAGTTGTTACTTTTGCATGTTTGTTTGATTTTTGTGCATATTTTACCACTTGGTTGAAGTAATATTCTTTTTTCAAGACCCTATTTTATAGCATTTCACTAATTTGAATTAAAATTTTTATTGAACTTGTTTGAAGAAATATTATTTTGGAACATGGTTTAGAGCTCGAACACACAAAACCTGTGAGATTTTTGAGCCTATTTGATTGGTTGCATTTTATCAACTAATATTCTGTTTTAGTGTGTATTTTTCTCTCTAAAATTGTGATCTTTGTCTTGCTTGATTCTATATTTCCATTATTTAATGTATGCATGCACTTATATGATTGAGGCCTTTGTTTCACTGAGCTTACATACCCATATGGCCTTACCCCTTCATTATCCTTTGCAAACCAATGTTGAGCCTATTATACCCCTTTGTTCTTTACTTTAGCACATCATTAACTCTAATCGGAAAACAATAATGTCCTTAATTTGAATCCTTGGTTAGCTTAGACTAGTGAGAGTGCTTATGAATTAAGTGTGGGAAAAGTGGGTTTGGAAACGTTTAGTTTTGGAAATTAAGTATGTTAAACTTCTTTATGAAAATGTGAAAGAAATATTTAGGACATGTTCATGCATTCAATAATTTAATCATATACATTGAGAAAAAAAAGAAAAAAATATATAAATAATAATAATAAAAAAAGAAGAAAAAGAGAAAAAGAAAAGAAAAAAAGAACAAATAAGTAAAAGGGGACAAAATGCCCCAAAGTAAATGGTGAAAGCAATGCATATGTACTGTACTCGAAATTAGGATGCATGAATATGTGGAAAACATGGTTAATGGATAGTTAGATGTGGTATTATGATTACATGGATTGTCTAAGTTAGGTGGAAAGTTTAAGTTAATTAAGGATTCAAATTTTAGTCCACTTGGCCAAATACAATCCTACCTTGACCCTAACCCCATTACAACCCTTAAAATACCTCTTGATATGTGTATCTGTGCATTAATTCTTTGTTGATTGGTAGAAGAAGAGCAAGCCTTAGAAAGCAAGATTAGTAGAGAATTGAGAGATCGAACCTTAAACATTTGAGTGATTAGAGTGCATACACTTCCAGTGAGGGTTCGATGCTCGATTCCTTGTTCCCGGCTTTCATGAGCTATTTTCTTCTGCAAGTCTATTTGTACTTCATTTTTTTATGATTTGAATTAGTGAAATCCAGTTCGTATTTGTTCTTGAAAGATTTATTTACTTTTTAACCAAGTAGGTAAAAATATTTTGCATTTAGTTGCATTCATATAGAGAGGTTGCATTTCATACATTTTACCATTCCTCTTCACTCCTTTATAGCTTCTTTTGAGCTTAGCATGAGAACATGCTAATGTTTAAGTGTGGGGAGGTTGATAAACCACTATTTTACGGTTTGTCTTGTGCTTAATTGAGTAGATTTTATCAATCTTTCATACACTTATCCATACAAAATGCATGGTTTTACAATTTCCTTCTTGATTTTGTGCTATGATTGAAATCATGCTTCGTGCTCTTAAATTTTACTATGTTTAATCCTCTCTTATTACCATTCGATGCCTTGATATGTGTGTTAAGTAATTTCAGGATTTATAGGGCAGGAATGGCTTAGAGGATGGAAAGGAAGCATGCAAAAGTGGAAGGAATACAAGAAGTTGAAGAAATTGTTAAGCTGTCCAACCTGACCTCTTCGCACTCAAATGGTCATAACTTGAGCTAAAGAGGTCCAAATGAGACGATTTCAGTTGAGTTGGAAAGCTAACATCTGGGGCTTTGAAATGATATATAATTTGCTATAGTTGTTCTGAGGATAGATGATGCGGACGCGTGCATCACGCGCACGCGTCGCATATGCGAAAATCAGCATGACAGAATTCGCAATTAGCGATTTCTGGGCTGTTTCCGACCCAGTTCTCGGCCCAGAAAACACAAATTAGAGACTATAAAGTGGGGGAATGCATTCATTCATGAAAAGAACTTAAAAAGAACATTTATTCTACACAATTTTAGGTTTTAGATGTAGTTTAGTAGAGGGAGAGGCTCTCTCTTCTCTCTTAGGATTTAGGATTAAGATTTCTCTTAAAGGTTAGGTTTATTTCTTCTTCAATTCCAGGTTCAATGTTCCTTTAATTTATATTCTCTTTTAATTTTATTCATTCTATTACTTTAGTTTGTTTATTTTCCCAAATTGGTTTATGGATTCCTATGTTTAATTTGATTCAATACAATTCGAGGTATTTCAGATTTAAGATTTCTTTCTTTTATTTATGTTACTGCTGCTTCCAATTTAAGGCATTTTTATTCGAGTAGATTTTCTCCCCTTTTTGGCTTTGGTTAAGTAATTGGTGATACTTGAGTTATCAAACTCAGCAGTTGATTGAAAACTGGAATTCTTGCTGGTTGATTTGGATCCCTCTAAAGCTAGTCTTTCCATAGGAGTTGACTAGGACTTGAGGAATCAAATTGATTAGTCCACTTGACTTTCCTTTATTTAGTAAGGGTTAACTAAGTGGGAGCAATAAACAATTCTCATCATACCTGATAAGGATAACTAGGATGGAATTTCCAGTTCTCATACCTTACCAAGAGTTTTTTCTAGTAATTAATTTACTTTATTGCTAATTTATTCTTCTTGTTCCCTATTTCGAAAATCCAAAAATATACCCTTTTTCATAACCAATAATAAATCATACTTCCCTGCAATTCCTTGAGAAGACAACCCGATGTTTAAATACTTCGGTTATAAATTTTATTGGGTTTTGTTACTTGTGACAACCAAAGTTTTTGTACGAAAAGATTCTCTGTTGGTTTAGAAGCTATACTTACAACGTGATTATTCTTATAAAAATTCTTTACTGGCGAAAGTCCGATCGTCATTGGGCCACACTTGGGCTCAAGCCCAACTATATAACCCTATACTTAATGAAATTTCAACCACTTCCCCCTTCATTTTTGAGAGTGCAACGTCGATGGAGAAGAGAGGGAAGAGAGAAACCAAATCTAGTTTCATACACCTTCAATCCACCATAACTTTTGTTCCGGAGCTCCGATTGTCGCACCCTTTGCAGCCACGCAAAGCTTATCGCCTCCTCTTCAATTCTATCAGATTATTTTGGTAAGTAACTCAAAATCCCAACTCTAGTTTCTTATTCAAGTCTGAATTCACATTTTTAGCTTAGGTATTGAGAATTTTTGGTGATTTTGATGTTATAGGAGTTCTCTAACTTGTGTTCTTGGTGGTTTTCATCACTAATTTTAGTTGGTAAAGGTAAATACCCCCTTTCCCCGGAAACGGCGCCATAAACTTGATTCACCCGAAAACTGTCTCTCAACAATTTTCTACCGGCAAGTGTACTGGATTGTTGTCAAGTAAAAACTCACAAAAGAGTGAGGTTGAATCCCACAGGGATTGGTTGGTTGATTAATGTAAGAACTATACTAGTTAAGCAAAATCAAAATTGGGTTGAGATTGCAGAATGTAAAGTTGGCGGGAAACTTAAATTGCAAGAATTAAAGAACAGAAATTAAATTTGCATGAAATTAAATGACAGGAACTTAAATTTCAAGAAATTAAATGGGAATGTGGGTTAAGCATGAAATTAAAGAAGAAGAATGTAAAAGAATGGGTAGATCAGAGATGGGGAAACTCATTGGGGTCAGGAGATGTGAGAATTCTCCGGATCAAATTCATTCTCATCTCTTCCTCAATCAATGCATTCATTGATCTCCTTGGTAATCTTAAGTGATTAGATCCCAATTCCTTGGTAATATAATCTCTCTAAGCATGAACAATTGCCCAATTCCTTGATTTAAGTGCTCATGGGAAGAGATGAAGTTTGGTCACTGATTATACCACACAAATTCATAGATCAAAGTATTGGTAGGATTACATGTCACTATATCCATCCAAACCCCAATCTAATCTAATGTGAGAAAGCAATTCTAGCATGATCTCCTCATTCCTCTCCCAAGGTTCCGAGGAGATCCAATTATGAATAGCTTCTTTCCCAAGATAACTATCCAATTGGATGAAGAACGAAAGCTTTCTAGTAAAATCAAGAGAAAAGAAAGAAGAAGAAGAATGAAAACTAGTATTGATCCATTGAATTTACATAGAGCTCCCTAACCCAATGAAAGGGGTTTAGTTATTCATAGCTCTCAAAATGGAAATTGGAATTGAAAGATACATTCTGGAAATTAAAACCAAAAATGAAAAGTGCAGTAGAGAGTAAAAGTCCAAAAAAAGTTTTTCCTAACTTAAATTCTAAGCTATTTATACACTCTCTTCTATTGATCTTCAATCTCTGAATTGGGATTTTGGCCTTGATGAAATTAGGTTGAAATGGCTCCTATTGGTTTCCCTTGCTGTTGAGAAGAGATCTGTTTGAATTGCAGATTCTGATGCTTCACGTTGGAGTCAACGTTTGATGGCCAACTTTGACTCAAACGCTCTTCAGAAAAACCAAAAAACTTTTCTGTCATTGGCGTTTAACTCAACGTTGGAGGGCCAATGTTCTGCTATCCACGCGTACGTGTGCTTTGCGTGTTTGCGCACAAGGGGCAAAATTGCTCATCCACGCGTGTGCGTGCTTCACGCGTGCGCGTGGATGCAAATATTTCATTTTCCAATTTTAAAAACATGCAGGGGATCGTTGGCCTCAGCGTTGGACCTCCAACGTTCCCTCCAACGTTGGCATATTCACGTGTGTGCGTACTCCACGCGTACGCGTGTTGTGCTATTTTTCCCATATTGACGCGTGCGCGTCGATTCCAATTTTTCAATTCCAAATTCTGGGCTCTTTATCGCGGACGTTGGAGGCTGGCGTTTGAGGCAACGTTGGACCTCCAACGTTCGTTGGTGACGCGTACGCGTTACCCACGCGTACGCGTGGATGGTCAATTTTGCCATTCTACACGTGCGCGTGACTCACGCTTGCGCGTGGATATTGAAATTTTGTTCTTTCACGCGTACGCGTCATAGACGCGTACATGTTGCTCAAAAATTATTCAGCTCCATAATTGAACATTTTATCACCACGTTGGGATTAACGTTGGATGTCCAATGCTCCCTCCAACGTGAACACCAGCTCATTATGCAGAAAATTATTCTGTTCCCTTCCAACGTTTGAGGCAATGTTGGTGGTCCAACTTGGCCACCAACATTGCTTCCTCTTCATCTTTTCCAGGCTCATTCTTCAACCTTCTTCCATGCTTTCTTTCACCTATCATCAACCAATACATGCATCAAAGCCTTGCTAAAGTCATGAGAATTTTTATCATTCTTAGTATACAAGTAATTATAGCATAAATCATCATGAAATTGCATCAAATTAATCATGGTTGAATGAATCTAGGCATACATGAATTTCTAACCAATTTGCTTACTTATAGCTCAAGAAAGTGCATAAAACCTATTAAAAACAAAGAAAAAGGCTAGTGAAACTAGTCTAAGATGCCCTGGCATCAGTATGCATCTTGTATTTGGCGTGCCTTGTTGAATAATTGCATCTATATGCTATTTGAGCTAATTGCTTCATCTATTCTCTCTATTATTTTTGTGTTTTTTGTATTATTTTTTATGTGTTTGAACAACTGAGAGATCCCTTATGCTGGCGATAGTGACACTGAGGGTTGTTCTTGATGCGATGTGGTGACACTGAGAATAAATAGATAGATTAGAATCCCTTAGGTAAGTTGCTATTTTCTGGTTTAGTGAGAACCCTAGGCTTGAATCAGTAAAACTTTGAAGATTAAGATTGCTTAGAGAGTTTCTGTTACCTTATATTGTATCAATTTGACACTTTTGCCGGTGGTTTGGGTTCTCATCCATATATTATTTCTATTTTTCAGATGCAGGTCCCAATGCTCCTTAGTGAGTGGGAGTTTTATCTAGAAGATGGCAAATAAGACTTTTGTTTCTATTTTGGTTTTAGATTCTCTTATTCTTTTGAAAAATTTATATGACGTATTTATTTTAAAGACTTGCCTTTAGAGGCTTATGATGTATTTTTGGAGAGATAGGGTATGCATATCAAACCGTTTTACTGTTGTAACTCTAGCCGGCCTAATCTTCGCTGGCTGAGACTTGTAGATATTTATATATACTTAGATAGGTCTCTTTACCCTTATTCTTTCTTCAAGTTTTTAATTATCTACTCATTTCGATGCGCTTTTATATGTTATCGAGTGTGAACGATTGGCAAATTATCTTTTCATCCAGGGTTTAAATCCCTTTACAGGCTTCTAATTTAATATCTCTTTCTATACGTAAGTATTTATATCTCATCCTTGTGTCATAGCACGAAACCCTTATTGAATTATGACTAAAGCATAAGGCTTTGAAGGATAGGGTGTTACATTATGGTATCAGAGCAGTTTGTCCTTGTGAGCTTGAGGGATGGATTGCCTATGCTTCTGAGCATATTCTAAGTCACGTTATGTGCTATAGAGGATATTTGATTAATAAACATAGCATAAAGTTCATGAGCATACTTTTAGAAATTCGAAGCACTTAACTTGAGATATTGAGACTAATCACCTTAATATCACTTGTTTGGTGTGGCCAAGACCCGAATGGTGACTCGTGGACCCGATCAAACCCGTAGACAGAGAGAAAATGAGGAATTTGCACCGGTAGATAACCAGGCTGAGTTCTTGGATGCTATGACTAATCTCGCGAACACTATGCAAGCAAGTGTTGTGGCTACTAATTAGGCAATGGAGAGGATGGAGCAACATATAGGAAATGGGAATGATGGTGGTCCGATGACACTAGCTATATTTCTAAAGGTTACGAGGAGTGAAAGTGCCTTAAATATCATAATGGTCTTCAAGATGATATAATGAGAGCTGTGACACCTCTGGAGATTAAGAACTTCGCTGAATTGGTTAACAAAAGCTGAGTGATTGAGGAGTGCTCCAAAAAGAGCTCAGTGGCAAGGGATAACCATGGATGTTTCTACAACAAACGACATGAAAATCCAAATTTTAAGAGAAGCGGCTACACCCCCACAACCCCATCATGGCCAAAACAACTTCCAAAGGAACAATAACAACAATTATCGAGGAAGAGAAATAAGGAAGCAAGCTCAAGTTCCTCGCAATGACTTGACTTGTAGGAGGTGCGGAAGCTATCACCCTGGTACTCTGTATAGAGCTGGTTTGGGATTATGTTACTCTTGTGGTGGTTCTGGTCACATGTTGTGGAATTATCCGAAGAGGAAGAATCAGAATGTTAGGAGAGCTCAACGGCAAGGTCGTGTTTTCACCGTGTTGGTAGAGGAAGCTGCTAGGTCAGAGACTTTGATCCAAGGTAAATGCGAGATTGGTAATAAGATTTTACTTGCCTTGTATGATATTAGAGCATTACATTCATTTATAGCCTTTGATAAAGCCGGGGATTTAGGATGAAAAGGATCAGAGTTATTATTTGAATTTAGTGACGGTGAACTGTAGTGGAGAGGAATGTCAAGGATTTATCCTTTTAGCTACTAGTTTGTTAGGTGATGAGCAAAGTTTAGACCAAAATTCCTATTACGAGAGAATTTTTTGAGGTATTCCATGATGATATACCAGAATTTTTACCTTAAAGAGATATTGAATTTGCAATAAACTTAGTACCGGAAGCGGGACCAGTTTCGATTGCAACATGTAGGATGGCACTGTTAGAATTGGCAAAACTTAGGGTTTAGTTGAAGGAAGTCATGGAAAAAAAATTCATTCGACCAGGTGTTTTCCCGTGGGGAGCTCCGGTTATGTTAGTGAAGAAAAAAGACAACAACAGAAGGCTCTGTGCGAGAGAAAGAGTGCCAATGAATCTTCGCGACTCGATTTATCTTTTCTTTTGTAACTTGCATCGAAGTTTTTGTCTCGGATTCCTTCTTGGAAAATGATTTGATCATCTTTCTAATCCTATTATTTACTCGCATGTGTCTATGCATGAATCTTGTACTTTTCGAGGTGAGTCTGAGCTTGTTTTGGTACAATCAACCGATCCTTGAATCTTTAAAAACTTGCTGTGAGTTGAGTTGCTCTCCTTCGCGAGCTTGTGCTTCTTTAAAGTCAACTGAAACTTGTTCGATTTGATATGCCTTGTTCTCTCTATCAAAGATTCTTGATTTGAATTCCTTTCTTGAGATGCACTTTAGTTCTCATTCTTGTGCATTTCATTGTTTTTGTATGACCTCGCTTGATCGCAATATAAGATATCCTACCGATTTCTCGCGAATATCATTTGTGTTGTTCATTCTTCTTTTGAGCATAGTATCTTTTTAAAATCAACTCGAGCTTATTTCGTAAGATGTGGTTGGGAACTTAGTCCTTCACAGATGATTCTTCCAAGAAAAGTTGATGAATATGAATACCTCCTGAGGATGTGCATACTGAGGGACTGTCTAGGGTTCGCTACTAGACATGTTGTGTTTTGGCTTATAACTGACAGATGAGCTCATTGGCTATAGGACAGGCATGCATCATTTGCATTTGTGTGTATTGATTGGATGTGCATCTTGTATTTGGTTTGTCTTGTTGAATAATTGTATCTATATGCTATTTGAGCTAATTGCTTTATCTGTTCTTTCTATTTGTGTGTTCTTTGTATTGTTTTGTATATGTTTGAGCAACTGAGAGATCCCTTATACTGGCGATGGTAACGCTGAAGGTTGTTCTTGATGCGATGTGGTGATTGGATGTTTGTGGAAAACTGAGAATATATAGATAGATTAGAATCCCTTAAGTAAGTTGCCATTTTCTGGTTTAGTAAGAACCCTAGGCTTGGATCAGTGAAACTTTGAAGATTAGCTTAGAGAGTTCGTATTATCATATATTGTATCGATTCGACACTTTTACCTTACTGGAAACCCGATGGTTTGGGTTCTCACCCATATATTATTTCTGTTTTTCAAATGCAGGTCCCAATGCTTCTCAGTGAGTGGGAGTTTTATTTGAAAGATGGCAAAGAAGACTTTTGTTTCTATTTGGTTTTAGATTCTCTCCGTCTTTTGAAAAACTTATATGATGTATTTATTTTAAAGACTTGCCTATAGAGGCTTATGATGTATTTTTAGAGAGATAGGGTATGTATATCAAATCGTTTTACTGTTGTAACTCTAACCAGCCTAATCTTCGCGGGCCGAGACTAGTGGATATTTATATATACTCTTATATGTCTCTTTACCCTTATTCTTTCTTCAAGATTTTAACTATCTACTTATTCCGACGCGCTTATATATGTTATCAAGTGTGAATGTTTGGCGAAATATCTTTTCATTCAGGGTTTAAATCCCTTTACATGTTTCTAGTTTAATATCTCCTTTCTATACATAAGTATTTATATCTCAGCCTTGTGTCATAGCATCAAACCCTCATTGAATTATGACTTAAGCAAAAGGCTTTAAAGGGTTGGGTGTTATAGATGGCTAGACAGGACCGAGGAGCAGCAGCAATGGCTAGACAGCATCGAGGAGCAGTGACGATGGCTAGACGGAGCAGTAGTAATGGCTAGGATAGGAGGACTGAGGTGCAATGGCAAGTCAGCGATAGTGGGAGCAATCTGTGAGGAGCGGCATGATGGTGGTTGATAAACCCATATTTTATGATATATTTTGTGCTTAATTTGAGTGATTTATTCAATCCTTCACCCACTTATTCATATTAATTGCATGGTTTTACTTTTCCTTCCTTATTATGTGATGTATGTGAAAAACATGTTTCCTATGCTTTAATATTAATTATCTTAATTACCTTTATTTCCATTCGATGCCGTGATTAGTGTGTTGAGTAGTTTCAGATCTTCTAAGGTAGGAATGACTTAAAGGATGGAAAGGAAACATACAAAAATGGAAGGAAAGCACAAAACGGAGCTTATGAAGAAACTGGCATCCACGCGATCGCTTGGACGAAGCGATCGCGTGCCAAGCGCGAATCAGCAGCGACGCGGCCGCATGACTGACGCGACCGCGCGCCTTAAGCAGAACGCATATGACGCGGTCGCATGATTGACGCGACCGCGTGGCAAGAAATCTCCGAATGACGCGACCGCGTGACCCACGCAGACGCGTGACAGAGGCCACGTATCAGAATTTACAGAATACGCCCCCAGCGATTTCTGAAGCCCTTTTGGCCTAGATCCAAGTACAGAACACACAGATTAGAGGTTATAAAGTGGGGGAATGCATCCATTCAAAAGAGAGAGCTCGCCAATTTTCACTTTCCATGATTTAGATTTAGTTTGAGAGAGGTTCTCTCCTCTCTCTCTTAGGATTAGGATTAGGATTTAGGACTTCTCTTAGTTTTTAGGAGTAACTCTCGATCCAGGTTTAGTATTTACTTGAATTTATGTTTCTATGCTACTTTTACTTTAATGCTTTTATTCGTATCTATAAATGTTGCCAACTTGACTTATGAACCCTTTCCATGTTATGATTTGAATTAATGATTATTTGAGGTATTTCAGTTATTGATTGCTTTCTCCTTAATTTGTGTTACCATTGCTTTCTATCTAAGGACGTTTTTATTCCAACAATTTTATTTTTTCCTTTTTGGTCTTGGTTAAGAAATCAGTAACTCAACATTATTAAACTCAGCATAATTGATAATCGTTATCTTGCTAATTGAACTGAACTTCAATAATCCCAACTTTTTCTTAGGAAATAAATAGGATTCGAAGGTCAAACTAATTAGTCCCTTGACTTTCCTTTACTTTAGTAAAGGTTAACTAAGTGGAATTTAGATTCAACTTTCATTATTGTTGAGAGAGATAACTGAGTTGGACTTCCAATTTCTCTTACCTTGCCAGAAGTTTGCTTTACAGTATTTATTTATTTTAATTGCCATCTACTTTACTTGTCATTTAAATCACTTGCCTCTCATCTTCTAAACCCCGATTACAACCTTTATAGCCAATAATAAGAACATACTTCCCTACAGTTCCTTGAGAAGACGACCCGAGGTTTGAATACTCGGTTAACAAATTTTAAGGGGTTTGTTACTTGTGACAACCAAAATGTTTGTAAGAAAGGTTGATTGCTTGGTTTAGTAACTATACTTACAACGAGAGTTTTTATAACCTCTAAACCATCAATCTTCAGTTCTTCAAAATGGCACCGTTGCCAGGGAACTGCTAACATGTGCCTTATTATTAGTTATTGTAAATATTTTTCTTTTGCTTGTTTATTTATTTTTGTTTTTCCTTTTCATCTTTATTTGCTACCATGAATTCTCACCCCTCTCGCTTTGAGTTTGGTTCTAACTTTGTTGAAGGAAATAGAAGTTACAGCAGGAATATGCATCAAGGTTAGACCAATCAAGGACGGATGGAGCCAAGAGGATCTAATCAACCCTTTAGGCAACAAAACCCTCCGAGATATCCTGGACAAAGACCATTCTACAATGCATACCCACCTGAAAGATATGGTGGACAACCTTGTAACTACCAACAAGCCCCACCCTGTGCATATAAACCATCCTTTCAACATAACCTCGAACCACCACACTCACGAGCTTCTCTTCACCATTCGCCACTATATGATCCTTCCTTACCCCAGTACCAATCCAATCATTCCCAATCACCACCACTTCTCTATGTGTCCTGTCCAAATTTGGCAACCCGAGAAGCAGAGGTTCGCCTAAAGGAAACAGTAAATAAACTTCAAACAACCATTTGACAACTGGAGCAAACAATAATTCAATGGGTTTCTAGGTGCTCAATTACACAAAGATCAGCCACAGCCCCATGTGAACAGTCTAACGAAGAGCGTAGCATGAAGGAGATACCAGAAATTCCAGTGGACAAGACAGAGAATGAGTTCGTACTAGAACAAGTAAAAGAAGCTGTCATTGTTCATGAAGAAGAGTTGGTTGAAGATCTAGGAGATGCTGAACCTCCATGGGAATCCAGAACTGAGGAGAACTCCGTCAAGGACGCTACAGTTGATGCTAAGGAGGATATTGTACAATCTCCAAGGCAAGTTGTTTATGAAGAATCAGACGGAATAACCCAGGACACAAATTCCCTTGATGATGATAGTCACAAGTCTAGCTCTCTTAGTAATGAACTTGCATCCGTAAGTGAATTCTCTGAAATCGAAGGATCTTCCCCAGATGAATACGAAGATGATGCAGAGGTAGATTTCTCTCAACCTCCAATCTATGACTCAAGTGATGAGGAAGACATAGAAGACTTTGACCAGGATGATACTACATTTGAAGACTCTTGCAAGGAAGTGGAGAAATTCATAGAGGAATCCAAGGGAGAAGAACTTACAGAACCACCGGAAACACCTACCCCAAGGCCATTGCCACCCAATGCAAGCTTCAAGTGGGTACAATCCTTAACCTATAACTTTACTTATTCATTTGAATATGGTTTGCTTGAAACAGATGGCCAGCTTAGAGCTCTTTGCGGCTTTAAGAGTAAGAGGGAAATGGCTCATACTCAGAGCTGGTGCACAAGGTTCAATAAGGTTCCACGCTTTACCTCGAAGTACACGGATTAGTATCATGCTCAATTGCATGGATCATGGAGAACGTTTGGTCACCATGGTGAGATTCTACTTTTTAAACCGCTCGGATGGAAACATGTAGATCAAGACGGAGGCGGATTTAATAGCAAAGCTTGGGATCCTGGAATCTATTCTGACATTCGTCACCCCGGGAACCTGAAAATCTGTTTGAAGCTGCTCAGAAGCTTTACATGCCTAGTTTGGGACCCTGGAGGCTATTGGTATTCCAAGCACTGGTGGAGATTTCTGGATGAATTTAAACACAAGCCACCATAACAGGAAGTCCTTCCAATGTCCAACTTAAGGACTTTAACTAAAAGTGCTAGGTGAGAGACAACCCACCATGGTATGATCGTTCCTTTTGCAATTTTAATTTTATTTCGTTTAGTTTGTTTTTGAATTTTATTTTTATTTTATTAAACCTGGAATCACGCATAGCATTCACATTAAGCATTGCATCCTGCATTCATTTAAAAAAAAAAGAGGATGCACGACGCGACCGCATGCCCCATGCGATCGCGTCACATGGCGAACTACACATCCCACGCGACCGCGTCATCTACGCGATCGCGTGACCTGGAGATCGGCGTAAATATCCAACATCCAGAAAGTTAGGCTGGAATCGTGCGTCCCTTGTGAGTTTTGCACAAATTGGCCCACGCGATCGCATGCCCCATGCGATCGCGTCACATGCACAAAACCAATCCCACGCGACCGCGTGAGCGACGCGATCGCGTCGCATGGATTGCACAACACCCTAGGACGAGACAGAGAGTTGCGCTGAAATGGTGCTGGAGTCCTGCGTTTAGCACAATTTCCAGCGACGCAATCGCGCGACCCACGCGATCGCGTCATCCCCTCTTCCACCCCTCTCATGCGATCGCGTGCCCCACGCGATCACGTCACCCCCACTTTCACCCCACCACGTGACCGCGTCCCCCACGCGATCGCGTGGATTTGAAAATATAACCCCCAGCCACGCGAACCCTATCAGTCGCGCAGCCCCCCAACCCTCTTCTCCCTCTCTTCCTCTTCTTCTCTCAACCATTACCCAGCCACCATTGCCGCCACCCCGACCACCACCCAGACGCCACCGCCACCTGCCCCCCTTCCTCCCTCCCCTTCTTTCTTCTTCTTTCTTCCTCTCTCCCCCCCTCTCCGCCACTGCCCTCCGCGGAACACCACCCACCACCGCCGGCCATCCCAGCCGCGCCACCCCCCTCTCCTCTATTCCACCCATTACCCCTCCTTTTCCCCTGACCGAACTGCAAGCAGCCACCGCGCCGCCGTGCCCGCCACCGCGCTGGACGCCGCCGCAGCCACCACCCAGCCGCTTTCTTACCCCGTTCTACTCCTCACGCCTACCAGGTTCCGATGAACGCCGCCTTTCTGTCCTTTGCAGCTATTTTACAATTTTTTTTGTTTATAATTAGGATAGATAGATATGCATGCTATAGTGGATTTTTAGGTTGTTAGGTAGCTTAGGCTGTGGTTAGTGGATCTAGGTCTATTTACTTGCACTGTTCATGTTTCTGTTTTATCAAAACTGTGATTCTGTTGTTCCTGTGACCTTGTTCATATGCGGTGATTTCCTGCATTTGCTGCTTGTTACTCTGAATTTTCATGTTTCTATTAATTATAGGTAACTGCAGCAAGTTTTTTTATTCATATGAACTGCCTTGTTTGCTGTTTATTTTTCGGGACAATCCAATTTTAGCCGGAATGCTGCCCAAATTTTTTTGTAAATTATTTTCATTCATGTTTTGGTTTGACAATCTGAACTCTGTTGTCCTCTGCTTTAACCAAACCGTTTCATGAATGCGATGGCAGACTTTCTTATCCTCTTTGATTTCCTGGTTTACAAACTGCATCTGTGATATTCTGATTCCAATTCTTGCTTTCTTTACATCTCTTTGAATCAACATCACCCTGTTTTCCTTGTTAGGTTTTGAGTTATTTTTAGTCATAATTGTGAATCCTTGTTACATGGACTATTTTCTTTCTGCCACTTACTGACTCACTAATTTTAATTTCATAACTTCTTCTTCAAATTCTAACCATACTAACCTCTTCAAAATCTCTTTTCTGATTTTTTTACTTTCCTCTAACTTTCTAACCATGGCATAATGACAATTTTTCTATTTAACTTGAATTCTGATACATTTTGGATTGTAAATTCTTCCTTTCCAAATTTTAAACTACTATACAACCCTTAATGCACATTTACTTGACTCATTTACCTCATTCTAATTCTCCTTTGCCACTTTGAGTTGTCTTTGTTTAATTGCCTATTTGCTTCCCTATTTTTATCCATATCCTGGTTTTCCATTTTTCAGGATGTCTGCCTCACAGAGGAAAGGAAAAGGCAAGGCTACTGGCAAGTGCAAGAGAGGAGATTCCTCCCAGTCCATCATTGCCCTCATGCATGATTCCTCATGGCGGGAGAAGAACTTTACACAGTAGAAAAAAGCTGACCAGCTACTCCCTGCAAATGATTCAATAAAATTTGTAAACCGGTACTGTGAGCTGAAGTATCCGGCATTTGTAAACTCCAGGAATCTATACCTGGAGAGAACTCTGAGGATTCCAGAAGCACTCCAGCAGTACACCACTGAGCAAATCAAGCAAAGAGGCTGGTTCTTTCTGGAGAGAACACTAATAGAAGTCAATGCATCTTGGGTCCAGGAATTCTACTACAACTACTACATCACCACCCTAGATGCAGTAAACCTGAGAGGAAAATAAATTCTAGTCACTGAGGAGGCCTTAGAGGACATTCTCCAGCTCCCCGCCAAGTCCGATCAGCCTGATGGTTATTCAAAGGCTGAGGAGGACATGTGCCTGATGCAGTTTGATTGGGATGCTGTAAAGGCACGGATAGCTCTCGACCCGACTGTTCCTTAGGAGATGGGTCAGGACACCACCATGCCTAGAGGGATCAAGAGGGCGTACTTAAATGATGAGGCTCGGTTATGGCACCAGATCTTGAGCAATTATGTCATGCCGAGTACTCATGAGACGGAGATCCCAGTTGCTATGATCACCCTCCTATGGTGTGTGCTGGAGGGTAAGGACCTTTATCTACCACGCTTTATCCGGCATTATATGGCCAGGGTCCATGTCCGAGGCACCCTCTTTTTCCCGTATCTGGTTACACAGCTAGGCCGTCGAGCTGACGTGCCCTGGGAGGATGCCGATAAGAGACCACTAGCGGCAGACTGCAGGAAGATCATTCCTCATAGCAGGAACTTCCTAGCTTTGGGCTACAGACCACCACCCTTCACTGCTACTGATGAGATAGCCCCACCGTCTGCTAGACCCTCTTCATCTACGGCTGCCCCTGCTACCCCTGCTGCCACCACTGCACCTCCACTGGCCTCTGAGCCCGTATACCACCTCGTGCACCGCCTATTCCGACAGCTTGACCAGATGGAGCGCCATAACCGGCGCTGGTATGGGAGATTGGAGCGTCGCAGCCAGCGATGCTATTCGCATCTGAAGCTGATGATCAGACAGGGTGGTGACATCCCCTCCGAGCCCGACACACCATCAGAGCCATCCGAGGAGGAGGAGGATGAGCCCGAGGAGGAGACTCATTTCCAGGAGGAGACCCATCAGCAGGCAGACACAGAGCAGGCTGCCCCACATTAGGAGGTTACACATCAGATCGAGGCTGCAGATCCGGAGATCCCGATCCAGTCAGCACCGCCTCTACAGCAGCTAGACGCTCAGCCCACCACCACCACAGAGCCTCCAGCTACCATCCCTACCAGTGATGACACCCCTTCACACCCGGCTTGACTGAGCATTAGGGACGATGCTTCATTTTAAGTGTGGGGAGGTTGCCATCTCTGGCGTTTTATTTTGGTGAACCACTACATCTCTTTTTCTTTTATTTTGGATATTTTTCTGTATTTTTCTTTTTTTTTTTTCTGAGTACTTATACATTGCTTCTTTTATGTATTTTTACTCTATTTTTGCATTTTGTATTTTTAGTTCATATTTTTAGTTATTTAGTTTAGTTTGCAATTCTGACTTATTAGTGGATTAATTAGTATAGTTTACCCTTTTTAGCATAAGATAGCATAGTTAAATTGAAAAATATAAAAAGGAAGTAAGCTAGGAAATTGAACATAACAGATTTAAATCCATAAACCTTGTATATATAGCATTACATCATATAGTTAAGTTGACAACATTTCATCAAGGAGGAACATTAAAACTTTAAAGGCTACCCTAAATAATTTTTTTATGAGAATAATGGGAATTTTTAACTAAACCTGCATAACATATATGAATGATATATGATGCTTGAGTTAGAGAACACACAGCCTGTGAGTATTGAGCTTAATTGTATGGTTGCATTCAAACCATAATTTCATTCCTGTGTGTTTCGCTTCTTTTTATTCTGATGTTCTTTACTTTGCTTTAATCTATATGTCCAATTATAGAATATAGATACATATCAAAAGAATGATTGAGGCCATCATTTGATTTTAGCTCACTTACCCCAAAATAACCTACCTTTCACATCACCCTTGTTAGCCCCTTGAGCCTTTAAAATCCCTTTTATTCTATTTAGCACACTACTAGCCTTAAGCAGAAAAACAAAATAAAATCCCAAGTTGAATCCTTGGTTAGCTTAAGATAGAAAATTATGAATAGATTAGAATGTGAGAAACCTATTGGGAACATGGATGATAGAAACAAAAGGTAGAAAAGTTAAAAGAAATAGAATAAAATTTGGGAAGCATGCTCATGAGAAATCAAAGTGATTCAATTATCATGTGCAATAAAAAAAAGTTATTTTTCAGCATTTAATAAAAGGGGATACAAAAGAATTCCCCAATGCAAAATAAAAGCAATGCACATGGGATAAAAATAAAATTGAAACATGAGCATGTAACAACAAGTGGGATAATATGGAAAAATTGGTAAAGAAGCTTGTTCTACTAAATATGTATGTTAGGTGAGATCTTAGTCTAATTAAGGATTCACTTATTAGCTCACTTAGCCTTATGCATATACCCTTACCTTTACCTTGGCCCCATTACAACCTTAATTAAAGACCTCATGATTTTTGGTATGACTGTACTCTATAATTGTTGATTGGTTAGATGAAGAACGAAGTTATAGGAAGTAAGAATAAAAAGAAAAATAGAGTGAATAAACCCAATAAACACTGAGTGACCAGAGGGTAAACACAAATTCCAGTGAGGGTTCAATAACTCATCAACATATATCTGTGCTTAATTTACTAATTGTTTTGCAAGTTTGTACAATATTTTTATTTCCCATCTCATTTGCTAAAATGCTTTATTATTTAAGGGTTAGCTATATATATATATATGACTCCTTGAGAATGTGAATTAATTTGACTACATGTAAGCTTTATATATGAGTGGATAAATTGGAATTGCATGACTCATTTAGGTAGATGCATTTAGAATAGGTTGCATTGCATAACATTCCATCACTTTAACCTTACCTTATTTTTTACCTTGGATTAAGCATGAGGACATGCTATTGTTTAAGTGTGGGAAAGTTGATAAACCCATATTTTATGATATATTTTGTGCTTAATTTGAGTGATTTATTCAATCCTTCACCGACTTATTCATATTAATTGCATGGTTTTACTTTTCCTTCCTTATTATGTGATGTATGTGAAAAACATGTTTCCTATGCTTTAATATTAATTATCTTAATTACCTTTATTTCCATTCGATGCCGTGATTAGTGTGTTGAGTAGTTTCAGATCTTCTAAGGTAGGAATGACTTAAAGGATGGAAAGGAAACATACAAAAATGGAAGAAAAGCACAAAACGGAGCTTCTGAAGAAACTGGCATCCACGCGATCGCATGGACGAAGCGATCGCGTGCCAAGCACGAATCAGCAGCGACGCGGCCGCATGACTGACGCGACCGCGCGCCTTAAGCAGAACGCATATGACGCGGTCGGATGATTGACACGACCGCGTGGCAAGAAAAGCTCCGAATGACGCGACCGCGTGACCCACGCGGACGAGTGACAGAGGCCACGTATCAGAATTTACAGAATACGCCCCCAGCGATTTCTAAAGCCCTTTTGGCCCAGATCCAAGTACAGAACACACAGATTAGAGGTTATAAAATGGGGGAATGCATCCATTCAAAAGAGAGAGCTCGCCAATTTTCACTTTCCATGATTTAGATGTAGTTTGAGAGAGGTTCTCTCCTCTCTCTCTTAGGATTAAGATTAGGATTTAGGACTTCTCTTAGTTTTTAGGAGTAACTCTCGATCCAGGTTTAGTATTTACTTGAATTTATGTTTCTATGCTACTTTTACTTTAATACTTTTATTCGTATCTATAAATGTTGCCAACTTGACTTATGAACCCTTTCCATGTTATGATTTGAATTAATAATTATTTGAGGTATTTCAGTTATTGATTGCTTTCTCCTTAATTTGTGTTACCATTGCTTTCTATCTAAGGACATTTTTATTCCAACAATTTTACTTTTTCCCTTTTGGTCTTGGTTAAGAAATCAGTAACTCAACATTATTAAACTTAGCATAATTGATAATCGTTATCTTGCTAATTGAACTGAACTTCAATAATCCCAACTTTTTCTTAGGAAATAAATAGGATTCGAAGGTCAAACTAATTAGTCCCTTGACTTTCCTTTACTTTAGTAAAGGTTAACTAAGTGGAATTTAGATTCAACTTTCATTATTGTTGAGAAAGATAACTAAGTTGGACTTCCAATTTCTCTTACCTTGCCAGAAGTTTGCTTTACAGTATTTATTTATTTTAATTGCCATCTACTTTACTTGTCATTTAAATCACTTGCCTCTCATCTTCTAAACCCCGATTACAACCTTTATAGCCAATAATAAGAACATACTTCCCTGCAGTTCCTTGAGAAGATGACCCGAGGTTTGAATACTCGGTTAACAATTTTTAAGGGGTTTATTACTTGTGACAATCAAAACGTTCATAAGAAAGGTTGATTGCTTGGTTTAGTAACTATACTTACAACGAGAGTTTTTATAACCTCTAAACCATCAATCTTCAGTTCTTCAGTGGTGCTGGGTGCGAGCTTAGAGCCTAATGAGGAGATGGCGAGACGCATGAGCATGAATGTGACTTCCAGACCGCATGACTCGTGACTCGTGAGGAGTGATGACCAAGGGGAGATAACGAGACGCTACAGTGACAACACTGGCAATGGATGCTATAGCAATAGTGCCGGCCATAGACGCAGGCAACGGTGCCGAATTAGGACGTTGAACGCAGTATGATTGGGGTTTTGGGGGTTGGGGTGGCTGGGGGCGTCTGGAGGGTGGGCTGTGTATGACAGTGTGACTGTGTCTGAGTGTAAATGTGAATTAGGGTAGGTTTTTACTTTTAGGTTGGGTTATTGCATTAAGGGCCTGGTATTTTTTCAGGTTTAAAAAAAATGACAGGCCTATCGCGCAAGCCCGCCTCGCCTTGTCAAAACCCGCCAAAGCCCACCGATTAGGCAGTGCGGGTTAGACGAGCTTTGATTACAGCGGTCTCAAAATTCTAGCCCGACTCACCTTTTTTGGTAAGTTAGATGAGCTGAGCCAGTGGGTTTTGGCCCATTTGCCACCCTACCTCTGAACCAGGTTCTTTACGCCCTAGTTCTTCTCGAGAAAAGAGGCCAGTAAATGAGAAAAAAAGACCCCTATGAAGCCCTCTTCCTCCTCTTCCTAGAACATGTAGTATGGATTCTTGTATCTCTATTTATCCCATTGTTAAGCCAAGATTGCATGACCTAATAGCCTATAAATCCGAATATGCAAAGTTTCCAAAATAAAATTTTGATTGCAAAAGACTTTTAAACCTTACTAACTGGTATTTCATTCGAAATTACATTATTGATAGACCCATTGTTGCTTCGAAATTGGTTTTACTCGAAACCCTAGCTGAAAAAGGTTTGGACTTTATTTAAACTTTTAGCCATCAAGGATGGATGCCTTTATTTGCTATTTATGGCAAAGTGTATCCTGATTTGGTTAGGCAATTTTATTCAAATATGACCTATAAAGATACCAATCTTGTTTCATATGTGAAAAACAAAGTCATTGTTCTTGACAAAGACCAAATTGCCATTGGTGAAACATTGGGATATCAAGATATTAGAATCAATGTTTTTACTTTTGGAAAGTGGGACCTAACCTCCATGTTAAGCCTAAACACTGTCGTTATGACCATTTATGATCAAGTCTTTCTCTTTACTACAGGCTCACACCACTCATAAATCCCTTAACCCTATCAATGCCCAATGTAAAACCCGAAAAATTTTAACCAGTCAATTAGATAATTAAAATTGAGTTAAGAGGGTTTGAAACCGTCCTATCTGGGTTAAAAATTTAAATTTCATAATTTGAAAATTTACACATAAAATTTGAACTCAAAAAAATATTTAGAGTACGAAAATATACATATTTATGGAAAAATGCATATCGGCGTTATAATCAATTATACACGCTTAGGTCTATCTGGTACTACATATGAGAGAAATAAAAATGACCAAAAAAATATTTAGGATACAAATCGGAACACTTATCTTTAAAAATTTGACCCTAGGTAGGGCCAATAGGCGAAAGGATAAAAACACCCATCACTTATAATAACCCTAAACATGACTTTAACCCATTTTCATTCATTTTCACCAATTGAGAGAGAGAGAGGCTTGAGCATGAGAGAAGAGAAGAGAGAAAACCCTAACTTCACTATTCATCTCCTTCTTCAAATTCATTTTTCTCATAAATTGGAGCTCCGATCGATGACCCATTTGTAGCCACGCGTTCCATACCACTTTTACGGTGAGTAATCAAGAAAACCTCATCGCATTTCTCTATTTTTGCTAATTTTTCATTTTTGGGTATGTGGGTGTTGAAATTGGTGATTTTGATATTTTAGGGAAAGCTCAAGCTCAATTTCTAGCGGGATTTTAACCCATGATCATGTAGAGCAAGGTAAGAAAATTCTTCCCCTCCACTTTCCCCAATTTGTGTGAAAATTCCAGTACAAACCATGTGAAATTTAGATGTAATTGGATTGAATAGAGTTGCTTGAGTGTTTGACTTGGTTGGTGTTGATTAAAGCTTTGATTAATTGAGGCTTGGATTGGTCGAAGAGGAAGGTTCAAGAGGTTCGAACCACCATCAACTAAGATACGAGTTTCGGTTTTGGATAAGCACTATATAATGCTATGTGAAAATAATATTATAAGCTTTGAATATGCTGCAGGTGGATATAATAGATTGAACTGAGTAATTCCCCAATAAAAATTTGTAAAATGAAATGTTTTAAATGTTATGGGGATGGTAGTTCGTCCCGTCCACGGTGAAGATGATGGTTTGTCCCACTCATGGATATACAAGTTGAGATTGAGAATTCTCTCTCTTGTGTTGGGGTGGACAAGTAGGGTTGAGGATTTTCTCTCTTGTTACATCAAGGATTAGATAGACGGTTGAGGTTTCCCTTCGATTCAGTTTTTGATTGTGGTATGAACGAGTTAGGTTGAGGATTTTCTATTATTGCACCACAGTCTCTCTCTGATTGTGAAGTGTGGCGGGCACTATATTCCAGATAGTACGGCCTCTAGTGAAAAGATGACAGGGTACTCTCCCTCTGAAACCAACTTGTGATAAGCTTGGGATGTTCTTCCAGGGGATGCATGACAGAGAGATGATGTCCGGATTAGCTACCAGATGTGTCGGGTTTGGTAGTATAACTGACATGTGAGTTCACAGCCAGTAGGATAGACATACATCATGTGGATTTGTTTGCAATTGTTTGGGTGTGCATAATTACTTGGTTTGCCTAATTGATATTTTGTTAACTGCTAATTGTTCTACTCGTTGTAATTGCTCTCTAATTGTGATTGTTTTGTATTGATTATTGCTTGTGTTTGATTTCATTAATGAGACTTGAGACTGAGAATAATGATGATAACTGTTGGGAATTGATGAGATGGGTGACAGTTTAAGATACTTTTACCTTAGCAAATTTAACCCTGTATGAATTGGTTGAGACCCTAGGCTTGAATTCCTATGAAGTTGGAGATCAGGATTTTCTAGAGGGTTCATATTTCCTTATGTAGTTTTTATTTGGAACTGTTACCCTACTAGGAACCTTTAGGTTCTTCACTCGTCGTTGATTTCTTATTTTTTAGATACGGGTTGCAACGCACCTCGGTGAGGGTGTGGGATTTTCAGGTGACTTAGCGAAGAGGATCACTTTCGAGATATCTTGTTTTGATACTAGAGTTCTCTCCACTTTTGAAACTTTATTATATATAGCTGTGTATTTCTCTTAGAGGCTATTGTTTGGAGAGATAGGTTTTCTTTCTATTTTGTATATTCTCTAGTATTGTAATATCCTAGCCGGCCTTTTATCGCGGTTCGAGACTAGCAACTATTATGTATATACGTTATTATGTATCTTCACTTTAAATTCATGATATATTCCGCTTTTGTATACAATGCTTATTGTTTTAAAGCTTTCACGTGTGATTAAAGGCTTATGATATTTAAATTTTTCTTCACGGGTTCCTAGTTATAATATTATCCTTCTATAATTACATATGTATCTTTCTTTTAAGTGTCATAATATCTCACCACCGTTGATTTACGACTATAGCGTAAAGTTTTGTGTGGTAGGGTGTTATACCCAACTACTATCATCAACCACTTTATCCTACCTCTGGGTGTTTCCTCCAACGAGTGATATTTTGTGATACACTAATATTGTATACTTTTGTTCAATGGATTTACATCTCTTTTGTATACTTGATGATGAGCTATATATATGAGCGTGTGAAGAGTGAGAAAAATACTACCTTGCCTTATGCTTTTTTTTTTCATACAATTTTTTTTACATATTATAATGTTGATTTATCTACTAAATTGTGGAGGAGCATAACTCATTCTTAAAAAGAGATGGTACAGTAAAAAAGACTATTAGACAATATCCTTGCACTGAACTACTTAAAGGTTTTAGAATGTCGGACTTTCTCGCTGATCCAAAGAAGCAGAGCAAAGGTTCCAACATTAAGATTCTCTTAGGCATTGTGAAAGATGTGCTCTATGAGGTTTTCTACCTTACTGATTTCATGATCACGCGTACCAAAATGCAATGAGGAATGAAGATGACCTTGAGTTGGAAATAAGAAAATCCAAATAGAGAATTGAAATCATTGACAAGAAGCTCAATGACATATCCTACTTTTCTGAGGAAGAAGATGAAGAAGGTTCAACTAAGGAATCTGACTTTGATGCCTAAAGAATATCTCTATGCTACTGCTACTGTTGTTTTTAGAGACTTTTTCTAATTTTATCTCCTGTTTTTCTGCCCTAATTATGAATGACTGTAATAACTCTTAATTTCCTTTTATTATGAACTGCTAGGACTTACATTTTGCTATATGTACCTTTTTAGTTTTCCTCTTTGATGACGAAAAGAAAAATAATTAAAGAGATTAAACTATTTTCTGGTTTTATGCTTTATGTACTTATTATGCATAAACTTGAATTTTGGTTTTAGCTCTTAATATTACTCTTGCTCTGACGTCTTCTGTTTGTGTTTACAATGGAACTAGCATTTGGGTGCTGGCTTAACTCATTTTTTGCTCTGATGCTTAATAGTCACATGCACCATGTTTTGTCTAGATTTTTCATTTTCTATGAATGCTATTTTAGTTTATGCTCTGGTACCATATAGCTTATGTCTTTGCTCTTAATTGACTGTATGCTCATAAACAGGGGATACCTGCTAAAAATTCAGGGAAGTTACTCATTACTCTCTCCTTAAATTTAGTTTAGTCATGTTTGTCATCAAGGGAGAGATTATTGAGTCAAGAATTGAATATTTATCTTGTGATGACAATATCATTGATATTTTCTATTTTAACTTATTTTCTTAATCAGCATTATAGGTATTAATGTATAAGCAATCAAGGATCACAATTAGCAATCTATGATTCAAGTAAAACAGCAAGTGATTGAGAAATAAACTCTAAGATCAGATTATATATCCATGTAAAGCTATTGCACATTACAATCAAGCCAAAGAGGGAAGGATTCCCTCTTCACTGCCAATGGGTACAACATTGTGCAATGGCTAGTTTGATAAAAAATACTATTCCAACATTAAAGAAGAGATATCAAGCTCTATATACGAAAATTCATCCAAGGAAAAAGGCAACCATTTAAACCAATTCAGATCATACACATACATCTTTTATTCTTCCTTGTTTAAGTGTGTTCATTTTTTTTTGTCTAAAATTAAGTTCATATTGAGAGATACAAAAAGTAAAGAGATTTAGTTCACACGAAAGAAATTTATACTTTTGTTTCGAAAATGTACTAAGACTATATTGCACTTGATTCCTCTCATTTAAGTTAGGTTAGCACTTAGAGGTTACTAAGCTTGGAATTAGCTTAGGTGTGTTACAAGAGTGTGAGTCTTTTAGAATTGGTGTTTGAATCAATCTTGATTATAGTGAAAATTCTTCTATTGTTTGGGGTGGAGACTGGACGTAGGTCACATTACACTTAGTGGCTGAACCAGGATATATTGTGGTGTCACTCTTTTATATCTCTCATATATGAAATTTCTATTTATGTTCAGTTATATCGAGAAGAAAAAAAAAAGAGAAATAATCTCCTAATTTTAGAATATTGCATAATCAGAATTAAAAAATACTAAAAGTGGTTCTTTGATTCAATCCCACTTTCTCTATTTACTTGGAAACCTTCACAAACTTATCATAATATAAGTCAGATCACTGTCTTATCCTAATTGATTTGCTCAGAGAATCAAGAAATAAAAGAAAAAGACCCCACAGATTCAAGTTTGATAAACTATGGTTGACAAATGAGAATCGCGACCACAAGTGAAAGAGGTTTCGGGAAGTTTTCCAGTGTGCATCTAGGAGAAGATAGAAAAGTGTGGAGGGATGGTGAACAGTTGGGGCAGAAAACCTCTGGGGACATTCCAAAGAGGATAAAGGAAGCACACAAAAAAATCTAAGCCACCTCAACATACTAGCAAAAGTTGAGAAGGTTTTAAAGATGACAAAAAAGAGGAATCTAATTTAGATGAACTCATAAAGGTGGAAGAAATATGGTAGACTTAGAGGTTAAGAGCAAGTTTACTAAATCATAGTGACAAGAATACTAAATTTTTCAACCGAAAAGCCTCGTAAAGAAGAGAAGAAAATAGTAGAATCAATTCTTTACGACACAGGGATTAAATATGAGGACAGAGAACAAAAAAAAGCTGTCATCACAATTTTCTTTGGGAAACATTTTTCAACAGAAGAAGCAGTGGTCAGGAGAAGGACAAATGCAGAGAGATTCGAGATCCTCAATGTTGATTTTACAAAAGAAAAGGTGTTTCAAGAGATACAACATATGCATCTGATGAAATTTCCTATACCAAGAGAGATATGATAGATGAGAATTATTGCATGGTTTGGAATCAATCAAAGACAAGCATCACTTCGTTGGTAGCATAGTCCAAACCAACAACGAATTCTCACTATCAAATAATAAAGTCACAATACAAAATAACCGAGAGTATTTAGCTCTCGGGTCGTCTTCCCTAGGAGTTGCAATGAAATGTACAATTATTGGCTATGAAGGAGAGAGCATGGGGGTTGGAAATGAAAGCAAGAGCAAGAAATTGAAATGTAAATAGCAAGGAATTGAAACAAGCATGTGATAAACTCCAATTTTGTGGTTTATATTGTGTAGAATTTGGGGGGTTTTGTCAATATTTCTCACACTTATTCACAAGAAATGCATGATTTTGTGTTCACTTCCTAATTTGCTCCATGATGAAAAACATGCTTGTTTTGCTTTAAAATTACCATATTTTAATCCCCTTCTATTACCATTCGATGCTGTGATGTATTTGTTGAGTAATTTCAGGAATTATAAGGTAGGAATGGCGTAGAAGAGAGAAAGAAAGCATGCACAAAAGGGAGGAACATGAATATTTGAATTTTGGAAAAGCAGCATTGGTGCGCACGCGCACTCCACGCGCATGCGTGGATGAGGATGATTGGAAGCGGCGCGCAAGGATGGACGCATCTGCGCAGATCAGAAGATTTTTATCGACGCGCACGTGTGGATCACAAAAGAAATCGGCGCGCACACACGCATGGCGCGGGAAGCTGCACATGACCTCATTAAAGGAAATCGTGCCTAGCGATTTCTGAGGCTCATCAGGCCCAAATTTTAGCTGTTTCTGCATGGAAAAGACCCAAGGATGCTAGGGAGAAAGGGGGGATCAATTATTTTACACTAAGACACAAAATTTTAGCTAATTTTTGGTTCTTTATTCTTCTAGAGAGAGAAACCCTTGTTCCTCTCTAGATCTAGTTTTAATTTGATCTTCCCTTGTTGAATTGTGAATTGGATCTTGTTAATTACTAGTTTTAATTGTTCAATTTGAATTTCTTAGTATAATTTTACTTAGATCTTGTTTTAGTTTTATGAATTCTTGTCAATTGTCATTTTATATCCATTTCATGAATGTTGTGAATCTTGACTTGTTGATGTTGCATTGATGATTTCTATGATTAATTGTGTTGTTTGGATGATTGTATGTTGATAATTGTTAGTGCATACTTGTTGATTTCAATTTAATTGCTATTTTGAACATGTCTTTTGTTAATGCTTACCATGTGTTTGATGAATTGTTTAACTTGATTATGGAGTAGTTCTCTTCACTCTTGGCCTAGACTAAGGGAATTAGGTAAACTTGAGTCATTGGGTCTAATGGATTTGATGATTTGGGAGCCCTTAGTGGTCAATTTGATAACCATTGACGCTAACCTTCTATTAAGTCAATTAGTAGTGAGGTTAGAACTTATGGGTTGATGTTGACCAAAGCATTTGACATACTTCAAGTATAGAAGTAGACTTCATGAGTTTGGTTCCTCATAATTGTCAAGATATGGTTATTAGACAAGGATGGTGACCCCAATTCCCATGCCTAGCCAAGAGTTGCTTTTATTATTCACATTTGAAAACTCAATTTCTTAATTACTTGTCTTAGTTATAGTTACTTGTTTAGTTAGAATAGAATCATATTGAATGCTACTTGTTAGTTTGGAATTGCTCATGTCTTGCTTAGTTATTTGAATTAGCTTCTTGCACTATAAGATTGCTTGCTTGTTAAGATTCCCCTTTACATTCTTGCTCATGACTCATAACCCCAGATTTCTACCCAATGTTGAAGCACATGTTTGCCCATTCCTTGTGAGACGACCCGAGGTTTGAATACTTCGGTTATTTCTGTTGGGGTTGAACTTGTGACAACCAATTCCCTCTTCTAAATTTGATGCCCGAGGCTTATTGTTGGTAGATCTATACTTGCAACGCAATTTCATTGAGAAAAATCTTTACCGGTACACATCCTCGGGATACCATCAAATTTTTGGCGCCGTTGCCGGGAAGTGGTTGCAACATATGCCTTGATATTGGTTATGTGAATATGTGAATAGTGTAGATAGTTTAATTGCTTCCAATACTTAGCTATAGTTTAGATTTCTTTTATATTTGTGCTATGACTCTCAAGTTTGATGACTCGGTCTCAACTGAATTCTAGCTTAGCCGATTTTGATCCCGAGATTGAAAGAACTTTGTTACATACTCGGCAAGCTAGACGGAGGTTGGATTATATGGCTAGTACTTCGACCTCTCTTGAGGAGCATACCGAATCACTAGGCGGTACCGAGAGTGACTTGGAGTCCGCTACTTCCTATTCTTCTGTTGGCACTAATAATACATCTTTACATCCTACAGGTGAGCCACACATGGCGGAGCCACGACGGATCACTTTGCATGAGCAAGGAGCTCCAGATATCATACTTCAACCGTTGCAAGCAAGGTATCCTAACCTTGATCCAAACTTTGAATTGAAGAGTAGCTTGATACATCTACTTCCTAAATATCATGGGTTGCCGGGTCAAGACCCCATCCGACATCTAAGAGATTTTCAAGTTGCTTGTTCTACGGCTCGAAGGCATGGAGCCGATGAGGTGGCTATCATGGTTTTTGCCTTCCCTTTCTCTCTTGAAGGGCAAGCAAAGACATGGTTTTATTCGCTACCGGATGAGATTGTTACTAATTGGGATTTCTTGAGAAGTGAGTTTCTAGATAAATTCTTCCCACCGGAAAAGACCGACTACATCCGGAAGGAGATTTCGGGCATAATGCAAAGAGACCAAGAGAGTTTATATGAGTATTGGTCTCGGTTCAAGAGGCTATTGGAATCTTATCCACACTATGGAATGAACACTCACTTGCTCATTAGCTACTTCACTGGAGGTCTTTGTGTGGAAGATAGAAGATTGCTCACCGCTTCTAGTGGTGGTTCCCTTTCGAAAAACAAGACTGAGGGAGAAGCTTGGAATTTGATAAAGGATGTTGCCGAAGCTACACAACATATAAGGGTGAGAAGTAACCCTCTCAAGGGTGTGATAGAACCATCCCCTTCCGAATCAAGTCTAACCAAAGCACTTGGAGATATGACTACTATCCTTACCCAAATACAAAAGCATCAAAAGGAATACTACTCTATCCAAGCCATCCAAGCCCCACCTCCGATTGCTCAACTTGAAGGCCCTCCTAAGATTTGTGGTTTGTGCTCTAGCACCACACATTACACTGATCAATGCCATCAAATTCAAGAGGAACATGCTCTTGTAGTAGCCAATGTAAATTACAACAACCGTCCACCCTATCCTTCTCAAGGCCAAAACAATTACCATCAAGGTGGTAATCAACATCAAGGGTGGAGAGATAATGCACAAGAAAGCAATCAAAACCAAAGATGGAACAACTCTTCTTCTCACCACAACAACAACCAATCTTTATCCCAATACCACCATAATAACACCAACTACCAAGCCAACCAAAATCACCCCAACCAAAACCAAAACAACTACACCAAGTACCAAGCACCACACCATAGACAACAATCTAACCAAACTCCTTCATCTTCCAACAATCAAGTTGATGAGCTTAGAGCCTTCATGGAGAAGCAAGATGAGAGCAACAAGGCTCAATTCGATGCCTTGGGTGCTCAATTGGCTAACCTCACCAACATGCTTTCAAAGATGACCATGCCAAACCAACCATCAACTCCCAATAACAACACCAACCAACCCTCAAGCTCTTCTAACCTTCCATCCCAACCCCAACCAAACCCAAAGGGCGGTCTCAATGCCATCACTCTACGGTCAGGGACTACATTGGAGGAGATACCTCCAAGGGTCATGGGAGACATTCATGAGGAAGAAGTGGTTGTTGAAGCTCCACATGAAGAAGAGATGGAAGACAAAAGGCATGAGGAAGAAGGAGTAAATCTCAAGGAACCCAAGAGAAAAGCTATAGTGGATGAGTCCATTCCTATTCCATTTCCTTCCATGGTGAAGAAGGCAAAGAAAACACCAGAATTTGATTTGAACATGCTTCAAGTGTTCAAGAAGGTTGACGTAACCATACCCCTTCTTGATGCTATTCAACAAATTCCAAAGTATGCAAAATTTTTGAAAGACTTGTGTGCACACAAAGATAGGATAGGAGAATTGGAGACATTATCCTTGGGTAGTTCAATTTCTTCCTTGATGGAACCTATTCCAAAGAAATGTGGTGACCCTGGAACTTGTTTGGTTTCTTGTTGTATTGGTGGACGCACTTTTCACGATTGTATGTGTGACTTGGGAGCTTGTGTAAGCATCATGCCACTTTCTATCTATGTGCGGTTGAATTTAGCTCCATTAAAGAAGTCGGCAGCGAGGTTTGCCTTAGCCGATAAAAGTGTGATCACGGTGATGGGAATAGCGGAAGATGTACTTGTGGCGATCAAGGATTTGGTTTTTTCGGTTGACTTTTACAACCTTGAAATGCCTCCAACAGAAAATAGAAGCTCATCCTCCGTTCTACTTGGTAGACCCTTCCTCAAGACCTCTAAATTTAAGTTAGATGCCTTCACCGACACATATTCCTTTGAGGTTGGAGACAAGACTATCAAGTTCAATTTGGAAGAAGCCATGAAACACCCTCCCGAAGAACATTCCGTGCTCCGATGTGATGTAATTGATGAAGTGGTAGCAGAAGTGCAAGAAGAAGACCACAACAAGTTATGCTACCCTATTGTTGAGGAGACGAATGACCAAGAGGATGAACATGAGAAAGTTGTCAAGAATGAACACCATGAGCTTGATGAAAAGGAACCTCAGCTTGAGGCAAAGAGTGAACTGAAGCCCCTTCCATCTCATTTGAAGTATGCTTTCTTAGAGGATAACCAAAGGTTTCCGGTCATTATTGCTAGTGAGCTTTCAAGTGAAGAAGAAGAAAAGCTCCTAGATGTTCTAAGAAAGTACAAGAAAGCAATAGGATGGAGCCTAGCGGATATTGTGGGAATTGACCCCCGCAAGTGCATGCATAGGATATTTCTCCAAGATTGAGCTAGGCCGGTTAGGCAACCGCAAAGCAGGCTCAACCCGACCATCCTCGATGTAGTGAAGAAAGAGGTCACCAGATTACTGGATGCGGGTATCATATACCCAATATCAGACAGTGAGTAGGTGAGCCTAGTCCAAGTCGTCCCCAAAAAGTCAGGCATCACAACGGTCAAGAAGGACGACGGTGAAATAGTCACTAAAAGAGTACAAAATGCGTGGCGAGTGTGTATTGATTACAGAAGATTGAACGCCGCTACACGGAATGACCATTACCCCTTGCCCTTCATCGATCAGATGTTAGACCGTTTGGCAGGTAAATCTCACTACTGCTTTCTTGATGGATTTACTGGCTACTTCCAGATTCATATTGCTCCTGAAGATCAGGAGAAGACCACATTTACTTGTCCGTTTGGCACCTTTGCCTATAAAAGGATGTCATTTGGACTATGTAATGCACCCGCTACTTTTCAGCGGTGCATGACGAGTGTCTTCTCCGATCTAATGGAAAATTGCCTGGAAGTATTTATGGATGACTTTAGCGTTTATGGTACTTCGTTTGCTTGTTGTCTAGAGAACTTGGCCAATGTCTTAGCTAGATGTGTTGACACTAACCTTGTCTTAAATTTTGAAAAATGTCACTTCATGGTACGACAAGGCATAGTGTTAGGACATGTAGTATCTCATGAAGGCATTTCTGTAGACCTGGCCAAGGTCGATGTTATCACCACTTTACCTCACCCCTCATCTGTGAGGGAGGTCCGCTCGTTTTTGGGACATGCAGGATTCTATAGGCGCTTTATCAAGGATTTTAACAAGATTTCTTTGTCATTGTCGCGCCTACTCCAAAAAGATGTGGATTTTGAGTTTGATAGTGAATGTGTGAAAGCTTTTGAAGAGCTAAGGAGAGTTCTTACCACAGCACCGATTGTGCGAGGCCTCAACTGGACGTTGTCATTTGAGATAATGTGCGACGCGCAAACTATGCTGTAGGTGCCACGCTTGCACAGCGCGATGGTAAACTCCCTTATGTCATTGCTTACTCTTCTAAAACACTGGATGCAGCACAATCCAACTATACCACTACTGAAAAAGAACTCTTAGCTATTGTTCATGCTTTAGATAAATTCAGATCTTATTTGCTAGGATCAAAGATAGTGGTATACACGAATCATGCAAGTTTAAAGTACTTATTGACAAAGAATGAGTCAAAGCCTAGACTCATACGTTGGATCTTGCTTTTGCAAAAATTCGACATTGAGATTAGGGACCGGAGTGGATCTCAAAACCTGGTTGCAGATCATTTAAGCCGCATTGAGAATTTAAAATTTGATCCATTTCCAATCAATGACTCATTCCCATTGGATAGTCTGCATGCTGTGTCGGATAGCTTTCCTTGGTTTGCCCCAATGGCGAACTACTTGGTTGCAAAAATCTTCCCTCCCAACTTTTCGAAAAACCAAAGGGACAAGTTGAGGAGTGATTCCAAATACTATATTTGGGATGACCCTCACTTTTGGAAGAGAGGCATGGACCAAGTAATTCGAAGATGTGTTCCGGAGTCTGAAATCCAACCAATTCTTGAAGCTTGCCATTCGTCCGAATGTGGCAGCCACTTTGGCCCACAAAGGACCGCTAAAAAGGTGTTGGATTGTGGATTCTGGTGGCCAACCTTATTCAAGGATGCTAACTAGTTATGTGTGTCTTGCCATCAGTGTCAGAGGTCAGGAAACACATCCCAAAGGGATAAAATACTTCAGCAACCTATGTTGTTCTGTGAGATATTTGATGTATGGGGCATTGACTTTATGGGACCGTTTCCCAACTCTAGTGGGTATTTGTATATTCTGTTAGCAGTTGACTACGTGTCAAAGTGGGTAGAGGCCATACCTACCCGCCTTGACGATGCCAATACCGTTGTTTCTTTTATTAGGAATAACATTGTGTGCCGTTATGGGTCGCCACGAGCAATCGTGAGCGACCAAGGATCCCACTTTTGTAACAGGAAGGTAGAGGCATTGCTCAAGCGCTATAGAGTGTCGCATAAGGTTGCTACTGCTTATCATCCGCAAACAAATAGACAAGCGGAAGTGTCCAACCGGGAAATTAAGAGGATTTTGGAGAAAGTGGTCAATCCACAAAGAAAGGATTGGAGCCTCCGGTTAGAAGATGCACTATGGGCGTATAAAATGGCCTACAAGACTCCGATAGGGATGATCCCCTTCCGGATCGTCTATGGTAAGGCATGCCACCTTCCGGTGGAGATTGAGTATCGAGCCTATTGGGCGGTAAAGCAGTGCAACATGGATTTAGCCAAGGCGGGTGAAGCTAGGAAGTTACAACTAAAGGAGCTTGAGTGTTTGAGGAACAAGTCATATGAGAATGCCCGGATCTACAAGGAAAAAACTAAAGCATTCCATGACCATAACATCCGAAAGAAGGACTTTCAAGAAGGTGATGAGGTCCTCCTCTACAACTCAGGGCTTCGATTCATGCCTGGCAAACTCCACTCTAGATGGGAAGGACCTTTCAAGGTGAAGGAGATAAAGCCCTATGGAGTGGTGGAGTTGTTTGATCCCAAGAGTGAAGCAACTTTCAAAGTGAATAGACATAGAGTGAAGAAGTATCATGGCTACAAGCCCCCAAAGGAGCTAGAGGTGTACCTATTGGAGGATGCACCAAGGAGAAAGGAAGCTTAGGAAAAGGACCGTCCAACTTAAGGACGTTAAAGAAAAGTGCTTGGTGGGAGGCACCCCACCATGGTAAGATCTTCCTTGTATATATCATCTTGTTTGTATCCTTAAATTCTTGTGAATTTTGTGATTTTTTGATGATTGATTGATTGCATAGGATTACTAGCTTTATTATTGTTGTTGGATAGATAGGATGTTCATATAGTTTTCATCATTTTGGTATGGATGAATTGTTGAAGTAGGGAGAATGGTATGTTTTGGATAGTGCATGAAATTATGAAGAATTCTCCTTGACTACTAGCTTAAGCACCTACCAAGAATATGTTAGAATAGGTCTTGTTATGCTATGAAAAAGAGAGAGAGAGAGAGAGAGAGAGAGAGAGAAAAAAAGGAAAAATGGGCACCGACGCGCCAGCGCATGTGCGCGCGCGCGCCGGTGGTGCAATTCCAACTCTTGGGCCAAATACCCGAGAGTTATGCCCACTTCGTGCCCAACTCGCGCCAGGCACTCATGCGACCGCGTACTTGCCTCCTGCGCGCCCCATTGCAATTCACCTATCGACGCGCAAGCGCACTGTGCGCGCGCGTGCGCCGATGGCGATATCTGAACCCTCTGGTACAAAATTCAGAGAGTTATGCCACACTTGGGCCAATCTTGTGCCAAAACTGACGCATCCGCGCACTGTGCACATCCGCGCCAGTCGTGAAATCCTTCAAGCACGCGTCTGCGCACTGTGCGCGTCTGCGCACTGTGCGCGTCCGCGCGCCTGCGCCACTCACCCACTTTGGTACAAAATCCAGAGACTTATGCCAACTTTGGGCCAGTTCTGTGCCAGGGGCACAACTGACCTCGCGTGTGCGCTCCATTGACGCGTCTGCGTCCCTTGCTAAAACCCTCACCGACGTGCCAGCGGACTGTGCGTGCGCGCGCTGGTTGCGCGAATCAGTTTTAAAGCTGCGCGCCCTATCTTTCTCAACCCCTTTCTTTCCTTAATTCTTTTTTCTTCTTCCTCCATCACACCCCTCCTCTTCTTCTCCTTCCACAACTCACCGCCACCGTCTCCGGCCACTCACCGGCGACAACCGCCTCCTCCCCTATCTCTTCTCATCTTCACAAAAGAAAATTCAACCTTGTTCTTTTATACTTCTCAATGTTCCACTTCTTCCATTTCTTTTCTTTCATTTTCTATGCATTATTTCCTTTAGTTAGACCCTTTTTGTTGCTTTACTTAGTTTTTCTTTTAGTTGCATGATGATCTTTCTTACTTTTTGTTTGCTTACTTTTCCTTTTTCCTTAGTTTTCCATGGATGATTGAATTTGAGCTTAGATTGCTTTAGTAGATCTTTTGTCATTTTTTCCCTATCTTTGCCAATATGTGATGTTTATGTGATACTTGTTATTTCATTTTGGGCTTTAAATTGATTGAGTATCTCATAATTGCTCATTGCTTGACAATTGCACGCCAAGTGTTCGAGGAAATGCATCAATGCCATTTTGGTTTCTTTTAGCAATGTACTTTGAATTTGGATGCTTCTCCTCATTCACATGTTGTCTTCCATACGCATTGAGTCCACTTTGCTTGTTGATTAGATACTCATTGAACATGACTTGCTCTTTGTTATGGATGCTTGAGACTACACTTCTCATGCCACTTTGCATGCTTCACTTCCTCTTGCATCCCATGCCAAGTGTTGTGACCCATGTCTTTATGATAAGATTATTGCAATGTTTCTTTTGGGCACTACCTTTCACTTGCATGTTTTGGTTAAGATGATTCTTTGGGTTTAATGTTTTCTTATTTCCCTTCCCTTCCTAGGATGGCCACCACGAAAGGCAAGGGGAAAGCTCCAAGGAAACCGGCCGCAAAGAGGGCACCCCAAAGATCAACTTCTAAGGCGCACTCTTCATTAGGAGCCAAATCCCTATCCAAGAAGGCTAAGATACCCGCTCCTATTGATGAGAAAGAAAAGAGAAAACCCGCAAAAGATTCTTCAAGGTTCCCCAACCGCTTCTGTGAACTTGTGTTCCCCTCCATGGTTGTGAGGAACTATCATCCTGAGCATCTACTTGCTCCGCCGGACAAGGTTGCTCCTTATATTCTACCCCACATTGAACGGCGAGGATCGGAGTTTCTTTTAAGAAAACCAAGGGAAATCAACCTCTCTTGGGTGGAAGAATTCTACACTAACTACTATCTTTCCTCTCTTCAATCGGTGTACATACGCCGGAAGCAAGTCTCAGTTTCAGAAGAGGCTATTCAGCAAGTGCTTAATGTTCTACCGGTACCAAGTGACATGGATGGCTACCAAGAAGTCTTACGTCAGCGAGAGAAGTTTGGTTTTGATTGGGACTCGATCCTCCTGAGTCATTGCTGAGCCGGAGACATTTTGGACCCAAGGTCGACTCTGGATGAGGCCCAAGAATATTGACGCTCACTTCCTCACTGTAGAAGCCAGAGCTTGGACCCAGATCCTATCTCACTATGTGCTACCTAGCACCCACAAGTCGTCCTTTACAGCGGACCTCGCCTTGCTTGTTTGGTGTGTTCTCACAGAGAGGCCGGTGAACATTCCGTTTCTTGTCAAGCAAGCGATGAGTCAAGTTCACGCCCGGGGTAATTTGCCATTTCCATCATTGGTATCTGATTTAGTTGCTGCTGCGGGTGTTCCTTGGGAAGCAAAGGACAGGAAGATTATAGTTCCGGCTAAGGGCGATGTGGTCCCAAGCGGAAAATACTTACATCTTCCCATGAACAACCCAAGCCTTGACATAGCCCTTCCATCTACTATTCCTTCCACTTCATCATCACCACCACGGCAAAAATCCACACATCAAAGGATAGAAGATCTACGCCGGAAGCTTGATAGATATGAGCGGTGCAATCAACGCTGATATACTTACATCAAGAAGTTTCTGCGTTATGTTACCCCTAGCATGGAGGAACCCGAAATATTCACATCCACCTCAAACCCAAGTGATGGAAGCTCTGAAGGAGAGGATAGTGACGGTTCCAGTCCCGACCGCCCTTTGCGCATTGTTCGTAACACGGAGGACCGTGCTAATTTCTAAGTGTGGGGAGGTCGTTCGACCGATCTCCATGGGTAACAATCTCTTCTTTTCAATACCCATGGATTTATCTTTTGCTTAGTAGTTAGTACATTGCATGTGTAGTTAGTTTTGCTTGTAAATACTCCTTGCATTATAGTTAGTTTCTATAGAGTTGCTTGGTCAAAACAATAACTTCTTCCCCAAGAAACTGTATTTTGGGGTACCCTACCAAATTTTGAAAAATTTTCTGCAGTAAACTTGCTTTAAGAATGTATTTTGGAACATAGTGATTGAGCTAAGAACACAAGCATGTAAGTTTTGAGCCTATTGCATGGTTACATCTTCTAACCATTATTTCCCATTCTTGTGTACATATCTCTCTCTATGATTGTGATCCTTGCTTTGTCTGATTCTATATCTCCATTACTTTGTGTATGAATGCATTTACATGATTGAGGTCATCATTTCAATAGTCACTTTTCCCAAATGGCCTTAACCCTTTTATCTACCATTGCTAACCAATTTTGAGCCCATGATAAACCCTTTTTGTTCTTAAATAGAGCACATCAACAACCCTAAGTGAAAAACCATGAATGTCCCTAAATTTGGATCCTTGATTAGCTTAGGTAAGTTAGGATGTGTATCATTCAATTAGGAGGATATACTTGGAAATTTTGGGTAGATATATAGGTGTATAATTGTGGTGTAATTGAAAATTCTAGGATTTGGGAACATGCTCATGTATTGAATGATTGAACTATATGCATTGAAACTTTTGTACACAAGACCCCAAGAAAAAGGGATATATACAAAAAAAAAAACTAACAAACAAAGCAATAAAAGGGGACAAAGAAACCCCAAGACAAAGTAATGAAGAAAACAATGCATATGGGTGTGAATTGAAAAGAATGCATGAGTATGCAAAAAAGTGAAACTCAAGGGTAGCTAGGTAATGTATTGTAGTTGTATAGGTTGTTCTATGTGTCTAGTGGGATCCTAGGTTAATTGAGGACTCAAATTTTAAGCTCACTTGGCTATATACATCCTTACCTTCACCCTAGCCCTGTTACAACCCGTGAATAAGACCTCATGATACTTGTAAGCATGCATTAAGTAATTGTTGATTGTTAGATGAAAGACAAATCTTGGAAAGCATGATTAGGAGAAGATTGAGTGACGAACCCTATACACTTGAGCAAATAGAGCGGATACACTTCCGGTGAGGGTTCGATGCTCAATTCTTTGTTCCCGGCTTTCACAAGCATTCATTTAGCAAGTTATATGCACTCCTTAGTGATGTCCAATTTGGTAGGATTCATAAGCTACATACTATTTTCGCCCCATATGTTCACATGTGTACTTTGAGGATAGATTTGCCCTTGACCAAGTAGGTAGATGATTTTACATTAGTTGCATGCATCCACTTAGGTAGTTTACATTTCATAAGCCCTTTTCTCACCATGATCTTTGGTCTTTTTATTTTAAGCATAAGGACATGCTTGGTTTAAGTGTGGGGAGATTTGATAAACCCTAATTTTGTGGTTTATATTGTGTAGAATTTGGGGGGTTTTGTCAATATTTCTCACACTTATTCACAAGAAATGCATGGTTTTGTGTTCACTTCCTAATATTGCTCCACGATGAAAAACATGCTTGTTTTGCTTTAAAATTGCCATATTTTAATCCGCTTCTATTGCCATTCGATGCCGTGATGTATTTATTGAGTAATTTCAAGAATTATAGGGTAGGAATAGCCTAGAAGAGAGAAAGAAAGCATGCACAAAAGGGAGGAACATGAAGATTTGAATTTTGGAAAAGCAGCATTGGCGCGCACGCGCACTTCATGCGCACGCATGGATGAGGATGATTGGAAGCGGTGCGCAAGGATGGACGCATCCGCCCGGATAAGAAGATTCCTATCGACGCGCACGCGCACTTGGCGCGCACGCGTGGATCACAAAAGCAATCGGCGCGCACGCACGCATGGCGCACACGCGCGGGAAGCTGCACGTGATCTCATTAAAGGAAATCGTGCCTGGCGATTTCTGAGGCTCATCAGGCCCAAATTCAAGCTGTTTCTGCATGGAAAAGACCCAAGGATGCTAGGGAGAATGGGGGATCAATCATTTTACACTAAGACACAAAATTTTAGCTAATTTTTGGTTCTTTGTTCTTCTAGAGAGAGAAACCCTTGTTCTTCTCTAGATCTAGTTTTAATTTGATCTTCCCTTGTTGAATTATGAATTGGATCTTGTTAATTACTAGTTTTAATTGTTCAAAACTAAGAAAAACTATGTAAAAACTAAGCCAAGCATTGTGCATGAAAATAAAATAATATTAAAATGCATTAAAATAAATTCTAAAGCTACCAAAGCAAGAAAATAAAAATAACAACTAAAGAAAGCAATAAATGACATGAAACATAAATTTGCATTAATTGAAAGTAAAATGTAACAAGAGTGTCATAAAACATAAATTTACAAAATAAAGTAGATAACAAGAGAAATGAAGAAGAACAAGAAGCAATAACAATAAATGACAAGAAAAAGTAAATAGAAACAAGAATTAAAAGTAGAAATTACAAGAAATTAAACTAACTAACCCTAATTCTAGAGAGAGTGGGGAGCTTCTCTCTCTAGAAACTAAGAGAAAACATAATAAAACTAAACCTAATTGCCCCCTCCCCTCATTCCTCTTTACTTTGGCCTTAAATAGCTTCAGAAAATGAGTTGAATTGGGTTTTGGAGGCCCAGAATTTGCCACCAGCGATTTGCATTAATGAGCTTACGTACAGGGACCTGTGCGGACGCACAGACGCGTGCGTTCGCACACATGCTGAAAATTGACCTGTGCGGATGCACAAGTACCTATGCATACGCACAGGTAGACTTATGTCCACTATAGCAAATTACATATTATTTTGAAGTCGCGGACGTTAGCTTTCTAATGCCACTGGAACCGCCTCATTTGGACCTCTGTAGCTCAAGTTATGACCAATTTAGTACAGAGAGGTCAGGGTTGGCAGCTTTCCAAATCCTTCATTTCTTGAATTCTTCCACTTTGTATGCTTTCCTTCCACTTTCTCAAGCCATTCTTGCCTTCAAAACCTTAAATCACTTAAACAAATATATCAAGGCATCGAATGGGAGAAAAGTGAATTAAAATTGGCAATTTAAGCATGAAAAGCATATTTTTCACAATTAAGCGCAATTAGGAAAGAATTCACAAAAGCATGCTATTTAGGCGAATAAATGTGGGTTTATGTGATGGAATCCACTCAAATCAAACCAAAATATATCGTAAAATATGGATTCATCAATTTTCCCACACTTAAACCAAGCATGTCCTCATGCTAAACCAACCAAAGGAGATGAATGAAGGGGTAATTATTAATGCAACTACCTACATGCATGTAACTACCTACACTATGATTCCTATTGAGTTTGGTAAAAGCAAACAAAAGAATCTCAATCAATCCAAAACAAGAACTTAGGGCCTAGACAAATCAAATATAGCAATGTGATCAAAGTCCAAAGATTTGATTTGGAATTTTCAAAATTAAGTTCAACAACTTGCAAGAAGATACAAATTAAGCAATGGAAATATAGAATTGAGCGATTGAAACCCTCACCGGATGTGTTTACACTCTAATCGCTCAGTGTGTAGGGTTTAATCACTCAATCCTCCTTTAATAATGTTTCTCAAAGAATTGCAAGTCGTCTAACAATCAAATAATATTTGATGAATGAATGCAAATATCATGAGGACTTTTGAGGGTTGTAACGGGGCTTAGGTAAGGGTAGGATTAATATGGTTAAGTGGGCTAATAGATTAGATCTTTGATTAGCTCAAGCATCCCACCTAATCCTATATCATCCTATATACATGACAAAACAACCTAACTACCCATTTATCCCTTTTTCATGTTCACTCATGCATGCTTCTTTTTAATTCAACCACCTATGCATCTCTTATTTTCATTCTTATTGTCATTTCTTTTTCTTTTCTTTTTTTTTCGTTTTTTTTCTTTTTTTTTCTATACAAAGTATATACACCAAAAAAATTTTTTTATCAACACAAAGAGATGCATATGTCTTACTTAATAGATGCATGAGTGTTTACCTATTTTTCCAAATATTCTCAATGAACACCCAACTAACTTTCTACCAATGTTTCCCACAAATTCCCCCACACTTGATTAACACACACACTCAAACCCAAGCTAATTAAAGATATAATTCAAGGACATTAATGGTTTTTCACTTAGGGCAAATGATGTGCTTAAAATAAGAACAAAGGGGAATTAAAAGGCTCAAAAGTGGTTTACAAAGGTAGATACAAGGGTTGGCCATATGGGTTAGTGAGCTATACAAAGATGGCCTCAATCATACTAAATGCAATCTAAAACAACAAATATAAGACATATACACTAAAGCAAATCTAAGATTACAATCATAAAAAGGGAGTTTATCACACAAGAACAACATTTGTGGTTGAAAATGTGCAACCACACAATTTAAGCTCAAATCTCACTAGGTAGTTTGTTCAAGCTCTTTTCTATATTTCATAAAAAGCTACTTCAAGCAAGTTCAAAAACATGTTTTCAAATCTAATCAATTGATTGCCCAAAAAGGAATTTCTTGAAAATTCTTTGTTATTTTACCAAACTTATTCAATCAAACATGAAACATACAAGTATTTACTATCCTATAACTATAAGCATTAAAGAGATATATACAAACAAACCAAACAAAATGCAAACAAGAACAAAAATTGCAAAAATTGAAGAAAAAGGACAAAAAGAGTATTACAAAGTGTCTAAGGAAAGAAATTTTTACCCCCCTTGAAGTTAGCGATCCTCCCCCACACTTAAATACGGCACGGTCCTCCGTGCAGGTACACAATCCGAGAGATGAAGGACTTTGAGGCTCCACCTTCAGCGGGTGGGCTCCGGGGGTTCCGGTTGCTTTGTATAAACACATAAACAACAATTGAGGAAGAAGTCATAGAAGTGTGGTATGATAAAAGGCAATATGTGTATTCTAAATACACGCACAATTTAGAGCACAACACATTGATCGGGTCAAACAATAACCACAAAAGCAAAGGAAATAGCATGTTCCTCAATTAAGTAGTTCTAGGTTGCAAGTAATAAATAAGCAAAATTTAAGGCACAAACAACCTAGGTAACTACAACTAAAGTGAATTGAGTATATAAGACATTGGTTATTAAAATTGTGCAAGTGGAAGCGCAAAGTGAATAAAAATTGGCACAATCAACAATAACCAATTCAATGATGAAAGGAGACTACTTATTCACCCTTAGGAATAAGAAGATAATCACATGTATAAGGTGCTTGTTACAAAAAGTGACAAGTCTTGATATGAATCAAGTCAAGTCAACTCAAAAAATGCAAAGCATTAACAAGGAACAAATACCTTGTTATGTGATTATATTCATTTAAAACCATGATGAATAAATAGCTCAACTCGATTCACTCAAGTAAAAGTGCACAATGCAAGATGCCAAACAAGGATAAAGTCTAATGCATATGGTCATGACAACATATGAATCAAACTCACAATTCAATTAGGTAATCAAACAAGGCTTTAATACTTAGTGCACATATCCATCAACAATGAGATCAAAATTCAAACAAGAAGCAACCCATATCAACATCAATCAACACTTGTAATTTATTTAACTAAGAACAACTAAACTAAAACAATTATAATAATAAAAATTAAAATGGAATGAAATAGAAAGTAACTAGAATAAGTAGAAAAGAGGGCAAAAGCAAGAGAAGATGTGGGTGGAGGGGAAAAGAAGAGAAGAAGTAGAGAGAAGATGAGAAAAGAAGTATAATGGGTGAAAACAGGAGTGTGCGTACGCACACAAGGTGGAATAAGGGAGGGTGTGCGAGCGCACAGCATGGTGTGAGCGCTGCGAACAGAAGAGGAATCAAGACGTGTGCGTGCGCACGGGGCTGTGTGCACGCACAGAAGGTTTTTTTTTTTTGGAAGGATCAAGTGTGCACGCGCACACAGGTCCGTGAGCGCGCACAAGAGCGTAAGGGCATGCTTCACACACTAGGCTATGATAACACTCCCACCAGAGTGGTTGCAAGTTGCCGTGCGGATGCACACGTCTGTGCGTCTGCACAAAGAGTGCGAAAAAGGGTATGTGTGCGTACGCACGAGTGGGTGCGCACGCACAGGTCGCAAAAAGCAGGGGAACGCGCGCGCAAAAGGCATGCTGGCGCTGCGACCAGAGGGCAAAATCATGCGTGTGCGTGCGCACAAGTCGGTGCATACTCACAGGTCGCAAAAATAGGAGTTGTGTGCGCACGCACAGGTATTTGCGTACACACAAATGCCCTGTTTTGAAAAAAAATTTCTTCAAAATTCTAAGGTACCAAGCCTTAGTTCAATCAAAACTCAACACCAAAGCATGCAAGAACCCATAAATTCATGATCCAAACCAAAATTAACATACAAATCTCAAAATTAAACTAATCCTAAGCTACCCAAACATAACAAAAAGCAAATAAGTCAAAATATATACAAAAAGAGAAGAGAAGGAACAATGTTACCAAACACTTTTATTTAATGTCTTTAAGTTAGACAATTGGGAGAGCCCTTTGCTCTGGTGGCTTGTGCTTGACTTCCCCACCAATTGCTTGAATGTCCAATGTCCTATAGGATCCCAATCCTAACCATCAACAAAGACAGCCAAAAAGCAAGCTATTTACAATATTCACATATATACAATAGCAAAAAACATACACCATTGCAACTCCTTAGCAACGGCACCAAATTTAATAGATGAGAATTATTGCATGGTTTGGAATCAATCAAAGACAAGCATCACTTCATTGGTAGCATACTCCAAACCAACAACAAATTCTCACTATCAAATAATAAAGTCACAATACAAAATAACCGAGAGTATTTAGCTCTCGGGTTGTCTTCCCTAGGAGTTGCAATGAAATGTACAATTATTGGCTATGAAGGAGAGAGCATGGGGGATTGGAAATGAAAGCAAGAGCAAGAAATTAAAATGTAAATAGCAAGGAATTGAAACAAGCATGAAAGGAATGTAAATGGCAACTCTTGGCAAGAATTGGGTAATCTAGGCTTCCTATCCTAGTTGTGGACCACAAACATGGCAATTGTATGGAAGCAATACAAACTAGTCAATCCTCCTTGAGAATTAGTCAAAAGGTGTAATTGATCTCAATCCATAAGTCCTAGTCAACTCACTAATTACTTAGTGAAAGACTAGCGTCAATGGAAACCAAATCAATTAACCATTCTCACACAATGCGGAATGGCCGTCCACAACTCAATTCTACCCAAACATCTAACTTCTCAACCAAGAGTGTGAAAATTAAACATGCAAGAAATTAAACATCAAAGCAAATAAAAGTCAACGCAATAAGAGTCAAAGAAATTAGATGCAAGTAAAGGAAACTTAAAATGCAAGAAACCTCTTGGCAAGTAATTGAAGGCTAAGGCTACCTATCCTAGTTGTTGACCACAAACATATGATGATTATGAAGAGTTAATCCTACTTAGTCAACCTTACATCGAATATAAGTCAAAAAGGCATAGTTAATTTCAATCCCTAAGTCATATGTCAACACTAAGGGGTCACATAGAGTCAAGGGAAACTAAATCAACTAACTCACTCTAATATATCAACAAGAATGGACATCAATGACTCAAGGAACACCAAAGTCAACAATTCCAAGTCAAGAGTGAAGAAAAACTATGTAAAAACTAAGCCAAGCATTTTATCAAACACTTGGTGTGCATGAAAATAAAATAATATTAAAATGCATTAAAATAAATTCTAAAGCTACCAAAGCAAGAAAATAACAATAACAACTAAAGAAAGCAATAAATGACATGAAACATAAATTTGCATTTGAAAGTAAAATGTAACAAGAGTGTCATAAAACATAAATTGACAAAATAAAGTAGATAACAAGAGAAATGAAGAAGAACAAGAAGTAATAACAATAAATGACACGAAAAAGTAAATAGAAACAAGAATTAAAAGTAGAAATTACAAGAAATTAAACTAACTAACCCTAATTCTAGAGAGAGGGGGAGCTTCTCTCTCTAGAAACTAAGAGAAAACATAATAAAACTAAACCTAATTGCCCCCTCCCCCCTCATTCCTCTTTATTTTGGCCTTAAATAGCTTCAGAAAATGAGTTGGATTGGATTTTAGAGGCCCAGAATTTACCCCCAGCGATTTGCATTAATGAGCTCACGTACAGGGACCTGTGCGGATGCACAGACACGTGCGTCCGCACACATGCTGAAAATTGACCTGTGCGGACGCACAAGTACCTATGCGTACGCATAGGTAGACTTACGTCCACTATAGCAAATTACATATCATTTTGAAGCCCCGGACGTTAACTTTCTAATGCCGCTGGAACCGCCTCATTTGGACCTCTGTAGCTCAAGTTATGACCAATTTAGTACAGAGAGGTCAGGGCTGGCAGCTTTCCAAATCCTTCATTTCTTGAATTCTTCCACTTTGTATGCTTTTCTTCCACTTTCTCAAGGCATTCTTGCCTTCAAAATCTTAAATCACTTAAACAAATATATCAAGACATCGAATGGGAGAAAAGTGAATTAAAATTGTCAATTTAAGCATGAAAAGCATATTTTTCACAATTAAGCGCAATTAGGAAAGAATTCACAAAAGTATGCTATTTAGGCGAATAAATATGGGTTTATGTGATAGAATCCACTCAAATCAAACCAAAATATATCGTAAAATATGGATTCATCAAGATACCATCTCTTTTTTATAAAGAAAAATTGTGAAAATTGTAAGGAGCAAAGTCATAGAAGCAGTCTTAACAATCTTAAACGAAGGAGCAAACCCAAGATCAGTAAATCAAACCTTCATATGTATGATTCCAAAGGTGGAAAAGCCAAAACATATAAAGGGAATTTAGACTGATATCTCTATGTATTGTCATCTTTAAGCTGGTGACTAAAACAATGGCAAATAGGCTGAAAATAATTTTTCTACAAATTATTGGAGAAAATCATAACTCTTTTATCCCAGGGAGATTGACAACAAACAACAGTCTAATTGCGTTTAAAATTTTCTATTACATGAAGAAGAAAATGATAGGAAAAAGGATATGTGACGATGAAACTTGATTTGAAAAAAGCATATGACATGATGGAATGGGTGTTCTTAAGAGAAATCCTAATTTCAACAGGTTTTCCAAATGAGTGCAAACAATATGGAGTAGCATTAGTTTAGCATCCTTTTCCATTTTCCTAAATGGAATTCCCACTAAAACCTTCCAGTCCTAAGGAGGTCTAAGACAAAGGGATCTATTATCCCCTACTTTTTCATCTTCTGTGCAGAAGTTCTCTTAAGAATACTCATAAAAGCACAAAATAGCAAATTGATACAAGAAATTAGGATATCAAGAAATGGCTTAGAAATAAATGATATCTTCTTTATATATGACAATATTCTTTTCACTAGAGACTCGGACCAAGACATCCAAGCAGTGAAGGAAGTGTAGGTTTCTTACCAACAAGCCTTAGGACAACATATAAACTTTGATAAATCTAAGATGTCTTTTAGTCAAAATATAAATACTAACAGACGAATGTTTATCCAAGACTAGATAGGAATAAATGTTGTAAAAAGACATTCAGAGTACCTGAACCTCCCAATTTTTATTTGTTAAAAGAACTAAGAAATAAGTTTTTGAGTATTTTCAAGAGAGAGTTTGGAAGACATTTAAAGGATGGAAAGAGAAATTTTTATTGAGAACAAGAAAAAATGTGCTGATAAAGGATATGGTTGTGTCAATTCTGACATACATCATGGGGTGCTTTTGACTACCGATAAGTCTTTGCCAACATATTGTTAAAAAGATCCTACAAAGGATCAACAAATGGAGAGAGAAAGATTCACTAGATAAAATAAGACAAATAATGGCTACTAAAAGAGAAAGAGGACTAGAATTTCAAGATATTGAGGCTTTCAACATGGCTCTTTTAGTGAAACAAGAGTGGAGATTATTGAGAAATTTATATTTGTTGACAAGCATTGGCTACAAATACAACAGAAAGAATTTAATAAACTCAAATATAGAATTCACACCATGCTACACATGGAGAAGCATTTGGTAAGCCAAAGGAGTCCTCCAAATGGATGGCTATGGAAGATTGGAGACGGAAAAGAAGTTATAATATGAAAGCACCTTTAGCTCCTCAAATAGAATGAATCTAGGATATGGACCCCTTAGCCAACCTTGATCCCAAAGCAGCAGTAGTAAATTTAATGCATGTGGAAGAGATAGAATGAAATCCTGATTTGACTAACCAAATTTTTCTACCATTTGAAGCCAAACAAATTTGAAAATTTCAATTCCCAGATCAGAACAGCCAAACAAGTTCACTTGAGAAAAGAAAAGAAATGATAACTAACTTCAGAGTAAAACTAGCATATCATGAAATTAAAGTCCAAAATTAACATTAATCAATTAGTTCCATCATTGAGCAAGGAGATGAGGGTACTTGAAAACAGTTGTGGAAGATTAAAGAACTACCAAGAGCTTTGACTTTCTTATGGAGGCTACTCCGAAACTCTCTCCTAACAAGGGAGAACTTGAACTTGAGTTATAGGGGAATAAACTGCTTTTCTATCTGTATTAAATGTATGGACAAGAAATAGGAGAGCATATCTTAAGAGACTGTTGGTTCACAAGAAAATTCTAGTTTGCATCACCCTTTACTCTAAAATAAAAAACTTCGGATAGCTCAGAATTGAAAGAATGGATAATAGGCATATTGGAAAAACTCTAAGCTAAGAAAAAAAGGTTTGTTTTGTATCTTAATGTAGCAATTATAGTGAGCAAGAAACTCATTGATTTTTAGGAGAAGCCACTGCCAATTAAAGAGGACGTGGAAAAAGTAAATTTTTTTTTATGATTTCTGGAATGTTTAACTCATGGTAGAAGAGACGATAGTAACTTGTTTCTCTAGCCTCTAACATCACATAATTAGGAAAGTCCACCAACCACCAACTGAAAAGTAAATGTGGACATTATTGTTTCCATAGGCAATAATAGAGGGGTTTGTAGTGGTGAAAAATGAGATGGGCCAAATCATGAGAGTAACAACTTTAGTCATCCCTTTCTCTTCAAAGATCCATGAGGCACAGGCATCTACATCATATTAGGTATAAAATTAGCAAAGGAATGCTACTTCACAAAGTGACAATTCAGAAGCAATGAAAGCTCTCAAACAGGGAGGTACCAATGACTCGAGATGTTCACAGTGTGGTTTGATTTGGTTTAGTTTAGTTCAGTTTTGACAGAAAAAACTATCTGATCCAATCATATAGAATTAATTAGATTGGTTTAGTTCGATTTTTTAGTTTTTAAACTAATTAAAAAAACTAACCTGACTTAGTCATATTTACTAAAAACTTATCCTATGTTATTTTCAACTAAGATTATGCAACAAAATATAACACATGAAAAATAACAAGTACAATTTCACAAAATCACAAACAAAGTTGATGAGCGGATAATTTATACGCTTTTTGGCATTGTTTTTAGTATGTTTTTAGTATATTTTAGTTAGTTTTTATTATGTTTTTTTTTAGTTTTTATTCAAAAATTATATTTCTGGACTTTACTATGAGTTTGTGTATTTTTCTATGATTTCAGGTATTTTCTGGCTGAAATCGAGGGACCTGAGCAAAAATCTGATTCAGAGGCTGAAAAAGGACTGTAGATGCTGTTAGATTCTGACCTCCCTGCACTCGAAGTGGATTTTCTGGAGCTACAGAAGCCCAATTGGCACACTCTCAATTGCGTTAGAAAGTAGATATCCTGGACTTTCCAGCAATATATAATAGTCTATACTTTGCTCAAGATTTGATGGTCCAAACTGGCGTCCCAAGTCAGCATAAAAATTTTGGCGTCAAAACGCCAGAACTGGCATAAAAGCTGGAGTTAAACGCCCAAACTGGCACAAAAGCTGGCGTTTAACTCTAAGAAAAGTCTCTATACATGGAAGCTTCTATGCTCAGTCCAAGCACACACTAAGTGGGTCCGGAAGTGGATTTCTGCATCATTTACTAATTTCTGTAAACCCTAGGCTACTAGTTCTCTATAAATAGGACCTTTTGCTATTGTATTAAACACCTCATGACACTTTACACGTTTCATATTGTATTTCTGATGGCATGAGTCTCTAAACCCCATGATTGGAGGGTGAGGAGCTCTGCTGTGTTTTGATGAATTAATGCAATTACTACTGTTTTCCATTCAATCACGCTTGTTTCTCTTCTAAGATATTCACTCGCACTTCAACTTGATGAATGTGATGATCCGTGACATTCATCACCATCCTCAACCTATGAACGCGTGCCTGACAACCACCTCCATTCTACCTTAGACTGAGTGCATATCTCTTAGCCTCCTGATTCAGATCAGAGTCTTCGTGGTATAGGCTAGAATTATTGACGGCCATTCCTGAGATCCGAAAAGTCTAAACCTTATCTGTGGTATTCCGAGTAGGATCTGGAAAGGGATGACTGTTACGAGCTTCAAACTCACGAGTGCTGGGCGTAGTGACAGACGCAAAAGGATCAATGGATCCTATTCCAACATGAGTGAGAACCGACAGATAATTAGCCGTGCGGTGACAGCGCATTTGGACCATTTTCATTGAGATGATGGATGGTAGCCATTGACAACGGTGATCCACCAACATACAGCTTGCCATGGAAGGAGTCGTGCGTGTGTGAAGAAGAAGACAGTAGGAAAGCAGAGATTCAGAAGACAAAGCACCTCCAAAACCTCAACTTGTTCTCCATTACTGCATAACAAGTATTTATTTCATGTTCTTTTACTTTTTACAATTAAAACTAAGAATCATTACTGATATCCTGACTAAGAATTACAAGATAATCATAGCTTGCTTCAAGCCGACAATCTCTGTGGGATCGACCCTTACTCATGTAAGGTATTACTTGGACAACCCAGTGCACTTGCTGGTTAGTTGTGCGGAATTGCAAAAGTGTGATTGTAATTTCGTGCACCAAGTTTTTGGTGCCGTTGTCGGAGATTGTTCGAGTTTGGACAACTGACAGTTTATTTTGTTGCTTAGATTAGGAATAATATATTTTTTGTTGGTTTAGAGTCACTAAATTTGAGTCTTTTATTTGAGTTTAGTTTTATATTTTAAATTTGGTGTCAATTGCATGCTGTTATTTTCTTTCAATTTTTCGAATTTGCATGTTCTTAGTCTTTCTTGATCTTTAAAAATCCTAAGTTTGGTGTCTTCTTTGTGTTTTCCTTTAAAATTTCGAAAATTTGTGTTTGATTTTCTAAAAATTTTAAGTTTGGTGTCCCTTGTGCTTTTATTTACTTAAAAATTTTTTCAAAAATTTGTTCTTGGTGTTCATCTTGATCTTCAAAGTGTTCTTAGTGTTCATCTTGACATTCAAAGTTTTCTTGTTTGCTCTCTTTGTTTTGATCTAAAATTTCTAAGTTTAGTGTCATTTTGTTATTTTTCTCTTTCCTCATTAAAATTCAAAAATTAAAAAAATATCTTTTCCTTATTTTACTCATAAATTTCGAAATTTTGCATTAAATTAGTCAAAGATTTTCAAAATCATATCTTTTTTTTAGTCAAGTCAAAATTCTAATTTCAAAAATTGATCTTTTCAAATCTTTTTCAAAAATCAAATCTTTTTAATTTCTTCAATCATATCTTTTTTTTAATAAATTGCAATCATATCTTCTCAATCATATTTTTTTCAAAATAATTTTCAATCATATATTTTTTATTGCTAATTCTAAATTCTTTTTAATTAATTAATTAATTTAGTTTTCAATTTGCTTTTATTTCATTTTCTTCTAATTTTCGAAACTTTTATTTTATCTTCCATTTATTTTGTTTTATTTTATTCGGTTACTTTTAATTAAATAAAATAAAAAGTTTAAAAATATAATTTATTAGCAATTCATATCAATTCTCTTTTCTCCATCATGGATATAAGTGGAAATGAATAGTCTAGAAGGACTTTGGGGTCATATGCTAACCCCATTACAGCTGCATATGGGAGTAGCATCTGTATACCTCCCATCAAAGCAAGCAGTTTTGAGCTAAATCCTCAGCTCATTATCATGGTGCAGCAAAATTGACAGTATTTCGGTCTTCCACAGGAAGAACCTACTGAGTTTCTGGCACAGTTCTTACAAATTGCTGACACAGTACGTGATAAAGAAGTGGATCAGGATGTCTACAGATTATTACTATTTCCATTTGCTGTAAAAGATCAAGCTAAGAGGTGGTTAAATAACCAACCCACAGCAAGCATAAAAACATGGAGACAGTTATTAGACAAATTCCTAAATCAATTTTACCCTCCAAAAAGGATGACACAGCTAAGGCTGGACATCCAAGGCTTTAAACAAAAGGATCATGAATCCATTTATAATGCCTGGGAGAGGTACAGATGGATGCTAAGGAAATGCCCCTCTGAAATATTTTCAGAGTGGGTACAGTTAGACATCTTCTACTATGGGCTTACAGAAAGAGCTCAAATGTCTCTAGACTACTCAGCTGGTGGATCTATACACATGAGAAAGACGATTGAAGAGGCTCAAGAACTCATAGATACGGTTGTTAGAAATCAACATCTGTACTCAAGCAGTGAGTCCTCCATAAAAGAATAGGCTAGGGCAGTAACTACTGATCCTAATCCTCAAGAACAGATTGTTGAACTTAATCAGCAATTACTCCTTATGACAAAATAATTAGCAGAATTTAAAGAGATGCTCCAAGACACTAAAAATGCTAACAAGAATATAGAAGCACAATTGAATTAGACAAGACAGTAGCTATCTAAACAGATAACAGAAGAATGCCAAGCTGTTCAACTAAGGAGCGGGAAGACATTGAATAATTCAGCTCAAAGTAGCAGAAAGCCAAGAAATGAACAACTGACAGAGGATGACCAAACCACTTTCCAAAATCCCTCTGAGGACAGCAAGAGCCCAGAGAGGAATAATTCTGGCGTTCAAATGCCAGAAAAGGGTGAAAGATTGGCGTTAAATGCCCAGTGGATGCCCACTTCTGGCGTTCAAACGCCAGAGAAGGGAGAAAAGTTGGTGTTAAACGCCCATTCCCTGCCTAGTTCTGGCGTTCAAATGCCAGAAAAGGGTGGGAAGCTGGCGTTAAACGCCCATCCTGCACCCAATCCTGGCGTTCAAACGCCAATGAGGGATGAGACACCTGCAAGTGCTGATAGTAACCCCTCTAAGAAGGCTTCTCCAACCACCTCTGTAGGGAATAAACCTGCAGCAACTAAGGTTGAAGAATATAAAGCCAAGATGCCTTATCCTCAGAAACTCCGCCAAGCGGAACAGCATAAACAATTTGCCCGCTTTACAGACTATCTCAGGACTCTTGAGATCAAGATCCTGTTTGCAGAGACACTTGAGCAAATACCCTCTTATGCTAAGTTCATGAAATAGATCTTAAGCCATAAGAAGGATTGGAGAGAAACTGAAAAAATCTTTCTCACTGAAGAATGCAGTGCAGTCATTCTGAAAAGCTTACCAGAAAAGCTTAAAGATACAGGAAGCTTTATGATACCGTGCACATTAGAGGGTACTTGTACCAAGACAGCTCTATGTGACCTTGGGGCAAGTATCAATCTAATCCCTGTATCCACTATCAGAAAGCTTGGCTTGACTAAAGAGGTCAAACCAACCCGGATATGTCTTTAACTTGCTGATGGCTCCATTAAATACCCATCAGGCATAATTGAGAACATGATTATCAAGGTTGGGCCATTTGCCTTTCCCACTGACTTTGTAGTGCTGGAAATGGAGGAGCACAAGAGTGCAACTCTCATTCTAAGAAGACCTTTCCTAGCAACTGGACGAACTCTCATTGATGTCCAAAAAGGGGAAGTGACCCTGAGAGTCAATGAGGATGAGTTCAAGTTAAATGTTGTCAAAGCTATGCAGCATCCAGACACATCAAATGACTGCATGAGCGTTGATATTATTGACTCCTTGGTGGAAGAGATCAATATGACCGAGAGTCTTGAATCAGAGCTAGAGGACATCTTTAAAGATGTTCAGCCTGATCTGGAGGAATCAGAGGAAATAAAAGAACCTCTAAAAATTTCTCAGGAAGAAGAGAAACCTCCTAAACCCGAGCTCAAACCACTACCACCATCCCTGAAATATGTATTTCTAGGAGAGGGTGATACTTTTCCAGTGATCATAAGCTCTGCTTTAAATCCATAGGAAGAGAAAGCACTAATTCAAGTGCTAAGGACACACAAGACAGCTCTTGAGTGGTCCATAAGTGATCCTAAGGGCATTAGCTCAGCAAGATGCATGCACAAGATCCTATTGGAGGATGATACTAAGCCAGTGGTTCAACCACAGAGGCGGCTAAATCCAGCCATGAAGGAGGTGGTGCAGAAAGAGGTCACTAAGTTACTAGAGGCTGGGATTATTTATCCTATTTCTAATAGCCCCTGGGTAAGCCCTATCCAAGTTGTACCCAAAAAGGGAGGCATGACAGTGGTTCACAATGAAAAGAATGAACTGGTTCCTACAATAACAGTTACAGGGTGGCGTATGTGTATCGACTACAGAAGGATCAATACAGCCACCCGAAAGGATCATTTTCCTTTACCATTCATAGACCAGATGCTAGAGAGACTAGCAGGTCATGAATATTACTACTTTTTGGATGGCTATTCAAGTTACAACCAAATTGCAGTAGATCCTCAGGACCAAGAGAAAATAGCATTCACATGTCCTTCTGGAGTATTTGCCTACAGAAGGATGCCTTTTGGTCTGTGCAATGCACCTGCAACCTTTCAGAGGTGCATGCTCTCTATCTTCTCTGATATGGTAGAGAAATTTTTAGAAGTCTTCATGGATGACTTTTCAGTATTTGGAGACTCATTCAGCTCCTACCTTGACCATTTAGCACTTGTTCTGAAAAGATGCCAAGAGACCAACCTAGTTTTAAACTGGGAGAAATGTCACTTTATGGTGACTGAAGGAATTATCCTTGGGCATAAAATTTCAAACAAGGGAATAGAGGTGGATCAAGCTAAAGTGGAGGTAATTAAAAAATTACCACCACCTGCCAATGTTAAAGCAATCAGAAGCTTTCTAGGGCATGCAGGATTTTATAGGAGGTTTATAAAGGATTTTTCGAAAATTGCAAAACCTCTGAGCAATCTGCTAGCTGCTGACACGCCATTTGTGTTTGACACAGAGTGTCTGCAGGCGTTTGAAACTCTGAAAGCTAAGCTGGTCACAGCACCAGTTATTTCTGCACCAGACTGAACATTACCATTCGAACTAATGTGTGATGCCAGTGACCATGCCATTGGTGCAGTATTAGGGCAGAGGCATAGCAAACTTCTGCACGTCATTTACTATGCCAGCCGTGTTCTAAATGACGCACAGAAAAACTACACAACCACTGAAAAAGAGTTGCTTGCAGTGGTTTATGCCATTGACAAGTTTAGATCCTATTTAGTAGGTTCAAAAGTGATTGTGTATACTACCATGCTACTCTTAAATATTTACTCACAAAGCAGGATTCAAAACCCAGGCTCATAAGATGGGTGTTGCTTCTGTAAGAGTTTGATATAGAAATAAGAGACCGAAAAGGGATAGAAAACCAGGTAGCTGATCACCTGTCCCGGATAGAACCAGTAGCAGGAGCGTCCCTCCCTCCTACTAAGATCTCTGAGACCTTTCCGGATGAGAAACTCTTCGCCATTCAGGAAGCACCATGGTTTGCAGACATTGTAAATTATAAAGCTATGAGGTTCATACCCAAGGAGTACAGCAGGGTGCAAACAAAAAAACTAATTTCTGATGCAAAATACTACTTATGGGATGAACCATATCTCTTTAAGAGATGTGCAGACGGAATGATCCGCAGATGCGTGCCTAGAGAAGAGGCACAGAAAATCCTATGGCGTTGCCATGGATCACAGTATGGAGGACATTTCGGAGGTGAGTGAACAGCACTAAGGTCCTCCAATGTGGGTTCTACTGGCCTACTCTCCATAGAGATGCCCGAGAGTTTGTGCGTAACTGTGACAGTTGCCAAAGAGCTAGCAACTTGCCTCATGGTTATGCCATGCCTCAACAAGGGATCTTAGAGATTGAGTTATTTGATGTATGGGGTATTGACTTCATGGGTCCTTTCCCACCATCATACTCAAACACTTACATTCTGGTGGCAGTAGACTACGTATCTAAATAGGTAGAAGCAATTGTCACACCCACTAATGATACTAAGACCGTGCTAAAGTTCCTCCAGAAACATATCTTTAGCAGATTTGGTGTCCCCAGGGTACTAATCAGTGACGGGAGCACTCATTTCTGCAATAAACAGCTTTTACTCGGCTATGGTCCAATATAGAATTAGCCACAAAGTAGCAAATTCATATCATCCACAAACAAATGGGCAGGCAGAAGTCTCTAACAGAGAACTAAAAAGAATCCTGGAATGGACGGTAATTTTCTGTAGAAGGGATTGGGCAAAAAGTTTGGATGATGCTCTGTGGGCATACAGAACAGCATTCAAGACTCCTATAGGAACCTCTCCATACCAACTTGTGTATGGCAAGGCCTATCATCTGCCCGTGGAACTGGAATATAAGGCCTACTGGGCAACTAGATTCCTAAACCTGGATGCTAAGTTAGCTGGAGAGAAAAGATTGCTCCAGCTGAATGAGCTAGAGGAATTCAGACTCAATGCTTTTGAAAATACAAAAATTTATAAGGAAAAAGCAAAAAGGTGGCATGACAAGAAACTGTCATCTAGAGTCTTTGAGCCAGGACAGAAGGTTCTGCTGTTTAACTTTAGACTTAGATTATTCCCCGGGAAATTAAAATCCCGGTGGAGAGGACCATATGTGATTACAAGTGTGTCACCATATGGATATGTTGAGCTTCAGGATATTGATTCTGATAAAAAGTTCATTGTTAATGGACAGAGAATCAAACACTATCTTGAAAGCAATTTTGAGCAAGAATGCTCAAAACTGAGACTAGAATAAAACTCAGTCAAGGTCCAGCTAAAGACAATAAAGAAGCGCTTGCTGGGAGGCAACCCAGCCATTAGCAAGTTATTTACTTTTTAATATTTATAGAAGTTTGATATAATTTGTCTTTAATGTTAATCATCAAATTGAAGGAATTCACAGAGTTACAGAAGGATTCAGTGCAAAAAGCAGAGAAAAGGAGCTCACTGGCAAGAAAACGCCAGTAAGGGGTATTTTGGGCGTTAAATGCCAGAATGGATACCATTCTGGGCGTTCAGAAAAACGCCCAGTAACAAAAGATTTCTGGCGTTTAACGCCAGCCAGGGGTACCTGGCTGGGCGTTGAACGCCCACAATGGCCAATATATGGGCGTTAAACGCCAGAATGGATACCATTCTGGGCGTTTAACGCCAGAAAGGCAGGGGGAGAAGATTTTGCTTTCCACTTCAAAATTTTTCAAAGTTTCATGTTTTGATTCATAATTTTCTGCATAAACATGTTACAAATTTTCATCATTCACCTTAAATTTTCAAAAACTCAACAATTTTCTAAATCCCTTTTCAATTTTCTTTCAAATCCTTTCAAGATCTTCTTCAAAAGCTCAATTATCTTCTCAATTTCTCTCCAAATCTTCTCCAACTCATCATATCATCTTTTAATTCTAAGATGCATCAATAAATTTTCAGATTTAACTCCTTTATATCTTTTCTATTTAAAAATCTCTTCTTTTTCATATCATGATTCTATTTTTTTCTTTCACCAATCATATCTTTATATCATATCTTTTTCAAATTTTCAAAATCCCTCCCCTCCACTTATAAATACACATTCGGCCATCCACATCTCTCCACCATTCGAATTTGCCTCTCCTCCTATCTCTCTCCTTTCCTTTCTTTTGCTTGAGGGCAAGTAAACCTCTAAGTTTGGTGTGTTTTTCTGTGATCACCGAGCTAAGACTCATTAAGATCATGGCTCCTAAGGGAAAACAAACCAACTCAAGAGGCAAAAAAGAGAATACTCCAAAGAGTCTTTGGAATCAAGAGAGGTTCTTAACCAAAGAACATGCAGACCATTACCACAAAATAATGGGCCTGAGGTCAGTAATCCCAGAAGTTAAATTTGATCTGAAAGAAGACGAATATCCGGAGATCCAAGAGCAAATTCGAAACAGATGATGGAAAATTCTAACTAATCCTGAGACAAAGGTTGGAAGAAATATGGTTCAGGAATTCTACTCAAATCTGTGGTTGACAGATAAGCAGAGAATAACTGGAACCACCTTTCATACCTACCGAACTATGGTCAGAGGGAGGATTATTTACTTCCACCTGGACAAAATAAGAGAGGTCTTCAAACTGCCTCAACTACAAGATTATCCAGAATCCTTTAATAGGAGAATGGTGAGAGCAGATAAGGGGTTGGACCAAGTTCTAGAGGACATATGCCTCCCTGGAACTAAGTGGATAACTAATTCAAAGGGTGTCTGGTATGCGAAATTGTTACTCAGGTTGTGAATTATTGTTCGAAATTGATTCCCTGGCGATGGCACCAAAAACGGATGCACAGAACCATGGTCTAAACATATCTTCACAACTTCGCATAACTAACCAGCAAGTGCACTGGGTCATCCAAGTAATACCTTACGTGAGTAAGGGTCGAATCCCACGGAGATTGTTGGTATGAAGCAAGCTATGGTCACCTTGTAAATCTCAGTCAGGCGGATATAAAATAGTTATGTAGTTTTCGAAATTTAGTAATAAAAGAAGGATAGAAATACTTATGTAAATCATTGGTGAGAATTTCAGATAAGCGTATGGAGATGCATTCGTTCCTCTGAACCTCCGCTTTCCTGCTATCTTCATCCAATCAGTCTTACTCCTTTCTATGGCTGGCTTTATGTAAGGATGTCACCGGTGCCAATGGCTACTTTCAATCCTCTCGGAAAAATGGTCCAAATGCTCTGTCACAGCACGGCTAATCGTCTGGAGGCATCACCCTTGTCGTTGGTTGCATCCTATTCCTCTCTGTGAAAATGGTCCGATGCGCTGTCACTGCATGGCTAATCATCTTGGAGGTTCTCGATCATACTGGAATAGGATTTACTATCCTTTTGCGTCTGTCACTACGCCCAACACTCGCGAGTTTGGAGTTCGTCACAGTCATTCAATCCCAGAGTCCTACTCGGAATACCACGGACAAGGTTTAGACTTTTCGGACTCTCATGAATGCCGCCATCAATCTAGCTTATACCACGAAGATTCTGATTAAGAGATCTAAGAGATACTCATTCAGTCTAATGTAGAACGGAAGTGGTTGTCAGGCACGCGTTCATAGGGAATGATGATGATTGTCACGTTCATCACATTCAGGTTGAAGTGCGAATGAATATCTTAGAAGCGAAATAAGATGAATTGAATAGAAAACAGTAGTACTTTGCATTAATCTTTGAGGAACAGCAGAGCTCCACACCTTAATCTATGGAGTGCAGAAACTCTACCGTTGAAAATACATAAGTAATAAAGGTCCAGGCATGGCCGAATGGCCAGCCCCCAAACCTGATCAATAGATCAAAAGATAATCCAAAGATGTCTAATACAATAGTAAAAAGTCCTATTTATAATAAACTAGCTACTAGGGTTTACAAAAGTAAGTAATTGATGCATAAATCCACTTTCAGGGCCCACTTGGTGTGTGCTTGGGCTGAGCTTGAGTGTTGCACGTGTAGAGGTCCTTCTTGGAGTTGAACGCCAGCTTTTGTGCCAGTTTGGGCGTTGAACTCCACTTTGCAACTTGTTTCTGGCGCTGGATGCCAGAATTGGGCAGAGAACTGGCGTTGAATGCCATTTTGCGTCGTCTAAACTTGGGCAAAGTATGGACTATTATATATTTCTGGAAAGCCCTGGATGTTTGCTTTCCAACGCAATTGGAAGCGCTCCATTTCGAGTTCTGTAGCTCCAGAAAATCCATTTTGAGTTCAGGGAGGTCAGAATCCAACAGCATCAGCAGTCCTTCTTCAACCTCTGAATCTGATTTTTGCTCAAGTCCCTCAATTTCAGCCAGAAAATACCTGAAATCACAGAAAAACACACAAACTCATAGTAAAGTCCAGAAATGTGAATTTAACATAAAAACTAATGAAAACATCCCTAAAAGTAACTAGATTCTACTAAAAACATACTAAAAACAATGCCAAAAAGCGTATAAATTATCCGCTCATCACAACACCAAACTTAAATTGTTGCTTGTCCCTAAGCAACTGAAAATCAAATAGGATAAAAAGAAGAGAATATACTATAAATTTCAAACTCTCAATGAAACATAGCTCCAATCAGATGAGCGAGACTTGTAGCTTTTTGCCTCTTGAATAGTTTTGGCATCTCACTTTATCCATTGAAGTTCAGAATGATTAGCATCTATAGGAACTCAGAGTTCAGATAATGTTATTGATTCTCCTAGTTCAGTATGATAATTCTTGAACACAGCTATTTTATGAGTCTTGGCTGTGGCCCTAAGCACTTTGTTTTCCAGTATTACCACTGGATACATAAATGCCACAGACACATGATTGGGTGAACCTTTTCAGATTGTGACTCAGCTTTGCTAAAGTCCCTAATTAGAGGTGTCCAGGGTTCTTAAGAACACTCTTTTTTTGCTTTGGACCTTGACTTTAACCACTCAGTCTCAAGTTTTCACTTGACACCTTCACGCCACAAGCACATGGTTAGGGACAGCTTGGTTTAGCCGCTTAGGCCAGGATTTTATTCCTTTAGGCCCTCCTATCCACTGATGCTCAAAGCCTTGGGATCCTTTTTATTACCCTTGCCTTTTGGTTTTAAGGGTCATTGGCTTTTTGCTCTTGCCTCTTGGTTTTAAGAGCTTTTGGCTTTTTCTGCTTGCTTTTTCTTTTTTCTTTCTATTTTTTTTCGCTATTTTTTTCTCTCTTTTTTTTTCTGCAAGCTTTGTTCTTTGCTGCTTTTTCTTGCTTCAAGAATCATTTTTTTATGGTTTTTCATATTATCAAATAACATGTCTCCTTGTCATCATTCTTTCAAGAGCCAACATATTTAACATTCTTAAACAACAACTTCAAAAGACATGTGCACTGTTCAAGCATTCATTCAGAAAACAAGAAGCATTGTCACCACATCAATATAATTAAACTAAGTTCAAGGATAAATTCGAAACTCATGTACTTCTTGTTCTTTTGAATTAAAACTTTTTTCATTTAAGAGAGGTGATGGATTCATAGGACATTCATAACTTTAAGACATAGTTACTAAATACTAATGATCATGTAATGAAGACACAAACATAGATAAGCACTTAACATAGAAAACGAAAAACAGAAGAATTAAGAGCAAGGAATGAATCCACCTTAGTGATGGTGGCGTTTCCTTCTTGAGGAACCAATGATGTCCTTGAGCTCTTCTATGTCTCTTCCTTGTCTTTGTTGCTCCTCCCTCATTGCTTTTTGATCTTCTCTTATTTCATGAATGATGATGGAGTGCTCTTGATGTTCCACCCTTAATTGTCCCATGTTGGAACTTAATTCTCCTAGGGAGGTATTGATTTGCTCCCAATAGTTTTGTGGAGGAAAATGCATTTGAGGCATCTCCGGGATCTCATGGTGATGAGCTTCCTGCGCCTCTTGAGCTCCATGAATGGGATCTCTTGCTTGCTCCATCTTTTTCTTAGTGATGGACTTCTCTTCCTCAATGTGAATGTCTCCTTCTATGGAAGCTCCAGCTGAGTAACATAGATGGCAGATAAGATGAGGAAAAGCTAGCCTTGCCCCAGGAGAGGGCTTTTTGGCTATTTTGTAGAGTTCAAGGGAGATGACTTCATGAACCTCTACTTCTTCTCCAATCATGATGGCATGGGTCATGATGGCCCGATCCACAGTAACTTCAGATCGGTTGCTAGTGGGGATGATGGAGCGTTGGATAAACTCCAACCATCCTCTAGCCACAGGCTTGAGATCCAATCTTCTTAGTTGAACCGGCTTGCCTTTGGAGTCAATCTTCCATTGAGCTCCTTCCACACATATGTCCATGAGGACTTGGTCCAACCTTTGATTAAAGTTGACCCTTCTAGTGTAGGGGCGCTCATCTCCTTGCATCATAGGCAAGTTAAACGCCAACCTCACATTCTCCGGACTAAAATCTAAGTATTTTCCCCGAACCATTGTAACATAATTCTTTGGATTCGGGTTCTTACTTTGATCATGGTTCCTAGTAATCCATGCATTGGCATAGAACTCTTGAACCATTAGGATGCCGACTTGTTGGATGGGGTTTGTTAGGACTTCCCAACCTCTTCTTTGGATTTCATGTCGGATCTCCGGATACTCATTTCTCTTGAGCTTGAAAGGGACCTCAGGGATCACCTTCTTCTTGGCCACAACATCATAAAAGTGGTCTTGATGGGCTTTGGAGATGAACCTTTCCATCTCCCATGACTCGGAGGTGGAAGCTTTTGTCTTCCCTTTTCCTCTTCTAGAGGATTCCCGGTCTTAGGTGCCATCAATGGTAATGGAAAAACAAAAAGGTTATGCTTTTACCACACCAAACTTAGAATATTGCTCGCCCTCGAGCAAGAAAAGAAAGAATTAGATGAAGAAGAAGAAGAAAATATGGAGAAGAGGGGGGAGGTGTGTTTCGGCCAAGAAGGGAAAGAGAGGGTTGTGTTGTGTGAAAATGAAGAAGAATGGAAGGCTTTATATAGGGAAGGGAGGGGGGGTTAAGGTTCGGCCATATGGGTGGGTGTGGGTGGGAAATTGATTTTGAATTTTGAAGGTAGGTGGAGTTTATTGGGTAGGTTTATGGGGAAGAGTGGGTGGATGTGAGTGGTGAAGGGTTAATAGGGAAGATGGATGGAGGTGATAGGTGAAGGGTTTGGGGAAGAGTGTTTATTGGGAATAGAGGGTGATTGAGAAGAGAGAAGAGAGTGAGTGGAGGTAGGTGGGGATCCTGTGGGGTCCACAGATCCTGAGATGATCCTGTGAGGTCCACAGATCCTGAGGTGTTCAAGGATTTACAACCTTGCACCAAATTAGGCATGTAAAATGCCCTTGCACACAACTCTGGGCGTTCAGCGCCTGGTTGGTGCCCATTTCGGGCATTCAACGCCCATTTGTTGCCCATTTCTGGCGTTGAACGCCAGAACCATGCTTGTTCTGGGCGTTCAGCGCCAGCTCTTCTCCAGGGTGCAATTCTGGCGTTCAGCGCCCAGATGCTGCCCGTTTTGGGCGTTCAGCGCCCAGATACTGCCCATTTTGGGCGTTCAGCGCCAGAACCATGCTCTATTCTGGCGTTGAACGCCAGACAGGTGCTTCCTCTAGGGTGTGATTTTTTTCCGCTATTTTTGATTCTGTTTCTAAATTTTTCGTTTATTTTGTGACTCCACATGATCATGAACCTAAGAAAACATGAAAAAAAAATAAAATTGGACAAATAAACATTGGGTTGCCTCCCAACAAGCGCTTCTTTAATGTCAATAGCTTGACAGTGGGCTCTTATGGAGCCTCACAGATGTGCAGAACTTTGTTGAGACCTCCCAACACCAAACTTAGAGTTTGGATATGGGGGTTTGACACTAAACTTAGAGTTTGGTTGTGGCCTCCCAACACCAAACTTAGAGTTTGACTGTGGGGGCTTTGGTTGACTCTGCTTTGAGAGAAGCTTTTTCTGCTTCCTCTCCATGGATGCAGAGAGAGATCCTTGAGTTGTAAACACAAGGTTGTCCTTATTTAATTAAAGGATCAATTCTCCTCTATCCACATCAATCACAACTCTTGCTGTGGCTAGGAAAGGTCTTCCTAGGATGATGGATTCATCCTCTTCCTTTCCAGTGTCTAGGACTATGAAATCAGCAGGGATGTAAAGGCCTTCAACCTTTACTAACACGTCCTCTACTTGTCCATAAGCCTGTTTTCTTGAATTGTCTGCCATCTCTAATGAGATTTTAGCAGCTTGCACCCCATAGATTCCCAGTTTCTCTATTACAGAGAGGGGCATGAGGTTTATCCCTGAACCAAGGTCACACAGAGCCTTTTCAAAGATCATGTTGCCTATGGTACAAGGTATTATGAAATTTCCAGGATCCTGTCTCTTCTGAGGCAATGTCAGTTGATCCAGATCACTCAGTTCATTAGTGAACAAGGGAGGTTCATCTTCCCAAGTCTCAATACCAAATAATTTGGCATTCAGCTTCATGATTGCACCAAGGAACTTGGCAACTTGCTCTTCAGTGACATCCTCATTCTCTTCAGAAGAGGAATACTCATCAGAGCTCATGAATGGCATAAGGAGTTTCAATGGAATCTCTATGGTCTCTAGATGAGCCTCAGAGTCCTTTGGTTCCTCAGAGGGAAGCTCCTTATTGATCACTGAACGTCCCAGGAGGTCTTCCTCCTTGGGATTCACGTCCTCTCCTTCCCTTACAGGTTCGGCCATGGTGCTTATGTCAATGGCCTTGCACTCTCCTTTTGGATTCTCTTCTGTATTGCTTGGGAGAGTACTAGGAGGGATTTTAGTGATCCTTTTACTCAGCTGGCCCACTTGTGCTTCCAAATTTCTAATGGAAGACCTTGTTTCATTCATGAAACTTACAGTGGCCTTGGACAGATCAGAGACTAAGTTTGCCAAATTAGAGTTATTTTGTTCAGATTTCTCTGTCTGTTGCTGAGTGGATGATGGAAAAGGTTTACTATTGTTAAACCTGTTTCTTCCACCATTATTAAAGCCTTGTTGAGGCTTTTGATCCTTCCATGAGAGATTTGGATGATTTCTCCATGATGGATTATAGGTGTTCCCATAAGGTTCACCTAAGTAATTCACCTCTTCTATTGCAGGGTTTTCAGGATCATAAGCTTCTTCTTCAGAAGATGCCTCTTGAGTGCTGTTGGATGTAGCTTGCATTCCATTCAGACTCTGTGAAATCATATTGACTTGCTGAGTCAATATTTTGTTCTGAGCCAATATGGCATTCAGAGTATCAATTTCAAGAACTCCCTTCTTCATAGGCGTCCCATTACTCACAGGATTCCTCTCAGAAGTGTACATGAACTGGTTATTAGCAACCATGTCAATGAGTTCTTGAGCTTCTACAGGCGTTTTCTTTAGGTGAATGGATCCACCTGCAGAAGTATCCAATGACATCTTTGATAGCTCAGATAAACCATCATAGAATATATCCAGGATGGTCCATTCGGAAAGCATGTCAGAAGGACACTTTTTGGTCAGCTGCTTGTATCTTTCCCAAGCTTCATAGAGGGATTCACCTTCTTTCTGTCTGAAGGTCTGAACATCCACTCTAAGCTTGCTCAGCTTTTGAGGAGGAAAAAACTTGGCTAAGAAAGCCGTGACCAGCTTATCCCAAGAGTTCAGGCTGTCTTTGGGTTGAGAGTCCAACCATATTCTAGCTTTGTCTCTTACAGCAAAAGGGAAAAGCATGAGCCTGTAGAATTCAGGATCTACTCCATTAGTCTTAACAGTATCACAGATCTGCAAGAATTCAATTAAGAACTGAAAAGGATCTTCAGATGGAAGTCCATGAAACTTGCAGTTCTGCTGCATCAGAGAAACTAGCTGAGGTTTCAGCTCAAAATTGTTTGCTCCAATGGTGGGAATGGAGATGCTTCTTCCATGTAAATTGGAATTAGGTGCAGTAAAGTCACCAAGCATTCTCCTTGCATTATTGTTGTTGGGTTCGGCTGCCATCTCCTTTACTTGTTCGAAATTTTCAATAAGGTTGTCTCTGGATTGTTGTAATTTAGCTTCTCTTAGTTTTCTCTTCAGAGTCCTTTCTGGTTCTGGATCAGCTTCAACAAGAATGCCTTTTTCTTTGTCCCTGCTCATAAGAAAGAGAAGAGAAAAAGAAAAGAAGAGGAATTCTCTATGTCACAGTAAAGAGGTTCCTTATTGTTAGTGGAAGAAGAAAAGGAATAGGGGTGAAGAAGAATGAAGAATCCAAACACAAAAGTGATGATAGGAGCAGAGATGTGAGATGAAGAGAAGTGTTAGTAGATGAATAAATAAATAGAAAGGGATGAGAGGAGGAGAGAATTTTCGAAAATAATTTTTGAAAAAGAGTTAGTGATTTTCGAAAATAGTTTTTGAAAAAGGTTAGTAGTTTTTCGAAAATTCAAATAAAAAATAAAATAATTAGTCTAATTAAAAAGAAATTTTGAAAAAGAGGGAAGATTTTTTTTTTCAAAAATTAGAGAGAGAGTTAGTTAGGTAGTTTTGAAAAAGGTAAGAAACAAACAAAAAGTTAGTTAGTTAGTTGAAACAAATTTTGAAAAGATAAGAAGTTAGGAAGTTAGAAAAGATATTTTAAAATCAAATTTTTGAAAAAAGATAAGATAAGAAGATATTTTTGAAAAGATATGATTGAAATAAATTTTGAAAAAGATTTGATTTTTAAAATCACAATTAATGACTTGATTCATAAGAAATCACAAGATATGATTCTAGAGCTCAAAGTTTGAATCTTTCTTAACAAGCAAGTAACAAACTTGAAATTTTTGAAATCAAAACATTAATTGATGATGTTATTTTCGAAAATTATGAAGTAAAGATAAGAAAAAGATTTTTGAAAAATATTTTTGGAATTTTCGAAAATAACTAAGAAAAATGAAAAAGATTTAATTTTTGAAAAAGATTTTTGAAAAAGATAGGATTTTTTTTTAAATGAAAATTTGATTTGACTCATAAAAACAACTAGATTTTAAAAATTTTTGAAAAAGTCAAATCTAATTTTCGAAAGTTTAAGAGAGAAAAAGGGAAAGATATTTTTTTTTATTTTTGAATTTTTAAGATGAGAGAGAAAAACAAGAAAAATGATGCAATGCATGAAAGTTATGGATCAAAACAATGAATGCATGCAAGAATGCTATGAATGTCAAGATGAACACCAAGAACACTATGAAGATCATGATGAACATCAAGAACACATTTTTGAAAAAATTTTAATGCAAAGAAAACATGCAAGACACCAAACTTAGAATTCTTTAATGCTTAGACATAAAGAATTCAGGAATGCACATGAAAAACAAGAAAAGACACAAAACATGCAAATGCAAAGATCAAACAAGAAGACTTACCAAGAACAACTTGAAGATCATGAAGAACACTATGAATGCATGAATTTTTTCGAAAAATGCAAGATGAACATGCAATTGACACCAAACTTATAACATGACTCAAGACTCAAACAAGAAACACAAAAAATATTTTTGATTTTTATGATTTTATGATTTTTTTTTGTATTTTCTTTTAATTTTTTTCGAAAATCATTTTGAAAAAGAAAAATAAGGATTCCAAAATTTTTAATATGAATTCCAGGAATCTTATGCTCTTTAGTCTAAAGCTCCAATCAAAGGGTCAGGCATGGCTTAATAGCCAGCCAAGCTTTAGTATGTAATTCAGACATGACACGCCTAACATGCCCTACAGTCATGGCTTTACAGCCAGCCAGGCTTCAACATGCTTTATGAAACACTAGAATTCATTCTTAAAAATTCTGAAGAAAAATATATTTTTGAAAATATTTTAATTTTAAAATTTTTTTTTCGAAAACACAGGAGAAATTTTTGAAAGATTTCTGAAAATTTTTTGAAAAGAAAACGAAATGAAAATTACCCAATCTGAGCAACAAGATGAACCGTCAGTTGTCCAAACTCGAACAATCCCCGGCAACGGCGCCAAAAACTTGGTATGCGAAATTGTTACTCAGGTTGTGAATTATTGTTCGAAATTGATTCCCTGGCGATGGCACCAAAAATGGATGCACAGAACCATGGTCTAAACATATCTTCACAACTTCACATAACTAACCAGCAAGTGCACTGGGTCGTCCAAGTAATACCTTACGTGAGTAAGGGTCGAATCCCACGGAGATTGTTGGTATGAAGCAAGCTATGGTCACCTTGTAAATCTCAGTCAGGCGGATATAAAATAGTTATGTAGTTTTCGAAATTTAGTAATAAAAGAAGGATAGAAATACTTATGTAAATCATTGGTGAGAATTTCAGATAAGCATATGGAGATGCATTCGTTCCTCTGAACCTCCGCTTTCCTGCTGTCTTCATCCAATCAGTCTTACTCCTTTCTATGGCTGGCTTTATGTAAGGATGTCACCGGTGCCAATGACTACTTTCAATCCTCTCGGGAAAATGGTCCAAATGCTCTGTCAAAGCACGGCTAATCGTCTGGAGGCATCACCCTTGTCGTTGGTTGCATCCTATTCCTCTCTGTGAAAATGGTCCGATGCGTTGTCACTGCATGGCTAATCATCTTGGAGGTTCTCGATCATACTGGAATAGGATTTACTATCCTTTTGCGTCTGTCACTACGCCCAGCACTCGCGAGTTTGGAGTTCGTCACGGTCATTCAATCCCAGAGTCCTACTCGGAATACCACGAACAAGGTTTAGACTTTCCGGACTCTCATGAATGCCGCCATCAATCTAGCTTATACCACGAAGATTCTGATTAAGAGATCTAAGAGATACTCATTCAGTCTAATGTAGAACGAAAGTGGTTGTCAGGCACGCGTTCATAGGGAATGATGATGATTGTCACGTTCATCACATTCAGGTTGAAGTGCGAATGAATATCTTAGAAGCGAAATAAGATGAATTGAATAGAAAACAGTAGTACTTTGCATTAATCTTTGAGGAACAGCAGGGCTCCACACCTTAATCTATGGAGTGCAGAAACTCTACCGTTGAAAATACATAAGTAATGAAGGTCCAGGCATGGCCAAATGGCCAGCCCCCAAACGTGATCAATAGATCAAAAGATAATTCAAAGATGTCTAATACAATAGTAAAAAGTCCTATTTATAATAAACTAGCTACTAGAGTTTACAAAAGTAAGTAATTGATGCATAAATCCACTTCCGGGGCCCACTTGGTGTGTGCTTGGGCTGAGCTTGAGTGTTGCACGTGTAGAGGTCCTTCTTGGAGTTGAACGCCAGCTTTTGTGCCAGTTTGGGCGTTGAACTCCACTTTGCAACTTGTTTCTGGCGCTGGACGCCAGAATTGGGCAGAGAACTGGCGTTGAACGCCCGTTTGCGTCGTCTAGACTTGAGCAAAGTATGTACTATTATATATTGCTGGAAAGCCCTGGATGTCTACTTTCCAACGCAATTGGAAGCGCTCCATTTCAAGTTCTGTAGCTCCAGAAAATCCATTTTGAGTGCAGGGAGGTCAGAATCCAACAGCATTAGCAATCCTTCTTCAACCTCTGAATCTGATTTTTGCTCAAGTCCCTCAATTTCAGCCAGAAAATACCTGAAATCACAGAAAACACACAAACTCATAGTAAAGTCTAGAAATGTGAATTTAACATAAAAACTAATGAAAACATCCCTAAAAGTAACTAGATTCTACTAAAAACATACTAAAAACAATGCCAAAAAGCGTATAAATTATCCGCTCATCAGTGTCCCAAACCAACTCAAGAGAGGAGATCTCAAACCAGTCGCAAGAGGCTGGTTGGACTTCATTGGGCGTTCTATACTTCCCACTAGCAACCGCTCTGAGGTCACTGTCAAAATAGCAGTGATGATTCATTGTATTATGCTGGGAAAAGAAGTGGAGATTCATCATCTGATATCTTGTGAGATTTACACAATTGCAAACAAGAACTCCACTGAAGCCAAACTGGCATACCCAAGCTTAATTTTTCTGCTATGTAAAGATGCTGGGGTGAGGATGGGAGTAGATGAATTCATCCCAATTGAGTTGCCTCCCAACAAGCGCTTCTTTAATGTCAGTAGCTTGACAGTGGGCTCTCATGGAGCCTCACAGATGTGCAGAGCTTTGTTGAAACTCTCCAACACCAAACTTAGAGTTTGGATATGGGAGTTCAACACCAAACTTAGAGTTTGGTTGTGGCCTCCCAACACCAAACTTGGAGTTTGACTGTGGGGGCTCTGGTTGACTCTGTAGTGAGAGAAGCTTTTCATGCTTCCTCTCCATGGGTGCAGAGAGAGATCCTTGAGTTTTAAACACAGGGTTGTCCTCATTCAATTGAAGGATTAATTCTCCTCTATCCACATCAATCACAGCTCTTGCTGTGACTAGGAAAGGTCTTCCTAGGATGATGGATTCATCCTCTTCCTTTCCAGTATCCAGGACTATGAAATCAGCAGGGATGTAAAGGCCTTCAACCTTTACTAACACGTCCTCTACTTGTCCATAAGCCTGTTTTCTTGAATTATCTGTCATCTCTAATGAGATTTTAGCAGCTTGCACCCCATAGATTCCCAGTTTCTCTATTACAGAGGGGGCATGAGGTTTATCCCTGAACCAAGGTCACACAGAGCCTTAAAGATCATGGTGCCTATGGTACAAGGTATTATGAACTTTCCAGGATCCTGTCTCTTCTGAGGCAATGTCAGTTGATCCAGATCACTTAGTTCATTGATGAACAAGGGAGGTTCAACTTCCCAAGCATCAATGCCAAATAATTTGGCATTCAGCTTCATGATTGCACCAAGAAACTTGGCAGTTTGCTCTTCAGTAACATCCTCATTCTCTTCAGAAGAGGGATACTCATCAGAGCTCATGAAGGGCATAAGAAGGTTCAATGGAATCTCTATGGTCTCTAGATGAGCCTCAGAGTCCTTTGGTTCCTCAGAGGGAAGCTTCTTATTGGTCACTGGACGTCCCAGGAGGTCTTCCTCCTTGGGATTCACGTCCTCCTCTCCCTCATTGGTTCGGCCATTTTGCTTATGTTAATGGCCTTGCACTCTCCTTTTGGATTCTCTTCTGTATTGCTTGGGAGAGTACTGGGAGGGATTTCAGTGATCCTTTTACTCAGCTGGCCCACTTGTGCTTCCAAATTTCTAATGGAAGACCTTGTTTCATTCATGAAACTCACAGTGGCCTTGGACAGATCAGAGACTAAGTTTGCCAAATTAGAAGTATTTTGTTCATAGTTCTCTATCTGTTGCTGAGTGGATGGTGGAAAAGGTTTATTATTGTTAAACCTGTTTCTTCCACCATTATTAAAGCCTTGTTGAGGCTTTTGATCCTTCCATGAGAAATTGGGGTGATTTCTCCATGATGAGTTATAGGTGTTTCCATAAGGTTCACCTAAGTAATTTACCTCTGCTATTGCAGGGTTCTCAGGATCATAAGCTTCTTCTGCATAAGAAGCCTCTTGAGTACTGTTGGATGCAGCTTGCATTCCATGCAGACTCTGAGAGATCATATTGACTTGCTGAGTCAATATTTTATTCTGAGCCAATATGGCATTCAGAGTATCAACTTCAAGAACTCCCTTCTTCATAGGCGTCCCATTACTCACAGGATTCCTTTCAGAAGTGTACATGAACTGGTTATTAGCAACCATGTCAATGAGTTCTTGAGCTTCTGCAGGCGTTTTCTTTAGGTGAATGGATCCACCTGCAGAAGTGTTCAGTGACATCTTTGATAGCTCAGATAAACCATCATAGAATATATCCAGGATGGTCCATTCTGAAAGCATGTCAGAAGGAGACTTTTTGGTCAACTGTTTGTATCTTTCCCAAGCTTCATAGAGGGATTCACCTTCTTTCTGTCTGAAGGTTTGAACATCAGCTCTAAGCTTGCTCAGCTTTTGAGGAGGAAAGTACTTGGCTAAGAAAGCCGTGACCAGCTTATCCCAAGAGTTCAGGCTGTCTTTGGGTTGAGAATCCAACCATAATCTAGCTCTGTCTCTTACAGCAAAAGGGAAAAGCATGAGCCTGTAGACTTCAGGATCTACTCCATTAGTCTTAACAGTATCACATATCTGCAAGAATTCAGTTAAGAACTGAAAAAGATCTTCAGATGGAAGTCCATGAAACTTGCAGTTCTGCTGCATCAGAGAAACTAATTGAGGTTTCAGCTCAAAGTTGTTTGCTCCAATGGCAGGAATGGAGATGCTTCTTCCATGTAAATTGGAATTAGGTGCAGTAAAGTTACCAAGCATCTTCCTTACATTATTATTATTATTTTTGGCTGCCATCTCCTCTTCCTGTTCGAAAATTTCTGAAAGGTTATCTCTGGATTGTTGTATTTTAGCTTCTCTTAGTTTCCTTTTCAGAGTCCTTTCAGGTTCTGGATCTGCTTCCACAAGAATGTTCTTATCCTTGCTCCTGCTCATATGACAAAGAAGAGGGCACAGAAAAATAATAATAATAATAGAGATCCTTTATACCACAGTATAGGGATCCCTGTGTGAGTAGAAGAAGAGGGGGAGACAAAGAATGTAATGTAATGGAAGAAACACAACTGTGAGGAGGGTTGAGATGTGAGATGAGATGTTAGTAAATGAATAAATAAATAGAATAAGATGGGAGAGAAGGAATTTTCGAAAATAATTTTTGAAAAAGAGTTAGTGATTTTTGAAAATAGTTTTTGAAAAAATGTTAGTAATTTTCGAAAATTAAGATTAAAAAATGTTTTTAGTATGTTTTTAGTATATTTTAGTTAGTTTCTATTATATTTTTTAGTTTTTATTCAAAAATTATATTTCTGGACTTTACTATGAGTTTGTGTGTTTTTCTATGATTTCAGGTATTTTCTGGCTGAAATCGAGGGACCTGAGCAAAAATCTGATTCAGAGGCTGAAAAAGGACTACAGATGCTGTTGGATTCTGACCTCCCTGCACTTGAAGTGGATTTTCTGGAGCTACAGAAGCCCAATTGGCGCACTCTCAATTGCGTTGGAATGTAGATGGTACGCGGAATCGTGATTACACTTTAATTATGTAAAATTCATTGCTCTTTCTTTCCCTGGAAATGGCGCCAAAAACATGATGCCAAGACCATGGTTCACAACTCCGTGTAACTAACCAGCAAGTGCACTGGGTCATCCAAGTAATACCTTACGTGAGTAAGGGTCGAATCCCACGGAGATTGTTGGTATGAAGCAAGCTATGGTCACCTTGCAAATCTCAGTTAGGCAGATATAAATTGATAATGGTGTTTTCGAATAATAATTAATAGAATAGGGATAGAAATACTTATGTAATTCATTGGTGAGAATTTCAGACAAGCGAATGGAGATGCTTTCGTTCCTCTGAACCTCTGCTTTCCTGCTATCTTCATCCAATCAGTCTTACTCCTTTCCATGGCTGGCTTTATGTGATACATCACCACTGTCAATGGCTACTTTCGGTCATCTCTCGGGAAAATGATCCAATGCCCTGTCACGGCACGGCTAATCGTCTGGAGGCATCACCCTTGTCAATGGCTTCATCTTATCCTCTCAGTGAAAATGGTCAACGCACCCTGTCACGACACGGCTATTCATCTGTCGGTTTTTGATCATGATGGAATAGGATTTACTATCCTTTTGCGTCTGTCACTAACGCCCCGCAATCGCGAGTTTGGAGCTCGTCACAGTCATTCATTCATTGAATCCTACTCGGAATACCACAGACAAGGTTTAGACCTTCCGGATTCTCTTGAATGCCGCCATCATTCTAGCTTACACCACGAAGATTCTGGTTAGGAGATCTAAGAGATACTCATTCAGTCGAAGGTAGAACGGAAGTGGTTGTCAGGCACGCGTTCATAGGGAATGATGATGATTGTCACGTTCATCACATTCAGATTGAAGTACGAATAAATATCTTAGAAGCGAAACAAGATGAATTGAATAGAAAACAGTAGTACTTTGCATTAATCTTTGAGGAACAGCAGAGCTCCACACCTTAATCTATGGAGTGCAGAAACTCTACCGTTGAAAATACATAAGTGAAAAGTCCAGGCATGGCCGAGATGGCCAGCCTCCTAAAACGTGATCAATAGTCTCCTAAGATGAACAATGGATTAAAACTGAGACCAAATATGTCTAATACAATAGTAAAAGGTCCTATTTATAATAAACTAGCTACTAGGGTTTACATGAGTAAGTAATTGATGCATAAATTCACTTCCGGGACTCACTTGGTGTGTGCTTGGGCTGAGCTTTAACTTTCCATGTGCAGAGGCCATTTGTGGAGTTGAACGCCAGGTTTTGATCCATTTCTGGCGTTCAACTCTGGTTTTGGATCCTTTTCTGGCGCTGGACGCCAGAATTGGGCAGAGAGCTGGCGTTGAACGCCAGTTTACGTCGTCTATGTTTGGCCAAAGTATGCACTATTATATATTGCTAGAAAGCCCTGGATGTTTACTTTCCAACGCAATTGGAAACGCGCCATTTCGAGTTTTATAGCTCCAGAAAATCCACTTTGAGTGAAGGGAGGTCAGAATCCAACAGCATCAGCAGTCCTTCTTCAACCTCTGAATCTGATTTCTGCTCAAGTCCCTCAGTTTCAGCCAGAAAATACCTGAAATCACAAAAAAACACACAAACTCATAGTAAAGTCCAGAAATGTGAATTTAACATAAAAACTAATGAAAACATCCCTAAAAGTAACTAGATCCTACTAAAAACATACTGAAAACAATGTCAAAAAGCGTATAAATTATCCGCTCATCAGTAGACATCCTGGTCTTTCCAGAAATATATAATAGTCTATACTTTGCTCAATATTTGATGGCCCAAACTGGCGTCCCAAGTCAGCATAAAATTTCTGGCGTCAAAACGCCAGAACTGGCATAAAAGCTGGAGTTAAACGCCCAAACTGGCACAAAAGCTAGCGTTTAACTCCAAGAAAAGTCTCTACACGTGGAAGCTTCTATGCTCAGTCCAAGCACACACTAAGTGGGCCCAGAAGTGGATTTCTGCATCATTTACTCATTTCTGTAAACCCTAGGCTACTAGTTCTCTATAAATAGGACCTTTTGCTATTGTATTTAGACACCTCATGACACTTTACACGTTTCATATTGTATTTCTGATGGCATGAGTCTCTAAACCCCATGGTTGGGGGGTGAGGAGCTCTGCTGTGTTTTGATGAATTAATGCAATTACTACTATTTTCCATTCAATCACGCTTGTTTCTCTTCTAAGATATTTACTCGCACTTCAACTTGATGAATGTGATGATCCGTGATATTCATCACCATCCTCAACCTATGAACGCGTGCCTGACAACCACCTTCGTTCTACCTTAGACTGAGTGCATATCTCTTAGCCTCCTGATTCAGATCAGAGTCTTCGTGGTATAGGCTAGAATTATTGGCAGCCATTCCTGAGATCCGGAAAGTCTAAACCTTGTCTGTGGTATTCCGAGTAGGATCTGGGAAGGGATGACTGTGACGAGCTTCAAACTCACGAGTGCTGGGCATAGTGACAGACACAAAAGGATCAATGGATCCTATTCCAACATGAGTGAGAACCGACAGATGATTAGCCATGCGGTGACAGTGTATTTGGACCATTTTTACTGAGAGGATTGATGCACGGAAACTTGTCTCTCAACAATTTTCCTTCGGCAAGTATACCGAATTGTCGTCAAGTAAAAACTCACAATAGAGTGAGGTCGAACCCACAGGGATTGATTGGTCAAGCAACTTTAATTAGAGGGATGTTCTAGTTAAACTAAGCAGAATTGGATTTGAGATTTGCAGAAAATTAAATGGCGGGAAAGTAAATAGCAGAAACGTAAATGCATGGAAATAAAGAGCGGAATGTAAATAGTGAAAAGTAAATTGCAGAATCTTAAATGGGGAAGGGGAGTTTAGCATGAAAGTAAATAGCAGAAAGTAAAGAGAATGGGTAAGATCAGAAATGGGAGATTCATTGGGCTTAGGAGATGTTGCATTCTCCGGATCAAGTTCATTTTCATCTCTTCCTCAATCAATGCATTCATTGATCTCCTTGGCAATCTTAAGTGATCAAATTCCAATTTCTTGGTAATTCAATCTCTCAAATCTTGATCAATAGCCAATTCCTTGGTCAATTGCTCATGAGAAGAGATGAAGTATGGTCACTGATTATACCACATGTATTTCCAAATCAAAGTGTTGGTAGGATTATATGTCACTATATCCATCCAAACCCCAATTTGGTCCTACATGAGAAAGCATTTCTAGCATGATCTCTTCATTCCTCTTCCAAAGTTCCGAAGAGATCCAAGTATGATAGCTTCTTTTCCAAGATAACTACCCAATTGAATGAAGATTGAAAGCTTTCTAGTAAAATCAAGAGAAAAGATAGAAGAAGAATAATGAAAACTAATATTGATCCATCAAATTACAACAGAGCTCCCTAACCCAATGAAAGGGATTTAGTTGTTCATAGCTCTGGGAATGAAAAGCATAGATGGAGAGTACATTCTTAGAATTAAACTAAAAGTTGCAGAGAAAGTAAAAATACAGAGAGTAGTTCTCCAATTTCCCAGCCCCCTTTCTAATTCAAAACTAACCCTCTTTATACTACTCTTCTGATCTTCTAGTTGGTTCTTCAAATCTTGGATATGGGCCTTTGGATCTTGAGTTTGAAGCAGTTATCCTCTTCAGTGGGCTTAGCTTTACTTGCAGAGAGAAAGTATGAAGTAGGCAGGGACTTTTAGCTTAGGACGTTAGTGGCGTTAACGTTAAGTGAAAGTGTGGGTTCGAGAACGTTAGTGGCAGTCACCTTTTTCACTAACGTTCCTAACCCAATGGTGATCCACATTAACTTCAACGTTAGTGGCACCAACGTGACCACTAACGTTGCCTTTTGATCTTTCGCACACGTTATTAGGACTTACCTTTTTCAATAACGTTGAGAATCCTCCCTTCCCTACGTTAGAGTTCACGTTAGTGTGGCTAACGTGACCTTTAACGTAGGCTTGACAAATCTTCGAAAACGTTAGTGACACTTACCTTTGTCACTAACGTTTCAAAATGCCCCTACTTCCCACGTTAGAGTTCACGTTAACTAGGTTAACGTGGCTTCTAACGTTGTGGTGATAGCCATCTCCAACGTTAGTGACAAAGGTGAGTGTCACTAACGTTGGCTCATCATTCTTTCATCCACGTTAGCTTCCACGTTAACTAAGTTAACGTGGGAGTTAACGTTGGCGATTCTTGCTCCCTCCACGTTAGCTTCCACGTTAACTAAGTTAACGTGGCAACTAACGTGGCTCAAAGTGGCTTAGTCCAACGTTAGTGACAAAGGTGAGTGTCACTAACGTTGGCCATTCTTTTGCTTCCCCACGTTAGAGTCTACGTTAACTGAGTTAACGTGGCTCTTAACGTGGCCAATATGAGCTTGGTCCAACGTTAGTGACAAAGGTGAGTGTCACTAACGTTGGCTTCATTTCCTTCTTCCACGTTAGAGTTCATGTTAACTTAGTTAACGTGACTCTTAACGTGGGCTATGATGGCTTCGAGGACGTTATTGGCGATTACTTTTCTCATTAACGTTGCAAGCTAGATCCCATTCCACGTTAGAGGTCACGTTAGTTAGACTAACGTGGCTGCTAACGTGGTTCTTCCTTGCTTCCTTAGTCCTAAAATCAAGCAATAGAGTGCATCAAAGTTCTAATCCAAATCATGAGACATGCATCATCCAATTTGTGATTCAATTTATGCATAATTCTCATGAATTCATATAAAAATCACAATGTTTGCTTGAATCAAGATGTAAGTGAAATTCTACCCAAAACTTGCTTATTTCCTAAGAAAGTGCATGAAACTACCCTAAAACAGTAAAGAAAAGGTCAGTGAAACTGGCCAAAATGCCCTAGCATCAAGGATGGATGGTAGCCATTGACAACAGTGATCCACCAACATACAGCTTGCCATGGAAGGAGCCGTGCTTGTGTGAAGAAGAAGACAATAGGAAAGCAGAGATTCAGAAGACAAAGCACCTCCAAAACCTCAACCTGTTCTCCATTACTGCATAACAAGTATTTATTTTATGTTCTTTTACTTTTTAAAATTAAAACTAAGAATCATTACCGATATCCTGACTAAGAATTACAAGATAACAATAGCTTGCTTCAGGCCGACAATCTCTGTGGGATCGACCCTTACTCACGTAAGATATTACTTGGACGACCCAGTGCACTTGCTGGTTAGTTGTGCGGAATTGCAAAAGTGTGATTGTAATTTCGTGCACCAAAAGTCAGACAACAGAATAACTAACATAGGTCTTGATTAAACACAAGTTCAACAACAACAAAGCAAAACACAAATGTCTTTGATTTAAAGATAATAAATTCAGCAACAAAAAGCAAAACAAAGGCCTCTTGATAATTTTCATTTCATTTTTTAGCCACATGTTAATTGTTCTAACTATTCACTTGAAGTTATAATACATCAACACACCGTAAATCAGAATATATAAAGTTAATTTAAATCTTCAACCATCAAACTAACCAAGAACAAAATTATTAGAACAACACAAAAATAATTAGAACCAATAACTAATTTAGAAAAGAACCAAGAAAAAATTTAGAACAGAAACAAAAATTAAAACCAAATACTTAGAATAATGGGTAGAGTGTTAGAGTTGGAATTAAGGATATTTTTATAATTTTACTATATCTTTTTTATTCTGTTTGATTTGGTTTGGTTCAGATTTTTTATTTAAAAATTGAAATTTGAATGAACTGCAAGGGAAAAAACAAGCTAAAATTCAATTTTTTTAATTTATTTTTGATCTTTTTAGTTTGATTCATTAATTTTGTTTGATTTTGAATACCCCTGCCAATGACTCTTGTTTTGGATCCAGTTCTTCATTACTAATGCACTCTCATAAGTAAGTAATTTTAGATCAATTATTTTTTACTTTTTAAAGAGTGGAGGAAATAGAGTTTCTCATAAATCAATATAATTGACTCTTATCAACTAAATTTAGTAAGTAATTCTAGATTAATTATTTTTAACTGTGTAAAGAGTAGAGAAAATAGAGTTGCTCATAAATCAATCTAATTGATTCCTATCAGGGACGAAGTTATATACAAAGGAGGGGAGGCCGTACTCCTACCAAATATTTTCTTTATAAAAAAATAACAAAAAAAAGTGGCTCTACCAAGTTAAAAATGTATGGTCTCCCTACTCACTGATCTATGAATTTAGTTTGGGCCATGGACTTAATTGGGCCATAGACTAATAATAGTCTTAAGTTAAAAAAAAACCTAAAAATTATGTAATATTTGATGTATTTTTAAATTGAACAAAAAATAAGCAAACTCAATTTTCTCTCTACAGGAGAGCACCTTTCCTCTCTACAGGAGAGTTCCACTACAGGGTTACTCCAATTTGGGAGATGCTTCAGCAGGGAGCAAAACATAAATAGTTACATTAAATACCATACAAATTTTAACCTTCTGTCACCTCCACCTCACAACCTAATACCTTTGATCACACCTTCACTTTTTTCTTTCGACTAGTTTACCACGCTAGCCAATAAACCAACAACAACATACATCTACCGGTGGCACTGTATCAAAAGAAGATATACAAGATGTCACAAAACATGCCAAACTTTAGACTAGGGCCGATAGAAGGAAAAACAATCACTATCAAACCAAACAGCCAAAAGGAACATAAAGTAGACAGCATCAATTTAGTAGGACAAATCATATCAAGCAAGGAAGTCCCATTTAGAAGCAGCAAAAATGCCATTATGGGAATCTGGAGAAACCCAGAAGGAGTTTCCATCTCTGAAGTGGGACGCAACAAAGTTCTGATAAGCTTCAAGGATATGTGGAGAGGTCTGCAGACTTTGAAAGGGGGACCATGGAGTATAAAAGGTCATCTCCTAAATCTCCAACTATGGTCAATCAATATCGGAGGTCAGTCACTAATATATGGAGTTTTGGGTTCAGATACATGTTCTACCCTCGGAGAACATGAACAGTGAAACAGGCAGAATCATTGGAGACATGATGGGGATTGTTATTGATGTGGAAGATCCGATGAGGAACCATGTACTCATGAGAACTTTTCTAAGGGTAAGGGTAGTCGTGGATATTCTCAAGCCTTTACCCACAGGTTTCTATATGACAAGGGAAAACCTCCCCAATATCTGGGTTTATTTTAAATATGAGCACTTTCAAGATTGTTACTGCATGAACTGTGGGGTTATAGGGCACAGCAAAAAAGAATGCAACAAATAGATCTCTGAATAGGAGAGAGAGAAGAAGATGGAAGCAGAGCAAATCATAAGAAGGGGATGAAGAGACGGAGGCGCGTGACATTCAGGACAACTATGAGAGAGTGGAGGAACTACAGGAATCTGCAGCCAGTGGAGTAGGTAGAAATCTAGAAGAGGGAAGGAAGGAAAAAGGAAAGAAAGTAGTATCAGAAAATCAGAAGTAGTTAGGGCAAATGGATCTCAGAGCTGCAGAGTAGATAGAAGAAATCCCTCTTAATCAGCTGAGGATGGTAGAAAATCAAGAAAATTACAATAGAAGAGCCAAGAAGATACTAGAGAAAATTATGACAGACTTAAATGAGATCAGGGCCAGAAGAAGAAGGAATACTAATAGGCCAGGCCCAATAAAAGAGGGAATAGAAGCTGGGTACTAAAACAACAGGGAGAAGAGAAAAGCATTAATCAAGAAGTAGGAAGCCCAAACAATTTGGACCATACGAGCCTAATGAAAATGGACCAACAAGACACAAAAAAGGGCAGGAAAGAAGAAGGATGTAGAAGGCAGTATAACAATACGGAGGATGAATGTGGCCCAAAAACAATAAGAGAGATTCTGTAGGCCAGTTTTGGTGCAAAAAACACAACAAATGCAGCATGAGGAACAGAACAACAAAACAAAGGCAAGGCTTTAAAATCTAATGAGGATAGCAGGGAAATTTGGGTGCTCAGAAGAATGGAGGAAGAGAGAGATGGCATGGCAAAAGAAAGAATTTAATTATACAGAGAGCAACTAGAGGAGGCATATATTTTGTGGGGCTAGCTGAGGAAGAGGATGAAGATAAAAGTGGGAGAAAGGAGACACAAGCTCTACATGCTGAGTGGGAAAAGACGCTCACAATGGAGATCATAAGCAAATTGAATATCAAGAGGAAGAGGGCTGAATAGGACACTCTGATGATTAAAGCTGCAGGGGAAGAAGAAGAAGAAGAATTGTTTCAAGACAGCACCAAGACCAAAAGGACCAGGAAGAAAGAGGTAACAGAGAAAGACATAGTTGTAAGAAAAATACAAACTGTTCTCAGTAGTACAGAGGCTGAGGAGGCGGGCCTATACATGTCCCAACCCCAGCCATGAGTATAGTAAGTTGGAACTGTCGGGGTGTGGCAGCAACCGCGACAGTTTTCGAATTAAAAGATATTTGCAAAAAGATCAAGCTAGCCATAACTTTTCTCATGGAAACAAGAGCTAAGGAATGCAAAATCAGAAAGTTAAAGAGAGAACTCCGTTTTGATAAATTCTTTTGTGTAGAATTCCAGGACTTGTCCGGAGGTCTAAGTCTTTTATAGAATAAAAATATGAATCTTGATATTTACTCTTGGTGTCATAATGTTATTAAAACTTATATTACAGATAGGAAAGGAAATAAATGGGATTTTTATTTTGTGTATGGAGACCCCAATTTTAGGCAGAGAAGGAAGCAATGGAGGGATTAAGTAGCTCAAAATCAGAATCAAAATGAACCACAGTTGTTCATTGGGGATTTTAATGATATTTTGAATCAGGAAGAAAAAGTGGGCTTACACCCAATGCCAAGAGAGCAGGTGGAAGAATTTAGGAATTTTGTGAACAGCAATAGATTGATGGACATTGATCTTAAGGGAGGAAAATTCACATGGTTTAGCAATCCTAGGAATGGCTTCGTTACAAGAGAAAGGCTAGACAGGGTCCTTGTCAACTGGGAGTGGAAGAAATTATATCAAAATGCAACCCTCACAGCCCTCCCGGCGATAGGATCTGATCATTGCCCTCTGGTTTTAAGGCTAGAAACGAGAGAGAAATTCGAACGACACTTCAATTATGAAGCATATTGGGAAGATCACGAAGATTGTGAGAAGATCATCAAGCAAGGATGGGGAAAGAATGAAAATAAAAGGAATAAATGGGAAAAACTACAAGGAAAATTCAAGAGTTACAAGAAGGAATTGGAGCAATGGAGCAAAAAAACTTTCACTAGAGCAGATAAGAAAATTAACCAACTTAAGGAAGAAATCACAAAACTGCAGAATCAGGAGTTTTCAGAACAATAGCACGAAAGGATCAAGGATCTGAAGGTTGAAATATCACAGCTATGGTAGAAAGAAGAAAAGTACTGGGGCTAAAGAGTAAGATTAAAATGGCTAAAGTTTAGGGACAAAAATACCTCCTTCTTCCATGCAATGACAATTCAAAGAAGAGACTTGAATAAGATCAAAAGATTGAAGGATGCAGAGAAAAATTGGATTACAGGGAGCAAGGACATCATGGAGTTAGTGGAGAGACACTTCACTGATCTGTTTGCCACAACCACAAGGAGCAAAGTAGAGGAATGCACCCGAATTATCCCGAAAAAGGTCACAATTGAAATGAACAGGGAGCTTCTAAAGGAAGTGTCAGATAAGGAGATAAGAGATGCAGCCTTCAGTATGGGAAGCCTGAAAGCGCCTGGCCTAGATGGTCTTAACGATTTATTCTTTCAAAAGCACTGGGATTTCATCAGTAGAGAGGTCTGTCATGTTATTAAGGAAATTTTTGCTAGCAGGAGAATGCCAGAGGACATGGGAGAGACTACAGTGGTCCTGATTCCCAAAGTTAAACAACTAGAATGCCTTAGCCAATTAAGACCTATCAGCTGCTGTAATTACATTTATAAGATCATGACGAAAATCATTGTCCTCAGGTTAAAAAAGCTTCTTGATAAATTAATCTCCCCTACCCAAAGCGCTTTCGTGGGAGGAAGACTCATACAAGACAACATTGTTATTATTCAGGAGGCCTTCCACAATTTAAACAAAAAAGGCAGGTTTGGCTCCCAAAACTTAGCTGTAAAATTGGACATGAACAAGGCTTATGATAGGTTAGAGTGGGACTTTTTGGAAAATGTTTTACATTCTTTTGGTTTTGAGCAGAGCTGAATACGGTTAGTTATGGAGTGTGTTAAAAGCGTAAGTTATAAATTTAAAATAAATGGTAAGCTGTCTAAGAGGATAAAACCTCAAAGAGGTTTGAGACAAGGTTATCCTTTATCTCCATACCTTTTCATTATGGCAGTAGAGATTTTCACAGCACTTATGGAGGAAGCACAAAGGGAAGGATGTATTTCAGGCGTTAAACTTGCTCCAACAGTACCAGTTATCACCCACCTTCTGTTTGCTGACGATTGCATTCTTTTGGCGAAAGCCAAAGAAGAGGAACTTTATCAAAGCATCTTAATTCTGAATAGATACACGGATGCATCGGGACAAAAGATAAATTTAGAGAAATCGGGCATAGTGTTTGGACAGCAGGTACCTATTCAGACAAGGGTCAATATAGAAGAGATTATGGGCATGCAAACCTGGGAAATACCTTGGGTTACCGGCACATTGGGGAAGATCGAAGAACAAAGCGTTAGCATGGATAGAAGAAATGATAGACAACAAAATTGAAGGATGGAAAGAGCGACTACTCAACCAGGCAGGGAAGGAGACTTTGATTAAAGCAGTTATTCAAGCCATACCCAGCTATGCTATGAACATTGTCTTGCTGCCCAAAAATTTTTTCCAAAGAATAGGATCAAAAGTTGCAAGATTTTGGTAGGCAAACTCTGAGAGAGAGAAGGGGATAACTGGAAAAGCTGAAGCAAGGTTTGCAAAAGCAAGAGGGATGGCGGGTTAGGTTTTAAGGACCTACAGTGTCAGAATTTAGCCTATCTGGCCAAGCAAGCATGGAGAGTGATCGAAAATCCAAATGCAATATGGGTAAAAATTCTAAAAGCAATATATTTTAAGGATTGTGATTTTTGGGAAGCAAGCATCGGGAGTGGGGGATCATGGGCATGGAAAAGTCTTATCCAAGGCAGGAACTTCTTGAGAAGGAATAGGAGATGGAGTATTGGAAAGGACTCAAAAGTAAAGATATGGGAAGACAACTGGATTATGGGCATGGGTAAAATCCTTTTGAGCAAAAATTACTCAGTGGACAGAGTAAACGAGCTCATCATCAAGGGAAAAGGATGGAAACAAGGAAGAATAACAGAATTATTCCCGGAGAACATAAGCAACAAAATTCTGCAAACACCCATAAGTCTACTGAGGAGCGAGGACAGACTAATATGGCCTTTCAGATGGGATGGGGGTTGCACTGTTAAGACATGATATCATGTGGTAAAGAAGGAAAAACAGGTCAGCGAGGGAGCGGGACCTTCAACAAGCACAGATATGACGGATCTTTGGAAAGAGATATGGAAAATGAATGTTCCGTCGAAGATAAGAATGTTTTTATGGAAAGCGGCACATGATATAATGCCAGTATATAACAACTTATTTAAAAAGAAAATAACTAATACTCCTATCTGTTAAATTTGCAGGGAAGAAATAGAGACAACGGAACATGCAATTCTTCTATGCCCGTGGACTAGAGCAACGTGGTTTGGAGCACAGAGTCAATGTCTACCAACACCAGAGACAGTCAAGTCTTTTGCAGAATGGCTGCTTGAAATGTGCAGGAAAATTAGAGGACAAGGAAAGAAAGAGGCAGAGGATTTGATTGGAAGAATTGGAATGTTAAGTTGGGAGATTTGGAAAACAAGAAACCAGATTATATTCCAAAACACTACCCCTAACCCCAATGCTACCATCATCAGAGCTAAAATCCTAGAATCAAAAATCAGGGAAGCAATGAAAAAAAAGGAGCAGCTCAGGCAAAACCAGAACAGGAGTATGAGCAGAAGGAGCGTTACCTGGAGACCTCCACTGGGGGACTAACTGAAGGCTAACGTAGATGCTGCGTATAGTAGATCGACGGCAGAGGGAGCAACTGCAATTGTGATTCGAGACAATTTCGGGAGACTGTTAACAGAAGAATCAATGAGAATCAGAGCTCATTCCAGCCTGGCTGCAGAAGCAGAAGCAATGAGAAGGGCACTAATTTTAGCTACAAATCTTAATATGGAGCAAATTTTAATAGAATCGGATAATTTACCTCTTGTGCAAGCAGTGAAATCAAAAACTTATATAGGAGAGGTGGAATCAATTATTCGAGACATTTTTCTTCTGGCTGAGAGTCTGTCCAATTGTGGCTTCACATGGGTCCCTAGAGAGGGAAATAAAGTCGCAGATGGAGTGGCGAAATGTTCCCTAGCAGGCCAATTGGAGGAAAACTAGAGATGGAAGCCCCATGAGAAATAGCAGAACAACTGAGGAGGGAAACTTCAAACCAGAACGGATGCTCCAATCGAAGCCTTTCAATGGGCAAGACTCAAAACACATTGCATTCCACAATTCAGAGGCAAGAAAATCTGAATTTCGGGGAATCAATGTGGCGGAGAGACCTAATGCCAAATTCCGGAACTCTAAACTCTCTCTCAATTGTCAACGGTGCTGATGCGACTTCGCCGGAAAGGAGAAACGTCTTCGTGAATAACGCTAACACACCTGGACAAGACAGTCAACTAGGGAAGGAGAAATTCGGCGTGGCAGAAGAGACAACCGGAGGTTCGCTGGCGACGAAGATTCATGGCAGAGATGCGACGGTAAACGGCTTCACCTGCGGACAAACACATCAGACGGCGACGGTGGAAATTGGCCGTTGCAGCAAGCGAGAAGGACTAGGCCACAGCAGAACTGATGGTCTGAGGCAACAGGGCGGCGAGAAACGGTGCCAGCGCAGCCTCTGGGATCGACTGCGGACAGACAGAAGCAATGGCTGCGCAGCTGACAGAAACCAAGTCTCGGAGAGCGAGAGAGATGAAGAGGGGGCGCGGGTGCTACACCAGTAGCGTAGGGTTTTGTTGGCTTCTGACCCGACCCAGTCTCCTGTTTTGGATCAAAAAGTAAAAACCTCTTTTTTTCTTCTCTCTTACTTAGTGTCACTTTCTCAATCTCTAACCAAAAAAGAAGTAGAATAGTCATTAACTCATAATTCTCTTCTCCTTGTCTCTGTAAATTATTTTTTATGAATCTTACTTTAATTAATTTCATATTAATATATTTATCTTCTTTTTTTATTTGACTTGTAAATTGTAATTGTTATTTGTTAAGAAGTCAAGTTCCATTCTTTTTACCACACTTGCAACAAAACAATGTTCATACATCTAGTCTTTATCATTGAAAAATAAAGAGCAATGAAAGTTATATACTTGTAAAGATATTGAATAATTTTGCATGAAACGTCGAAAAAGAAATTGAATAATATTTGTATATTTTAAATGCAACAATCTATTTTTACAATATTTGAGGTTAATTTTAAAATATTTATATTTAATTATTTTAATATAAGATATGTTCAATTATCTTGTAAGGAGTAAGTTAAAGCCTTAATTATTATTTTAACTTAAATTTTTTATATATTTTTAATTTTTTTATTAAAATAAAAAACTAAAAAAGAAAATAAACCCTAAAGATAGATTGGAAGTTTGGAACCCAAATATACATGACGAAAGATTCGCCATAATATTCAGCCATGACTTGCTTGTTGTTTTGGGTCATGATATCAAAATTTGTCATGTTAAATTATGACTTTCCTTTTTGGTCAGAAATTTTCCTCTTAAAACTTTAATGACCAAAATATCATGGTTCTAATTGTTGGAACACAATGGCTTGGGTGGCCCAACTCTTAGTGGGCACCAATTTAAAGAAAAGAGTGATTGGGATCCATTGACCGGAAAAGTTACTGGGTCCTTCTCCGTCTAACACTCTAACTCAATGGTTTTTATTCAGGCCCCCAAATCATAAACTCAATTATTTATTATCTTGGCTATAGTACTTGACAAATGTGATCTGAACTTATACTATTGAGCTAGGAATCTAGGATCAAATGATTGAGTCAATAATAGCATGTCTATTGATGTTTAAAAAATAAACAATGTTATATACATTAATTTTGTGTATATTTTTTATTTCAATAGTATTTGGAAAAAAAAATAGTCAAAATAGCTTAAATTTATTTTATTTAATATTTATTAATTATCTAATTTTGTGTATATTTTTTATTTCAATAGTATTTGAAAAAAAAAAGTCAAAATAGCTTAAATTTATTTTATTTAATATTTATTAATTATCGTTATAATTAATAAATATTAAATAAAGTAAATTTAGGCTTTTTTTTGTTTCTCTACTATTATTTTTTATTTTTATTGCAAAAAATAATTAATAAAAAGTGAAAAAAATGATTCTTTTATAAATAAAAAAAAAGAAAGATGTACAAGTAAAGTGTAAAAAAAACAAAAGCAAACTTCGCTTCTCTTTAAAAGTTACACTTACATGATAATGAACTAATAATACAAGGCCAATATTGATATGCATGCTTAATAAATGAAAGAACTAGAGGGAAAATTGCACAATAATTGGAGAAAAATATTCAAATAGAGAAAAAGATTCACAGAGAAGGAAGAATCAAAATAAGAAAAAAAATCCAACTTTATTTTCTTAAAAATTATTTTTAATATGAAAATAAAGATGATATTTTAGTTTAATACTGATATTTGAAGTGTATTATAATATTGTGGATGTGTAAAAAATAGGATTTTTTTATAATAAAATAAAAAAATTATTATTTTCTCAAATATGATTTTTGGATTTTAATTTTTCAAATATGTTTTTTTTTTAGCATTTAAGTAAGTTCGCCAGACCCCGGCGAACTCTATAAAAATTGGCAAGTTTGCCTTACCTCCGCGACCCGGCGAACTCTATAAAATTTATAGAGTTCGCCTAACCCCGGCGAACTCCACTAGTTTTTTGAAACAACGCACTTTTAATCCATATCATTATCTAGAAAATAGTACAAACAGTGTATAGGAGTACACAACAATACACAGACAACAAGCATGACTTCTTCAAGGATTTTTTTTAATTATAAATTAAAAAAATAAGCCATATATAACAATGCCAACCATTGTTATCGTCTCTAAAAATACATAAATACACCGGAATAAGCCATATTTAATAAGGATTTTTTTAATTATAAATTAAAAAAATAACTATTTCCCAAAAATAACAAGGATTGTTATTCCTGTGTACTTTTGTGTACTCTTATGTACTCTGAAAACGATGATAATGGTTACCATTGTTAACTTTCCAATATGATATATTTAAAGTGGATTATTTTTGGAAAATAGTTATTTTTTTAATTTATAATTAAAATTTTTTTTGTTAAATATGACTTATTCCGGTGTACCTATGTATTTTTAGAGACGATAACAATGGTTGTCATTCTTAAATATAGCTTATTTTTTTTTAGTTTATAATTTAAAAAATCCTTGAAAAAACCATGCTTGTTGTCTATGTTTTTTTTGTGTACTCCTGTATACACTGTTTGTAGATCAATATACTATTTTTTAGACAATGATATGGATTAAAAGTGCATGTTTCAGAAAATTTGAGTGGAGTTCGCTGTAGGTAAGGCGAACTTGCCCATTTTTATAGAGTTCGTCGGGGTCCGACAAACTTGCTTAAATGTAAAAAAAAATCGTATTTGAAAAATTAAACTCCAAAAATCATGTTTAGAGAAATAATAATTTTTTTATTTTATTATTGAAAAATTTCCGTAAAAAATATGTCAACACGCATTTTGCATTTTAACTATAATATTGACACGTGTCCAACATATATCTTGTGTGTTGCCAGAATAATAACTCGTATCCAACACATTTTCTATGTATTATTAAAATAAGAGTAATGTTAGGGGACTAGTAAATTTTGTGTTTTGTAACCATCAATTGATCATCAATATTATTTTTAATGGTATAAAATTACATCTAATAATAGAAGATCACTCACTTTTCTTTTGATAATCAAGTGTTGACCAAATTGTTAAAAAATTGCTGACCCTAAACTTTTTCTTAAAATAATGACATATATCCAATACATAGGATGTACAGTGCAATACGCACTTTATATATTAATTTTCCACCTACAAAATTCATTTACATGTAATTACACTAAATAATTTCGTTTTCAATAAAAGCATTAATATTTTTTTCCTATAAAGAAAAATAGCCTTATTTCCCAATCAAACAAATTTTTTAGATTTGTTGTCTCTGAATTTTTCTACTGTATTCGAAAGCAGCACTAGAGAATAAAGTATTGAAGCAGGGGTCCACTTAGTACCATATAGAGCCATGGAACGGCATTGGAAGTGGTTCCCCTCGGCAGAAGCACGTGATGATAATGGCTTTGCATTCCAATGGTGGCTTCGTGTCACCATTGAGAGGGATTTCAGGGTCAGGACGACTTCTAACTCGAGGAACAACATTTAGAATAGTTGACATTCATATACGTTCATTCTGTTTTTGTTATATGATATGATTTTATGATATATAAAGATATAAAAAGAGAGATATATTGCCGATTTGACTCAATTTTTTCTCATGCCTATAAGAGGGTCTTGGCATTATCCTAATTAGCATCAACTTTTTTAGATATCATTTTTCATTTATAATTATAGTTCATAAGATACGCATACATAATTATACCATATTTATACGAGTAAATAATTAAATTTGTCTTTAAAAAATATTCATTTTTTAAATTAATTTTTAATTTTTTTAAAAATTAAATTTGTCTATAAAAAATTTTAAGTTAATTATATTGGTCATTTCGTTAATTCTTTGTTAATGACATTAAAATTTATTAATATGATACATTAAGTACACCACAACACACACCTAAGAGTTTTAATTGACTATTAACATAATTAGTTTATAAAATTATATCAAATTAAAACCTAATTGAGAGAAGATCTTGAGGCATTAGAATTCCTCAATTTGAGTTTAATTTGATCTAATTTCATAAATTTATCATGAGTTTAATTACTCTATAGGTCCTTATAGTTTCATCAAATTTTCAATTAGGTCCTTATACTTTTTTTCTTTTCAACTAGGTCCCTAGGCGTTAAATTTTTTTTTTTCAATTTAGTTCCTGTCGTGAGAATAACTTTTAAGATAACTGAATATTTTGTTTAAAAAATGAATATTGTTATGATTGGGTTAGAATAGCTAATTGAGGACACCTCCATTTTTTCAAAGTATCAAAAGAACCCTTGGCATTTTGTCCCAAAGTTAGAGAACCCAAGCCAATTCTAACTTGTTCTCTGAAGTTCCTGTGCAACGGCATTTCTCCTCCGTCGCTTGGTGTCATCGTCCATTTGCATCGTCGTCCGTCGCTTGGTGGTCGTCTGTCCGTCACTTCCCTTGCCACCCTTCGCCGTGCTTCACCACACCTTGCCTTGCTGCCTGAATTGACTCTGCAAAAACAGGTGACGAGTTAAAATTTTTTTTCAATTTTTCAAAGTTGATGAAACAGGTTTAAGTAGATGTAAATTTTTTTTATATAATGATTTATGAGCTGATTAAAAAAAATATGGCACTGATTGAATACATAATTTCTAAATTTTTTTGATATAATGGTTTAGGGTTTACAATAAATATATATATATATATATATATATATATATATATATATATATATATATATATATATATATATAAAAGAATTTTGTTAATTGATGAATTGGTTTTGCTAATTATAAATTTTATTTATTGTTGATTGTTGTTATTGTAATGATGCTGATTTATTAGGGTTCTATTTTTCTTTTTCTTATGTAGTGATGGGGATTTGGATTTTATCATAGACCTACATCGTGGTGGCAAGTTTCATGATACAGAGCATGGTTTAGAATATTTGGGGGGGAAGGATATTGGAAGACTTGCATTTTGAGCTCGATGAATGGAGTTTGCAGAAATAGTTAGTGAGTTGAAGAAGTTAGGGTACAAAAATTTTGTCAAAATATTGTGTGTTTGATGTGTTTAGTGGAATAGGTTGTCATAGTGTCATATAACCTAGTGGATATGATATATTTTGGGGACATATATCTTGTTATTTTACTATTTTTTAATCTAGTGAATGTGATTCATTTTGTGAGAATAGATGTTGTAAACCCTGCGAAATTAATAAATAATTAGCCAATAAATTAATTATTATTCAAAAAAACGAGAAAATTAAATTTTATAGTTTAGAGGAGTAGAAATATTTAAAATACGGATTTTGACACTAATTTTAAAGATTTTAATCCAAAATCGGGCCAACAGGCTGAACCGATTGAACCGAATCCATATTGGGCTCAAAACCCAGCCCATATAAGCCTTTCCCCCCCACTTGCAACCACAAACATTTCTGATTTCATTGTGAAAGGGGGAGTCCACAACAAGAAAAATCACTTTTAACGGCCATTTATTTTGCTTTTAGCGGCAATAAAAATAGTCGCTAATATATTTACCAGCAATTAGACATTAGCCGTCTTATACTTTGTCGCTAAAAGGTTTTAGCGGCAATTATAACATTTGTCGGTAAAGACTTTTTTAATGGCCACAAAAAAGTATATAAATTTTAGCGGTCATTGTCTTAGCAATTTATATGGCCACAAAAAATAATTATAAAATTGCAATGTTATTTATTTTTAGCGGCCATTACTATTGCCGCCAAAACCCATTTTACCAGAAATTTATATGGCCACTAAAAATAATTCTAAAATTATAATGTTATTCACTTTTACCAGCCATTACTATTGCCACTAAAATCTTAAGACTTTTTTTAGTTATATTATACTCATTTTCTTAGAAGTAACGAACTATCTTTTTTTTAGAATCTCAATTATTACCAACAATTATTATTGTTATGCATAATATAAATATACTGAAATTAATTACTATAAAATGAGATATTTCATTAAACTCAAAATATTGATACACATATTTCTCTTGAAAAGTAATAAATCATGTTACAAATCTAAATAACAAAAAATACTACAAGCTTATAACTATGTAACATCAATGTAGCAATACAAGTGTTAGCAATGATCTAAAGTTGCACCTTTAAAGTAGCCTAGCTTTCGTTTTTAGCAATTGATCTAAGAATTTAAAAGTAAATGAGGAAGAAAAATCATGAATCATGAATATACTAAAGAATCCAAAACTATAAACCTCGGGCTACTTTTCAAGGAATTGATAGCTTGATAATGTTTTTCGCCTTGACACCAATGACACGCTTCTCGTAGCTTTGAAGTTGGTCTTTACTCTTGCTTTGAAAAATTCGAAACCTATAGCCATGAGGGTCTCTTAAACTTTCTTTTAACCATAAAAAACAATATAGCACTGCACATAAAGATAATCCTGCCAAACAAACCAAAATTACATATGAAAAAACTTTGTTAGGTGTATCTGACAGGTTTGAATGGTAAGTAATAATGAAATAAAATGATTTGTTTTAAAGTTTAGAAATGATTTGAAAACCTGCTTGTCGATAAACCTTGGAACAGTTTTATCCAGACTAAATGATTGTCATGAGTTTTCATTTTACAATAGAAAATTTTGTCACAGAATCCAACCAAGCCTATATAGATATATTTTTATTCACAATAATAAAGAACAAATGATATATATAGATCACAGATTTATGATGTTACAAGTGGTGGAACCAATGCTACATATTACTAATTTGGTGTGGGAATCTAGCAAGTACCTGTAAAACCAAGCCAAGAGATATGTTTTCAGGATATATGCAAACAAATGAAAACTGAGGGACTTACTACACTGTCATCAACCTTGAACCACTTGTTTTGACTATTCTTCACGTAGCTCACATAATGACCAGAAAAGGCAGCATTCATGATATCCAAGTGAACAACTACACCATACAGTCATGAAAGGAGCCAAGTCAAGTGTTTTAGAAAATTGGATAGGCTTGTTAAGCTTCCCAAACTTTTCTTACTGTAAGACAAATGTAACAAATTTAATGTACTCTGTGCATATAGATAGCACAAATGAAGGTAATAACATATTATACTTTGAATTTAAGACATAAAGTACTTGAAATCTCTTTAATGCAATTGTAAGAATATTAGATGTCTCAGAAATTGTCAGCTTCTTCTTGGCCTTCTCATAATATTTACATCTTCAAATGGAGATGTTACATTAATAATATAGAAAACTAACTTTGAGCATAAGCAATTTGAACAATAAAAGCAAAAATACCAAAAAAAAAACGTTAGTAAGCCAAATAACATACCAAAGCCTTAGTAATCCACAATCCACGTAAAATGCCAATGTTAAAAATACTTGTACACCAAACAAGATTCTACAAGCATGGAAGAAGGCTAGCTAGAGCTTCCATATATGCAGACACTCTAGGAGTGACTTTCTCTTTTTAAAGTTCAAACATTTTTTAGGACTTAATCCTTTTTTGCAGGATTACAAATGCCTACACTGATTTAAGGAACTAGTATTTATATCTTAAAACAAAATTCAAGTTCCTATTATATAACAACACTGAAACTTTTAAAAAGGCCCCTCTAGGACCAACCAACCTGACACAGTGGTACTTGTTTTCTCCATCCAAAGAATCAGTACTTGTAAATCGTCGAAGAGCTTTCTGCAGGATTGCTATGTCCCCTTTTAGTATGCGGTGTATGTTTACTCTCCACATTATTTGAATTAATGGATCTTAAAATGATAGAAATTTATCTATTGCAAAAGCATGACAACCCTATATTGGTGCATTATAACATAGGAAATGGGAAAACACAATAGTTTATTAGATTTCAATATATAAATATAAATTACCTTTGATCTAAGGTAACCCCCGAATATTAGACTAATTAAAGTAGTGTCCTCTTCCAATGAGCCAGATACATCAACTCCAGCATCCATAAGGAAAACAAATTGCATTGTGTCAATGGCATGCCTGTTGAGTATAACACTAGCTTTAGGATATAGTCCTTGAAGAAAATATGCAATCAGGAGTGGTGTAAATACTAAGCACTAGAATACAGCATTGGCATAACAACTGTAAAAATAAATGAACAGACAAGCTCTTTGAACCAATTAAGGACTAAAACTATATATATATATATATATATATATAGAGAGAGAGAGAGAGAGAGAGATTACCTTCATTATATCAGGATCACTCCATGGACCCTTGTTAGACCTAAGACATCCACCTTCGTTAGGACATGTACATGAGCCACCCAAAAAGTCTAGCAACTGACTGTACAAATTCATATATAAATTCCAAATCAATTAAAAAGTAATAGAACTTAAATGAAGTGAGTGTGAGAAATGCACAGTCATATACCTAGAGTCGATGACTTCAAGTAATTTACACAAAGACTTAGGTTCAAGAATCTGAAAATTTTAGAAATTAACATAAATTTAGTGGCAATGCAGGAGAAGAGCATATGATATATTATTAGTTGGATGTCTCTACTAGTATTTTCGTAATAGTTTTGGAGTTAAGAAATTTCTGTGCAGCAGACCAAAGCATCTTCTTAAACCCAGGACTGCTGTCTTTTATCTTCAAAGTACTTAACATTTGATCTTTGATAAACCACTATTTTATGGTTTATCTTGTACTCAATTGAGTAGTTTTTATCTACTCTTTACCCACTTATTCATACTATTTGCATGGTTTTATATTTCCTTCCTAATTATGTGTTTTGATTGAAAACATGCTTCTTTGATCTTATATTTGCTTATTATTAATTCTCTCTTATTACCATTAGATGCCTTGATATGTGTGTTAAGTGTTTTCAGATATTATAAGGCAGGAATGGCTTGGAGGATGGGAAGAAAGCATGCAAAAGTGGAAGGAATGCAAGAAGTTGGAAAAATTGCTAAGCTGTCCAGCCTGACCTCTCTGCACTCAAACGGCTATAACTTTTGCTACAGAGGTCCAAACGATGCAGTTCCAGTTGCGTTGAAAAGCTAACATCCGGGGCTTCGATTTGATATATAATATGCTATAGTTTCTCTGACGCTAGGCGACGCGACCGCGTGATCCATGCGGCCGCGTCGCAGTGACGGAAATCAGCGCATTAAAATTCGAGACCAGCGAATTCTGGGCTAATTCTGACCCAGTTTGCGGCCCAGAAAACACAGATTAGAGGCTATAAAGTGGGGGAATGCATCCATTCATAAAGAAGCTTTCATATTTACAATTTTAGGAGTAGATGTAGTTTTTAGAGAGAGAGAGAGAGGTTCTCTCCTCTCTCTTAGGATTAGGATTTAGGATTTCTCTTAGTTTTAGGAGTGACTCTCAATCCCAGGTTCTTTATTTTTATTTATTTTCTCAATTTAATTTATGAACATCTATGCCAGATTTAATTTCTTTTGTTAATGCAATTCGAGGTATTTTCAGATTTAAGATTGCTTTGCTTATATTGATGCTTTTAATTTAATTTAGATATTTTTCTCCCTTTTGGCTTTGGTCAAGTGATTGGTAGTACTTGAGTCATCAAACTCAGCAAGTGATTGAAATTGGCAGATTTTGCTTTAGCTAGGATTGCTCTAACACTAGTCTCTCTACAGGAGTTGACTAGGACTTGAGAATCAAGCTAATCAGTCCACTTAACCTTCCTTTGTTTAATAAAGGCTGACTAAGTGGGATTAAAACCCAATTCTCTTCACACTTGATAAGGATAACTAGGATAGGAATTCCAATTCTTATACCTTGCCAAGAGATTTTATTATTATTATTTTATTTTACTTGTCATATAACATATTCCCTCCTTACTTCCAAAACCCCAATTTACAAACTCATAACCAGTAATAAGAACATACCTCCCTGCAATTCCTTGAGAAGACGACCCGAGGTTTGAATACTCGGTTATCAATTTCAAAGGGGTTTGTTACTTGTGACAACCAAAACGTTTGTACGAAGGGATTTCTGTCGGTTTAGAGACTATATCTACAACGCGACTGTTTTTATGAAATTCTTTACTGGCAAAAATTCTAACGTTAAAAAATGGCGCCGTTGCCGGAGAATTGCAAACATCTGCCTTATTATTAGTTATTGTAAATATTTTATTTTTGCTTATTTATTTATTTTTATTTTTGTTTTTTGTTTTTTTTTTTGCTTTTCCATAAATTAAGAGGTTATTTGTTTTTATTTAGTTATTAAAAAAATTTTTTAAAAATTTGTTCTTAGTGTTCATCTTGATCTTCAAGCTGTTCTTCACGTTCATCTTGACCTTCAAGCTGTTCTTAGTTGTTTTCTTCGTTTTGATCTAAAATTTTGAAATTTGGTGTCATTTTATTATTTTTCTCTTTCCACATTAAATTCAAAAATATTTTTTATTATTTTTTCGGAAAAAAAATTTCAGATTTTTATTTTTAAAATTTTTATCTTATCTTATCTTATTTCAAAAATCAAATTTCAAAATTCAAATTTCAAAATTTTCAAATTCAAAATTTAAATAACCTTTTAATTTAAATTTATTTTTATTTTTGTTTTTAATTTTTTTATTTGCTACTATGAACTCTCACCCCTTTGGCTATGAGTCTGGTTACAATAATGTTGCAAGAAGAAGAAATTACAATGAGAACAGGCATCAAGGTTGGAACAATCAAAGATGGGAGGAGCCACAAGGATTTGATCAACCCTCATGGCAACAACCACCTCCAGTGAACTATCAACAACCACCACCATATGCCTATGAACCCTTTCCTCAACATGACTTTGGATCACCATACTCACAAGCCTCTTTCCACCATTCACCTCCATATGACCCTAACCCTCAACCACCATACTAACAACCTTATGAGCCATATGAACCATATATAGAACCACCCCAATTCCAACCCAATTACTCACAAAAACCACCACTTCAATATTCACCATCTCCATATCCATCAATCCAAGAGCACTATGATCCTATTTATGAAAGCCGAGTGCATCAAGAGGCAAAGGATCGTCTCAAGAAAACAGTGGATCGATGTCAGGCAACCATTCATCAATGGGCGCAAGTAATAATGAGTCAATTAGCTTCCCGACGTTCGGACACTCAAGGAACCCCCATGGCTTCATGTGGACAATCTAATGAAGAACGTAGCATGAAGGAGATACTAGAAACTCTAGTGAACAATACGGAGCATGACTTTGTACTGGAACAAGTAGAGGAAGCCAGAATTATTGAAGAAGAAGAAGTGGTTAAAGACTTAGGAGATGCAGAACTTCCATGGGAAAGTCAAGACATAGAGTCTCCTTCCGAGACGGTTGAAATTGATGCTGAGGAGGGTGTACAACCTCCAAAGCATATCATAGTTGAAGACTTGGAAGAGGTTGATCAAGAGATGGAGATTCAAGAAGAAGAAGCACAACCTCCCATGCCCTTGGAAAGCAATGAAGAGGAGATTAAATTGGAAGAGAGCTGCCAAGAGGAAGAGGTTGAAATTGAAGAAGCTTGCAAAGAGGTGGTAATTATCAGAAAAGAGCACAAGGGAGTGGAGCTTACAATTTCATTAAAAATGCCTCCCCCTAAGTTGCCATCATCCTTCACAACATTCAAGTGGGTAAAATTCATATCCCATAGCTTTCTAATCCCACTTGAATATGGGCTACTGGAGACGGATGGTCAACTTAGAGCTCTTTGTGGCATTAAGAGTAAGAGGAAGATGGCCAGTGGTAAGAATTGTCCTGCAAGGTTCATTATGGTTGGAAGTTTTAAGTTTAAACGCAAAGGTTGGTGTAGAGCTCAATTAAATGGGTCTAGGAAGCTGTTTGGTAGCTGCAGTGAGAATTCAAATTACTTATCACCCGGCTGAAAAAATACAGATCCCGACAAAAATGGGTGTAAAAGCAAGGTTTGGGATCCTGGAATCTGTTCTGACATCCAACACCTCGGGAGCCTAAGAATCTTTTTGAAGCTGCTCAAGGGTTTTATATGCCCAGTTTGGGACCCCGGGGGTTACTGGAATCACAAACACTGGTGGAGATTCTTGGATGAATTCAAACATAAGCCACCATAACAGGAAGCTCACCAAATGTCCAACTTAAGTACTTTAACTAAAAGTGCTAGGTGGGAGACAACCCACCATGGTATGATTGTTCCTTTTTCATTTTTATTTAGTTTTATTTGTTTTTGAATTTTATTTTATTTTGTTATATTGAACCTGGAGTTTTGCATCACATTCATATTAACACTGCATTCTGCATTATTTCAGACTTAAAAAAAAAAGCGAGCACGCGACGCGACCGCATCAGCGACGTGTCCGCGTCGCAAGGAGATAGGAGACAATATTAATATGAACAGAGAGTTACGCAGGAACAGCGCTGAAGGCATGCCAATGGCACAAATCACCCCACGCGACCACGTCGCCGACGCGTCCGCGTCACAAGGAAACTTTGGCCTCCCACGCGACCGCGTCACCCACGCGGCCGCGTGACCTGAAAATCGACGTCACCCGGGTGCATGGCCGAAGGTTGAGCTGGAGTTGGGCTGGAATCGTGCTGGAAGCCCAAGCCTCACCACGCGAACGCGTGCCTCACACGTCCGCGTCATATCCCCATGATGGCCACTCACGCGATCGCATGCCCCACGCGATCGCGTCACCCAGAATTTTGGCAATACTAAGTTTTGAACAGAGAGTTGTGCGACCGCGAGGCTGCACTCGCGCCACTAGCACAAATCAAGTCACGCGATCGCATGCCTCACGCGTCCGCGTCACCTAACCTTATTGCGCACCACGCGACCGCGTCACCCACGCGACCGCGTCGCCAGCGTCGCACAACCTATCCAGATTAGTGCCAATTTTCTTATCTTTTCTTCTCCGAATCCTTATTCTTCTTATCTTTTCTTATTTCTTTCTTCTTCCTTTCTTATTTTCTTTCACCTCCATTCTATTTTATTTAATTTATTTACATATTTTCATTCATTGCATTTTTGCATATTTTTATTTTCTTTTCTGAATTTTTTATTTTTCTATTGGTGTTAAAAAAAATTTTTATTCAACTGTTGCATCTTTTCTTGAATTTATTTTGGTAACTTGTTTTACACTGTGGGATGATATTAATTATCTGCCAATACCAATTTTTTATGATACTTGCACTCCATTTGCATTGACATGAGCTTGTATTGATACTTCCATTACCCACACTCATCCCCTATACAAATTTTATACCACTGGCATGCCATGGCTTCTATTGTTTTCTCACTTACGTGTTGTAGCTACCATGTAAATGAGACCCTTATTATCTGGCATTAACACCCATATTTTATTTATTTTCTATCCTTATTTTTTGGTTACTTTTTCTTTTCCCTCTTCTTTCAGGATGGCCACCATGAAGGGAGCGGAAAAACTTCTTAAGAGGAGACAAACAAATCCATCTGCACAGTCCTTGAAGAAAAGCATCAGTTGGAACAACCCGTCCACCTGCACATCTTAGCATGCACCGAGGACGGTGCAATCTTTAAGTGTGGGGAGGTCGATACCGATCTCCGTGGGTTAGTACCTTCCTATCTCAAACACCAATGTTTTATTTTTTTTCTTGTTAGTTGTTGCATTTGCATATTTAATTGCATGTTTATTTGATTTTATGCATTTAGTTACTACTTGGTTAAAGTAATATTTTCTTTTTCAAGAAATTTTATAGCATTTCACTAATTTGAAAAAAAATTTTATGTTAAAACTTGTTTGAAGTTGTATTTGGAACATGGTTTTTAAGCCAAAGAACACACAACCTGTGAGATTTGAGCTTATTTATATGGTTACATTATTTAACCATAAATATTTTATTCCTGTGTGTTTCCTTCTCTATGATTGTAATCTATTTTTTTGTTCCATTCTATATGTCCAATATTTAGTGTATTTACATGCTTGGATATTATTGAGGCCATTGTTTGATTTTAGCTCACTTATCCCAAAATTAGCCTACCTTTTACATCACCCTTGTTAGCCCCCTTGAGCTTTTAAATCCCTTCTGTTTTATAACCACATTACTAGCCTTAAGCAGAAAAACAAAATAAGAATCCCAAGTTGAATCCTTGGTTAGCTTAAGATAGATATTGTGTAAAATTTAAGTGTGGAAAATTTTATGGGAACATGGGATGATATGAAAAAGTAGGGAATTAAATTGAATAAGTTATTTGAAAATTTGGGAAGTATGCTCATGTGAAATCAAAATAATTAAATTACCATGTGCATTGAAGAAAATTATATTAAGTAATTAAATAAGGGGATAAAAAAAAGAAAAAAAAAAGAAAAGAAAAATGAAAAAAAAATACCCCAAATGCAAAAGAAAAAAAATCAATGCACATGGGACAAAATTCAAAAATAAGTTTGATACATGAGCATGTAATACAAAAGTGGGAAAATTTTGGGTAGCTAGGTAAAGTATTTTTAAATTATATAAAGTATGTATATGTTAGGTGAGATCTTAGACTAATCAAGGATTCACTTTGTTAGCTCACTTAGCCTTATATATATATACCCTCACCCTTACCTTAGCCCCATTACAACCTTGAAAAGACCTCATGATGTTTGCATTGGTACATTAAATTTTTGTTGATTGGTTAGATGAAGAACAAGGTTTAGAAAGCATGACTAGAGAAGAGTAGAGTGAATAACCCTATACACTTGAGAGATTAGAGTGATATACACTTCCAGTGAGGGTTCAACGCTTAAATTCTATGTTCCCTGCTTTCATGAGCTGTCTTCTTACAAGTTCACTTGCTTTTTATTGTATGATTTGAATTAGTAGAAATTGGTTTGTATTTGTCTTGGAGAACTTATTTACTCTTAACCAAGTAAGTCAAAGCATTTAGCATGTAGTTGCATTCATAGGTTGCATTTCATACCATTCCTCTTCATTTTTATAGCTTCTCTTGAGCTTAGTATGAGGACATGCTAGTGTTTAAGTGTGGGGAGGTTGATAAACCACTATTTTATGGTTTATCTTGTACTCAATTGAGTGGTTTTTATCTACTCTTTACCCACTTATTCATACTATTTGCATGGTTTTATATTTCCTTCCTAATATTTGTGTTTTGATTGAAAATATGCTTCTTTGATCTTATTTTTGCTTATTATTAATCCTCTCTTATTACCATTAGATGCCTTGATATGTGTGTTAAGTGTTTTCAGATATTATAAGGCAAGAATGGCTTGGAGGATGGGAAGAAAGCATGCAAAAGTGGAAGGAATGCAAGAAGTTGGAAAAATTGCTAAGCTGTCCAGCCTGACCTCTCTGTACTCAAACGGCTATAACTTTTGCTACAAAGGTCCAAACGATGCGGTTCCAGTAGCGTTGAAAAGCTAACGTCTGGGGCTTCGATTTGATATATAATATGCTATAGTTCCCCTGATTCTAGGCGACGCGACTGCGTGATCCATGCGGCCGCGTCGCAGTGACGGAAATCAGCGCATTAAAATTCGAGACCAGCGAATTCTGGACTAATTCTGACCCAGTTTGCGGCCCAGAAAATACAGATTAGAGGCTATAAAGTGGGAGAATGCATCCATTTATAAAGAAGCTTTCATATTTACAATTTTAGGAGTAGATGTAGTTTTTAGAGAGAGAGAGGTTCTCTCCTCTCTCTTAGGATTAGGATTTAGGATTTTTCTTAGTTTTAGGAGTGACTCTCAATCCCAGGTTCTTTATTTTTATTTATTTTCTCAATTTAATTTATGAACATCTATGCCAGATTTAATTTCTTTTGTTAATACAATTCGAGGTATTTTCAGATTTAAGATTGCTTTGCTTATATTGATGCTTTTAATTTAATTTAGATATTTTTCTCCCTTTTGGCTTTGGTCAAGTGATTGGTAGTACTTGAGTCATCAAACTCAGCAAGTGATTGAAATTGGCAGATTTTGCTTTAGCTAGAATTGCTCTAACACTAGTCTCTCCACAGGAGTTGACTAGGACTTGAGAATCAAGCTAATCAGTCCACTTAACCTTCCTTTGTTTAATAAAGGCTGACCAAGTGGGATTAAAACCCAATTCTCTTCACACTTGATAAGGATAACTAGGATAGGAATTCTAATTCTTATACCTTGCCAAGAGATTTTATTATTATTATTTTATTTTACTTGTCATATAACATATTCTCTCCTTACTTCCAAAACCCCAATTTACAAACTCATAACCAATAATAAGAACATACCTCTCTGCAATTCCTTGAGAAGACGACCCGAGGTTTGAATACTCAGTTATCAATTTCAAAGGGGTTTGTTACTTGTGACAACCAAAACGTTTGTACGAAGGGATTTCTGTCGGTTTAGAGACTATATCTACAACGCGACTGTTTTTATGAAATTCTTTACTAGCAAAAATCCTAACGTCAATCTTCTCTTTCTGATTTCATCATGACCACATTGCCCTTCAGAGTCTTTCACAGAAGAATTTAGAAGCAAGAGTGATTAACTAGAAATTAGATATCATGACTTAACACTTTACAACTATAAAAAAACAGACAACAATAGAAACAGGATAGCATACCTCACACTTTAAAAACATATATAACAAGTAGCAAAATTTGGACATCCTTTATATCAACTAACATATCTGCCCCTCCATAGCCAAAGAAAAGTGGAAATTCTTTTGGAATGCTAGCCATATCATAAGGAGGAGGACTAGGTTGTCCATAGTATTGTATCTTTTCTTCTCGATTTCTATATTTATACTTTGTAATTTTTTCTGTTCTTATATCTATTCAAATTGACAAGTAGGAACATACAAGAATAAGGGTTTATCAAAAGCCACATATGAAGAAACATTATTCATTAACTTAGAATTTTATAAAAATATAAATAAAATGCTTCAAATCAAACAATAACTTGTTATTGAAAATTTATAAAATAAAATTATTAATTGAAAGATGTACTTTGTGATAAATATATCAATAAGATAAGACTTTCAATATAGAATACCTAATGAAAAATACCCATCAATAACAAAGTTCTCAGATATTATGTTCTAATTGAAATACTTACTTTGTGATATATGTATCAAATTCTTTGTTGATGATGCTTGTGGTTCATAAGTAGCAAATAATTCCAGCCTTAAACCATTTATGCAACAATTGGGACCTAAAATTTTGATTAATAAATATCAAAATAATGCTTTATTTTAGTAGAATCAATGTGTGTGCGCGCGCGCGCGTGCGTGCGTGTGTGTGAATAAAGTGCCTGAAATTCATCATTCCAATGACAAAAAGTGCCTGAAATTCATCATTCCAATGACAGAAGTACCTGTAAAAAGATCTAACATATTTGAACAGTCCTCGATTTTAGTGCTTTGCAATTTGTTTTAAAAAATTTGGATGCAACTGTCCCAATCATTAGAAGAGCGTATTAGTAGTGAAAAGTTTTGTATTAGTTTTTTTTATCCAAAGGAAACCAATTAATGTGAGTGTTCTCTAATATGCAAAAGTTTAAAACAGATAAGAAGTGAAGTTTTAACATAAGTTTTTTTTTATTACTCGTTGAGAACGAATTTACGAACGCCTATCCAGTAAGTTTTTTGTCAAAATATCAAGAAAAGAGAATAATTTCGTTAAATCAATTTGTATTTGTTGACATGTTCATTGCTCAAGTAGAGTATATTTAATTTATGGTTTATGTGTATCTTGCATCTGCTATGAAAAAGTCACCACCAAGCTTTGATGGTGGTAAAGTAATATGATTCAAATGAGCAATTAGGCTAAGTAATGCCGCTGATCTCAACATATTTAATAGTTGATTTTTGGAGAATGCAGCTAAACCTATTAAAAAATACCAAAAGTAATGAACACCCCTATACTTTCCTATGTACACCAAAATACAATAGAATGATGAAAAAATTACCCATCAATAATGACAAACAGACAATGTCTCTATGAACTCTCTTCTCTCAAATTAGACAAAAGAAGATAAAACTAAAAATGAAAACTCAGGCTTCTCAATATTCAAACCAAATTATTAATTGAGCAAAAGGAAAATTTAACAATTGAAAAATATGTCGAGAGGGAGAAGTAGCAATTGTTACCAGAGAGAAACAGAAGAGCAGAGCAGCAACGAACAATGCAACAAATTTGGCCACCAAAGAGAAATAGAGGAGCAGCAACAATCGTTGGTGACGGTGACAGAGTAACAACAACAAAATCCTGCTGAATTTTAGAATTAGCAAAAATATAAAATAAAAAACAAAAAATAAAAAAATAAATGGAGAAGATCTACCGGCAGCGACGATCTTGTGCGCCTACGCACAAGATCGGCGACAGTGCAAGCGGCAGAGGTGTGATGTTGTGAAGAGGAGGCAATGGCAGAGTCGAATACAGCGACAACGTCGTTCGCGAAGAAGTGCTTTCTCTCGATCGATCTCAGAAGTTTGGTTTGGGAATTGCTGCCAGATATGGAGATGCGTTGGTGGAGGAGGCACCTTTGCTCGACGGCAGTGGCGATGGCTACAGCGACAACTACGACGAGCTAAGGGTTTCAACATTGAGACCATTCTTCACCTTCAACATAAGCTAGGTCTTTCTCTCTCTGAATATCTGAGTCAACACTTTTTACGCCAAATTCCAAGAAGGGTAAGCAATAACTCAATCTATATGACAATTGTTATAAAAAAAATTATTTTAATAATAACAATACTAGCTATAACTTTATTGCCACTAAAAATTTTGTACTAAAAAGAACTTTTCTTGTATTTATTAGCGGCAATAAAGACAATTGCCATTATAATATATAGTAATATATTAATAATGACAAATATATAATTGCCACAAAATATAACTTAAATTAAAGAATTAGTGGCAATTATGTTATTGCCGCTAAAATTTTGTCGCTAAAACATCTTTTCTAGTAGTGTTATTCCACTTACAACTTCAAATACTTGTCACTTGCAATCCGGAGCTCCGATTGACGAGCTGTTTGCAGTTACGAGTTCGTCTCGGAGTCTTCTTCAATTCTATCTAAATAAAATGGTAAAACACTTTGTAATTTGTGCCCATATTTGTTTCTCTTTCTGGATTTGTGTTATAGTATGAGTTTTGAGTGATTTTGATGATTTTGGTGGTTTAGGCACAATCTAACATTTGATAATTATTGGATTTTACCCCAATCATCAATGATTAAGGTAAGAAAATTCTAAATCCTTGTGGTTTGTCCAATTTTGTGTGCCCTAGTACTAATTTGAGTGAATTGTATGAACTAACTTGAGTTTATGTTGAATTGGAGTTGAATTGGCAAATTGGAGCTCTTGGGACAAAGTTTTGGTGGCTAGAATTTTGCTTGAGTTAATTTGGAGTCTTTGAAGCTTGTATTGTAGCATTTTGAGCTTAGGGAGGAATCAGCTAAGGTATGATTTTGGTTTCTCATAGATAATGTGTAATGTTACGTGAAAACTTAGGCTAGTTGACCATAGTATAGGTTGAATTATGTGAACTTGTTAAGGTTTAGTAATTTTGGTGAAAATATTGAGTTTATTATTGAGTTTAGTAATTTGAAACAATGGTTTTGAAGTGAGGTTTTGTTAAAAATAGAAGTTTGGAAATTTTTGGTAAAATTGAATTTTTAACCAATTTCGACGGGCCATAACTTGGCTTCTGAACCCTTAAATTTTGTAAAATTTGTCTTGAATAAAAATTAGGTCCGTGAAGTTTATAATGTTTGAAAAACGGATTAAAAACGGTATTTAACGAAAAAGTTATGCGCATCCAAAGTTGGGCATGAAAAATTGATTTTTTTTTACTTAACAACTTTTTGAAGGTTTTGATACATGTGTGCACGCGAACATGCACACGACGCGGACCCTGGACTCTGCCCAGATGTCCCGCGTATGCAGACATGGCGTGCATACGCAAAATGGGCCAAATGACAAGCTCACTTACGAGACCAACGCTACGCGATGCAGGGATGTTTCCCTGCCCAAGGGCTCGCGTACACGGGTAAGGGGCGTGCATGCGAGATTGTCCAATTTCACACTTCCGCATACGCGGACATGACCTGCGTACGCGGAACTTCTGTTTTCCAAAAAGTGTGTTTTTAAGTTTCAAACCATTTCTCTAGTTTTCCAAACCTCTAACTACCAATGGAGATTCTCTAGCTAGTGTTTAGGCTTTTGGGATAAGCGAGAGTGTGCGGGTAAAATAAAAGAGGTAGTTTCTATTTTATATTTAGAGCCAAAGACTTAGGATGATAGAGTATTGTGGGTAGATTAACCAAAGCGGGTCTTTGGGGTGTATTGAGTAAATCAAGGAGAACATATCGGAGTATAGGGAAGATAGGGTTGCATAAATATATTTTTAATATTATAAAACTATTTTTTAAAGGAATAATTGTTTCATCTGAACTCTCTTTCTTGAAAGTATGATCCCAAGAGACGGTGAAAGGTGAGGATCCCCTTCTTTGTTCCTCCTGGTATTGTAAACTTGCCTCCAGCGAGATGGTGGGAGATTAGGATCCCCTCCTTTGTTCCTCCTTGACATATTAGAACGTACTTACTGGGTAGACGCAAGGGTTGTGGTTTCTCCCCCCCCCCCCCAACTTACTCAAGGTTGATTAGTATTGAGGCTCCCCGGGTAGATGCAAGGGTGTGGTTTGCCCCACTTGCTCCGGGTTATGATGATTTGAGTTTCCTGGTAGTAGGAAGGGTTGTGGTTCGCCCCACTTGCTCCAGGATAAAAATTATAAATTATTTGCATCTCATTCCTTTGACCCTGCATTGTAAGTGTGGCCGGACACTTATACCTTTTCGGATGAGCTCTTCCCATGGATTTATATATGTATATATATTGAATGATTATAATTTTTTAGCATGGGGATGCACGTACACAGGAACTGTCCAGGGTTAGCTACCGGACATGTCGGGTTTGGCTGGATAACCGACAGATGAGACTCCACGGCCATAGGGCAGACATGCACATGTGCATTTGTATGATTTTTTTGAGTATTCATGGTTTATTTTGCCTATTTATTTATATATTTCTGTATGCTACATGACTTAACTGCAGTATCTGTTTCTTAATTGCGTATTACTTGTATGCTTTGTATGTCTTTGTAACTGAGAAATTCTCATGCTAGCAGAGGTGACAACGAGGATAGTTCCACCGGTGATTAGGATGTTTGAGTTGACAGGAGGTGAAGATCTAGGGTAGAAACAGAATCCCCTTAGATAGATTACCGATATTTCTGGTTTAGAATTAATTTTAAGTTTGAATATGAGTGTCAAAGTTCTAGGAATGTCACTGGCTTTTCTGGGACCTTATATATTATCTATGTGGACACCTCTACCATGCTGAGAACCGATTCCAAACATATTTGTTGTTTTTTAGATATAGAACATGACGCGCCTTGCTGAGCGTGCTGGATTTACCTTTCAGTTGGATGCGAAGACTTATCCTTTGGAGCTCTTTATATTATGTACTTAGTTATATATGTACTTTGATGAGTCCATATTTTACGATATATTTCGGTTTAATTTGAGTGGATTTCATCACATAAAACCACATTTATTCATCTAAATAGCATGCTTTTTAGTCCCTAAATTGTGCTTGAAAGTGAAAACATGCTCTTTTGTGCTTAATTTAGTCAATTTTAATTCACTTTAATCCCATTTGGTGCCTTGATGTATTTGTTAAGTGATTTCAGGTTTTCAAGGCAAGTTTGGGTTGAAGAAATGAAAAAAGAGCATCAAAAAGGGGAGAAATCATGAAGAAAATGAGATTTGAAAGCTGGTGCAAAGATGCGTATGCACCAAATGTCGTGCGTACGCACGATGGGATTTTTGAGCAACTATGCGTACGCACCACCTAGTGCATGTGAGGTCATTAATGCAAATCACTAGGGGCGAATTCTGGACCTCCAAAACCCAGTCCAACTCATTTTCTAAAGCTATTTAAGGCCAAAGTGAAGAGGAATGAAGGAGGGCAATTAGGTTTAGTTTTTATGTTGTTTTCTCTTAGTTTCTAGAGAGAGAAACTCCCCCCTCTCTCTAGAATTAGGGTTTTTAGCTTAGTTTTCTTTTAATTTCAACACTTTAATTCTTGTTTTAATGTAGTTTCCTTTATGTTTCTATGCTTTCTTGTCTTTATCTTCTTCATCTCTTTTTTTATTTTCTCTTTTATGTTAATTTTCATGTTATGAACACTTTTATTATCTTAATTCTAATTAATGCAAATTTATGTTTCCATGTCAATTATTGCTTTCTTTGGTTGTTATTGCTATTTTCTTGCTTTGGTAGCTTTAGAATTTATTTTAATGCATTTTAATATTATTTTATTTTCATGCACACCAAGTGTTTGATGAAATGCTTGGCTTAGTTTTTACTTAGTTTTTCCCCACTCTTGGCTTGAAATTATTGACTTCGGTGTTCCTTGAGTCATTGATGTCCATTCTTGTTTGATATATTAGAGTAGTTAGTTGATTTGGTCTCCCTTGACTCTATGTGACCCCTTAATGTTGACATAGGACTTAGGATTGAAATCAACTATGCCTATTTGACTTATCTTCAATGTAAGGTTGACTAAGTAGGATTAACTCTTCATAATCATCATATGTTTGTGGTCAATGACTAGGATAGGTAGCCTTAGCTCTCAATTACTTGCCAAGAGGTTTCTTGCATTTGAAGTTTTATTGCTTTGACTTTTACTTGCTTTCATTTAATTTATTGCATGCTAAGTTACTTTCTTTCTATTTCCTTTCCTTGCATTTAATTGCTTTGACTTTAATTGCTTTGATGTTTAATTTCTTGCATGTTTAGTTTTCACACTCTTGGTTGAGAAATTGGGTGTTTGGGTGGAATTGAATTGTGGATGTCCATTCCGCATTGTGTGAGAATAGTTAATTGGTTTGGTTTCCATTGACGCTAGTCTTTCACTAAGTAATTAGTGAGTTGACTAGGACTTACGGATTGAGATCAATTACACCCTTTTGTCTAATTCTCAAGGAGGATTAATTCATTTGGATTGATTCCACACAATTGCCATGTTTGTGGTCCACAACTAGGATAGAAAACCTAGATTACCCACTTCTTGCCAAGTGTCCTTTAATTGCCTTCTTTTCAATTCCTTGCATGCTTGTTTCAATTCTTGTTATTTACATTTCTTGCTCTCTTGCTTTCATTCCCAATCCCCCATGCTCTCTCTCTCTCATAGCCAATGATTGTACACTTAATTGCAACTCCTAGGGAAGACGACCCGGGATTTAAAACTCCCGGTTATTTTGTGTTGATTGTGACAACTTTAGGAATTAAATTTGATGTTGAGAGTTAGTTGTTGATTTGGCTATACTTACAACGAAGTGATCTTATTTTGACAGAAAATCCAAATCGACACCAATTCTCAACTTATCAAATTTTTGGCGCCGTTGTCGGGGAGTTACAATGGTGTAAAGTTAGTGGCTATTGTAAATATGTTAATATATAAATAGCTTACTTTTTGGTTGTCTTTGTTAATGGTTAGGATTGGGATCCCGAAGGACATTAGAGATTCAAGCATTTGGTGGACAAGTCAAGCACAAACCACCTTGGCAAGGGCTCTCCCAACTGTCTAACTTAAAGACGTTAAATAAAAGTGCTTGGTAACATTGTTCTAACTCTTCTTTTTTTTTTTGTAGATATTTTGGTTTGTTGCATTTTTGTTTGATTGGTTAGCTTAGATTTAGTTTAATTTTGAGTTAGGTATGTTAGTTTTGGTTTGGATCATGAATTTATGGGTTCTTACATGCTTTGGTGTTTAGTTTTGGTTGAACTAAGGCTTGGTGCCTTAGAATTTTGAAGAAATTCTTTTAGGAAAAACAGGGTGTGCGCACGCACACAGCAACGAAAATTCACCTTCTGTGCATACACACCCAGCTATGCGTACGAACGCAAGCCTTTATGCCCTCTGTTCGCAGCGCCAGCACGCCTTGTGCGCGTACATTCCCCTGTCTTATGCCACCTGTGCGTGCGCACGTTCCTGTGCGTACGCACACATGCATGCCTTTTTCGCACTCTTTGTGTGAGCGCACAATCTTGTGCGCCCGCATGCCAACTTGCTTCCCTTCTGGTGGAAGCGTTGGCACAACTTTTGCGTATGAACCCCTGCCCTCTTATGCTTTTATGCGTGCGCACGGACTTGTGTGCGCACGCACACATGATCTTCAACCCAAAAAAAACCTCCTGTGCGTGCGCACGACCCTGTGCGCGTGCACACGTCTCAATTCCTCTTCTGCCAGGAGCGCTCGCATAGAGTGTGCGCTCGCACACCTTCCCTATTCCGCCTTGTGTGCGTACGCACACATACCTGTGCGTACGCACGCCTCTGTTTTCTTTCACTTTACTTCTTTTCTTCTCTTCTCTCTACTTCTTCTCTTCTTCTTCCTTCCACCCCTCTCTTTTCTTACTTTTACCCTATTTTCTACTTGCTTTGCTTTGTTTTGTTTGCATTTTATTTCTACTTTAGAGATTATATTAGTTTTGCTTTAGTTGTTTATTAATTAAATAAGTTGCAAGTGTTTGCTTAATATTGATTGGGTTGCTTGATTGAATTTCATCCATGCACTTATACTTTGCCTTAACTTACTAACACCTAATTGGATTTGCACATTTACATGTTGCGTATTAGGTGAAATTTTTATAAGTGCATAATGAATTTAGTGAATTGAGTTGAACTATTTATTCATCATGGTTTTTAGTGAATATAATCACATAACAAGGTATTTGTTCCTTGTTAATGCCTTGCATTTTTTGAGTCGACTTGACTTGATTCTTATCAAGACTTGTCACTTTTTATAATAAGCACCTTATACATGTGATTATTTCATTATTCCTAAAAATGAATAAGTAGTCTCTTTTCATCATTGAATTGGTTATTGTTAATTGTGCCATTTTCTATTAATTTTGCGCTTTCACTTGCACAATTTCAATATCCGATAGCTCAAATACTCAATTCACTTTGGTAGTGGTTACCTAGGTTGTTTGTATCTTGGTTGTTGCTTATTCATCACTTGAAACCTGGACCACTTAATTGAGGAACATGCTATTTCTTTTGCTTTTGTGGTTATTGTTTTACTCGATCAATGTGCTGTGTTCTAAATTGTGCGCGTATTTAGAATACACACATTACCTTTCATCACACCACACACAACTTACTTCTCCTCAATTGATTGTTTATGTGTTTATATAGCAACCCAGAGCCCCCGGAGCCCACCAGCTGAAGGTGGAGCCTCACAGTCCTTCACCCCAGGATCATGTGCATGCACGGAGGACCATGCATTCTTTAAGGGTGGGGGAGGATCGCTAACTTCAAGGGGGTAAAATTTCTTTTCTTAGACACTTTGAAATACTCTGTTTGTTCTTTTCCCTTAATTTTCGCAAATTTTTGTTTTTGTTTGCATTTTTGTTTGGTTTGTTTGTATATATCTCTTTAATGCTTATAGTATATGATAGTAAATACTTGCTTGATTGCATGATAGAGTAAATAAGTTTGGTAAAACAACAAAGAATTTTCAAGAAATCTCTTTTAGGGCATTCCATTGATTAGATTTGAAAACTTGTTTTTGAACTTGCATGAAGTATCTTTTTAAGGAACAGAGAAAAGAGCTTGAAAAAATTACCTGGTGAGATTTGAGCTTCAATTGGGTGGTTTCACATTATCAACCACAAAATTTTGTTCTTGTGTGATAAACTCCTTTTATGATTGTGATCTTAGATTTGCTTTAGTCTATATGTCCTATATTTGTTGTTTTGAATGTATTTAGTATGATTGAGGCCATTTTTAAAATTAAACTCACTAAACCCATATGGCCAACCCTTACATCTACCATTGTAAACCACTTTTTGAGCCTTTTAATCCTTTGTTCTAATTTTAAGCACATCATTCACCCTAAGTGAAAAAACCATTATGTCCATTGATTGTATCTTTGATTAGCTTGGGTTTGAGTGTGTGTTAATCAAGTGTGGGGGGAATTCGTGGGAAATATTGGTAGAAATTTAGTTTGGGGATCATTGAGAAAATTTGGAAAATGGGTAAACACTCATGCATTCTATACTTGAAATATATGCATCTCCTCTTTGTCAAAATAAAAAAAAAAGAAGGAAAGAAAAAAAAATTGGAAAAAAATTTTAAAAATAAAAAAAATAATATATATATATATATATAATAATGAAAATAAGATATGCATATGTGGTTGAATTGAAAAGAAAATGCATGAGTGAATATGAGAAAGGGATAAATGGGTAGTTAGGATTGTTTTCTTATGAATATAGGATGATATATAGGATTAGGTGGGTACTTGAACTAATCAAAGATCTAATCTAATAGCCCACTTAACCATATTAATCCTACCCTTACCTAAGCCCGTTACAACCCACAAAAGTCCTCATGATATTTGTACTCATGCATCAAATATTAGTTGATTGTTAGACGACTTGCAAATCTTTGAGAAACATAATTAAAGGAGGATTGAGTGATTAAGCCCTAAACACTGAGCGATTAGAGTGTAAACACATCCGGTGAGGATTTTAATTGCTCAATTCTATGTTTCCATTGTTTATCTTGTATCTTCTTGCAAGTTGTTGAAATGAATTTTGAAAATTTCAAATCAATCTTTGGACATTGATCATATTGCTATATTTGCTTTGTCTTAGCCCTAAGCTTTGATTTGGATTGATTGAGATTCTTTTGTTTGTTTTTGCCAAACTCTATAGGAATCATAGTATAGATATAGATAGCTAGCATTTAGTATAGTTGCATGCATATAAGTAGTTGCATTGAATAAATCATTCACCCCTTCATTCATCTCCTTTGGTTGTGTTTAGCATGAGGACATGCTATTGTTTAAGTGTGGAAGAATTGATGAGTCCATATTTTACGATATATTTCGGTTTAATTTGAGTGGATTTCATCACATAAACCCACATTTATTCATCTAAATAGCATGCTTTTGAGATTTCTCCCTAAATTGTGCTTGAAAGTGAAAACATGCTCTTTGTGCTTAATTTAGTCAATTTTAATTCACTTTAATCCCATTTGGTGCCTTGATGTATTTGTTAAGTGATTTCAGGTTTTCAAGGCAAGTTTGGGTTGAAGAAATGAAGAAAGAGCATCAAAAAGGGAAGAAATCATGAAGAAAATGAGATTTGGAAGCTACTACAAAGATGCGTATGCACAATGATGCGTGCGTACGCACAACGGTGACTTCGTGCAAGGATGCGTACACACCAAATGTTGTGCGTACGCACGATGGGAATTTTGCGCAACTGTGCGTACGCACGCATGCATGCATGTGAGGTCATTAATGCAAATCACTGGGGGCGAATTCTGGGCCTCCAAAACCCAGTCCAACTCATTTTCTAAAGCTATTTAAGGCCAAAGTGAAGAGGAATGAAGGGGGCAATTAGGTTTAGTTTTTATGACGTTTTCTCTTAGTTTCTAGAGAGAGAAGCTCCCCCCTCTCTCTAGAATTAGAGTTTTTAGCTTAGTTTCCTTTTAATTTCAGCACTTTAATTCTTGTTTTAATGTAGTTTCCTTTATGTTTCTATGCTTTCTTGTCTTTATCTTCTTCATCTCTTTTGTTATTTTCTCTTTTATGTTAATTTTCATGTAATGAACAATTTTGTTATCTTAATTCTAATTAATACAAATTTATGTTTCCATGTCAATTATTGCTTTCTTTGGTAGTTATTGCTATTTTCTTGCTTTGGTAGCTTTAGAATTTATTTTAATTGGTTCACGAATTGTGAATCACACTTTTCACAATTCGTACCACTAACCAGCAAGTGCACTGGGTCGTCCAAGTAATACCTTACGTGAGTAAGGGTCGATCCCACAAAGATTGTTGGCTTGAAGCAAGCTATGGTTATCTTGTAACTCTTAGTCAGGATATCAATTATGATTATCAGTTGACTTGCAAATGAACAAGAGATCATGGATTAAGTAATACTTATTATGCAGTAATGGAGAATATGTTGGAGTTTTGGAGATGCTTTGTCTTTTGAATCTCTGCTTTCCCCCTGTCTTCTTCTTCACGCACGCAAGGTTCCTCCTATGGCAAGCTGTGTGTTGGTGGATCACCGTTGTCAATGGCTACCATCCGTCCTCTCAGTGAAAATGGTCCAGGTGCGCTGTCACCGCACGGCTAATCATCTGTCTGTTCTCACTCATGCTAGAATAGGATCCATTGATCCTTTTGCGTCTGTCACTATGCCCAACCCTTGTGAGTTTGAAGCTCGTCACAGTCATTCAATCCCTGAATCATACTCGGAATACCACAGACAAGGTTTAGACTTTTCGGATTCTCAAGAATGCTGCCAATGGATTCTAGCTTATACCACGAAGATTCTGATCAAGGAATCCAAGAGATACTCATTCAATCGAAGATAGAATGGAGGTGGTTGTCAGTCATGCGTTCATAGGTTGAGAATGGTGATGAATGTCACGGATCATCACATCCATCATATTGAAGTGCGAATGAACATCTTAGATAGAAACAAGCGTGTTTGAATAGAAAACAGAAATAATTGCATTAATTCATCGAGACACAGCAGAGCTCCTCACCCCCAACAATGGAGTTTAGAGACTCATGCTGTCAAAGAGTACAAATTTCAGATCTAAAATGTCATGAGATACAAAATAAATCTCTAAAAGTTGTTTAAATACTAAACTAGTAACCTACGTTTACAGAAAATGAGTAAACTAAGATAGATAGTGCAGAAATCCACTTCTGGGGCCCACTTGGTGTGTGCTGGGGCTGAGACTTGAGCTTTACACGTGCCTAGGCTGTTTCTAGAGTTAAACGCCAGGTTGTAACCTGTTTGTGGCATTTAACTCCAACTTGTAACCTGTTTCTGGCGTTTAACGCCAGAATGCAACATGGAACTGGCATTGAACGCCAGTTTACATCATCTATCCTCGAATAAAGTATGGACTATTATATATTGCTGGAAAGCCCTGGATGTCTACTTTCCAACGCAATTGAGATTGCACCAATTGGACTTCTGTAGATCCAAAAAATCCATTCCGAGTACAAGGAGGTCAGAATCCAATAGCATCAGCAGTCCTTTTTCAGCCTGAATCAGATTTTTGCTCAGCTCCTTCAATTTCAGCCAAAAAATACCTGAAATTACAAAAAAATACACGAACTCATAGTAAAGTCCAGAAATATGAATTTTGCCAAGAAACTAATAAAAATATACTAAAAACTAACTAAAACATACTAGAAACTACATGAAATTAACCCCAAAAAGCGTATAAAATATCCGCTCATCATTAATGCATTTTAATATTATTTTATTTTCATGCACACCAAGTGTTTGATGAAATGCTTGGCTTAGTTTTTACTTAGTTTTTCCCCACTCTTGGCTTGAAATTGTTGACTTTGGTGTTCCTTGAGTCATTAATGTCCATTCTTGTTTGATATATTAGAGTAGTTAGTTGATTTGGTCTCTCTGGACTCTATGTGACCCCTTAGTGTTGACATAGGACTTAGGATTGAAATCAACTATGCCTATTTGACTTATCTTCAATGTATGGTTGACTAAGTAGGATTAACTCTTCATAATCATCATATGTTTGTGGTCAATGACTAGGATAGGTAGCCTTAGCTCTCAATTACTTGCCAAGAGATTTCTTGCATTTGAAGTTTTATTGCTTTGACTTTTACTTGCTTAAATTTAATTTCTTGCATGCTAAGTTACTTTCTTGCTATTTCCTTTTCTTGCATTTAATTGCTTTGACTTTAATTGCTTTGATGTTTAATTTCTTGCACGTTTAATTCCTTGGTTGAGAAATTGGGTGTTTGGGTGGAATTGAGTTGTGGATGTCCATTCCGCATTGTGTGAGATCAGTTCATTGATTTGGTTTCCATTGACGCTAGTCTTTTACTAAGTAATTAGTGAGTTGACTAGGACTTATGGATTGAGATCAATTACGTCTTTTGACTAATTCTCAAGGAGGATTGATTGAGTTGGATTGATTCCACACAATTGCCATGTTTGTGGTCCACAACTAGGATAGGAAACCTAGATTACCCACTTCTTACCAAGTGTCCTTTAATTGCCTTCTTTTCAATTCCTTGCATGCTTATTTCAATTCTTGCTATTTACATTTCTTGCTTTCTTGCTTTCATTCCCAATCCCCCATGCTCTCTCTCTCTCTCTCTCTCTCTCTCTCATAGCCAATGATTGTACACTTAATTGCAACTGCTAGGGAAGACGACCCGGGATTTAAAACTTCCGGTTATTTTGTGTTGATTGTGACATCTTTAGGAATTAAATTTGATGTTGAGAGTTAGTTGTTGATTTGGCTATACTTACAACGAAGTGATCTTATTTTGACAAAAAATCCAAATCGACACCAATTCTCAACTTATCATACTTTCTCCGATTTTGTATAAAATCATGTTTTGTACCTCTTAGAGGTTGACTTTGGAGAACTAGGATTTGTATTCTGTATTTTGGATATGGTTGGCTTTTATATATTTGTATATTTATACTCTGGCCGCCTTTGCTTCGCAGGTCAAGTCAGGAGCTTGTTATCTGTACCTTTGGAGTTCTGATATATATATATATATATATATATATATATATATATATATATATATATATATATATATATATATATGTTTTTATCCTTCTTCTCAATCTTGTTGATACTTCCTTTTGTTTTCGCCTATCCGTTTTACGTGTATCTAATCATGAGTGATGCAATTTTCTGTTTCTTTTTACTTAGCTTCTTTTTCAAAGCTCCTAGCTATATTATCCTTGTTATATGAGTATGTATTTTTGTTTTTAGAGGTTGTAGCACCTCACCACACAGAGCACCTCCTTTGCTTTACGTCCTAGGCGTAAAGCTCTGTGTGGTATGATGTTACATTATAATATTAGAGCAATTCGTTCCTGTAGAGCCTGAGGGACGGATTGACTGTGCTTCTGATCATACTCTGGGTTTATGTATATGCTATTTAGGATATTTAACTGATATATGTGGCATATTTGTTCATGAGCATGCATTTGGGACTTTAAAGCACTAGACTTGAGATATTGAAACTGATCACTTTGATATCGATTGCTTGGTATAAACAGGAACCAAATGGTGTCTCGTGGACATTGTCAAGGTCAAGAATGGAGGGGTAACGAGGTAATTGTACCAGTAGGTAGTCTGACCAAATTTGTAACTGCAATGGCGAACGTGGCTGCTGCCATCAATGTTGCTACTATTGCAACTAACCGAGTAGTGGATAAGATGAGACAACAAGCCAGAGATGGAAATGAAGGTGGTAATGAACATGAGGGTGAAAATAATATTCCTAGTTCAGTGGTACCAATGGAGATTGTGAGTTATCCGGAGTTATTTAACACGGGTCAAGTAACGGGAGAATGCTCAAGAAGGACTATAGTGGCAAGGAGTGACCGCCGAAGATTCCATAAAAAGAAGAAAGGAAAGAAGATTACACCAAAGATTTAGAGTTTCAAGAGGGTTTGTTATGTCACTTCACATCCTCAACACCAAAACATTGACCATAGGAATGATAATCGTCGGGGTATGAAGCAGAAGAGCAGACTAATACTCATTCAGATGATTTGGCTTGCCCGAGATGCAAAAGATATCATCAAGACAAACAATGCAGGGCTGGGCTAGGCGTAGCTTACAAGTGTGGGGAACCAGGACATATGTCTTGGAATTCTCCACATAGGAAAAGCCGAGATGCAGCTAAATCTGATTCTCAAACCCGACGTAATTGTGAATTAATAGCTGAATTTTTAACTGCTTTGCATAATATTGGTATGTAGCATTCATTCGTAACGCATGACTAATTTATAAGAATCGTGATTTCTAAATGAATGACTGATCGATGACTTCCAATCGTTAAGACAGAGTGATATTTGGATAAAAAAGAAGAGTGGCTAGGTTCTTAGAGGATAATAATCAGAGTGACGCAGCGGAAATGGGTTAAACTATTTCGAGCATTCAATTTGATTTATACCTAAGGGATCAAAAGTTTCGAGAGTTGCGCATGATTATTATTTGAAATCCAGTGATGTTGAATTGTGAGGAAGAGGAATGACACGAATTTAACCTTTAGCTACTAATTGTCTAGGAGGCGAGTGAAGTAGAGACCAAATTCCTATTACGAGAGAGTTTCCCGAGGTATTTTCTCAAGGTATATCAAAATTTCCATCTTAGACAAAAATTGAGTTTGCGATTAAATTTGTGCTTGAAGCTGGACCAGTTTCAATTATGCCGTATAAGGTGACCCCATTAGAATCGGCAGAGCTTAGGAGCTAGTTGAAAAAATTGGTTTGACCAAGTATTTCCCTATGGGGAGCACCTGTATGTCGATGAAGAAGAAAGACAATAACAGGAAGCTTTATGCGAGGAAGAAAGTGTGCCGACGAATCTTCTCAACTCAATCTTGCATTTCTTTTTGTAACCTACATTGAAATCCTATTTTCGAATTCTTCTTAATGACTTGACCACCTTTCCAATTTTATTCCTTGCGTGCATGAATTTTGTCTCTTCTGGGATGAGCCTGAACTTGTCTTGGTATAATCATGCAACCCTAAAATCTTGAGAACTTGCTGTGAGTGAAGTTGCTCTCCTTTGCAAACTTGTGTTCTTTTGACATCAGCTGAGACTTACTTGATTCGATATGCTTTGACCTCTCTCTATCAAGATTTTGAATTGAATTTCTTTCTTGATATGCACTTTAATTCTTCTCCTTGTGCCTTTCGTTATTTCTAAGACTTAGTTTGATCACCATACGTGACATCCTTTTGCTTTCTAGCAAACATCATTTATATTGTTTAGTCGCCTTTGAGCCTAATATCTTATTGGAAATCAACTCGAGCATAGTTAGCATCTCGTATAATTTCTAGATATAACTATTAAGACTTTAGATCTTTAGAGCAATATTTCTGAATGCGGGAGATGAAGTGTGTAAGTATACAATATTAAGAGGAGTTTTGGAGCCTTAATTCTTGCCGACCGTATTGCCTATGATTAAGTTGACGCGCCAAGATGCACTGGTTGTATGGATGCCTGAATGCGAAGAAAGCTTTTGAGCCTTGAGAGAAATATTAACCTCAGTTTCAGTATTCGTAATACTTGAACCTAATGAACTAATTAATGATTACTGCGATGCATTCTTGAAGGGCTTAGGATACACGCGGATGCAACATCTTGATGTGGTGACGGACATCCTAAGTAGGAAGTTTCTAAGAGTTACTTGGATGCTGATTCAGGAAGAAGAATTGTTAAGTGAGTTTAGAGTCTTAAGTTGGATTTTGAGAAAGTGGCTAGAGGAGTCAGATTGAATCAATTGCAACTACAAACAATGGAAAGACTAAAATTCAGGAAAGCGCAGCAAGACGACAGAGAGCTACCAAGGATGTTAAAGTCTGTTAAACAAGGGAAATCAAGAAGAGATCGAGGGAGACAAAGAAGGAACTTGGAGGAATAAGAAAAGGGGTTTGGAGGTATAAGAAGACATTATTGTGCCTAATGCCAGAAATTGACACGTAAACGATTGTCTGAAGCTCACAAGAGCAAATTTTTGTTTCACCCTAAAGTTACTAAGATGTACCATGATTCAAGAGGATATTTTGAGTGGCCTGGAGTGAAGAATGAAGTAGCGGCACATGTGACTCAGCGTTTGACATGTTATAAGGTGAACTATTCATTAAAAAAATTGGCAAGACTATACATCAGAGAGGTAGTAAGGTTGCATGGTGTGTGAATCGCCTCCATATTGAAATGAAACCGGAGAATCAAGCGTCTTAGATCTCAAAATGATAGCCGAGACGATAGAAAAGCGATCAAGTGAAGGTTCTCACTACGAAAAGCTGACAGAAGAGTTATGAGGACCTGAGGAGAACACTTTTCAGGTTTGAATAAGGAAGTCCTGTATTCTTGAAGGTCACTGTAACAAACTAGAATCAATGAGCAATCAAGACTAATGGGTTGCAGCCGAAGTGTATTGGGACCTGAGTTAGTGGCACAGACTATTTTAAATTCTGAAGAGATTGGGCCGGTGGCATATCGGGTAACTTTACCCCCACATCTTTCGAACCGGTACGATGTATTTCACATTTCGCAGTTTCAGAAGTACACTGCTAATGCCAATCATGTTTTAGAACTTGAACGAGTGCAATTGAGAGAGGATCTAACACATCAAGTAACTCCGGTTATAATTGACAATACCAGCGTTAAGCGGCTACGTGGAAAAGGAGTTTCGTTAGTAAAGGTTTCTTAGAATCGAGCTTTAACTGAGGAATAAACCTGGGAACTTAAGTGAAAAATGAGAGAAGACTACTTTCACCTATTTTCAGGTAACTGGATCTGAATTTTGGGGACAAAATTCTTAATTAGATGGGTAGGATGTAAACTCTGCAAAATTAATAAATAATTAGCCAATAAATTAATTATTATTCAAAGAAATTAGGAAATTAAATTTTATAGTTTTGAGGAGTAGAAATATTTAATTTATGAATTTTGACATTAATTTTAAAAGTTTTAGTCCAAAATCGGGCCAACAAACTAAACCGGTTGAACTGGGCCCATATTGGGCCCAAAGCCCAACCCATATAAGCCTCTCTCCCCCCTGCAGCCACAAACATTTCTGATTTCATTGTGAAAGGGGGAGTTCACAGTGAGAAGAGAGAAAAGTAATAGAACCCTAATCCCGTATTCCACTTCCAACTTCAAATCCTTGTAACTTTCAATTCGGAGCTCCGATTGACGAATTGTTTACGGCCACGCGTTCATCTCAGAGTTCTCTTCAATTCCATATGAACAAAGTGGTAAAACACTTTGTAATTTGTGTCCAATTTTATTTCTCTTTTTGGATTTGCATTTTAATGAGTTTTGAGTGATTTTGATAATTTTGGTGGTTTAGATACAATCTAACATTTGATAATTGTTGGGTTTTATCCCAATCATCAATGATTAAGGTAAGAAAACTCTAAACCATTGTGGTTTGTCCAATTTTGTGTGTCCTAGTACTAATTTGAGTGAATTGTATGAACTAACTTGAGTTTATGTTGAATTGAAGTTGAATTGGTAAATTGGAGCTCTTGGGACAAAGTTTTGGTGGCTAGATTTTGCTTGAGTTAATTTGGAGTCTTTGAAGCTTGTATTGTAGCATTTTGAGCTTAGAAAGGAATCGACCAAGGTATGATTTTGGTTTCTCATAGATAATGTGTAATGTTACGTGAAAAATTAAGCTAGTTGACCATAGAATATGTTGAATTATGTGAACTTGTTCATGTTTAGTAATTTTGGTGAAAATATTGAGTTTATTATGAGCATAAGATGATGATTGATGTGGATGATGATTATGAGTTGTGATAATGATACATATATATATATATATATATATATATATATATATATATATATATATATATATATATGTTGATGAATAATGAATTGTGTTGTATTAATTGGTTGGGTTGGAATTGCTAAAATGGGATAATTGGTATGAGCATAAGATGATGATTGATGTGGATGATGATTATGAGTTGTGATAATGATATATATATATATATATATATATATATATATATATATATATATATATATATATATATATATATATATGTATGTTGATGAATAATGAATTGTGTTGTATTAATTGGTTGGGTTGGAATTGCTAAAATGGGATAATTGGTATATTGTGGAAGAGTTGGAAAGGATATGGATATGGTTTGAGTATAGTTGGTGTTATTTCGGGATTTGAAATATTGGTTTACAAGTAAGGTTTTGGTAAAAATAGAGGTTTAGAATTTTTTGGTAAAACTGAATTTTTGAGCAACTTCGGCGGGTCATAATTTGGCTTTCGGATCCTTAAATTTTGTAAAATTTGTCTTGACTGAAAATTGTGTCTATGAAGTTTATAATGTTTAAAGAATGGATTAAAAACGGTTTTTAACGAAAAATTTATGCGCATCTGAAGTTGGGGGTGAAAAATGGATTTTTTTAAACTTAACAGCTTTTTGAAGCTTCTGATACAGGCTCGTACGCAGACATGCACGTGACACGGACTCTGGGCTCTGCCCAGACATCCGGCATACGTAGACATGGAGTACATATGCGGAATGGACCAAATGACAGGCTCGTGTACGCGAGCAATGCTACGTGACGCGGGGATGTTTCCCTGCCCAAGGGCTTGCGTACGCGGACAAGGAGAGCGCACGCGAGATTGTCCAATTTCACACTTCCGCATACGCAGGCCATGCGGAAACCCTATTTTCAGAAAAGTATGTTTTTAAGTTTCAAATGATTCCTCTAGTTCTCCAAACCTCTGTAACTACCAATTGAGTTTTCCTAGCCAGTGTTTCGGCTTTTGGGATGGGCGAGAGTGTATGGGTAAAATAAAAGAGGTAGTTTCTATTTTATATTTAGAGCCGGAGACTTAGGATGACAGAGTACTGTGGGTAAATTAACTAGAGTGGATCTATGGGGTGTACTGAGTAAATTAAGGAGAATATATCGGAGTATAGAGAAGATAGGGTCGCATAAATATATTTTTAATATTATAAAACTTATTTTTTAAGGAATAATTGTTTCATCTGAGCACTCTTTCTTGAAAGTGCGACCCAGAAGATGATGGAAGGTGAGGATCCCCTTCTTTATTCCTCCTGGTATTGTAAAATCGCCTCCAGCGAGATGGTAGGAGGTTAGGATCCCCTCCTTTGTTTGTCTTGGATATATGAAAACTTACCTCCTGGGTAGACGCAAGGGTTGTCGTTGCTCCCCACTTGCTCCAGCTTGGTTAGTATTGAGGCTTCCCAGGTAGATGCAAGGGTGTGGTTCGCCCCACTTGCCCCGGGTTATAATGATTTGAGCTTCTTGGGTAGTAGCAATGATTGCAGTTCGCCCCACTTGCTCTAGGATGGAAATTATAAACTATTTCCATCTCATTCCTTTGACCCTGCATCATAAGTGTGGTCGAACACTTATTCCTTTCTGGATGAGCTCTCCCCATAGATATATATATATATATATATATATATATATATTGAATGATTATGATTTTTGAGCTTGGGGATGCGCGCAGCAGGAATTGTTGAAGGTTAGCTACCAGACATGTCGGATTTGGCTGTATAACTGACAGATGAGACTCGTCGGCCATAGAGAAGACATGCATCATGTGAATTTGTATGATTTGTTTGAGTATTCATAGTTTGGTTTGCCTATTTGTTTATATATGTCTATATGCTACATGATTTAACTGTTGTATCTGTTTCTTAATAGTGTATTACTTGTATGCTTTGTATGTCTTTGCAACTGAAAGATCCCTCAGACACTGAGGGTAGTTCCACTGGTAATTAGGAAGTTTGAGTTGATAGGAGGTGAAGATCTAGAGTAGAAATAGAATTTTCTTAGATAGATTACTGAGATTTTTGGTTTAGAATTAATTTTAAGTTTGAATCTGAGTGTCGGAGTTCTATGAAGGCCTCTGGCTTTCCCGGAACCTTATATATTATCTATGTAGGCACCTCTACCATGTTGAGAACCTCCGGTTCTCATTCCATACGTATTTATTATTTTTCAGATGCAGGACGTGATGCGCCTCACTGAGCGTGCTGGATTTGCCTTTCTATTGGAAGCGAAGACTTATCCTTTGGGGCTCTTTATATTATGTACTTAGCTATATATGTACTTTCTCCGATTTTGTATAAAAACATGTTTTGTCCCTCTTAGAGGTTGACTTTGAAGAACTAGGATTTGTATTATGTATTTTGGATATGGTTGGCTTTTATATATATGTATGTTTATACTCTGGTCGTCTTTGCTTCGTAGGTCGAGTCTGGAGCTTGTTATCTGTACCTTTAGAGCTCTGATTTGTATATTTATATTTTTAGCCTTCTTCTCAATCTTGTAGATCCTTCTTTTCGTTTTTGTCTATTCATTTTATGTGTATCTGATCGTGAGTGATGCGATTTTCTGTTTCATTTTGCTTAGCTTCTTTTTCAAAATTCCTAGCTATATTATCCTTGTTATATGAGTATGTTTTTGTTTTTAGAGTTCGTAGTGCCTCGCCACCTTTGCTTTACTTTTTAGGCGTAAAGCTCTGTGTGATAGGATGTTACACATGCTGCTATTTTACTACTTTAACTTGCTTTAATTTCTATTAACTTGCCACTGATTTATGTTACTTCAAAGCCTGTTGATGCTGCTGCTGCCACCAACGGAGATGATGTGGCTGGCTTAAATGGAGCTGCTGTTGCTGCTGACAATAGATCTGGTGTAAATATCCATAGATCTAAAAGAAGAAGACAAGTAGGAATAGACAAGGGCAGAGGATGGGGTATAGGAAGGACTGCTGCTGCATCTTTACAACCACTCCCTACCACACCTGCTGCTGTATCTTCACAACCGCTATCCACTACACTTGTTGCTACCTCTACTCAATCACCTCACAAAGTTGCTACTTTAGATTCTCAGGCCCCAACCATAACTATCGGTGCAACAAATTCTGAGTCTCCTATCATAGCACCTCTTGGATCTTCACAACTTGTCTTACCTTCTGTTTCTGCAATCTTACAGTCTCTCCTACCTGTTGCAACTACAGATTCTTAGCAACTACCTAGAGAATCTTCTCAACCTTTACCAAAGACAAAAGTGTTTGGTGTGAGGAAGAGTGGGCGGATCAAGTTAGGAGTGAAAAAACCAACAAGGCAACCAAGTCTACATATTGACCTAACTGAAGACTAAAGTATGATTACATTTAGGTATGTGGCATATTATATGACCACTTATTTGTGATATATTGTGGACAGATGGTTTAAAGGAACACTTATTTAATGAATATTTAGATATGTAGCATATTATATGGCCACTTATTTTCGGTAACTTGTGGACATATGGTTTAACTTTAAATATTGAACTCTAAAGTTTTTATCAACTGTGTTTTATTGTTATACACATAAAAATACATTAATGCAAAATTTAATCAAACTAAACATAATTAACAGTAATTGGATTGAAGTTGTAGAATCTCTTAGATTAGAATTTCACAACACAATTAACTTTAAACTCTTACAAACCACATTGCAATTACTAAGACTATAAAAAATATAAACAGTATATATTGCATTTTGCATTGATTTTTCATATTGTCTTCCAATATCTCAACTTGTTCTTGGACAATATTAAACTCATCACATAATCTACCCACACAAGCATCCATTTGTCTAACTTCTATAATCAATCTCTCTATCTTCATGCTTAGTCTCTCTATCTTTTTTTTTTGTGCATCTAATTTCCTCATTTTAACCTCCAACTTACCATAATCTTGTATTCTAACAACTCCAACAGCAGCAGATATGCTTCTTGTTGCACCATTTTCATCAACCCACTCGAAAAATTTGCATCTTCTGTTAGGGTAAAAAATAAATATTCTATTATGATTTCTTGTTGTTCCAGAAGTTCGAAGAATTAGAGTGTCACCACGAAAATAGTGAACCCTCATTTTCTTTGGCCACCCATTCTTCGAACCGTCATAATCACCAATTCACTCAAAAAAGTTATATTTTGGAATCTTTCCACAAGCAACATACCTCCTACTATGGTCAGAAACGGCCGATGAAAGGTACACAGTTACTGCCTTCCCACATAAACATAGGTGTTTTCTTTCTTTCGGGTTAGAGTTCCTCAAAACACAGCTTCCCGAAGAGAGAATGAAAGAGGTTCCTTGACTTTGATCTATAGGTTTGTGGAAGAGAAAAACTGGGAAAAAAGAAAACTGGTGAAGAAGAGATATATAAGAGAAATTAAAAATATGAAGTGTTTATAGGTGGAAGATAGGGGTATACAAGTAATTTCATAATTCACTAACGTTTTTTTTACGTTTAACGTTAACAGGGACTAAAATTGAAAAAAAAAATTTAACTTCTAAGGACCTAATTGAAAAGAAAAAAAGTTTAGGGACCTAATTGAAAATTCGGTGAAATTATAGGGACCTGCAGAATAATTAAATGTTTATCATGTTAGTCGCTAATTATGACTATTAGGTATGTGTTGTGGTGTTACTTAAAGTATCATATCAACAAATTCTGATGCCGTTAAAAATGAAAGTGATAAAAGAACTAACATGATTAACTTAAAATTTTTAAACAACAAATTTGATTAAAAAAATAAAAATTAATTTAAAAAATATATAATTTTTCAGAAATTAATTTAACTATTATTTATATTTATATAGATATTTAAAAACGACAATATTGTAGGAAATGGTGGTTGTTACGGTCACATGAAAATTGGAATTACTTTAATCAAATGAATGTTAGTTGCAGATTTCTGTCAAATAAATAAATAAATGTTAGTTGCAGATGCAGTTGTCATTGATGTTAATAATGGTTGGAAATTGAAGACCATATATTATTTGCTCTGGATAAAGACATCAATTTGAAGACTAAGGAAGAGTTAAAGTAGTCCCATGAAAAACTTACAACCAGAAAGAGACCAACAACGTAAGGCCGCGATGCACATGATGATATATATGCCTACTCCTTTAAAAAATATAACTTGCTGGTAAAAAAGAAGACAATCTTCATTTCAGTGGCGCAATGCAAGTTGCAAAGTTTGCGTGCAAATAAGCCATATATATATACATATGAGTAATGACTAAAAGTTTTAATTTATTTTTTAATTATTTTTAAATGAATAAAATTTTAAATATGTATGTAAATTTTCTTTTAGAATATAAAAAATTTATATTTTTATTTAAAATTAAAAAATATTAAAAAGGTGAATTAAAATTTTTAATATATATATATATAAATAATAGAAGATCAATAGAATTATTATTATTTAGTCAGTAATTAGTTATTAATATTTAAAAATATAAATTAAAAATATAATATTAAATTATTAAACTAAAAAATTAAACTAATAATAAAAAATAATAAATAAAAATAATAAATTTATTAATCTTTTAGCATATATATATATATATATATATATATTAAAAAAACCAAAATTCTCATGACATATGATAAGGAAAGTGCGACCTTCATCATTATCATTATACTCACAAAATATTTTTCTAATTCAGGGACAAATGACAATAATGCGGGCACCGGACACGGAGATATCGCATACCCCAAATAAATACAAAAATATAAAGTTAAAAGGAATGATATCTTTATTTATTATTATTTACTCTAATAAAATATAGAATACACCTTGATATCTCTTTGAGTAGTCTTTTTGCTTTGAAGTTTAAAGGAATATGCTACCTACAATGTGCAGTACACTATGCGCATTAAAACTTATTTTAATTCGTATTATCTATTATGTATCACTAAGTAAATATGGGGTTAATTTACTTTATTATAGGTTGCTCTGACGCAATACGCAGATTGTTGCGTGTTGCCCCAACACGTAGACTACAGTTGGAACCATTATATTTTGGTCAATTTTATGGTATTTTTTGTTTAATATTTAATTTTTATTTAAATTATTTTTTATCTAAAATAACTTTTTTCACAATAAGTAAATTGGTAACAAACTTTGTATTTTATAGACAATAAAATACTCAACACTTAAGTTGCGTATTAAAATTACAGCGAATCAATACATGATATGTGTCAAACACCAGCACACAATCTACATAGCGCAACACGCCCCTATTTATTAGAAGAGAACTTGTCACATGTCTAACACGTATTATGTGTATTGGCTCAATATTCCACCTACGTGTTAATCTTGTTTACTTGCGATGTTTACCCACTTACAACTACACAAAATTAATCAATTTTCAACAAAAACATACCAAATATTTTCAATCTAAAAATTGAGTCTCAGTCATTTTAATTTATATTAATTAATATTTTTAGTCAATAATCTAATATCTTTAATTCAATAGTTTAACATTATATTTTTAATTAATACTGTGCACAAAAAAATTATTCCTAAAAAATTGCTAGACAAAAAACTAAATTATGTTGGCTTTGTAACATTAGTCAATAAATATTATTTAAAAAATGATGTACGTCATATATATTTGTATATTTATTTATTATTATATTATTAAAAATAATCATTAAAAAATAAAAAAAAATAAAAATACTATTTGTATACTAAAATTAAGGGTTAAATACTGTTTTCGTCCCTAAGGTCTGGGGCGAAAATCAAATTCGTCCCCAACCTTTTTTGTTATTAAAATCATCATCAACGTTGCAAAACGTTATAAAATCGTCCTTTATTACTTCAATTTTATTATTTTGACCAAATTACCCTTTATAATTAATAAAAATAATATTAAAAAAAAAACAAACAACCCCCTCCCCCCTCCACCCGAACCCAAACCCTACATCTCTTCAGTTTCTTCCCTCTCATCCCTCTCATCCCCCCTCCCAACCACAACCCCAATTCTTCTTCTCTCTCTTTCCGTCACCGTACCATCTCCGCCCCTGCTTCCTTCTCTACCTTCTTCTCCCCGACGAGGTCCACAACTTCGCCGCCCAATCCCACGTCGCCGTCTCCGTCGACAGCAAAATGCACCGAATGCAGAAAAGCTCATCTTTCAATTCACCATCGGCGAAGTCTCTGGCATGCCAAACACATAATTTCTCGTTCCCAGAGTGCTCCTGCACACTCATCGAAGGTAGAATCAAATGATTGGCGCAGATCTTGAGCGTCTTAGATTGTCTCATGAGAAGGCGAACCTTTCCAGTTTCCTTGTGCTTCAGGAACTTCACTGTTCCAGCACCTCGCTCCTTCCATTGATTCCCGTCCTTATCGAATCGATATAGCTTAGATTTAAGATCGAGAATAGCATCTTCGTTTTCTTCGCCAGTGGAGACGGCGACCTCTTCGAGTCTGACGATCGGAGCTACCTGAGCTCCGGTGTCCTCGTCCTCGCCGACAGGAGCCTCCTCCTCTTCACGGTGCTCGACTTCGGTATTTGACATGCTGAGATATAAGAACATAAACATCATTTTTTAATTCTTTTTAATTTCTGTGGTTGCTGATTTTGGATTTGAAGTGCAATTGATGATTGTTGAATTGTTGTCAAATTTAAATTTTTTAGTGATTTATTTTGATGAATTTATTATTGTTGAATTTGCTGGATTTGTTGTTGTTGCTGGTGAAGAAGAGAAAAATAATTGTTGTTGCTAGATTTAGTTGTTGCTGTTGCTGAAGGAGAGAAGAAGAATTGGAATTTTTTGGGTGGGAGAGGAAAAGGAAGGGGAAGTTTGCAAAGAGCAGAAGGAAGGGGATATCAAGATCCAAGGCCAATGAAAAAACCCAGCTTCTTGAGTCTTGATCCAAGGCCATACCTGCCTAGTAACATTAAACCTTTGAGAATCAAGAAGTGTTTGTGTAGTAATAATAGACACATTCAAGTTGGTGGGGGTTGATATGGTGGGTAGTGAGTAGAAGGAGGTAGTAGTTGGGGAATTGGATGCGGTGTTGGAGTGTGAAAGAAGGGGTGGAAGAAGTGAGAGGCGTTAAGGGGTTAAGAATGGAGTTGCTAGTGGCGGAGGAGTAGAGGAGAGAGAGCGCGAGGAGAGGGCGGAGGAGGGTGGCGGTGTTGAAGTTGAAGAAGAAGAGGAAGAAGCTAGGTTTTCTCACTGGGAAGAGACATCGGAGGTGGGGGTAGGGGTGGGGGTGGGGGGAGGAGTTTTTTACTTTTGTTTTTATTTTTATTTTTTATTTTTTTATTAATAGTTAAGGGTAATTTGGTCAAAAAATAAAATTGAGATAAAAAAGGACGATTTTATAACGTTTTGTAATGTTGGGGATGGTTTTAATAACAAAAAAAGATCGGGGACGAATTTGATTTTCACTCTAGACCTTAGGGACGAAAACAGTACTTAACCCCTAAAATTAATTACAAAAATTAATGAGAAGTGTTAGGGGACCAGCAAAATTTGTGATGTGTAGTTATCATCAATATTTTTAATAATGTGAGATGACATCTAATAGTATAAGATTACTTACTTTTCTTTTGATGGTTAAGTGCTGGCCAGATTTCAATAAAAGTGCTGGCTCCTAGACTTTCTCAAAATGAATTATTATGTATTTGTACATACATAAATATGTGTTGTTTGATTTATTTTTAATATATATTTTATATCAAAGAATGCTAGAAAGCCAATAGAATTTATTGTTTTTGTCAAGCAATTAGCTATGAATATTTAAAGTGTAGGATAAAAGTATGTTATTGGATTGTTTAATTAAAAGAATTGGAGTGATAACTAAAAATATTGAACAAAAATAATAAATTCGGTTGATTTTTAAGTTTATCTTTTTTATATTTTAATATTTATTTTATATTAATAACTAATTTTGATAGTTAATTTTAATATATATTTGGCATAGCTGTAAAAAAAATTTAGATACTTTTTGTGCAGAAATTAATTTATTTATGGAAGTTAAAAAGGTGATGTGCAACTATATTGTGTCATGGTGTGTAATCCACAAATGTGAAACTGCAAAAGTCAGTAACCTGCAAAACGCAAGTTACATTTTGACTAAGTTGAAATTAAAAAAGCTGCATGCACTGCAAAACGCAGCTTGCGTTTGGCATGGGAGGAGAACGAAACTTCGAAACGTGTCCCTGCCCCCTGCATGCCAACATGTCCTGCATGTTTGACCATCCCGTCGAAGCTCCAAAACGCAACATGTGTTTGGTAGCCTCCCCCTGCATGTGTCACGTGTAAAGGAGAGTAGTGGAGCCAGCCTTTAAAAGCAAAATGCAAGTCATGAGAGTTTCACCATTTTCCTTTTATTTTACTTGCTGTGAGTGAGAGTTTTGAGAGTGAAAGGGTTGAGATTAAGGGTGAAATGGAGTAAGTTTGTGAGAAGAAAGAATCAGTAAAGGTTTAGGGCTTCATTTAATAAAGAAGAAAAAATGGTTCGTAATTTTACTTTATCTAAAGAGCACATTATTGAATATTTGAATCGTTCTCAACGGATAAGTAATTTTTTATTTTATTTTATGATAAATAAATATATTTATTTTTATGTTCTTTATTTATATGTTTTAACTAATAAATTTATTATTATTATTATTATTATTATTATTATTATTATTATTATTATTATTATTATTACATGTTTATAATAATGATGTATATGATATCAACAATAGTTTTTTTTATCATACTGTTAGTTATGAGATATTATTATTATTATTATTATTATTATTATTATTATTATTATTATTATTATTATTATTAGTGTTATTACTATTTGTTACGGCCCAGCGCAGGACTCCTGCGGGCCAACCCGACCGGAGCTCCACCCAGTCCGGCTACGCGTCCTTTAACCGATCCGGACACGCGTCCCATATAGCTCACACACAGCTATGGGACAGCGTCCCTGAAAATATGGGCCTGGCCTCCAGAGGGGCCCAGGGCTGACATGTATATAAGGGGAAGAATGGCTCTTCCCCCGAGGTACGTCACATCCCTACACCACCCTCATTTCGCCTGCACATATTCTGACAAGAGCGTCGGAGTGTCTTTGCAGGTGGCACCCTCCCTCTCTCTCTCTTCTCACACGACGTGCTCGGGACCTCCCCAGTCCGGACTGGAAGATCGTGACCAGACGAGCCCTTTCTTTCACCCAGGGTCCTGACCCGAACCGTCCGGTAACCGACCTACCGAACATTGGCGCCGTCTGTGGGGACCGTCCATGGACTTCGTACTAGTCCAGACTGGGACCGGCAGCGAGGCCGCGCCTCCCGTGCTTGGGGGAGGCGCCGTTTCGACAGAAACCCGACAACAGCAGAGGTCGCCTCCGAGGGATGCGACGCAGACTCACGAGAGACGCCCCTTCGGAGGAACTGGCGACAATCACGCCAGGATAATGCAAGAGTTGTGCCATAGGATGCAAGACTTAGAACGCCGGATAGCCGAAAGAGAACACGACCAACGCACCCCGGAGCGAAGCCCCACCCGTTCCCGTTCAAGGAGCCGCTCGAGGCGCTCACCCAGCCCCCAATACGAGTCGGAGAGCACGGGGGGACGGGGACGAGCCAGAAGAGGAAGTCGAGACCCCATCATTTACGCCCGACACGAGAGATGGCGTGCGTCAAACAGAGGCGAAGAGGACGGCCGTCGAGAGAATGACGAGCCAGGGAGAACTACCCGGGGACCAGTAATAATAGGAGCGACCCCTTTCCACCGTTCCGTACTCGAGGTCCGGCTGCCGAAACACTTCGACAAGCCAACAGACATGAAATATGATGGAACACAAGATCCCCTGGAACACTTGATGGCCTTTGAGGCCAGAATGAATCTGGAAGGGGTAGGAGACGAGGTCAGATGTCGCGCCTTCCCGGTCACCTTGGCAGGCCCGGCGATACGGTGGTTCAACAACCTCCCGCAGGGCTCGGTGACTCAATTCTCCGACATCAGCCACGCCTTCTTGGCTCAATTCACGACCAGGATTGTCAAAGCCAAACACCCAATCAATTTGCTAGGGGTGACACAGAGACCCGGAGAGCCGACCAGGAAATACTTGGACCGTTTCAATGACGAGTGCCTGGAAATTGACGGTCTAACAGACTCGGTGGCAAGTCTATGCTTGACGAACGGGCTCTTGAATGAGGACTTCAGGAAACACCTTACCACAAAGCCCGTTTGGACAATGCAAGAGATCCAGTGCGTGGCTAAAGAATACATCAATGACGAAGAAGTCAGCCGGGTCGTGGCTGCCAATAAGTGGCAGCCCGCCTACAACCAAGCCCGGCACTATGAAGGCAGAGAAAGACCAAAGGAACACGCCAGGGACGGAAAAGGGGAAGTTCACCTAAACACCCAAACCGTTCCCCCGAGTTGGGAAGTTCACCAATTATACCCCCCTCACAGCACCAATCACCGAAGTTTACCAACAAATAGCGGAAAAGGGGATACTGTCAAAGCCCCGACCTCTGAAGGACAGAACGAGAGGAAACAAGAATCTCTACTGCGAGTACCACAAGGGTTACGGACACAAGACCCAAGACTGCTTTGACCTAAAAGACGCCCTGGAGCAAGCTATCAAGGATGGGAAACTTGCCGACTTCTCCCACCTTATACGGGAACCAAGGAGACGTAACCAGGACCACGATAGCGAAGATAGATCCCGGCCAACAAGGCAACGGCAGGAACCAGAGGGTGACGACCACGGCCTTACGGTGGTAAACGTGGTAACGGCCAGAAATACCGCCCCAAGGTCAAAGTCAGCACAGAAAAAAGACGCCAAGGTCCTAGCGGTCTCCACCTCGACAGGTAGAAGTTTCCGAGGAATCCCACCCATCTCCTTCGGCCCAGAGGACCAATGGTTTGACGAGGCACCGAAAAGTCCGCCCATGGTCATCACGGCCAGGGTCGGGACGGGCCTCGTCAAACAAATCCTGGTAGATACGGGGGCAGACTCAAACATCATGTTTCGAAACGTTTTCGATGCCCTGGGACTAAGGGACGCTGACCTGACGACCCACCAGCACGGTGTGGTAGGGTTGAGGGACCACTTCATCAAGCCAGACGAAATCATCTCACTCCCGACCTCTGTGGAACAGGGGCAAAAGCGACGAACAGTCATGGCAGACTTCGTAATATTACGAGACTCCATAGCTTATAACATCATCCTGGGGAGAAAAACCATTAACGACCTGGGGGCCGCCATTAGCACAAAGCTGCTGGTGATGAAGTTTGTCACTGATGATGGATCCGTAGGATCCATCAAAGGCGACTTGGAAACGGCAGTCGCTTGCGACCACGCCAGCCTCTCTCTCAGGAAAAAATCCAAAGAAGCGTCTAGGGTCTTCCTGGCTGACCTAGACGCCAGAATAGACGACAAACCTAGACCAAAGCCAGAAGGGGACTTGGAAAAGTTCAGGGTCGGCGAGGAGGACGATAAATTCACATTCATAAACAGGAACCTCCCCCACGAAATGAAGGAGCCATTGATGGAAATGATCAGGGCTAATGCCGACCTCTTTGCCTGGACGCCTGCCGATATGCCCGGGATAGATCCCCAGCTCATATCGCATCATCTGGCCGTCAAGGCGGGAACCAAGCCAGTGGCCCAGAGGAGGAGAAAAATGTCGCAAGAAAGAGCAGAAGAGGTAGCCAGGCAAACGGCCATCCTCCTAGAAGCAGGATTCATCCGAGAACTGGACTACTCGACTTGGTTGTCAAACGTGGTCCTGGTCAAAAAGCACAATGGGAGGTGGAGAATGTGCGTAGACTACTCTGACCTCAACAAGGCGTGTCCCAAGGATTGCTACCCTCTACCTAACATTGACACACTCGTTGACGCGGCGGCGGGGTACCGGTATCTGAGCTTCATGGATGCCTACTCAGGATACAATCAGATACCGATGCACCGACCTGACGAAGAAAAAACGGCGTTCATAACACCAGGAGGAATCTACTGTTACAGGGTGATGCCCTTCGGTTTGAAAAACGCTGGGGCCACGTGCCAAAGGCTGATGAATAAGATATTCAGTGAACTCATAGGAAAAACAGTAGAAGTCTACGTGGATGACATACTCGCGAAGACTACACGACCCAACGACCTCCTTAGCGACCTTGATGGTGTTTTTTCGTCCCTCCGGCAACACGGCATGAGGCTTAATCCGCTCAAGTGCGCGTTTGCCATGGAAGCCGGTAAGTTCTTGGGATTCATGATTACTCAAAGAGGAGTGGAAGCTAACCCCGAGAAGTGTCAGGCAGTTCTCCAGATGAAGAGCCCGGGCTATATCAAGGACGTCCAACGACTTGCCGGGAGGTTAACGGCTTTGTCCCGATTCCTCGGCGCGTCAGCAGCAAGAGCCCTACCTTTCTTCAATCTAATGAAAAAAGGAATGACGTTCGAATGGACCCCAGCATGCGAGGAGGCATTCAACCACTTCAAGCAGATTTTAGCGGCACCACCAGTTCTCGGAAAACCCAGGGCCGGAGAACCGCTTTATCTCTACCTATCGGTAACCGAGGAAGCAATGGCCACGGTGCTCGTCAGAGAAGAGGAAAAGACCCAACAACCCGTTTATTTTGTTAGCAGGGTCCTCCAAGGACCAGAACTGAAATACAGCAAGCTGGAAAAACTGGCGCTGGCGCTCCTAGTCTCCTCCCAAAGATTAAGACAATACTTTCAGAGCCATCGTATAGTCGTAAGGACGGACCAGGCGATTCGCCAAGTACTGCAAAAGCCTGACTTGGCCGGTAGGATGATGACCTGGGCCATCGAGCTCTCCCAATACGACCTACAATATGAACCCCAACACGCGATCAAAGCTCAGGCAATGGCAGACTTTCTGGTTGAAGTAACGGGGGACCCTCCCGAGGAAACGGGCACACGGTGGAGGCTCCACGTTGACGGGGCCTCCAACCAAACGTCCGGGGGAGCAGGGGTCATCCTAGAAAGCCCAGCAGGGGTCATCTATGAACAATTGACTAAGTTCGAGTTTCCAGTGTCGAACAACCAAGCAGAATATGAAGCTCTCTTGGGCGGACTAACATTAGCTCGGGAAGTCGGAGCGACAAAGGTCGAAGTATCCAGCGACTCGCAAGTTGTCACCTCGCAGGTAAACGGAAGCTACCAAGCCCGGGACCTCCTCCTGCAAAAATACTTGGAAAAGGTTAGAGAAATAACGAATCAGTTCCAGGAGGTCATCATCCAACACGTCCCAAGAGAAAGGAACACACGGGCGGACCTCCTGTCTAAGCTGGCGAGCACAAAGCCAGGGTCGGGTAACCGGTCCCTCATCCAAGGCATGGTGAAGGAACCAACGGTCACCCTCCATTTGACGAAGTCAAGCCCCTCATGGCTAGACCCCATCACCAACTTCCTAGAACTCGGCAAGTTGCCCGAGGATGAGAAGGCAGCCAAAGCCTTAAGAAGGGAGGCGGCCAGATACGCAATTATACAGGGACAACTATTCAAAAAGGGACTCAGCCAGCCCCTGTTGAAGTGTTTGCACCCCGACCAGACGGACTACGTGCTTAGAGAAGTCCATGAGGGGTGTTGTGGACACCACATCGGGGGCAAAGCCCTAGCAAGGAAGCTCATCCGAGCAGAATACTATTGGCCAACAATGATGAAAGACTCAAAGGAATTTGTCAAAAGATGCATAAAGTGTCAACAAAACGCCAACTTCCACAAGGCACCGGCCTCCGAGCTAAATTCTCTGACGACTACTCGACCTTTCGCACAATGGGGAGTCGACCTCCTGGGGCCTTTCCCGGTCGGCCCAGGACAAGTCAAATACCTCATTGTCGCCATCGACTACTACACCAAATGGGTGGAGGCTGAACCGCTGGCTACGATATCGTCCTCCAACTGTCGGAAGTTCATGTGAAAGCAGGTGATAACCCGTTTCGGTATCCCGGAAGTCGTTATCTCAGACAACGGGACCCAGTTCACAGACAAGAAGTTCATGGAGTTCCTCTCTGGCCTAGGGATAAAGCAAAAGTTCTCCTCGGTAGAACATCCCCAAACAAACGGGCAGGTAGAGGCCGCAAACAAAGTCGTCCTTCTTGGTCTAAAGAAGCGCCTAGACAACAAGAAAGGAAGCTGGGTTGACGAACTCCCCTCCGTCCTATGGTCTTACCGGACAACCGAGCAAAGCACCACGGGGGAAACTCCCTTTCGCCTAACATACGGGGTTGATGCGGTGATACCAGTCAAAATCGGCGAACCGAGCCCCCGACTACTACTCGCGGGCATGAGCGAAGCGGTCGAAAAGGACCTGGTTGAGGAAACAAGGGAGATGGCTCACCTAATAGAAACGGCGCTGAAACAAAGAATAGCTCTGTGTTACAATGCAAAAGTCCTCAAACGAGATTTCGAGGAAAGGGACCTCGTCCTGCGACGCAACGACATCGGCGTCCCGACCCCAGGGGAAGGCAAGCTGGCGGTAAATTGGGAAGGTCCCTACAGGGTAAGGGAGGTACTCGGCAAAGGTGCTTACAAGCTCGAAAGACTCGACGGCAAGGAAGTGCCCAGAACATGGAATGCGGGTAGCCTAAGAAGGTTCTACCCATGACCAGACGATTCGCCGACCTGAGAACCTAAAGAAATAGTAAATACTTGCTTTGTTTGCATGACAATCTACCTTTTTATCTTGTCAAATATTCACCATATTGATTAATTTGCTTAGCTAACGATTAACTCATACTTGTCAAAAAAAATTTTCGTACTTGTCTACTTCTTCCCTACGTGCGTCGCACACGAGCGCGTCTTAAAACGGCAAACCGGGACTGATCACCCCGGGGGCCATCTTCGTTACGGCCAAAGCCAACTGCGACGACAACACGACCACGGCAATCCAAGCCATAACTATCATAAAACGGGAAAACGGGCACGAGCCCCCCCAAGAGAAATAACAACAAATACAATAAACGGCAACCCGGCCAAACGACCAAATAAGTATAACTTATAAAGAGTCAAAACAAAGAACGAGCAATAAGTTGTTCATCAAACGCATTACAAAATATCCTAAGTTACAAGACCTCACTTCCTCGGCATGTCAACAATCTTTCCGTCCTGGATAGTCTTGAAAACGCCAATTGACGACGTGTCGAAATCAGGAGCTGCGATCCTCAGCTGAACCTTCAGGGCATCTTCGGTCATCGAGATGGCATTCTTCCCTTGCTCCTTGGTCACCTTAAGCTTCTTCTTAAGCTCAGCGGCTTCAGCTTTAGCGGCCTTCGCCTCCGAGACGGCCTGCTCCCGCTCTTTTTCCAAGGCGACAACCCGACCCTGAGCGGCGTTCAGCTGACCCTCCAATGTCATCTCGCGCTCAAGAAGCCGGGCCACGGTCTCATCGGACGCCTTTAACCTCTCCGCAACAAACGATGACTTCTCCTCAGCAGCACTAAGCTTTCCCCCCATCTCGGACAGCTGACCCTGGAGGAGTTCAACTTGAGCCTTAAAGTCATTGTTCGCCTTAACAGAGGACTCAAGCTTCCTCCGGAGCGCCTCCATTCCCGATAACTCGAATTCAGCCTTCCGAGCTATCACGGCCCCACGAAGCAAGGTGCGATACATCCACCTCGCCTGCCCGGACAGTTCGGTCTCGTGAAAATGCTCCTCTGTCCCGGGTATCAGTTGGGAGTCAATAAATTTGGTAGCATCAAAGTTCCTTTCCATTATGGTAAGGGCCCCTTCCGGGCTGGAAGACATCTTTCGCTTCTTGGGAGTATGGATAAGCTCCACGTCACTATCCGGCTGGGGGGTGAGAGTCGCGTGCCCTTCAGCGGACCCTTCCTCACGGGTAGGGGAAGCCTGGCCCCCTGCAGCCTGTTTCCCCGACACGTTGGTATCCTGGGGAGAAGGCACAGCCTGATTCTCCTTCTCCCCTGAAGGACCCCCCCGACTTACCGACGTCCTTCTCTTCGGCATTCTCGTCGTCACTTGCTTCAAAAAAGGTCTTCATCAGATTCTCAAGACCGGTCACGGTGGCAGACATTTCCACTGCAACAAACAACAGGCACGTTAGTCGTTAGATCAGAAAAAGAAAAACAACGATAAAGAAACATAGGCAAACAAAGAAGACAACTCACGAATATAGCTCCTGGCGGCCTCCCGTTCACCCATAAGAAGATGTGGGTTCACGGGGTTCTTTTCAAAAATGGCAAAAAGGACGTCGGCTATTTGCTTATCTACAGCCGACAACCTCTTGTACGTTACCTTGATGAAAGGATTCGACCCCGCACCAAAACTCCAATAAGTCTGGATAAGGCGCTCCCCCTCTAACGACAACCAAAAGGGGTGACGACCTTTGACGGGATGAACCTTGAAGTACTTATCTTTAAAACCATGGTAGGAGTCCTCAAAAAGGCCAAAAATTCTCCTACCCTGGGCAGAACGGAAAGAAAGAAACCCTTTTCTCGCCTTCCCCTGTTTGGAGGGGTTGGTAAGGTTGAAATAAAAGAGGAAAACGTCCACCGACACTGGCAGCTCCAAGTACTCGCAGACCATTTTGAAGCAGCGGATCGAAGCCCAGCTGTTTGGATGAAGCTGAGACGGGGGGATGGATATCCGGTTCAGCAGCGCCATTTGAAACTCGGAGAACGGTATCCGAACGCCAACTTGTGTGAACATGGACTTGTAAAACCAGATCCAATCGGGGACACGAGGGGAGTGAAAGTTGAGCTCATAAATATGCTCATGGGGGGCAGGGACAATGGCCTCATAGTTGGCCTCTTCGTCAGTCCCCCCACACAAGTAGCCGGCTTGCCGGAACTCGGTCAACTCCTCCAAGTCCATTTGGTTGGGCGAGCTCCTTATATCGTCAGTCACCCAGGCGTACGGGTCGTAGGCCGCGCCAGATCCAGAAGACCGGAAAACGATGCGAGGCATACCTACATCGGGGTACCACTCTGTTAGACTATGAGGTCGGGAGTCCGCAGAAACCCAGAAACTACGCCTTTTCAAACTTAGATCATGGCCAAAGAACAGTTAAAAGCTACACCTATCACGCAAATCACCTAAAACCTACCCAGGAATGGTACCCTCCCCTAGTTCATCTACCCCACCAATGGAAGACCATTCAGCAAAAATAAACCAAAACATACAAACAGTAACTACCACAACAGTGAGGCATAATATAAACATGGGGGGAGAAGGATCAAGAAATTATCTGAAATGGAGTACGAAACTGGAGTGTAAAAGAGAGGCACAAGTTAGCCCGAATAGAGAATCTTTGGATGTCAGGGAGAAAAGAAGATGAACATAGCAAAGTGGGAGGAAGAGAAAAGAAAACTGTTTAAAAACCACCATGATAAGCGCGAAAGAAGGCAAGGGCAAAATGGTCTTTGCGCGCAGGATTTTTTCAAATCATTACGAGCATTTAATGCTCAGCGCGAAGAACGAAGCGACGAACGAACGCCTCAGCAGACCAAGAGACACGCGCACCAGAGACGCGTCTCTCCCACAGTCAGCCGACTCGACGACAACGCACGAGTAAGGAAATCACGCGCCACCGATCGTCCTCGCGACCATCACTGGCGCGTCGGGGGCACTGTTACGGACCAGCCCAGGACTCCTGCGGGCCAACCCGACCCGAGCTCCACCCGGCCCGGCTACGCGCCCTTCAACCGACCCGGACACGCGTCCCATACAGCTCACACACAGCTATGGGACAGCGTCCCTGAAAATATGGGCCTGGCCTCCAGAGGGGCCCAGGGCTGACATGTATATAAGGGGAAGAATGGCTCTTCCCCCGAGGTACGTCACATCCCTACACCACCCTCATTTCGCCTGCACATATTCTGACAAGAGCGTCGGAGTGTCTTTGCAGGTGGCACCCCCCCTCTCTCTCTCTCTTCTCACACGACGTGCTCGGAACCTCCCTAGTCCGGACTGGAAGATCGTGACCAGACGAGCCCTTTCCTTCACCCAGGGTCCTGACCCGAACCGTCCGGTAACCGACCTACCGAACACTATTGTTATTGTTATTATTATTATGCTTAAGTTTTGGAAGAAAAAAATGGTATCATGATTAGTATAGAAGAATACTGTTTAGGATGCTAATAATAAATTATTATTATTATTATTATTATTGTTATTATTATTATTATTATTATTATTATTATTATTATTAGCCATTATTATTATTTTTTAATAATTTATTATTATTTTTAATAATTTATTATTATTTTTTAAGATAATAATAATAATACTATTTAATTATTGTTGCTGTTTTTTTTTGAATAAATTATTAACTGATATTATTTAAAATTTAATAATTATCATTTTTCTTTTTGCAGGCTATCAGAAATTTGTTATCCAGAAAACTCGATCCGCCAGATACCTTTAACAAGGTAGCTACAGCGGTACTGGCATTGACTGGATTTCAACACGTTTCGCGAGTAGACGAAATGAGAGGTCATTCTGCACTATTGAGTGCCTTGGTGGAACGCTGGAGGCCGGAGACTCACACATTTCATCTTTCAGTCGGTGAAGTGACGGTGACGCTGGAAGATGTGAGCTATATTCTTGGTCTCCCGATTAATGGGAGCCCGTTATGAGTAGATCAAACAGCAGTCACCAGTTTTTTGTGGAGAACTACATTGCGTGTTTTGGTCGGGATCCTGGTCCGCAAGATCACGTGTTGGGGAAGGTTAATCTTGCATGGGTCCAGCGGTGCAGAGACACCGAGCTGTGTGACACTCAGGAGTCTGTTGAGCGGTACGTCTGGGCGCACATTTTCTGCGTGCTCGAAACAGTTGTATTTTCGGATAAGTCGACCACTTCATTGAACTCGAAGTTTTTTACCACTACTTCGGGATTTTCACCGGATTTCAGCATACAGTTAGGGGGCAGCCAGCCTGGCACACTGATCCACCACTATTTTGTGGTACATTTTATGCTTAATTGAGTGGATTTTTATCTATTAAACTCACACTTATTCATATAATTCGCATATTTTACATTTTCCTTCCAAATTTTGTGCTATTATTGAAAACATGCTTCTTTGGCCTTTAAACTATCAATTTTTATTATCCTTTATTACCATTCGATGCCGTGATATGTGTGTTAAGTGTTTTCAGGGTTTATAGGGCAGGAATGACTTAGAGGATAGAAAGGAAGCATGCAAAAGTGGAAGGAATACAAGAAATTGAAGAAATTGCTGAGCTGTCCAGCCTGACCTCTTCGTACTTAATTGACCATAACTTGAGCTATAAAGGTCCAAATGAGACGGTTCCAGTTGCGTTGGAAAGCTAACATCCGGGCCTTCAAAATGATATATAATTTACTATAGTTTCCCTGAAGATAATCGGCGCTCACGCGTGCATCACGCGCACGCATGCATCTGCGAAAATTCAGCGTATCAGAATTCGCCCCCAGCGATTTCTGGGCTATTTTTAACCCAGTTCTCGACCCAAAAAACACATATTAGAGACTGCAAAGTGGAAAAATAAGGAGAGACTTTGGATAATTCATAATTTTAGGTTTTAGATGTAGTTTCTAGAGCCTCTCTCTCCTCTCTCTAGGTTTTAGGATTCCTCTTAATTTTAGGTTTATTTCTTCTCAATTTCAGGTTCAATGTTCCTTTAATTTAGTTCTCTTCTACTTTTATTTATTCTAGCATTCTAGTTTATTTATCTTTCCAATTAAATTTATGAACTCTTCATGTTAGATTTGATTTCTTTATTTAATGCAATTTGAGGTATTTCATATTTATGATTTTAATTTAGCTTTTTACATTCTTAGCTTTGGTTGAGTAATTAGAGACGCTTGAGTTATCAAACTCCTTTTTTGATTGATAATTGGAATTTGCTGGTTGATTTGAATCTCTCTAAATCTAGTCTTTCCACTGGGAGTTGACTAGGACTTGAGGATTCATATTGATTTATCCACTTGACTTTCCTTCATAGTTAGAGGATAACCAGTGGTAGCAACAAACAATTCTCATCACAATTGATAAGGATAACTAGGATAGGACGTTCAGTTTTCATACCTTGCTAAGAGTTTTTCTTAATTATTAATTTACTTTCTTGCAATTTACTTTTTCTTGTTCCTTATTCAAAAACCCCAAAAAGATAATCCTTTATAACCAATAATAAATACACCTCCCTGCAATTTCTTGAGAGACGACCCGAGGTTTAAATACTTCGGTTTATTTTTATTGGGTTTGCTTTAGTGACAAAGAAGTTTTTGTACGAAAGGATTCTTTGTTGGTTTAGAAACTATACTTTCAACGAGATATTATTTGTGAAATTCTTTACTGGCAAAAATCCGTTCGTCAAAATGGCGCCGTTGCTGGGGAATTCTAAACGTGTGCCTTATTATTGGTTATTGTAAATATTTGCTTTTTACTTGTTTATTTATTTTTGTTTTTAATTTTTATTAGCTACTATGAATTCTCACCCCTGTTGCTATGAGTTTAGTTCAAATTATGTTGCAGGAAATGGACGCTATAATGAGAGCATGCATCAAGGTTGGAACAATCAAAGATGGGAGGAGTCACAAGGATTTGATCAACCCTCTTGGCAACAGCCCCCTCCAATGCGCCATAACCAACAACCAATCTATGATGCATACCAAGACAATAGTTATGGTGGACCTCTTTGTGACAACCAACCTCCACCAACTATGGTCAAGAGCCATTCCAGGGTGCGTACCAAGATGATGAATATGGTGGACCCCCTTGTAGTTACCAACAAGCCCCATCATACGCCTATGAACCCCCTCCTCAACATAATTTTGAACCACCATACTCACAAGTCCCTTACCACCAAACACCCCCATATGACCCTAATTCTTATCCACCATACCAACCACCATATGAACCATACATAGAACCACCCCAATTTCAAAACAATTGCCCCCCTTCATCTTCCTATGACGAGATGCTTCAATCTCTCGCACAAGGACAACAGACCATGGAAAGCACACTTAACTCTACCTTAAACGGTCTGACCTCTGCTTTACAAGCTCTCGCCTCACAGATTAGATCATTGAATACCCCCAACAATCAACCCTCAAGCTCTAGTGCACTTTCTTTTCAACCACATAATGATCTCTCCATCCCATCACCGCCCTCCATGGAAGAGCACCCATATCCATCAACCCAAGAGCAACACGATCCCAATTATGCTAGTGACATGGAACAAGAGAGAAGGGATTGCCTTAGGGTCGCAATGGATCGGTTACACGTGGCCTTATTTCCAGAGGAGCAAGAGGAGGCCCAAAATGTGAAGGAAGAAGAGACCTTTGAAGATGAAAGAATAGTTGAAAGGAGTTGTCATGGAAAGGAAATCATCAAGGAGGAGTACGATTTTATACTAAAACAACTGGACAAAGCAGTAATTATCGAAGAGGAAGAAGTGGTTGCAGACTTAGGAGATGCTGAACCTCTATGGGAACCTCGAATCATAGAGCCTCCTTCTAAGGAGTTTGATGTTGATGTTGAGGAGGGTGTACAACATCCAAGGCATACCATGATTGAAGACTTTGCAGAGGTTGATCAAGAGATAGAGATTAAAGAAAAAGAAGCACAACCTCCCATGCCCTTGGTAAGTAATGAAGAAGATATTGAATTGAAAGAAAGCTACCAAGAGGAAGCGGTTGAAGTTGAAGAGGCTTGCAAAGAGGTGGAAGAATTCAAAGAAGAGCACAAGGGAGTGGAGCTTGCAAGACCATTGGAAACACCTCCCCCAAAGCCATCCCCATTCCATTCCTTCATTCAAGTGGGTAAATCTTTCATCTCTAAACTTAATTAGCCCACTTGAATATGCTTTGCTTGAGATGGATGGACAACTTAGAGCTCTTTGTGGCTATAAGAGCAAGCGAGAGATGGTTAGTGGTAGAAATTGCCATGCAAGGTTCAATATTGTTGTATGCTCCAGATTGAAGTACAAAGGTTGGTATAATTCTCAATTGAATGGGTCTAGAAAGTTGTTTGAATGTCTCATTGAGAATTCCGATTGCTCACCACTCAAGTGGAAAAATGATGATCAACAAGAAAACGGGTGCAAAAGCAAGGTTTGGGACCCCATAATTCATTCCAACAATTAACACTTTTGGGGCCTTGTCACTTGCTTTAACTTGCTTGAAGGCTCCTAGTTTGAGATCCCGGAGGCCATTGGAATTACAAATATTGGTGGAGATTCCTGGATGATTTCAAGCACAAGCCACCATGACAAGGAGCTCACCAAATGTCCAACTTAAGGACAATAACTAAAAGTGCTAGGTGGGAGACAACCCACCATGGTATGATCGTTCCTTTTTTTCAGTCTTAGTTTTATTTTATTTTGTTTTATCCTTAGTTTTATTTTATTCTATTTTTCTTAGTGTTCATTCATAATTTCTGCATATTAATCTGCATTCTGCATTCTGCATTCTGCATTAAAAAAAAAGAGAGGGATCGACGCGCAAGCGTCCACGACGCGTGCGCGTCGTATGTGTATGCACAATTAAACAGAGAATTGCGCGAGAGATGCGTGGGAGGGGTGCGTGGCGCACAAGCCACACCACGCGTACGCGTACCGCATGCGTACGTGTCCTTTGTAGAAAGTTCAACCCACGCATAAGCGTCAACGACGTGTACGCGTGGGCATGAAAATTGGCGTAAAAGCGTACTGACCCAAGAGTTGTGCTGCCCTTGCAATGGAACTGTGCTAGAAGCACAAAATCATCCACGCGTACACGTCCCTGACACGTACGCGTCATTTCGCTCTCAGACCACCCACGCGTACGCGTGGGCGACGCTTACGCATCGCATGACCAACTCAGTTTTCACGCGTATGCGTGATTCCTGCGCGCGCGTCGCGCCCCATTTTTCAATTCCTACCTCTTTTTCCTCTCTTACTCCCTCTTCTTCTTTTCTCACTTTCTTCTCATCCTTGTTCTCCTTCATTCTCTTTTACATACTGCACTTGCATAGTTTTTTTTCATTGCATTTTAATTTTATTCATGTTTTTATCTCCTTTTCTAATTTCCTATTTTACCATTGGTGTTAAATTTTCTTATTCAACTGTTGCATCTTTTCTGGTATTATTTTGGTACTTAGTGACTTGTTTCCCACTGTTGGGTAATATTATTTAAGTCAATGTTGATCTTTTCTGATACTTGTATTCCTTTGCATTGACATGCACTCACACTGTCTTTCATTACCCACTATCTCTTCCCATTATTACAATTTTTGCACTATTGATATGCCATGCGCTTCTACTGTTTTCTCACTTGCATGTTGTAGCTACCATGTAATTGAGACCCTTATTATTTGGCATTAACCCAACCATATTTTATTTGTTATATATCTTTGTTTTTGGGTTACTTTTCTTCTTTCCCTCTTCTTTCAGGATGGCCACCGAGAAAGGAGAAGAGAAGCTTCTCAATGGGGCAACGGACGAGTCCATCTGCATAATCTTTAGAGAAAAGCATCAGTTGGAGCAACCCGTCCACTTGCACACCTTAGCATGCATCGAGGACGGTGCAATCTTTAAGTGTGGGGAGGTCGATACCGACTTCCGTGGGTTAGTTATTTCCTTCTCAACACTAATGTTTTATTTTCTTTGTTTGTTCATTGTTGCATTTGTATATTTGATTGCATGTTTGTTTGCTTTTGTGCATATTTTACCACCACTTGGTTAAAGTAATATTTTCTTTTTCAAGAAACTTTTTATAACATTTCACTAATTTAAATTAAAATTTGTGTTAAACTTGTTTGGAGATTGTAATTTGGAACATGGTTTTTGAGCTAAGAACACACAACCTGTGAGATTTTGAGCTTGATTACATGGTTACACTATTTAACCATAACATTTTATTCTTGTGTGTTTCTTCTCTATGACTGCAATCTATATTTTGTTCCATTCTATATGTCCATTGTTTAGTGTATTTACATGCTTGCATATGATTGAGGCCATCATTTGTTATTAGCTCACTTATCCCAAATAGCCTACCCTTTCAATCACCTTTGTTTGCCACTTTGAGCCTTTTAATCCCCTTTTGTTCTATATTTTACCACATCACTAGCCTTAAGCGGAAAAATAATTAATTACCCCAATTGAATCCTTGGTTAGCTTAAGATAGAGATTGTGTATCAATTAAGTGTGGGAAACTGTGGGAACTTGGGTTGATGAAAGTGTACAGTGTTTCATTGACAAAATATTGGAAATTTAGTACCTACTCATGTGAAACCAGAAAAATTAAAAATCCATGTGTATTGATATGTTATGTTTACTTTTATATTTTTAATAAAAAAAAAGAGAAAAAAAAAATATATATATATATATATATTCAAATAAATAAATAAATAAGGGGATAAAATTACTCCAATGTTAAGTTTAATAAAAGATCAATGCATGTGTGATAAAATTAAAGAAAAGTTGATGCATAAGTATGTGATGAAAAAGTGAAAATTATGGGTAGCTAGGCATGATTTTAAAAGTATAGAGAGTGTGTGTGTGTGTTAGGTGAGAGCTTAGGTTAGTCAAAGATTCATATTATAGCTCATTTGGCCATACATATATCCTCACCTTGACCTTAGCCCCATTACAAACTTGAAAAGACCTCATGATGTTTGCATTGGTATATTAAATTTTTGTTGATTGGTTAGATGAAGAACAAAGTCTAGAAAGCATGACTAGAGAAGAGTAGAGTGATTAACCCTAGACACTTGAGAGATTAGAGTGCATATACACTGCTAGTGAGGGTTCAATGCTTGATTCTATGTTCCCTGCTTTCATGAGCTATCTTCTTACAAGTTTACTTGTCTCTTACTGTGTGATTTGAATTAGTGGAATCCATCTTATATTTGTTCTTGGAGAATTTATTTACTTTTAAACCAAGTAGGAAAGAGCATTTTGCATTTAGTTGCATTCATACAGATAGGTTGCATTTCATAAGTTTTACCATTCCTCTTTACTCCTTTATAGCTTCTCTTGAGCTTAGCATGAGGACATGCTAATGTTTAAGTATGGGGAGATTTGATGCACCACTATTTTGTGGTACATTTTATGCTTAATTGAGTGAATTTTATCCACTAAACTCACACTTATTCATATAATTCGCATGTTTTACATTTTTCTTCCTAATTTTGTGCTATGATTGAAAACATGCTTCTTTGGCCTTTAAACTGTCAATTTTTATTATCCTTTATTACCATTCAATGCCGTGATATGTGTGTTAAGTGTTTTCAAGGTTTATAGGGCAAGAATGGCTTAGAGAATGGAAAGGAAGCATGCAAAAGTGGAAGGAATACAAGAAATTGAAGGAATTGCTGAGCTGTCCAGCCTGACCTCTTCGAACTTAATTGATCATAACTTGAGCTATAGAGATCCAAATGAGGCGGTTCCAGTTGCATTGGAAAGCTAACATCCGGGGTTTTGAAATGATATATAATTTGTCATCGTTGCTCTGAAGATAATCGGCGCGCATGTGTACATCTATGAAATTCAGCGTATCAGAATCCGCCCCCAGCGATTTCTGGGCTATTTTTGACCCAGTTCTCGACCCAGAAAACACATATTAGAGGCTGCAGAGTGGAGGAATGAGGAGAGACTTTGGATAATTCATAATTTTAGGTTTTAGATGTAGTTTCTAGAGCCTCTCTCTCCTCTCTCTAGGTTTTAGGATTCCTCTTAGTTTTAGGTTTATTTCTTCTCAATTCCAGGTTCAATGTTCCTTTAATTTAGTTCTCTTCTACTTTTATTTATTCTAGCATTCTAGTTTATTTATCTTTCAAATTGAATTTATGAACTCTCCATGTTAGATTTAATTTCTTTATTTAATGCAATTTGAGGTATTTCATATTTATGATTTTAATTTTGGTTGAGTAACTGGAGACGCTTGAGTTATCAAACTCCTTTGTTGATTGATAATTGGAATTTGCTGATTGATTTGGATCCATCTAAAGCTAGTCTTTCCACTAGGAGTTGACTAGAACTTGAGGATTCATATTGATTTATCCACTTGACTTTCCTTCATAGTTAGAGGATAACCAGTGGTAGCAACAAACAATTCTCATCACAATTGATAAGGATAACTAGGATAGGACGTCCAGTTTTCATACCTTGCTAAGAGTTTTTCTTAATTATTAATTTACTTTCTTGCAATTTACTTTTTCTTGTTCCTAATTCAAAAATCCCAAAAAGATAATCCTCTATAACCAATAATAAATACACCTCCCTGCAATTCCTTGAGGGACGACCCAAGGTTTAAATACTTCGGTTTATTTTTATTGGGTTTGTTTTAGTGACAAACAAGTTTTTGTACGAAAGGATTCTTTGTTGGTTTAGAAACTATACTTTCAACGAGATATTATTTGTGAAATTCTTTACCGACAGAAAATCCGTTCATCACACACCTATACAGATCGTTGTGTCGTGCATCACGATACAACTGTAAAGAGATTGATGGCCCACTGATACTGCTTTTTGTTTGGGCGTGGGAGCGTATGCCGCTCCTAGCACCTATACCCCGCGATTAGCTCGGCAATGTTAGTATTCCACTTGTGCGACGGTATTGCTTTTTATTTTTATTGTTGTTGTTGTTGTTGTTGTTGTTGTTGTTGTTGTTGTTGTTGTTGTTGTTGTTGTTGTTGTTGTTGTTGTTGTTGTTGTTGTTGTTATTATTAATAATTTGTTATTCTTATTAATATGATTATTCTGTTTTTTGTTAGGTGGAGTTATTGGCGCCAACATACAAGATACATACGGAGGCCTACTGCCCATGGTGTACGTGTGTTTGTCATTATATCTTCTGATCTCCCAACAAGCTTTCTTTCAAATCAAGCTAGCTCGGATAAGCCAATTGCATCCTACACCGTAATCCCTTGCATTTCGCATAGAATGCTTGCGGGTCAGACTCATACATAGTGTAATCAACTCTTCTAGTGATAGTGTAGCTTTTGATTGCAAATATAACCAACTCTCTCAAACCAAATTCCATTCCGACCCTAAACTCGCCATCTTTCGCCGCAACGTTGCCTTCACCTACGACATGTGCACCACCATCAGTCAGACAAGGCAAATAAAATAAACACTACAGGTAACTTGAATTAATAATCATAGCATACCCATGTTCGCATACTCAGGAAATTCCGAGGCATGCATGGCTTCGAGATCTAGAGTCCGCATAAAAGACGAAACACTGAACGGGTACTGGCTTACAATCGCATCCGCTTCATTTTGCACTGCCGGATTGCCTGCCAAGTCTCCGTCATCATTTTCATCATCGACTTCATAGTTGGCTTCAAACTCCTCTTCACTGTCATTATTATCTTCTTCCGAATCTATATCCCCAAGCTCATCAACATTAACCTCCTCGCCCACCGCGCCCAACACCGACTGCTGTTCGAGATCAACATACAGCTCTATCATCGGCACGTGAGATCGGGTTTGTTGATAAATACATAACATCTGTTGCATACTGGCATCTTCAGTGATGGGCATCATTCGAAAGTGTATCAGCCCACCAAATACTTGTACAGGATTTCTGTATAAAATGTTGCTCACCCTTTTCGAAACGTGGCTTTCAATGTTATTACAAAGACCATTTTGCAACTCCACAAAACTCATGGTACATGGAATAGCAAATGACAACAGATATCCTTTATGTGTGTTTGGTATAACCTCACCGTTATAATACACTCGCAAATTTGTAATATTTTCCATAACTTCAACCTCACCTAATCTGACTTTTTTGACACACCTAACTAAAAATTAAGAACTACGACATATGTGTAAAAAAGAAGAATAGAATGAGTGGAAGTGGAATGAGGCAAGTTGAATGAGAGTCTTGCTTTGTATTTATAGGCGGAACTTTTGATTAAAATATATTTTTAAACAAAACGCAACCTGTATTTTCAGTTTTCCCAAAAAAATTTTGACAGTTCATAAAACGCAAGCTGCGTTTTGCATCTTCCAAAAAAAACTGACAAAAAAAGTAAAACGCAAAATGCGTTTTGTGGTTTCAAAAAAAAATACTGTCTATCACTAAATGCAGGCTGTGTTTGGCCTAAAACAAAATAATTTTTTTTTGAAAATCATGCAAAAAACAAAACGCAAGCTGCTTTTGTTTTGTTTCCTGAACAAAAAAAAAAAAAAAGAAAAATCAGCCAAAAGTAAAACGTAGTTTACGTTTTAAGCCTGACACCGTAGCAGGAAAAAATTTGTCCATATGTCCATTTCATTGAACAACACCAATATTTGTTCCATAACAAAAAAAATGAGCCACTTTTTGTGCTTTAAAGACATATTTAAAAAATATTTTTTTTGTCTCTACATTTTAAAAGTATAACAATATAAATTTTTTAAACTTTTATTATATTTAATATATTTAAAATATAAAAACTTATTTTTTAAATAAATTTTAGTAAATATTTTCTTTTATATATTGTTTTTAAATAAAAATTATATACACATTAAAAAATAATTATTAAATTAATTAATATACAGTTGAGTATAAATATATATTTTATTTATTTTTTATGTATATTTTATATTTTAATATATATTATTATAACTATATATTAGTAACTAATTTAATAGTTGATTTTGTATGTACTCATAACACAACTTAATTCTTAAAACATGGCTTGTGTACTTATTAGCCAAATCTTATTAAAAAAAATTATATTTTATACCCAAAATATACAAAAGATATTAGATATACATAAAAATAAAAGTACACACATTATGTTCTTTTATTCAAAAAGTACTTACAATTAAAAAAGGGTCCATGTAGTGTACAGATGCATTTTGGTACAGATTTATAGATTTTTGTTTTTATTTGGTTGTTTATTGATTTAAAAGCGTATCACTAAAAGTGTTGCTTAGAGAAAAAGTGTTACCCTTAATCGTTAACTTGGCTCTGATACCAATTTTTTAACATTCGACTTTTCTTTCTTTTTCGAAATTAATTCTTCATATTTTTCTTCAAATAAGATTATAATTTGTATAGATTCAATTGGTGGTGCAAATTTATAATCTAAAGTATTGACCATTTCTATTATTTTTCTTGTGTGATTATTTATTATTAGTCCTTGATTTATAATTCTGATTTTTATAGTTTTTCAATCTTGTTTTAGTTTATAATATTCTTTTTTGCATGAATTATTGTATAAAATCTTTTATCTGTTTATCTTTTTCTTTAATATAATTTCTCAAATCCTCAAGAACTTCTTTTATTTCTACACTTTCTGTTGTTTCTAAATATCTTTTTAATTTTTCAACTTCATTCTCCATTTTTTCTTTCAACAGTTTTAATTCTTTTAAGTCATAATATGATTTTCCAGGCATTTATAAATTTTTTAAGTTTAATTCCAACTTGTTTATATTTATTCTTATTTCTATCATTTTTATTATAAGGTCATCAATTTCGATCTGAAGATTATTTAATTCCCTTTTATATTCCTTTATTTTACTTTTTAATTTTTCCGTCCTTTTTCTTTTTATTTTATTTTCTGGTTTTTCAATCTTTTTATGCTTCATTATTTATTTTAGAATTTCTGCAAACTCTATCATCGATTCATCACTATTTTCCAGAGATTCTATTAATTTCTCTAGCTCTTCAACTTCTCTTTTCAACTTGTCATAAATTATTTTTAGAGCTTCAAATGCCCTTTGATTTATTCCAGAAAACTGTAAATAATTTAAACGATTTTCTCTTTCAAAGAGCTCTTGTTTCTTGTCTTGATAAGTTACATATATTTCTTCTTTATTTATTGTCATAATTTAGTGTTTAGGGTTTCATTTAACTTTTCGACCTTTTTTGTTAATTCTTTTATTTCAGAATTTTCTTCTTTAATTTTTAACTTAGATAGACTTAAAGGGCTATTAATTTTAGATTCTCTTATTTGGAAATTCGATGAAACTAATTTTTCTGATGGTTCTTTTAATAATAGAACTGGGTTTTCAATAGCTTTATATTTTGGTATTTCTGTTTTTACAATTTTCTGAAATAATTCATCGACATAAATTCTTTCTTTGTTTTTAAATATTATACTATGATGGCTATTTGTTAAAGCATAATTTATTGCATATGTAATTGAAAATGGTTCATCGTCTTGTTCCATTAGATTCTTTCTGTGAAATTTATAAGCTAAACTTATAGATCTTCCAAGATTTTCAGTTGATAAAGGTATAGCATATCCAAGATGAGCATTGAATTTAACATTTACGTTTGCCAAGTTTCCATGAACAATTCCAATTATTTGATCTATTGGATCATCAGTAATTCTTTTGTCACAGATTGCTAAGCTTATTGGTGAATTAATTCCTTTCATATATGTAGATTTGATTAAGACTTGTATAGTACTAATATGAATCCATCCAATTTTAGATCTTTTTTGTTGATCCTTAATTTTCTCAATCTGTTTACTTAATTCTTCATCATTTATCAAAGCTATTTCAAGTTCTTCATTGGCGGATTTTATCTTTATAGGGGCTTCAAGTTGAATTTTTCCATAGTATATTATATTTTTTCTATTAAAAACTTCTTTTAAGAGATTTTGTTTATTAAAGTTTTCATTTGATTTGAGATTTAATTCTGTTTTTAGAACAGCCTGTTTTTCATTATCTAATAAAGCAGTTAATCTATAATAATCAGATTCTTCTGTTAATTCTAAACTTTCTAAATAATTCATAATTTAAAGATTAAGATGAAGATGTACCTTTTTGGAGAAAAACTTCCTTTATTTAGTATATTTTACATAAGGTGTTTTTATATCCAGAGGGGAGATTGTAGATGCTAACTCCAGAGGGGAGTTTAGAATTATTTTTTTCTAAGGGAATTCTTCCTCAGATTATAGAATCGCCTTGGCAGCTTCCTCCTTACTCTCCTAGCATATGAGTACTCTTAGCCTCCTGCTTTCTATTGTCTGATGCTTCTACAATTGCCTAAGCAACCTATTTATAATAGTTGGGTTTGATGGACAATTCCCATCCTTACCCTTCTTATGATGTCATTGCTTACGTCATTGTTTGTTCTTTTGCACCAGCTACATTGTTGGTGCTCTATGACCTAAGTGCTTACGTCACTATGCAATAATGTTGAGAGATGCTTCAGATGCACTGTCCTCCTCTTTTATCATGTGACCCTCAGATGCATTGTCTCCTTCCTTCATCATGTGAGTTGATTCCGTTTCATTATTGCTTTCTTCAGATATCTCTGAGGCACATAGCTGGCACTTGTGGTCTTCTCTGTCTTTTATTAAATAGCAGAGATTCCTCTTTATCCATTCAGGGAGCTTTTCTAAAAGTCCAGATAAGTTGTAGAATGCTGATTCAAATTCCACCAAGAGTCTCATCTCTCTTTCTTCAATTTCATTTCTTTTACTGGACACAAGCAGAGTATTTCTACTTTTATAATTAATTCTTGTGTGAGATTCCTTCATTATTTTTTGAGTTCTTTCAAAGACCCTTGCTAATGTGCTGGCTAACCTTCCTTCATGACTGTAAATCGTTAAATCTTGAATCTGATCAATTGGTTGAAAATTTCCTGGGAAGACGGACATGAATATTACTTGGTGTGCTGGAACCAAGCATTCTTCTTCTTCATTAAAAATAGGTTGATTATTTGTAAATTTTAGGGATATATCCCTTGGATTTACATTGTCAATCATATTTTTAAATCTCTTTACTGCATCAACGAATCCTGCAGGAAACTCACTAATAATTTTTAGATCATTAAAAATTAAAATTGTATCAATTAATCCATATTGAAAAAACTGATAGGTGTCAGATGGGGAAGCATCTGGGAATATAACCAGCTTTGTTAGCTGTTCTTTGGCAATAGGATAATATCCCAAAATTGTCCTTTTTTCTTCAGTCCAATTCAGGACTATGTTAAGGGTTTCTCTGAGATTTAATCTACAAACCCTTTTCTTTTCCTTGATTTCAGCCCTTGTAGGAATGTTTCTTATTATCCCTGTTCTCTGGGTTTGAACTGGAGCTTTATCTGCTCTTTTTAAGGTTTGCTCTGGATGGAGAGCTTCATATTCCCTGAAGGATTTCTTTGCCTCTTCCAGTGTTAGAAACCCTCCTTTATGAATTATCCTTGATTGATGTGTGAATGGTGCTGCTTTTTCCCAGGCATCATATACTCCTTTCATGGGCCATAATATTTTTTATCTTGGGTGGATTTTTTAATGATTTCAGCAATTGTTTTATTTTCTGAATTTTTTTTTTCACCTGATTTATCCACCACGCTTAGCTGGCTGAACTCTGATGGTTTTGCTTGTTGTGTTGATTTCATTGCTTCGATGGCCTTCTTGAGAGATTGGATCTGTGTCCTTATTTGCTGACAATGCTTGCATTTTTCGAGTTCTTGCTCATATTTTTGAATTTCTTGATCTAATGCGTTGTAGACGAACTTCATTCTCTTGTTAATGTATCTGCAATAACATTTTTGTCACCCTTAATATATTCAATTTTTATTGGATATTGTAACAAAAATAATTGCCATCTTACCAATCGTCCATGGTTATAATCAACTTTTAAATTATATCGTATGAAACCTGTTAGGTAACTTGAATCTGTCCTTAATGTAAATTCTCTGGGTAGTAAATCAATTTTCCATTTTTTAAGAGATTTAATTGCTGCTAGAGTTTCCTTTTCATGAGTGGTATATCTCTGTTCTGTTGGAGTAAAAGTCCCTGAAATATACCTGCAAAGTAATTCCTTTGGGGAATCTTTAGAATCTAGTAATTCTTTTTCTTGTTCCAAACTTTTTATAGCTTTCTTAGCTTTTAGACATCCTGACCAGGTTATGTCTGAAACATCTGTTTCTACTATTAAATAGTCATTTTCTTCTGGAATATAGAGTTCTGGAAGTTTTTCACATAATTCTTTAATCCTTTGAATTTGCATACTATCTTTTTCATCCCATTTTCATTCTTTTTTAGTACTTATTTTTGGAAATAAGCTTTTAGTATATTCTGTTATATTTTTTAAAAATCCTTGATCAGAAATATAATTTATACACCCTAAAAATCTTTGTAATTATTTTCTATCTTCTATTTTATTAGGAAATAAATTTACCTTTTCTAGGACATTTGGCTGAAGTTTTAACTTTCCTTGAGTGGATAGAATTAATCCAAGAAACTCTATTTCTTGTTTTGCTATTCTTGCTTTCTTTTTGCTAAGAACTAATCCTTTTTCTTTACATCTTTCTAAAACTATTAATAATTTTTGAAGATGATCTTCTCTATCCTGTTTTGTAAAAATTAGTATATCATCAATGTACACTAAAACAAATTCATTTAACTCTTTTAGATTTTCTTCCATAAATCTTTGATAAATACCTGGGGCTTGTTTTAATCCGAATGGTAATACATTTCATTCATAGAGCAACACACTTGTTGATTCTTTTGTTGGGCAAGTAAAAGCAGTTAATTTCTTTGTTTCTTCGTCTAAACGAAGTTGCCAATATCCTGATTTTGCATCAAGAGATGAAAACCAAGTTGCTCCTTTGATTTTTTCTAAAATAGAGTCTTTTCTTGGAAGTTTATGAGCATCACCAATAGTTGCTTCATTCATCTTCTTATAATTAATAACCATTCTTCGTTTTCCCCTTTTAATTTCATTATTGTTTTCGACATAAAAGGCTGGAGCCGCATGAGGACTTTTACTTAATCTTATAATTCCTTTTTCCAAAAGATCTCTACATTCTAGTGAAAACTCTTTTCTATCTCTTGCGGAATAAGGAATTTTATTTGGAACATTTATCTCTTTTGTAGGATCTTTTAATTTAATACTTACTAATTCGTTATTTGTATTTTTAATATCTAAAGGATTTTCAGCACAAATTTCATCCAAAAGTTCTTCTATCTTTATTTCAAGATTATTTTTTGGGATATTTATCTGAAAGTATAAATTTAAATAACATGTCTCTAATATAGAAAATATTTTAAATTTTAAGATCTTATCTATAGTAGTAGTCGGTATTTTTATACGTTTTGATTTTTGATTTATTGAAGAATCGTGTGGAGCTTTTAAAACTATATATGTTAATTCTTGAATGAATGGATGATATAGCTTTAAAAAATTATTTCCTATGATAAAATCCATTCCAGAATCTAACATATATATAGATGGAACAATGAACCTATAATTTTGAATAAAAATTTCAACCATCTCTGCTTTTTGGTTAATTTTATGTATTGATTTGTCAGCTATTCTAACTCTTAATGGTTTCTTTAATTTTTTCCAATCAAGTTTTATATTTGAACTAGCAAAGCATTGTGTTGCTCCAGAATCTATGAAGGCATTTATAAACTTTTTTGTTATTTTTATAGTAATAAATGTAGCATTATTACTCAGTCTCTGAGTCTGTTTCCGAGACATATTCAAAAATATAGTCTAAGTTATCATCAGATTCCTCTAAAGGTTCCATGAAACAAGACTTAGCAATTTCTATTTGTTTAGTAAGATCCTTTTTATCCTTCTTTTTCGGACATTTATTTGCATAGTGTCCTTCTTCTTGGCAATACCAACATTTACAATTTTCTTTTTTATTCGGGCAATAGTTATTTCTTTGTCTTTTGTTTTTATTATTATTTTTCTTTCTAAAATATCTCTTTTTTTCTCTAGTTTGGATAGTATTTTCTTTTTCTAAATTGATATTTTCTTTTTCTTTGAAAATTTTTATTATGACCATATTTTTGAGGTATTTCTTCATTATCTTAACAACAAATTCTAATTATGTTTGTAAATCTTTTTTGAGTTGCTTCTTGCATACAACGTTCTTTTATTTCCTCTCTTATTGCAGAGGTTGCTCCACCAAAGTTATTTTCAATTGTTCTTCTATTTATTTCTCTTATAAATCTTCCATTATAAATTCATTAGCAGAATATGGAAGTTTTGTTATATACATACTAAGATAATGATTTTTATCTTCTTCTTTTAATTTGTAATAATGTATTCTATATTCACATATATAAGACTCCACATTACATAGATCATATATCTGAATATTAGCTAAATGGTTTTTTGCTTCTTGATATTCTTTATTATAAACTTCTTGTCTATGATCTATAATATTTTTTCCAAAAAATTCTTTATATAGAATCATCATTATATATAATATCTTATCATAAGCTGTAGTTTTTGTTGCTAATTCTTCTATTATTTGGTTTTCTATTGATGTTATATAATCTCTTATAGTTCCTTTAGTATGAAACCCTATGTAATTCCAAATATCTCTTCCAGACAATTCACTAAGTTTTGGATTAGTAAAGGCTTCTAATAAAAAGGAATTCAACCAATTTTCGAAAATTTCTTTTTCGTTCTTTTTGCAGTCTAAATCGAGCATTCTTTCTCCTTCCATTTCCTGGATTTTAGGAACATATTTTGATGGTATTTTTGTATATTTTGAATCTTTATTTGTAAACCCTTTTTTAAAAGCATAATTATCAAAACCTATTTCCATTTAAATTGAGATTGATTATCCTTAGATGTTCCAACTTCATTTTTTACTTGTATTGAAATTGCTGGTTCTTCGTCACTTGAATAATCTAGAATGTGTTCTTCATTTTCTATATTTTCAGAATTTACAAATTCTTCTTCTATTTGAAAACCATGTTCCATAATATTATTTTCTTGAGCCATTTTTAATTGTTTAAAAAGCATTGTAACTTCTTCTAATTTTTCTTCAATATTCATAATTTTAATGGTGATTTTACTTTTAAGTCTGTTATGTTGATTATATTTTGGAATTTTTCTTCTTTGGGATTCTCTTTTTCCTTATTTTTTTTTGAAATTTTATGGATATTAATATTTCTTCAAGCATATCTACTATAGAATTTAATTGTGGGTTAAAAGTATGATAAAGATGTGGGGAATCATTTCCATGGTAGCATTTTTTAGAGGTTCCGTGTGAAAAATAAATTTTTTCAGGTTTTTGAAGTCCTTCAATAAAATTTATAGTAAAATAAAGATTTTGAGAAAAACCATTTTGTATTGATTTTAAGAATTCGGTGTCATTACAGTTAACATTAGTTAAAATCATTAATTTTTGATCTATTAATTTTGATAATTTAATTATTTCTTCTCTTAAATCTTCTAATTTACTTTTTTCCATTAGGTGACGCTTTTCTTTGTGAAGAGTTATGGTTTAAAGTGAAAAGTGTGGCTTTTAGAAAGTGTGGTGTAAGCAAATCTTTAAATCTGTATGACTTTTTGATCTGTATACTAAAATTCACCTTAAAAATAATAATAAAAGTAAGCCTCGTACTGTGTATTTACAAATATCTTACCATTATATATATGCACTAAGCAAAAAAAAAACCTTTGAGAGAGAGAGAGAGGGAGAGATGGAGGAGGTGCTTGTTGCAATAATGAAGATCAGTTTTCCAGTTGGTATTATTCTTATTATTGTTGGGGGCATATCAATAATATTGATGTGTGTGTATGGTGAAGAGTGGAGCAAGTCCCAAAGGATTAGGAGGAAGTTAAGAATGCAAGGTGTAAAGGGGCCTCCACCTTCTTCATTTCTACAAGGAAATCTTCCTGATATCCATAGAATCAATAAATCTGCTCATCAACAAGCCAAATCTGTTCACACAAATAGTCATGATGACGATCATCCTCATCAGGAACGTGACTTCACTGCTTCCCTCTTCCCGTATTTTGAACACTGGAGAAAACAATACGGTACACACCTTTATCTTTTTCATCATACTTTCTTCTCATTAGCCTCTTAATGTTTCTTCAGTTACATGGTTTTTCTTATGGTTTCTTTGGTTGGAAAATGATCACGTTGTAATACATTACTAGTAGATGTTTTGCGTCACTGATTAAATTTAGATTTAGTATGCTGTTTATCAGTTTTGTTGATTTATTAATATCTTAGAATTTGGAACGAATAAGACACAGTGTCTAATCTATTTGTAGTTAAGTAAATAAGATCTTTATCACTCGAGTAATCCCACCTTGATAATATAATGAATAGTTTCTGATTTAACTTTATCAATAATGAATTTAGAGACAGCTACCCACTAGCTCATGAACTTTAGCCGAAAAGTTTAGTCTAAGTGCGTGTCTAACTTTGCACGCAACTGCCTTCAAGCACATCTTTTTGAGAAGACTTGCAGCTCTTTCACATTACTCTGTTTTTTTTCTCTTTTCAGCTTATGATTTACTTTGGGGCCAAAGGCTCGGTTTTACAGGAATCTAGCTAGTTGAACATACATGCGTGATAAGAAACAAGAGAGGAACAAATTAAGGAATCTGTTTGGTAAAAAAAAAAGTAGGGTGAAGAATGAACATTTCTACTAAATTTATAAATATACACATTACATATGATAATTTTTTTTTGTTGGACTTTTTTTACTATAAGAACAATCTTTATTCTTCACTAAATTTTTTTGTCGTATTATTATTCTCAAATTAAATATACATAATTGTTCAATATAATACTAATTGATTTTACTTGATTCTTATATTTATTTTTTATGAATGTCTTACATGATTTTAACCAATTATATTTTCTCTTTTGATATGTTTAATATATAAACATGACAAATGTATTGAAATTATACAATGATACTTAATATACATTTTTTTATTTTAAAAAGACAACATTTTTTTAAAAGAAATTAATTTGGACATGCTTAAAAGTTAAGCATATTAAATATTTTTCTTTTGAAAAATTCTCAAGTTATTTGACAGAAACTCTGTTCATTTATTCTGATTCATTAATTTTTTTTATATTAATATTATAGGTTTACTATTGTTTTCTAATTTAAATTTTATAAAATTAATGAAATAAAAAATAATTTTAAATTTGCCATACTATTGAGATAAAATAAGATAAATTATGTTATATAGGGTAAGAATATTTATTTACTTACACAAAAGATTGTCCTTTTTTTTTTTTTTACTTTTTCAAATTTTTATTTATTTTTTAATTTTATTTTTGACTTTGTTTGCATGTGTAGTATCAAGATTGTTCAAATATCGGCCCTCTTTTAAAAATAGAAGACAAATCCATATATTTTTTTAGATATTGCTCCAATTTTGACGTAACACTCAATTATTAAATTTTATGATATTTTTTTAAATTTTAAAAGTGAAACAATAATATATCTTGTGTATTGATAATATACTTTCGTATATTGTATATTTAATATTAAAATATATAATATACTTCATATATATTGTATATTTAAATATTAAAAATACAATATATTTTCTGCGAATTGTACTATCTTCTAATTTTTAAAAATACAATAAAATCTAATAATTAAGTGTTACACTAAAATTTGATTAATATCTAAAAATATTAATTTAAAATTAATTGGTGTTTGTTATCATCTCTAAAAATTATTATTTAATTACTAAAAAAAGTTAAATAATTAATTTTAATTTAAAAGTATAAAAATTAAAAAAATTAAATATTTAAAAATTATTATAAAAAATAAATTAAATAAAAATTAGATAATAAATAAAAGATACAGTAGAATTAACCAAAGAAAAAATTTAGGGAATCAGTAACTTTTGTGTTTTGTGGTCAATATTTAATTATTAAAAAAAAGTGAGTGATCTCCCATCATTAAATGTAATATCATACTATTAAAAATACTATTAATGGTCAATTGATACTTACAAAATACAAAAGTTATTGCCTGCACTCTTCTTAACCAAATTGATGATGGGATATTTGTCATATTGACTTGAAAAGAAGATAAGATTTTCTAATAGCAATTGGCATGTCTAACGACTAGGGTCTAGACACATTGAATGCTGCTAATTGGGTACAGTAGCAGACACATCTAAAAGCAACTCAATTGTGTAAAGCTGTTGCGACATGACTAAGTTGGACTTATCATATCATTCATATGTGCTCATCGACTACTGTCTCTTAACCATGTGATTTTATTTTGACATTGACACTAATGCATGGTTCTAACAACTAGGTTGAATGAGCCGGTTTAAACGGATTAATTAAAAATCGATTAGTAAATTAGTTCCATTTAGAATAAAAATCGTTGTTAATAAATTAATTAAATATTAATAAATCAATCGATTTGATCCCATTTTTAAATAATTAATTGATTTAAAGTAATAAAATAATTTTTAAAAAAATATATATTTTACATATAAATACATTATTTTATTATATCTAATTTAATTTTAGTTAAACTTTTAATTCTACCAGTCCAATATGAGGTTCATATTTCACAGCATTTCTCCAATTATTTACAAGTGGTTATAGTAAGTAAATAATAAATAAATTGTGTACGCATGGACATGCAGGGCTTGTGTACACTTATTCTACAGGGATGAAACAACACTTATATGTTAACCAACCGGAGCTAGTGACAGAAATGAACAAGATTATGACTCTGGAGTTGGGTAAGCCTACTCACATAACAAAGAACCTTGCACCCCTTCTTGGCAATGGCATTTTAAGAGCCAATGGCCTTAGCTGGGCACATCAGAGAAAACTTGTTGCTGCTGAGTTCTTCATCGACAAAGTTAAGGTATGTAAATTAAACATCTTAACAATTACTCTATTTATTTCTTCAGCTTTTAGCTTTAGTGTTATTCAACTAGACTAAACTAATTGTATTGATAAAACAGCCAGGGAAAAAATATGCAAGTTGCCCTTTTAATTTCTATAGTCTATACAAATAAAGTAATATAATTAGCAGAATAATGAAGGCACTGGTGGGTACAAAATTGAAATGTTGTGAAGGAAAACGTGGTAGGGACATTATTGAACATGAATATAATCTGAAAATGAAAATGAAATAATGATGGCAGGGTATGGTGGGCCTGATGATAGAGTCAGCGCAACCGTTACTAACAAAGTGGGAGAAACTTATTGAGGAAGAAGAAGCCATTGCTGAAGTTGAGGTTGATGGAGATTTGAGAAGCTTAGCAGCTGATGTTATTTCAAGGGTTTGTTTTGGTCATTCTTATTCCAAGGGGAAGCAAGTTTTTTCTAAACTTAGATTTATGCAGAAGACTATGTCCAAGCATGGAACCTTCCTTTTTGGCATCAAAGGTTTCTGGTACGTCAAACTCCAAGAACTTGATCAACTTATATTAAATTAAATAACATTTTTTCCTAAATTAGACATAAGTGGTAGCATGTGTTACGAAATTCGTATGAATTGTATTCTGGAAGTGATTAACAAGTAATAGCAGGGACAAATTAAATTTCGGGAGAAAGAAGGAAAACAAGGTTAGCATGAAGGAGATGGAGACAGAGATAGAATCATTGATTTGGGAATTAGTGGAGGAACGCAAACGAGAATGCTCGGAGAAATCAAATTTAGAAAAAGATTTGATGCAGTTACTATTAGAAGCAGCAGCAATAGATGAAGGTTTACCCAAGAACTTTGGGAAGCAATTCATTGTGGATAATTGCAAGAACATATATTTTGCTGGCCATGAAACCATTGCTATCACAGCTTCTTGGTGTTTGATGCTTCTTGCTAAGTACCCGGACTGGCAAACTCGTATTCGGGATGAGGTCGTTGAACTCTTTCCCAGTGGCATACCAGACGCAGATTCTCTCCCTCTGTTGAAAACGGTATTATCTGGCGAAAATAAGAAATGTTAGAGATATAATATTTCATGTGTCTTCTCTTATTAGTTTAAGTTTTTGAGAGAAATTGTTTTATGTATCAAAGCTTCAATGACTTAAAAGGCCTAGAGTTTGATGCATGTTAACATATAACTATTCACATTTCACTTTTTATCAACTTAAACTTTTAAGAGGTGGTTTTGTTTATACAGAAACTATAGAGTCATGATTTTTTGTTGATATTGATTGCCACACTATTATTTTTGACAGTTGAATATGGTGATTCAAGAAGTGCTACGTTTGTATCCACCGGCAGCCTTTGTTTCAAGGGAGGCATATGAAGATATTCAAATTGGAAACCTTCATGTCCCTAAAGGAGTTTGTTTATGGACCCTGATTCCAACAATGAATAGAGATCCTGAAAATTGGGGACCAGATGCAAATGAATTTAAACCAGAAAGGTTCAGTGAGGGTCTCTCTAAAGCTTGCAAGTATCCACAAGCATATGTACCATTTGGATTGGGTCCTCGATTGTGTCTAGGCAAAAATTTTGCAATAGTTCAGTTAAAGGTTGTGTTGGCACTCATCATCTCCAAGTTTAGCTTCACTTTGTCTCCAAGTTATAAGCATTCTCCCAAATATAGGATGATTATAGAACCAGGATATGGTGTGCATATCCTTATTCGAAAGATCTAATCCATGTTGCCATGAGCATTTTGAATTTCATTCTTATATATATGTACTTGTTCTATGAGGTGTTGCTTCTAGGAGTTGTTAAGCTTATATAGTCATATGCTTTTTTAAGTTTTAACGAGTAATGATATATGAATCACTCCATTTCACACATCTATCATCTACGATGCACACTGTATAATAGTATAGAAAGAAAAAAAATTATGAACATGAGAATTCATAAAATATTGTTCAATGCAACACTTTTTCTCTCTTTCGTCACTTTATCCCAAATCCCAGTCTCCCTCAGTGGTCATCTTCTCGCTTATCTTCACCCACTAATCTTCCTCCTCTTTCCTAATGTGTATCTTTTTTACCTCTGAAACCTTTCAATTTGAACATCATCATCATGAATCATGCTGATATACTATCTTCTTGTCAGAAGCTTCATCCCGACACCCTCATAGCATAATAAAACATTCATGATCACATTGAAGGGCAATGCTTTCTTACAATCCCACAAATATTAATGTCTTTGTTTGTGTATGCTAATTGAAGTTATCAGGAGATAATAAGTAAAGAAGTTACTAAGATTGATCCAGGGGACTCTGCTGCAGCTGTTCGATTACGCTTGCAGAATCTCAGTGAATTGTACTCCTTAGACCACTTGTGGCAGCTATGAAGAGGCTTTGCAGTTAATTTTGTAACTAATCCAGAAATGAATTCGATGTATTTTTGTTTATGATTGACTTTTTTCACTGTTTGTTCAAATTTGAACTAATTTTAATTCATTTGTGTGTTAATTGAATTTACTTTATGCTGCAGCGGCTGATAAGTATTGACCAAATTTTGTAGTACATGTAGTTAATTGATTCTTATTTTCATCTCCCTTTTTGAGTGATGTTCTTTATTTTCCTAGAAAAATCAATAAGTTTGAATAATTTTCGTAGAACTTTCCAACTTCTTCAAGTGTTTTCATTCTAACCTTTGAGATAAATTGTTCATCGACAACAACATATTGTGCAATAACAAATGAAGCGAAAATTGTGCATTCTATAAATTCAAAAACTCTTGTATTCTATCCAAAATCAAATTCATAAGCAACACTGGTTTTAGCAAAAAAAATAAAATTATTCATTATCATTTTATTCAATTGCATTCCATTCCACTCAATTCAAAATTGTTGAAAAATGAACCAAAATGTTATCATAACAAGACCATTGTGTAATAACAAATGGACTGAAAATTATGCATTATATAAATTCAAAAACGATACCATTATATAATACCAAATGATCCGAAAATTGTTGATGAATAAACCAAAATATTATCAAAACGACAGCATAATAACAAATGAACAGAAAATTGTTGAAGAATGAAACTAAATAAAATTAAGACCGATCTAAACATTGTCCACTTGATTCGATTCGGAAGAATAATCCAAATTGCTCTTATTCAACGGATTTGAACTTGAATTATTCATTGTTTTGATACAGAAGAATAATATGCTATTCGATTTAGAAAATAATACAGTGTTAGATTTCAAAAATACAAATGCAGATCAAAATTAGAGGAAAACACAATAAAATTAAAAAAAAATGAAAATCTAAAGAAAAAGAGATAATAATAAAAAAACATAGAAAAATCAGAAAAAAAAAAGAAACTTCACATTAAAAAAATGAAAAAATGATATTTTTATTAAAAGTCTGTTATAAATAAGTAATGCCGCATGTGAAAGCAGTTCACTTAAATGCGGAGCATTATTTAAAAGGGGAGTGCTAGGGGAACAATGAAAATTTTGAACAATATGAACAACCACCAATCAAATGAAAATACACTACACCTTAATTTAATGCTTCTAATTAAATTTACTCTTTTAACCCTATTAATTCACATTGTTTACACATTGTTCAAAAATCTTATTGGTTATGTATACTTTTCCTATTTAAAAAAAGACTAGAAAAATGCTCAATACACTTAATCATTAAAATTCATTAAGAATTAAACGTTTCATACTAATTTAGATTATTGCTCTATAAATAATTACAATTATGTTTGGTTTAGCATTAGAAAGAAAAAAGTACTAAAAAATTATTTGATATAAAAATATATTTTACTAATTTTTATATGTTAATTTTAATTTTAATAAATAAATATTAATTTTATTATAAAATTAATTAATAAAATCTATTTAAATATTTAAATTAAAATAATAAAATAATATAAAAAATTTATTTAAATTAATATTTATTTTAATAATTTTTTATTTAAAAATAATTTTAAATAGTATAATTTATTTTATTATAATTTATTTTAATATAAAAATTACCAAACATAAATATTCTAATATAAATTTATTTTTTATCAAAATTAAATTTATAAAATCAATTTTATGTTTATAAATGGTAATCCAAATACACACTGCAACTACACTCTGCCTATCCAAAAGCTCAATAGTCAGAAACAATGGGAGTGGCAGCAAACGCACCGTTAACAATGATGATAGAGTGTTCCACCTCCAGAAATTCCACCATGGAACTCAAATGGCTCAGAACTACAACAACAATAAAATCAACCACCAACAAGAACCTTCTCTTTAGACCACCCATCTTCCCAATTTACATCTCTACTGATCCCCACCACGTCGATCCTCTCCGCCTCCGTGACCTCTGCGGCACGTGCCACCACTCTTTCCACAGGTTCCCAAGCCACGTGACAGAGGATCAGCCCCTCCTTGTCGACACTCGCAAGCTCCGCATTGCTCTCTCTCACAGCGCCGTCGTTGTCTCCGTCTTCTGCAAGTCTCACCACGTTCTTGCCGCTGCTGATAGTGGTGACGATGGAAGTTTTGGGATGGACGATTTGGTTGAGTGTGTGACGCCGGTGACTCCTTCCGACGGTGAATTGGTGGGGTTTGGGCGTGCCGTTTCTGACTGCGGCCTCACTGCTTCAATTTATGATGTCATGGTAGCACCTGCAAAAATAAATAAAAAAGATGAGCTTTACCTGTTTGATAAAATGCCCATGCGCTGAGTTCGATGGCAATAAACACATAAAAGAGTTGTAACATTGGGTTTTTGATTATTTGTTTTTTGGGTACTGGGTTAATTTGGTTAACATGTATATGAATAAACGTGGTTCAATGTCTCGCAGGTTATTCCATCCCTGAGGAGAATGGGAATTGGAAGGGTGATACTTAAAAGAATTGTGAGGTATGCAAGGCCAACAGGCCATTGTTCTTCTCATGATTTAGCATTTACTTTGCTGGTTCCTTACCTTGTTTTGTTACGGGCTTTCAACATGTAATCTCAATCCTGAAGCTTTTGCCATGTTGGAAATGTTGGTATAAAATTTCACTTCAATTCATGGTTGTCTTTTAGCATTTATGTTTTGATCACATTCACATGTCTTGGAGGTTGTGCACTTATATATGGATTGCGTGCTGCGAAAAGATGAAAATAAGATACTTCTCTTTTCCCTTTTTTTGGCCTAAACCTTGGGGAAAAAAGAAAACATATGAAGTTGGTTGTTAAAGACTTAAAAAGTAAGACGGTAATAATTTCACTTACTTTTTGGTTTACAGATCAATATTATACGTTAGTTAATATTGCATATTTTTGCAGAATGCTTATAAATAGAGGTGTTTATGACATAGCAGCCCTTTGCACCGAGAACGAGAGGTTTCAACTTTCCTCAACTCCTCCTAGAGTGCACAATCTTATTCCTTTGTGAATAGCAAGTTATGTCCTCAATTTTTTACGCAGGTTGTTTTTTAAGGCATGTGGATTTGGGGGTGACATTTTAGGCTCTACAACCATGATGTACACCAGAACTGCTTCATCTACTGCCGAGGAAGAACTAACCTTTACACGTGCGGGTAGAAAGCTATTGTTGATTCCCCCTCTTAAGTCTTAAGGGACCATACGAGTCTTCAAGAACAACATGAACAGTGAGTGGAATCAGGACACACACTGCTCTACAAGAGGTTTGATAAATAGGTGTCTCCATTGAAAATTTGTAAATGCTAAATATACAAAAATTGTTGCAGTTTCGTTGTAAATGTAGAAACATGATAAATGGATGAATACTCTCTTTTGTAGAACATCTGCATATAAACACTCTTAACTTTCCAAAGTTCTTTATTTTTAATTTTTTATTTTTTTTATAGCAAATGGAAAATAGGCGGTTAGCGTAAAATTGGGAGTAACCAAAATTGGGAGTAACCGTGCCAATTGTGACTTAGTTTAATTGCTAATCCTTATTTTTCAAATTTTAATATCTGAAATTAAAAATAATCTGATTTATGATTTTAATTTTATTTTTTTTCTTTTTTCCATTGTTCACATGGTTTATTATTCTCATACTTTTTTTTTTATCTATAAAAAGAATTTGAGTTTTTTTATTTAAATTAAATAAATATAAAATTTATGAAAATGCATAAAGTATAGTATAATTACATGAATACACACTTGAATTTCAAAAATTGAACCCATCTCGGGACTTGATAGAACATGTTGGTATGAGTTTGATCATGGTGTTATTTCAGTTGGTTGGATTGTTAAGAATGTTATTTTCTTTAGGTTCCAAAAGTATTTATATATTTATAAATAAAAATTTTAAATTTTTATTTTAATAATAAATTAAAATTAATTTTTTTTATAAAAAAGTTTTTTTTTATAAATAATGAGGAGGTATATTTGTTTTTATTGAAATAAATTAAATTATTAAAAGTATATGAAACCAAAAGTTTACCAGCCAAAAATTAAACAAAATCACATTAATTTATATTAATAATTAATTAATTTTAAATTTTTTAAAATCAAATTTTAAAAAATTTAAAATTAATTAGATAAACCTAATTAAAACCTACAAAAACCTTTCTCTCCTCTCTTACATTAACCTACCTAACTCCAACAATCACACAGACCCCTCTCTCTCTCAACCCTCTCCGCCTTGCGTCATGGCTTCCACCGCTGAAGCCGCCAGAAAGTTCCTCAAAATCTACGAAACCTCCTTCTCCGACCCCCCAACACACAAACCGTACGGATCCTATTGGAAGTTCATGAAGAAGGTGTGCATGTTGGAGCTCCTGGGCGGCAAAATGCTCCACCAGCTCCTCCACGTGAGGCAGCAAGAGAGGAAGAGGTTCCTTAGCGATTTGGCGAAGAAAGGGTTGGCCGGTGAGGCCGTGGATATTGGGGCAGAACTCATGATGCTGACCAACAACGTGATATCGATGATGACGATGAGGCAGAAGAGTTGTTCTGAAAGGGGAGGAGAAGCGGAGGCGCTGAGAAAGGTGGGGGAGGACACGGTGGAGCTGAGCGGGAAGTTCAACGTGTCGGATTTCTTGTGGTTCATGAAGGGTGTTGATATTCCTCAGATCTTCTTGATGATGAGTAGGGGGAATGCGCATTTCGTTCTCCTATAGTTTGGTGGATATTTAGGTGCCGTTTTGATGATTAAAGAGACCCTAAACTACACACTTGATCTTAGCTAAAATTGAATAATTACAGAAATATAAAAAAAAATATTCATTTAGTATGAAAAAAAATATCCTAATACTTAACAAAAGAAACATCTAATTATATTTTAGCAAAAATAATTAAATATCTATAAAATTTAAAAAATATATGAAATTCTTAAAGAAATAAAGACATTCACATTTGCAATACAAAAAAATTCGAAAAATATATAAAAGAACATCCATTTAGTATGAAAAAGAAACATTCCGATACTTAGCAGAAGAAACATCCATATATATTAACTCGTAGAAATTTTGGATTCACCCAAAGGTATTTGGCTAATTTTTGGCTAATACCCTTTTGGTTCCCTAGAATTGCTCTTATTAATTAAATTATTAATTAAATATACTTGTATTATTATAAGTACTAGCAAATTATTATATTTAATTATTTATACTCATATATTTGATTATTATACTCATATATTTGATTATTTATAATTAAATTATTTATGATGATTTTAAAAGAGTATTATATTTAATAAAATTATTGTCTCTTAGATATTATTGTCAATATTGTGTGATATTATTAGATTAATTTTATATTATATAGATACTATTTTACCATACCAACATAAAAGATGACATTATTAGATTAAGTATGCGCATAAAGTGTAGCCAATTTATTTTTATACACGCATGACTTAATTAAAGTCATTTTTAATTAATTTTTCAGTACTTATAAATAACTAATACAATAATACAAGTGTTACGATGGGTAACCGGAGATGGTGGGCTGGACTTGCTAGGTTAGCCCAATCGTCTGAGGAAGGGAGCCTTTAAGTGGGTCTGCACCTTGGGGGCCCCTGTCCGACTTGTGAGTATGAACAAATGGGGGGTGGTACCTGCAAAGACACTCCGATGCCTAAGTCAGCAAGGGTGTGAGCAGGTCTAGAGAGTATTGGGACTTAGTGATACCTGAGAAGAGTCAGTGTATTTATAGCGGTGAACCCATAACCACCGTTGGTGTAGTTCCGTTATTCATGGGGAATAACTGTCCCTTTATCTTAGAGAAGTTGAGATATGGCTCCAGGAAGTGGGTAGAGAGATTTTAGGGGCAGTTACTCATTTGAATGGGTATCTTATCTGCCAGCTAGTCTTCGTCCCGACTTCTTTAGAGCAAGTCGTGATAAGAACCGACTTCGTGGGGTGAGGGTCAGTATAGAGCGAGGCTTAATCCTTTGGATTAGGCCTTTCGTTTGGACCTGGGCCTTATCATTGGGCTAGGGTATGAATAGTGCCCCTACTCGAGCCCAATTTCTTTTAAAATTTGGGTTCGAGTATTCTACTCGGGGTCGTAGCCGACTTGTTGGAGGACCGACGTGATGGCCTAAAATCGACGTGACTTTTCGTGACCTTTTGGTTCTGACAGTTACGTCTACTCAAACGTCGCGTCCGTTAGGGATGTGCGTAGGTATTGATGGTCTTGGTAACGGTGCGTCTTTATTAATGACTGCCCCGTTTTTACTATTGTGCCCCTAACGTACTTATAAATACCTTTCCTCTCTTTCCTTGTTTCGTTTCTGTGATTTTTCAAATTTCCTTTTCATCTGTTCGTGCTGCACTCTTGTGTTTGAAGGCTTTTACTTCCTCCAACCCTCATTTTCAGATAAAGGTTAGTTTTAGTTTTTTCTCCTTCTGTAACATGCTTTTCTATTTGCATGCCTTTATTTTGTAGATAGGTTGGTTTGTAGACTTCCGTTTAGTTCCGTATTCCCTCCCTTTAGAGACCGTGTTTTTTTTATTTTCCTTTTCCTTTTTCTTTGTAGGTTTTCGTCACCTTTTTAAGAAAAGAAAGAAAATGGCTTCCGTAGATGTTCTTTCTCAGTGGGTTGATGTCACGGTCCTAGGGGAGGAACCTTCGGTCGATACTGAGTTTATCACCCATCTTCGTACTCGCCACAGAATTTGTACTTCTGAGGAGGACGAGCCGAAGTATGAGTTGGTAGTCCCGGGTCCAGAAGACCGGGTTTGCTTCGGGAGGGCCAGTGAAGCGGTCCCTCATTTTTTCTTTATGTATGAGTGTATGATCACCCGTTTGGGTGTTTTTCTTCCTTTTTCCAATTTTGAGATGTCTGTTTTGCGTCACTGCCGAGTTGCTCCCACTCAGCTTCACTCCAACTCTTGGGGTTTTTTGAAAATTTACCAATTCATCAGCCAGGCCTTGGAGTTTCCGACTTCTCTGAGGGTTTTCTTCTATCTCTTCCATATGACCAAGCCCTTCAGTGGGTTGAATAATAAGCAACAGTGGGTGTCTTTCCGAGCCATTCAAGGTCAGAGAGTTTTCACCCTTTTTGATGAGTCCTTTCATGATTTCAAAAACTATTTTTTCAAAGTTCAAGCAGTAGAGGGTCACCACCCCTTTTTCTTGGATGAGAGTGCTTCTCCTCGCTTTCCTCTATACTGGTTGGAGGCCTCCCCCTGTGAGAAATATGGTCTGGATGACCTAGATGAAGTGGAGGCGGCCGTTGTGAGGTTCCTCCGAGAAGTGTGGGGGAGGGCCCCATATCTGGACACTAAGAAATTCTTCCAGGGGTCTCCGACTTTTATCCAGGCGCAACTAGGTAGCTTTTGTTTTTCTAATTTTACTTCCGACTTGTGATTTCTTGTACCGACTTGTTTGATTTTTTGTTACTTTCTTGTTTTTGCAGAGATGGCGAAGAAGAATGCTCAGCAATCTTACCAGAGAGTCCAGGAGGCCAAAGCAAGGTCTCGGGCCAGGACTGGTGGCTCCAAGGCGGTTATCTCTCCTCCTCCTCCTCCTCCTCGGAACGTTGGGACTCCTTCCCAGCCCATTGTGATTTCTTCTTCAGCTTTCTCTCAGCCACCCCCTCCGCCCGACCTTCTCCTGAGCCCGAGAGGAGGAAGCGCAAGACTTTAGAGTCTGTCTCTTCTTTTGAGAGTGAGGTTAAGGCGGATGCCCTTGCATTCGTCTGAAAGTACATCTACCCTCATGCTCATATGAGAATGGATGATGTATCTGTTCGGAATCACCTTACCTCTTTGGTTGAGGAGAGTCTCAGGGCGGCGGGTGTTTGTGGTAAACTCTTAGATATTTTTGAGAAGGCTCCTCTCAGCTCTTTGGATTCAACCTCGAAGGTTGAGGAGCTGGAAGGAAGGCTTCTTGTATATCAAGAGCATGAGAGGGGGTTGAAGGAGGAGGTCGCCAAGCTGAGGGAGGAGAGAGATGGCCTTCGGGAGAGGGAGAGGAAGTTGCAAGCCCAATGCAACATGGAGGTGGGCTTGAGGAAAACGGCGCAGGACAGCTACCAAAGTTTATTTGAAGATCTTGTGTCTGTAAATAATGATTTGCTGAATTCTCGGAAGGCATATACCGAGTTAGAAGACTCTATTGCCGAGGCTGCCGAGGAGGCTTGGAGGATCTTTAAGGAGCAAGTTGGAGTTATTGCTCCTGACTTGGATCTTTCTCCTTTGGATCCTGACAAAGTTGTCCTTGACGGTGCCATAGTTGATCCCCCTGCTCCCATGATCGTTTCCGAGTCAGAATTGAAGACTCGGGGGGCAGAGGATCATTGAGTCCCCTCCTCACTCAAAGGACGCTCCGAGTTCTTCAGCAGTTCCTCCGACTTCCTCTTCGTCTCCAATGGATGCCTCTCTCCCTGGTCCTGGTGGCGCTCTCCCTGACTCTGGTGGTGGTGATCCGTCTACTCCTCTTTCGAAAAAGTAATTTGTTGGCTATTTGGGGGCCCGGCCTGTGGGTCCCCCCTTTTTTAAACTTTTATTTGTGTTTGGTGCTGTTTGAACAATTTGCTTCTGGCCTTATAAGGCCGTAAACAAAATATTTAAAATACCCTTTTTTAATAAGGGTTTAAGTTAAAAATAAATATCCTTTTTTGGATAAGGGTTTAAGTTACCTTATGCGTGCATGCTTTTTGATAGTGATTTTTCAAACCCCCTTGATCTTTTTCTGAAAAATCTTTTCCTTAGCTTGTCTGTTTTTCTGAACCTTTTTGTTTTAAGGATTTTTAGGACAGCTTTCTGACCTTTTCCTGGGTTTTTTCGATCTCTTTTGTTTATTCCTCGTACTCAATTTTGTTTTATTGAGTTTTTATGACTTAGGCTACTTTTGTGAGTCATTTTTATTTTACTCGGTTTCCTATCTCGACTTATGAGTCGGAATGTTTCCGAGTTTATCATGATCAACCTCTGTAACCTCTTTACACCGACTTGTACCTCGTCGTTTTATCTTGACGACCATCTAGGTCGGTTCATGGGATTTTCACGTTTTGTCAAGCTTAAGTCGGTGCGTTTCGTCAAAAGAAAGAGAAAACAAAAAAGGAATTTATAAGAGATATTTGTAAGATGAAAAAGATCTTTATTAACTGGGGAGGTACCTTATTGCTACTAAGGGTTTTTGACAATCTATTTCCCTTAGCCTCTACTATGATGCCTCGTTAAAAACCCTTCTCCAGAAAAAACCCTTTAATTTTTGGGAAAAAAATCATGAAGTTGGGAAAAGAGTACATCAGGGAGTAGAGTTCGCTTTTAACTGTAGTACCTTTTCATATTACAAGCATGCCACGACCTCGGTAACTCGGTTCCGTTCAGGTCGGTTACTTTATAATAACCTTTTCCTAAGATCTCATTGACTTTGTATGGTCCCTTCCAATTTGCAGCGAGTTTTCCTTCCCCTGATTTATTGACTCCAATGTCGTTTCTGATCAAGACCAAGTCGTTCGGGGTGAATGCTCTTCGAATGACTTTTTTGTTGTACCTTGTAGTCATCCTTTGCTTCAACGCTGCCTCTCTTATCTGGGCTTCCTCTCGGACTTCGGGGAGCAAGTCGAGCTCCTCTTTGTGCCCCTGTACGTTTTCGATCTGGTCATGAAAAATTACTCTTGGGCTTTGTTCGTTGACTTCTATTGGTATCATGGCTTCTACGCCATAGACTAGTCGGAAGGGCGTTTCTCCAGTGGCAGACTGGGGGGTTGTCCTGTAAGCCCATAGTACTTGTGGGAGCTCTTCGGCCCAAGCTCCTTTTGCATCTTGTAATCTTTTCTTCAGCCCTGCCAGTATGACTTTGTTGGCTGCCTCGGCTTGCCCATTGGCTTGCGGGTGCTCCACCGAGGTGAACTGGTGTTTGATTTTCATACTGGCTACTAGGCTTCTAAAGGTAGAGTCGGTGAACTGGGTTCCATTATCTGTAGTAATGGAATGGGGTATCCCATATCTTGTGATGATATTTTTGTAGAGGAACCTCCGACTTCTTTGTGCGGTGATGGTGGCCAATGGTTCTGCTTCTATCCATTTTGTGAAGTAGTCTATTCCCACGATCAGGTATTTGACTTGTCCTGGCGCCTGGGGAAAAGGACCTAGCAAATCCATTCCCCATTTTGCAAAGGGCCATGGAGAAGTGATGCTGATGAGCTCCTCCGGGGGAGCCACATGGAAATTTGCATGCATCTGGCATGGTTGACACTTTTTCACAAATTCGGTCGCATCTTTCTGTAAGGTCGGCCAGTAGAATCCAGCTCGGATCACTTTCCTAGCCAATGACCTTGCTCCGAGATGATTTCCGCAGATCCCGCTATGGACTTCCTCTAACACCTCGGTGGTTTTTGAGGTCGGTACGCACTTTAACACTGGTGTTGATATCCCCCTCCTGTAGAGGATATTTTTCACCAAGGTGTAGTGTTGTGCTTCCCTCCGGATTTTCTTGGCTTCTTTTTCTTCTTTCGGGAGGATGTCGAATTTCATGTATTCGACCAAGAGGTTCATCCATCCGAGGCTTAGTCCGACTACCTCAAAGACTTCTTGCTTGTCTTTTTCTTTTACTACGGAGGGTTCCTGGAGAGTTTCCTGGATCAGGCTCCTGTTATTCCCTCCTGGCTTGGTACTTGCTAACTTGGATAGGGCGTCTGCTCTGCTATTTAGATCCCGAGTTATGTGTTTGACCTCAGTTTCTGCAAAGCGCCCAAGGTGTTCCAGAGTTTTTTCCAAGTACCTCTTCATATTTGGGTCCTTTGCCTGATACTCTCCACTTATCTGGGAGGTCACCACTTGCGAGTCGCTGTATATCATCACCTTTGTGGCACTGACTTCTTCCGCTAGCTTCAATCCAACAATCAAGGCTTCATACTCTGCCTGATTATTTGAATCTGGGAATTCAAATTTGAGGGAAACCTCTATCTGGGTTCCTCTTTCATCCACCAATATTATGCTTGCACCGCTTCCTGTTTTGTTTGAGGAGCCATCTACATAGAGTTCCCATGTAGTTGGTTTTTCCTCTTGGTCTCCCGCGTATTCTGCAATGAAGTCGGTGAGGCACTGGGCTTTAATCGCCGTCCGAGTTTCATACTTCAAGTTGAACTCGGAGAGCTCTATTGCCCATTGAACCATTCTCCCTGCAACATCCGTCTTTTGGAGGATTTGCTTCATGGGTTGGTTCGTGCGAACTCTTATTGTGTGAGCTTGAAAGTGAGGCCGTAGCCTTCGTAAGGCTACTACTAAGGAGTAGGCAAACTTCTCTAGTTTGTGGTACCTTAGCTCAGGGCCTTGTAGAACTTTACTGATGAAATATACTGGATGCTGACCTGCCTCGTCTTCTCTTATTAGGGCCGATGAGACGGCCTTGTCTGCTACAGATAGGTATAGGACGAGGTCTTCTCCAGCCATAGGTCGGGTCAGAATAGGAGGTTGGCTCAAGAATCTTTTGAACTCCTGGAACGCCTCCTCGCATTCAGGAGTCCATTCGAACTGACATCCCTTTCTCAATAAGGAGAACAGCGGAAGGGATTTTAATGCTGATCCTGCCAAAAATCTGGAGAGGGCTGCAAGACGGCCATTCAGTTGTTGGACCTCTCTTAAACAAGTCGGGCTTTTCATCTCTAGGATAGCTCTACACTTATCGGGATTTGCTTCGATCCCTCTTTGTGTCAGCATAAGTCCTAGAAATTTTCCTGCCTCTACCGCGAAGGCACACTTTGCGGGATTTAGTCTCATCCCGTGTAACCTTATGGTGTCAAAGACTCGTGAGATTCTGACAAGAGGTCGACTTCTTTTTCGGTTTTCACCAGCATGTCGTCGACGTATACTTCCATTAGGCCTCCAAGGTGGGAGTCGAACACCTTATTCATCAACCTCTGATACGTGGCCCCTGCATTTTTCAGTTCAAATGGCATGACCACGTAGCAGAAATTAGCTCTGGGTGTGATGAATGATATCTTCTCCTGGTCTGGCTCATACATCGGGATTTGGTTATACCCCGAGTAGGCGTCCATGAACGACAAGTATTGATACCCCGAGCTGGAGTCTACTAGGGTGTCAATACTTGGCAGTGGATAAGGGTCCTTGGGACAGGCCTTATTTAAGTCGGTATAGTCGACACACATTCTCCATTTGCCATTTTATTTTTTGACTAGCACTACATTGGCTATCCATGTTGGGTACTTGACTTCTCTGATGAAGCCGGCTTCAAGGAGCGCCTGTACTTGCTCTTCTACTACCAGGGCTCGTTCTGGGCCGAGCTTGCGTCTTCTTTGTTGTACAGGTCGGGACCCCGGGTAGACCGAAAGCTTGTGGGACATGAGCTCGGGGTCTATCCCAGGCATGTCGGAGGCCTTCCAGGCGAAGAGATCGGAGTTATCTCTTAGGAGCTTAGTCAACCCTTGTTTTAGGGTTTTCCCTAGGTTGGCTCCTATGTGAGTATTTTTCCCTTCCTCTTCGCCTACCTGTATCTCCTCGGTTTTTCCTCCCGGCTGTGGTCGTAGATCTTCTCTAGCCCTTGCACCTCCGAGCTCTATTGTGTGGACTTCTCGGCCTTTCTTTCTCAGGTTTAGACTTTCATTGTAGCATTTCCTTGCCAATTTCTGGTCTCCCCTTACCGTTGCTATCCCCGCTGAGGTCGGAAATTTCATACAAAGGTGGGGAGTGGATACTACCGCTCCGAGTCGATTAAGGGTAGCTCTACCGATTAGAGCATTATATGCTGACCCTACATCGATGACTATGAAGTCTATACTCAAAGTTTTTGATTTTTCCCCTTTTCCAAAAGTGGTGTAGAGGGGCAAAAATCCCAGTGGCTTTATTGGCGTGTCGCCTAATCCGTACAAGGTGTCGGGATAGGCTCTTAACTCTGTTTCATCCAACCCTAGTTTGTCGAAAGCGGGCCTGAAAAGAATGTCCGCTGAGCTTCCTTGGTCTACTAGGGTTCTATGGAGATGGGCATTTGCTAGGATCATAGTTATTACCACTGGATCATCGTGTCCAGGGATTATTCCTTGCCCATCTTCTTTTGTGAATGAAATGGTAGGGAGGTCGGATGACTCTCCTCCGACCTGGTAGACTCTCTTGAGATGTCTTTTGCGAGAGGATTTGGTGAGTCTCCCTCCCGCAAACCCTCCTGAGATCATATGGATATGTCTCTCCGGAGTCTGCGGTGGTGGGTCTCTTCTATCCATATCATCTCGCTTTCTCTTTCCATGACTGCCCGACCTTTCTATGAGATATCTGTCACGCCGACCTTCTCTAGCTAGCTTTTCTATTACATTTTTAAGGTCGTAGCAGTCGTTTGTGGAGTGACCATATATTTTATGGTACTCACAGTAGTCGCTGCGGCTCCCCCTTTTTTATTTTTAATGGGTCTGGGGGGTGGCAGCCTTTCAGTATTACAAATCTCTCTGTATACATCCACTATAGAGACCTTTAGAGGAGTATAAGAGTGATATTTCCTTGGTCTATCGAGACCGAGTTCTTCCTTCTTCTTGGTTTCCCTCTCCCTTTCTTTTGTTGAGGGAGGGTGCCCAGGTCGGCAACTTAGGTCTCTCAGCTTAGCATTTTCCTCCATGTTGATGTACTTTTCGGCTCTTTCCTGTACATCGCTTAGGGAGGTGGGGTGTCTTTTAGATATGGACTGTGAGAAGGGACCTTCTCTAAGCCCATTGACTAACCCCATTATGACTGCCTCTGTGGGCAGGTCTTAAATCTCTAAACATGCTTTGTTGAACCTTTCCATATAGGCTCGTAAGGATTCTCCGACCTCTTGCTTTATTCCCAGGAGGCTTGGCGCATGTTTCACTTTGTCTTTCTGGATAGAAAACCTCATCAAAAACTTCCTTGAGAGGTCTTCAAAACTGGTTACCGACCTTGGGGGGAGGCTGTCGAACCATTTCATCGCTGCTTTCGACAAGGTGGTCGGAAAAGCTTTGCAACGCGTTGCGTCGGAAGCATCAACCAGATACATCCGACTTTTAAAGTTGCTCAAGTGATGCTTTGGATCTGTGGTTCCATCATAGAGGTCCATATCGGGGCTTTTAAAGTTTCTTGGAACCTTTGCCCTCATTATGTCCTCGCTAAAAGGATCTTCCCCTCCCAGGGGCGATTCTTCTCTATCGTCACGGGAGTTCCGACCTTTGAGGGAGGATTCTAACTTTAAGAGTTTTTTCTCTAACTCTTTTCGTCGATCCATCTCCTCTCTTAGGTGCTTTTCTATCTCCCTTTGTCGTTCCCGTTCCTGTTCTAGTTGTTCCAAGCGACTTTGGTGGACATGAACTAATCCCATAAGTTCAGTTGCGTGGGACTGTCCGTCCTTCTCCGATTCACGGCCTTCAGAGGAATTCACCTTCGGGGTTTTGACTCCGGAGGTACCCTCTCTGTGTTGATCGTTGGTTTCCTGGCGGAGGGTTAAGTCCGCGTCGTTATTTCCGGTATCCAGATTCTCTTGTTCGGAATCTGTTTCTACGTGACCCTCCTTAGGGATTTGTCCGCCATCACTGGTTGATCTCTCGGGTCCCCGGCAACGGCGCCAATGTTACGATGGGTAACCGGAGATGGTGGGCTGGACTTGCTAGGTTAGCCCAATCGTCTGAGGAAGGGAGCCTTTAAGTGGGTCTGCACCTTGGGGGCCCCCGTCCGACTTGTGAGTATGAACAAATGGGGGGTGGTACCTGCAAAGACACTCCGATGCCTAAGTCAGCAAGGGTGTGAGCAGGTCTAGAGAGTATTGGGACTTAGTGATACCTGAGAAGAGTCAGTGTATTTATAGCGGTGAACCCATAACCACCGTTGGTGTAGTTCCGTTATTCATGGGGAATAACTGTCCCTTTATCTTAGGGAAGTTGAGATATGGCTCCAGGAAGTGGGTAGAGAGATTTTAGGGACAGTTACTCATTTGAATGGGTATCTTATCTGCCAGCTAATCTTTGTCCCGACTTCTTTAGAGCAAGTCGTGATAAGAACTGACTTCGTGGGGTGAGGGTCGGTATAGAGCGAGGCTTAATCCTTTGGATTGGGCCTTTCGTTTGGACCTGTGTCTTATCATTGGGCCAGGGTATGAACAACAAGTATATTTATTTTTATTGAATTAAATTAAAATATTAATTTAAATTATAATCATCTAAATTTTAAATAAAATATTTTTATAATTTTAAAATTTAAAATTATTTGAATTAAATTGAATGAGTACAAGTCACCAATTCATGTGTATATTTCGGGTGCTACCCATATCTTATTTTTGCATGTATCTCGGGTACTAAGACTCTATTTAACTCTTCTAACACAGACTGAGGTCTCAGTACTCGGAATGTGTTCAATTTTCAGAATCCTTCAGTAACCGGGATATGATTAATTGTGTATTTATATTATTACATTGTAATTTATGTATTTTCATAAATTTTATATTTATTTAATTTAAATAAAAAACCCAAAGAATTTGCATATTAAAATTGTTTGTTAAGCAATCAAAAATAAGTTTATCAAATTAAAGTTGGCGTAAGTGATATGATCTTTACATGCGTACTTTTTAATTGTTCCCAATGTGTATACGTAAACAGATTCCTCTATGCATGTGATGTGATGCACTTAACAGGAAATCAAGAGTCGGCAAAAGGGTACCCTCTAATGGAGCTTAGGAATAAGAATTTTCTCATCTCAAAGTAAAGCATGCACATTTTAAATACAGCTAAACGTGTCCATTTTCATCTCTCTTTTCTCAGTTTCTGAGCAACCCATATCTAAAGAAGTTTACAGGGGACAACATCCATTTCACATCTCATTATTTCTTCTCTGTGCACTCTATATGGGGATTACTTGGTTGGAGGTGTGCTTGATATCTGCTCATGGACTTCAGCATTCAACGTCACTGTGGAAGCGTCAATGGTTTGCTGTTGGGTGGATTGATTATAACAGCAAATATTGCACCAAGGTTGATGATTCTGAGAATGGGAGTCCTGTTTGGAGAACCATATTAACCATTCCTGTTGATGATTCGGTACCAAACTTCCGAGATTCGGCACTGAACGTGGAAGTTTACAGTATCGAGCCCATCTTCCTCATGGAAAAGCTTCATGGTTCAACAACGGTTGTTCTCAGAGAGTTTCTTGACAAGGAGGTAAAGGATTCTGAGGAGTCACAGCTAAGGCATGCGGAAGTTCGGAGCTACCAACTTCGTAAGAAGAATGCTAGCAAACCAAGAGGTTTCATTGATATTTCAATCCGTGTCCATGAGGTAAAAAAAGAACCAAAATCCCAGTCAGGTATGTGAATTATTTCACAACCCATAGACAAGAGTTTTTCATTTCAGCTTCACTATAGCTTCTTCTGCATTCATGATCTTTGGCTTCTCTTATTTCAGAAAGATCTTAATTCATCAATATACTCGTGCAAAACATTAAGTTTTCCATTTTGTAGGTGGCAAAGGAGGAATGGTGCCCTTAAATGGTGGCAATAATACACACTTCTCAAAGGGAGGATTAGGCCAAGCCTATCCGCAAAAACACCCCCAATATTCATACCATCAGGAAGAAAATCATGAAGAGAGAACCGTACCTGATTTCCATTCAATGCCATTCCCTGCTATAAACCATGCTGACCCATATGACGGTGAACCGAGCTACGATGCTGTAGCTGGACCAAGCAATGAACAGCTCGGAACTCAAACTCCTCCACCACCACCCCAACTCTCCAATGGTGGTTATATTCCCACTTTTCTCACAAGAAATGATTGTCTGCCCCCAAGGTACACTGACATGCCACCACCAAGGAAACCTCCCGGTGGACCAACAACACTTGCAATGGAGTTAGGTGCTGGGACGTTAGCAGCCGGTGCTCTAATATTTGGTGATGATTTTATGTCAGGATTTGAAGTTTCTCCAGGCTTAGGGGATGATTATCTTATTAAAGAGATCAATCCTCCTTTCTGAACAATCATTAAGGGGTTATTTCATGTAATTTTATTTGGTTGTACATAGCTAAACAAGCAGGCCAAATGGCCATTCCATCAGGATTGTAAATAAATTTTACATTATTGGGATCAACTCTGTTAAAAATAGTGCTGACTGTCATTCATAATAATGAAAGTTCATTTATTGAAGTTTCTCTTAGTAACGGGGGATGTTTTCTCTCAGAAAGAAGTTGCTAAACTGCCACTGTTTAGAATTCATTTCAAAATCAAATAGATAATTTGGCTAATGCTTGTTATTTGTTAATGGTAAGTCTTGTCAAATCCGAGGAGTCACTTATATTTGGCTCACCGGTCATATGGTATAAACGAAGATCATTCAGAAAGACAAACACAATGAAGATTTATTCAAGTACTATCGCAGGCTAGAACCTATGGATCAAGATCCTCTAAAGTGAGAAAGTTAGTAAAATGATAAAGTAAAGAGTTTATCACTCTTAAATTAAGATAGTGGGCCACACATTTCAGGGAAGTTACAAAATCAACAGTGATTAACCCCTCACTTTATCACTTTACCATCTTCTTCACTTTAGAAGATCCAAATTCAGAACGTATAATGGAATATGAACTCATTACTTGTTGCTTTTTGGAAATTTTCCACTTCCAAGCCTTTACTAGCCGCTAGAATGAGGTGACCATGCTTGAGAACTTAAATAAGAGCATGCATCATTGCTCCTTCGATAAATCTTCATTCGTCTGTTTAATTGCCTTTGGTGTTTGCTCAATATGGATCTTGTGTGAAAGTAAAGTAGGAAGCCAAGTAGTTGAATTTTCAAGTTATAGTTTGTAGATACTGCTCATTTGAATCAGTCACTAATCGCTTTAGAAAATTTTCAACAATTGAAATAAACTCCTCCACCTTTTCTTCGTGGGGCAAATGACCGCACTGCTTAATTATGGCGAACGATGCTCCTGGTATAACGCGCGAAAGTCTCTCAGCATTCCATGAAGGAACTAGCCGGTCCGTATCTCCGGTGACAATCAGTACTGCTCATCCAAACAGTTCATTCATCAGTTATATTCTCAATATCCAACTCATGGTTTTGTCAACTATGTAGCAGGGTAGGCATATGATTCAAACTAGAAATAAAATATGTACCAATTCATTTGCCTGGTTTACAGAAAATCTCTATCAACATTGATTGGCACATAACAGCTATATTCTATCAAAGTCAACTACTTCATGATCCAGATATTACCTTTGAGGACTAAACTAGGCAAATGAAAGTGGAAATAATACAATAGGACTAGTGACCTAACCTGGACATGAGATGTCATTAAGTCTTTGAGAAAGCGATGGTTTTGTCTTGGATTCCTCATCCAGAAGCATTGCTGCAGTGAATTCAACCAGTGCCTTATCCCAATACTTAATCCTCAATGGCTGCATTCATCGCCAGCAACCAAATGAGCACGACTATTGAGGTTAGGGGGAAAAGAAAAGACAACAATGGCAGATTAAGAAATACGAAAATCCCCAGTGAGATTACCTTCGTATAACCACTAAGGACATCATCGGAGACCTGCTTTGGATCATACCATGCATTTCGAACAGCAGAAGTACCAAACTTATTAATTGCCATTCTTACCTGAGATTCATGAAATGAAAAGGAAAAGGCCATTTGATAGGCAATTAGACCAGTGACAATGATAAATTACTGTTAGAGTCTGTTTCAAAGGATTGCAACGGCAAGGGTCGCATGGCACAAATGTAACAAAGATGGCATTGAATTAGCCATAAACAAGTTTATTACCAGCATTATAGCTACAGAAGAACGCAGGATAGCTGATACAAATTTCCTATACAGAGAGTTAAGCATATTTATCATTCCTCTCATCATCTTTGCTATTGCATTTGCAATGAACTTGGCAAAGTTGAACAACATGTTGTAAAACTCAAGAATTGGATTTTGACTGACAGCATTGCTCTCTTCTTTCATTTGGTTATCTTGTCTTGATGGATTTTCTTTAACAATCTTGGGCTTAGTAAGTGGTGCAAAAATTGCCGGAGCAACAAGGATCAGAGCAGCAACACGTTCGGGGGCTTCAAAATATGTATTAACTGCCACAAGTGAACCAGCAGAGTGCCTGACAATAAATATATGTGAATTTTATTTGGCTAGAATGCATGAATATTATTCGATGTTAAAGAAATGGAAGAAATCAACCTGATATATCAGAAAACAAAGCAACTTGACAAAATAAAAGAATATTCACATACCCTACTAAAATTGCCTTCTCAGCGTTCAACATATCAAGAAAGTACAACGTAACAAGCACTGAGAATGCCATTGAGTATGGATTTAGAGGTTTTGCATCTCCTTTTCCTGAAGAAAGATGTTTTGATAAATCCACCCTTGATGTCAATCCAAATGCTGGCCTATCAAAAGCAAGAACTTTTGAACCAGTAACCTCTGCCAAAGGCTTCATGACTTGTTTCCAAGAGAAAACCGAGGCTCCGAAACCGTGCAACAGAATCATGGGGAAACCAGGCTTCTTGATTTGATGAGAAACACCATGATTCTGGAATGCACTCTGAGATTGAGATTCAGCAGCATCCTGTATCTTGTGGTGAATTTCAACTCCTTGGAACTGACAAAAACAACTATCATTATCAGCTAAGAGCTTTGGGTCCATTAGTTCGTCCTGATCTAGACCAGCTATACCCTCCTTTTTCTTCTTCACTCCCACATCCAAAAACTGCTCTGAAGACATGTGATTCACTTCAACACAAACTCAATCACAAATAATAATTTGTCCACAACAAAATAATCCTGATAACTAAGTCTTCCCTTAATGCTGGGAACCAAACCAATGCTTAAGTAAAGAAGGGGAAGGAATTTGAAAATTGACCATTGAAAATTCTACTCAAATAATAGGAAAGGAGAAAATAAACACGCAATATGCAAAATAGGACATAGAAGTTCGATGAAGGGAAATTAAAAGATGATGGCGAGAAAATAACGGAATATTCAGCACCTGAACCGCCAAAGGAAGGAGATGAAGAAGCAGAAGAAGCAACAACGAAGGTACAGTCACGATGATGATGATGATGATGATGATGATGATGAGTTGCATAATTTGGAGCGAAAGCGGCCAATTTTAGAGGAGAAGCACCATGGTTTTTATGTATACGCAAAAAATATGAATGTGTAGAGTTAAGAGTAGGAATTGAAGGGGCAAGAAACCCCAATTGCCCACAAAAGACTCCAACTTTCATCATCGTTTACTCATTCAGTGTTTCTCCCTCTGATGGGTTTCGGGCCCTTCAACTTCTTGTTCCTCTCTGCTTCTCTTTGAATTATCAGTACTTACTACAAAGACCTTAAGCTTGGTGTGCTTTAATGTCTTTGCATAAACGGATAATGTAACCCCCAACTGTCTTTTCTTTATTGGTTTAATTACTTTGTTAGTAAAATAATTTTATCAAATTTTTAATTAAATCTTTATTAATTGCTGTTTTCAGAAAAATATAGTACTTCTAAATGATTTGCTTCTAAAATATTTTATAATTTATATCATAAAAAATAGTTAATAAAGATAAAATTAAATTTTTTTATTTAATATATATATTCAACTATAAATTTTTAAACTATAAAAATGTAATAAATTAGGTGAAGCTTTCCTATGATATTTTGTTTTTCTTGTAATTTTTCTTAGTAAAAATAAGATTTTATTTATGATAAAATAATAGTCTAATAAGACATTAACATAATTAAAGAAAAGCTAAAAAATAAAATGCAGTTGAGACTTATCACCACTAATAATACAGAGAAATAAACAACGTTAATAAGAAAGGCAAATGCTATAGTATGGATTGAAGGAAATATCTAGAGGTGTGGATGCCATGTGCATGCATCTCTTGGACGACACCTGTGGTATTAGATAGACTTGGACAATCAGTGCTCCTGATACAAGATGGAAAAAGAGAGGCTTTTCAGATGTAGGTCATGTAGGGGTGCAAAGAATTAGTTGCTAAGTATCATTGGTAATGGAAGGATGATGTTAAACAATTTTTTGGGAGAACATAATTGGTGGGCCAATAGAATTTTTCGGCAGTGTTGGGCTATGCAAGTTGGGCCTTATTGTTGAGTGAATGATTGTTTTGTATTGGCCTTTGTTTAAATGAGAGAGTAGCCCAAGCGAAAGTTATTATGCGGATCCAGTACCAAAGAACAATTTAAGATGCGTAAGAGTCATGGTGATGAAAACCGTCGAACTGGGCGGTTCGGCCGGACCGGTAACTGGCCGGTTCGGATAAAACGACGCCGGTTTTTAATTTGTTAAAAAAAAAAGAAACAGATCCAAGTCATTCCCAACCCCCCCTTCGTGACCCAACCCCCTTCCCCCAATCATTCATTCATTCATGCACTGGAGAACGCAGAATGAAAGAATCCGTAGCCGCCTAGCCCTTCCATTGTTGCCGCCTAACCCAGGTCGTCAGCGCCGCCGCCAGTCGCAGGTCCTCAGCACCGCCGCTTCTTCTTCCATCGTCGCCGCCTAACCCAGCTTCTCCAGCGTCACCGCCTAACCCAGTAACTCGGCAGATCCTCTTCGACTCTTCATCTACGCTGGCTTCTCGGCACGGACCCAGGTTAGTGGCTTCTCATCTTTATCTTCACGGAGGGTTTGGTTTTCTTCTTAAATTTTTGTTCTATTTTTCTTCAAGTCTGCTTCGGTCTTGCTTTGCATGTTGGTTCTGAAGTTTGGTTCTTCAATTCTTCTTCTTTGGTCTTCGGTCTCGGTTTGAAGTTTGATTCTATCTTGTATTTGCCAATTTGGATGTATGGTTTTGAATGCTTTGTTACTCTGTGGAAATTTGTGTGTATGGTTGCTAATGGTGGAAACTTACTTTGTTAGACAAAATTTACTCTGTATGGTTGTTAATGGTAGAAACTTAGCTAATGGTGGAAATTTGTATATTGTTGAAGGCTTTAGGCAGAATTTGAATGTGTCTGAAGTACTTGGATTATTGAATTTGAATGTCTCTGAAGTCTGGAAGTAGTGATTTGTGATTTTTAATATCTCTGATTACTTGATTATTGATTTGTGTTTTGAATCTGAAATTTGTGATAAATGATAACTGATTTGTTCTGCTGCTATTGCCGTTTTTTTTCTCATTAAACTCATAAGCATTGAACTGTCATGTTTTCCCTCAAATTAAATTTTGGTTCATGTGATTTAATTGGTGTTTAGGGTACAAAGTGAGAAGCTATTTTTAATTGGATTTGCAAGGTGATTTTTGGTTGACTTCTTATTTAATTCGATAATAGTGTTTATGATTGGGTTTATCTGGTTTTCATTCTTTTTGAATTTGGTAATAGTGTGATTACTTTTTGCTGTTTTGTAGTGTTTGTTGTTGAATGATGGTTGTTCTTTCTTGCATCTGTTTAGTAATGTTTATTGAAATTTTGTACATTTTCAATGCATATTTGGATATTTTCATTGCTAAACTCTTCAATTATGGATTGTATTATATGCTACTAGATTTGAGCTCATCACAGTTCCCCGAATTTAACTTCTCCTTTGGAGGCACATATTCAATTACCAGTGGAATCATAAACAATCCTATTTCTTTTGGTAAACATGCATCTGCCTCTAGCTAATTCAATATAAATAGTGAATTTCTTTATTTTTTTAATTCTTTACAAATTCTTTTGTAATATAAGTGATTTGTACATATGATAGTAAAATAAAAAATAACATTGGTTACAATTGTTTATTGAAAATGTGCAAACTTAAGTCATGAAAGTTGTTTGTATAATGTGAGATCTCAATGAATACGTAGATGGCAACAGTCAACTTGGAAGATGTGTTGTACACACGGAGTGACGATGGTGTTGATTACGGCGATGTTGCTTCTCTCACCGACGACGACATATTAAGAAAGGTACTTCGAACGGAAGAAGATGCATATGATTTCTATCAGAAGTTGGGGAGGTTTCAGGGTTTTGGAATTCGTAAGGGGATATGTTTGAGGATGGAGGTGAGAACCTAATTAGGTGAAGATTTTTTTGCAATAGAGAATGGCTTAGACATAGAAAACATTACAATCGGGTGGATAGGAGGAGGCCTCACAAGCCGGAGACAAGGACAAACTGTGAGGCGAGGATGTGCATATACCTTGACAGGAGCAATAACATCTGGAGGGTGAAGAAGGTTATCACGAGGCACAACCATGCGCTCACACATCCTGGCATGGTCCACCTAATTCCAAATTTTCGGTCCATGACAGAAGTGGCAAAAGCTCAAATAGATGGGATGCAAGGGTGTGGAATCTCGACCTCGAAGACGATGCAGTACCTGGCCGGCATGGCCGGTGGGTATTCTCTAGTTGGTTTCCTGAACAAGGATGCCTATAACTATGTCGACAGGAGTAGGCGTGCTAGAATCGCCGACGGGGATGTGAACTCGGCTATAGTGTACCTGGAGGAAAAAGTTGATGCTGACCCGATGTCTATGGCGTGGTATAATGTTACCGTGGATGACATGCTAGCGAATTTACTCTGGGCAGATGGTGGTAGCAGGCTTGACTACCAGTACTTCGGCGATGTTCTTGCATTCGACTCAACATATAAGAAGAACAAGTATAACAGGCCGCTGGTTATTTTTTCTGGTTGTAATAACCACAAGCAAACTTGTATATTTGGGTTTGGGTTGGTGTTAGATGAGAGCATCGCATCATATACATGGCTGATGGAGAATTTTTTGGAGGTCATGTGCAACAAAGTGCCATCGGTTGTTGTGACTGACGGAGATGATTCAATCCGGGAGGCTGTTCGAAAAGTTTTTTCCGGATGCAACCCATTGGGTTTGTGCATAGCACATTGAGAAGAATATTATATCTAACGTCAAGGACGTGGCTTTACGGCAGCTATTCAACAGGTGGCTGTATGCAGACATGGGGGTTGATGAGTTTGAGACCGAGTGGGCCGAAGCATCGGCAGAGTATGGATTGAATGACACCTTGTGGGGGAACCAGGTGTACGGGAAGAGGGATATGTGGGCAAACGCATACTTGTAGGATAAGTTTTGTGCCGGGTTCCGGACAACATCGCGGTGTGAGGGCATTACAGCATGGTGAAGAAGTTTCTTCAATCAAAGCACACAATGCTAGAACTTGTCCAAAACCTTGAGCTTCTTCTTCGGGAGTTTAGGAATAACGAGTTACTATCTCAGTTCAGGTCGATCTATGGTGACCTCATGTTGACGACCTCGTTGGACTCCTTGGAACGGTTTGCCGCTAGAGTGTATACTCGAACAGTTTTCAATGATGTGAAGAAGGAACTCGAAGCTGTTGCTTCTGTTAACTTTGTAGGGGTTCGACGATCGCTTACCACTAAAGTGTACACAGTAATGAATTTGGGCATCCCGGCCGGCCTATTGTGGTCTTATGTGACAAGAATATGGGAAGGTTGTAGTGTGACTGTTACTTATGGGACACACACGGGTACCCATGTAAGCATATGTTCTTCGTCATGAAGCACGAGCATGTGATGGAGGTCCCGAAGCGTTTGGTGTTGAAGCGATGGATGAAAGATGCAAAACATGTTGGCGAGTATGTGGAAAAAAAATATAATGATGGTGACCAGGAGTTTTTGCTTCGTCATGGGGCATTGCATTCCGCGTCTCATTGGTTGTTTTTTCTTGGGGCACAACAATTCGGTCTATTCACGGAGGCGATGAAGGGGCTACAGGAGCTACGTGCTAAACTGGAGGAGATGTTCTCCAAAAAGGGTGATGACAAGGGTGACGTCACGGCCGCCAAACTCTGTGATCCTGATGTTGTGCGAACCAAGGGTGCACCTAGGGTGCGCAAACAAAACCAGAACAGGAGGAAGTGTACGGCATGTAAGTTGCCGGGTCATACCAAACGAACATGTCCTGTATGCAGCACGAAAAATAAGGTAAAAAGGGCTCGTACCATGCGGATGGATGCTGGCGATGCTCACGTTGGTGCCGCATGTACCGGCAGGAACACCACAAAGGTTAAACTAGTATTATTGGATATATGTTAGTTACGGTTTATGTTTACACTATGGTTATTGTATATGTGGTTGTCTTACGCTAGTTAATATATTTCTAGAGGTCCTTGGGTGGTTATAAATTATGTTGGTGCTATTGCATGTAGGTGACCGAGTATGAGGTAACTGGGTCAAATGAAGAGGTTGGACAGTGTAACAGCCCAGACCACCCGCTAGCACGATATTGTCCGCTTTGGCACACAAGGCCTCACGGTTTTGCCTTTGACGATAGGGATGATAGCCGAAGCCCCCCACACTCACTCGTCAAAACGCGTCATGCTAGGGAGAGGTATCCACACCCTTATAAGGCATGCTTCGTTCCCCTCCCCAACCGATGTGGGCCTTACAATCCACCCCCCTAAGGGAGTCCAGCTTAGGTTTAATCTGTGTAATATGGAGCAAGTGTCCTATGGTAGGATCACAATTGTATAAATAGAAGTGCGCCTATTTGTACAAATTGTGGCACTATCAAAGGCTTATAGGAATGTCCTCTTTATCTTCTATGTCATTGTTGTCTTCTGATTACTGTGATCATCTGTCCTCTGCCACTTCTTACTACTCTTGTCCTTTTGTACCCAATCTTGCCCTATCCTTTGCTAGATTTTCTCGAACGTGCTTTTGCAATAGTTTCAGTTTCGGTTCCGGTTCGCGATTCCTGCCTTGTAGCTAGTTCTAACCTTTCCCGATTTTGTGAATGCATGCTTTAATCTTTTTCGTCTTTGTGTTGTTCTCTATGATTCCTGATGTCAATATTTCATGAATTACTTAGAAGATCCGATCGGTGTTTGCTGTGAATTACTATCTAATTCCTTTATAGAGCTGTATTTGAAATTTTGGATTGCATGAATTCATTGAGTTACTAAACGAGATGCTTTGTTTTGGACTTGATAAGCGATATTTGAATTTTTCTTTTATGTTGATAATCTTTGAAGTTATGACTAAATTTTGAGTTGCTTGTGATCCTTTTGTTTCAAATTAAGAATTTTAAAAAAATTGTTATTCAATTTTTCAAGGAGAAGAACTTTGTGATGAACATATAATGGAGTGTTATTGTTGTTTGGCGAACTGGTGATTTTATCTGTTTAGGGATAGAGAATTATTTGGGTGACTTGTTAGATGGATCGAAGATCTTTACGATTTAGAAGTTTGTTTGAACTTTTCTAATTTGATGATCTAGTTTTATTATAGTATTGTGTTGTTGGACATGGTTTTTCTGTCACGGAATTATTGTGATTATGTTCTATGATTTTTCTATTGTTGCTGAATTCTGATGATTTTTGCAAAATGTGATGTTTGTGAAAGAAGATAGTTATTTCAAGAGATTTTTATGAAATATATGATACTTGAATGGAGAGGTTAAGGCTTTTGAAATGATGACAACAAATTAAGGAGTATATTCAGCAGCTACTGGTTTTCAGGAACAATTTGTGTGGCTAGATTGAATAAGGGGATATTTGGATTTTAGATGATTGCTTCTAATTGTATGCTTCTACTATGTATGGTCCTGATTGAACATTGTTTTGTTTTCTCCTTGCTAGTTTGATGTTTATGGAGTTATATATCTGAAATGTGTTCAAGAAAAATGGTTTCGTACACAAACAAGAAAAAATAGATTGATAGAAATATGGTCAGTTCCAAAATAGCATGTTTTAAGTTCTCTTTGGGTGTAGGTGCAAAAAAAAAAAGACATTGTTCCTAAATTCATACACATTCCTACCTTTGGATTATATATAAGTATGAACTGTTATTTGTTAATATGCATGAAAAAAAAAAAGAGGTGAGAGCTAACTTGGCAGAGACTTAAATTGAGGAACAAGGAGAGAAATTATTTAATTTTTGGATGCTTATATATATTGTTTTATTGGTTCACACAATTTTCCATCTATTTAATGGGATCCTTTCCATATTATTTAGATGGAAGTAAATATCAAAAGGCTTTCTATTATACTACCTTTATACTTTTCAAGTTTATCATTAGTTAGATTAAGAAATTTTTTTTCGTGATCATGTCGAAATAACTTCGTACTTTCAAGTGAATTTTTATGATCATGTTCATGATTTTGAAATTGAAAGTCGAAATAATTTTATTGGTCTGATTTTAGAAGTGCATACCACATCTGATGTGTTTGTGTCTGTGTCTTTTAATAATTATGTGCTATGTTTTGATTTCATTGTTGCAACAGTGGATTACATTTAGACGTGAATGCCTTACTAAAGGGTAGCTCAAACAACATATTTTATGCGTATTATCATGACAAAAAAATTTGTTTATGTATGGATAAGGGTGTGTTAGAATCAACTCTTCTAATTTTATTTGTTTTGGTGATATTTGTCTTTTATTCTTTTGGTGATATTTGTCTTTTATTCTTTTGGTGATGAACTTTGTTTTTTGGCTAAGATTTGAAACTCGAAAATTTTCTTAACCCTTGCTTTTTTTTTTTTTTGAAAATTCCTCTGTTCTCAACTATTGTCATTATTCTCAGAGATTTGGAGAGATTGGTTTTCTGGGTTTTGTGAGATTGAGATTGTAGGTCTTATAGATATTGGAAAGAATTTCTGGCGATTTCGGATGGAAAAGATTGGATATCTAATTCCTTAAAGTTGAACAAATTCTTTCTGAGTTTTTCTCCTTATTATATTCATGGAGTATTATAAAGTAGGCATTGTAAAAAAAATTGATTTTTTAATTTTAGGACAACTTTGGTGCTTATTTGCAATGTATGAAGATTGTGGATGTCTAAGCTCTAAAGAAACCGATGGGTTCATTTTGAGTCAATGGGTTTAATCTTGAGTTATTTCATTATAACTTGTTGACCTGAAAATTTATGAGTATGGATTGATCATAACTTGAGTGTGGAGGCATAAAATTGTCAATATTTTCTTTTCTTTTCATGTGTTTTCTATTTTTAGTTGGTTCATTTATTTTAGATTTTTTTTATGTTACCTTTGCTCGTTCTAAATATTTTCTTTATTACTATATTTTGATTGATTGTGTTTGAATATTTTGTTTAGTCATTGTTGTTGATGTTTAAAAGTAGAAATTTTTAGGTGATACCATTTTTATATACTAGTTTCTAATTTTGAGTGTAACATATATGTCCTTTTTTCTAATCTGCTCTTTCAATTATTTGCAATTCTCATCATTTTGGCATTTTTAGAGTCTTGATGATGTTAATGAAGAATATTATGAAGCTTTTTCGATGATTTCAACATTTACTTATGCCCTAAAATCTTTTATGCTATGATGATATTGTTATGCTGAACTTTATTTTGTTTTGCTTGTTTTCTAGTTTTGTTGGGAAAAAAAATCTATATTCTATTTAGCGTTGTCACATCTTGTGGTCTGATTATTGAGTATGGTGCATACAAATGGGTAGAATTTATAACCTGCAAGGAATAGTTCTTCTAAACTCCTTCATTTCTTTATCCAAGTAATGGTAATTGTTATGTTTGGGAACATTAGGTGTTCTTCTTGGAATAGTTTGTGTTGAAGTATGCGCTATAATCGTGCCACGTGATTTGACGTATTGTTCCTTCTTCTATATTTCGTATCGGGAGTTCCTTGTTTCAATTCTTGTTGAAATGAAATTTGATTATTTTATTTCATGTCCTACATCTTATGCATATCTCAATCTGATCGTGCTTTTGGCTATACCATATATTCTCGACAACACAGGTGCTGACATTGCATTCCTTTACGTGAACTATATAACTCCTTGATGTAATTTGAAATTGCTTTACTATGTTACATCATATCTTCTAATATTCTCTTAGAATTCTTGTTCCAGATCTTCTTTGGAAAAACTTTTTTTTGATTTGATTCTTGTCTTGCCTGATTGTGTCCTTAATCATCCATTTAAATCTTTGTAAAAATAGCCATTGATTTTGGTTAACCTCTTTTTGTGAACTTTGTACTTCTTTGATTCAACCTGAACTTGTTTTGACCTAATATACCCTATTTTCTTTAATTGTTACTATTAAAGTTTTTTGATTCAGATTTCCTTGTTAAGATGCGATTGACTCTTTCTGGCACACTTAATTATTTCTATACAGCATTGCTTAATTGCAATCTTAAGCATCTTTTTACATTCGTACAAACACCATATGTGATGTTTGCTCTTCTCTTCCCAGGTTTTGTGTCCTTTTGAGTAAACCTGAGCTTGTTTCGGTCTCGTGTGATTCCTAGATATAGTAAGCGATACGTTAGTTTGTTAGGACACAACTTATCGATGTTGAAGTTCAGAAAGTCGTAATTCTAAGGCTTGACGTAAGACCGGCTACTACCAAGCAGATGTACACCAGAACCAAGAGATTATAAAGTAAAAGTGTATTTTGAGGAGATTGACAAACTAAGTGAAAAGTACTATGTATATCTAAGTTGTCAAGGGAACAAGAGTAGGTGAATGCTAATCACATCGTTTTAACAAAAACCTATCTTGTAACTTCTGCACCTCGTTATACTTCTTTCTCATGTTTGGCAAAGTGCTAAAACCATGTAAAGTTTTGCAGATTATACCAATTTTTGAATTTTCGAGGGCGAAAATTTTTGTAAGGAGGGTAGAATGTAAAATCCCTATAATACCCTTACTCTCTTTTTTCCCAAACTAAACCCTAACCCTAATCTCAAAATAAATCTCACACCCTCCCTCTTACATACATACACACACACAATTCAGAGAAAGAGGGAGAAGTAACGGAAGCAATGAAAAGAGAAAGGGGAGAGTGAGGGAACGGAGAAGAGAAGAGAGGGAGGCTGTCCACCGTCACTGCCGTCGCCTTGGAGCATGCCGGCGTCGCGCCTCACCGCCGTGGAGCCGCCGTCCCACGTGTCGCCACCGGCGCTGACGAAGAGGGGAGAGAGTGAGATGTTGAGGCAGAGAGCTGCCGCCGCGGGAAACGCGATGGAGGAGAGGACGCCACCAGCTCTGTCACGCCTGGTTGTTGCCTAGCATGCCGTCAGAGACCGCCGTTCCCTCACCACTGCTGCGTCGCCGTTGATAAAGCTGTTGCCGCCGCCGTGAGCCGCGAACAGAGGAGGGAGAAGGAGGCGAGTTCGTGAGGGAGAAGAAGCAGCGCTGCCACCTTGCTGCCGTACCTCCTTGCTGTTGTCGAACTGTCCGCTACCATTGTTGCCGTTCTGGTTCGCTATTTTCCCTTGAATCTGTTTCACTTTCGTATCCTGCCATTATGATTTTATTGAACCTCTGCTTTACCTTGGATTTTCCAGCACTCTTTCTTGTTGTCTTCCATTCTATTTGAATCCAATAGTTTCTCTGGTTGCTATGATCATTGACGTTGCAATAAGAAATGGATGCTGCTGTTGTTGCAGCCGCAACTTTCCGCTGCCCGGTCCAAATCCTGTGACTACTCATTTCATTCTACATCGATCCTCCTCACCCGTTAATTTTGCACTTCGGTTTTGGTCTCTTCGGTCCCTTAGGACCACGTTGTGAGTAGACTTTACATTTATAATTATTTGGCTTTACATCTATAATTATTTTGATATGTGATGCTTGAATTTATGACTATACTTACAAATTACCAACAAAGATTTGAATTTGATTTTGATAATGGATTTATTAGAACTAAATATTTATTTTTGTGAAATTCAGATTTTCAATCTGCACATGAGACTGTATACATGTTTGATGAAGTTTTGTATTATTTTAGAATATTCGATTTTATTTGAATATGTGTTTCTGGAACATTGAAGTATTTCTTTTACGCACTTATATACTCTGAATTTGTAAAGTATATTGGACAATTCATATGATTAAAAAGGATTTTGATGAGAAAGTATTATTTGCTTTGATTTGATACGGTATATATTTGAAAGATCAAAGATTGGTTGTATTTGAAATTATATGTTTTGAATTAGTTTGGGAGGCTCGTATTAGAAAACCGTAGTTAACGGCGGTTATGACGTTAACCTAGATGCATCTGGCTCAGACCTCAGCTAGCAGGGGCGTTGCTAGCCTAACGTGTAGGCCACACGTTGGATCTGTTATTCCGTACGGACACACTAGAGGAAAGGGCTACCCTTAGAGGTGGAGCCGCCCAAGTGTGGACTATTTGATTTGATTTCTGTATGAGAACTCCCTTATTGATTCACTTATTCATATAAATTATTATTTTCTAACTAAAATTATTTTCATAATAATGTTTAGATGATCTCATGTGAATTATAGATGTACTGTCTAGTCACTGAGTTGCAAAACTCACCCTTTTTTTAAAAAATATTTTTCAGGAATAAGTATTTGATTATGTGAGCTTATTCAAGAGTAATGATCTGCAATGGGTTCTATTCCTTGTTGAGTTCTTAGACGTCATCTGCTCCATATGTCACAGGCAGGATCCATCTATATTTATTTATTTTATTTTTGTTCAATTATGTAATTATTCATTCTAGAAAGTGTAAATTTATCAAAAATTATTTGTAACATTTTTATTTATCTTATATTCGAATCTGTTAGGCTTGCTAGGGAACTCTTTTTCCTGAGCGCCAGTCATGGCTCATTTTGGGCCGTGACAGACAGCCAAGTCATTCTTGTCATCCTCATCCCATGCACGATCTCAACTTCGAGACAATCGATGAGTCCAGAGTGGAGGAGGCCGAACTCGATTCATACTGTTCAGGCTTGAGGGAGGGCACTGTCGGCGGTCTTGATGTGGAGGATGCCAAGACAAGCAAGGTATGCTTTATGTGTCTTATTTTCTCAATCTGCAAATGGTGATTGTGTAAAACTGTGTAGTTCATTTCTCATTCACATCCTTCTGTGATATATGCCACAACTGATGGACATGGTGGCATCTCATGTAAAGGCCTTATGACTAGGGAAATTGAAGTGAGTTGCCCTTTATGTGTACCGTATAGTTTGCAGGCGGAATTAATTTTTCGGTAGTTAAGACACTGGTTGCAACAGGCTGTGTATGCATTTTTTTTGTGTGCATGTACTTGCTGAATATTAACTGTAGTACTCGATTGAATTGGACCTCAACATAACATAGGTGTCGTTAAATGTTACTTATTGGCTGTGATGCATTTGTGTGAGTTTAATTGTCGTGTACTGGTTTGGGAACACTAAAAGATGTTGCTTTATGAATTTTTTTACAACTGAATAGAAGTCTACTAGAATCCAACTATTGAGACACTGTTGTTGAATGCCAAGCTAAACTGAGCATTCCGTCCCTACTGTTTAATTTTTCTCTCTTTTTGTATTCAACTTCCCTCTTTTTGTATAGGGTTGTGTGCTGTGTGTCTATTAGTCATCATGATAATATTTGGTTTCATGTTAATTGCCAACAATGAGTGAAATTTGCATTTGAAGCGTTTGATTCTCCTACTTAATCTGATGCCACTATTATTTTAGTGAGCATTTGTTGGCACTGTGGATTTTCCAATCGGGTTCCCTCTATATCTGCGCTATGCAACATCTTAGTTGGCATTATCTAGCACCTAAGGGGGGAAACAAGACATTGATCTTGACCACAAGTGCTTGGGGATTCTGCTTCAAAAGGTTAATGATGGAGCATATGTTAATGATAAAATAGATTTGATGTATAACAAAGCAAACATCGAAGGTACTACAAAATTGCTAAGGTTGGCCAAAGCAATGGGTCTGGTAAATCATGCGTTCTTTTTGGATGTGTTTATTTTCCCATTACCTCTTGTTTCTTGGCCTATTTTCTTTTCAAGTGTAAATGTCATCATTGATATTTAGAAAATTGGAAACTCTAAGTTGGTTCCAACTATGAAATGCCTCCAAATTTTTGTTGCTTTCATTTTATATTTGAATCAGAGTTGCTTTAAACTGCAGAATTTAAAGGCAGCATTTGGTTCATCAGCATGCATAATAGGCGACAGAAATGGGCTTAATTGACAACTTTTATATCCAGAAAAGTGGCAACTCTAACTAACATTGATGATTACGATTCCTACAATGCATTTCAAACAAACTTTCTGTATTCATAACCATCACAACACATCAACAAATTTTATAAATATTTGACAAAAAGAGACACCTACTTTGACATCGAAATATCCACGTATATGAACACCCCCTCTCCCCAAATAGGGAAACGATAAAAATAAACGGTAACACTTGTCAGTCTTTAACATCGGGGACTCCTTCACCACATCTCTGAAACCTGGCTTCACCTTCAGCTAAACATGGTGAACATGTCAATTTACGCAGATGCTCGTTTCTCCTTCCTTTCATAAGAGCTATTCTTCATTGAATTAAAGACCAAACTTGCTGCATAAGCACCCAAAATTACAAGTGAAAACACCCATTGTTCTCGTCTATGAATCTTGAATTGGTGGCATTAGCCATAACATGAGTCTCCAATAGGGGTGAGTTCAGGCCCAGCGAAGACTGCATCACCGTCTACCTGTGAAGCTATCTAGTTTGTTGTGACGATAGCCAGACAACTGCAGCAGAAGTACATAAACAAAATTATTAGCCGTGTCTGAATCACAGACAAGTTTGTTCTGTTTTGCCAAGAAAAGTCGTACATGTTGTCATATATTCAGCAATATAAGCGACATGGACAATTCAATTCATCAAATTAAAAACAGGGTTTGCTACTTTCCAGGCTACATCGACTTTTACCTCATCCGCTATCATTTGGAGGCTCCTAAGGAACTTTGCTAGGTGCACTTTGCCTCCCGGGAATCTCCTACTTCCTGAGAAGAACAAAGTCCTATACAGAGCAGTGGCACAGTCCACTATCATTACATCTTACATATTCAACCAGCCTTGAATGTAAGGTTCACACTCAAGACTTTGCAACCTAGGCAAAGACACAAAGACCATGCACATTTGGGTCAACGACAAGTTAAAACAATAAACAGGACATGCTCGCCTCTTACTGGAATTTTAGGGAGCCTTCCAAGTCAAAAATTGTTGTTTGTCCCAAATTCTCCATCATGTGAAATGGGGAATCCATGACGGATGACATTGGTTTTGTTTCACAACTCCAAACGTGCTTGTGAAACCTCAATCCTGGCCAAAATGGCATCTGTCTCCATCAGTATTATTTAACTATTCTTGCTCAGTGCTCAGACATCAAAGTCCCTAAATAAAATCAATAAACAGACATGGTCTAACTAAAAATAGAAAATGAATTACACAGATGAAATGTGGGTATTCAAATCATAGTCGTAAAGCAACCTCAAACGAACTGGCTAGAATAAATTTTTCCATGGACCATAGTAGATATTACATGGGTATTCAACTAAGGCTGGAAAAAATATTACTGACAAACGTAACAGGAAGTGAATTGAAACTGAAAATTATTATACTCATGTCGGTACCTGTTACAGTTTTTGACACATGAATGCAGAGAGTGAAATCAATCATCCAAAAGTTCCAGAGAACAAGAAAATAAAGATCACTCCACATTTGTATCATATACTCTTTTAGGAAAATAGAATCAAGGATCTATATAGCATCTTGCACTATGTTGTCATTCTATTAAAAACTTTTACCTTATAAGGAACACGAGCACGGATTTCGCGATGATACGGAGGAGGAGGTAATCAGGTGCTACAGCAACAAATCTGGAGATGATCCTCCATGTCTTATTAAGCAGTTTTGTCTCTCTGCCTGAGCTTTCTCTCGCTGATTAATTGATTGGAACTACAAAAAAGGATTTATTTATTAAAAAAAATAGATAAGCACACACAAATATTTACCTCCTCTGTTATTTTGTTGTGAATGTGGTTTGTTACTAAGATCGCTCAGGTTCTGCCGTTTGGGACTCCGGTTTGTGGAGACTAACTATTTTTTTCGGGTATTTATTTCCTCATAAAATGTTGTTTTATTTCCTAATCTTTTATGAATTTTAGGCAGAATGCAAGAGTCCTACTAGTTCATTGAACCTTGGTCGAACCATTGACGGAGTGAACCAGTCACTTTACCGGTTCATTGACTTGTTCGGTTCTCGCATCCTTGATCAAAACAATTTTATGCCTCAAGCAGAGTTTTTAACGGCATAAATACGACGAGCAATGTCCAGTTGTACACCAAAGAAGTTATTTAATGACTTAATATGGTGATTACATGAATCATGGCTACAGCGTTGTTTTAGAACCTCGGGAACAAATACAATTTTCAGTTCATCAACTATTTTAAAAGGTGGCCAACAGAAAAAGCTTACTTGGATACAATGAGACTTTGCTCCAAGAAATCCACAACATCTACCTGCATCGCAAAGGCAGTGAACCTTGGCGCCTCCAAACCATTCGAAATTATAGTCATCTGCCATTTCAGCACCAAAAGGAGTATCATGTTTCGCAGCTACTCCAACAGTTATTTCGCCCAAAACATTCCATTATCCCGTCTCACAGTTTAGTTGAATGCAAACTTAAAAGAAGTAACTTGATGTCGAACCCTGGGGAATGGGAAACAACGAAGGTAACTAATGGCTAGTATGATTTGCAAGTCAACGTAGTTTCATTTAACTTTACTATACTGTTTGATTGATATACCAGGAGTGATTTATAAATCTGGCAAAACTTCCCTTTCTTGTTGCATCAAGGGATTCAGAGGCATTAAGGCAAGTGATAAATGCATCTATTAGACCTGCAACGCAAGAACGGAAAGTTGATAAGAAAATGGGGTCACAAACTTAATCTTCAAACAGATAGTAACAAGGCAAAGCATTTGATGGAACTCTCGTTTAGAGCTCCATTCAATGGAATTGCAAAAAATATTTATAAATTTACCCCAACCCATTATTTTGTATTCACTTATTTTCAACAAAAGTTTTTGTATTCCTAAAACAAGCTCAAATTCATAAATACTAACGGGAACTGTTAGAGAGTCATGCTAATTTCAGTCATGATATTTTTGTTCTCTTGCTTGTAAAAAAAATCAATTAATTGAAAACTCAACATCTTCTCCCTTTATAATTGTTCCAGTAATTTTTAATAATTATACTAACATATTTTTTTTTATTTTATTCTTAAAAAATAATCACTATTATCTGATTGATTTGGGTTAACACGATATTGCTTCTTTTATTATTTGAGGTATTATATATTTTTATCCTTGAAGTTTTTTAAAACATATATTTTTGTTTGCAATTGAAATTTGATTTATCCTAATAATTATTTTTGCGTTAACTTTGATTTAATTTAACAATGTAATATAAAGTCTTACGCAGATACTTAGTTCATGGCTTTCTCAGATGTCACTTTAATGATGACCTTTTCAAATCTAGGTATAATAGAAAAATAAAAGAAAACAAGAATTTAATAAAATAACAGAAGGTGAAGGCTCAGACTGGAAACAGGAACAAGAGAAATCTTTTAGTAAAAATTGCACAAGAACCAGAAAACGAAATAACAAATAACAAATTGGTCTTCATTGTATTTATCAGTAAGAGCAAGTAGCGGTTATGAGTATGTTCTCTAATTGAAATTGAAAAATAATAACAAATTAGTGACAACAATTATATCATACAATAAAATAACAACCAAACAACAAATAAGAGGGTCAAAAGGGGGGCAACTAATAATAGAAACGAACGAATTAGTAGTGGTGCAGCGGGTATAGTTTGGGGTTTCTTTCACAAATTCGAGAAGGTATGCATGCAAAGAATAAGGAATGAAGAAACGAACAGAACTAGGCATGCAATCACCTGCATAAGGATTACAGAATACGACCAACACTGAATCACTGACCGGGGAGAAGAGAGAATAGCAGAATAAAGAATAGATCAGAGAAAAGACGTTTTTTCTCACCAGGAATAATCTTCTTCCCGCTCCCTCCAGCTGCTGATATCTTTTCCTCCCTTAATAATGTGTCTGATGCACGGAAAACTTGTCTCTTAACAAATTTTCTTCGGCAAGTGTACCGAATTTATCGTCAAGTAAAAACTCACAATAGAGTGAGGTCGAATCCCACAAGGATTGATTGATCAAGCAACTTTAATTAGAGGAATGTTCTAGTTGAGCGAATCCAGGATATGAGTTTAGAATTGCAGAAAATAAAATGGCGGGAATGTAAATGACAGAAAAAGTAAATGCTAGAATTAAAGAACTGAAAGTAAATTACTGAAGTAAATTGCAGAATTGTAAATGGGAATGGGGGAATTGCTCATAAGAGTAAATAACAGAAATTAAAGAGAATGGGTAAGATCAGAAATGGGGAGTTCATTGGGCTTAGGAGATGTTGCATTCTCCGGATCAATTTCATTTTCATCTCTTCCTCAATCAATGCACTCATTGATCTCCTTGGCAATCTTAAGTGATTGAATTACAATTTCTTGTAATTCAATCTCTCAAATCTTGATCAATAGCCAATTCCTTGGTCAATTGCTCATGAGAAGAGATGAAGTATGGTCACTGATTATACCACATGCATTTCCCAAATCAAGTGTTGAGAGGATTATAGTCACATATCCATCCAAACCCAATTTGGTCCAGCATGAGAAAGTATTTCTAGCTTGATCTCTTCATTCCTCTTTCAAGGTTCAGAAGAGATCCAAGTATGAATAGCTTCTTTTCCAAGATAACTACCCAATTGGATGAAGATCGAAAGCTTTCAAGTAAAATCAAGAGAAAAGATAGAAGAAGAATAATGAAAACTAGTATTGATCCATCAAATTACAACAGAGCTCCCTAACCCAATGAAAGAGGTTTAGTTGTTCATAGCTCTGGAAAATGAAAACAAAGATGGAGAATACATGATGATACTAGAAGTGCAGAGAAAGTAAATACAGAGAGTAATTCTATGCCAAGAGGCTCCCTATATTTTCCAACTCCCAAAATAATTCAAAGTTACTCCTATATATACTACTCTTCTACTCTTCTAGTTGGTTCTTCAAGTCTTGGGTCTGGGCCTTTGGATCTTGAGTTTGAAGCAGTTATCTTCTTCATTGGGCTTGGTTTTACTTGAAGAGAGAAATTGTGAAGTGGGCAGAGACTTTGGCTCAAGACGTTAGTGGTGTTAACGTTCAGTGAAAATATGGGTTCGAGAACGTTAGTGACATTCAACTTTTTCACTAACGTTCCTTACCCAAGTAAGAGCCACGTTAACCTCAACGTTAGTGGCACAAACATTGCCACTAACGTTGCCTCTTTGTCCTTCGCGCACGTTATTGGGACTCAACTTTTCCAATAACGTTGAGAAGCCTCCCCCTTCCCAACGTTAGAGTCCATGTTAACTTAGTTAACGTGGCTCTTTTAACGTAGGCTTGCCAACCTTCGAGAACGTTAGTGACACTTAACATTGTCACTAACGTTCCAATGTGCCCCTTAGCTCCCACGTTTGAATCCACGTTAACTAGGTTAACGTGGCTTCTAACGTGGCCTATGCTAGCCATCTCCAACGTTAGTGACAAAGTTGAGTGTCACTAATGTTGGTTCAACATTCCCTTATCCACGTTAGCTTCCACGTTAACGTGGCTCATGGTGGCATGTGTGGGCTCCTTCCAACGTTAGTGACAATGTTGGGTGTCACTAACGTTGGCGTCACCTCCCTTCCTCACGTTAGCTTCCACGTTAACTAGGTTAACGTGGGAGTTAACGTGGCCTAGTGTGACTTGGCCAACGTTAGTGATAATGTTGAATATCACTAATGTTGGCTTCTCCCCTTTCTTCTGAACATTAGAGGCCACGTTAACTAAGTTAATGTGGTGACTAACGTGGCCACTTATGAGCTTGGTCCAACGTTAGTGATAATGTTAAGTGTCACTAACGTTGGCTCCATTTCCTTTCTTCCACGTTAGAGTTCACGTTAACTTAGTTAACGTGACTCTTAATGTGGGCAATGATGGCTTCGAGAGTGTTATTGGCAATCACTTTTCTCATTAACTTTGCAAGTTACTCCCATTCCACGTTAGTGTAACTAACGTAGCTACTAATGTGGTTCTTCTTTGCTTCCTTTTTCCTGAAATCAAGCAATAAAGTGCATCAAAGTTCTAGTCCAAGTCATGGAAAATGCAACATCCAATTTGTCCTTAAATTCATGCAAAATCCTCATGAAATCATGTAAAGTGCACAATGTATGCTTAAATCAAGATGTAAGTGAATATCTACCCAAAACTAGCTTATTTCCTAAGGAAATGCATGAAACTACCCTAAAAACAGTAAAGAAAAGGTCAGTAAAACAGGCCAAAATACCCTGGCATCAGTGTCTTCTTGAGAATATTGCCCTTTCTAGATGTATCAATGTACCTTTGTCAGAAGACGTAAAAAAATTTTCTATGTGGAAGAAAGGAGAGTGGGTTAAGAGTGTAAAAAGTTCAACAACAAGAATGATCGAAAAGGGAGGTACCAACCTTGAAATTTGAATACTCGATCCGGATTTCCCGATAGCAGCTCCGCCACAATGAAGTTGCCAAAGACGATTCCCATCATCGAATTCAGCTAAGTTTGGACCATCTATTATATCACACCAAGGCAAAAAGAGTATCAACTTTATATTTCACTTTGTGAGACACATGAAACCGAGAACATAGGTGTGACGGCTTACCATGGATACCGGAGGGTTTGGTAAGGATGAAGGGTTCGAGATTTTTGAATCGGCTTGTCCTGAATTAGGGTTAGGTTATGTATCCTTTACTCAGGTGCTTACAACTTTCTGCTCTCACTTTAAATTGTCTTTTGGGTGTTTGGCTAAGCTTAGCCCAACGATGATGACCCGAACCGAAAACCACAGGAAGCCTGACCTAGTTCCCACCTGATCATCCCGGCCCAATGAAGAGGCAGCAAGTTATGCCTAGTTTCCATGGCCGTCCACAACCTACCATCGTAGCACCTCCAGCTATTTTATCCTGATCGTTTGGCTAACGAGCTCATCCCATTGCCATCCATCCCCAACGTTTGGGCACTTGCTGCCCCGGTGTCAACCGTTTTATTAACTCGAAGCCCATACTCCATCAAGAATCGCGCCATGACCTTCTTGTACCGGTTCGCAACCAGAAATTTAAGTTTAACTCACATTAACCGCACTGTTTACACACGGTAAATTTAGTGAACCTGCTGATATTACACAATTTTTACATCACTTTTAATAAGAAAGCTTAAAATATTATATGGCATATCTAATTCAACACGGATAAAAATTTATTTACAAAAGACCAACAATTTATTCTTTAATCTACATAACTGCGAATTCTTTTTGAAAAAAAAAATGATACAACACCATTATACCCCACACGATTACGGTGAACCTCTTAAACAGGTAACACATGTATTAAATTATTCATTTTTCAACAGCTACGATGCGACAACTAAAAGAAATATATTTTCAACAGTAACCCTTAGAAACCACTCAAAGCTTTTAGATAAGAGTCGGTAACGTGATCTTTTGGATAAGGCATGGACCTGCTAGCAAGTAACCTGAATTGGGCCACTTTTTCGTCTCCCAATAAAAGGAATAATGCTTCCATTGGAAATGCAATTTTTTCTCACAGCCCAGGAGTACTGTTATTTGGATGGAGTTATAGTCAGCCCCAGTGATGTCATGGGTGCATCGATCTTTACAAAATCAGACGACAAGCGTCGTATCAATAGTGAGATTATAGCCAAAATTCTGCTAGGAGAGTCATCGAAAAGATGTATGCAGAGTAGGTAAAGTTAGGTATGCGTTGGGTTTGCAGAAGGGCACGCGGCTGACTGGAAATATGCACTTTATCCTTGTGACTTTGTTATTTCTATAACTACATATGCATCTCACTACTATTGATATCCCAAGAAAAGAAACAAGACTTCGTTACATTGTGCCATGGATGCAGGTTCAAGCGGTTTCCAGACAGGAGGTCATAGGGATCACTTGACGAAAATAAGTGGTACGTAACTCGATAACTATAGCCAACACCTTATTACATTAACCCTGGGTACACGACACACCCTTATTACATGTCCATCCTGCACACATTTTTACCTCTTCTCTTGCAAGGGTAACTATCGCGGATGGACTCCCAACCGGTGACGCCACCTACATCTACGAAGAGGACATGGAGCTGATGCTCCTGAGGGTGTGTGCAAATCTGCGCGTAAGGTCCCCGGCCTTCATTCTGAGAAAGGCCAACAACGCGCTTGGAGATGTCCGCTTCCGGTATTCTGTGTTCATGCCGAACTGTGCTAGATTTATGAATGTCCATGCCGAGGGTCCTGTCTGTAACGAAGACCGTGATGCCAGGCAACAAGCATCCTCCCTGATGTTGGACAAGATTCTAGCTATCACCGGGTATGAGATTTTGGATTTCAACTACAGGAGGATGCTGCATATAGAGGAAGAGAAGAACATAGCTGTCGACTCTCATTCGAAGCATGTACGGGCGTTGGAATAGGAGAACAAGGAACTAAAGGAGTGTACGAAAATGTTCAACAAAATGCTTGAAGATTGAGGTGCAAGACCATTTTGTTTGCCTTTAGTGGTAGGAAAGTCTGACGGTACAGGGAGATACTATGCAGCTATAATTCCCAATGCTATCTTGGTCATTTTGTTTCGTTTTTTTTCCTTTGGGCTATACCCCAATTGTGGCTTTTCGTTCGAAGATGTTATCTGAAATCAAACTCCTACATGTTGCTGTTGCTATTCAGCTTACATATAAGTATATTTGGGCGTTAGTCCATTATGTGAACTGCTAAAGCATTTACCGAAACTCAATAATCTAATGTTTTTTTGCGTTAAAGTACTTAGCAGACACACAATAAAACATGGTGAAAATGGCTTACGAGCCCAAACTGTAGACACAAATAGTAAAACTTGTTCATTCATAATATTATTTACACAAACACATGACGGGCCTTACAAAATCAAATTCCACGCCATAACAGAGTCACTATTTTCCTGTGCGTAACAACAAGCACGCACATGTAGCCAATACTTCCAAAAATATCAAATGGAAGTCCCCGAACTAAAATACTACAACTTAACGATCTACATGATCAGTGGCGGGGATGGTTACTGAGCATGATCTACTTAATTCAAAAGAGGCACCCAGTACTTAACTTGTCAGTTCAACAAAACACAGTATGCTCTTATCAGCAAACCACAGGTGCAGCAGATGGCAGTCAATGGTTGACCTCTCCAGGATGAACAAAATGCGACGAATGGAAAGCGTTAAAAGCCATTCGAAGAGTGTGTCACTGGTTTCTGTTCCGTTGACACGGCCTACTCAGTCGGTGCGGCTTTACTGGACGAATCCCGTACGTGCTTCCTTGCTTTTCTTACTGATCGACGGCACCTCGCATCCCAGTTATCAACGGCCATGCGTCCTATATCCGTTCGTAGTGCGTTATGCCTCCCCATTACAAGGTCCAGAGCTAGTCGCATTCGAGTCGTTGCGTTGATGACCTGGTTTCAGTGGAGGCAGATCAAGGACGAATTATTGCAAATTGGAACTATCGTGTCGTGGGCACAAGTCAAATTAAGTGCATTTTTTATGTTACCTGTATGTTGTAATTTCACCACAGATGGGACTAGATCATCCACTGCGCCACCCAGACTCTGCAATCGTTCCTGCAATCGTTTAGACACAATGTGATGTTAAATATCTTAGGTAAATGACAGCCATGATAAAATTAAATTTGATGCCGTCATGCACGATCTTTCATCCTTTTGGCCTATTTCAGGTTGCACGACATCAAAGGTAGAAGGCTTTGGAAAGATGCAGTTGACCTTATAGTCGTAGAAACTACGACCAGCAAGCATATTCTCCAGGAAAAATGCCTACGCACCCGGTACAAGTTTTTATGTTACATTCGTTTAGCAAGGCAGATTATCACAATGAAAGAATAAGAAACCATGCATTACCACATATCGCATTTGATCCTTGCGGGCCTTTGTCTCCATACCAACCTTCAGAGAGTCTAAGTACACAAGTTCGGAACTCACGAGATCGATGATCCTGAGGTACCAGTGATTATCCTTGTGCATCGGCACGTACATCTATTGGAGTAGCCCGGAAAAAAACAACACGGGTTCATGAATGATTAACCATTACTGTTTATCCGACTCTGGATTCCATGAATACGGTTAAGAAACTACCTTGAATAAATTGTCCGCCAACCCCATGAACTTCTTCTTAATGTACTCCAGGGTTTGTGGACAATGGTGGCCGGGACTCAGTGCAATTAGATTTGGTATTCCAGGACCCAGACAACTAAAACAATCTACTTCAGATCACAGAAGGAAATTAGATTTACAGGTACTGACCGAGAATCTAGTAGGAAGCCACCAACGCTTCAAAGACGACTCTGCGGTGATGCTCCTAGTGCACATCACAGCGGTTAAGCTAAGCACCTACGACCGTTACACATTCGCATGTCATACAAGTAGCAACATATAATAGGTAATCACCTTGCATGGGGGCCTTACGTCATCCATCACTTGCTGTCCGGGACACAGTGTATGTAGAGACCCTCTAGTGAGGGGGCAGTGTTCATCAGGAACGAGCACCTCACTGCATGGAAGACAATGAACATCATAATCGGGTAACCAAAGGCAATAGGTGCCACATCAAGGTGAGGCCTAAAATTGTAGACACAATGCAGGAAACAAATTTTTAATTTTTCGTCACTGAAAACGGTGCCGACCAACCTAGCTAGGAGGTCTTTACCGAAAATGTACGCTGCTACCGCAAGATCCAGGCCCCCAAATTCCATCCCTTCTGGAGGTGGGAACAACATGTCCATGCACTGTTACAAGGAAAAAAGTTATACAATGTCACTACCGTACATCACCCGTTGATTGCGTAGAAGTGACTTTCGGAATGTCTTACCTTGGAGATCTCTCCGCCATCCATGTAATGGCCAATGTGCGTGTAGTATGTGAAGGGTGTCCCCGGCCCATTCTGCTGAATGTCTTCCATTCCGTCAGACCCGTCATCGTTACTGAATTCCAGCTTCCTCTGTGGCAGAAACGGGTGCTTGCATCAGATGAATAAAAAAATTACCACAAAGTTAAAAAATAGTGTTCTGGAATTGTATGGCGTGCAAAATGTCCAACTTCTGTCCTCGTTACCTTTAGGGTGGGAATACTTCAGCTTGGATTTGAAATGGCCTGAAGAGGAATCTTGGTTGTTGACTGTAACGAAACCCGCTTATGCGCCACAGATGCCGCTTTTTGTCCACGGACGGTCTTCGATCCTGGGTTGCCACCGACGTTCATCTCAACGGCTGGCTTGCTCTTCGCTCCCGTCGGCATAGACTGCGAAAGCAATTCAATAGCCTTGGCATGACTGGCAACAACTTCGTCCAGAGACTGTATTTGGTCGTTCTAAATCCGCACCACTGCACTCTGAGTTGCTTTATCCTTTTCCAAATGCTGTAAAAAAGGAAACAAAGACTTGAAAGATCACCGGACCAGATTCCACCATGTTAATGACATTCAATAGTGCATAATAGGTTTGTAGTCATACCTGACGGATGGACCCGAGCAGTTGCAGAACCCGATCCTCAGACGAGGTCACATTCTCACTAGCATCCGTATGGACCTCCCTAAAAGAAGGAAGATTTAAAAAAAAAAAACAAAACAAGATAGTCAGTGGCCTTCAGTATAAGGTCACATAGATTCATGCTATACATGAAATCAAAATGAGGCTACAACTTTGATAGAGAACGTACTTGTCCAACCCCGATGCACCTCGCGCGGCTTCGTTCTCCGAGGTCTTGCTCGGAGTAGATCCGGCTCCACCCTTTCCACCCTTTGGCTTCTCCATCAAGATACTATGAAAAGGCTACATTAACGTAGGCGAGAAAGGCTTTATTGCGGTGTCGAACATGCATAACCAGCACCAACCTTTATAGGTCTTTTTTTTTTTGGGACTTGAACCTTTATAGGTCTAACTTGTCCAGTAACACCCTTTCGGGCCATGGCCTTCGCAAACCCTAGCCCATTAAACTTCCATACCCTGTTTTTGAGATTTATGTCAGATACATAACTACCAACCATGTATGTGTTCACGGTTGAGGCATGTCAAAGCGGAGCTGGAATAAAAGATAATTTGTAGGAATTAATATGAGGTATTAGTGAGTTTATACCAAGTTGATTTTATGTTTGACAATTTTGTACTCAAACTTATTTTGATAAAATAAATGTTTTTCGGACAGTAGTAGTGAGAATCACTATTAGATGTAAGTAATCCAATATGAAAAAAATAGAACACTAATATATATTTACGTATGCCTTTTTAAATAAAATGTAAAGGTCGACAACTTTTTATGTATGCCTTTTTAAATACATAGTATTATTTATTCAGGATGTTAAAAATATCATGTTCATACACCACCTGTTAGTACTCTTTTTAAATACTGTCAATAATCTTAATTTTGTTATTGTATTTGGTTCCAACTTTGTACTGGTTATATTCTAGATAAATTACTCTTAAAGACGGCTAGGAAATTTTATTCATGGAAACGGATTTTTAATACCAAAATTATTAAGACGAACTAATTTTTCACTGTCATATTTATAACACATCAGAAGAATGACCAAATCTTTTTATAAATAGATAAGTTAATTATCATATATTTTTTCAACCATTTTTTTGTATTCTTTGCATTAATAATTTTGATTTTTTTGAAAATTCTAATGATTTTCATTAGTTATTTAGTTAATTTTTTTGTTGTTTTATTTTCGTGTTCTTTCATCCTTTTTTATCGGATTAACGGAAGAAAACATGTTAAAGATCACGTAAATCAAAATAATGAAAAATAAAGAAAATTACCAATACTTCGAATGAAATGAAACTTATTAACATAAAAATATGAAAAATAAATAAAAAAATTAATTACTGATATAGTGATCACAGGAATTGGTCCTTCCTTTTTAAATGTCTTAAATATTTAAAAAAAAAGGTAAACGTCCTAAACCATATTTAACTATTAAAAATCCTATTTAATAGTTAAATCAACTCTAAGTAACATTTGGAGTAATTTTTCCTTAAATGTTGTTGATTACCGATAGTTAATTTTTTATATAAGTTATTTTTTTGGACAACAATAATAACACAGATCATAACGCGTTAACACCAACTTTAAAGGTCAATCAGTTTTTCGTCCAAGTAGAGTGGCAAAGTACAATTAACCCTAACATTGATTGGACTACTCCCAACCAAAAAGCTCTAGCATCCGGGCCCATGCTGCTGAAGACCTTGATCAGTGACGAAAACTTTAAATTTACACACTTTCCTCTGACCCTAACCCCATGAAAAGAACAAAACCAAGCGGAACTATTTGACAGGGTTGAGCCTAAATTAAAAAATTAAAATATGTGAGCCTGAATCCAGGGACAATACACTAGAACCAATTTATATGCTTGGCAACAGATGTAACTATCTGTCTAAAACCCTCACGTAACCAATTCAATAAAATATTACGGTTAAGCCACAATAAGTCTACCTGCAAAGTGTCCGTACGGATACAAGTTTAGCTATGACACTTGAAGACGCTCTCATATTAACATGTTGTTGAACAGGACAACCTGAGCCTTCAAAGTTGCATTCTCTATCTCAAGTTGATATATGCGGTCACGATCCCTGTATGCGCTTTGACTGCGTAAGTCCTGAAGCTGCCTCTGAACACGCATGACCACGCGGTAGTTATAGTCTAGTATCTTCTTTCCCGTCGCGTTTAACACCCCTTCAATCCCTTGAAACGCAGCATCCTCCCGAGCATCCTCCTCAGACGTGCTTAGCTCACCTTCAGCTGTTATGGCTAAGCCTAGAAGATTTGCAGGAAGAACCATGGCGAACCCCACTAGTGGACCCTTGTCCGGCGCACTGGTTTCTCTTCGATAAAATAGGGGATGCCCAACACCAAGTGAAGTACACACTCGTGCCAATAACATTTCCATATTCTCAACATAGAGGAAGTCGTCCGCCTGCCACGCACCCCTTCATACAAGGACAAAGCACCACACACAGATAAGGAACTTCAAATTTCACACCACGCACACAAACCAGCCCCATATGATTAGAAATATTACCTTTTAACACCCGTCTCCGGCTGTGACGACTCCCCAAAGGAGACAGGACATGCGTGAGGAGAGAGTTGTCTCTCCGCGATGAAGTCCATCACCCGATTGAACACACGATCACTGCCCCCGGGGGAAAATGTCTCCACAAGTATCTCTTCACGGGTGTGAAGCCATCTCCGTGCTTCCTCGCGAGATCGGAAACCCTTGAAAATAGCGTTGCTAACACCGTCGACCTGTGCCTTGCAACGAACCCACGAAGTGTAAATACCAGGTATTTTGCCAACCTTAACCGCATAAAAGGGGAACCCCATCCTCCCTAACCCACCAAGAAGAACAAGAAAACCACAGCAAAGACTTCTCTCCTCTATGTGACTTTCGAGCAAAGAAAATTTGTGGTGACTCCTTTGCTAGGCCCACAACCTCGGTGGCAAACTCTCACAACTTAATGTAACCATGGAATTATTTCTCCCTCATACTAAAATGACTAGTTAGATGCCCCCATTATGTTAGGCTACTGTCCATGTCAAATCTTTCATGTATATTTGTGACACTGACGTGACTCTTGCAAAAGCGTGGCCCCGAAGCAACATTGTTCATGCAGAGTAACTCCTTGAAGACCGCATGAGTCAAAACAAATGGTCCCCATTAAAGTCAATATTCAATTTTTATTTCCACATTAAATAAGTTTTATGTTTTCCCGCCTACTGAGATATGATTTTTTAAATTATTTTAGACGGAAATGAATTTTTAAAGAGAACTTTACGAACATGAAATTTTTGTTGTGTATAAATTTTTGGTTTTAAAAAGAAAACTTAAAGGATAATTTTAAAGATACGGCTGCATAAGCATGAGTGATAATAGTTATGTTTAAGGGATAATGTTATTTGGTTTTAACAGTAATATAATCAATATGGTTAGTGAAAAATTATTGTATATATCTATTTCTATACGAAGTTATACTAAATTTTTAACTGAAAATAAAGACAAATTCTTAGCACATGGAGATGTTCGCTCGACATACTCCTTCGTTACCATGATTATTATAGTTCTCTAGTTTTTGTGCTATCTTTGGCCCAAAACAAGGATCAACAATTCGTTCAATAATAATCTTATTACTAAAAATACTAAAAAAGAGTACTATCGCACATTAATAAATAAGTAACTATTTTTAAAGAAGTCTCCTAATTGAACATGTTACTAGATTTGTTTTTTTGTGGAATATGTGAGATGAAATAATTTACTTTGGCAACAAAATTACTATCGATTACGCAGAGTATCTTACTTTAAATTATCGGTTTAAATATTATTAATAACATGTGTATTTAATTATTGTGTTAATAGCTCATAGGAAATAAGATAACCTTCACACGGTTATTTATGCAGAAGACTCTTATCTTTAGATTTTGAGTAGGCATATCGCTAATAAGTTTAGGTGTTTGATACGGTATGATGATAAATTTATACGTATCGATACGTAAAAAATTATAGACAAATAACATATAGTGATGAAGAATTTATTTTCCACCTCAACATCAGATTTTTTGAAAATAAAATAAATATCAACTCACTAATTTCACTAAAATGTCGTTATAATTTAATAAAAATAAAAAATATTTTTTATTTAATTTTGTTTAAAAATCTAAAATGATGTAAATCAAACTGATATGAGTGCCCAACTGGAATCTCAAGAAAATCGAACACTTTTTTTTTAATTTTTTCACCTATGATTTTATTATAAATTTTTAATTTTTAAATTGATTCAAATTTAATTCTCGACCTTATAATTTCTTGTAATTTGTAATGGATTCAGTTTGACACCTTTATCCACTTCTTAACGTTAAGACCTTGACTTACTTAATAGTTCTTTTTCTTTGATCATCTAATCAATACTCAGAGATTTCCTGTTCAGGCGTCTGATACCACTTCATGGTGTTGTATTTGCGGACATCCTAATCCCCTTGATAATGCAACACAATAATTCCGAATTGTTATTTAAGTTCGGTTATCATGATTACTGGCACTGAGGTTAATCCTTCATTTGTCTTTTGGAAGCTCCCTTCGCCTGCTCGGGGTACCGAGTGCATCTTTAACACATAGATTCTGAAAGAGCAACAACCTTTTTCGCATTTATGCATCCATATAGACGGTGCACTCTAGTGCGCTAACTTACTCATACGTATTATGGTCGATAGGGAATCAAAGCTCCACAACTCCTCTTAATGTTGCATACTTACATGCTTCATCAACTGCGTCGAAAAGTATCGCCCTAAGGACATCAACGTCTCGATGGTTACAGCTAAGACTCATACGCGATATTAATATAAGCTCGAGCTGATTTCCAAAAAAGCATTAAGATCGAAAGACAAATGAACAGTATGAACGATGTTCGTGAGAAGTCAGAAAGAAAATCTTGTATACGGTCAAACAGAGCTTTACTGGAATAATGGAATGTAAAGGGTTTCGGAACCTAGGTGCATCTCAAGAAAATAGTTCGAATCAAGGATCTTTGGTAGGAAGAATACGGCATATAGAGTCAAAGAAGTCTTAGCTAATATTTGAAGAGGACGATTGGCTAATATGTCCAGCTCTACTAACATCTCGCGTGGGGATTCCTGTTGCTGTCTTCCCTCTTCACTTTACATAAGCAGTACCTCCCACAGGGAAACACTAGGCCGAATGGCTTTCTTTTCTGCAACTTCCTTCAACTGCCTTCAAAATCTTGATTATAATGTGCCTTTTATCATGGTGAAATCAAAGTTAATCTGGCCTCTGGCACTAAATCTACTACAATCTCACTTTCTCTAAGATGGAAATTCTGGTACGCTTTCAGAAACTGTCCCGAAAGTTCTCTCGTATAGGGACTTGGTCTTCACTTCACTCACCTTTTAAATATCCAGCAATTAAAAGTTAAGTCCGTCCCATTTCTCATCCTTGTGGCTCACTGTCATTGGGTCCTAAACAATAACTTTGCGTAGCTCTCAACACTCACTACAAGAAAATGGAGCATTTGTAACAAAAAATTTGTATCAAATTTAAAATTGTTACAAATTATGGTTTTTTGGCAACAATAATTAGTTATTGTTACAAAATAAGAATATTTTGTAACAACAAAAAAATTTGTTACAAAACATTTCAATATTTTGTAACAACGTGATTTCTTTTGTTACAAATTATATTGGTTTTCGTATCGAATTGTTGTTTTGTTGCAAAATATTATAATGTTTTGTAACAAAAGATTATATTGTTGCAAAAATTCAAAATATTTTGTAACAAAATATCTATTTGTTTCAAAAGGTCTTGATGAGTTTGGAAAACTCTATCTCCAATTAAGTGATGATCAAACATTATTAATAAAACCAGTTGCAAAAATTATTGATATTAAATTTAAATTGATTAAATTAATTTTTGCAATGCAGGTTCAGTTTGGGCCGAAAATAAATTTCTGGAGCAAGCCCAACTAGTCTCAACCTTTGGTTTTAAAAAATATATGTTGAATATGGCTGATTTAATTTTATGTTACTTGGGCCAAAATGATTCTTATTGCTCTAAGCCCAAGTGTGTTACATGCTTTTCATTTGCTTTATGCATGTTCCAAATTTTATCAAGAAAGCAAATGTTATTATTGGGCCAAGATCAAATATTGTTGCAATCAAGCCCAACTTTATGAAAGTTCCTCATGCATGATCCGAAACCAAAGAAGAAAGAAAGCAAAATTGCTTTCAACGGATCCAAGGATTCAAACATGTGATGGATTCCAAAATTCATTCAATTGCCATTTATTGCATGGGAACTATGAGAGAGAATATGAGTGACTTTGATTTGATGTGCATCATTGAGTTACACATTACTCAGTAAAGGGAAGTGAACACTTTTTTGCTTTATCAAATTACATTAGTTAATGTTCAATTTCTCTTTCTTCTCTCTCACATCTCTTTCTCTCTTCGGTTATTACTCACAAAATATTGGCAGCCATGGAAGCAAAAATGAGCTACCGAAAGGAAGAAAAAACAAGCCTAAAGACCATCACAATGATGGCAAGAAAACATACTAAAATAAAAATGAGCTGTGGCTAAGATATTCACCAAATATGGTTAGATTTGGTGAGGTTATCTTGAGTCTTTCATGCTCAAAAATGGAAGAAGAAGATCCGGCCAGCTGGAGGAGATTCTTGAAGCATGGCTTGTCTTTGATTCTGCTCAACCACCACAGGGAGTAGCTAGAGTGGCGAAGTGATGGTTGAAGGCAGAGATTGAAGCAGATGAAGTCATCATCATCATGAAGCATCAAGGGCCAGAATTTCATCTTGGAGAGCAAGCCAAGGATGAAGAGCTCGGATTGATGAAGAGTGATGATCAAGAAAGGACTAGAGGTAATTGCATGTTGGTTAATGCATGGTTATCTCTTCTCTCTCTTTGTGGCCGAACCGGTTTTGTTGAAGGAGGAAGAAGTTAGTTCAGTTTTGGCTTCAATAAGTGGAGGCTCCCCTCTTCTATATTAAGGGTGGACAGCCACTGTTTGAAGTAAGGAGAAAATTTGAGAGTGCAAGGCACAGAGTTCTCAGAGCTACCTGAGCTAACAGTTTTCTCTTCTCCTTCAATGTGTTCTATTTTGTATTTTTCTGTTTAATTTTGTCATGTCTTGAGTCTCATGGAAAAAGGCAAACAGTGAGGTTTGTAATGAAAAAGCCATAGAGCGGAAAAAGGCAGAGAGTGCAAAATTAAAAGAAAAAGCCATAGATGTCTTAGAGTTCCTTTGTTCATCTATGTTGTGTTTCATGATTCTGTAGGAATCCCCTTGTAAGTTGGGTTAGCACTTTACAGTTTGTAATCTGTTTGATTATAGTGAAATTCCATCATTGTTGTGATGGAGACTGGATGTAGGCTGCACTGCACTTAGCAGCCGAACCAGGATATATCTGGGTGTAATATTCCTTCTTTCCTACTCCATTTCTGTTTTCTACTGCACAGGAGCAAAAACTAAAAATGTCTCGTGCCAAGTGACGAGACAAAATGAAAATGTCTCGTGGCTAGGGACAAGCTAAAAACAGAAAAGTCTCCTCTGAATCCAGCAAGTGTTAGCAAGCGAAAAAGGGGCTAAGATTCAACCCCCCCTTCTCTTAGCCACTGAAACCATCAGGTCTAAATATTTTGTAACAAAAAATTAATTTGTCACAAAATACAATATTTTTGTAACAAATTATTTATTTGTCACAAAATTCAAAGATTTTTTTGCAACTAATAAAAAATTTAATTTTAACATATTAAATGTAAGACTTTGAATTTTTAAAAATTAACATAATGAGTTATTTATGATTTATTATTTTATTTAAGATTTTATATTCAAAAATTTATTTTACTAAAAATATTTAAGTCAAATTAATGATATTTTAAGTTTAAAATTCTTTTAAAAGATAAATAATAAGTCATTTAAACAGAATAATTTTTTAGTTATAATTTAAAATTTTAGTAGTTAAAAAAATATAAAAAATTTATATAATTTAATTTAAATATTTGAGATTTTTAAATTCAATACTTTAAATTTTATGAAAAAAAATTAATTTAAGTATCTCCAATTTTATTTTAATTAGTGTTTATTTAAAAATAATTTATAAATTAATAATAAAATGATATTTGTTAAAAATAATATTTTTACATAATTATTATTAAAGATATTATTATAAATTATTTTTAATTTATTTATTCATTAAAAATTTTATTTTTATAAACTATTTTATTAAAAGCAACTAAACTAAAATTTGATAATTAAACTAAAAAATTTATTTAAATTTAAAATTATTGATATTTTAAATTAGAATACTTAATTAAGAGCCAACTAGTAAATTAATAAGTAATAATATTCTTAAAAGCAATTTTTTAAAATTTATTTAGATTTCAAATAAATATTCTATCCCCAAATAAAAAATCCTAACCCTAATTTCTAATTTGATTTTACCCTAAATTCCTAAATCATTTTTAAATAAACAAATCCTAACCCTTTTAACCTAACCCTAACAGCCTTGCAACCTCCCCCCAAATCTCAACACTACCCTCACCTTTCCCCTTCAGCAGCACAACATACACACTCTGAAACAGAAAGAAAGAAGAAATGGAAATAAGAAAAGGGATGAGAGCAGAGGGGGATCCGAGAGAGAGGAAGAGAGCGTCGGGGGAGGAACTGTCCGCACCGCCATCACGCGTCGCCGCCGCCGAGCCTCGTCGCCGTCGCCACTGGGGCCGCCGAACCTCGTCGCGCCACTGGGGCCACCGAGCCGTCACCGCCACTATTGGGTCGTCATCGCGTCAGTTCCACCGAGAGGAGAGTTCGCGCGAGAGGGGGGTCACGTCGAGAGAGAGAGAGCTGCGCGAGGAAGGGGAGTTCTGTCCAACCGTCGCAGCCACTGTCGCGAGTTGGGGGTTGTGCCGTGGAAGCTCCGTCGCCATCCATGGAGTCGCAGGTGTGCATCGCCATCGAGAGGAAGAGCGCCACGCCGAGGGAGAACCAACTGGAGAGAGGAAGAGGCGTCGCGTCTACTGCGAGCCTGCCATCGTCACCCTCATCGCGACTTGTCACCGCCACTGTGAGCCTCTTCTCCTGCCATTCAAGGAGCTGTGCTCCGTCGCCGTTTTGCCACCATTGGATCCCCTTGGTAAGCTTTAGCCCTGTTCTGGTTTTTTCTCATTGTCGGTCAAAATCCTGGTTACTATAAGAGTTGTTGCTGAGATTGTTTGTGCCAGGGATTGTTTATCGTGAGTTGCTCCGTCGTACGCCACCGTCGGAGCCATCATTCCGCTGCTGCCCCCTTGCTCTGAGCCGTTCCATTGTTGCAGCAAGTGTTGTTATTGTGGTTGCTCGATTTAGTCTCACCTCTTTGGTTTGGTAAGCTATTCCTTGATTCAGTTTCGAACTTTAGTATGGTAAGCTATTTGATGGATTGGTGCTGGTTGTTGACTTGTTTATTTCATTGTTGCTGCCTTGCTGGTTGTTCTGTTGAATTACTGAAACTGCTTCTATTTTGTTTTGTTTTGTTTTGTTTTGTTTTGTTCTGTTGAATTACTGAAATTGCTTCTGCTTGTTCTGCTCCTCTGGTCCCTGGTCCTCTGCCTCTACTGGTCTAGTTCATTTCGGCTGTTCTTCCTCCCTGGTAGTTCTCGGCGTTGTCGTTCCCTAGTTGCTGTGCATCGCTTGGTTGCTGGTTTCTGGTTCATCTCGGCTGTTCTTCCTCTATAGCTGTTCTTTTTTCTTGTTTTAATTCGTCTTATGTTTTTCCTATAGCAGCTTTTTCATAGTGTTAGGAATAGTTAGAGCATAACATCCATTGTTGGAAGCAAACAAAGAATTGGTGGAAGTGCACCCATCTTAAGAAAAATCCGCGCCTGACTTACCATGCAAAAAGGAGCCAACGCCAAGTAAGGTTTTCCCTGTCTTTTTGTGAGCCTGTGTTTTATTTTTTCCCACTGTTGGTGAATTGATCATTGGAGACCTGATTTAATTGGCTATCTTTATATGCTTGACAGTTGAGTAGTTGCTTCCTTATATATATGAAAGATGATAGTATAGAGGGAATATATGGTACTTTGAAGGAGTGTGCTGTCATTAGCAAATCAGCAGGGGGAATTGGTGTTTCTGTTCACAATATCTGTGCCACTGGCAGCTACATACGTGGAACAAATGGGACATCCAATAGTATTGATCAAAGAGGAGGCAAGAGGAAAGGTAATAGTTTATCCATGTTCTATAACTTCCATTTCTAACTGTGTTAATAATGTTACGTTTGTATGAAGAGCATCGTGCGAGAGATCTATTTTACGCACTTTGGGTGCCTGATCTCTTTATGGAAACAAATACAACTATTGTTTTTATGAATAGAATGTTTCAATGAGGTATAGGTTTGAACCTGTGCTTTTTTACTCATCTTCTCATATAATGACAATTCTTCTTTCATGATACACAGTGGAATCATCACATATGTACAACTCTTGGGGTTGCAAATCAATGCAGAAAAAGTTCTTCTTCAGCATAAGAAAGAGCCTAGTTGAATTTGATGAAGTATTGGAGGTATGTTATGAGGAGACATTTTAAAGACATAGTTGGTTAAGTAATTACTTTGTAGCTTGTTGTCATAATATTCTTGGTTGATTCAAATTGTGTTTGTTGGAACCGTGGACGGTGGAAATATCCAAATTTTGGGGGAGGTTCTGCCGATATTTTTCTAAACATTTTGGATAAAACTTAGTGGAAAGATTATAATTAGTTTGGATAAAACTTAGTGGAAAAATTATAATTAGTGTTATATCTTGTTTCTAACTTCTTTGTTTCGGTTTTTCTTATTTACAGGAGTGCTGAAATGGTGACCATATGCTACTTTGAGGGCTCAACAATGTTTTGATGCATAGAGACACTAATCTATGTTAGAACTTTTATGTTTTGGTTGAACTTTGTATGTTAGAACTTTTATGTTTTGGTTGAACTAATCAATGTACTCACTAGCTAATGTTATTTTGTTTCAAGACAATTTTAGCTAAAAAGATCTTGTTTGACTTATGTATGTTTTTGCATATTATATACATGTAAACTTGCTTATTATCATTGTTAATATATTAGTTAATTTAAAAAATAATTTAGTAAATTATGCATGTAATTTGTAATAAAAAAAAAGTTGTTACAAAATAATTAATTTGCTTTCGTAACTAAAGAAAAATATGTTACAAAATCATGTTACATTTTGTAACAAATTTTTTTGATAGGAAAAAAATTGACTGTCACGAAAAATACCTTCAAGATAAAAAATTGTTACCACTTTTGTAACGGTTTCTGGTTTTTTGTATAAAAAAAAATTGTTACAAAATATGGTTTTGAATTGTAACAATTCCATTTTTCGTTACAAAAACTTTTTGTAACGAGACTTACTGCAATGGACCTTTTTTTTGTTACAAAAAACTTTTGTTTCAAAATTTCGACGTTTTGTAACAATATTTTTTGTTACAAATGCGCCTTTTTCTTGTAGTGACTCCTGATTCCTCAGATATAATCCAACCTCCTTCTACTGTGGTACCTTCGTCCTGAACCTTCAAGAGCTTAACCGCTCATATAAGTTAATTAAGTATTGCTCCGTTTTAACAACTAATAGTGTTTGACTAATCATTGACTTGGACTTTATGATTATTGAAACTTGTCATGCGGCACGAACGAATATTACACATTCATGGTATACAACGAACTTAGAAATTTAACTGCTGCTTCATAATTACCTCAGGTCTAAAAATCCGATTCGGGTGCATCCCGACCAATCTTGTGTGGACAACTTCTAGATGCATGCCCTGACTTTCCACACTTCTAACATACACATAATCGTAAACTGGATGGTCTGTTTGGATGGTACTTATTGCATCTTGGGCACCTTAAGTCATCCGATTGGGTACTAGTTTGCCCTTTTGAATTCGGATCTGGACGGTTGTCGTTCCTTCGGACATTGTTCTTGTTCACACCAAACAAGTGATACCAAATTGATCAGACTCAATATCGCGAGTCTAGTGTTTGAAAGTTCCAAATACATGCCCATGAGCATTCAGTCCACGTTTATCAGTCAGATATCCTAATTAGCATGTATAGACGCTCAGAGTAAGCCCAGAAGCATAGTCTGTGTTTGGATTGTTGTTTGTCAAACTGGAGTGCGAATAAAAGTGATTCTTTCATGTTGATCTCGAGTAGAAGTCACTATATGATAACATGCTTTGTGTTTGGCAACTCCATACCAATATTTATTTTGATAAAGTAAATATCGTTTCTTCTAACATTAGTTAAACTTGCTGTTAGATAGATAATTACTAAAGAGGACATGACATTATATTATAATATTATTTTTTATGCATAATTTTTTTAATCTATTTTTTAATAAACTTTTATCTTGGTAACATGGTGTACCGAAACACCATCGTTCAGTATTAGTTAGTGTGAAGAGAAATCAATAACAACTTTTGTTATTCGATATATAATTTATTCTATTGAAAAATATAATCCTAAAACCTAAACTTGTAAATATATTTTCTTCTAATTTCTCATGCCATTTTATTTGACAATATTTACCATTAAAAAATAGCAAATGACCACACTATCCTGCAATATATATGATGTACAAAGTAATTTATTATATTCAAATTAATTTTGGTTAGTGAAATAAAATTTAAAATATTTTTTTTTATTTTCTTACTCAAATTTAAATTTAATTTTAAAATTGATTAACAATTCATCCTTTTTTAATTTCAATAAAAAAATGGGTTAGATGCAAAATATTCAGCATTTAATAAATATGATCAGTTAAATTTTAGTTAAAAAAATTAGATTAAAAATTAATTATAAACTTAATAATCGATAATATATGTATTATAGTACTACGTAAATAATAATATCTAATGTATTGATTATTTATTTTTTTTGACAGAATTAATGTATAATCTATATAGAATTGATTTACTATCCCCCATATTGTTTCTGAAATTTTGTAATAGGTGACAATAGTGATCTTATAATTCATTATTACTTAAGAAATTCTTCATAACTTTATAATTATGTAATTAACTTAATTAATAACCTTTAATTTGAATTCCTCAAGCACTAAGATTTGAACTAGCTATGCATAATTCAAATCAGGTTGATTCGAACTTTCCCATACATGATTCGAATCAGTCTGATTCGAACTACTAAGACTGCAAACTCCCTCACTAATTAGAAGAGGTTTGATTCGAATTACTAAGCTTTTTAGTTCGAATGGGGTTGATTCGAATTATATAGACACATGCTTTTGGTTGATCCATATTTCATTTTTTTGTTTGGCGTAATCATCTAAAATGTCATACAAGCTGGTTTAGTACTGCCATTTACCCTGAATCTAACTTACTGAATTCGAATTAGGGTAATAAGTAGTAAATCGCCACTATAAGATATGAATTACTTGACATGGTGATTTGAAAGTAATTTAAATTCAAAGAATTCGAATTATGTCATTCCCTACTAAATTGAAATTATAAATTTTGATTTATATGGTCCATGCTAAATCGAAGCAATAAGGTTCGATTTATACTCACGTAGTAGCAATCCATCTCAAATAGAATCTCCTTCATTTGATTTAGTAGCATAGATAGCATCCAAGTAATTCGAATCGATTTACTATGAAAACACGTAATTCAAACTCCATAAATTTGATTTATATATATATGTAAATTGAGACCTGCACGTAGCCATTTTTACTTTGGGGGATGTTACGATGGGTTACCGGAGATTAGTGGGCTGGACTCGTTGCGTTGGCCCAATCGTCTGAACGAGGAAGTCTCCGACTAGATTTGCGTCAGGGAGCCTCCGTCCGATTAGCGTGTGTGAAGGAATGGGGGGTGATACCTGCAAAGATGCTCCGATGCTTAAGTTAGCAAGAGTCTAAGCAGGTTTAGAGAATATTGGAACTTAAAGATACCTGAGGGTGTTAGTGTATTTATAGTGGTGAACCAATAACCACCATTCGAGTAGTTCCACCTTTTAAGGAGGATAACAGTCCCTTTATCTTATGGAGGTTGAGATATGAATCTAGGAAGTGGGTTGAGAGATTTTAGGAGCAGTTACTTATTTGAATAAGTGATATCTGCCAGCTAACCTTCGGTCCCGACTTCCTGGGAGTGAAGTCTGTGTTGAATCCGACCTCTTCTGAGGAGGTCGGTTACATGGGGAGGCCAATCTGTAGTTTGGGCCTTTTTATCCTAGTTGGACCTGGACCTTAGTGTTGGATCAGAGTATGAACAGGGGGTATACGTCAAATTGGTTTGCAAATGGTTTATAGAGGTAAATTACCCCACATATTATAATTTGTGAAATCATAATAATTCGAGAAGTGATGTATAAACAACTTAAATGTTGATAAAAATACATTGTAAAAAAAATAGTATAATCAATGAATATAAAGATGAAAGACAAAAATTAAGATATATTGTTGTTAAAAAATTCAAAACAAAAAACATTATGAAGAAGAACATATTAATCAAGTTTTATGAAAATATTATAAAAAATTTAAAATATAAGTAAATAAAATAGTTATTCTTTTAAGAACCATTAATCAAAATACATAAAAGCTGATTTCTAGATATAGAAAATAATAAGACAATAATTTAAATTAAATTCATTTATTTTACTATTTATTAAATAAATTAATGTTTCCTTAATTTTAGTCAAATTAGATAATATAATTGAAACATATTGAAACTCTATCTAAAAGTAAAAATAAAACTAAATACTAAGAATTCAATTAAAATAAAACTGCATTTGCAATCTTCTAATTTTTTTTAATAAAAATTTCATTTATACATCTTTGAACTGCATCATTTTAATACAATGATATCTTTATTAAAAATAAAAATTATGATAAATATCTCATATATTCGTTAGTAAATTATATATAAATATTTTTTTGAAGTATATCACTTTTATTATATGAAGATAACGTAAATACCTCTAAGGGCCCGTTTAGGAAGCTTTAAAAGTAACTTTTTTGAGCTTTTGACTTATGAAAAGTAGTAGTATTAATATCTGGCGCAATTTTCAAAACTAAATTGCGGCTTTCTAAGAAGCTATTTAGGAGCTTATAGAGAAGTTAAAAAAATGACTTGCCTCATAGTACTACTACTTTTTATCACATTTCTATAAAACAAGCACTTTTAGAACGAAATATCCAAACACAAAATAACTTATTTACAAGCTACTTTTAATATAGTCATTTATTATTTAAACTATTTCCCTAAAAGTAACTTAATTAAACTATTTACCCAAACTAGGCCTAAACGTGATTATGATAATTCATTAAGCATTATAATTTTTTTTACAGAATTATATTTAATAATTTACCTCTATCTTTTAATTATAGTAAAAATGTAAGACAACACAAAAAAAAAAAACCTAAAGCAACATAAATTTTTTTCTAATTTTTTTTATTTTTTAGACATGTATCTATTTTTTTAAGTTATACATTTTAATTTATATAAATTAATGACAATTAAATGTACAAAAAAAATACTAATTAATAAAGAAAAAAAATTAAAGATAAACATTTCCTGAACAAATTGAAATAAAATAAACACTTCTAATTATGATCATTAATTACATCCACAAATATTTACTTCAAGATTTATACTTCAAAAATTCAGTATATTCATATTTTGTATTTTTATTTTTCGATTATCGACTATCACAAATATTAGTTACTTTTTTTTTGGGTCATTGCTATCACTTCTATTCGGACATATAGAGGAACACCTCCAAAATAACAACTGAATTAAACACAAAAAATACTGCAGCACTTTGAGAATTTCATTACCATTTTAAAAACCAGACATTAACGGTCCACATTGTCGTCCACAAAAAGAACAAAGCTCATCCTTTGGCCCACTTACCATAAAACTAAGTTTTTTTTTTATATTTTGAACTTGTTTGTTGTAATAACATCCTATATTTAATACAAAATTCGTCAGATTTAAGAGTCTAATAAAACTTTATAGGATAAACAAAAAAGTTCATCACATATTATTAATTAACATATATTTAATATTAGCTTCGAATTATAAATAGAAGATCAATTAAATTGTGACTCCTGTTTTTAATAATTTATGCCATAAATTCCCCAATTTTACTTTTCCAACTCAATTAAATGCCAAACCAATTGCCATCGTAATGATTCAGAAGCATTAGTTTCATACTTTTTTTTCATGTGTCCAGCCGTCCAGTTGTTCTCTTGCTAAACTATTTTTTTAATAAAAAATACTTTCATATATTTAATTAACTATAGCAGTGTTTGAATATAATTTGTAAAACAAATATTTTACTAAAAAGTTATTATTCATATCAACATAGTTAATGTGATATTGAGAAAATCTTTAGAATTAGTTTGTCAAAAGAAAATATTCCTTTTAAACAACTTATCATTTTTTAATTGAGTGATCTTTTCTATTTATATAATAAAATAGAATAAATTATTGGCTTCTTAAAATTAATTAGAGATAGTCTTTTAATTCATTTACATCCTAAAAAGCATGATCGATAATTCGATATAGCTAAAACAATAAAAAAGCTAAGGTAGAAACGGAATGCATATTTTATATCGAGCTCTTATAACTTGAATTTATTTTTTTATGCCTTCACTAGCGTTAGCTTTTCTATTTGGATGCTCGTGGGTTTTATTTTTGGTTAACCCAGTATTTTTTTTCTTTTGTAGTTCTGATGTTTTCAGGCTTTTTTAAATTTTATTGGACATCCAAACTCAAACCAATTATAAAAAAAACAATCTATGTGCATTTCTTTGGCCCATCACTCAAAAAAGATAAACTACATCATTAAATTAACCACTTATCTTTGATTCGGTAATGTCACCTGAAACGAATTCCAAGAGACTGCATCCGACTTAGGGGTGTCAAAAATTCCTAGGAGGCGGAGATCTCTGCGGGACTGTAACACCCTACCATACAGAGACTTATGCTTAAGTCATAATTCAGAGATGGCAAGGTATTACGACCTCTAAAACAAAAATTTAGTACGTATAGTAGTATGAATGATTGATTATAACTAGGAGCCTTGTAAAAAAAAGGGGTAAACAAAAACCGCAACTCGAAAGCGCAACACTCCGATCACTAACACAACGAGCAAAGGATAAGCTAACGCAAGATCATATATATAAAGAGTATCAAAAACAGGAATATCAAGACTCAAAATCCGGCTGCGAAGGTAACCGGTTCGAGCATAGCAATATATACATATAATAAAATAAGGAAAACCCCAAGGAAAACCCAAAGGGACACAAATACCGAAAACCTAATCTCCAAAATCCCCTCTAGAAGGAGTCATCACAGTTTGTATTATTTAATGGAGATAAAAGTATCTAAACAAGATATATAAATCAAGATAGAGTCCCGAGAACAAGAATCTTCGCTAATCTAGAAGTCCCCAGCATGCCTCAACGAGAAGCCTCGCGTCCTGCATCTGAAAACCACAAAATCCGCATGGGTGAGAACCAGAGGTCCCCAGTACGGTAACAGCTTCCACATATATAATACATAATAATAGAGAAAAGCCGAAGGCAATCCTAGAACTTCCTCCAGAAAATATCAAAGCTTATAAACAAGCTAAACCGTAAGCGGCAACTAACTAAAGATCCTTCAGTCTAACTAATACTTCCCTTTCTACTTCCTTCAGACCTCCCAACAACCAGCAGGAGTATAATATAGCAAACACAGTTATATCAGACAAGAGATTTACAAATAGGAACAAATAAGGCATTTAGGCAATTAGCAAGTAATATGCAGTCAAATAGGCAATCTCAAACAATTCATGTAGTATGCTTATGATGCATGCCTGTCCCTAGTGGCTGATGATATCATCTGTCGGTTATAGAGCCAACCCGACAAGTCCTGGTAGCTAGCCATTGGACTGTCCTTCTGTCGTGCATCCCCAACTCGAGTTATACTCATCATAAACTTGATCATAATCATGATCCATATCCATCACCCTCACTGGTGAATATTTATCCATCACCATCACTGGTGAATATTTATGGGGGCGAGCTCATCCGGGCCTTTCACAGTGCCCGGCCACACTTACGACATAGGGTCAAAAGAGCTTCGAGTCTCAACCTGGAGCACATGGTGGCTAGCCATTGCTACTACCCAGGGAAACCCTCATCTCCAATGGTAGAAGTGCAAACCTTCACAATTCAATCAACATCATATATGCATTTAGACTTGGCCATAAACATGGCTCCGCCGTAACACGGCAATAATCTAGCCATCCGGCTCACGGTTAAATCCATAACCAGCCAATTCATTAACAATTACGGCCCTTCGGCCCATGGCACAACAAGCACTTCCACCGCCATTCTCCGCATCTCACATAATCATCTTTGATCCTCAATGATCATTCATTTTTCCCTTGCTTCACTCGCAAGTTACCACATTCACTAGCCCTTTTTCTCATGCTAGGCATATCATAATGATTTAAGACATAAGTGGTGAGATCGGAGGCTTAGAAGTATGAAATTTGGCTTTTAAAACTCAAAAATCAACTTTGGGATGAAAACAGGTCCACGCGTACGCGCACGCGTGGATGGCGCTTTCTCGAAGAACGGCGCGTACGCACCAAGTGCGCCTACGCGCGAGGGGTCATTCTGCTAAAAATTTTCTAAGTTAAAAGCTGCAGAATTTACAGATTCAAACCCCAATCTTCCGACGGACATAACTTCCTCATTTTAAATCGTTTTTCACCCGTTCTTCGAACGGCATGGACATCCCGGATCCAATTTTATTTCCAAACAGATTTGGCACAAATCAGAGATCCGTAGTCCAAGTTATGTCCCGTCAAAGTATGCCCAAAAACCATGTTTTCATACAAAACCACAAGGTGCCATTTTCAAAACAAGCCACTTTCAACTCTTTTCAAAATCAATCAAACATGCCAATTTCAACCCTTCTCTTTGAAATCATTCAAAATGTACCAAAATCAACAACAAGCCATCCTCAACTCACACATTGACACTTTACCAAGGTTTCCAAAACCACATCCAACCATTTTAACACTTCTCAATCAAATGGCTAAAGGACAAACACAATATCATGTCATACATCCTTCCTCATCCCAATTTCCAATAATACCATTTCCAATTAACCATCATTATACATAATCAATATCATACTCACCATCAACATGGTACCACCCATCAATTCAACCTCAATCATCCATCAAGCATATATCACAACATGCATTTCTCATATTTCACACAATCAAGGCATCAATATTCATAATCACATATATGAACACATCATATATTTCAACCATTCAACAACACCAACAATTCAATGCCTATCTTAGGGCCTCTAGCCTAAGTATTTCCTACCACATTACATATTAGATACGGGAAACCAAAACCATACCTTAGCCGATTCCCCAAGCTCAACCGGAGCACTTCCAAACCACTTGTCCACAAGCTCTCAAGGTATCAACACCTCCAAGAACAGATTTTATCACACAAAACCCTCTTCCAAGCTTTCCAAAATCACCAATCAAGCTCCAATATTCACATATACACAACCTAAGCCACAATCATCATACCCATACACAACATCTCAATACCCAAACATCATAGAACAACAAATTATACTAGGGTTGAGAATCTTACCACACCCAAGGTCCAAGGAGACAAGATTAACCTTCTCCTTCAAGAGAGTTGGGTCCTATAACATCAAAGAACCCAAAATCTCAACATTTTTGTTCATGAAACTCGAAATCAAGGGCTGGAATTTCGAACAGTAAAACGTGGATTACCTCAAGATTGATTGTATGGGTTTTGTAGAGCTCTCCGCGGTGAACGCGTGGCCGCAAACGGAGCGGCAATCGGAGCTCTAGATCAAAAGTTATGGTGGTTTGAAGATCAAGTGAGAGAAGGAAGTTGAGAGAGTGTTCTTCCCCCTTCCATCTCAATTTTCAGCGTGTTTTGGTGTTGTGTGAGGAGAGAGAGTGCTGAAAACTAGGGTTTTGGTTTAGTTATGTTGGGCCAAGGGCCCACTTTGGGTCCGGTTGGTCCGGTTTGGCCCGTTCGGTCCAATCTTGGTCCGATTTCTATAAAATTGGTACCGAAATTCTCGTCTCAATTTCCTCTATCACATTTAGCCATAAAAATAACATTTTTGGCTTTCTAGAATAAATTCTCATTTATGGGTTAATTAACCATTAATTAACCGGGTCTTACATTCTACCCACCTAATTGGGAATTTTGCCCACAAAATTCAAATTCAATTACCTGAGAATAAGTGCGGATAATCCGTTCGTATCTCCGACTCAAGTTCCCAAGTGTGTTCTTCAACACCGCCTCGACTCCAAGCCACTTTGACTAATGAAACCTCTTTTCCACGCAATCGTTTGATACTAGTATCGTCAATTCTAACTGGAGCCACTGGAAGCGTCAAATCTTCTCTTAACTGAACTGATTCAGGTTCTAACACATGGCTAGCATCAGGAGTGTACTTCCGAAGCTGTGACACGTGAAACACATCGTGCAGGTTCGAAAGATGAGGTGGTAGAGCCATCCGATACGCCACCGGCCCAATCCTCTCCAGGATCTGAAATGGACCAATGTATCGAGGATTCAACTTCTTTGCTTTAATCGCTCTACCTACTCCTGTGGTCGGAGTAACCTTCAGGAAAACATGATCTCCTTCCTCAAATTCCAAGGGCTTCCGCCTCTGATCGGCGTAACTCTTTTGGCGACTCTGCACCGTAAGCATCCTGTCTCGGATTTTCTTGACTTGTTCAGTGGTTTCAGCTATCATTTCTGGCCCCAACAAGCCTTTCTCTCTAGCTTCATACCAACATAGTGGAGATTGACATTTCCTCCCATACAATGCCTCATACGGAGCCATTCCGATGCTCGCATGGTAACTATTATTGTATGCAAACTCCACTAACGGCATATACCGATCCCAACTCGTCGGTTGGTCCAAAACACAAGCTCTCAACATATCCTCTAGTGTTTGGATCGTCCTCTCAGATTGACCATCTATTTGAGGATGGTAAGCTGTACTCAAGCTTAATCGGGTTCCAAAAGCTTTCTGAAATGCACCCCAGAACCTCGAAGTGAAACGAGGATCTCTATCAGAGATTATAGTAGCAGGTACACCATGGAGTCTCACAATCTCCTTTATGTATAACCGAGCTAGCTCCTCAAGGGTGTAAGTCATCCGAATGGGCAAAAAGTGAGCTGACTTCGTCAGTCGGTCCACAATCACCCAGATAGCATCAAAACCAGTCCTAGTCCTTGGCAATCCCGACACAAAGTCCATTGCAATACTTTCCCACTTCCATTGCGGAACCTCTAAAGGTTGCAACATCCCGGAAGGTCTTTGATGTTCAATCTTTACCTTTTGACAAGTTAAGCACTTTGAAACATATTCCGCCACATCATTCTTCATACCCGGCCACCAAAACATCACCTTTAAATCATGGTACATCTTAGTACTTCCCGGGTGAATGGAGAATCCACTTTTGTGTGCCTCCCTTAAGATATCTTGTCTCAAAGTACCAACATCCGGCACAATGATCCTACCCTTGAATCTCCATAACCCATCTTTTTCTTCCGACACTCTCCACTGTTTTCCTTGCTCGATAGCCGGTAACACCTTCCATAATGCTTCATCATTTTCATGAGCCTTTAGGAGTTCGGACTTAAAGTCACTTGAGATTTCTAATCGGCTCAAACACAAGTTTCCAGATACTTCTCGAGCACCAATTTTTAGACTCTCGAATCCCTTGAGCAACTTCTCCTCTTGAAGCATCATCCAAGACGCATATAACGACTTCCGACTTAACGCATCCGCCACTATATTCGCTTTTCCCGGATGGTAATTCAACTCAAAGTCGTAGTCCTTCAATAATTCCATCCACCTCCTTTGCCTCATATTAAGCTCTTTCTGATCAAAGAGGTATTTCAAACTCTTGTGATCGGAAAAGACTTGGAACTTAACCCCATAGAGATAATGCCTCCACACCTTCAAGGCAAATACGACCGCAGCGAGTTCCAGATCGTGCGTAGGGTAACTAACTTCATGAGGTCTCAACTATCGTGAGGCATACGCCACCACATTATGATGCTGCATCAGCACGCACCCTAGACCCTTCAACGATGCATCACAGTACACCTCAAAAGGCTCGTTCGGCTCAGGTAACACTAACACAGGTGCAGTGGTCAACTTTTTCTTCAATGCCTGAAAGCTCTCCTCGCACTCAGGAGTCCAAACAAACAGAGTGTCTTTGCGAGTTAACTTTGTCAACGGCAAAGCTAATTGCGAAAAGCCTTTGATGAACCTTCGGTAATAGCCAGCTAAACCCAGAAAACTCCTTATCTCAGTTACTGTGGTTGGTTGCTTCCATTCCATTACAGCCTCCACCTTAGTTGGATCTACGGCTATTCCCCTCTTACTCACCACGTGACCCAAAAACTTTACCTCATCCTTCCAAAACTCACACTTAGACAATTTCGCATAGAGTTTCTTCTCCTTTAAAATTTGCAACACGGTCCGCAAGTGTTCCGCATGCTCTTCTTTGGTCTTGGAGTAAATTAGTATGTCGTCAATGAAGACAACAACGAATTTATCCAGAAACGGACGGAACACTCTATTCATGTAATCCATAAACACTGCAGGAGCGTTCGTCAACCCAAAAGACATTACAGTATACTCGTAATGACCATAACGAGTCCTGAAAGCAGTCTTAGGGATATCCTCACCCCTCACCCTTATCTGGTGATAACCAGATCGCAAATCGATCTTGGAGAAAACCCCAGCTCCTTGTAATTGATCCATGAGATCATCAATCCTCGGCAATGGGTATTTATTCTTTATGGTGACCTTGTTCAGCTGCCTGTAATCCACACAGAGCCGCATACTTCCATCTTTCTTCTTTACCAGTAATACTGGAGCACCCCACGGGGAAACACTTGGTCGGATAAAGTTCTTACCCAACAATTCCTCTAACTGAGACTTTAGCTCGGCCATCTCTAACGGTGACATCCTATAAGGAGCACTTGAGATTGGTCCCGCCCCAGGCACCAACTCAATAGCAAACTCGACCTCTCGGTTAGGTGGAAATTCCTCAATATCATCGGGAAACACTTCCGGAAACTCACGCACTACCGGAATCTGATCCAACTTTTGATCATCACCCGAAACACCAGCGGTTAACAACAGGATACCCTGACATTCGATTCCAGAACAGTTCACCATCATCGAATTCAAGTAATAATTATTCACCACGACCGGCCCTTCTGTATCTTCCGGCATAAAGTACACCGACTTTGTAGAACAATCAAGCAGGACATGGTTCTCAGATAACCAGTCCAATCCCAAGATAAGATCAAGACCGATCATCGGTAAGCAGATTAAATTATGGACAAAATCACGCTGCTTGAACCTGAACGAAACTTTCGGGCATCCTAGCCTAGTTACCATGGCTTCATGGGTAGCATTATGTACCTTTAGGTCATAACCTAAGGTTACGATCTTCAATCCTAACCCATGGGCTTTCTCAAATGCAATAAATGAATGCGATGCTCCCGAATCAAATAAAGCATTTAAAGTTTGACCAGCCATTTCACAGTTACCTCGAATGAGTGTCTCAGATCCTTCTGCACCCACAGCTGAGGTGGTGAACACCCGACCAGTCTGTTGTGCTTTCCCAGCACCTTGCTTTTGCTTCTCTGGACAACTTGTGGCTTTATGCCCCGCCTTTCCACAATTGTAGCACAAACCCCATCCGGCCTTGCATGGTACTCCCGGATGGTGACTCCCACACCTAGTACAAGCTTGATCATTCTGAGGCTGCTTCCCAAACCTTTTCCCTTGGGAGTAGTTGTTGTTGGGCCTCCTAAAAGAACCTCCCCTCTTAAAAGACAGACCTCTAGGTGCAAAGCTCTTCCCTCGGTTCTGTGGAAATGATCCTTTGTGACTTCCTTTCTCAGTGGCTGCCCTCTTCACACACTCTTCAGCAACCCTACACTTGTTCACCAATTCGGAGAAAGTCCTAATCTCCATTGGCCCCACCGAACCGAAAATATTACTCCGGAGTCCTCCCTCGTACTTAACACACTTCCATTCCTCATATTCCACCGGAGTCCCTTGACACATACGAGAGAATCTGAACAGCTCCTCAAACTTGTCAGTATACTCAGATACGGACATAGTACCCTGCTTCAGCTGCAACAATTCAAGCTCCTTGGCCGTCCTAGCAGAAGTCGGAAAGTACTTCTTATAGAACTCCTCTTGGAAGACATCCCAGGTGATATAATCATCACCGTGCTGCAGAAGACGACGGATACCTTGCCACCAATGCGACGCTTCACCTGTGAGCATATAGGTAGCGAACTCGACACGCTGTCCTTCAGGTACCACTTGTGCTTGCAGTGCTCGCTCTATAGCCTGAAACCATGTATCGGCCTCAGTCGGGCTAGTAGTTCCCTTGAACTTAGGTGGATTAACCTTCAAAAAGTTTGCCAGTGTCATCGGGCCCTGAACTCCACCTCCGTCATTACCATGGTTGTTCATCTGTTGACCAAGAGCCTCAGCAGTGGCTTGCATAGCAGCAGCCATATTCTCCAACGCAATCATAAAGTTCACCGGGTCATTAGGGTTAGTCTCCGGCGCACGAGCATTAGTACGACCTCTCCCACGGCCTCTACCGCGTCCACGAGGCGCCATCTGGTTCTTATACACACCAAACAATCGATATTAAGTTGATCAGTCTCAATATCGGAAGTTTAGTACTTTAAAGTCCCAAATGCATGCTCATGAACGTTTATGCCAACTATATCAAGTAGATATACTAACAGCACATAACACACATACAGAGAATGCACAGAAGCATAGTCAGTCCATTCCTCAGGCTCTACAGGAACGAACTGCTCTGATACCATAATGTAACACCCTACCATACAGAGACTTATGCTTAAGTCATAATTCAGAGATGGCAAGGTATTACGACCTCTAAAACAAAAATTTAGTACGTATAGTAGTATGAATGATTGATTATAACTAGGAGCCTTGTAAAAAAAAGGGGTAAACAAAAACCGCAACTCGAAAGCGCAACACTCCGATCACTAACACAACGAGCAAAGGATAAGCTAACGCAAGATCATATATATAAAGAGTATCAAAAACAGGAATATCAAGACTCAAAATCCGGCTGCGAAGGTAACCGGTTCGAGCATAGCAATATATACATATAATAAAATAAGGAAAACCCCAAGGAAAACCCAAAGGGACACAAATACCGAAAACCTAATCTCCAAAATCCCCTCTAGAAGGAGTCATCACAGTTTGTATTATTTAATGGAGATAAAAGTATCTAAACAAGATATATAAATCAAGATAGAGTCCCGAGAACAAGAATCTTCGCTAATCCAGAAGTCCCCAGCATGCCTCAACGAGAAGCCTCGCGTCCTGCATCTGAAAACCACAAAATCCGCATGGGTGAGAACCAGAGGTCCCCAGTACGGTAACAGCTTCCACATATATAATACATAATAATAGAGAAAAGCCGAAGGCAATCCTAGAACTTCCTCCAGAAAATATCAAAGCTTATAAACAAGCTAAACCGTAAGCGGCAACTAACTAAAGATCCTTCAGTCTAACTAATACTTCCCTTTCTACTTCCTTCAGACCTCCCAACAACCAGCAGGAGTATAATATAGCAAACACAGTTATATCAGACAAGAGATTTACAAATAGGAACAAATAAGGCATTTAGGCAATTAGCAAGTAATATGCAGTCAAATAGGCAATCTCAAACAATTCATGTAGTATGCTTATGATGCATGCCTGTCCCTAGTGGCTGATGATATCATCTGTCGGTTATAGAGCCAACCCGACAAGTCCTGGTAGCTAGCCATTGGACTGTCCCTCTGTCGTGCATCCCCAACTCGAGTTATACTCATCATAAACTTGATCATAATCATGATCCATATCCATCACCCTCACTGGTGAATATTTATCCATCACCATCACTGGTGAATATTTATGGGGGCGAGCTCATCCGGGCCTTTCACAGTGCCCGGCCACACTTACGACATAGGGTCAAAAGAGCTTCGAGTCTCAACCTGGAGCACATGGTGGCTAGCCATTGCTACTACCCAGGGAAACCCTCATCTCCAATGGTAGAAGTGCAAACCTTCACAATTCAATCAACATCATATATGCATTTATACTTGGCCATAAACATGGCTCCGCCGTAACACGGCAATAATCTAGCCATCCGGCTCACGGTTAAATCCATAACCAGCCAATTCATTAACAATTACGGCCCTTCGGCCCATGGCACAACAAGCACTTCCACCGCCATTCTCCGCATCTCACATAATCATCTTTGATCCTCAATGATCATTCATTTTTCCCTTGCTTCACTCGCAAGTTACCACATTCACTAGCCCTTTTTCTCATGCTAGGCATATCATAATGATTTAAGACATAAGTGGTGAGATCGGAGGCTTAGAAGTATGAAATTTGGCTTTTAAAACTCAAAAATCAACTTTGGGATGAAAACAGGTCCACGCGTACGCGCACGCGTGGATGGCGCTTTCTCGAAGAACGGCGCGTACGCACCAAGTGCGCCTACGCGCGAGGGGTCATTCTGCTAAAAATTTTCTAAGTTAAAAGCTGCAGAATTTACAGATTCAAACCCCAATCTTCCGACGGACATAACTTCCTCATTTTAAATCGTTTTTCACCCGTTCTTCGAACGGCATGGACATCCCGGATCCAATTTTATTTCCAAACAGATTTGGCACAAATCAGAGATCCGTAGTCCAAGTTATGTCCCGTCAAAGTATGCCCAAAAACCATGTTTTCATACAAAACCACAAGGTGCCATTTTCAAAACAAGCCACTTTCAACTCTTTTCAAAATCAATCAAACATGCCAATTTCAACCCTTCTCTTTGAAATCATTCAAAATGTACCAAAATCAACAACAAGCCATCCTCAACTCACACATTGACACTTTACCAAGGTTTCCAAAACCACATCCAACCATTTTAACACTTCTCAATCAAATGGCTAAAGGACAAACACAATATCATGTCATACATCCTTCCTCATCCCAATTTCCAATAATACCATTTCCAATTAACCATCATTATACATAATCAATATCATACTCACCATCAACATGGTACCACCCATCAATTCAACCTCAATCATCCATCAAGCATATATCACAACATGCATTTCTCATATTTCACACAATCAAGGCATCAATATTCATAATCACATATATGAACACATCATATATTTCAACCATTCAACAACACCAACAATTCAATGCCTATCTTAGGGCCTCTAGCCTAAGTATTTCCTACCACATTACATATTAGATACGGGAAACCAAAACCATACCTTAGCCGATTCCCCAAGCTCAACCGGAGCACTTCCAAACCACTTGTCCACAAGCTCTCAAGGTATCAACACCTCCAAGAACAGATTTTATCACACAAAACCCTCTTCCAAGCTTTCCAAAATCACCAATCAAGCTCCAATATTCACATATACACAACCTAAGCCACAATCATCATACCCATACACAACATCTCAATACCCAAACATCATAGAACAACAAATTATACTAGGGTTGAGAATCTTACCACACCCAAGGTCCAAGGAGACAAGATTAACCTTCTCCTTCAAGAGAGTTGGGTCCTATAACATCAAAGAACCCAAAATCTCAACATTTTTGTTCATGAAACTCGAAATCAAGGGCTGGAATTTCGAACAGTAAAACGTGGATTACCTCAAGATTGATTGTATGGGTTTTGTAGAGCTCTCCGCGGTGAACGCGTGGCCGCAAACGGAGCGGCAATCGGAGCTCTAGATCAAAAGTTATGGTGGTTTGAAGATCAAGTGAGAGAAGGAAGTTGAGAGAGTGTTCTTCCCCCTTCCATCTCAATTTTCAGCGTGTTTTGGTGTTGTGTGAGGAGAGAGAGTGCTGAAAACTAGGGTTTTGGTTTAGTTATGTTGGGCCAAGGGCCCACTTTGGGTCCGGTTGGTCCGGTTTGGCCCGTTCGGTCCAATCTTGGTCCGATTTCTATAAAATTGGTACCGAAATTCTCGTCTCAATTTCCTCTATCACATTTAGCCATAAAAATAACATTTTTGGCTTTCTAGAATAAATTCTCATTTATGGGTTAATTAACCATTAATTAACCGGGTCTTACAGGGACCGCCCCGAATGGGGCTCCAATGGTGGGAAATTTTTCCCGTGGGATGGGGATGGGGAGCGAAATTCCTCCGAGACAGGCGCGGAAACCCGAGCGGGGATTCTCGCCCCATCCCCGATAATTCCCGGAATTTTGAACTTACTTAATAACTCTTAATTTATTTCTAATATAGGAGTTTTTTTAGTAATTTTACTCATTGAAAAACTCTAACCCTATTGTTCAAGATTTTATTTTATGGACTATGATTTGCTATGTTATATTTCTGGATTTATAATCTTGGATAAGATATGTTTGTGTGTTTGTAATAATATTTTGTAGTTTATTTTTTGGTTCTTTTGATATTTTTTTATTATAATTTCCATATGAATGTTAAATATAGAGAGATGGGGAATAGGGTCCCGCAGGAAACACGAAGAATGCGGAAAATGGGAATGGGGACAATTATTCTCCATGGCAGGGAATGGGGCGGGGACGGGGATTAATTCTGGGGGCGGGAACGGGGAGTAGGGAGGCATCCCCGTCCCCGCCCCGCCCCATTGACATCCCTAATCCGACTGCCTGTGTCAGTCACTTTACCTGCTGAACAATCTCAACGCTGCTGGTCCCCCTTGCACGTGTTGAAAGCATACCAAGTCCACGTAACATCCAGACGTATGGATGTCTTCAACTGCCCATACCATAGACTTTGCAATTAAGAAAAAGAAGAAAGTTTAAAATCATACTTCTCCACCGAAGAGCATATGGCAGAGATGAATTGTTGTGGTAAGAGACGACGTCCTTCAAATATTCATTGGTTTCGATTCTTCCAAATCAGCCAGAGTAAAGCACCTTCTTTTTATTTCGATGCAGCCTTTCCAACGATTTTACAGTTTCAATCCACCATTTTCAAATGGGATCATCAACACCCATTACAGTTACTCCATGGATTCCTATCAACCTCCAAGTGTCTTCAACTTCTGGACAGCTAAGTAAACAGTGGGTAATTGTTTCTTTCCTTTGGTGACATCTTGGGCAAGAAGCATCTTTTACTCCTATTCTTTGAAAAAAGTTGTTGATTCAACCGAAAGTTCATCATGCATCACTTTCCAGACAAAGACCTTCACTTTAGCCAGGCATTGTAAGTTCTAAATTGAACTTCAGAGGTTCAGGTTTCAACAATGGTCTAGCAACTGCTCTATTGGGGGATGGAAGAACTGATAAGTTATGTCATATGCACTAGAGACTGAATAGCAACCTGACTTCTCTCTTGACCAAGTAAGCATGTCTTCCGTTTCTTCAATTTTTGTCTGCATAATTATTGTTAAGATATCTGAGCTGAACAATTTATGTATTAATTCTTGGTTCCAATGTCTATTCTGATTAATTAATTGTGAAACTCTCTAAATGTATGTTTGATTACTATTCTAACTGTCTCTGGGAATAAAATTGTACTCTTTTATCCACGGTCTTCATAGATATTGATTAGATCTCCTCTACCCAAATTTCAGAGAAGCTCTTTCTCCAAAACTTTTCTGCCCTCTAGTAAACTCTTCCAAGCCTAAGATAGGTTGTTTCCCATAGTAGCTTTCATGAAAGTTGAATATTTGAAATACTTGCTTCTAAGCACTTTGAATATCAATGAGTGAGGCTTTGTAACAAGTTTCCAGCCTTGTTTTCTAGCATAGCTAGGTTGTAAGCTTTCAGGTCCTTAAAACCAAGCCCCCCCACTTCTTCTCCCTCGAAATAATATCCCATCTAAACTACTGTAGCCGTTTCTCCTCTCCCCTTTGACTCCACCAAAATTGCATCATCATTTTATGAATGTCATCAAGTAAGATATCTGGTAGCTTAAAACAACTTAGTGAGTATAGAGGTATAGCAATTGCTATAGCCATAATCAATACTTCTCTCCCACTAACTAATAATAAGCCTCTTTTTCAGTGCTGAAGCTTCTTTACAACTTTATCCTTGATATAGTTGAATGTGGCAGTTTTAGATCTATGTATTGTAGCTGGTAACCCAAGATACTTGTCTTGGGCGCCAACATTAGGGACCTGTAGCAATGCTGCCAAGTCTGCTCAAACTGCCTCAGGGGTATTCTTGCTAAAAAAAATTGCTGATTTTTGTAGGTTAACTACTTGTCCACTCACTTCACTGTATACTTGTAAGATATTCATGATGTTCTGGCAGTCCCAGCTGTTTACTTTGCTAAAAAGTATGGAATCATCTGTGAAAAAAAGATGGGAAATAGAGGGGCAGCGACTATTGAGTCTCAGACCAGTAATAACATCACTCTGTTCTCCTTTTTGGAGCAGATGGGTTAAGCCTTCTGCACAAAGAATAAAAAGATAGGGAGATAGAAGGTCGCCTTGGCGCAACCCTCTTTGTGGTCTAAACAAATCACGTTGTTGACTGTCTACAATAATAAAGTATGAGACTGTAGTCACACATTCTCTAATCCATCCAATCCATCCTTCATAAAACCCTAATTGCTTCATCACCGCCCAAACAAACATTCATTCTACCTTATTGTACGCCTTGCTCATATCCAGTTTCACTGCCATGTCATAACTACCCTAACTTTTGTTTTTCAAAAAGTGCATAAACTCATGTGCAATTAGAACATTGTCGCTAATTAAACGACCATGAACAAAAGCACTTTGGTTATCCCTGATCACCTTATTCATTAATGGATGCATCCTATGAATCAGTACTTTAGAGATAATTTTGTAGAAACCAGTACTTAGGCTAATCGGCCTTACTTGATTCATAGAAGTAGTATTTGGGACCTTTGGTATTAGAGATATTTGAGTGTAGTTAAAAGATTTAAGCAATCTTCCTCCTGAAAAGAAACTCCTAACAACCTTGACCTCTTCAAAACCAATGATGTCCCAATAGAATTGATAGACTTGGAACTAAAACCATCATCCCCTGGCCCCGAGAAAGGATTAATGGAGAAAGTTGCCTCCTTAACCTCTTTTTCGGTAACCGGACGAGCGAGCCTGAAGTTTATGCCTATCCACCTTTTTCTTCTTGTCGTCCAGTTCTTCGGAAGGATCTCTAGGATTTGAGGTGGAGAATAGCTCCTGAAAATAGTTCTGAGCAATATCTGAGATGCCTACAGGGTCAGATTTGAAGTTTCCTTCACTGTCTTCTAATCTAGGAATTTTATTTTGTCTGTTTCGAGTTTAAGTTCTCACATGGAAAATTTTGGTGTTTTTGTCGCCCCAATTAAGCCATTAAACCCGTGACTTTTCCTTCTAGTATCTCTCTTCCTTTTCATAAGCATCAACTAGTTCTTCCTCCATTCTTCTTAACTCCTCTTTATTTACTTCTTCATTCTTGTTCTTCTCCTCCTCAATTTTTTGTCGAAGGTCTGTGATGAGTTTGCCAGAGTTTTGGTTAGAATTCTTTTGCCATTCTACCATATGATGTCTACATTTTTTTAACTTCTAGTGCAGTTTAAACATCGGTGATCCCACAACCTCCAATTCCCAAACCTCCTTTACTATCCTCCATATCTCTTCCTTTTCGCACCATCTCTCTTCAAATCTGAGCTTGCACTTCTGCTGTCTCATATCCACATCAGAATTTAGTAATAAGGGTCTATGGTCTGACCCAGTGTGCTCCAAATGTTGAATTGAAGCTTGTGGGTATGCTGACCTTAGTTGCATCGAAACTACACATCTATCCAACCTCTCTCGGATCAAGTTTGGATCGAACTGCTTGTTACACCATGTGAATTTTGGCTCTTCAAACCCCAAATCTACCATCCGCTCTCTATTAACAAAATTGTTGAAAGTTTCTATCGAGGCTGCTGATTTTGTTCGACCACCCTCTTTCTCATGATAGGCTAAAATAGCATTGAAATCACCTATTACAAAAAAATTCTCATCTGCATAATGAACCATCTCTAGAATTGCTTCGTATTGACCTGATCTCACATTATCATAACAACTCAGATGCACCGCAAAACATTCCACTCTTTTTGCAGCTATTGTTCTTCCCACCTAAAGTGGATAAAAAATTTATCATGTTGCTGAATTGTTACCCGAGCTATACTCTTCCAAGCCAACACTAATCCCCCCGCAACTCCAATGGGCTCTACACAATGAAATTGTCAAAGCCGACCTTCCTACATTGTCTTTCCACATGCAAAGTAACATTTTTTATTTTAGATAAAAACATTACTTCAGGGGAATGGGATTTACAAATCCCTTTAATGCTGTGAACCGTCATTGATTTTTCCAAACTTTGACAATTCTACGCCATCATCTTCATGAGTTATTGGGTGCCTTTTGTTGGGTGCCACCCTTCCCTATTGTCAAACTTATATCAACATAGTAGCATGGTTTCTTCAAGCTCATAACATCACCTTCATCATCTGATCTCCTTTTACTACCTGCCACAGTTTTGTTAACACTACCTTTTCTATCTAGTTGCTTGAGTTTCTGCTTCCTAAATCCTCAAGTTTTACCTCCTATTATAGTCCCTATTGAAAACAATTCCTTAGAAAGCGATAGCTGGATAACCCCCTGTACCTTCAGTAGTCTTTACTGCTAAATCAATTTCTGCATTCTTCTCCTTATGCCTCACCGTTTCTTTTATAACAATTATTTTCTCATTATTTCTCTTGCTTTGGACCTTCTCCTGCTCCTTTTTTTATTGAGAGTTGTTGTCCTACATCGAGAGACAAGCAAATTCATTTAATAGACACACAGGAGTAGGTTTTTGACTTCTTTCTTTCCCTCCAGGCTCTCGATGTTTCCTGTTTGGATTGACATTTTCCTTGTGGTCTTCAAGTCTTCGTCCAAACTCTTCTAATCGTAACCATGATCCCCGCCGTTCCTTCCCCTGAACACCTTTCATTGAATCTTCTAAAAACATAGGGCATCCTCGGACTTCATGGCCTAGGTATCCACAATAGTTGTAGAAGTTTTCGATCCTCTCATATCGGATTTGCATCTCAATGATTCGATTGTTACCTCTTGCGATCTTTAATAGCCGCCATAGTGGTTTAGTGACATCTAGATTGATCTGAACCTTGACTATTCTTTCCTTCTTTTCCCTAAAAGCAAACAAATCAACATCCAACACCTCTGCCATCGCTCCCCCCCCCCCACTTTTCTCCCTAACTCGTTGGGTTTACAGTACTCCGGTAATCTCCATAACTGAATCCAAATAGGGACATGAGAGAATTCACTTTCTGAAAACTGAACATTCTCATTCCATCTCTTTAAATTCAAGATATAATTTTTAAATAGCTAGGGAGTCCCTTTTTCCACTCTGATCATATTTATTTCATTCCCAAAGAAAAATTAGAATAAGTTACCTCCGAGATCCATTACTTTAAAATCTTCTAGCTACCTCCATATTGAATAGAAAGCTAATTCTAATGTGCTAGAGCTGAATTGCCTATCGGCTAGTAGTCTGCCAATTAAGTTGCGAGAACAAACTTCTAACCCTTCCCTTATGTCTTCATCTTCAAACCTAATCACATTTTTTTCTTCCTCCCTTTTTCCCCGCCCTCTTTGACTCTGTGAAGCAGCAAAGGTTGCTTCCATACTTTGATCTGTTAAGATGCTCAGTAGCAGGGATCACTCCAAATTAGGATTACTTCACCAAACCCTAGTAGAGCACTCACTAAACCCTAGCAGAGCACTATCAATTTAATCATTTTCCTTGTAAATTTTAATAGCGTTTTCTTTTTGTTTTTTTGTAGATTGTGTTCCATTATATGCTACGTTACTTGAATGAAAATGGTTTGATAAAGGTTCCATCCTTGAATTGGAATTAAGATATCATATTATTGTAAAGATTTTTTTTGGAGTACAGAGACTAAACAAAAAAAAAGCAAAAAAAAAAAAAATAACAAAAGACAAGAACTAAGATAAAGTCCCTAAGACCATGTTTGGTTCTGAGAACAGGACAAGACAAGATAAGATACTGAGAACAAGACATAAATGATAAAGATACAAAAATTACTTTTTTTGTATTTTATTTGGTGATAAACTAGAACACATTATAAAAGTTTAATTTATTCTCATTTTTTTCATTCAAAAAATTTAGGAAGAAAATATAATAATAAAAAGTATAATTATGAAAAATTAATAAGAATAATGAAAGAAAAAATAAAAAATATTGTGTCCCTCATTAATATTTCAGTGTTCTTCCTGTCATGTTGGACACAAAATATATTAATTTAGTGTCTCCGTCCATGTCTCATCTGGCAAACATGATTTTGTGTCTCTGTGTCTCTGTCTCAGTGTCCTGTCCTTATAAACAAACGCAGCCTAAAGTATGTCATCCATGAGCAATTAAAGTAATGGAGGAGTTGGCTAATTCCATTCTATTGTCTCGTAGTTACCATGGGTTCTAAATTTTGCTAATCAGTCTACTACAGTATTTGCACTTCGCTGAATAAGCACCAAGCGCAGTTTCCAACCTCTATGGTTTTTGAGCTTGAAAATATTTTGTAGCAGAACCTTCTCTTTATGTTCGTTATGAAAGCACCAATGTGTTAACTAGAAGAAACGCATTCATTGAGTCTACTTCAGAAATAACATGTTTGGCTCTAATTTCTGAAGCTATCAACAACTAGTACCAAATCGCCCTAATTTCTGGATGAATGACACTCACCCCAGGCACCTCACCGGACTTGTCATGAACCCAGTTGCCGAGGGGAACGGTCAAATTTATTCCGACAGGAGCAAGAGTAATAATACTGTGTATAATGCTATAATAGCGGAGATAGTAAAAAAATTATGCGAAAAGAAAATGGGGGATATGAAATAACTATAGCGGATGCATTGGATGGACGTGAAGTGATTGATATTAGACCTCCAGGACTAGAACTTCTTATTTCGGAGGGTGAATCTATCAAAGTTGATCAACCATTAATGAGTAATCCTAATGTGGGTGGATTTGGTCAGGGGGTGCAGAAATAGTACTTCAAGATCCGTTATGTGTCCAAGATCTTTTGTTCTTCTTGGCATCGATTATTTTGGCACAAATCTTCTTGGTTCTTAAAAAGAAACAATTTGAGAAGGTGCAATTGTCTTAGATGAATATCTAATTTACAGGTCCGCGAATTTATGAACATATTAAGCCTAAGCCGGTAAAAGAACTAAATTTTAGTCGATAAATTCTGTACTGTAATTCTATTCTGTATAAACAAAAATTTAAGAAAAAGGATTAAATCTTTGATTCTTTCGAGTCTTTTTTCTACCGTATTTAGAGAATTCCTTGGACTGCTGTACTAGTCAGTCATAGTATATATAGTAAAAAAGACTATTTTACTTTGCGCTTTTTCAACCCAATAAATTGGAGCAATATGATTATGTCACTGTTTTCATATCTCAATGCCCTATAATAGAAAACAATTATTAGTACCAAAAATTAACTACGTAGATAAAATAAAATAATAATTTAATTGTCCGAAGTAGGTTTGAAAATTTAGAAATGTTAATTAGAAAATTTAACGGTGAGATTTGTATTCTGTATATTTTTTTGAGTGGAAAAATATAATTTTCTGTATAAAATTGCGTAAAAATTTGTACCGGTGATTTAGCTGATAGTGCCGACTTAAGTCTATCTGGTACTGCGAGAGATAAAGTAAAACTGTAGAGAATCTTAAAAAAATATTTAGAATTAAAAATCAGACACTAATTTTAAAGGATTTGGCCCAAAGTTGAGTCAAACGAACTAAAAATGCTAACGGGTTGGACTAGACCCAAGTTGGGCCTAAACCCAACATATATAAGTGAGTAAATGAAGCTAACTCAGCTCATAACACACTCAAATACAAAGAAACACAGCTGAAAATTGAGAGAGAGGAAGAAAAAGTGGCACTATTCACTTCCTCCTTCATTTGCTTGTAACTCGAGTTACGGTGCCCCGATTTGCGTATCATTTGTGGCCACGTGAAGCTTTTGCTGAGTGCGTCATTTTTACTTAAGCATTGCTGGTAAGAAATCATGTTTCACATTCCTTCCTTCAGCCCTAATAATTTCAAAAATTTAGGTTTGGTTTTGAATGGATTTTGTAATTTTGGTTGTTTAGGTACCATCTAATAGTGGATTATTGTTGGTTTGTGCCTCTAATACCTTTGGGTAAGGTAAGATTTCTTGAAACCCTTGTGGTTTGATATATTGTAAATCCTAAGTATTAATTTTGGTATATTATATGTGTATAGCTTGATATTTGGTGATTATTGGAAGTGGTATTGGCTTTTGGATTGGTGTTGGTGGTTGAAACCTTGTGGAAGCTTGTTGGAATTAAGTTTTTGAGAGTTTTGAGTTGCGTGAGAATCGATCAAGGTATGATTTCAGTTTTTTTATGTAATATATAATGTTTCGTGAAACATAGACTAGTGGATCTTAGGATAAGTTTGAATAGTTGATGATTTATGATGATTATTGATGATTGTTGATGGTTGATGAATTATGATGTTGTTGATTATTGATGTTGAGGTTGAATAATGATATTTATGAGAATTGGTAGTGATAAATTGATGATTAATGATTTTGATGGTTAAGAATGGTGAAACTGTGATGTAATTGATGTTTGGGACTAATGATTGTGAGGATAATGATTTATAAGTGGGAATTGTGGTGAGAATGGTTATTTGGAACAAAATGGTAAGTTTTGGTATGGATTAGAGTGTGTCGTGATTTTGGTTGGGTTTGATGTTTTGGAAAACTAAATAACCTTGTGAGTTTTTATAAAATCTTGTTTTTGATGAACTTTGGTGAGGCATAACTTGGCCTCTGAACCCTCAATTTTGATGAAAATTGATTTAAATAAGAGTAGATCCGAGAGCTTTAAGATGTTTGAAGAACAGATGGAAAATATTTTAAAACAAAAAAGTTATGTGCATTTGAAGTTCGGTGTAAAAATCTGAAATTTTGGCCGCTTTTAAAATTTTCTAAGAGTTTTATGGCATGCGTACGTGACTGTTGCACGCAATGCGGGGATTGGCCACTGCCAAGCACCCATGTGTATGCAGCACAGGCATGCATACACGGGAATGGTGATTTTACAGGCACGCGTACGAGGCATGTTGCACGCAACGCAAGCCTTCTTTGCTGTTTTCAGGACTCACGTACGCGGACAGGGACATGCGTACACATGAACCCTGTTCTGCTAAAAACTTATTTTTCTTCATTTTAAAGGTTCTTCTAGCCTTCTAAACTTCCTTAACTTCCTTAAGTACTATTTGAGACTTATAACTAGTGGTTAGACCTTGAGATTATTGAGGACGAGTTAGATGACTTAAGATTAGATGATTTACATTTGATTTTAGAAGACGGAGACATAGGCTTGGGAAGTTCTATGGATGGAATGACTTGAGTGGTTTGGTGTAGTATTGAGATGACAAAATATTAAGAACTGATGATGAGTTTGAGACTTAGAGATGAATGATTGTGATGAGATGAGTATTAATGAACTTGTACTATGAGCAGTGATCACTAAGACTGAATTTATACTATTAATATGCTGAGATTTGTTAAGTCGCTATGCGTCTCTAGCAAGGACGGTGGTGCATCTCGCTTAACGAGGTTGTGGCACCGGTGTAAATATGGTGGTTAATTCCATTTACGTTCAGATGTGAGGGCTGAGGTAGTATCCCGCTCGCATAACCTTCTCTGCCGCAAGAGTGTGCAGGGCACTATATCACTGAGATGCGCATGATAGTGAGTTGAGCACTATATCCCTGAGTGCACAAGAGTGAGCAGGGCACTATATGCCTGGGCGTGGCAGAAAGGCTATATCTGAAAGGATGTATCGAGTTGGCAACTCTGAACCGACAATGTGATATCACAGCCAATAAGACAGGCATTCATCATATGCATCTTCTATGTGCTTGTTTGCTTTGTGTAACTTCATTATACCTAAATGAATTACATGCCTACTTGCTATTTGTTTTACTTGCTATATATGTATACTATCCGCGTTTTACTTGTTTGTAAATACTTATGATTTCTACTACGATTGAGGAGGCTCGGTAGGCGGTGGTGATGGGATCGCATGGAGGATAGGCTAGTGAAGGCTGTGGGACAGCAGTATTTACAGTTAGTTAGAAAATCCTTAGGACTTAGATAACCCTTTATGGTTTTTAATTAAATGTTTCTAAGTTTGAATCTTATGCTTGATGTGAAGTTCTAGGATTGCCTTTGGCATCCCGGAATCTTATATCTTATATATTAGGCACTGTTACCATACTGAGAACTTTCGGTTCTCATACCATATGTTGTTGTTATTTTTCAGATACAGGTCTCAACCCACCTCGGTGAGTTGCAGATTGGTGACAGAGCAGAGGATGGCTTCCCTTTATTTTGATTTTGTTTTACTTTTATTATAGTTATTCTCTCATCTTTTGTATATATGACTTTGTTGCTTTAGAGGCTTTATTTCTAGAAACTTTGAGAGATAGAAAGTAATCCTTTTATAAAAAACTCTGTTGTATCTATTGTTAACTGGTCAGTCTAAACTCCATGGATTGAGACTAGTTCCTCTTGACTATTATATATATATATATGTATGTATTTACCTTGTTTATCTATCTAGCTATTACCTTGTATCCTAGAGCTTTATACAAGGTTGTATTTTTTTATGTTCTGTTCTTATCGTGCTTACGCATTTAGCTATCGTGAGTGAACGCTTCACGCTTTGTATTTTTGCTTTATACTATATTTTGAGTTTTAGAACTATCATGACGCTTTATCACCTTTTGCTTTATGGCATGAGGTAAATCTTAGTATGATAAGGTGTTACACTCATCACAAAGAACACATCAAAATCTTACCATTCTTTCTTCCTTGAAGACACTTTCGTCGTAGTTCAATTTCAAAAAGCCAAGCTCTAGACAAGACCACGATCTAGGTGGGAGTTGAATATTCTTATGGGTGTTGGAAATTTCCACTGTTCTAAAGGTTTCTACTCGCACTTTGAAACTCGCCGAAGAAGCAGATGAGCACTTATTTGAAAAAGTTAAGGTTTCAGAATCCCAAAAGATTCCAGATAGCTTTAGACTTCAAAAAATCATGCAAGGAATAAAGAGTATTCTCTAGATTAGCTCGACACCTCAAACACAGAGCTGAAGGCGCCAACTTTTGTTAGTATCGAATAGTGGTGGTAAGAGGTGCATGATGAACCCTCAACTAAAGAGTAAGTCCTAGTTTTTTTGGAACGTGGAGCTTCCACAGCCACTTCTAACCCTCTCTAGTATCCCAATCAACAAATTTATTCAGTAACCAATGATAACCATATGTCGCAATATATGTCCCTTTGACCCATCTCCAACCAAGCTCTAATGCAGCTTTCAAAGGTTTAGATAGTTCGTTGAACTTATGTCTTGGTTGCTTTGCACAAGAGTACCAAGTCATTAGCAAACATTAGGTGTGATATTGTTGGATCTCCTATAGAGACAACAATTGGTTCTCATAACCTCTGTTCCATCTACTAAGAAATATAGCACCCCAGTCTTTCTATGCACATCACAAAAAAGTAGGGGATAATGGGTCAGCTCAGCCAGGCTTTTTTGGGCTAGAAGTTGTTCAACTTATTACCATTCCATATAACAGACAGAGAAGATGATTTAACGTAACTCATAATGAGCCTAGTGACGATGGAGGAAAATTTAAACATGGATAGAGTTTGTTCTAGAAAATTTCAATTAATTCTATCGTATGCTTTTTCGAGGTCAACTTTGAAAGCAAGAGTTTCATTTTTTGACTTAGTGTTCCTTATGAAATGAAGAGATTCTTGTACCAGAATGATGTTTTCTCTGGTATCTCTTCCTAGAATAATGCCACCATGCAATGATCTTATAATCTTAGACAGATAAGGCCACAACCTTTTTACTACCATTTTCATAACCACCTTGTAGATAACATTTCAAAGACTGATTAGTCAAAATCTTTTATCTTTATAGGATTATGAATCTTTGAAATCAGAACAATCAAAGTATCGAATAGAGATATATCTAGAAAAGAACTAGAGAAAGCTTGGCACACAAGCTGCCAGACATTATTACCTACAATATCCCAATACTCCCTAGAGAAGAAAGCCTGAAAGCCATAAGCTCTTGGAGCCTTGAATGAGTTTATTTCCTTCATTACATTACGAACTTCTTCTTTCAAGACCTTTTTCGTGAGCTCATTGCAAGCCTCCAGAGAAAACTACAGGAGAGATTGAGAACCTATTACTTCTAAGTCCACATCAAGATTCTCATAAAAAAAAGCCTATTATAGAACCTTAGTGCCTCTACTTTAAGACCTTTCTGATCGTTAGAACCATCTTCTAAAAAAAGCTCATTAATCATGTTTTTTCTATTTACGCATAACAATCCGCATGTGGAAGAACCTGGTGTTTCTATCTCTAAGGTGAACCCTATACACCCATAGATTTTATGATTCCAGAATATTTTCTCTTGAAGTAGTATTTTTGAGTGTTCTTCTTGTAAATCAAGATCCCGCTTTTTTAAAGTAGTAGCATCCACTCTCTCTATTTACTGTTGTAAATCAGATATCCATCTCTCTAGCTCCTTCTTTCTATGAAAAATATTCTCAAAAATCTCCTTACTAAAAATTGCATCTTCATGAATATTTGATAGACAAGTAGTAGTAGATGGTTATCCTTTGTCCAAGCTCTATGAACAATATCCACTACAACATTTTGGATCTATGGCCACGGTTTTTTTGGTCACGGTAAAAAGCCGTGATCATAGACCCTCTATGGTCACAGTTTTTTAGCGTGACAAAAAAAAAAAACTATGGTCACGAGTTTTAGAAAAAGGGTGACTATATAGTACCTATGGTCATAGTTTTTTAAAAAAGGGGTGGCCTAAAAGGGTCTATGGTCACGATTTTGGAGGGTGACCTAAAGGGGTCTATGGTCACGGTTTCTTACAATGACCAGAAAGGGTCTATGGTCACGGTTTTTCAAAAAAGGGTGACCTAAAAGGGTCTATGGTCACAGTTTTGGGGGATAACCTAAAGGGGTCTATGGTCACAGTTTTGGGGGTGGCCTAAAAGGATCTATGATCACGGTTTCGGGGGTGACCTAAAGGGGTTTATAGTCACGATTTTTTACAGTGACCAAAAAGGGCCTATGGTCACGGTTTTTCAAAAAAAGGTAACCTAAAAGGGGCTATGGCCACGATTTTGGGGGGTGTCCTAAAGAGTTCTATGGTCACGGTTTGGGAGATGACATAAAGGGGTCATGGTCATGGTTTTAGAGGGTGACCTAAAGGAGTCTATGGTCACGGTTTTGGAGGGTGACCTAAAAAGATCTATGGTCACGGTTTTTTGTAAGGGTGACCTAAACTGGTCTATAGTCACGATTTTGGAGGGTGACCTAAAGGTGTCTATGGTCACGATTTTTGATGGTGACCTAAAAGGGTAGATGGTCATGGTTTTAGGGGTGACCTAAAGGAGTCTATGGTCACGGGTTTGGGGGCGACTTAAAAGGGTCTATGGTCACAGTTTTTCGGAAGGGTGACCTAAAAGGGTCTATGGTCACGGTTTTTTGGGGTGACCTAAAGAGATGTATGGTCACGATTTTGGGGGGTGACCTAAAGGGGTCTATGGTCACGGTTTTGGGATTGACCTAAAAAGGTCTATGGTCACGTTTTTTCGAAAGGAGTAACCTAAAAGGTCTATGGTCACGGTTTTGGAGGTGACCTAATTTTAAATTAATTAAGGTTCTTATATATTTTTTATGATTTTAAATATTTTATATATTTAAAATTTAAAAATTTTAATAATTAAAAACTAATTAGAATTTTATATGATTTACTTTAAATATTAAAATTTTAAATCTAATTTTATAAATAAAAAATTAAGTAAAGTACTATTAATTTTAAATTAAAAATTAATTATATTATTTTAAATTAAGTAAAATATTGTTAAATTTTATAAATAAAAAAATTAATTATATTATCTTATATTTTAATTTTTAAATTAAAATATTTAATTAAAAGTTAATTAATAAATTAATAAATAATAATATTTTTAATGTAATTTTAATTATTAAATTAAATTTTAAATTAATACCCTATCTCTTAATTTTATTAAAATTACACTATCTTAATTAACCCAAAATCCCTAAATTAAAACTCTAACCTTAATTTCATTTTAACACACACCCACACTCTCTAACCCTAAACCTAGCTGCTGCCAATCTGCCCCCTCCTCTTCCCAAATACAACCCAGCAGTAGCAACCGAAAGCAAAAAGAAAGAAAGAAAGGGGAGAAGGGAGATAGGTCGGGAACGGAGAAAAGAAGAGAAAGAAGGAGACCGCGCCGCGTCCTGCTGCTTCGCCGTCGCCGCATCCTGCTGCCGCCGCCATCCATGTCGCACGCGAGAGAGCCGTCAAGCTCGATGGTGAAAGACGCGCTTTGAGAGGGGGAGGAGCCGTGCTGCTGCGGCCGTCTAGCCCGCCTCGCCATTGTCGTCACCGCCTCAAGCTCGTCACTGTTGCAAGCTCGTCGCGTTGTGTCACCGTCACAAGCTCATCTTCGTCTTTGTTAGCTGCGCCACCTCTTCTCTACTCTCTTCTCCAGTCGTCCTCTTCTTCTCTTCTCAGGTAAATAATTAATTATTATAATGAATTAATGTTCTGATTAGGGAATATGGATTTTGATAATCAGAACTTCTGACTAGGGGTAAAAGTGTTGATTTTGATTATTAGAACTTCTGATTAGGGATGTTATTTTTTATTATCAGAACTTGTGAATATTAGGGCTGTTGATTATTGTTTTGTGTGGTATTTTTTCTGATTTGTTACTTGTTTTTTTTATTTGTTCTGATTAGTAATTTAGTATTATTTGAACTTCAAATTATTACTTGTTTTTGTTTTTGATTTGTTCTTAGTTTAGTTAGTGCTAGATTGATGCCCAACAAAATTCATTCATAATAATAATTATTTACATGTTCATACCATCGATTGACTTGTTACCCCATGATTGAGTTCATACTACTATGAACTGTTGATGGATTCTAACAAATAGTGTAACACCCTACCACACAGAATCTTATGCTTAAGTCTTAAAACAAAGGTGGCGAGGTATTACGACCTCTAAAAATAAAATTTAGTACGTATAGTATTGCAAAAATTTTTATAACTAGGAGCCTTTGAAGAAAAGTGGGTAAACCAAAACTGTTAAATTAAAAAGCGCAACACTCCGATCGATAACGTAAACGAACAAACAAGGAGTAAGTTAAAGCGAAGAAATATACAAAGAGTGCCAAAATACATATATCAAGGCTCGGGACTCGGTTTGCGAAGATAAATGGTCCGAGCATAACAGTATATATACATATATAATAAGGAAGCCGCAAAAGAACCCAACAGAAAAAATACAAAGCCTATTTCTCCAAAATAACCTCTAAGATGAGTAAATACAAAATACATATACAGTGGAGAATATAGTATCTAAGCAGGTATATAATAACCAAAATAAAATCCCCAAAAGTTAAGGATCTCTGCCAAGAGAAAGTCTCCAGCATGCCTCAACGAGGAGCCTCACGTCCTGCATATGAAAACCACACATGGTAACAGTGCTCAAATATCTAACATGCAATGTCTTGGGAAAGCCGAAGGCAATCTTAGAACTTCTAGATTATAATTAAAGCGTATAAGCATGCTAAATCCATAAGATATGTAAATAGGCGACTAACTTAAGGATCTTCAGACTAACTAAACATCCCCTTTCCAAATCCTGCAAACCTCCCAACCGCCAACAGTGATCCAATATGCAAGCACAATTAAATCAAGCAATAAAATGCATAAGCAGGAACAAGTAAGGCAATTAGGTAAATAGCAAGTAACGATGCAATCAAGTAGGCATTCCAAACAATTCACATATAATGCAGATGATGCATGCCTGTCCTAGTGGCTGATGAGTCTCATCTGTCGGTTATAAAGCCAACCCGACAAGTCTTGGTAGCTAACCATTGGACTGTCCCTCTGTCATGCATCCCCAACTCGAGTTATACTCAACATAAATCATAATATCATATATATCCAACACCCTCTCTAGTGTATATTTACGGGGGCGAGCTCATCCGGGCCTTTCACAGTGCCCGGCCACACTTACGACAGGGGTGTGCGTGCGCACGCCCAGGAGCATTTTTAAACGTGTCCGTACGCACAGAAAGCAAAATCTTCAGGATGAGGCATGCGCACAACGTATGCTAGTGCCGCCACCAGTGTGCCATTCCCAACGTGTGCGTGCGCACAGGCCTGTGCGTACGCACAGCTTGAAATCCTTCGTTGGTTGTGTGTGTGCACAGGGTGTGCTAGCGCTGCCACCAGTTGCCCTGTCTCCGCGTGTGTGTACGAACAAGGCTGTGCGTGCGCATAGGACCAAATTCTCACAGAGTATGCGTGCACACAGGTCTGTGCGTGAGCACACAACCAGACATCACAAATTCTACAGAAGTTGCAGAATTCAAAATTTTAACCCAAACTTCCAACGGTCATATCTCCTTCCACAAAATTCAGATTTCCACCAAATTTGAACTATTTTAAAGCTTATGAAATTATCTTTCATTTGATATAAAAATCAATAAGTTTTGAAAACAATAGCTCAAGATATGATCCGTGGAAGTTCATTAAATTTGCATTTTTACCAAAAACTCAAACTCCCAATTTCAAAACATACACTTACCAAACTCATTCAAAACCCACCAAAACTCATCCTTCCAATATCAATCATTGCCAATGACTCATACAATCATCAACCCCCCTAATTCCACCATATTTATCCAAATCGCAATTTAACAAATCTCATATCTCAATCAACATTTCATATCTCAAACTCCCAACAAATATTCAATTCATCAATCACTATATATATATATATATATCATCATCATCATCATCATCATCACACTTCAAATCATGCTCATCATCAAGAGCCCCAACTTTATCATCAATCCAACATATTAAATCCACATAACATACAACAATACATGCTTTATCAACCCATACAACCACTCACAATCTTTTCCACTATCATTCATACATTTTCAATTCAATCCAAATTAACCAACAACCACATCAACAATTCCAAAGCCCTATCCTAGGGTCACTAGCCTACATTTTCACACCACATTACATTTTAGATACAGGAAACCGAAACCATACCTTGGCCGATTCCCGTTCCTCCCGGAGCACTCTCAAATCCACTTTTCCTCAACTTCCAATGTATCAATGCTTCACCAATAGATTTCCAAGCACAAGCTCCACTCCAAGTCTTGCCAAAACCATCAATCAAGCTCTAACATACGTATATACAAAGCCTAAGCCATAATATCACACCAAAACACAATAATTCAAACCCAATACCATAAAACTCAGAATTTTCCACTAGGGTTTAAGAATCTCACATTATCCAAGGACCAAGGGAGCTAAAAAAAGCCTTCCCTTCAAGTTAATTTGATCCTTTAACACAAGGAGTTCACAAATGTCAACATTTTTGCCTAATAAACTCGAAATTTAAGGGCTAGGATTCGAAGAAGAGATTGTGGCTTACCTCAAGAATAGTTGTGTGAGTTTTGTAGAGCTCGACGCCGCAGTCGCGTGGCTGTAAACGGTGCGTCAATTGGAGCTCCGGATTAAAAGATATGATCAATTGAAGTTGGAGCAAGGGTTTATGTTTTTCTCCCCCTTTCCCCTCTCAATCTCAGCGTGAATGTGTTTTTGAGGAGGGAGAGAGCTGAGCTTCATTAATTAAATGAAGCTTGGCTGGGCCATGGGCCCAATCTTGGGCCGATTTCTTTAAAATTGGTGTCAAAATTCTCGTTTTAAATTTCTCTACCACATTAAACCATAAAAACCTCATTTCTCACTTTCTAGAATATATTTTAATTTATGGGTTAATTAGCTATTAATTAACCGGGTTTTACAAACAGCACAAAATAAAAATTGTTGGTGAAACCACCAAAGGTATTTGCCTCTTTGTTGCCGGCATGGGACTTTATGCAGAGTCTAAAAAGGTATGTAATTTTCGTCATCCAACTTGCTTCATGATCCTTACGTTTGTTTTGAAATTTACTTTGAGAGGTTTATGAATTATAAAATTGTTTGAAGCTCATGAATGTATATTAACATGAACTTTCATATTCATCCAAATAAAGAGGAACTTTAGCTGGATTATGTATAAGAATTTTGGCTGTCATGAAAAATCACTTTTAAGTTATTCACTGAACTAACTATTACACTTTTTGTTCCCTCTTTTCTTTAGGTAAGTCAAGTCTTTCCCTTTAGAGGGTCCTATATTAGTATACATTCTATGGAGGTCATTATCAATTGTTTAAGATAAATTTTATTCATTAATCATGTTAGATGGTGCTTATCGGTCCCCTTTAGAGGGTCGTACAAATGAAGTAGTTAAAGCGATGTAAAGTTGGTACAACAAAAAGTTATGACAATAACAAATAGTATCTTATTGTTTAGTTATTCCATATATTACCTATGCAACAAACTGCATCAATGCAATCACTTAAGAAGTCCTCTCGTGGCAAGTGACAGAACAAACCTAAAAAAAATAAAAATAAAAGATGCTTGAAGACTTGGCCTTATATGTATCCTTATATATTTCTAGAACTACTCCAAATGTCTCACATTATATTTATCACTTTGCATTTCATTACATGATCATCACTCATTTGAACATCATTCAGTGTTGTGTAAATATCAGATTAACAACAATTTTATACTAACTATCTCTTTATTATCACATTCAATTAATAGAAGGTATTTCACTGTTACACTCTTTTTTTTCTTCTGCAGCTATTCCTTGAACTACTTGATTGTCTGCTAGAATACTACTCCTATGTATTGCTTTACTGGTAGTCTTGGCTTTACTAACTTCTATAAGGTAATAAATAAAGGCAAAAAGCAAAGATGTTCCTAAACTTCTTGATTATTGTTCTATTGTTTTATACTTTTATGATATTTAATAAATTTCTTAAATTAAAATGCATGTTTGGATCTGAGTCATGATTATTGTATCAACATGTCCTATTTTATTGTACTTCTCTTCGAAGGTTATTCATGTTATAAAATATCATGGAAGATTTAATGTTTCATTGTTCGATTTTTATTTCTGAGATCTTATTTTAAATTTAGGTTTTTGGCCATAATTTGGTCTTTCAGTTCATATACGGATTCTACCCTTTTTATTGATAGATCATAGAAGGATTATAATTATACAATTATCTTTTATGACTTATGGCCTAATGTCCACAGGCACGCAATACACACAACATCAAGATGACTGAGAGGTAAAGTCCTTTATGAAACATGACTAAGTTGATCACATCACAATTTAATTGTAGAGACTAAAGGACTAGAGATCAAAGTCCTCTATAAAGTGTTTAGCCTAGTTATACTAATTTATGTCTAATATGAATTTAGTTTTCATGTTAATGAAGCAGGTGCTGAGCTTTCATATGATAAAGTGGCCGAAACCAAAGTTCTTGAGCACCAAGCAGGAAGAATAGCAATACGAGAAATAATTCTCCTTTGTATAGTGTCTACTTGGTGTTAGTATATATGTCATTGTTTAGAATTGAGATTGAGACAAATGTAATCACTCAAGTATATTGATATGTTATTATGTTACTTTAATCACAACTTATCCTTATTTTTGAAAATTTTGTGTGTTCTAAATTTTTGCTGCAGATGTCATTATAGTTGCGGATTACTAGATTAGAACTTACAAGTTAATTAGAAAGTGCTTACTTTGTGAAGTTTTAATGATAAAAATGAAAAAAATTATTATATGAAATGGTAAAATTCTAAATTTTATTAGTTTAGAAAATATTAAATTTTATTAGATAAATTATGGTCACGGTAAAAATTGTGACTATAGATAAGGCTATGGTCACGGTTTTAAAGAAGAGTGACCATAGATAAGGCTATAGCCACTGTTTTAAAGAGGGGTGACCATAGATAAGCTATGGCTACGGCAAAAACCATGACCATAGATAAGGCTATGGTCACGGTGGATAAGGCTATGGTCACAGTTTTAAGGAGGGATGACCATAGATAAGACTATGGTCACGGTTTTAAGGAGGGTGACCATAGAGCTATGGTCACCGTGAAAACCGTGACCATAGATAAGGCTATGGTCACGGCTTTTAAGAAGGGTGACCATAGAGACTATGGTCATGGTAAAAATCGTGACCATAGATAAGTCTATGGTCATGGTGAAAAAATGTGGCCTAAAGTATCAGAATTTGAAAATTGTAACCGTGACCATAGATAAAAAAATCGTAATCATAGACCTATGGCCACGAGAAAATAGGCCACGGTAAAAAACCGTGACCATAGATCTATGGTCACCTTTTTTACTAGCTATGGTCACAGTTTTTTATCATGACTATAGACCTTTTTTTGTGGTGATCATGGAACAAAAGGTGAGAAGTCCAAGCAGTTTGAAATCGAAAAGGTTTATTACCAGATGTTATTTCTCTTTTTTTTTGTAGCGCAGTAAAAACAGGTAGTGATTAAAGTGCATTCTTACTAGATTCTCAATAAAATACTAAGAGTTAGTAGCCAAAGTTCCATCAAGCCTTTTAGAGATAACCATGTTATTGATATAATTACTATTATTATGTTATTAATATATTATTACACTGTTATTATCAGCGAACTATTGCTATTATATTATTATTATTTTAACAAGAGAACTCAACACAGTACAGTAAAGCATTAGGCAGCTAACTTGTAGTCATGATCATAACGGAAGAAAAATAAAGAAAAAACTAAAGCAATTAAACTATCCCTGATGTCATCTCCGGCATTGCCATCAACAACAAAAGGGATCTAAACTACTCCACTCTCTATAACTGGTCAAGAATCTTTGAAACACCTCTTCTGGACCACCTTCTTTGGAATTAAAAATCTGCCTATTTCTCTCTAGCCAGACATGCCAAATAACCGCAAAGAAGCATATCATCCACTTGTTCCGCTCCTCTTTTCTGTTTACAACGACTGTCCAACTCTCAAAATGTTCTTTTAGTGAGCCCGGAATGGACCATGCTCTCCCGAAATCAGACAGCCATCGACACCACACCTGTCAAGTAAGCTCACAACCCAGAAACAAGTGGTGAATATATCCAACATCTCTTTTACATAACACACATATGTTGTCTCCATGACTAATTTTTCCAAATCTAAGTAGTCTTTCTTTAGTATTCACTCTCCCTATCAAAACAAACCAAATAAATAACTCCACTTGTGGTGGCACCAAACCTTTCCATATGGTTCTAGTGAAGCTATAGCTGGTGATATCCTCAGGGAGAGTATCTGTCTGCACCACCCGCACAAAGGAGTTAGTTGAAAAAATCCCCTCCTTGTCAAACTTCCAAACTACTCTGTCTTGCTTATCACATGCTAGTCTAACAGGTCTTAAGCACTCATGCAAACTCTCCACTAATTCTAACTCCCATTGATATAAGTCTCGTCTCCACTGGAAGTTCCAAATCCACTCTAACCCATCCCAAAACCCACAATCCCCTATTACAGATCCTTTCTGGTTTGAAACAGAGAAAAGTCTCAGAAATCTCATCTTGAGCGACCCACCTTGTAACCAGACATCTTCCCAGAATCGAGTCCTCCTACCATCACCCACCTCCATAGACAAACCTGCAATCATCTTGTCTCTTACATTGTTATCATATAGCTGCAACTGACATATATCCTTCCATGGTCCTCCACTCATAGGCAGTGGCTGAGCTGATAGCATCATATTGGGATTCAAATCATAAAAGGAGCATACCACCTTCTTCCATAATGGACACTTCTCCTTTGAAAAATGCCACCACCACTTGAAGAGTAGAGCAGCGTTTCTAATAACTGCATCACCTACCCCCAATCCACCCTCCTTTTTAGGGGCCTGAACCACTTCCCACTTAACTAGAGCTATACCATTCCTACCTTCCTCCTTACTCCATAGGAATCTTCTCTGCAGCGATATCAACTTTTCTACCACAGCCTTCGGCATCTTGTACAGACTCAGGTAGTACACGGGCAAGCTATTCAACACAGACTTTATAAGGACTAACTTATCCGCTTTATTTAGCACCTTAGCCTTCCACAAACTGAACTTTTCCTCAACCTTGTCAATTATTGGTTTCCATGTCTTGACTAGCCTTGGGTTTGCTCCTAGAGGAATGCCAAGATATCTAACTGGAAGGTTCACCTCTTTACATCCCAATAAACTGCACATGTTGTCGGTCCAATGCTGATCACAGTTGATTGGGATTAAACTTGATTTATCGAAGTTAATCATTAACCCCGACATTACCTCGAAGCACCTTAGCAATCTGGTATAGTTTCTGATGGTCTCCTCCTCCAGTGGACAAAATATAGTGTCATCTGCAAACTGGAGATGTGACAACTCTATATTTTCCTTACCAACCAGCAGTGGTGAAATTCTTTGGTTCCTCACGGCCTCCCCTATCATCCTATGTAAAACATCCACTACCATAACAAACAAGAACAGAGATAATGGATCACCTTGTCTCAAACCCTCTCCATCTTGAACGGTTTAGATGGGGAGCCATTTATTAAGATTGCTATGGACGCTGTACCGACACACTCCCTCACCCAACCTCTCCATCTCCAACCAAAGCCCATCTTCTGTAGCACAATATCTACAAAGTTCCACTTTACCCGATCATAAGCCTTCTGGAAATCCAATTTAATAATTGCCGCCTTCTTCTTCCTCTTCTTCAACCATTGCACTATTTCGCACGCAATAAGAGTCCCATCGTGAATTTTTCGACCTTTCACAAATGCGCTTTCAGTCTCCCCTACTAGACCTGGCATCACTGATCTCATCCTTCTAACCATCACCTTGGATATTACTTTGTATATACAGCCTACCATGCTGATCGGTCTGAGGTCTTTGATCTCCTTGGCTCCAGTGTACTTCGGTGCAAGAGCCACCCAAGTAATATTGGCATCAGAAGGCAACTTTGATGTCCGAAAGAAGTCCAGAACAGCTATCGAGAATTCTGTACCAATCTCATCCCAGCACTTCTTAATGAAGTTCATATTATACCCGTCGCTACCTAGAGCCTTTGAGGATTCACAGTCCCAAACAACCTCTCTAATCTCCTCCAACGTCGGTGTTCTCTCCAATGCATTCGATTCTTCTTCGTCAATCCGGTTAACTAATCCTTTCCTGAAACCCACCACCGGAGATCTTTCCTGATGATACAAATCTCTGTAAAACTCTCTGATGGCTATCTTGATCCGCACTTGATTTCTTATCAACCTTCCACTAATCACCAAAGCATCAATGCGATTATACCTATTTCTTGCCGATGCCAAGTTATGAAAGTACCTTGTGTTCTTATCCATGTCCTTCGCATGCCTAGAACGCGACATCTGTTTCTAGTGTATCTCTTTCCTCACATACCACTGCTTGCAACAGCTTACTAGGGCCTTCCTTCTAGCCTCGACCGTACCATCATAGACTCCATTCCCAACCATGTCATCTACCTTCTTGATCTCCTCTTCAAAGCGCCGAATTTTGTTGTCCATGTCCCCAAACTTTTCTTTATGCCATTTTCCCAATGGGACCGTTAGAGCCTTCAACTTATCTATGAACTACCCATCTCCAATATTCCTCCATTTCTCTCTGACCATTCTTAAGAAACTGTTATGTGTAAACCAGGAGTCTAGAGACCGGAACGGGCGCGGGCCACCTCTGTACTTGGTATCTTCAACTATTATTGGACAGTGATCTGACAGGCCTCTCGGACCCCCTTTTAAACGAATCTCCGGGAACTCCTCAGTCCATTCCACACTCACTAGGACTCTGTCAATACGACTACAGGAACCACCTCTATACCATGTAAATTTACGATCGTTCAACGGTAAGTCCACTAATTGCATTTCTTGAATCCAACTCTTGAATTCTTCTGCAGCTACTGTTAACCTGTCCTGATTTTTTCTCTCATCAACCTGTAACACCTTATTAAAATCACCCATGTAGCATATCGAGACTTGACATAAGCCAGCTATAAAACTCAATTCCTCCCACACAACAAGTTTTTCCACTATCGTATGCGGACCATAAACCAAACAGAAAGCACAATGAAACTCATTTTTCAATAAAACCCCTATAACACATAACCACCTCTCCTCTTTGTAGCAGTTAGTCATTCTAAACAGCATCTCATCCCACATTAACAACAGCCTCCCAGACATGCCTTCCGATTTTACAAATTCCCAGCCCACCGCATCAGTTCCCCAAATACGTACTACATCAAATTTAGTCACGACTTGCAATTTAGTTTCAACCAAACCTAAATCATACTCAACTTTCCAACCCCCCCTCAACCCCCTAACATTTCAAGAGCTAAAAATTATTTTAAACCATTGTTACACACCTTTTTGAGTTTCTTCGGTCTGCTTCTTCGCGCCTTCTCTTTTTGTTTTGCTAGCCTCCTCTTCTCAGCTAGTGCTTCATTTTGTTCTTGTAAAATCATCATTAAGTCATCTTCTTCATTGTACTGTACAACTCCGGATTCAACAGCCAATTCTCACGCCCTCCTATTTTCAATAATCTGTTCTTCCTTTTTCGAAGCGTTATGAATACTGAGCACTTGTTGACCGTCTTCAGTTTCTATGCCCGCTCCAGTTTCACTGCTACCCTCATCAACTGTCGCTGGACCTACGATCCTCCCATCATTTACTGCATCGGCATCAACTTCGAGGCCCTCTATGTTCTCCTCAGGTCTCGAGCCAGTCCTCTCGGTGTTTCTGTCAAGCTCATCCTCGCGGGAGGGATCGTCCCCTGTCGTCACCAACAATGGCTTCCCAGCACGTGTTAAGTCACATCCTATTGACCCATGGAAGTCCCCATCATCGCATGGCTGGCTTCACGGTAGGCTCGGCCTCCTCGTGCTCTGGCCACGCTGTTCGCATCCTGGTGCAGCCTCGCCACTTCCAATTGTTCATCAGCGGCGCTCATCATCATCGCAAGTGGGGCTTCGCGACCCGGATGGCACCCTACCCGGCCCGAATGCGCTGGCGTCCCCATTGTCCACTTCTCCAAGTGAGTTGGGCTGCCTGTGTTATGCTCAGCCTGGACTGGGCCTTTGTTGGCAAGTGGACAACCTATATACCTTCCTTCCACACACCTGTTTCTCTCCTTATTTTTGGCCCAACCATTAAACCGTTTTTGGACATCCTTTTTTCTATAACAGCATCCTTTGTTCAGCCCATCATCGTACTCCCAACTGACCGTTCCTTCTGATTCTGTATCATTGACCAGATCACAGTATCCCTTCATTTTAGTGATTTCTACTGCATTAAAGCCTTCCGTTTCCATTGGGATTTGAATTTGAACTGATTTGCCATTACTCCATTCATTCAATATGTTTTCAGTAATTACTAAATTACCCTTTCCACCATCTTCCTCCCTTGACATCGCCATCACCAACTCAGCCGCTGGATCTCTGCTTATCAATGACACTATCGAATCGCTTGCACCAGAGATCTCGTATATTTCTGGAAAATAAGGTTCACCTATCTTCTCAAGCTTACACTCCAATCCAAATCTCTCGAGACCAATCTCTTTAACTAGAACGTTAAATCCACTAGTACCAATTGTGATTTGGATCCATTCGTTGATTCTGTCCATAATACAAGTGTCGATTTGCACCCGTGGCACACTGAAAGAGAGGCATGATTCCGTGGCTTTGTCACATCTAACAACTTCTCCCCATTGACTTCCTATCATCTTGAAAGTCTCTGTTGACCACGTATGCAAGGGAATACCATAGCACTCTAACCATACCCTTCGAGTTCCACTACGCTCCTCCTCATCCCATCTCCATACCCTATGAAAGAACTTCAGGAGGCTATTTAATTCGAAAGTGTAGGCCTCTTCAGCACTGAGTATACTTTGAAACGTCAGGAGTGCTTTGTATGCTCCTAGTTCTCTGACTTCCACCACTTGGGGTAAATTCTTCCTAATCATGGCCTTCAAGGACTTATAGTCAATAGCCTTCGTCGTTCCACCTATTAAACTCCTCTATAACCAGTCAAGATTTTCCTTAGCCACTGGCACTTCCAACTTCTTCGTCCATCCATTGCCGTGCAGGTCACCTGGTGTTTCATTATTCTTCATCTCCTTCACGTTGCTCCTAGTAATCTTTTGGCATACGTCGTGTTGAGGTTGAATCTTAACCGAATTCTGTACATCATGTTCCCTTTGATGTCCCTTCGTAGTCTTCACTTCATTCATACGTCGATACCTAGCTACTCCTACTGTGACAATCTTGCCCCGTAGTCTCATTGATGACAAGTCATCTTAGCCTAGTTTCACTAGCCTTTTTCTTTGTTTTTATTAAGTTTTATGCACTTTCTTGCATTCTAAGTAAGTAATTTGGAGTGAAAATGCATGACTTCTCTAAATCAAACGACCACCATGTAATTGATGCAAAATCATGAGGTTTAAGCTAAATTTAATTGATAATTAATTGATTTATAAACCTTGTGAATTTTGTGATACTTTGATTGGTTGTTTTGATTACTTGTAGGTGAAGAAAGAAGAAAAGAAGAAAAACGTGGCATAAGAAATGTGCCCAAGGAAGCAAGAAGCGTGTCCAAAGGAAAGAGAAAGCGTGGCAAAGGGAAGAAAAAGTATGACCACATTGAGGAAGAAAGGGAAGCTAAGTTAAGAAAGCAAACTGAGCTTTATAAGGAATGGAAGGAGAAGGAAGCTACAAGGCTAAGTTAAAATAGTTAACTGAGCACCAAAGAAAGCAAGGAAATGGTGCAAAGCTAAGTTAACTAAGTTAACTTTATCGGGACTTCTCCATATTAATTCAAGAAGAAAATTCCAAGGGGTGAAGCCAACAAGATTCGAACCAAGGACCAAGGAGAAGCAAGGAACTCACCTTGCAAGGAAATTCAAGAAGAAATGGCCAAAATGCATCCTCCATGGTTCGAACTTGGAACCACACGCTACTCCTTGCAAGGGAATTTGAGAATAAATAGCTAGAATGCTTCCTCCAGGACTTGAACTTGGGTATTGTTTGAAACATAAGGAAGGAGTACCATCAAGCTTGCAAGGAAAATCAAGGAAAAATAGCTTAAATGCTTCCTCCAAGTTTCGAACTTGGGAACTCTTGGAAACACAAGGGAGGAACACCCACTCAACCAAGGAAATTAGCTCCAAGGCTTCCTCCACCAAGTGTTGAACCTGGGACCTTGAAGTCTCAAGCAAAGGCGCTACAAGGAAAGCCAAGTTGGAAATTCCAACTGAGCATTGCCTCTCCCCAAAGCCTCCACACTTTGGCACACACTCCTAGCACACCAAGGCATCATGACACGGCCCAGCAACACATTTTGGCGCACCAAGAAGGAAGCCTTGCACATCATGACACGGTCTAGAGCTAAGTTAGATTTTCCAACTTAGCTCTAATACAACTGACACCCAAACAAGGCTGGGCGCACCAATTTGACACGGATGGAGCATGCTTGAAAGCTAAGTTGGATTTTCCAACTGAGCTTTCTCCTGGAGGTGCAATTTAGGCTAGGAATTGGATTAAAAATCCAATTTAATTCATTTCTTCACCAAATCAAAAGCCCATCCAAATTCCAAAATCCAAGAATAGAAAGTGTATAAATAGGAGTTAGTTTGATGTAATTAGGACCTTTTTTTGACACTTTTAGATTCTACTTTGAATTTTCCTTTTTGAGCTTTCATTTTAATTCTGAACTTTTGGGTTTTGAGTTGGTAATTTCTGAGAACTTGGAAGGAGAATTGATCTCTCTTCTTCTTGGTTCTTGCTTGAGAACTCTTTTATTTTCTTGCTTTGGATCTTGGGTGAAGAATTGAAGAACTTCTGTTTCAATCTCACCTTGAGATCTCTTGTTTACTTCTTCTGCATAATTGAATTTCATTTGCTGTTTACTGCATCTTCTTCTACACTTCTGCAATTTACTTTTCATTCCCTTTTGCAATTGTTCTTGTTGGATCAAGGAAGGATTTGAGATCTAGACTTGTTAGCTAGTCTCTTCCACCCTGAGATCTTCAACCTCTTTTACTTTGCTGCAAATTAAGCACTGCTTTCTCTGTTTTTAAATTCTCAAAGCATTTTTACTTTTCTGTTGAGATCTAGTTTAATTCAATCAATTCTCTACTCTTCTGTTTAATTTCAATTTACTTCTTTCTTGTTTAATTTCTGCAATCCCAACTCCCAATCCCTTTTACAATTCAAGCAATTTACGTTTCTTGCACTTTAAGCTTCTGCCATTTACATTACTTGCAATCTAAGTTTCTGCAATTTAATTTACTTGCACTTTAAGATTCAGCTCCTTTATTTTCCTGCTCTTTAGTTTACTGCAAATTTCCCCTCTCCTTTTACATTTCATGCAATTTAGTTTCTGCAAAGCACAAACCACTCAACCAATACTTGATTCGCTTGACTAAATCAACCACTAAACTAAAATTGCTCAATCCTTCAATCCCTGTGGGAACGACCTCACTCATGTGAGTTATTATTACTTGATGTGACCCGGTACACTTGCCGGTGAGTTTTGTGTTGGATCGTTTTCCACACCTATCAAGTTTTTGGCGCCGTTGCCGGGGATTGATTAGATTGACAATGATTAAGTGAAGTGGAGATCTAGATCTAGCATTTTTATTTTTTGTTTCTCTAACTTTGGATTAACCCACTAACTGTTTGAATTTTTGCTTGAACTAACTGAAACCTCACTTTAGCAACACAGTGAAGTTTTCTTGGTTTCTCTGGCTTCGTATGATTCTCACACTCCAGCTTATTGAATATACGAGAGAAGCAATTCTCTCTTACTAATCTTTCAAGCCTATCAACTGTTTGATACATTGTGTCAGCTGAACCTTTCAACCACATTTTGGACATGAATGTATTCAATCTTCATTTGGACTATTTGTGATTGTGCAGATCATGGAGAAGAACCCAACGAATCCCAGTCAGCATGGTAGTAATATCCCCACCTTAAATGACAAGCAACCACTCATCACCATGAACGACATTGCTCAGTGGTTTGAAGCTTTCCCACAAGGAAACATCATCAGATGGGAAGAACTAATGAGTGAACTCCTAGCCAAGCTGAAACCACCTCAGGGAATTGTTAAACCAGAAGCAGAAGTGCAACCATTCGCACAAGAGAAGGAAATTGAAGGTATTCGCGCAATCATGGCCCAAAGCGAGCAGATACATCAACAGCTTAAGCAACAATTGGAGCTGATTAACAGAAAAATAGAGGAACTGCAACATGCTGTGGCAAATGCACAGAACTCACCTCAAAATCCCCATTGTTGGAATCAACTTGAAAAAAGTTCTGGAGTAATTAACTATGAGCAACAAAGTTATGAGCGATCACACTCTCCAGACAGCTCCTCAAGCATGTTCCAACGTAGGACTCAGAATGATGTGTACAACCCACCCTGGAGAACTCAATCCAACTGGAGGGGGGTTGAAAACCAAAATCAAAAACCAAGGGACTTCAACTGCAATAACCCCAACTTCAAAAACCAATATAAAAACCACCCCCACAACAACAATCATCACACACCATCCCAATACACACACTTCCAACCCCGTCCTATCTCACCACTCACCCAAAATGACTCTCATCAACCATCACAGTTGACACAACCACAACCAATTCCAAACTCTCAAAGACTCTATGTTCTAGAAATGATGATGGAAAGATTCATGAAAGTTCAAGAAATGATAACAATAGAGCAGAAAGAAATAAGGAAAAATATGATAAGCAGGAACCAAGAGGCCTCACTCAGAAGAGTTGAAAGGCAAATGGAACAACTGGTTCAAAACCTTGCTGAATTGGGCAAGAGAGAGGCAAATATATCCCTAAGGGCCACTGAAGATGACCCAAAGAACAGTGAAAAAGCTGCTGGGCTGAAAGGGAAAGCAGTTATGGAAAAAAGTGAGAAGGCTACGGGAAAAGAAACAATCATCAAGGAAAAGCCCACGGTGAGAGGGGGAAACCAAAGGCAACAGAAGCCTCAACTTCCATGATCAGAGGATGAAGGATGTCAAGCTAATGACAATAAAAGAGCGCTTGTTGGGAGGCAACCCAACCTGAGGTAGTTTTCTTTCCATAGTTATTTTAATAAAAAGGTTAATTAACTTCATCTATATTGCAAGAAGCTAAGTTTGGTGTTACACACCAAAATAATATAAAGGAGAATGAAGGATTCTAAGTTTGGTGTTCCACCAAAATCCCATCATAAAACACATTCTCACTTTCTGCATAATGCTAGCTTCAAGCATCTAGACGAACTAGTTAACTATTCTGCTGTTTCCTAGTCTTTAGTTCTATTGCTTTTGAAAAAAAAAGAAAAAGAGTTCCACACATGGTTAATCTGATGCATGAGAACCATTGGCAAGGTACTAAGTTTGGTGTTCCCACACCAAAGTAAGTACAAAGGCCCACAAATAAATCATGCATGCTAACCACTGTTTCTAAGTGCTTGGGGAACAAGCAACTTTCAATATCACTGCAGAGTACCATACAAACTTTTGGGAAGATTTAGCATCATCAATCAAAGAGATGAAAGAGGAATGTGAAGATCAGCAGTGATGATGAGGAAGAGGACAGCAAGTAAACTCCAAAAGGTTGTATTATTCATTATCAGATATTGCTGTGATTGAAAGTTATATTATACCCCTATCTGTCCTTCTGTCTAGTATAGTTTTTCTGCAATTCAATAATCAAGATGCTTGATCATTTACAACACTATACTCTCCAAAACTTGTTTGCACTCAATATTTCAAAAATGCATCACATGAAAGTTCTTTGAAAAGAAGGATTGAGGAATTAAACAATTTTGAGGCAAGCAAAAGATTAGGAGAAGTGGTGGTTCTGGTTGTGTGATTATGCATTGAGGTTGCATGCTTATGAAAACTTGCATGGGAGCTCATAGGCAGGACATAGAGTTCAAAGAAATATTGTGAAGATTCTCAAACATTTATTGATCCAAGAAGCAGCAAACAAAAGAAAGAAAACACAAAAAAAAAATGAAAGAACATGGCCCAAGGCTCTGAGCATCAATTACTAGGCAGAAAAGAAAGAAGAAACAAAAACTCAAAGAGTTGTTATCCTAGTAAATGCTTGTGGTCGAATTGTGTCAAAGAGAGAGGCTTGAGCAAGTAAATCCTTAGGGGTGCTTTAACACCTAATACCTTAACACCAACTGGTTTAGGAGTATTGATTGAAAGCTTATCTAAAGAGCCGCTTTGAGACATGACACTTAGAGTCAAGGCTAAGACATAGAAATCATAAGCTGCTTCAAGGTGATTACATATAAAGAGATCTCCATGATACCATTTGGATGAAAGTTCTAAGACCTAAGACTTCCAAGATGTAGGGACTAGTAAGCACTGAAGCCCTTGCATGAGCATATAATTTAGAGTTCACCCCACTGTCACTTAATCACTTCACTCACAGGATAGTACATGTAATTCCTCAAATTCATTCTAATTGAAAGAACCCTTGAGCATAATTCTTTTCTTGCTTGGGGACAAGCAAGTTTTAAGTTTGGTGTTGTGATGACAAGTCATCTTAGCCTAGTTTCACTAGCCTTTTTCTTTGTTTTTATTAAGCTTTATGCACTTTCTTGCATTCTAAGTAAGTAATTTGGAGTGAAAATACATGACTTCTCTAAATCAAATGACCACCATGTAATTGATGCAAAATCATAAGGTTTAAGCTAAATTTAATTGATAATTAATTGATTTATAAACCTTGTGAATTTTGTGATACTTTGATTGGTTGTTTTGATTACTTGTAGGTGAAGAAAGAAGAAAAGAAGAAAAACGTGGCATAAGAAATGTGCCCAAGGAAGCAAGAAGCGTGTCCAAAGGAAAGAGAAAGCGTGGCAAAGGGAAGGAAAAGTATGACCACATTGAGGAAGAAAGTGAAGCTAAGTTAAGAAAGCAAACTGAGCTTCATAAGGAATGGAAGGAGAAGGAAGCTACAAGGCTAAGTTAAAATAGTTAACTGAGCACCAAAGAAAGCAAGAAAATGGTGCAAAGCTAAGTTAACTAAGTTAACTTTATCGGGACTTCTCCATATTAATTCAAGAAGAAAATTCCAAGGGGTGAAGCCAACAAGATTCGAACCAAGGACCAAGGAGAAGCAAGGAACTCACCTTGCAAGGAAATTCAAGAAGAAATGGCCAAAATGCATCCTCCATGGTTCGAACTTGGAACCACACGCTACTCCTTGCAAGGGAATTTGAGAATAAATAGCTAGAATGCTTCCTCCAGGACTTGAACTTGGGTATTGTTTGAAACATAAGGAAGGAGTACCATCAAGCTTGCAAGGAAAATCAAGAAAAAATAGCTTAAATGCTTCCTCCAAGTTTCGAACTTGGGAACTCTTGGAAACACAAGGGAGGAACACCCACTCAACCAAGGAAATTAGCTCCAAGGCTTCCTCCACCAAGTGTTGAACTTGGGACCTTGAAGTCTCAAGCAAAGGCGCTACAAGGAAAGCTAAGTTGGAAATTCCAACTGAGCATTGCCTCTCCCCCAAGCCTCCACACTTTGGCGCACACTCCTAGCACACCAAGGCATCATGACACGGCCCAGCAACATATTTTGGCGCACCAAGAAGGAAGCCTTGCACATCATGACACGGTCTAGAGCTAAGTTGGATTTTCCAACTTAGCTCTAATACAACTCACACCCAAACAAGGCTGGGTGCACCAATTTGACACGGATGGAGCATGCTTGAAAGCTAAGTTGGATTTTCCAACTGAGCTTTCCCCTGGAGGTGCAATTTGGGCTAGGAATTGGATTAAAAATCCAATTTAATTCATTTCTTCGCCAAATCAAAAGCCCATCCAAATTCCAAAATCCAAGAATAGAAAGTGTATAAATAGGAGTTAGTTTGATGTAATTAGGACCTTTTTTTGACACTTTTAGATTCTACTTTGAATTTTCCTTTTTGAGCTTTCATTTTAATTCTGAACTTTTGGGTTTTGAGTTGGTAATTTCTGAGAACTTGGAAGGAGAATTGATCTCTCTTCTTCTTGGTTCTTGCTTGAGCACTCTTTTATTTTCTTGCTTTGGATCTTGGGTGAAGAATTGAAGAACTTCTGTTTCAATCTCACCTTGAGATCTCTTGTTTACTTCTTCTGCATAATTGAATTTCATTTGCTGTTTACTACATCTTCTTCTACACTTCTGCAATTTACTTTTCATTCCCTTTTGCAATTGTTCTTGTTGGATCAAGGAAGGATTTGAGATCTAGACTTGTTAGCTAGTCTCTTCCACCCTGAGATCTTCAACCTCTTTTACTTTGCTGCAAATTAAGCACTGCTTTCTCTGTTTTTAAATTCTCAAAGCATTTTTACTTTTCTGTTGAGATCTAGTTTAATTCAATCAATTCTCTACTCTTCTGTTTAATTTCAATTTACTTCTTTCTTGTTTAATTTCTGCAATCCCAACTCCCAATCCCTTTTACAATTCAAGCAATTTACGTTTCTTGCACTTTAAGCTTCTGCCATTTACATTACTTGCAATCTAAGTTTCTGCAATTTAATTTACTTGCACTTTAAGATTCAGCTCCTTTATTTTCCTGCTCTTTAGTTTACTGCAAATTTCTCCTCTCCTTTTACATTTCATGCAATTTAGTTTCTGCAAAGCACAAACCACTCAACCAATACTTGATTCGCTTGACTAAATCAACCACTAAACTAAAATTGCTCAATCCTTCAATCCCTGTGGGATCGACCTCACTCATGTGAGTTATTATTACTTGATGCGACCCGGTACACTTGCCGGTGAGTTTTGTGTTGGATCGTTTTCCACACCTATCACTCATCCTATTCATTTCCGCAATAGCCTTCATAGCTCCTCCCTTCGTTGTATATCGGATGAACGCAAAAATGTATAGTGTTTCATTTTTTTGTTTTTGTGACAAATAGATATCATTTATCCGCCCAGTCCAATTGAACAAATAATGCAGCTCCTTCTTGGAGATATCTTCTGAAAGATGATCTACGAAAATAGAGAACGATTCGTTTTTCAATCGATAGTACTCTTCTCTATTCCAAACCCTAGAATCTCTACGAAAAAATCTACTTCTACCTCTCTCAGTGTTTTCCACCCCTTTCTCTCTCTCTCACTCTCTCACTCTCTCTCATTGCAAAAACATGTTATGATTCCTCATGTATACATTATTCTATTTCTTTATTTCAAAACATCCTATTATTATTATTATTATTATTATTATTATTATTATTATTATTATTATTAGTTGTCATTTGTTCTTGATAGACAATGTACTGCACGATAGTTTTTGGCAGTTAGCTCAATCCACATGATGACATATTGAGAAAGGTAAACTTAATATGAGTTTGGCAATATAAAAACACCAAGACGATTCTAATCGTAAGGAAAAAAAGGGAGTATGGCAAAATTGGTAGACACTACAAACTTGATTGGATTGAGCTTAGATATGAAAATTTACTAAGTGATAATTTTTAAATTCAAAAAAATTTTAGAATTAACAATGTATAATCCTAAGTCAAATTAGGTTTTCGAAAGGAAATAAACATTAAGAAAACGAGAATAAAAAATGAAAAGATATAGGGACTTATTGTTGTTCTAACAAATAGAATTTTATTTAATATGACAGGATAATTAGATATAGGTATTTAAAGTATGTGTTAAGATATTGATACGTAAGATTAGATTTTTTTTCTTTAATTAATTAGAATTATTAGATTTAAATTAACTATAAGAGCATTAGTTACTATAGAATATATTTAAAGATTAATAATTAATTTCTTAAAATTACATGAATATTTTTTTTTACCGAATACTTAAGATATTACTAATTAACGTTTTAGGTTTTAATATTTTTAATATTTAATTATAATAAATATTAGATAAGATTAATTTAGAAGACTAAAGATTATTATTTTGCAAAGACCTCGGTTGTTATTGTCATGTCGCGTGACGTTGTCCATCCCTTTGCCCATTATGTTATTGCTTTATATTAGGGAGACTGGATTTGGACATGTAGTAGAATTACGGGATTTTGTATTTGACATACAATGTTTTACTCCCTGTATTTGTGAAGCGGTAGATGTAGCACCTCATGATCATACCAAAAGTTTAAACGTTACTTACCTCTAAATCTTTTTATTTTATACTATATTTATTTAATATTGAGCATTCGCGAATACGAACCGACACTTTAATTTAGAAAACGAAGATTCTTTATTTTAAACCACTTAACCACAAAGGTATATATATTCACATAGCATTAAATACATAGACTTATTCCATGATTCTCAAAAACAAATCCTATCCCTCTAAAAACTAAAAGACAATAAACGACGAGAAGAAAATAAATTTTAACAACTCAACTCGTGAATATAATCTTCTATGCTCCTGTAACTCCGCACTAAACCTTCGCACCTATAGTTGAAAGGGGGTGAAAATAGGGAGTAAAAACTAGGGAGTTCTTAATAGGATCGGGAGTAAATAATTAAATTCGTATTATCGTAGTTCAATTAATCGTAGCCCAACACAGGAAGCCGGAATCATAACCAGTCATAGAGATTCAAATATTAACAATCAATGAAAATCACAAGTACACTCAAGCAAGCACAAACAATTCACAACATAGAACCAAATGCAAAATGTACAAACAGAGATGATGCATGTCTACTTCTATTGCAGGTATCATTTGTCGGTTTCAACTCGCACCGGAAGCAATCCGACTCGCAAGTCAGATAAGGCATTCCAGCAGCATAACCTCTACAAGATTCCAACCTCTTGTAGGAGCTAATTCTTCAACTAAAGTACGCCGAACATGACCTCTGCAAGTACTTGCAGGCGCTGATTCTCCAGTTGAAGCATGTGACCCATGTTCTTGAAAGTCATTCCACATTTACGGGCATCACCGCATAGTCATTCACATACAAAGCCCACGTCTTAAGATTTTCATATTGGCACCATAACTATTTACTTTCCATCACCTTTTCGTGACCTTTCAATCATTCTCATATCCAGTGGCAGACAGTCTTTTAAAACTCTTTCTTTGTCTTTGCCCTCTACTCTCTTATGGAAGAGATTCCTTTAGTTAATACATTCTTTTAATTCTTTTATTCTCTGTTATTTATTGAATTATATTTTGACTTAACTCAGTAACTTTTTTCTGAGTTTGACTTCCAGTGCCATAACCTCTGTAAGCAACCTCTGTCTTACTGGTGCGATTCTCTTGAGCCGATGTATGCAAATATAACTTCTGTAAGTAACCTCGGTCTTACAGGTGAGGCTTTCTCTGGCCAATGTATGTATTGATAACCTCTATAAGCAACATCTGTCTTACAGGTGCGGTATCCTCTGGTTGGCCGATGTATCTCTGGAAAGCAAATCTCAGTGGACTCACCATCATATCTCTACTTATCTCCTTTTTTTAGTTCTTTCTTTCTTTTCTTTCTTACCATTCTATAATATAAATTATCTTCACACTATTCTCTCGCCTTTTCCTAAGTGTCTTATGAAAAGAGAATAAAAAATTCTTAATTTAAATTTGCCTTTTTAAAGCTTTTAGAACAGTTTTTTGCTTATCCTTTTAGTATATCATAAATAAATTAATATCTTTACTAGATAATATTCTTAATAAAATAATAACAATAATATAAATAAGATAATTTAATGGCAACTAAATAATATTTATATCTTTTCTTAAAAATTTAGCTTCGTAAAGCTTTTATTCTTAAGCTCTTATTATCTACGTTTTAAACTTTAAACTTTTAAATATTTCATTTTTAACCCAATATTTTTATAAAATCATATTTGAAACCTCACTTATCACAATATTTATAAAAGTAATCATGATCTTTTACAAAATACCTATCTTTACCCCTGTACTTTATTTATCACCCAAAATATCCGAAAACTTATGTAATTACAAATTTTACCTTGATTTTTATATACAAATACAATGTTACCCTTCAAAAATAAAATTTAATTACTAATATCCCTCTTATACTAAAACTGAACCCTTAACCTTTTTCTTTCAAAATATTACTTGCATTTTAATCTATTTTTGAGTTTTTCGGTTACCAATTCGCTGTAACTTTTAATTTAATCTCTCAGCCATCAAACCTCACCAATTTTTACTTGATCTTCAACGGTATTCCAACCAAAAAATTCCAAAATAGTGTGTTCCCTACTGGTTTCATCACAGCCAAGCCATAAACTTCACAAATACATCAATATATTGCAAAAATTCAACATAAACTCAATTAAACTCAATCAATAATTATTCACAACATCAAATCACTTATTCAATACACATTTACTCATTGAGAATTTGCCGAAAGCCTACTTCCCTATGAAATTAAAATAACGGAAATTCTGGAGAGGCTTTTTGACCGAGCTGCTGAAAAAGAAAATGTTAAAAATTGTCTGTGCCCCAAGAATTTCAAGTGGTCGAACTCAAGGAGAAGGAGAGTTATGTCACTGTCAATTTCTACCGAACAAAAGTGACACCAATGTGTAAAGAAAGAGGATACGAATACTTTTATCAGATTAAATTTTTTATTGGAGTTACAGATCGAAAGAAATCAAACTTAAAAACTTGGAGGTACCATGAAATCCCACCTGATCTTCTCTCTTTTTCCTTTCTTTTGGTTCCGTGGTTCAGAATAGAGAATGAGAGATGATGATGGTGATTAATGAATAAGGGGATATGTGTCACTTAAAGCAACATGTCAAGTTATCAATTTGTTGAGTCAGTGTTTCAAGTTATAAATATTTTAAACGGATAATTATAAAAATTAGATATGTTAAAACGTAAATAATAATATATATGAGTTACTAATATAAATGACATTAGTAACTTAAGGATAAAAGATAATTTATGAAACATTAGTAAAGTTAAGCTCATCGAAGAGTACTGATATTTACTTATATTGGCGGATATTGAGCTCAATAATAATATTATTAACTAAACTTTATTTTTAAATTAAAAATATCAATTACTCAAATTAAAAAATATATATAATTTTTATTATTTATAAATTACAAAAATTATAGTTTTATTTATGTAAAATATTTTATCATAATAAAAATATATATAAAAATCTGAATCTAATTGAACTCAAATAGTTATAAAATTAATTTAATTATTTTAATAAAATAATTTCAAAAAATAAGAATCTCTAATTTATAAAATAAATTATAACTTATTTATATTTATATTTTCAAAAATGTGGGTCATTATATCCTACCTACTTTACAAAAATTTTTGCCCTCGGAAATTGATACAATAAAATAAGTTTGAACTCTACAAAAAGAGAAACTAAATTCACGAGAAAAAATACAAACAACATCAAGGATGAACACTCGAAAAGATTCAAGTGAACAGATAGGATCACAATCAGGCAAAGATATATATGAATGATAAAGTTTGGTTGAAAAATAATCAAATCACACTCTGAAAAAATTCAAAGCAAGAATTTCAATGAAGATAATGAAGGAAGAGATGGTACAAATTCGTATAGCACGAATAGATATAAGATCCCGCATTTTTGAAAATTAAATAAATAATTATTTATGAGTCATTATATTGTTGAGATTTTGTTTTCAAGAAAATTATTTTTATAAAAAATAATTAAATTGAATTCTATGATTATTGAAGTTTAATTTAATTATGACTTATTCTATTAGTTTGAATTATTATTAGAAATTATTTTGATAGACAAAAATTAAATTGATTATTATTATCAGGGTTAAGTACTGTTTTGGTCCCTAAAGTTGAGCGTGAAAATCGAAACTGTCCCTCATCTAATTTTCGATTTAGAATCATTCTTAACGTTTTTTTTCGTATTAAAATCATCCTTTTTAATAAAATTTTTTATGTTATTCCTAAACTACCCCTATTCCTATTTTAATAATAAAAGTTATAAAATTAAAAAAAAAACGCGTGTTGCGGGGGAGGAAGAAAATGCGTGGGAGCGGGGGGGAAGAAAAGGGTATACGAAGGGGGAAGGGGAAGGGGAAGGGGAAGGGGGGAGGGTGACGGCGCCGGCGAAGCTTGGAGCTGTCGTCGCCGTCGCCGACAGAAAGGAGAGAAAGGGATACAGAGAAGCGGGGGTGGGGAGAGAAAGAAAGGGGTGGAGAAACAGGGAGGAGGGGGGAGAGAAGGGGTCTTCGCCGCTGCCGCTCCTCGTCGCTCCTCGCCCTCGTCGTCACCGCCTCGCCCTCGCACTGCCGCCGTGTCCTCGCGCCTCGCCCTCCTTGTCGAGCCGTTTCTACTCCTCCTCCTCGCCCTCGTCATCGCCTCGCCCTCGTCGTCGCCGCCTCGCCCTCGTCGTCGCCATCAAGGGCTAGTAGAGAGAGAAACGTGAGAAGAAAAGGAGCTGTGCTCCACGCCGCTGTCGCCACCAATCCACAGCCACCACTGCGAGGGCTCCGCCGCCGTCGTCCCAGTGCCGTCATTTGTGACCTTCGTCGCCATCGCCGTGAATGAAGTCCACCGCTGGAACTGGTCGGAGGTTTCTGTTACTCATTCTGATTCTGTCCTGTTTTGGAAATGTTGCTGCCGCCACTAGAATCACGAACCGGAAAGGAGAGGAGGCCATTTTCTGTTGTCACTGCTGCTGCCATGGAAACTGGTGCTGAAAATTGCTAACGGAGCTGCTGTGTTTGATGATTTTTGTTGTCACTGTTTTGCTTCTTGGTTTGGTGTTGTTGCTGTTGTTTGGTGTTCTTGTTCTTGGTGTTGGTGTTGGTGTTGGTGCTGGTGCTGGTGCTGGTGGTGGTGCTGATGGTGGTGTTGGTGTTGGTGTTGGTGGTGGTTGTGGCGGTGGTGTTGATATTGGTGGTGGTGGTGGAGGAGGTAATTGTGTTAGTAGTGGTGAGGGTATTTTTGTTAAAAAAAAATTAAAAGGACGATTCTAAATCAAAAATTAGATGAGGGACGGTTTCAATTTTCACGCTCAACTTTAGGAACCAAAACAGTACTTACCCCTTATTATTATTATATAATGGAAGGTATCTAACGTAGTTTTCAAAGAAACCAAAGATAAGAAAATGATATATATATATATATATATATATATATATATATATATATAATCATAACACTTGTTTTATTTTTTTATTAAATCATGACAACTAATATTTCTCAAAATGAAACACTTCCCTAATCACATATAATCATCATCAAAATTTATTGGCTTCTTTTCCTTTCATACGGAGAGAGAGAGATCGAATGCTTGCATAAAGAAACCGTGACCCACACTAAAAATTTCGGTTTTGATTCCTTGTGATCCGTAACTTCAATAAAAAATTTAATCTGATAAAAGTGTTTGTATTTTCCTTTTCTACACGTTGGCATCACTTTTATTCGGTAAAAATTGACGGTAACGTAGCTCTCTTTTCCTTTGAGTTCGTCCAATTAGAGTTCTAGAAAACACAGACAATTTCTGACAGTTTTTTCTTCGATAATTTGGTCAGAAAGCTTCTCCGGAACTTCGAGTATTTTAATTTCGTACGGAGGTAGGATTTGGTAATTTTATAATAATGAAATGTGAATTTGTTAAGTAAATATTGGTTTGATTGATTATTAGTTGAGTTTGATTAAGTTTATGTTGAAATCTTGTTGAATTATTGTTGTTGTTTGTGAATTATAGTATCAGAGTAGTTCGTTCCTATTAGAGCCTTGAGAATGGACTAACTATGCTTCACTGCATACTCTGATTATCTGTCATGCAGTAGGACTTGTCCTAATGACAAGAGTTTGAGTTTCACGTGCATGATTGTCTATTGATTAATGCTGTTAGTTGACCATTGCATTCCTCATGGTATTAAGTCTGGTTAACTTAATACTAATGATTCATGTATAAACACTAATGGGTTATCATTGACAAAATAGAAGCAATAGGTAACGCAGATCGTGTATTTTGGAAACATTAGAAATTGCATCTCGGGGTTGCTCGATTACGTATCTTGTTCCTCTATGGTTTGTCTTGAAATTTTGTCTGAAATTTTTTTCTTGAAAAAGTGAACTAATTATTCTCCAATCCTGTTTCTTGTTCATATGCGTTTTTTATTCGATCTTAACTACATATGTTTGCTCGAATTCCCTGAGATGTCTGCTTTTTCTGAGATATCAAGCCTACCTTCTAACTTCTGCTTTGCAATCACACTTCTACCCTATCATCTTTATGTCATATGAAAATTCAAGTATTTGAAATTGTATATGTATACGTATGAGTTGAGACTTTTTACTTTTTTCATAAAGTGTTTTAAAAAGTAAAATATTGAAACTTTGTAATGTTTTGTGTAATATATTTTTGGAGGACGAAAATTTTTATAAGTGGGGTAGGATGTAAGACCACAGAATTTTAAAAATTAAATAATTAGTTATTTATGAGTTATTATATTTGTTAAGATTTTGTATTCAAGAAAATTATTTTTATCAAAAATAATTAAATAAAATTTTATGATTATTGAAGTTTAATTTAATTATGACTTATTCTATTAGTATGAATTATTTATTAAAAATTATTTTGATAGACAAAAATTAAATTAATTATTATTATTATTATTATTATTATTATTATTATTATTATTATTATTATTATTATTATATAATAGAAGGTATCTAACGTAGCCTTCAAAGGAACCATAGAAAAGAAAATGGAACTTGGCTTACTATATATATATATATATAATCATGACACTTGTTTCATTTCTTTATTAAATCATGACACCAAATATAAATCCTGCTAAATTAGTAAATAATTAGTCAATAAATTAAATTTTAATAAAAAAAAATTAAAAATATAAATATTTTATTAAATTAGTATAGAATTCATTAAAATGAAAATTTTGACACTAAGTTAAAAAAATTTAGTCCAAAATTGAACCAAACGGACCGAACTAGTTAAACCGGGCCCAAAAATAGGCCCAAGTCCAACAAGCCAGCCCATTCATCAAAAGAAGAGAACATTCTTCTTCCCCATTTAGCACAATGCTGAAACAGCCAAGGGGGAGAGAAGAAAAGAATTCAAACCTTAACCTCCACTTCTAACTACCATATCTTCCTACTCTGAGCTCCAATCGCCGCACTGTTTGCGGCCACGCGTCTAACGCGTCGAGCTCTACAAACCTATCGGAACAATCTCATCAGTAAGCTACAATCTCACCTTAGTTTCTCTATCCCCTTTTAATTTTCAAAAATTGAGAGTCTTTATGTTGAGATTTTGTCGATTTTGGTATTCTAGGTTCGATTTAGCTTGCGGAGCTTATCGGGCTTGGGTTGTTTTGTCCGTGGGTATGGGAAGTGTAACACCCTAATTAGCCTAAACTTTACCTCGCGTCGTAAAGCAAAGGTTAATCAGAGATTACGACAATCCTAAAGTCCTTACATAATATATATAGAAGAATTAATATAATCTAGAAGCCCGATGAAGGATATAGCTCAAAAACAAGATTTCAAAAGCGCAAAACGTACTAGCGAAGCTACTAGCTTAAGGCACCAGAAACAGATATAAGATAATAAAAGATAAGTATATAATATCATAAGAAACTAGCCACGGCTCGCGGAGTTTGAGCCGGGTAGCCATATACAGATCATACAAGAAACCAGAGAGTAAAAACAGCTTATACAAGTTTTATTCTCTCAACTACATGCCTCTAGGCAAAACAAAATACAAAAGATGAGAGATGTATAAACAAAATAAACAAAAGACTCCCAAAAAGGTGTCCAGATCCTCCGCTTCTATCACCATCCAAACAACTCACCGAGATGGGTTACAACCTGCATTTGAAAAATACAACAGAAATATGGTCCGGTTCTCAGTATGGTAACAGTGTCCAGTGATGTAGGATATAAGACCCTGGGACGCTAAAGGCAATCCTAGACTTCGTATCCATCACAAGATTTATCTTAAGGCATACTAAAACATTGAAACATAACTTAAAACCATAATATAAGAACAGGGTAATCTAACTTAAGGGATTACTAACTAATTCTAATTACACCGCTATATCCCACAGCCTGCACCAACCAAACCTCCGTGCGATCCCATTGCCACCACCTACCTAACCTCCTCAACACCAGACAATCACAAGATAATGCAAGCAATGAAAGCACAGATAGTTTTCATATACAGCAAATAATTCAAGAAGCAAGTAGGCATGTTATACAATTAGGCATACTTAAGTAATCAAAGCAAACAAGCATATAGAAGATGCACATGATGAATGTCTGCCCTATTGGCTGTGATATCACATGTCGGTTATTATGCCAAACCCGATAGAAAACCCGGTCGACAACTCCCAGATTAGTCTCTCTATTGTGCATAAGGAGGAATAATTCCGAGGGATAAATGCCCTACCACCTTCTCCTTTCAGAGAAAAACATTCTGAGGGAGAGTGCCCTACCACCTTCCTCTGGCTGTCGTATAATTCCGTGAGTTAGTGCCCTACCACCTTTCAATCAGAGAGAAGTCGTATTTTCAGGAAGAATAATTCCGAGGGATAAGTGCCTACCACCTTCTCCTTCAGAGGGAAACATTCCGAGGAAGAGTGCCCTACCACCTTCCTCTGGTTGCAAGAAATATGAGTGAGAAGCCCAGCTTCAACTCTCACATCCAAACATAGGCGGGAGATAGCCACAACCCCTACGACGGAGAATAATGCACATTGTAATCACATATTTAATCTCCGAGACCACTGCTCATAGCACACTTCCACTCATACTCGTCACAACTATCATCAATTCACAACTTTCTATTCCGAACTCACTAGTTTGTCACTTTCTCAATTCATATACCATTCTTCCTTTGCACCCCATCAAACCCATCCTCAGTACACCAGAAACCTAGGCCTCCGTCCTCTAACTTTTCAAAATGATGCCAAATTTAACCTCCTAGATCCTATCCCATGTTCAAATATCCAAAACTAGGCCCAAGAGTCTTAAAATAGTATTATAGAAGCTTACAACCTTGTTGGGAAGATGGTATAGTTAAAAACAAAGTTAAAATTTGAGAAATAGGGCGTGTGCGTGCACACAGGGGTGTGCGTACGCACAGGTGTCAAAATTCACAATGTCTGTTCACTCGCACAACCTGTGCCAGCGCCCCAACAGACTGGCCTTCCCAACGTGTGCGTGCGCACAGGGCTATGCAACGCACAGGTTGCAATTTCCCATTGGTGTGTGCACGCACAAGCTGTGCTAGCACTGCAAGCAGATTGCCTGCCTCTGCGTGTGCGTACGCACAGTTCTGTACGTGTGCATAGGTTGCAATTTTCGCAGAGGTGTGCGTGCGCACATACCAGAAATCACAAAATTCTGCAACTTTGCAGAATTTTAGATTTTTAACACCAACTTTGAATGATCATAACTTCCTCTATAAAAACCCAAATCTTACAAATTTTATATGAAATTGAAGGGTTTTCAATAAGCTTTAATTCTAAACAAGTTTCAATGAATTTGGAAAACTGAGGCAAAAGTTATGATCAGACAAAATTCATCAAAAATCTACTTTTACCAAAAGTCTCAAAACCTCAATATTACCAACATTTCCAACCAAAACCACTTCAAACTCCAATTTCTATCATAATCTACTCTTTATAGCATATTATACCATTTCCAACCACCAAATCTCAAATTATGTGATACCAAAATCAATCTTCCACCAACACTTTCCTCAATCCTATTTCAATCATTACCAAACATCAAAATCAATCCCATTTCATTTCAACTTCAATTTCTCACACCATCTTTACCAATTTCACATCATGATTTATCAACATATTCCAAAAATCATCAACTCATCATAATTCACCTCATTTATCAACAATCTCACACTCACCTTCAATATATCAACAACATCACTAACCAATCATCAATCATCAACCATATCAACAATAATAAATCACATATCCAACATCAAACATCATAATCCTTACATACCAACAATCATTATCAACTTCACATATTCCTCATCTCAAAACTCCATGTCATCATCATCTTCTTACAAGTTATCCTCATACATCAAAATCACATACAAGCATTCACCCTCAATATATCAATATTAATCATCATACATCAACATTCAACACCTCAACAACCAGTATAATTCATTCCTATCCTATGGGTCACTAACCTAAGTGTCCATGAATATTATATAATACATAGAGGAAACTGAAACCATACCTTGGCCAATTCTCAAACGCACCAAACACCAAAATGAAGCCACCAAGCTTGATCCAAAGCCTCAACCAACTCCAACAAACACCAAAACTCAATCTAACATCATATATATATATATATATATATATATAAAATCAAAACATAAGATACCCAAAACAACTAAACACAAGGGTTTAGTAAAACCTTACCTTACCCAACGAGATTAGGGGTAAAATTCAACAATTATCCGCTACTAGAGATCACCTAAACAAGCAAAACCACAACACTTGATCAAAACCCCAACCAAAAATGTGCAGAAACTTAGGGCAGGAAACTGGGGAGTGAGATGAGATTTCTTACCAGATTTATTTAGATAGAAAGGAAGAGCTCATCAAGAGCTTCGCGTGACCACAAACGGCTCGTCAATCGGAGCTTCGTAGCTCAAGATATGGCTCCTAGAAGGTGGATGTGAATAGTGTCACCCACCCTCACCTCTCTTCTCTCTTCTCACCGTCCCTCTCTCTTTCTTTTCTGAAAAATGAGGGCAAATGGCCTCATAACTTCCTTTTGTATATTGGGCTTGGACCCAACTTGAGCCCGGTTCAACTCGTTAGCGTTTTTAACTCATTCGGCCCAACTTTGGGCCAAACCTTTAACATTAACGCCCGATTTTCTATTTTTAATATTTTTCTAAGGTTTTTGACTATTTTCACTCTTTCTCGCACAGTACCAGGCAAACTTAAACTGGTTCAACCGGTTCAACTCTCGGTTCGTGGTTTTTTACGGTTTTTCGCAAAAAACGTATTTTCTGACTCGAAAAGACCTACTGAGTCCAAAAATCGTTTTTAAATCCCCAAATTCTCATTCTAACTTTCCAGAACCTAATTTGGGCATTTAAATTATTTTATTTGTGAAAACTCTGGTTCTTACATCCTCCCCTCTTTAAAAAGATTTTCGCACTCGAAAATCCGAATCACGCGATGTTACCAACCCAACAAGTTGCTAAAGCATCTCGTTCACTATCATCCCACCGTGTTGATGTTCTCTCTCTCGCCTTCCGCTGCGTCACTCTAATTATCGTCACTAGGAATCCGAAATTTTTTCTTAAATCAAATATCAATTTTTTAACATTTTTCAAAACCTTTAAAATAAGTGCAATCTAACTGAGTCCATTGTTAAAACCTTATCAAAAGCCAAAAACCTTTCATTTGTAAATCAATCACTTTGAAATACAATTTTTCCTAAATTCATTAGAATCCTTAAATAGAAACCTTTCAAGTTGAATCCCTTTTGATAAATCAAATTTGCAAACCAAAATCACAAGTTAACAAAATCTTAGGACTCACTTTCCCTTTTTAAATCATATCATTTGACCAAAAGTTTCAGTCCTAGTTTCAAAACCAAATCATTCAAACCAGAGTTTCCAAACCAAGTTTAAAAATTAATCTAAGCTTTAACACTTTTTCAACACGAACGACGATAGTCTATACCACGAAGATAAGTTGAGGTTTAGCCATCGGCTTCATAATTACCTCAACCCTGTTGTCGTGATCGACCCGGATCATGTGTTCCTCGGTGTGGACAATCTCTAACAAAATGTCCCGGTGTACCACACTTATAACATAGTTTTTTACCCAACTAGCATGGCCTATTCAGATGGTAGCTCCCACACTCATGACATTTCATATCAGGGGAGTAAGCTCTTGACCGCTTCCCTTCACTATATCTCTTGAAGTCCTGTCCCCTTGGCCCAAGGTAATCGTTGCGTTCCCTACTAGTGTTTTCTCCATGAGTGTCCCTTGACGAGACTACCGTCTTTGCGTATTCTTCAACCACTCTTGCCTTATTCACCAGATCAGAAAAAATACGAATCTACATAGGAGCCACAGCAATCATGATGTCGTCCTTCAAGCCCCTTTGATACTTGATATACTTCCAACTTTCACAGGTCTCCAGGACACCCTGACACGCCCTAGAGAACCTACAGAATTCCTTGAATCGGCTGGTGTAGTCTGTCACAGATAAGAAACCTTGCTTCATCTGCATAAGTTCCATCTCTTTTGCTTCCCTTGCAGACTCAGGAAAGTACTTCTTGTAGAAGGCCATCTGGAATACATCCCAAGGAACATCAGTGTTCTGAAGCTGCAGTAAGCGGCATTCTGCTTGCCACCAATGCTGGGCCTCTTCCCAAAGTTGATAGGCAGCAAACTCCACATATTGGTTATTCGGGACATGCTGTGCTTGCAGCGCGTGCTCCATAGCTTGGAACCAGTTATCCGCTTCCGTGGGATTGGTTGATCCTTTGAAATTTGGTGGATGAACCTTGAGAAACATCGCCAAGGTCATCGGAGCACCTCCCATACTATCGTCGTTCCCTTCAGCATTGTCATTTGCATCTCCTTTACCATTTTCGTTTCCATTTTCCGCCGGTTGACCTAACCTCTGCACAGCTTGCAGAGTTGCAGTAGCGGTAGCCCCCATAGTGTTCGCAAGATTAGCCATGGCCGAAATGAATTTGGCATGGTTGTCGGCCGGTCGTTCATTCCTACTCTCTCGTGCACGTGTACTACCAAAGTATGGTTTAGGTTTCTCGTATTTAATATATAATATTCTGTGAAAACTTAGGCTAGACGACCCTAGGATAGGTTGGAATGTAAAGGAATTTTAATGCTTAGTATCCTTGTTATTGAATTGTACTATGAATTGTGTATTGGATTGGGTAACTACTATGGATGATAACAATAATAGGATGCAAAATTGATGAATTTATGATTATAGACTTGTTGACAAGAATATATAAATGCCCAGGATAAGTGGATGACAAATTTGTTGATGTATTTGAGAGATTGATGCATGATATTGTTGAATTGAGATATGGTAGTCATGGAAGGATTATTGTGGTAATGGCAAGGTTATGTTGTGTTAATTTTTGTGTATGGAATATTAGGTTTGAATTTGATTCTTTAAGAAAATTGAGGTTTTTGAACTTGGTGTGGAATTGGTTTTTGGCCGAACTTCGGCGAGCCGTAACTTGGCTTCCGGATCCCCAAATGATTTCCAACTTGTTGTGTATGAAAATTGGGTCCGTGAAGTTTACACCGTTCAAAGAACGGATAAAAAAATGATTTAAAACAAAGAAGTTATGCGCGTCGAAAGTTCGGGGTTCAAAATGTAAATTCTGCAGCTTTTTTACTTAACCAAAATTTTAACCAAAAACCCATGCATGCGTACGCATACCCTTTCATACGCAATGATTACATTCTGTTTTGTACCTATGCATACGCATACATGTGCATGCGTACGCATAGCACCTAAAAAGGATGTTTCGTGTATGCATACAGGAGCCATACACATACGTTCCATTTTGTCCAGTGTACATGCGTATGCGGACAGATGCATGCGTACGCGTCATGGCCAAAAAGAGGCTATGCGTACGCATACCCCTTTTTTCAGAAAATCATTATTTTGTAAAGCTAATTTGACCTCCTAAACCTCTATTTTCACATTGTTAGTTTTAAACTTGGTTAGAAAGCTTAGTAATGAAATGGAGTTAGGAAATTAAGGTAACTTGGGGATGAAGTAAAAGTTAAAAATGGTGGATCATATAAGAATGAGATGTATACTTGAATGATTTATGATGCCAAGGCTTGAATGATTGATTTCTACAATTACTCTGAAATGTATGAGGCTTACGCATTTAAATTATCTAGGATACGAGTTTTCTGGGTAAAGTACTGTGGCTTGCCACCACGTGTTCCAGGTTGATACTCGATACTCTGTTGATCCTGCGACGTAAGATGTGACCGGGTACTCTAAATTCCTGGGAAGGTTGACCCCATTGAGCAATTTATAATATGAGAAAAAGCTATGCATGGACTCTTGGGGATGCACGTCGGGGGACAGTCCAAAGGTTTAGCAACCGGACTTGTCAGGTTGGCTTGATAACCAACAGAAGAGACTCATCAGCCATAGGACAGGCATGTATCATGTACATATTGCTTGAATTACTTGTTTGTGCATTAATTGGGTTGTGCCTAAATGTACTTGCTATATTAATGGTATAATTGTTATCTGCAGTACTTGCACTCTACTTGTGTTTGTGTTTATTTTTATCTGCTTGATTGTCTGTGATATGTTATTGGAGATGGAGGATCGGAGGAAAGGCGGAAAGATTTAGAGTTAAGGTTAAGTCTAGGTTAGACTTAGATTTCCTTAGAAGACCACCTTTTATTGTTTCTGTTTAATACTTTTAAGCTTTACAATCTGAATGTCGGCATTCTAGGAATGCCTCTAACATTCCCAGGACCTTATATATTATGTGCGTGGCACCTTTACCATGCTGAGAACCTCTGGTTCTCACCCCATACTGTGTTGTTGTTTTTCAGATGCAGGTCGAGAGGCACCTCGCTAGGCATTTAGACTTCTGAAGCGGAGTGGTTTTTGGGTTCCTTTTGCTGTATAGTTCATATGTATATATACTTAGTTTTATCTCTAAATGACTTGTTTATTTTGATCCTCTTAGAGGTTTATGGAGAGTTAGGGTTTTGGCAATCTATTTTGGTTTTGGGATTCTGTATATATATATATATATATGTGTGTGTGTGTGTGTGTGTGTGTGTGTGTGTGTGTGTGTGTGTGTATTTTCTGAGCATTGCGCCTTTCATTTTGTAGATTTTGTTTCACCTGTTTTTCAAGGCTCCTAGTTATTATACTTTTTCTGCTACTATATGTATATATTTTATTTTAGAGGCCGTAATACCACACCACCTCTGTTTTATGGCTTAAGCATAAAGCTCTGTGTGGTAGGGTGTTACATTATGGTATCAGAGCCATTCCTTTCTATAGAGCCTGAGGGACGGACTGAGTATACTTCTGTGCATTCTCTATGTATGTGTCTATGTGCTATTAGGATATCTAATTGATATATGTGGCATAAACGTTCATGAGCATGCATTTGGGACTTGAAGCACTAGACTTGTGATATTGAGACTAATCAACTTGATATCACTTGTTTGGCGTGTATAGGAACCAGATGTCGACTCGTGGACGCGGTCGCAGGTGAGGCAGGGGTAGAATAGGCAATGCAAATCCTGGCCCGACAGGGAATAACCTTCTAGATTTCATGACTGCCCTGGAAAACATGGCTGCGGCTATGCAGGTGATAGCCGAAGCACTGGGAAACCAGATAAACAACGGTAATCATGGGAACAATAATGGCCAAGAAGGCCCTATGACACTTGCCATATTTCTGAAGGTTCACTCTCCGACCTTCAAGGGGACCTCAAACCCCACTGAGGCGGACAATTGGGTTCAAGCTATGGAGCGGACATTGCAGGCTCAGCAGGTTCCCGAGGAGTAGTGGGTTGAGTTTGGGACTTATCAGCTACAAGGTGAGGCTCAGTATTGTGGCAGGGGATGCGGCGTATTTCGTAGCCTGATGGGGTTATAATTTCTTGGGAATTGTTCCAAACAGAGTTCTTCAAGAAGTATTTTCCTAATTCGGATAGAAATGCCAAAGAACTTGAATTGATGCAATTAAAGCAAGGGCAGATGACTATTACTGAGTATACTAATAAGTTTGAGAAACTGTGCCGGTTCTCTCGTATTTGTCAAGGTGCTCCAGAGGATTTTGCTGGATGGAAATACATCAAGTATGAGGGAGGCCTTTGGAGTGAATTTCTGAACTCCGTTGCACCAATAGATATCAGGGTGTTCTCTGAACTCGTAAACAAGAGTAGGGTGGCAGAAGAATGTGTAAGAAAGGCGGCAGCAGAGAAAGGAAGCATGAGGATACCTTTCCAGAGGACTCCAGGGAGGAATTTTGCACCAAGAGGAAGGAACTTTAAGTATGGGGGATTCATTCAGCAACCTAATCTTGGTCAAGGCAATTTTAGGAGACCGAATAACAATGCTAATCAGGGCAGAAGATTTAGGAAGCAGCCACAGCAGGACTTGAGCTGTCAGAGGTGCAGGAAGCATCATCCAGGAGTTCCATGCATACTGGGTATGGGAGTGTGCTACTTCTATGAACAACCCGGGCACCTGGCTTGAGGCTACCCAGAAAAGAAGAAGTATGAGACTGGTAGAGCGCAGTAGCTAGGGAGAGTGTATACTACTTCTGTAGCAGGTGCTGAGGGGTCAGAGACACTGATCAGAGGTAAGTGTAAGATAGCCAGTAAAGTTTTAAGTGCATTGTTTGATTCTGGAGTAACACATTTATTAATTACATTTGAGAAGGCTGATGAACTAAGATTGAAAATAGTGGTCTTGGGTTATGATTTAAAGGTGTATAATGCTACCCATGAAGCTATGGTGACTAGGATAGGATGTCTACAAGTTCTGTTTCGAGTACAACAACGTGAATTCGTGCATGATCTGATTTGTCTGCTGATGACTGGTCTTGATCTCATGATGGGGTTAGACTGGTTATCTAAGAACCATGTTCTACTCGACTATTCTGAGAAATCAGTGTGCTTTATGCTGGAGGATACAGAAGGGCCGGTTGTGGCGAATAGCTACTATTTGAACTCTATGACAGTAAATTGTTCTGGGATCGAATGCCAGGGTATCATGCTATTAACTGCGAGTATTTCGGGTGATGATCAAAGTTTGAAGCAGATTCCGGTTGTTTGTGAGTTCCCAGAGGTGTTTCCGGATGATATCGATGAATTTCCACCTAACCAAGAGGTTGAATTCACAATTGAGTTGGTGCCTGGAGCCGGTTCGATCTCGAGTGCTCCTTATAGGATGTCACCTCTAGAAATGGCTGAGTTGAAGGTTCAGCTGGAAGATCTATTAGGTAAACGCTTCATTCGACTGAGTGTTTCCCCGTGAGGAGCGCCAGTGCTACTGGTAAAGAAGAAAGACGGAAGTTTGCGCCTGTGTGTCGATTATCGGCAGCTGAATAAGGTTACTGTGAATAATAAATATCCGTTGCCAAGAATTGATGACCTAATGGACCAGTTACAAGGAGCTGGCGTGTTTTCTAAGATTGATTTGCGATTCGGATACCACCAGATAAGGGTTATAGATGAGGATATTCCCAAAACTACTTTTAGGATGCGCTATGGACATTATGAGTACACAGTGATGTCTTTTGGGTTGACTAATGAACCGGCAATATTCATGGATTACATGAATAGAATTTTCCATCCGTATCTAGATAAGTTTGTTGTTGTATTCATCGATGACATTCTTATTTACTCTAAGACAGAAGATGAGCATGCAGATCACTTATGGACTGTGCTACAAATCTTAAAAGATACGAAGTTGTATGCTAAACTATCTAAGTGCAAGTTCTGGAAGACTAAAGTGAAATTTCTTGGCCACATGGTGAGCAAGCAGGGAATAGCAGTAGATCCTGCTAAGGTTGAAGTAGTGATGAATTGGGAGCGACCAACTTCGGTGACAAAGATTAGGAGTTTCCTAAGTTTGGCAAGTTATTATCGGAGATTCATTAAGGGATTTTCACAGCTCGCCTTACCTTTAACCAAGCTGACTAGGAAAGATGTGCCTTTTGTCTGGACTCCTGAGTGTGAAGAAAGTTTTCTAGGATTGCCTGTGCTAGTACTGCCTGAGTGTCGGCATTCTAGGATTGCCTCTGTCATTCCCATGACCTTATATATTATGTGCGTGACACATTTACCATGCTGAGAACCTCTGAATTCTCACCCCATAATGTGTTGTTATTTTTCAGATGCAGGTCGAGAGGCACTTCGCTAGGCATCTAGACTTCTGAAGCGGAGTGGTTTCTGGGTTCCTTTTGCTGTATAGTTCATATGTATATATATTTAGCTTTCTCTCCGAATGACTTGTTTATTTTGATCCTCTTAGAGGTTTATGGAGAGTTAGGATTTTGGTAATGTATTTTGGTTTTGGGATTCTATATATATATATATATATATATATATATATATATATATATATATATATACACTTTCCGGCCAGCCTTGGCTTTGCAGACTGAGTTAGGAGCTAGTTATTCTACATCCTTGACTCTCTAATCCCACTTTCTGTTTATTTATACTTATAAGCTTTAAGTTTCTTAGCATGCAAGTAATCTCGTTTTTTGAGCGTTGCGCTTTTCATTTTACGAATTTTGTTTCACCTGTTTTTCAAGGCTCCTAGTTATTAAACTTTTTCTACTACTATATGTATATATTTTATTTTAGAGGCCATAATACAACAGCATCTCTATTTTACGGCCTAAGCGTAAAGCTCTGTGTAGTAGGGTGTTACACCTAATATTCCTCAAAATGAAACACTTCGCTAATCACATATAATCATCATCAAAATTCATTGGCTTCTTTTCCTTTCATACAGAGAAAGAGACCGAATGCTTGCATGAAGAAACCGTGACCCACACCAAAAATTCCGGTTTCGATTCCTTGCGATCTGTAACTCTAATAAAAAATTTAATCCAATAAAAGTGTTTGTGTCTTCCTCCTCTACACATTGACATCACTTTTGTTTAGTAGAAGTTGACGGTGACATAGCTCCCTGTCCCCTTGAGTTCGTCCAATTAGGGTTCTAAGGGGCACAGATAATTTCTGACATTTTCTTCTTCGGCAGCTCGGTCAGAAAGTTTCTCCAAAATTTCGAGTATTTTAATTTCGTATGGAGGTAGGGTTTGGTAATTTTATAATAATTAAATGTGAATTTGATAAGTGAATGTTGGTTTGATTGATTATTAGTTGAGTTTGATTAAGTTTATATTGAAATCTTGTTGAATTATTATTGTTGTTTGTGAATTAATGGTATCAGAGCGAATAGAAATAATTTCTAAAAATAAGGAACTCCAATATATAAAATAAATAATAACTTATTTATATTTTGAAAAATGTGGATCGTTAGAGTGGAGGCCCAAGATCCACAATTACTTTGAAGGATGTTGTTTATCATCTTGGCCTACGCACAGATGGTGAACCGATCAAGGGTTGCACTAGAGACTTCTAGACTTCTAGTAGTTCTATGGGCACCCCACATGGTTGTGGATTGAGAATTTGCTCGGTGACTGGCCGCCTCCACAGCTAGAGGATAGGAAGTAGGATTTTGGTTTGAAGATGACTTGGCTGAGGAACAGAGTCTCACACATTCCCTCTGGAACAGATGCAGATAGAGGTGAATATGAATCGGATTCGATTTGCAGATCCGCAGGGTTTATCCGGATCTGATCCAAATGTTGCGGATAAAGATCCAATCTGTAACTGATAGGATCAAATTGCAGATTTCAGGTAGATACCCGCAAAAAAGATCCATAGATCCGTACATTAATAATTAAATAAATAAAATAGATAATAGATATGTGTTATTTTCTCAAATCAAACAAACCCTAATTACTTCCCCTCACTTTCGGCGCTTCTCTCTCACTCACACCCACTCACCCCACGTCCTCTTTTCTTTCGGCCCTCAGTCACATCACTCCTTTGTGTTGCCGGCATCATACAGTCCTCTCTCCCTTAGTGAATCGCCCTCACCTTCAATCCTCTACTCATCACTCGGCATTACCCCTTGTCGTTGGGCCTCGCCGCTTGTTGCTCATCCCTCGCCATTCATTGCTTAGCCTCGCCGCTCGCCACTCATCACTCCTTACTTCCTTGTCGTTCTACTTCTGGCTTTAGCCTCTGTTCAAGTGTTCTTCCTCGCCTCTTTGTCGTTTAACTTCTGGCTTTTGGCTTTCCTTTTGCATCTGGGTTAATTTTTTATTTTAAATTTAAATACCGCTAGGTAACTTTAGATACTATTAGGTATTAAGTTTTTTTAGTACTATTGTTAGAAAATTTTGAATTTTTATGACTGTTGTTATGTGAAATTTGGTGCTATTATTAACTATGAAATTTCTAGTTCTCTCTGTTGTGGATTGAATTCTGGTTCTGGTTCGTACTTTGTGAAAAAAAAGCTTCGGACTTTTTTTAATTTTTTGAATTTATAGGTATATTTTCTATTTTTAACCGGATATATCCAATACCTGATCTATCTGTGTGTGGAGTGGATCGGATCTGATCCTAAAAAATGCAGATATTAGATATTATATGATAATTTTAGTGCGAATTAGATCAATTTTTTTTTGCCATATCTAATCCGATCCGATCCATGAATATCCCTAGATGCAGACACCCTTCCTAAGTATGCCCGGTGCTACCTAATGACGATGTTGATTGGCGGTTTTTGTTCACGGATAATTCAGCGACACTTGTCCCTCTTAGGTGGTTACCGCTGCTAGAGGATTTTGATAGATGCAGACGGTTGTCTTGGGGTCTGCACTCCTGGAACACACATATCATTCTTTGTGCACCGCTTCTGGCATGACATAACGGACATTGTGGGGTGCATACTACTTGTGTTGTCTTAGATTTACCACAGGTTCTCGTTCTTATGTCTGACTAGGTATGATGTACGATGGCTCCCACTTGTGGTCAGGTAATTAATGCATTATTGTTGATTATTTATTACTACTTGCAAGATTAATTACTGAATCAAGATTTTTTTTTAACCAAGATGGATAGGTTGGTAGGACTGGGCCAACAAACCAGAGATAACCACCATGCCAGGATTCTACGATTGCAATATAAGCTAGATTCTCTCACATCCGATGGGGTACGACCTAATATATAACATAATCAACATTTATTTCTCAATTTCACAAAGGAAAAAGGACAATATTTACTAGTAGTTCAAATTCTGTCAAAGTACCACTTGAAGACTGATGCGTACGGAAATTTGACTAATTAAGAAATCAATATAGAAAATACGTTGCGAGTATAGCTCTTAACCAGCAAAAATATGCCTCATCAATTTAAAAAGGTTGTCACAAAAGTTTAGAATAAAAATACTGGGAGTATGAGTCCCAGGTCGTCTCCCAACGAGTTGACAAAGGGGTGTTATCTTATTAATCAGGAGTTTTCTGGGAAATTTTGAGTTTAGGCAATGGGCACAAGCATATGATTGTAAATTAAAGCAAAGAAAATTAAAAGAGGTTTATATTATTCTAAATAAAAGGCCTTGAGTGGGGGAATGATTAATTGGAAGTTCTATCTTTGTTGGAATTCTCTCAAGTGTAGTGTAAAGAGGTTGTTATTTTCACTTAGTTAACCCTTACTAAATAAAGGAAAGTCAAGTGATTGAACTAACTCTTATTCACAAATCCTAGTCCTCTCCCTTGGGAAGGTCTAGCGTTAGTAAATACAGAATTAGCCAACAACTTCCAATTTAACTAATTTGAGCATTCCAACTCAAGTGTCTCCTTTTAATCAATCTCCATGTCAAGTTGGAAATCTACTCCATTGACATAAGAATTACTTGCATAGAATTAAATAAGGAATAAAAGGAAGACATGATAGACAATAACTACAAATTAATTAAAAATAAAAGTAATCCTTTGCATTAATAAATTCTAAAAATAATCCAATTGTAACTCTAAACAAGAATTAAGAATATGGAATAATAAAGGAGTAAGAAAACAAACTAGAATAATATCTTTAACGGAGGTGATGACTCTTTAATATCCAAAGCAAAAGCAATAAACTATGAAACTATGAATGTAAAAAAAACCTAGACGAAGAGTAGTCTTTCTCTCTAGATTCAGATCTAAAAACTAAAACTATGCTAATGAGAATGTGTGTTGAGTTTCTGCATGTTCCCTGGCTCTAGTCTGTGTTTCTGGGCCGGAAACTAGGTCAAAACTCGGCTAGAAATCGCCCCCAGCATTTTCTGTTATTTTTGCAGATCGCGCATGTCACGCGTACGCGTCAGTCACGCGTGCGCGTCGTTAGTCGTTTTGGCATGCCACGCGTATGCGCTAGTCACGCGTGCGCATCTTTGTGCAAACTCCAATCCACGCAAACGCGCCAGGCACGCGCACGCGTCACTATAAATTTCTCCATATCGCCCGCTCGCGTGAGCCATGCGTGCGCGTCGATGCTCACTGGTTATCTCCTTAGTTTCTTGTGTTCCTTCCATTTTTGCAAGCTTCCTCTCCATTCTCTAAGTCATTCCTACCCTATAAAGCCTGAAATACTTAACACATGGATCACGGCATCGAATGGTATAAAGAAGAATTAAAATACACAGATTAAAGATTCTAGGAAGCAAGTTTTCAACCATAGAATAACACTAGGAAGGAATTGTAAAATCATGTAAATCATATGAATAAGTGGGTAAGGACTTGATAAAAACCACTCAAATAAGCACAAGATAAACCATAAAATAGTGGTTTATCAACCTCCCCACACTTAAACATTAGCATGTCCTCATGCTTAGCTTAAGGAGATAAAATAAATGAGTAGGAAAAAGTAAGACTCATGCAATGCAATGCAACCTATGTATGAATGCAACTATATGCTAAGATAATTCTGTCTACTTGGTTAAAAATAAATAGGTTATTCAAGACAAACATAAATCAAATTCCACTAATTCAAATTATACAATAAAAGACAAGTAAACTTGTAAGAAGACAGCTCATGAAAGCAGAGAACATAGAATCAAGTATTGAACTCTCACTGATGGTGTATGTGCATTTTAATCACTCAAGTGTATAGGGTAATCCACTCTAGTCTTCTCTAGTCATGCTTTCTAAACCTTGTTCTTCACCTAACCAATCAACAAATATTTAATGTACCAATGCAAACATCATGAGGTATTTTCAAGGTTGTAATGGGGTTAAGGTAAAGGTGAGGGTATATATATGGCTAAGTGAGCTATGAATTGAATCCTTAATCAACCTAAGCTTTCACCTATACACACACTATATACTTTTTAAATTCATGCCTAGCTACCCAAAATTCCCACTTTTGCAATACATACTCATGCATCAACTTTTCTTTTAATTTGTATCACATATGCATTGATCTTTTTATTAACTTAACTTAGTATTGGGGTAATTTTGTTCCCTTATTTATTTATTTAATTGATTATTTTTGGATTTTTTTTAAGGAAATATAAAAATAAACATAACATATCAATGCACATGGATTTGTTTAATTTTTCTGGTTTCACACGAGTAGGTACCCAAATTCCTAATATTTTATCATGACACATTCCCTATTAACCCATGTTCCCACAATTTTCCCACACTTAATTGACACACAATCTCTATCTTAAGCTAACCAAAGATTCAATTTGGGATATTTAATTATTTTTCCGCTTAAGGCTAGTGATGTGGTAAAATATAGAACAAATGGGGGATTAAAAGGCTCAAAGTGGCTAACAAAGATAATTGAAAGGGTAGGCTATTTGGGATAAGTGAGCTAATAACAAATGATGGCCTCAATCATATGCATGCACATAACACATTAAACATCGGACATATAGGATGGAACAAAATATAGATTACAATCATAGAGAATGAAACACACAAGAATAAAATATTATGGTTAAATAGTGTAACCATGCAATTAAGCTCAATTCTCACAGGTTGTGTGTTCTAGCTTTAAACCATGTTCCAATTTACAATCTTCAAACAGGTTTTTTAACTCAAAAGTTTTGATTTAAATTAGTGAAATATTTTAAAAATAGGGTCTTAAAAAAAAATTATTATTTTTCAACCAATTAGAACATGCATGAAAATACCTATTACTATGCAATCTATCTTATCCTAATCAAAAGAAAAATAAAATATCGGTGCTAAGAAAGAGCAGTTATCTCCGAAAGTCAGGTACTGATCGACCTCCCCACACTTAAAGCTTGGCACCATCCTCGGTGCCATCAGTCAGAAACAAAGGTGGGCTGGTAGCAGCATCTCCACAGTCGGGATTGTCATAGCTCCCTGTGCTAGTAGATGAAGTGGAGTCCAGAGTGTCTGGTTCTTCTTCAGGTGGGTGGTTGCCAACAATCAGCTCCTTGAGGTATGTAAATTAGCGCTTGTTATGGTACTCCATTCACTTTGCCTGCCGGTCTAGTCGGTCTAACCTCTGAATTATCTGTAGGAGTAGATGATTTGTTGAAGGTTCTTGTGATGTGGAAGGAGAAGGGATATCTTCCGCCGGTTCTGTGGTCCGGTTGATAGTGGCTGCTGGAGGTCTGATGTACTTCCCGTTGGGGATGTACTTCCCGTTGGGGATGTACTGATCATCCCGTGGAATCATGGCCTTGGTGTCCCCAGCTCTGTAGGAAACTCCGGCTGCCGAGACTAGATCTGAAACCAAGGCGAGAAAAGGTAGGTTGCCCACAAATTGTACGTGTTCCATGGCATTCCGGATGTGTCTTGGTAAGTTGAGAGGCTGGTCTGTAAGGACACACCAGAGAAGAACAGTCATATCTGCAGTGAAGGAGGACTCGTGAGTGCTCGGAAAGATGAAATGGGACATAATATGTGCCCATACTCGAGCCTCCAAGGTGAGTGCTGAAGCCAATATTCTCTTAGGTCGGGATCGATGGTATCCATAGATTCATCTGCTGCCAGGTTGTGCTATAACTCTGAGGACGGTGTCCCAGTCAAATTGGTATGCCTGGCGCTTGAAAGAGGCTTTTTGGTATGCGTCCAATCCTTCTGGAGCAGGGAGAAGATCTAAAGCTCGCTGAATGGCTTCTTCAGTAATGGGAACTTACTTCTGACGGACAAAGACAGACTACAGGGTTGACATGTGAAAATTGGAGTAGAATTCAACTACCCATGAGAGATTAATCTGCTGCGGCTGTCTCTGATGAGGTGCAGAAGTTGGTGAATTAAAAATTATTAAAATAGTTACGTTGCAAGTATAGTTCTTAACTCACCAAAAATCTGTCTATCAATTTAGAAATATGTCACAGAGAGTTTAAATTAAAAATTACTGGGAGTTGGAGTCCCAGGTCGTCTCCCAACGAGTTGCAGAAAAGTGTGCTATTTTATTAATCAGATGTTCCAAGAAGTTGAGTTAAGTAGAGGGAAAATTAAAAAGAGGAAATTTAAATAATATGAATAAAAGCCTTGACTGGGAGTTGATTAGTTGGAATCTCTATTATTGATGGGATGATTTCAAGATTTATTTATAATTAATGGTTGTTCTGTTTAGTTATCCCTTACTAGGTAAATGAAAGTCAAACAAGTTGGAATGCTAGATCTATTCACGAGTTGCAACCCACTTAGTTCAAAGGGATTGGTGTTAGTGATTAGATAACAATCCAACAGTTAACCCAATTACAATTTTTTTTTTAATCCTTCCAACTCAAGAGTTCCTTTCAATCAACTCCCCATCAAGTGAGGGAACTACACACTCATTGCAAATAATAAATCCATAACACATGAAAGGAAATTAAAAGAAGACATGATTATTGGAATGGAAAATAAATTAAAATGGGAGAAATAATCCTTGTATGAAATAATCATGAAAATATTCAAATAACAAAGTTGAACAAAGCAAAGAACATGGAAGAATAAAACCAAGTTAAGAGAACGAACTAGAATGACGAAGTCTTGATGAGGAAAATAACTCTTCTCAATGTTCCAATGCTAAGATCAATTCCAAAAATAAAATTCTAAAACCTAGAGAGAAAAACCTAAAGGAGGAAAAACTAGATCTAAAACTCTAAAACTGTGTAGAATGAATGTCTCTTTGTTTCTGCATATTCTCTGGCTCTAGTCTGCTGTTCCGGGCCAAAAACTGGGTCGAAATAAGGTCCAAAATCGCCCCAGTGAAGTCTGCAGATTATGCAAATCACACATGTCATGCGATCGCGTCATCCATGCGGACGCGTCATTCGCGCTTTTCCTTTCCACGCGTTCGCGTCGTCCATGCTATCGCGTCGCCTGAGCTTTTCCAATTTGCGCGGCCACGTGAGCCATGCGGCCGCGTCACTGCGATTTGCTCTCCTTCGCGTGGTCGCGTGAGCCATGCGACCGCGTCGCTTCTCGCTGGTTATCTCCTCAAATTCTTGTGTTCCTTCCATTTTTGCTAGCTTCCTTTCCAATCTCCAACTCATTCATGCCCTATGAAGTCTGAAACACTCAACACCCAGATCACGGCATCGAATGGAACAAAGGAGAATTAAAAATACATAATTAAAGTCTCTAGGAAGCAGTTTTCAAACATGTTATAAATTCAGGAAAGGATTATAATTTCATGCTCATTTAATGAATAAGTGGGTAAGGATCATGATAAAACCACACAATTAAACACAATGTAAACCATAAAATAGTGGTTTATCAACCTCCCCACACTTAAACATTAGCATGTCCTCATGCTTAATTGAAGGAGATAAGGAAATAAGTATGAACATGTAGAAACTCATGAAATGCAATGCAAGCCTACATATATATAAATAAATGCAACTATATGATTCTTGCCCACTTGATCAAAGGTAAATAAGCTCTTCAAAGTAATTACAAATCAAATTCCACTAATTCTATCATTATACAATAAAACAGATAAAAGTGCAAGAAGATTGCTTATAAAAGCAGGGGACATGAAAATTCAAGCATTGAACCCTCACTGATAATGTATGTACGCTCTAATCTCTAGTTTATAGGGTAATCACTCTATCCTTCTCTAATCATGCTTTCTAACTTTTGTTCTTCTCCTAACCAATCAACAACAATTAGTATACCAATACAAACATCATGAGGTCTTTTCAAGGTTGTAATGGGGCTAAGGTACAGGTAGGGGTATACGTATGGTTAAGTGAGCTAATAAATTGAATCTTTAATTAACCCAAGCTTCAACCCAACCTATATAATTTTAATGTAATCTTAAAGTTCATACCTAGCTACCCAGAATTTCCTTTTTCTATTCATACTCATGTATCAACTTTATATTCGATTTTATCATATGTGCATTGATCTTTGAATTCTGAATTTAACATTGGGGTAATTTTGTCTCCTTATATATATATATATATATATATATATATATATATATATTGATAAGCTATATTTATCTTAATGTCAAAATATATATATATATTTTGACATTAAGATAAATATAGCTTATCAATGCACATAGATTTTTAATTCTTATAGTTTCACATGAGTAGGTATCCAAATTCCCATTAAATTCTCATGACACATTCCCTTAACAACTTTTGTTCCCACAATTTCCCATACTTAACTAGCACACAATTCTATCTTAAGCTAACCAAAGATTCAATTTGGGATATACAATTGTTTTTCATCTTAAGGTTAGTAATGTGGTAAAATATAGAACAAATGGGATTTAAAGGCTCAAAGTGGTTAACAAAGGTAATTGAAAAGGGTAGGCTTAATTTGGATAAGTGAGTTTAAACAGATAATGGCCTCAATCATGTGCAAGCATGTAAATATAATAAATATTGGACATATAAGATAAAACAAAATATAGATCACAATCATAAAGAAGTAAACACACAAGAATGAAATAATTATGGTTAAATAATATAACCATGCATAAAGGCTCAAATCCTCACAGGTTGTGTGTTCTTTAGCTCAAATATCATGTTCCAAATACAACTCAAGCAAATTTATCATAAAAATTTTGAAAAATTAGTGAAATTTTGTTCCAAAGATAGAGTCTTAAAAGAAACTTATTGTCTTTTCAATTAAGTAGAACATGCATGCAACTATTCTAACCTATGCAATTTATTCTATTCTATAAAAGAAAGAAAATCTAACTAAAATATTCTAATTATTGGTGCTAGGAAAAAGAAATTACCTCCGGAAGTCAGGTACTGACCGACCTCCCCACACTTAAGGCTTTGCACCGTCCTCGGTGCCGTCTGTCAGGAACAGGGGTGGGCTGGTGGCAGTATCTCCACAGTCAGGACCGTCATGGCTTCCTGTGCTGGTAAAAGAAGTGGAGTCCGGGGTATCAGAGTCCCTGAAGTGTCCCTTGAGTAGCTCCTTGAGGTGTTTGAATCGGCGCTCGTTACGGTGCTCTCTCATCTTTGCTTTCTGTTCTTGCCGATCCAACCTTTCGATTATCTGCTGGAGCAATGCATCAGTTGTAGGTGATTGTGGTGTTGAAGAAGGATTATCTTCAACTGGAGTAGTAGGAAGACTTGTAGTGGCTGCTGGGAGTCTGAGGTATTTCCCGTTAGGGACATACTGATCATCCCGTGGAAGCACGGCTTTGGTGTCCCCAGCTCTATAGGAGACTCCGGCTGCTGAGACAAGATCTGAGACCAAGGCGGGAAAAGATAAGTTGTTCGCAATTTGTACGTGTCCCATAGGATTCCGGATATGTCTTGAGAGATGCAGAGGTTGGTCTGTCAGGATACACCATAGTAGAACAGCCATGTCCGCAGTGAAGGAGGACTCATGAGTGCTCAGAAAGACGTAATGGGACATGATCTGTACCCAGACGCGAGCCTCCAAGGTAAGTGCTGAAGCCAAGATTCTCTTAGGATAGGTACGGTGGTATCCGTAGATCCAACGGCTGCCAGGTAATGCGATAACTCCGAGAACGGAGTCCCAGTTAAATTGGTACCTCTGGCGCTTAAGTGCGGCTTCTTGGAAGGCGTCCATTCTTTCTGGAATAGGGGGAAGACTCAGAGCTTGCTGAATGGCCTCTTCTGTGATGGAGACTTGCTTCTGCCGGACATAAACAGACTGCAGGGTTGGTATGTAGAAGTTAGAGTAGAACTCAACTACCCAAGAAAGATTGACCTGCCTTGGCTGTCTCCGTAGAAAACCCCATTTTCTTCGTTCAATTTGTGGCTCAATAAAGGTAGAAATATTGGATGGGAGGATACGAAGGTATTCATTATTATAGTTCCTTTCTGCTAGGATAGGGAACATCTGCTCACAGTAGCGATTGGGAAATCGCGCAGTGTCCTTTGCTGGAAAGGCTTTCTCCTTTTCATCAACCTTTATTATCCTCTTAACTCTTTTTGTTGAGGGCTTGACTGTGGTTGAAGAAGGCTCTGCCACTAATGCTCTTTTAGTGCCTCTTCTTGCTGGGGGTTTAGGAGTCGCTTTCTCCTTTCCTTTCTTGGTGGCCATCCTGAAAAGAGAGGAGGAAGTAAATTAAATTCAAATAGATATATAACAAGGAAGGAAACGGAAAAGAGGGTGATGGATGCACAGTAAGATATACTGACATTATCACGTGCTCGCGAGTACATGTGAAAAGCCAACAATAGAAAATAGCTAGTGCATGTAGAGACAAGTGAATGCAAGGTGTTTATTGGCATGCCGGAAAAGGGCATGAGTAGCATAGACCAAGCAATACTTTGTAACAAACCATCACGTTTGTAATAAAAATTAAATTCAATTAATACAATGGTAAAGGGAAGTTGTGAAAAGCAAGCATTGAATAGTGTAACAACATAGAGAAGTGCATAATGCCATTTGAGCTTTTTCACAAACACATAGCATGCATGATGAATAAGGTATAGAAAATATGAAGGTGAACATGCAAGCAATCCCTTAAATAGAATAAAAATAATTGTCAAACAATTTGCAACAATCCACAAGCATATAATGAGGGATAATGACTCAAAAAATTTCTAACACCATGTAAAAGGGAAAAGAAAAAGAAAGAAAATATGAATAATGAAAAGAAAAATAATATATAAAATAATATATAAAATGATAGAAAAGAGAAGAAGGAAGAAGAAAATAGAACATTGGTAATGGAGGTGAGAGAGAGAGAGAGAGTGAGTGATAGGTGAGATTGGAAGAAGAAGGGGGAAGAAAGAAATAAGGAGGGAAAAGAAAAACTACGATTTGGAGGGGAGAAAGATAAGATAATTTGGCAATTTAGGTTGAGCTGTGCGGTGCACGCGACGCGGCCGCGTGGGGCACGCGTTCGCGTGAATGCGCTTCAGGTAAGGTGACGCGATCGCGTCGGTCACGCGGTCGCGTGACCCATATTATGCTTCTGGCACGAGGGCAGCCTCGCTTCAGCACAACTCTCTGTTCAAATTAATTTAAATGCCAAAATTGAGGTGGCGCGATCGCGTAAGTCACGCGATCGCGTGATAAGGATTGTGCTTCCAGCACCAATCCAGCATCACTCTCGTACAATATTTCATTGTGCACCCTTTTACGTCGAAAACTCAGAGCACGCGGCCGCGTGGGGCACGCGGTCGCATGGGAGGTCATGATTTCCATGCGACGCGAACGCGTCAGCGATGCGGTCGCGTGGGTTGATTTGTGCCATTGGCACGCCTCCAGCCACACTCCAGCGTGACTTTCTGTTCATTTTTATTTTTCTTTACTCCCCTGTGACGCGGACGCGTCGCTGATGCGATCGCGTCGCGTAGCGAAATTTTTTTCTTTTGTAGATGCAGATGCACGAAAGTACTACGAAAGAGAATAGTTATTGAATAGGAAAAACTAAAAATAAAGAAAAGAACGATCATACCATGGTGGATTGTCTCCCACCTAGCACTTTGCTTTAACGTCCGTAAGTTGGACGCTCCACTAGCTCAATCTTCTGCTATGTGGGGATCTTCCAAGAGGAAAATCTCAAGCTCCTTGTTTTTCTGTACCTTCTCACCATGGTATGGCTTCAGGCGTTGTCCATTAACCTTAATAATTTCAGAGCTTGAAGGATGGCTTAGGTGATAAACTCCGTATGGTTCGGTCTTCTCTACTCTGTATGGACCTTCCCATCTTGATCTCAACTTGCCTGGCATGAGCCTCAGTCAAGATTTGTAAAGGAGGACTAAATCCCCAGGTTGGAACTCTTTCTTCTTGATGTTTTGATCATGTACAGCCTTCATCTTTTCCTTGTATATTCTGGAGTTTTCATAAGCTTCTAGGCGAAGGTTCTCCAGTTCCTGCAGTTGCAACTTCCTTTCAGCTCTGGCTTTCTCAATTCCCATGTTGCACTCCTTAACTGCCCAAAAGGCTTTGTGTTCTACTTCAACTGGGAGATGACAAGCTTTTCCATAAACCAAGCAGAAAGGACTCATCCCAATGGGTGTCTTGTATGCTGTTCTGTATGCCCAGAGTGCATCTTGTAGCCTGGTGCTCCAGTCTTTTCTATGAGGCTTTACTATCTTTTGCAAGATACGCTTAATTTCTCTGTTTGACACCTCGGCTTGCCCATTAGTTTGGGGATGGTAAGCTGTTGCAACTTTATGAATTATCCCATGCTTCTTCATTAATCCTGTCAGTCTCCTGTTACAAAAATGGGTGCCTTGATCACTCACGATTGCTCGTGGTGATCCGAAGCGACATATAATATGATTTCTCACAAAGGAAACAACAGTGTTAGCATCATCAGTGCGGGTAGGAATTGCTTCCACCCATTTGGAAACATAATCCACAGCTAACAATATATAAAAATATCCATTAGAATTTGGAAATGGACCCATGAAGTCAATGCCCCAAACATCAAAAATTTCACAGAAAAGCATAATTTGTTGAGGCATTTCATCCCTCCTAGATATATTACCAAATTTCTGGCATGGGAGACAAGTTTTACAAAATTCAGCAGCGTCTCTAAAAAGGGTAGGCCACCAGAATCCACAGTCTAAGATCTTTCTAGCTGTCCTTTGAGGACCAAAATGTCCTCCACTCTCAGATGAGTGACATGCCTCTAAAATAGACTGGAATTCTGATTGAGGCACACAACGTCTAATTACTTGATCAGCGCCACATCTCCATAAATATGGGTCATCCCATATATAATATTTAGACTCGCTTTTCAGCTTGTCTCTTTGATGCTTAGAGAAGTTTGGAGGAAATGTGCGGCTAACTAAATAATTAGCAACAGGTGCATACCAAGGGACTACCTCAGATACTGCTTGCAGGTTATCAAAAGGAAAATTATCATCTATAGGAGTAGAATCATCCTTAATATGCTCAAGGTGACTCAAGTGGTCTGCCACTAAATTCTGATTACCACTCCTATCCTTTATTTCTAAATCAAATTCTTGTAACAGCAGTATCCAACGTATGAGTCTTAGTTTGGATTCCTTTTTAGCTAATAAATACTTTAAAGCTGCATGGTCCGAATACACTACTACTCTAGTACCAAGTAAATAAGCTCGGAATTTATCCAGAGCGAAAACAATAGCAAGAAGCTCTTTCTCAGTAGTAGTATAATTGGACTGGGCAGTGTCTAAAGTCTTAGACACATAAGCAATAACGAAAGGATCCTTACCTTCACGCTGAGCCAGCGCTGCTCCTACTGCATGGTTGGAAGCATCGCACATGATTTCAAATGGCTGGCTCCAGTCTGGTCCTCTCACAATTGGAGCTTGAGTCAGAGCAGTCTTCAGCTTATCAAACGCTTGTTTGTAATCCTCACTGAACTCGAACTCAATATCCTTCTGCAGTAATCTGGATAAGGGAAGTGCGACCTTACTAAAGTCCTTAATAAATCTCCTGTAAAAACCTGCATGGCCAAGGAACGAACGGACTTCCCTCACAGAAGAGGGGTAAGGTAGACTAGAAATAACATTCACCTTTGCTGGGTCTACAGAAATGCCATTATTAGATACCACATGTCCTAATACAATTCCTTGTTTTACCATAAAGTGACATTTTTTGAAATTTAATACAAGGTTTGTATTAACACACCTATCTAATACTCTAGATAATCCATCCAAGCAAAGGCTAAAAAAATCACCATAAACGCTAAAATCATCCATAAAAACTTCCACACAGTCCTCAATAAGATCAGAAAAAAGACTCATCATGCACCTTTGGAAAGTAGCTAGTGCATTGCACAAGCCAAAGGGCATTCTCTTGTAAGCATAAGTCCCAAAAGGACATGTAAAAGTAGTCTTTTCCTGATCCTCAGGAGCTATATGAATCTGGAAATAACATGTGTAACCATCTAACAAGCAATAATGTGATTTACCTGACAGGCGATCCAGCATTTGATCAATGAATGGAAGTGGGTAGTGATCCTTACGGGTAGCTTGGTTGAGACGCCTGTAATCGATGCAGACTCTCCAAGCATTCTGAACTCTAGTTGCTCTGAGCTCTCCATGCTCATTCTTTACTGTAGTGACTCCAAACTTCTTGGGTACCACTTGTACTGGGCTTACCCATTCACTGTCTGAAATGGGATATATGATACCTGCTTCTAACAGTCTGGTCACTTCCTTTTTGACAACTTCCAAGATGGTGGGATTCAATCTTCTTTGGGGTTGACGGACAGGTCTTGCTCCCTCTTCTAAAAATATTCTATGCTCACATACTTGAGGGTTGATGCCTACTATGTCTGCCAAGCTCCACCCAATTGCCTTCTTATGCTTCCTCAGCACATCAAGTAACTGCTCTTCTTGTGGAGAAGTAAGTTCCCTTGCAATGATAACTGGAAATCTCTGCTCATCTTCAAGATAAGCATATTTAAGATGTGGGGGAAGGGGTTTCAATTCTAACTTCTGATCATGAGCAGGCTCTGGATTATCTGGGGCTTGTGAAAATGGCGAAGTGCCCTCATTGTCAGTTAAAAGGATCCCCACACTTGGACCTTGTCCAGTGTGCCTCTCTTCTAACTCTTCCTTGTGAACTTCAGCTACACTTTCATCTATGACATCACACTGGAAGATGGAACGATCTTCTGGGGGTTTGTCAATGACTCCATTCAGATTGAAGATTACTATGCGGCCATCTATTTCAAAGGAGTATGTTCCTGAAAAGGCATCCAATTTGAATTTTGATATCTTCAGGAATGGTCTTCCAAGTAGGATTGATGATGGCTTATCTGAATCATTATGGGGCATCTCCAAGATATAAAAATCAGTGGGAAATGTAAGTCCTTTAATGTTCACCAAAACATCTTCAGCAACCCCAGCCACTATAATAATACTTTTATCTGCTAACACAAAACGAGCTGCCGACCTTTTTAAGGGAGGGACCCTCAAAATATCATATATAGACAAAGGCATTATACTGACACATGCTCCTAAATCACACATCCAATCATAAATTACTACACCACCAATAGTACAGCTAACTATACAAGGACCTGGATCACTACATTTTTCAGGTAATCCTCCCATTAAAGCAGATATAGAACTACCTAAAGGAATAGTTTCTAATTCATTAATTTTGTCTTTATGGATACATAAGTCTTTTAGAAACTTTGCATATTTAGGTACCTGCTAAATAACATTAAAAAGAGGAACAGTTACCTCAACCTTTTTGAATATTTCTACCATTTTGGGGTCGGGTTCCAGCTGCTTCCTGGGCTTCCTTGCAAGTTGTGGAAATGGAATAGGAGTGGTGTCTTCTGTGGTGTTTGCGCCTTTTGGTGCTTCCTCCTGTGGTTGAGCTATTTCTTCTTCAGCTATGTCCTGTATGTCTTCTTCCTCTTCAACATCTTCTATTTCTACTACCTCTTCAGCTGAGGTGTGTTCTGGTGGGCTTGGTTCCTCCTGACTCCTCTCCTGCAGAGTGGTTCCAGACCTCAGGGTGATAGCATTAATGCCTCCCTTTGGATTGGATAATGGTTGAGAGGGGATTCCAGTGGAGCTTGAAGGTTGGTTACTGAATTTTGCGTTGATCCAATCTGTGACATAAGAGCTTGCAAAGTAGAGGTAAGACCATTCAGACTGGCGTTAATACTATTCATGTTATTTTCCATGGTCTGTTGTCTTCACTCAAAAGATTGTAGTAGTTCTTCATTAGGAGATAAAGAAGAATGAGTAAATTGAGATGTCTGCTGTTGATTGTTCTGTGGTCCTTGGTTCTGCCTCAGGTGAGGTGCTCTGTAAGGTTGATTTTGCTGCCTGTTATTGTTATTATTCCACCTCTGATTTCCCTGATTATCTCGGCCTCATCTGTTATTATTGTCCCTCCAATTCTGGTTAGAATTGTCCTACCATCCATGATTATTATTTCCACTTTGATTGTATCCTTGGTTGGGGCGGTCATGGAAGTTATGAGTGGATGCCACCATGTTGTCTTCTTGTTGGAGCTGCGGGCATTCATCAGTATAATAGCTATAATCATCACAGATTCCGCAAATTCTCTGTGGGACTAGTTGTTGGTTTTGCTGTGGCGGAGGAGGTTGAGCTTGCTGAGCTTGTTGTTGATTCAATTGCATCTGCTTCAGCAAGTTGGTCATCTCACATATACTCTGGGCTAGAGCAGCAGTCTCTCTGTTAGAGGATACTTCTAGAATGGCTTTTGAACGGCTTTGTTTTTGCCTGTGATTCCTAGTAGATTCAGCTAAATCACTGATCAATTGCCAAGCCTCATCAGTGGTCTTGTACTTCTTCATAGACCCATTGCTAGTACTTTCCAATGTGGTCTTATCTTGGGGCCTCATGCCCTGTGTGATATAGCTAAGTAACACTATCTTGTCAATCATGTGGTGGGGGCATACTTCCAGAAGATTATTGAAGCGCTCCCAGTATTCAAAGAGAGTTTCATTGTCATCCTGAACAATTGTGGAAATATCCTTCCTCAGTTTATCAGTAACTTCAGATGGAAAGAATTTTTCTAAAAACTCCTTTCTGAGTGTATCCCAGTTGGATACATTTGCCAGAGGTTGAGTGTAGTACCATTCTCTTGCTTTTCCCTTGAGAGAAAACGGGAAAGCTTTCAGCAAAATTGAAGTTTCATCAGTACCATCACGCCTGACAGTAGAACAGGCTGCCTGGAAATCTCTCAAGTGCTTGATAGGCTCTTGAGCAGGTAGGCCATGAAACTTGGGCATCAAATTTAGCAGTGCGGTCTTTATTTCAAAATCTGTAGTTACCGCTGGATGATACGCTTGAAACGGTTACATTGTAAAATCAGGGGCTCCTTCCACCTGAATGGTAACTCTCCTAGCTGCCATGTCTTCTGCACGTAAAACAACCGAATCAGTAGAACGGGGGCTGGTTTCTTCCTCAAGTTCACTCTCAGATCCGCCCTCAGAGCGGACTAACCGACGCTGTACTCGCCTTTTTCGTGAAATAGTTCTTTCAATTTCAGGATGGAATATTAGCAAGCGCGGATAAGGAAGTGAACGCGTCATTTGACGGAAGAAACATGCAGCTCATAGTAGCAAAATAAAATAAAATACAAATAAATAAATTCTAATTAATAACTTTAGCACTCTATTGCAACTCCCCGGCAACGGCGCCAAAAATTGATAAGGTGCAGAAGTTGGTGAATTAAAAATTATTAAAATAGTTACGTTGCAAGTATAGTTCTTAACTCACCAAAAATCTGTCTATCAATTTAGAAATATGTCACAGAGAGTTTAAATTAAAAATTACTGGGAGTTGGAGTCTCAGGTCGTCTCCCAATGAGTTGCAGAAAAGTGTACTATTTTATTAATCAGATGTTCCAAGAAGTTAAGTTAAGTAGAGGGAAAATTAAAAAGAGGAAATTTAAATAATATGAATAAAAGCCTTGACTGGGAGTTGATTAGTTGGAATCTCTATTATTGATGGGATGATTTCAAGATTTATTTATAATTAATGGTTGTTCTGTTTAGTTATCCCTTACTAGGTAAATGAAAGTCAAACAAGTTGGAATGCTAGATCTATTCACGAGTTGCAACCCACTTAGTTCAAAGGGATTGATGTTAGTGATTAGATAACAATCCAACAGTTAACCCAATTACAATTTTTCTTTCAATCCTTCCAACTCAAGAGTTCCTTTCAATCAACTCCCCATCAAGTGAGGGAACTACTCATTCATTGCAAATAATAAATCCATAACACATGAAAGAAAATTAAAAGAAGACATGATTATTGGAATGGAAAATAAATTAAAATGGGAGAAATAATCCTTGTATGAAATAATCATGAAAATATTTAAATAACAAAGTTGAACAAAGCAAAGAACATGGAAGAATAAAACCAAGTTAAGAGAACGAACTAGAATGACAAAGTCTTGATGAGGAAAATAACTCTTCTCAATGTTCCAATGCTAAGATCAATTCCAAAAATAAAATTCTAAAACCTAGAGAGAAAAACCTAGAGGAGGAAAAACTAGATCTAAAACTCTAAAACTATGTAGAATGAATGTCTCTTTGTTTCTGCATATTCTCTGGCTCTAGTCTGCTGTTCTAGGCCGAAAACTGGGTCGAAATAAGGTCCAAAATCGACCCCAGTGAAGTCTGCAGATTATGCAGATCACACATGTCACGCAATCGCGTCATCCATGCGGACGCGTCATTCGCGCTTTTCCTTTCCACGCGTTCGCGTCGTCCATGCTACCGCGTCGCCTGAGCTTTTCCAATCCGCGCGGCCGCGTGAGCCATACGGCCGCGTCACTTCGATTTGCTCTCCTTCGCGCGGTCGCGTGAGCCATGCGACCGCGTCGCTTCTCGCTGGTTATCTCCTCAAATTCTTGTGTTCCTTCCATTTTTGCTAGCTTCCTTTCCAATCTCCAACTCATTCAAGCCCTATAAAGTCTGAAACACTCAACACACAGATTACGGCATCGAATGGAACAAAGGAGAATTAAAAATACATAATTAAAGTCTCTAGGAAGCAGTTTTCAAACATGTTATAAATTCAGGAAGGGATTATAATTTCATGCTCATTTAATGAATAAGTGGGTAAGGATCATGATAAAACCACACAATTAAACACAATGTAAACCATAAAATAGTGGTTTATCAACCTCCCCACACTTAAACATTAGCATGTCCTCATGCTTAATTGAAGGAGATAAGGAAATAAGTATGAACATGTAGAAACTCATGAAATGCAATGCAAGCCTACATATATATAAATAAATGCAACTATATGATTCTTGCCCACTTGATCAAAGGTAAATAAGCTCTTCAAAGCAATTACAAATCAAATTCCACTAATTCTATCATTATACAATAAAACAGATAAAAGTGCAAGAAGATAGCTCATGAAAGCAGGGGACATGAAAATTCAAGCATTGAACCCTCACTGATAATGTATGTACGCTCTAATCTCTAGTGTATAGGGTAATCACTCTATCTTTCTCTAATCATACTTTCTAATTTTTGTTCTTCTCCTAACCAATCAACAACAATTAGTATATCAATGCAAACATCATGAGGCCTTTTCAAGGTTGTAATGGGGCTAAGGTACAGGTAGGGGTATACATATGGTTAAGTGAGCTAATAAATTGAATCTTTAATTAACCCAAGCTTCAACCCAACCTATATAATTTTAATGTAATCTTAAAGTTCATACCTAGCTACCCAGAATTCTCTTTTTCTATTCATACTCATGTATCAACTTTATATTCGATTTTATCATATGTGCATTGATCTTTGAATTCTGAATTTAACATTGGGGTAATTTTGTCCCCTTATATATATATATATATATATATATATATATATATATATATATATATATATATATATATATATATATATATATATATATATATATATATATATATATATATGAGACCATTCAGACTGGCGTTAATACTATTCATGTTATTTTCCATGGTCTGTTGTCTTCGCTCAAAAGATTGTAGTAGTTCTTTATTAGGAGATAAAGAAGAATGAGTAAATTGAGATGTCTGTTGTTGATTGTTCTGTGGTCCTTGGTTCTGCCTCAGGTGAGTTGCTCTGTAAGGTTGATTCTGCTGCCTGTTATTGTTATTATTCCACCTCTGATTTCCCTGATTATCTCGGCCTCCTCTGTTATTGTTGTCCCTCCAATTCTGGTTAGAATTATCCTGCCATCCATGGTTATTATTTCCACTTTGATTGTATCCTTGGTTGGGGCGGTCATGGAAGTTATGAGTGGATGCCACCATGTTGTCTTCTTGTTGGAGCTGCGGGCATTCATCAGTGTAATGGCTATAATCAGCACAAATTCTGCAAATTCTCTGTGGGACTAGTTGTTGGTTTTGCTATGGCGGAGGAGGTTGAGTTTGCTGAGCTTGTTGTTGATTCAATTGCATCTGCTTCAGCAAGTTGGTCATCTCACATATACTCTGGGCTAGAGCAGCAGTCTCTCTGTTAGAGGATACTTCTGCAACGGCTTTTGAACGGCCTTGCTTTTGCTTGTGATTTCTAGTAGATTCAGCTAAATCACTGATCAATTGCCAAGCCTCATCAGTGGTCTTGTACTTCTTCATAGACCCATTGCTAGCACTTTCCCATGTGGTCTTATCTTGGGGCCTCATGCCCTGTGTGATATAGCTAAGTAACACTATCTTGTCAATCATGTGGTGGGGGCATACTTCCAGAAGATTATTGAAGCGCTCCCAGTATTCAAAGAGAGTTTCATTGTCATCCTGAACAATTGTGGAAATATCCTTCCTCAGTTTATCAGTAACTTCAGATGGAAAGAATTTTTCCAAAAACTCCTTTCTGAGTATATCCCAGTTGGATACATTTGCCAGAGGTTGAGTGTAGTACCACTCTCTTGCTTTTCCCTCGAGAGAAAATGGGAAAGCTTTCAGCAAAATTGAAGTTTCATCAGTACCATCACGCCTGATAGTAGAACAGGCTGCCTGGAAATCTCTCAAGTGCTTGATAGGCTCTTGAGCAGGTAGGCCATGAAACTTGGGCATCAAATTTAGCAGTGCGGTCTTTATTTCAAAATCTGTAGTTACCACTGGATGATACGCTTGAAACGGTTACATTGTAAAATCAGGGGCTCCTTCCTCCTGGATGGTAACTCTCCTAGCTGCCATGTCTTCTGCACGTAAAACAACCGAATCAGTAGAACGGGGGCTGGTTTCTTCCTCAAGTTCACTCTCAGATCCGCCCTCAGAGCGGACTACCCGACGCTGTACTCGCCTTATTCGTGAAATAGTTCTTTCAATTTCAGGATCGAATATTAGCAAGCGCGGATCAGGAAGTGAACGCGTCATTTGACGGAAGAAACATGCAGCTCATAGTAGCAAAATAAAATAAAATACAAATAAATAAATTCTAATTAATAACTTTAGCACTCTATTGCAACTCCCCGGCAACGGCGCCAAAAATTGATGAAGTGCAGAAGTTGGTGAATTAAAAATTATTAAAATAGTTACGTTGCAAGTATAGTTCTTAACTCACCAAAAATCTGTCTATCAATTTAGAAATATGTCACAGAGAGTTTAAATTAAAAATTACTGGGAGTTGGAGTCCCAGGTCGTCTCCCAACGAGTTGCAGAAAAGTGTACTATTTTATTAATCAGATGTTCCAAGAAGTTGAGTTAAGTAGAGGGAAAATTAAAAAGAGGAAATTTAAATAATATGAATAAAAGCCTTGACTGGGAGTTGATTAGTTGGAATCTCTATTATTGATGGGATGATTTCAAGATTTATTTATAATTAATGGTTGTTCTGTTTAGTTATCCCTTACTAGGTAAATGAAAGTCAAACAAGTTGGAATGCTAGATCTATTCACGAGTTGCAACCCACTTAGTTCAAAGGGATTGTTGTTAGTGATTAGATAACAATCCAACAGTTAACCCAATTACAATTTTTCTTTCAATCCTTCCAACTCAAGAGTTCCTTTCAATCAACTCCCCATCAAGTGAGGGAACTACTCATTCATTGCAAATAATAAATCCATAACACATGAAAGGAAATTAAAAGAAGACATGATTATTGGAATGGAAAATAAATTAAAATGGGAGAAATAATCCTTGTATGAAATAATCATGAAAATATTTAAATAACAAAGTTGAACAAAGCAAAGAACATGGAAGAATAAAACCAAGTTAAGAGAACGAACTAGAATGACAAAGTCTTGATGAGGAAAATAACTCTTCTCAATGTTCCAATGCTAAGATCAATTCCAAAAATAAAATTCTGAAACCCAGAGAGAAAGACCTAGAAGAGGAAAAACTAGATCTAAAACTCTAAAACTGTGTAGAATGAATGTCTCTTTGTTTCTGCATATTCTCTGGCTCTAGTCTGCTGTTCTGGGCCGAAAACTGGGTCGAAATAAGGTCCAAAATCGCCCCCAGTGAAGTCTGCAGATTATGCAGATCACACATGTCACGCGATCGCGTCATCCATGCGGACGCGTCATTCGCGCTTTTCCTTTCCACGCGTTCGCGTCGTCCATGCTACCGCGTCGCCTGAGCTTTTCCAATCCGCGCGGCCGCGTGAGCCAGGCGGCCGCGTCACTTCGATTTGCTCTCCTTCGCGCGGTCGCGTGAGCCATGCGACCGCGTCGCTTCTCGCTGGTTATCTCCTCAAATTCTTGTGTTCCTTCCATTTTTGCTAGCTTCCTTTCCAATCTCCAACTCATTCATGCCCTATAAAGTCTGAAACACTCAACACACAGATTACGGCATCGAATGGAACAAAGGAGAATTAAAAATACATAATTAAAGTCTTTAGGAAGCAGTTTTCAAACATGTTATAAATTCAGGAAGGGATTATAATTTCATGCTCATTTAATGAATAAGTGGGTAAGGATCATGATAAAACCACACAATTAAACACAATGTAAACCATAAAATAGTGGTTTATCAACCTCCCCACACTTAAACATTAGCATGTCCTCATGCTTAATTGAAGGAGATAAGGAAATAAGTATGAACATGTAGAAACTCATGAAATGCAATGCAAGCCTACATATATATAAATAAATGCAACTATATGATTCTTGCCCACTTGATCAAAGGTAAATAAGCTCTTCAAAGCAATTACAAATCAAATTCCACTAATTCTATCATTATACAATAAAACAGATAAAAGTGCAAGAAGATAACTCATGAAAGCAGGGGACATGAAAATTCAAGCATTGAACCCTCACTGATAATGTATGTACGCTCTAATCTCTAGTGTATAGGGTAATCACTCTATCCTTCTCTAATCATACTTTCTAACTTTTGTTCTTCTCCTAACCAATCAACAACAATTAGTATACCAATGCAAACATCATGAGGTCTTTTCAAGGTTGTAATGGGGCTAAGGTACAGGTAGGGGTATACATATGGTTAAGTGAGCTAATAAATTGAATCTTTAATTAACCCAAGCTTCAACCCAACCTATATAATTTTAATGTAATCTTAAAGTTCATACCTAGCTACCCAGAATTCTCTTTTTCTATTCATACTCATGTATCAACTTTATATTCGATTTTATCATATGTGCATTGATCTTTGAATTCTGAATTTAACATTGGGGTAATTTTGTCCCCTTATATATATATATGAGACCATTCAGACTGGCGTTAATACTATTCATGTTATTTTCCATGGTCTGTTGTCTTCGCTCAAAAGATTGTAGTAGTTCTTTATTAGGAGATAAAGAAGAATGAGTAAATTGAGATGTCTGTTGTTGATTGTTCTGTGGTCCTTGGTTCTGCCTCAGGTGAGGTGCTCTGTAAGGTTGATTCTGCTACCTGTTATTGTTATTATTTCACCTCTGATTTCCCTGATTATCTCGGCCTCCTCTGTTATTGTTGTCCCTCCAATTCTGGTTAGAATTATCCTGCCATCCATGGTTATTATTTCCACTTTGATTGTATCCTTGGTTGGGACGGTCATGGAAGTTATGAGTGGATGCCACCATGTTGTCTTCTTGTTGGAGCTGCGGGCATTCATCAGTGTAATGGCTATAATCAGCACAGATTCTGCAAATTCTCTGTGGGACTAGTTGTTGGTTTTGCTATGGCGGAGGAGGTTGAGTTTGCTGAGCTTGTTGTTGATTCAATTGCATCTGCTTCAGCAAGTTGGTCATCTCACATATACTCTGGGCTAGAGTAGCAGTCTCTCTGTTAGAGGATACTTCTGCAACGGCTTTTGAACGACCTTGCTTTTGCCTGTGATTCCTAGTAGATTCAGCTAAATCACTGATCAATTGCCAAGCCTCATCAGTGGTCTTGTACTTCTTCATAGACCCATTGCTAGCACTTTCCCATGTGGTCTTATCTTGGGGCCGCATGCCCTGTGTGATATAGCTAAGTAACACTATCTTGTCAATCATGTGGTGGGGGCATACTTCCAGAAGATTATTGAAGCGCTTCCAGTATTCAAAGAGTGTTTCATTGTCATCCTAAACAATTGTGGAAATATCCTTCCTCAGTTTATCAGTAACTTCAGATGGAAAGAATTTTTCCAAAAACTCCTTTCTGAGTGTATCCCAGTTGGATACATTTGCCAGAGGTTGAGTGTAGTACCACTCTCTTGCTTTTCCCTCGAGAGAAAACGGGAAAGCTTTCAGCAAAATTGAAGTTTCATCAGTACCATCACGCCTGATAGTAGAACAGGCTGCCTGGAAATCTCTCAAGTGCTTGATAGGCTCTTGAGCAGGTAGGCCATGAAACTTGGGCATCAAATTTAGCAGTGCGGTCTTTATTTCAAAATCTATAGTTACCGCTGGATGATACGCTTGAAACGGTTACATTGTAAAATCAGGGGCTCCTTCCTCCTGGATGGTAACTCTCCTAGCTGCCATGTCTTCTGCACGTAAAACAACCGAATCAGTAGAACGGGGGCTGGTTTCTTCCTCAAGTTCACTCTCAGATCCGCCCTCAGAGCGGACTAACCGACGCTGTACTCGCCTTATTCGTGAAATAGTTCTTTCAATTTCAGGATCGAATATTAGCAAGCGCAGATCAGGAAGTGAACGCGTCATTTGACGGAAGAAACATGCAGCTCATAGTAGCAAAATAAAATAAAATGCAAATAAATAAATTCTAATTAATAACTTTAGCACTCTATTGCAACTCCCCGGCAACGGCGCCAAAAATTGATGAGGTGCAGAAGTTGGTGAATTAAAAATTATTAAAAAAGTTACGTTGCAAGTATCGTTCTTAACTCACCAAAAATCTGTCTATCAAATTAGAAATATGTCACAGAGAGTTTAAATTAAAAATTACTGGGAGTTGGAGTCCCAGGTCGTCTCCCAACGAGTTGCAGAAAAGTGTACTATTTTATTAATCAGATGTTCCAAGATGTTGAGTTAAGTAGAGGGAAAATTAAAAAGAGGAAATTTAAATAATATGAATAAAAGCCTTGACTAGGAGTTGATTAGTTGGAATCTCTATTATTGATGGGATGATTTCAAGATTTATTTATAATTAATGGTTGTTCTGTTTAGTTATCCCTTACTAGGTAAATGAAAGACAAACAAGTTGGAATGCTAGATCTATTCACGAGTTGCAACCCACTTAGTTCAAAGGGATTGATGTTAGTGATTAGATAACAATCCAACAGTTAACCCAATTACAATTTTTCTTTCAATCCTTCCAACTCAAGAGTTCCTTTCAATCAACTCCCCATCAAGTGAGGGAACTACTCATTCATTGCAAATAATAAATCCATAACACATGAAAGGAAATTAAAAGAAGACATGATTATTGGAATGGAAAATAAATTAAAATGGGAGAAATAATCCTTGTATGAAATAATCATGAAAATATTTAAATAACAAAGTTGAACAAAGCAAAGAACATGGAAGAATAAAACCAAGTTAAGAGAACGAACTAGAATGACAAAGTCTTGATGAGGAAAATAACTCTTCTCAATGTTCCAATGCTAAGATCAATTCCAAAAATAAAATTCTAAAACCTAGAGAGAAAGACCTAGAGGAGGAAAAACTAGATCTAAAACTCTAAAGCTGTGTAGAATGAATGTCTCTTTGTTTCTGCATATTCTCTGGCTCTAGTCTGCTGTTCTGGGCCGAAAACTGGGTCGAAATAAGGTCCAAAATCGCCCCCAGTGAAGTCTGCAGATTATGCAGATCACACATGTCACGCGATCGCGTCATCCATGCGGACGCGTCATTCGCGCTTTTCCTTTCCACGCGTTCGCGTCGTCCATGCTACCGCGTCGCCTGAGCTTTTCCAATCCGCGCGGCCGCGTGAGCCAGGCGGCCGCGTCACTTCGATTTGCTCTCCTTCGCGCGGTCGCGTGAGCCATGCGACCGCGTCGCTTCTCGCTGGTTATCTCCTCAAATTCTTGTGTTCCTTCCATTTTTGCTAGCTTCTTTTCCAATCTCCAACTCATTCATGCCCTATAAAGTCTGAAACACTCAACACACAGATTACGGCATCGAATGGAACAAAGGAGAATTAAAAATACATAATTAAAGTCTCTAGGAAGCAGTTTTCAAACATGTTATAAATTCAGGAAGGGATTATTATTTCATGCTCATTTAATGAATAAGTGGGTAAGGATCATGATAAAACCACACAATTAAACACAATGTAAACCATAAAATAGTGGTTTATCAACCTCCCCACACTTAAATATTAGCATGTCCTCATGCTTAATTGAAGGAGATAAGGAAATAAGTATGAACATGTAGAAACTCATGAAATGCAATGCAAGCCTACATATATATAAATAAATGCAACTATATGATTCTTGCCCACTTGATCAAAGGTAAATAAGCTCTTCAAAGCAATTACAAATCAAATTCCACTAATTCTATCATTATACAATAAAACAGATAAAAGTGCAAGAAGATAGCTCATGAAAGCAGGGGACATGAAAATTCAAGCATTGAACCCTCACTGATAATGTATGTACGCTCTAATCTCTAGTGTATAGGGTAATCACTCTATCTTTCTCTAATCATACTTTCTAATTTTTGTTCTTCTCCTAACCAATCAACAACAATTAGTATATCAATGCAAACATCATGAGGCCTTTTCAAGGTTGTAATGGGGCTAAGGTACAGCTAGGGGTATACATATGGTTAAGTGAGCTAATAAATTGAATCTTTAATTAACCCAAGCTTCAACTCAACCTATATAATTTTAATGTAATCTTAAAGTTCATACCTAGCTACCCAGAATTCTCTTTTTCTATTCATACTCATGTATCAACTTTATATTCGATTTTATCATATGTGCATTGATCTTTGAATTCTGAATTTAACATTGGGGTAATTTTGTCCCCTTATATATAATTTTGTCCCCAAAATAACATGAATAGTATTAACGCCAGTCTGAATGGTCTCATATATATATATATATATATATATATATATGAGACCATTCAGACTGGCGTTAATACTATTCATGTTATTTTCCATGGTCTGTTGTCTTCGCTCAAAAGATTGTAGTAGTTCTTTATTAGGAGATAAAGAAGAATGAGTAAATTGAGATGTCTGTTGTTGATTGTTCTGTGGTCCTTGGTTCTGCCTCAGGTGAGGTGCTCTGTAAGGTTGATTCTGCTGCCTGTTATTGTTATTATTCCACCTCTGATTTCCCTGATTATCTCGGCCTCCTCTGTTATTGTTGTCCCTCCAATTCTGGTTAGAATTATCCTGCCATCCATGGTTATTATTTCCACTTTGATTGTATCCTTGGTTGGGGCGGTCATGGAAGTTATGAGTGGATGCCACCATGTTGTCTTCTTGTTGGAGCTGCGGGCATTCATCAGTGTAATGGCTATAATCAGCACAGATTCTGCAAATTCTCTGTGGGACTAGTTGTTGGTTTTGCTATGGCGGAGGAGGTTGAGTTTGCTGAGCTTGTTGTTGATTCAATTGCATCTGCTTCAGCAAGTTGGTCATCTCACATATACTCTGGGCTAGAGTAGCAGTCTCTCTGTTAGAGGATACTTCTGCAACGGCTTTTGAACGACCTTGCTTTTGCCTGTGATTCCTAGTAGATTCAGCTAAATCACTGATCAATTGCCAAGCCTCATCAGTGGTCTTGTACTTCTTCATAGACCCATTGCTAGCACTTTCCCATGTGGTTTATCTTGGGGCCTCATGCCCTGTGTGATATAGCTAAGTAACACTATCTTGTCAATCCTGTGGTGGGGGCATACTTCCAGAAGATTATTAAAGCGCTCCCAGTATTCAAAGAGAGTTTCGTTGTCATCCTGAACAATTGTGGAAATATCCTTCCTCAGTTTATCAGTAACTTCAGATGGAAAGAATTTTTCCAAAAACTCCTTTCTGAGTGTATCCCAGTTGGATACATTTGCCAGAGGTTGAGTGTAGTACCACTCTCTTGCTTTTCCCTCGAGAGAAAACGGGAAAGCTTTCAGCAAAATTGAAGTTTCATCAGTACCATCACGCCTGATAGTAGAACAGGCTGCCTGGAAATCTCTCAAGTGCTTGATAGGCTCTTGAGCAGGTAGGCCATGAAACTTGGGCATCAAATTTAGCAGTGCGGTCTTTATTTCAAATCTGTAGCTACCGCTGGATGATGCGCTTGAAACGGTTGCATTGTAAAATCAGGGGCTCCTTCCTCCTGGATGGTAACTCTCCTAGCTGCCATGTCTTCTGCACGTAAAACAACCGAATCAGTAGAACGGGGGATGGTTTCTTCCTCAAGTTCACTCTCAGATCCGCCCTCAGAGCGGACTAACCGACGCTGTTCTCGCCTTATTCGTGAAATAGTTCTTTCAATATCAGGATCGAATATTAGCAAGCGCGGATCAGGAAGTGAACGCGTCATTTGACGGAAGAAACATGCAGCTCATAGTAGCAAAATAAAATAAAATGCAAATAAATAAATTCTAATTAATAACTTTAGCACTCTATTGCAACTCCCCGGCAACGGCGCCAAAAATTGATGAGGTGCAGAAGTTGGTGAATTAAAAATTATTAAAATAGTTACATTGCAAGTATAGTTCTTAACTCACCAAAAATCTGTCTATCAATTAAGAAATATGTCACAGAGAGTTTAAATTAAAAATTACTAGGAGTTGGAGTCCCAGGTCGTCTCCCGACGAGTTGCAGAAAAGTGTGCTATTTTATTAATCAGATGTTCCAAGAAGTTGAGTTAAGTAGAGGGAAAATTAAAAAGAGGAAATTTAAATAATATGAATAAAAGCCTTGACTGGGAGTTGATTAGTTGGAATCTCTATTATTGATGGGATGATTTCAAGATTTATTTATAATTAATGGTTGTTCTGTTTAGTTATCCCTTACTAGGTAAATGAAAGTCAAACAAGTTAGAATGCTAGATCTATTCACGAGTTGCAACCCACTTAGTTCAAAGGGATTGGTGTTAGTGATTAGATAACAATCCAACAGTTAACCCAATTACAATTTTTCTTTCAATCCTTCCAACTCAAGAGTTCCTTTCAATCAACTCCCCATCAAGTGAGGGAACTACTAACTCATTGTAAATAATAAATTCATAACACATGAAAGGGAATTAAAAGAAGACATGATTATTGGAATGGAAAATAAATTAAAATGGGAGAAATAATCCTTGTATGAAATAATCATGAAAATATTCAAATAACAAAGTTGAACAAAGCAAAGAACATGGAAGAATAAAACCAAGTTAAGAGAACGAACTAGAATGACGAAGTCTTGATGAGGAAAATAACTCTTCTCAATGTTCCAATGCTAAGATCAATTCCAAAAATAAAATTCTAAAACCTAGAGGAGGAAAAACTAGATCTAAAACTCTAAAACTGTGTAGAATGAATGTCTCTTTGTTTCTGCATATTCTCTGGCTCTAGTCTGCTATTCTGGGCCGAAAACTGGGTCGAAATAAGGTCCAAAATCACCCCCAGCGAAGTCTGCAGATTATGCAGATCGCACATGTCACGCGATCGCGTCATCCTTGCGGACGCATCATTCGCGCTTTTCCTTGCCACGCGTTCGCGTCGTCCATGCTACCGCGTCGCCTGAGCTTTTCCAATCCGCGCGGCCGCGTGAGCCATGCGGCCGCGTCACTGCGATTTGCTCTCCTTCGCGCGGTCGCGTGAGCCATGCGACCGCGTCGCTTCTCGCTGGTTATCTCCTCAAATTCTTGTGTTCCTTCCATTTTTGCTAGCTTCCTTTCCAATCTCCAACTCATTCATGCCCTATAAAGTCTGAAACACTCAACACACAGATCACGGCATCGAATGGAGCAAAGGAGAATTAAAAATACATAATTAAAGTCTCTAGGAAGCAGTTTTCAAACATGTTATAAATTCAGGAAGGGATTATAATTTCATGCTCATTTAATGAATAAGTGGGTAAGGATCATGATAAAACCACACAATTAAACACAATATAAACCATAAAATAGTGGTTTATCAGTCTCCGTAAGAATCCCCATTGTCTGCGCTCAATACGGGGCTCAACAAACTCAATAATGTGGGTAGAGAGGATGAGTAGGTGCTCATTGTTATAGTTCCGCTCAACCAGGATGGGGAACATCTGCTCACAGTAGCGGTTAGTGAACCGCGCAGTGTCCTTTGCTGGAAAGGCTTTCTCTTTTTCATCAACCTTAATGATCCTCTTGACTCGCTTTGTTGAGGGCTTTACTGATGTTAAGGATGGTTCCACAGCTAGTGCTCTTTTTGTTCCTTTCCTTGCTGGTGGTTTGGGAGTAGCTTTCTCTTTACCCTTCTTGGTGGCCATCCTAAAAAGGGAAAAGGAAAGTAAGATTTAAAGCTAAGGGTTAGAGCAAGGAAGGGACAGTACAAGTGATAATCAATTCCAAGGTAAAGAAGGATGTCGTTAACACATGGTCGCGACTACATGTGCTAAGTTCATCAATGGGAATATAGCAAGTGCATGTTATGGCAAGTAGATGCAAGATGGTTATTAGCATGCCGGCAAAGGCATGAATAGCATAGATCAAGCATCAATAACTTAAATGTATTATCACTCGTAACAAACTAGTCATCACGTTTGTATTGACAATTATATTCAATTAATAAAATATTTAAGGAATTTTGTGAAAAACAGGCATTAGAGTAGAATGATAGAATAATTAAAATGCACAATGCCATACGGACTTTTTCACAAACACTTAGCATGCATGGTAAATATGTTATTGAAAGTATTGAATTTGAACATGCAAGCAACCCTAAGAATTAATATTAATTGTTAAACAATGCTTCAATATATCCACAAGCAAAATATAGAAGAAAACAATCACCCAATTAAATTTCTAACACCAATTAAAAGGATGTAAAAAGAAAAAGAAAGACTAAGAAAACATAGATTATGAAATTAAAAAGAAAAAGAAGAAGAAAACATAAATAAAAAAATAATAATGGAAAAGGAAAAAAGGAAAGAAGAAAAGAACCTTGATGAAGAAGATGAAGAAGGATGGAAAAAATAGTAGAAAGTAAGAGAGAATAAAGAAGAAAGAAATAAGAAGGAGAAGAAAGAATTAGGATTGGGGGAGAAAAGATAAGAATTCTGGCGCAGATCTGGTTAAGAATTCTTGCGACGCGGATGCGTGACGCGTGTATCACGCATTCGCATGGGTTGCGCTATTTTCAAGTGACGCGTACGCGTGGGGGACACGTATGCTTGAAATGAATTGTGCTATTGGCGCGAGAGCAGCCTCGCGCACGCACAACTCTCTGTTCAATTCGCATAATTGCAAAAATTTTAAACGACGCGTGCGCGTGAGGGACGCGCACGCGTGGATGGTATGGATGGGAAAATGACACGTACGAGTCAGGGACGTGCATGCGTGATGTTGCTCATGCTCCTAGCACCATTCCAGCACCACACCATCACAATTTTCTGTCTAAACACATTTTTACGCCGATTTGTAAGGTCACGCGGACGCGCGGGTGACGCGCATGCGTGGAAGGCTGATTTTGCAAGTGACACGGACGCGTGGGGGACGCGTTCGCGTGTGTGTGTTTGTGCCTAAGGTACGCCTCCATCCATGCTCCCGCGCAACTCTCTGTTTCTTTTCTTCTTTGTTTCGAATGTACGTATGACGCGTACGCGTCAGCGACGCATGCGCGTCGCGTGCCTTTCTTCTTTTTTTTTTAATGCAGAATGCAAAATGAAGATGCTGATGCAGATGTTATGAATGACACTAATAAACATAAAGGATAATAAAATAAAATAAAACTAAGACTGAAAAAGAACGATCATACCATCTCCCACCTAGCACTTTGCTTTTACGTCCTTAAGTTGGACGGTCTTCAAGCTCATTCAGCTTCTGTTGGTGGGTCTTCCAAGAGGAAGACCTCTAACTCTTTGTGTTCCTTCATCCTTTCACCATGATAAATCTATAAGCGATGTCCATTGACCTTGATGCAATTGGAACTTGAAGGATGACGCAGGTGGAAGACGCCATATGGCTCTGCTTTCTCCACTCTGTAGGGACCTTTCCATCTGGATCTCAGCTTTTCTGGCATGAGTCTCAGTCTGGAGTTGTAAAGGAGAACCAGATCTCCTGGTCTGAACTCTTTTCTCTTGATATGCTTGTCATGGACATCCTTCATCTTCTCTTTGTATAATCTGGAGTTATCATATGCTTCGAGTCGAAGGGTCTCCAGTTCTGCCAGTTGGAGCTTTCTTTCAGTACCAGCTTGCTCGAATCCCATGTTGCACTCCCTCACCGCCCAGACAGCCTTGTGTTCCACCTCTTCTGGAAGGTGGCAAGCCTTTTCGTACACTAAGCAGAAGGGACTCATCCCAATGGGTGTCTTGTACGCTGTCCGATATGCCCAGAGCGCATCAACAAGTCTGGTGCTCCAGTCTTTCCTATGAGGCTTTACTATCTTCTCCAGAATACGCTTTATTTCTCTGTTAGATACCTCTGCTTGTCCATTGGTCTGGAGATGGTATGCTGTTGCTACCTTGTGAACAATCCCATGCTTCTTCAGTAATTCTACTAACCTCCTGTTACAAAGTGAGTGCCTTGATCACTCACGATTGCTCGTGGTGATCCAAAGAGACAAATAATATAGTTTCTAACAAAGGAAACAACAGTGTTAGCATCATTAGTATGAGTAGAAATTGCTTCCACCCATTTAGAAACATAATCTACAGCTAATAGTATATAAAGGTAACCACTAGAGTTTGGAAATAGACCTATGAAGTCAATACCCCAAACATAAAAAATTTCACAGAAAAGCATAATCTGTTGGGGCATCTCATTCCTCTTGGATATATTACCAAACCATTGGCATGGGGAACAAGATTTACAAAAAGCAGCAGCATCTTTAAAAAGAGTAGGCCACCATAATCCACAGTCTAAAATTTTTCTAGTTGTTCTTTGAGGGCCAAAATGTCCTCCACTCTCAGAAGAGTGGTAGGCCTCTAAAATGGACTGGAATTCTGATTGGGGCACACACCTTCTAATTACCTGGTCAGCACTACACCTCCATAAGTATGGGTCATCCCATATATAATATTTAGACTCACTTTTCAGCTTGTCTCTTTGATGCTTAGTAAAATTAGGAGGGAAAGTATGGCTAACTAGATAATTAGCTACAGGTGCATACCAAGGAACTACTTCGGATACTGCATGAAAGCTATCAAATGGAAAAGCATCATTGATAGGAGTGGAGTCATCCTTAATGTGCTCAAGGCGACTCAGGTGGTCTGCCACTAAATTCTGGTTACCACTCCTATTCTTAATTTCTAAATCAAATTCTTGCAGCAACAGTATCCAACGTATCAACCTTGGTTTGGACTCTTTTTTAGCTAATAAATACTTTAGAGCTGCATGGTCTGAGTACACTACCACCTTAGTACCAAGTAAATAGGCTCGGAATTTATACAGAGCAAAAACAATAGACAAAAGCTCTTTTTCAGTGGTGGCGTAATTAGACTGAGCAGCGTCTAAGGTCTTAGACGCATAAGCAATTACGAAAGGATCCTTTCCTTCGCGCTGAGCCAGCGCCGCTCCTACTGCATGGTTAGAGGCATCACACATAATCTCAAAAGGCTGGCTCCAGTCTAGTCCTCTCACAATCGGAGCTTGAGTCAGGGTAATTTTCAGCTTATCAAATGCTTGCATGAAATCCTCACTGAACTCGAACTCAACATCTTTCTGCAGTAGTCTGGATAAAGGTAATGCTACCTTACTGAAGTCCTTAATAAATCTTCTGTAAAAACCTGCATGGCCAAGGAACAAACGAACTTCCCTCACGGAGGAGGAGTAAGGTAAACTAGAAATGACATCTACCTTTGCTGGATCTACAGAAATACCAGTATTAGAGACAACATATCCTAGAACAATTCCTTGTTTTACCATAAAGTGACATTTTTCAAAATTCAATACAAGGTTTGAACTAACACGCCTGTCTAATACTCTAGCCAAACTATCCAAGCAAAGGTTAAAGGAATCACCATGTACGCTAAAATCATCCATAAAAATTTCCATACAGTTCTCAATAAGATCTGAAAAGATACTCATCATGCATCTTTGGAAAGTAGCCGATGCATTACATAAGCCAAAAGGCATTCTCTTAAATGCATACGTTCCAAAGGGACATGTAAAAGTAGTCTTTTCTTGATCTTCAGGAGCTATATGAATTTAAAAATAGCCTGTATAACCATCTAAAAAACAGTAATGGGATTTACCTGACAGGCGATCAAGCATCTTATCAATAAATGGTAAAGGGTAATGATCCTTGCGAGTAACTTAGTTGAGACGCCTATAATCAATGCAAACTCTCCATGAATTCTGCACTCTAGTTGTCAGGAGCCCCATGCTCATTCTTTACTGTTGTGACTCCAGACTTCCTGGGCACCACTTGCACTGGACTGACCCATTTGCTATCTAAAATGGGGTAAATGATATCTGCTTCAAGTAGCCTGGTCACTTCTTTCTTGACAACTTTTAAGATGGTGGGATTCAATCTTCTTTGGGGTTCCAGACAGGTCTTGCTCCCTCTTCTAAGAATATTCTGTGCTCACAAACTTGAGGGCTAATGCCTAATATATCCGCCAAGCTCCACCCAATTGCTTTCTTGTGTTTTCTCAGCACACTGAGCAGCTGCTCCTCCTGTTGGGAAGTGAGTTCCCTTGCAATGATAATTGGAAGCTTCTGATTATCCTCAAGGTAAGCATACTTGAGGTGGGGTGGAAGGGATTTTAATTCCAATTTTTGCTCATGGCTAGGCTCTGGATTATCTGGAACTAGTGATAATGGCAAAGTGTCCTCATTGTGTTCAGAGGGTGTCCCCACACTTGGACCTTGCTCCATGTGCCTCTCTTATACTTCTTCTTGGTGAACTTCAGCTACAGTTTCATCAATGATGTCGCACTGGAAGATAGAATGATCTTTCAGAGGGTGCTTCATAGCTTCATTCAAACTGAAACTTACAGCTCTGCCATCTATCTCAAAGGAGTAAGTTCCTGAGAATGCATCCAGCTTGAACTTTGAAGTCTTCAGGAATGGTCTTCCAAGCAGGATTGATGATGGTCTTCCTGAGTCATTAGGGGGCATTTCCAAGATATAGAAGTCAATGGGAAATGTGAGCCCCTTAATGCTCACTAGCACGTCTTCAGCAATTCCAACCACTGTAATAATGCTCTTATCTGCTAACACAAAACGAGCTGCCGACCTTTTTAAGGGAGGGAGCCTCAAAGCATCATATATAGACAAAGGCATAATACTCACACACGCTCCTAAATCATACATGCAGTAAAAAAATATTACACCCCCAATGGTATAGTTAACCATGCATGGACCTGGGTCACTACATTTTTCAGGTATACCTTCCATTAAAGCAGATATAGAACTACCTAAAGGAATAGTTTCTAATTCATTAATTTTGTCTTTATGTGTGCATGAATCTTTCAGAAACTTTGCATATTTAGGTACCTGCTGAATAACATCAAAAAGGGGAACAGTTACCTCAACCTTTTTGAAAATTTCTACCATTTTGAGATCAAGTTCCATCTGCTTCCTGGGCTTCCGTGCAAGGTGTGGAAATAGGATAGGAATGGCGCCACTTGCAGCTTTTGTGTCCTTTGGTGCTCCATTCCTTGGCTGAACTACTTCTTCTTCAACCATGTCTTGTACTTCTTCTTCCTCTTCAGCATCTTCCACTTCAACTAAGTCTTCAACTGGGTCGTGTTCTTATGGGTTTGGCTTCTCTTGATTCCTTTCTTGCAGTGTGGCATTGATGGCATTGATGCCACCCTTGGGGTTAGGTAAGGGTTGAGAAGGAATTTCACTGGAGCTTGAAGGCTGGTTGGTGGAAGCAGGTAATGAATCTATCAGGGAGACGAGAGCTTGTAAAGTGGCATTCAGATCATTTAGAGTAGAGTTCAGTGTAGTCTGCATGTCTTGTTGTCCTTGTGCAAGAGAACGAAGCATCTCGTCATTTGATGAGGAAGGAGGATAAGTGATCTGAGGGACCTGTTGTTAGTTGTGCTGGGGTCCTTGAGACTGCCTTAGGTGAGGTACTCTGTAAGGCTGGTTTGGATTCTGCTATTGATAGGAATGGTTCTGTTGATTCTGATTCTGCTGATTGTTATTGTTATTCCACCTCTGATTTCCCTGGTTGTCTCTGTCTCCTCTGTTATAGTTGTCCCTCCAGCTACGGTTGAAATTATCTCTCCAACCCTGGTTGGAGTTGTCCTGCCACCCTTGGTTATAGTTCCCACCGTGGTTGTAGTTGCCGCCTTGTTGATTGTATCCTTGATTCGGGCGGTTATAGAAGTTATGAGTAGCTGCCATAGTGTTGTCTTCTTGTTGGAGTTGCGGGCATTCATCAGTGTAGTGACTATAATCAGCACAAATTCTGCATACTCTTTGGGGGATCAACTGTTGGCTTTGTTGTGGAGGGGGAGGCTGAGTTTGTTGTTGATTTAACTGTATCTGCTTCAGTAGGTTGGTCATTTCACATATACTCTGTGTAAGAGTAGAAATCTTAATGCTAGAGAAAACCTCTGCAACAGCCTTTGAGTGGATGTTTCTGTGCCTGTGATTCCGAGTGGACTCAGCTAGATCGCTGATCAATTGCCCTGCTTCATCTGCGGTCTTGTACTTTTTCAGAGAACCATTACTAGCACCATTCAATGTAGTCTTATCCCGAGGCTTTATGCCTTGAGTGAAGTAGCTGATCAATACCAACTTGTCAATCATGTGGTGGGGGCATGCATCCAGAAGGTTCTTGAAGCACTTCCAGTACTCATAAAGAATTTCTGATTCACCCTAAACAATGCAGGAGATCTCTTTCCTCAATCTATCTGTAACTTCAGCTGGAAAGTATTTTTCCAACAATTCTCTCCTGAGCGTATCCCATTTGGTAACAGTTGCTTCAGGTTGGGAGTAGTACCACTCCCTCGCCTTTCCCTCAAGAGAAAACGGGAAGGCGGTTAACAGAATAGAAGTTTCATTTGCACCATGATGCCTGATAGTAGAACAGGCTGTCTAAAAATCCCTGAGGTGCTTAATAGGCTCCTAAGAAGGTAAGCCAGAAAACTTGGGCATCAAGTTGATTAGTGCGGTCTTCAGTTCAAAATCTGCAGCCAGATTTGGATGACGCACTTGATACGGTTGCAGAGTAAAGTCTGGGGCCCCTGTCTCCTAGAGAGTAATCCTCCTTGGTGCTACCATATTATCTGCACGTGAATCAACTGAATCAATAGTAAAGGAGCTTGTTTCTCCCTCAGATAAGACTGGTGAATCGATAACAATCACTTCACCACCTTCAGAGGCTAACCGACTCCGAGCTCACCTAATACGTGAAAGAGTTCTTTCGATTTCAGGATCAAATGCGGCTAAGCTCGGATCAGGCAGTGAACGCGTCATTCAATGAAAGAAACATACAGCTCATGGTAATAAAATAAAATAAAATACACAAAAATTAAAAATATGTACACTGCACACAATTGCAACTCCCCAGTAACGGCGCCAAAAATTGATGCGTGCGGAAATTTGACCAATTAAGAATTCAATATAGGAAATACGTTGCAAGTATAGCTCTTAAACAGCAAAAATCCATCTCATCAATTTAAAAAGGTTGTCACAAAAGTTTAGAATAAAAATACTGGGAGTATGAGTCCCAGGTCGTCTCCCAACGAGTTGACAAAGCGGTGCTATCTTATTAATCAGGAGTTTTCTGGAAAATTTTGAGTTTGGGCAATGGGAACAAGCATATGATTGTAAATTAAAGCAACAAAAATTAAAAGAGGTTTATATTATTCTAAATAAAAGGCCTTGACTGGGGGAATGATTAATTATAAGTTCTATCCTTGTTGGAATTCTCTCAAGTGTAGTATAAAGAGGTTGTTATTTTCACTTAGTTAACCCTTGCTAAATAAAGGAAAGTCAAGTGATTGAGCTAACTCTTATTCTCATATCCTAGTCCTCTCCCTTGGGAAGGTCTAGCGTTAGTAAATACAGAATTAGCCAACAACTTTCAATTTAACTAATCACTTGAGCATCCCAACTCAAGTGTCTCCTTTTAATCAACCCCCCATGTCAAGTTGGGAATCTACTCCATTGACATGAGAATTACTTGCATAGAATTAAATAAGGAATAAAAGGAAGACATGATAGACAATAACTACAAATTAATTAAAAATAAAAGTAATCCTTTGCATTAATAAATTCTAAAAATAATCTAATTGTAACTCTAAACAAGAATTAAGAATATGGAATAATAAAGGAGTAAGAAAACAAACTAGAATAGTATCTTTGGTGCGGTATTTGTAACCCACTAACTTACCGGCAAGTGCGCCGGGTCGTACCAAGTAATACCTTACGTGAGTAAAGGTCGATCCCACAAGGATTAATGGATTAAGCAACAATAGTATTTGATAGGCTTAGTTAGACAAACAGAAAAGAGTAATTGATAGTTCAAAAGCATTAAACAATAAAGAAGAGTTTGAAGACAGGCAGGTAAATAAGTTGGGAGTAAAATATTGAGAAGACAGTTAAGGCTTTAGAGTTATCTATTTTTCCGGATTAACTTTTCTTACTAACTATTTTAATCATGTAGGATTTAATTTATGGAAAACTATATGTGACTAGACCCTAATTCCTTAGACCTTCCTAGTCTCCTCTAAAATTCATTAGCTGCTAATTCCTTAGTCAATTAATTCCAATTAGAAGGTGATGATCAAATTCCAGTTTATATGCCACAAAAACTCTAATTACCCAAAAATAAAAGGATTATATGTCACGTATCCCGTTAAATCTAGATAATTAAAATTTAGGATAATATGTTTTCAAGCTGTTGTTCAAGTAAAGAGCTTTTCCAAGTTTTACAAGAACGCATTTAGAAAAAGGGTCATACTTCCGTTCCACCCAAATTCATAAGATGAAGAGCGAGAACAATTCTTAAATTATAAATCCATACATGAATTAAAATAGATAAAGCAATAAAATCAATCCATACAAATAGACAGAGCTCCTAACTTTAACAATGGAGGATTAGTTGCTCATGGTTCAGAGTAGAAAATAAGGATTCTAATAAAATGTATTTTGGTGGTCTGGGATTGGAATAATATTGAGGTGGTATCCTCCTATTTATATCTAATCCTAATTAATTTAAAATTTATCTTTAAAACTAAAATAATATCTTTTCCTATTTTTAAAATTTGAATTTAAATTAGAATTAATTATAGCAATCAGCAAATCTTCAATTGATGGATGGGGACCACTTGGCTTCACTAGGATCCACGCCTAACTTGGGCTTGGCAGCATGAATTGGAGTTTAGTTGAGTGAAGTTGGCCTAACTTGGGCTTTAGTGCGCCTAACTTGAAGTGGGCAGGACCAATCTCGCGTGTTGTTGTTGTGTCTTGCGCCTAACTTGAGAAATCTCAAGTTAGGGGCAGCCTTGGTAGAGAGTTCGGAGAAGAAGTATGGACTACTATATATCGTTGGAAAGCTCTAGAAGTTGGCTTTCCAATGTCACTAGAATCACATTCATTGGACCTCTGTAGCTCGAGTTATTTAGGTTTGAGTGCAGAGAGGTCAGGATTGACAGCATCATTCGCCTTCATCTATTCTTTTGCAGAAACTCCATCAAATCCAGGTGAATGCTACCTAAAATAAATAGAATTGTACAAGACTCAAAGTAGCATCCATATTGGCTAAAAGATAATTAATTCTTTATTAAACTCAATAATTTAGATGCAAATTCACTAGGAAAAGATAGGAAAGATGCTCACGCATCACAACACCAAACTTGAATTGTTGCTTGTCCTCAAGCAACCAAAACTAATATAAGCTTAGGATGTGAATTTGCATGAGAATGAGAGTTCGATTAAGCTCATGTCTCTTCTTATAGTGGGGTTTACAACTGCAATCCTGAATAGTTTTGGCATCTCACTTTATCCTTTGAAGTTCAGAATGATTGGCATCCATAGTAACTCAGAATTCAGATAGTGTTATTAATTCTCCTAGTTCAGTATGTTGATTCTTGAACACAGCTACTTTATGAGTCTTGGCTGTGACCCTAAGCATTTTGTTTTCCAGTATTACCACTGGATACATAAATGCCACAGACAATAGCTGGGTGAACCTTTTCAGATTGTGACTCAGCTTTGCTAGAGTCCCCAGTTAGAGGTGCCCAGAGCTCTTAAGAACACTCTTTTTGCTTTGGACCACGATTTTAACCGCTCAGTCTCAAGCTTTTCACTTGACACCTTCACGCCACAAGCATATGGTTAGGGACAGCTTGATTTTAGCCGCTTAGGCCAGGATTTTATTCCTTTGGGCCCTCCTATCCATTAATGCTCAAAGCCTTGGATCCTTTTTACCCTTTGCCTTTTAGTTTGAAGGGTTATTGGCTTTTTCTGCTTGTTTTTCTTTTTTTATCTTTATTTTATATAAATTTTTTTTCGCAAGCTTCGTATTTTTCACTGCTTTTTCTTGCTTCAAGAATCAATTTTATGATTTTTCAGATTATCAATAACATTTCTCTTTTTTCATCATTCTTTCAAGAGCCAACAATTTTAACATTCATAAACTTCACTATCAAAAATATGCACTGTTCAAGTCATGCATTCAGAATCACAGAAAGTACCACCACATCTAAGTAAATAAGACTATTCTTCAATATAAACTCACTTTCTCATGCAATACATCACTTCTGTATTTTTTTTTTTATTTGAATTTCAAGCTCAGTGAGTAATACATGAGACATATTTTTGGAATTAAAGCAATTAAGAGAAAACTAAACTAGACCTAGGATTCTAACTAATAAAGAATCATGCAACAAACAAAGAAAAATAGCAAGAAACTGGAACATAACATAATAAAAGCGAGAAGGAATAAAAAATGAAAGGAACTCAACCACCTTAGTTATCCGAGCGGTCGTTTTATTCTTCAGGTTGTGCTCCTTTGTGAAGATGATTCACCTCCCTTAGTGCAATAAAAATAAATAGAAAACCCTTAAGCGAAGCATCAACACCAAACTTAAAGGTTTGCTTGTCCTCAAGTAAAGAAGAACTGAAAATAAAAACAAATAGTAAGAGGAATCTCCGGTTCCTGTTCTAAAATAGCTGCATGGTCAGAAAAATAATAAAAACTCAATAAAAATCAAATAAGTAAGAAGGCTACTACTACGAAGAATAACTAAGGATACGAAATTATCGGGTTGCCTCCCGACAAGCGCTTCTTTAACGTCACTAGCTTGACGGTCAGTTCTGCTAGTTTAGCAAATGAGTGGACCTCTGGCGATCAATCTCGCCTCTAAGATAGTGCTTCAACCTCTGGCCATTCACTGTAAATTTTCTGTCAGAATTCTCTTCCTGTATTTCCACATGACCATATGGTGAAGCTCTGGTAACCACAAACGGTCCTGACCACCGGGATTTCAGCTTCCCGAGAAAGAATTTAAGCCTTGAATTATATAGAAGCACTCTCTGTCCTGGCTCAAAGACTCTGATGGCAATCTTCTTGTCATGCAGTAGCTTGGTTCTCTCCTTATAGAGCTTGGCATTCTCATAAGTTGAATATCTGAATTCATCAAGCTCATTCAACTGAAGCATTCGCTTAATTCCTGCAGTTTCTGAATCAAGATTCAGGTACCTGATTGCCCAGTAAGCCTTGTGCTCCAGTTCAACTAGCAAGTGACAGGTTTTGCTATAGACCAACTGATATGGGGACATGCCAATTGGAGTCTTGTACGCTGTCTGGTATGCCCAGAGAGCATCATCAAGCTTCCTAGACCAGTCCTTTCTTGAAGCACTGACGGTCTTCTCTAGAATCCTCTTAAGTTCCCTGTTGGAAACTTCAACCTGTCCACTTGTCTGAGGGTGATAGGGGGTTGCCACTTTATGACGGACTCCATATCTATGCAGAAGAGAGTCTAGCTGTCTGTTACAGAAGTGACTTCCTCTATCACTAATTAGTTTCCTTGGGACACCAATCCAGCTAAAGATATATCTCTGAAGAAAGCTCATTACCACCTTGGCATCATTGGTGGGTAGAGCCACAGCTTCCACCCACTTGGACACATAGTCAACCGCCACTAGAATATAATTCTTTGAATGTGAAGGTGGAAAAGGTCCCATGAAATCAATACCCCACACATCAAACAACTCAACCTCAAGAATCCCCTGCTGTGGCATTTCATGGTTGGCAGGAAGGTTCGTGGCCTTTGCACATCTGTCATAGTACTTCACAAATTCTCTTTAATCTCTGAAAAGAGTAGGCTAGTAGAACCCGCTCTGAAGGACCTTTGTAGCTGTCCTTTCACCACCAAAGTGGCCTCCATATTCAGAAACATGGCAGTACCAAAGAATCTGCTATGTTTCTTCATCTGAGACACATCTCCGGATGATACCATCTGAACATCTTTTAAAAAGGTATGGCTCCTCCCAAATGTAGTACTTGGCATCAGTCAATAGCTTCTTCACTTGTTGCCTACTGTACTCCTTTGGAATAAAATTCATGGCCTTATAATTTATAATGTCTGCAAACCATGGGGCCTGCTGAATGAGGAATAATTACTCATCTGGAAATGTCTCAGTCACAGCTGTGGGTGGTTGTACTCCAGCTTCAGGCTCAATCCTGGAGAGATAGTCAGCTACTTGATTTTCTGACCCTTTCCTGTCTTTTATCTCAATATCAAACTCCTGATGGAGTAAAACCCATCTGATTAATCTTGGTTTAGAATCCTGTTTGGTTAGAAGGTACTTCAAAGCAGCATGGTCAGTATAAGCAATAACCTTAGAACCAAGTAAATAGGACCTAAACTTATCAACAGCATACACAATAGCTAATAATTCCTTTTCTGTAGTTGTGTAATTCTTTTGAGCATCATTTAACACACGACTAGCATAGTAAATGACATGTACAAGCTTACCATGCCTCTGTCCTAAAACAGCTCCTATAGCAAAATTACTAGCATCACACATTAATTCAAAGGGTAAATCCCAGTCAGGAGGAGCTATAATGGGAGTAAAGGTAAGGTTTGCTTTCAGAGTTTTAAAAGCATGCAGACAATCAGAGTCAAATACAAAAGGAACATCAACAACCAACAGGTTGCTCAATGGTTTAGCAATTTTAGAAAAATCCTTTATAAATCTTCTATAAAATCCTGCATGACCCAAGAAACTCCTAACTGCCTTAACATTAGTTGGTGGTGGTAATTTTTCAATTACCTCCACCTTTGCTTTATCTACCTCAATCCCCTTACTTGAAATCCGGTGTCCAAGAATAATACCTTCTGTAACCATAAAATGGCATTTTTCCCAATTTAAAACAAGGTTTGATTCTTGACACCATTTCAAGACAAGAGATAAATATTTAAGGCAGGATTCAAAAGAATTACCAAAAATAGAAAAGTCATCCATAAATATCTCAATAAACTTTTCAACCATATCAGAAAAAATTGAAAGCATACACCTCTGAAAAGTTGGTGGAGCATTACAAAGTCCAAATGGCATTCTCCTGTAAGCAAATACTCCAAAGGGGCATGTGAATGCTGTCTTCTCTTGATCTTGAGGGCCCACTGCAATTTGATTGTATCCAGAATATCCATCTAGAAAATAATAAAAAGCATGACCAGCTAACCTCTCAAGCATCTGATCAATGAAAGGGAGGGAGAAATGATCCTTCCTTGTAGCAGTGTTGAGCCTCCTATAGTCTATGCACATTCTCCATCCTGTGACTGTTCTTGTAGGAATAAGCTCATTCTTCTCATTCTTGATCACTGTCATCCCTCCTTTCTTGGGAACTACCTGCACAGGACTTACCCAAGGGCTGTCAGAAATAGGGTAAATAATACCTGCTTCCCATAGTTTCATTACCTCTTTTTGGACCACCTCTTTTATAGTTGGATTGAGTCTCCTTTGTGGTTGTGCAACTGGTTTAGCATCATCTTCAAGAAGGATCTTGTGCATACACTTGGTTGGACTAATCCCCTTCAAGTCACTAATGGTCCATCCAAGAGCTGTGTTTATGGCTTCTGAGTACTGAAATAAGCGCCTCTTCTTCTTCAGGCTTCAGAGAAGAGCTAATAATCACTGGATATGAATCATTTTCACCCAAGAACATATATTTCAAGGATGGAGGTAAAGGTCTGAGCTCAAGCTTGGGGACTTCCTCCACTTTTATTGGCGTGCTCATCAGCTCCTTTTGGGGTGGTGAATCATCAACTTCAACTAACTCATACTCAGAAATAGGAAATAGAACATCATCATGTACCTCAGCTTCCAGTACTTCTTGAACAAGTGGTTCAATAATATCTATTTTTATACACCCCTCAGAATCATTAGGGTGCTTGAGGGCTTCAAAAATATTTAGAACCACCTGTTCTTCATTGACCCTCAGGGTTAATTCACCATTTTGCACATCAATCAGAGCTCTACCTGTAGCTAAAAAGGGTCTACCAAGTATAATAGAGGGTTTTACCTCCTCTTCAATGTCTAATATAACAAAATCAATAGGGAAGATAAATGGTCCTACTTTCACAAGTAAATCTTCAACAACACCCACAGGTAATTTAATAGAAAGATCAGCAAGTTGAAGAGAAATACGAGTGGGTTTTACCTCCTCAATTTGAAGCTTTTTCATCACTGAAAGTTGCATTAGATTGATACTAGCTCCAAGATTACATAAAGCTCTCTGAATGCCGACATCTCCAATGGTGCAAGGAATGACAAAACTTCCTGGGTCTGGCATCTTCTCAGGAAGGGTGTGTTGAATAATGGCACTACATTCCTTGGTTAACACCACTGTCTCTTGTTCCTTCCAATTCCTCTTGTGGGTCAACAATTCTTTCATAAATTTAGCATAGAGGGGCATTTGCTCCAGAGCCTCTACAAAAGGAATGTTGATCTACAGCTTCTTGAAGACATCTAAAAATTTGGAGAATTACTTTTCTTTGGACGGCTTCTGAAGCCTCTGAGGATATGGCATTTTTGGCTTGTATTCAGGAGCCTTTGGCAAGGTGGGATAAGTGTCAAGAGAGTCAGGAAACGGGTTGTCTGCACGCCTAGGAGGGGCGTGCTCTACATCTCCCTTCTTCTCCTCTGGAGCTTCTTTTTCAACTAGCTCTTCATTGATCTTGGTCTCAGAGCCAGCTACTTTACCACTTCTCAACTGAATAGCCTTGCAATCTTCTCTTGGGTTCACCATTGTATCACTTGGAAATGTACTTGCAGACCTCTCAGGTATTTGCTTGCTTAGATGGCCCATCTGCACTTCCAAGTTTCTAATGGAGGCTCTGGTTTCCTGCATAAAACTTCTCATCAGCTCCCAATTAGAATCTTCTTAGGATTTAGAGTTTGCCTGCTGAGGTGGTTGTTGCTGCTGAGACTGAAATTAGCGGTTGTTGTAATTGTTCTGTTGGAAGCCGCCCTGAGAATTATTGTTGAAGTTCTGAGGTCTCTGAGGTTGGTCCCTCCATCCAAAATTTAGGTGATTCCTCCACCCCTGATTATATGTCTTGGAATATGGATCATTGTTGGGATTTCTAGGACCACTCCCCATGTAATTGACCTGTTCAGAAAAATGTTGAGCATAATCATAATTATCATTTTGCATAAAGTTACTTGCCATGTCATAGGAGGTCTCTTGGGGTGGATTTTGAGTATTGATAGCTGAGACTTGCATGCCACCCATCTGTTGAGTAAGTAGATTTATCTGCTGGGACATAAGCTTGTTCTGAGCAAGAAGAGAATTAACAGCTTCCACTTCCAGCACGCCTCTCTTTTGAGATGTCTCAGAGTTCACAGGATTCCTGTTAGATGAGTATAAATATTGGTTGCTTGCATCCAATTTAATCAGCTCAATAGTCTCCTCTGGTGTCTTCTTCTTGTGCAGTGAACCGCCCGTAGAAGTATCTAAGCTCATCTTGGACATCTCGCCCAAGCCTTCATAGAAGATTGATGAGCGGATAACTTATACGCTTTTTGGCATTGTTTTCTAGTAGTTTTTAGTATAATTTAGTTAGTTTTTACTATGTTTTTATTAGTTTTTATGCAAAAATCACATTTCTGGACTTTACTATGAGTTTGTGTATTTTTCTGTAATTTCAGGTATTTTCTGGCTGAAATTGAGGGACCTGAGCAAAAATCTGATTCAGAGGCTGAAAAAGGACTGCAGATGCTGTTGGATTCTGACCTCCCTTCACTCGAAATGGATTTTCTGGAGTTACAGAACCTCAATTGGCCCGCTCTCAATTGCGTTGGAAAGTAGACATCCAGGGCTTTCCAGCAATATATAATAGTCCATACTTTGCTCAAGTTTTAATGATGCAAACTGGCGTTCAAACACCAACTTCCTGCCCTATTCTGAAGTTAAACGCCAGAAACAGGTTGTAACCTAGCGTTTAACTCCAAGAGAAGTCTCTACATGTGAAGGCTTCATTACTCAGCCCAAGCACACACCAAGTGGGCCCCAGAAGTGGAATTCTGCACTATCTGCACTTAGTTACTTATTTTCTGTAACCCTAGCTACTAGTTTAGTATAAAAACAACTTTTAGAGACTTACTATCGATCTCATGATATTTTACACGTTTCATATTGTATTTTCGATGGCATAAGTCTCTAAACCCCATGGTTGGGGTGAGGAGTTCTGCTGTATTTCGATGAATTAATGCAATTACTACAGTTTTCCATTCAATCACGCTTTTCTCTATTCTAAGATATTCACTAGCACTTCATCCTGATGAATGTGATGATCCGTGACACTCATCACCATTCTCAACCTATGAACGCATGCCTGACACCCACTTCCGTTCTATCTTAGATTGAGTGTATATCTCTTAGCCTCTTGGTTCATGATCAGAGTCTTCGTGGTATAGGCTAGGACTATTGGCGGCCATTCCTGAGATCCGGAAAGTCTAAACCTTGTCTGTGGTATTCCGAGTAGGATTTGGGATGGGATGACTGTGATGAGCTTCAAACTCACGAGTGCTGGGCATAGTGACAGACGCAAAAGGATCAATGGATCCTATTCCAACATGAGTGAGAACTGACAGATGATTAGCCATGCGGTGACAGCGTATTTGGACCATTTTCACTGAGAGGACAGATGGTAGCCATTGACAACGGTGATCCACCAACATACAGCTTGCCATGGAAGGAGCCTTGCGTGCGTGAAGAAGAAGACAGTAGGAAAGCAGAGATTCGGAAGACAGAGCATCTCCAAATCCTCAATCTGTTCTCCATTACTGCATAACAAGTATTATTTACTTTATGCTATTTACTCTTCATAAACCTAATCATTTTTATTATTAATCTCCTGACTAAGAATTACAAAATAACCATAGCTTGCTTCAAGCCGACAATCTCCGTGGGATCAACCCTTACTCACGTAAGGTATTACTTGGACGACCCAGTGCACTTGCTGGTTAGTGGTACGAGTTGTGAAAAGTGTGATTTACATTTCGTGCACCAAATTTTTGGCGCCATTGCCGGGGATTGTTTGAGTTTGGACAACTGACGGTTTATTTTGTTGCTTAGATTAGGAAAAAATTTTCTTTTTGGTTTAGAGTCTTCTATTATTGTTTTTGGTTGAAATTCTTTTCAAAAATCCTTATTTTCTTTTTCAATTTTTTCGAAAATTTAAAAAAATTAATAATTGAGTTTTTCTGTTTGAGTTTAGTTTCATATTTTAAGTTTGGTGTCCTTTGTGTTTCTGTTTTCTTAAAAAATTTTCAAAAGTTGTTCTTAGCGTTCATTGTGATATTCAAAGTTTTCCTGTTTGTTTCCTTTGTTTTGATCTAAAAATTTAAGTTTGGTGTCATTTTTACTGTTTTTCTCTCTCTTCATTAAATTCAAAAATATTTTTTCTCTTTATTTTAATTAATTTTTGAATTTTCCTTTAAAAATTCAGATTTTTTATTTTAAAACTTTTGATTCTATCTTATCTTAGTTTTGAAATTTCAAAATTCAAAATCTTTTTCAAAAATCATATCCAAAGTTTTTCAAATCTTCTTAATTAAGTAATTATTTTAGTTTTCAATTTTATTTTTCTTACTTTTCGTAATCTATATTTTATTTCTAATTACTTTATTTTATTTTTTTTTACTTATTTATTCATTTTTTTATAAAATAAAAAATAAAAATATATTTTATTTGCAATTCATATCAATTCCTTTCTCTCCATCATGGACTTAAGTGGAAATGAACAGTCCAGAAGGACTCTGGGGTCATATGCTAACCCCATTACTGCTGCATATGGGAGTAGCATATGTATACCTCCCATCAAAGCAAGCAGTTTTGAGCTAAATCCTCAGCTCATTGTCATGGCGCAGCAGAATTGCCAGTATTCCGGTCTTCCATAGGAAGAACCTATTGAGTTTCTGGCGCAGTTCTTGCAAATTACTGACACAGTGTGTGACAAGGAGGTAGATCAGGATGTATACAGACTGTTACTGTTTCTTTTGCTGTAAAAGATCAAGCTAAGAGGTGGTTAAATAACCAACCCACAGCAAGATAAGAACATGGAAACAGTTATCAGATAAATTTCTGAATCAATATTTTCCTCCAAAAAGGATGACACAGCTAAGGCTGGACATCCAAGGCTTTAAACAAGAGGATGATGAATCCCTTTATAGCGCCTGGGAGAGGTACAGAGGGATGCTAAGGAAATGTCCCTCTGAAATGTTTTCAGAGTGGGTGCAATTAGACATCTTCTACTATGGGCTTACAGAAAAAGCTCAGATATCTCTAGACCACTCAGCTGATGGATCTATACACATGAGAAAGACTATTGAATAGGCTCAAGAGCTTATTGATATAGTTGCTAGAAATTAGCATCTGTACATAAGTAATGAGTCCTCCATGAAAGAAGAAGCTAAGGCAGTATCAACTGACTTTAGTCCTCAGGAACAAGTTGCTGAACTCAATCACCAACTATCTTCTATAACAAGGCAGTTAGCAGAATTTAAGGAGATGCTACAAGAAACCAAAATTTCTAACAAGGATATGGAATCACAATTGAATCAGACAAAACAGCAATTATCAAAACAAATAATAGAGGAGTGCCAAGCAGTTCAATTAAGAAGTGGAAAAATGTTAAATACCTCAACTCAAAGCAGCAGAAAGCCAAGAAAAGAACAACTGACAGAGGACGAGCAACCTGCTACCCAAAATCCCTCTAAGGACAGTAAGAGCCCAGAGTGGAACAAGTCTGTCATTCAAACGCCAGAAAAGGGTGAAAAATTGGCGTTAAACACCCAATCCATGTTCAGTTCTGGCGTTCAAACGCCAGTGAGGGATCAGACACCTGCAAGTGCTGATAATAACTCCCTCAAGAGGGCTTCTCAACCTGCCTCTATAGGAAATAAACCTGCAGCAACTAAGGTTGAAGAATATAAAGCCAAAATACCTTATCCTCAAAAACTCCACCAAGCAGAACAGGATAAACAATTTTTTCGCTTTGCAGACTATCTCAGGACTCTTGAAATAAAGATTCTGTTTGCAGAGGCACTTGAGCAAATACCCTCTTATGCTAAGTTCATGAAAGAGATCTTAAGTCATAAGAAGGATTAGAGAGAAACAGAAAAAGTTTTTCTCACTGAAGAATGCAGTGCAGTCATCCTAACAAGCTTACCAAAAAAGTCTAAGGATCCCGGAAGCTTTATGATACCATGCACATTAGAGGGTGCTTGTACCAAGACAGCTCTATGTGATCTTGGGACAAGTATCAACCTAATCCCTGCATCCACTATCAGAAAGCTTGGCTTGACTGAAGAGGTCAAACCAACCTGGATTTGTCTTCAACTTGCTTATGGCTCCATTAAATACCCATCAGGCATAATTGAGGACATGATTGTCAAGGTTGGGCCATTTGCCTTCCCTACTGACTTTGTAGTGCTGGAAATGGAGGAGCACAAGAGTGCAACTCTCATTCTAAGAAGACCATTCCTAGCAACTGGACGAACCCTCATTGATGTCCAAAAAGGGGAGATAACCCTGAGAGTCAATGAGGATGAGTTTAAGTTGAATGTTGTCAAAGCTATGCAGCATCCAGACACATCAGAAGACTGCCTGAGCGTTGATATTATTGACTCCCTAGTGGAAGAGGTCAATATGACTGAGAGTCTCGAATCAGAGCTAGAGGACATTTTTAAAGATGTTCAGCCAGAGGAAATAAAAGAACCTCTAAAAACTCCTCAGGAAGAGGAGAAACCTCCTAAACCCGATGGTGCACGAAATTGTGATCATCAACAATGGCGCCAAAGACTTGGAGCTCTCAAACGTGAATCACACTTTGTCACAATTCCGCACAACTAACCAGCAAGTGCACTGGGTCGTCCAAGTAATACCTTACGTGAGTAAGGGTCGATCCCACGGAGACTGTCGGCTTGAAGCAAGCTATGGTCATCTTGTAAATCTCAGTCAAGCGAATTCAGATGGTTATGGAGGATTGATAATTAAAAGATAAATAAAACATAAAGTAAAGATAGAGATAATTATGTAATTCTTTGGTTGGAAATTCATATAAGCATATGAAGATGCTTTGTTCCTCCTGAACCTCTGCTTTCCTATTGCCTTCTTCCAATCATTCATACTCCTTTCCATGGCAAGCTTTATGTTTGGCATCACCATTGTCAATGGCTACTTCCCATCCTCTCAGTGAAAATGTTCCAAATGCGCTGTCACCGCACGGCTAATCATCTGTCGGTTCTCGATCATGCTGGAATAGGATCCATTGATCCTTTTGTGTCTGTCACACGCCCAACAATCGCGAGTTTGAAGCTCGTCACAGTCATCCCTTCCCAGATCCTACTCAGAATACCACAGACAAGGTTTAGACGTTCCGGATCTCAGGAATGGCCGCCAATAATTCTAGCATATACCACGAAGGTTCCAATCTTAGATTAGAAACCCAAGAGATATGAATTCAAGCTTGTTTGCATGTAGAACGGAAGTGGTTGTCAGTCACGCGTTCATAAGTGAGAATGGTGATGAGTGTCACATAATCATCACATTCATCATGTTCTTGGGTGCGAATGAATATCTTGGAGAAGAAATAGACTTGAGTTGAATAGAAAAATAATAGTACTTGTATTAATTCATGAAGAACAGCAGAGTTCCACACCTTAATCTATGGTGTGTAGAAACTCCACCGTTGAAAATACAAAAGTGATAATGGTGTAAGCATGGCCGAATGGCCAGCCTCCAAGGTCTATGGACTAAACGTCCAAAGATGAAAATACAATAGTATAAGGTCCTATTTATAGAGAACTAGTAGCCTAGAGTTTACAGAAATCAGTAATTAATGCAGAAATCTTCTTCCAGGCCCACTTGGTATGTGCTTGGGCTGAGCATTGAAGCTTCCATATGTAGAGACTTTTCTTGGAGTTAAACACTAGCTTTTGTGCCAGTTTGGGCGTTTAACTCCAGCTTTTGTGCCAGTTCCGGCATTAAATATCAGAATTCTTGAGCTGACTTGGAACGCCTGTTTGGGCCATCAAATCTTGGGCAAAGTATGGACTATTATATATTTCTGGAAAGCCCAGGATGTCTACTTTCCAACGCAATTCAAAGCGTGCCAATTGGGCTTTTGTAGCTCCAGAAAATCCACTTTGAGTGCAGGGAGGTCAGAATCCAACAACATTTGCAGTCCTTTTTCAACCTCTGAATCAGATTTTTCCTCAGGTCCCTCAATTTCAGCCAGAAAATACCTGAAATCACAGAAAAATACAAAAACTCATAGTAAAGTCCAGAAATGTGATTTTTAAATAAAAACTAATAAAAACATAATAAAAACTAACTAAAACATACTAAAAATAATGCCAAAAAGCGTATAAATTATCCGCTCATCACAACACCAAACTTAAATTGTTGCTTGTCCCCAAGCAACTGAAAATCATATAGGATAAAAAGAAGAGAATATACAATGAATTCCAAAAATATCTATGAAGATCAGTATTAATTAGATGAGCGGGGCTTTTAACTTTTTGCTTCTGAATAGTTTTGGCATCCCACTTTATCCTTTGAAGTTCAGAATGATTGGCTTCTATAGGAACTCAGAATCCAGATAGTGTTATTGATTCTCCTAGTTAAGTATGTTGATTCTTGAACACAGCTACTTTATGAGTCTTGACCGTGACCCAAAGCATTTTGTTTTCCAGTATTACCACTGGATACATAAATGCCACAGACACATAATTGGGTGAACCTTTTCAGATTGTGACTCAGCTTTGCTAGAGTCCCCAATTAGAGGTGTCCAGAGCTCTTAAGCACACTTTTTTTGCTTTTGGACCACGACTTTAACCGCTCAGTCTCAAGTTTTCACTTGACACCTTCACGCCATAAGCACATGGTTAGGGACAGCTTGGTTTAGCCGCTTAGGCCAGGATTTTATTCCTGTGGGCCCTCCTATCCACTGATACTCAAAGCCTTTGATCCTTTTTATCACCCTTGCCTTTTGGTTTAAAGGGGTATTGACTTTTTCTGCTTGCTTTTCTTTTTTCTTTCTTTTTTTTTTTCTCTCTTTTTTTTTCGCATATATCCTTTTTTTCTGCAAGCTTTTCACTGCTTTTTCTTGCTTCAAGAATCAATTTTATGATTTTTCAGATTATCAAATAACATTTCTCTTTTTCCATCATTCTTTTAAGAGCCAACAATTTTAACATTCATGAACAATCAAATTCAAAAATATGCACTGTTCAAGCATTCATTCAGAAAGACAAAAGTATTGCCACCACATCAGAATAGTTAAACTGTTTTAAAATTCGAAATTCATGCACTTCTTTTTCTTTTTCAATTAAAAACATTTTTCATTTTAAGAAAGGTGATGGATTCATTTTCATAGCTTTAAGGCATAGACACTTAGACACTAGTGATCATGTAATAAAGACACAAACATAAATAAACATAAAGCACAATTTTCGAAAAATAGAAAATAAAGAACAAGGAAATTAAAGAACGGGTCCACCTTAGTGATGGCGGCTTGTTCTTCCTCTTGAAGATCTTCTGGAGTGCTTGAGCTCCTCAATGTCTCTTCCTTGCCTTTGTTGCTCCTCTCTCATGGTTCTTTGGTCTTCTCTAATTTCATGGAGGAGGATGGAATGCTCTTGGTGCTCCACCCTTAGTTGTCCCATGTTGGAACTTAATTCTCCTAGGGAGGTATTGATTTGCTCCCAATAGTTTTGTGGAGGAAAATGCATCCCTTGAGGCATCTCAGGGATTTCATGATAAGGAATTTCCTCATGCTCATGGTGAGGTTCTCTTATTTGCTCCATCCTTTTCTTAGTGATGGGCTTATCCTCATCAATGAGGATGTCTTCCTCTATGTCAATTCCAGCTGAATTGCAGAGGTGACAAATGACGTGAGGGAAGGGTAACCTTGCCAAAGTAGAAGACTTATCCGCCACTTTGTAGAGTTCTTGGGATATAACCTCATGAACTTCTACTTCCTCTCCAATCATGATGCTATGGATCATGATGGCTCGGTCTATAGTAACTTCAGACCGGTTGCTAGTGGGAATGATTGAGCGTTGGATGAACTCCAACCATCCCCTAGCCACGGGCTTGAGGTCATGCCTTCTTAGTTGAACCGACTTCCCTCTTGTATCTCTTTTCCATTGGGCGCCCTCTTCACAGATGTCCATGAGGACTTGGTCTAACCTTTGATCAAAGTTGACCCTCCTAGTGTATGGGTGTGCATCTCCTTGCATCATAGGCAAGTTGAATGCCAACCTTACATTTTTCGGACTAAAGTCTAAGTATTTCCCTCGGACCATTGTAAGCCAATTCTTAGGGTCCGGGTTCACACTTTGATCATGGTTCTTGGTGATCCATGCATTGGCATAGAACTCTTGAACCATTAAGATCCCGACTTGTTGAATGGGGTTGGTGAGAATTTCCCAACCTCTTCTTCGGATCTCATGTCGGATCTCCGGATATTCGCCCTTTTTGAGCTTAAAAGGGACCTCGGGGATCACCTTCTTCTTGGCCACAACTTCATAGAAGTGGTCTTGATGAACCCTTGAGAGGAATCTCACCATCTCCCATGACTCGGAGGTGGAAGCTTTTGCCTTTCATTTCCTCTTTCTAGAGGTTTCTCCGGCCTTAGGTGCCATAAATGGTTATGAAAAAACAAAAAGCAATGTTTTACCACACCAAACTTAGAAGGTTTGCTCGTCCTCGAGCAAAAGAAGAAAGAAGAGAGTAGAAGAAGAAGAAATAAAGGAGATGGAGGGGGCTTAGTGTTTCGGCCAAGGGGGAGATGTAGTGTGTATGTTGTGTGAAAATGAAGGAGTGAAGATGGGTTTATATAGGAGTGGAGAGGGGGGTATGGTTCGGCCATTATGGGTGGGTTTAGGTGGGAAAGTGGTTTGAATTTGAATAGTGAGGTAGGTGGGGTTTTATGAAGGATGGATGTGAGTGGTGAAGAGAATGGTGGGATTTGATAGGTGAGGGGTTTTTTGGGAAAGAGGTATTGAGGTGATTGGTAAATGGGTGAAGAAGAGAGAGAGAGGTGGGGTAGGTGGGGATCCTGTGGGGTCCACAGATCCTGAGGTGTCAAGGATATCTCATCCCTGCACCATGTGGCGTGCAAAACACCCCTTGCTGCCGATCCTGGCGTTAAACGCCAGGTTGCTGCCCATTTCTGGTGTTTAACGCCAGCTTCTTGCCCATTCCTGGCATTAAACGCCAGTCTGGTGCCCATTTCTAGCGTTAAACGCCCAGAATGGTGCCAGACTGGGCATTTAACGCCCATTTTGCTACCCTTACTGGCGTTTAAACGCCAGTAAGTTTCTCCTCCAGGGTGTTCTATTTTTCATTCTATTTTTCCTTCTGTTTTTGTTTTTTCAATTATTTTTGTGACTTCACATGATCATCAACCTACAGAAAACATAAAATAACAAAAGAAAATAAAAATTTAACATAGATAATTAAAGATTGGGTTGCCTCCCAACAAGCGCTTCTTTAATGTCAATAGCTTGACAGTGGGCTCTCATGGAGCCTCACAGATACTTAGAGTTTGGTTGTGGCCTCCCAACACCAAACTTAGAGTTTGAATGTGGGGATTTTGTTTGACTCTATATTGAGAGAAGCTTTTCATGCTTCCTCTCCATGGTTACAGAGGGAGATCCTTGAGCTTTAAACACAAGGGAGTCCTCATTCACTTGAAGGACTAATTCTCCTCTGTCTACATCAATCACAGCTTTTGCTGTGGCTAGAAAGGGTCTACCAAGGATGATGGATTCATCCATACACTTCCCAGTGTCTAGGATTATGAAATCAGCAGGGATGTAGTGGTCTTCAACCTTTACCAAGACATCCTCTACAAGTTCATAAGCTTGTTTCCTTGAATTGTCTGCCATCTCTAGTAAGATTTTTGCAGCTTGTACCTCAATGATTCCTAGCTTCTCCATTACAGAGAGAGGCATGAGGTTTATGCTTGACCCTAGGTCACACAGAGCCTTTTCAAAGGTCATGGTGCCTATGGTACAAGGTATTGAGAACTTTCCAGGATCTTGTCTATTTAGAGGTAATCTCTGCCTAGTCAAGTGATCCAGTTCTTTGATGAGCAATGGGGGTTCATCTTCCCAAGTCTCATTACCAAATAACTTGGCATTTAGCTTCATGATTGCTCCAAGGTACTTAGCGACTTGTTCTTCAGTAACATCTTCATCCTCTTCAGAGGAAGAATACTCATCAGAGCTTATGAATGGTAGAAGTAGATTCAATGGAATCCCTATGGTCTCAGTGTGAGCCTCAGATTCCCATGGTTCCTCATGAGAGAACTCCTTGGAGGCCAGCGGACGTCCAGTGAGATCTTCCTTAGTGGAGATCACTGCCTCTTCCTCCTCTCCAGGTTCGGCCATGTGAGACGTGTTTATGGCCTTGCACTCTCTCTTTGGATTCTCTTCTGTATTGATTGGGAGAATACTAGGAGGGAGTTCAGTAATTTTCTTACTCAGCTGACCTACTTGTGCCTCCAAATTTCTAATGGAGGACCTTATTTCAGTCATGAAACTTTGAGTGATTTTGATTAGATCAGAGACAATGGTTGCTAAGTCAGAGTGCCTTTGCTTAGAATTCTCTATCTGTTGCTGAGAAGATGATGGAAAAGGCTTGCTATTGCTAAACCTGTTTCTTCCACCATTATTGTTGTTGAAACCTTGTTGAGGTCTCTGTTGATCCTTCCATGAGAGATTTGGATGATTTCTCCATGAAGAATTATAGGTGTTTCTATAGGGTTCTCCCATGTAATTCACCTCTTCCATTGCTGGGTTCTCAGGATCATAAGCTTCTTCTTCAGAGGAAGCTTCCTTAGTACTGCCTGTTGCTGCTTGTATTCCAGACAGACTCTGAGAAATCATATTGACTTGTTGGGTCAATATTTTATTCTGAGCCAATATGGCATTCAGAGTATCAATCTCAAGAACTCCCTTCTTCTGATTTGTTCCATTATTCACATGATTTCTTTTAGAAGTGTACATGAATTGGTTATTTGCAACCATCTCAATGAGTTCCTGAGCTTCTGCAGGCATCTTCTTCAGATGAAGAGATCCTCCAGCAGAGCTGTCCAATGATATCTTGGACAATTCAGATAGACCATCATAGAAGATACCTATGATGCTCCATTCTGAAAGCATGTCAGAAGGACACATTCTGATCAATTGCTTGTATCTTTCCCAAGCGTTATAGAGGGATTCACCTTCCTTCTGTCTGAAGGTTTGGACTTCCACTCTAAGCTTACTCAATTTTTGAGGTGGAAAGAACTTTTTCAAGAAGGCATTGACTAGCTTTTCCCAAGAGTTCAAGCTTTCTTTAGGTTGTGAGTCCAACCATGTCCTAGCTCTGTCTCTTACAGCAAAAGGGAAGAGCATAAGTCTGTAGACTTCAGGGTCAACCCCATTGGTCTTGACAGTGTCACAGATTTGCAAGAATTCAACTAAGAACTGATGAGGATCTTTCAATGGAAGTCCATGAAACTTGCAATTCTGTTGCATTAGAGAAACTAATTGAGGCTTAAGCTCAAAGTTGTTTGCTCCAATGGCAGAGATTGAGATGCTTCTCCCATAGAAGTCGGGAGTAGGTGCAGTAAAGTCACCAAGCACCTTCCTTGCATTGTTGGCATTGTTGTTTTCGGCTGCCATGGTTTCTTCTTCCTTGAAAATCTCTGTTAGGCCCTCTAGAGAGAATTGTGCTTTATCTTCTCTTAGCTTTCTCTTCAAGGTCCTTTCAGGTTCAGGATCAGCTTGAACAAGTATGCCTTTATCTTTGTTCCTGCTCATATAAAAGAGAAGAGAACAAGAAAGTAGAGAATCCTCTATGTCACAGTATAGAGATTCCTTGAGGTTTCAGAGGAAAAGAAGAATATAAGGAGGTAGATAGAAGAGAATTCGAACTTATCAAGAGGGATAGAGTTCGAATTGCACCTTGAGGAGGAGTGTTAGTCCCTTAAATAGAAGGATGTGAGAAGAGGGGAAGAATTTTCGAAAATAAATTAAAAAGATTTTGAAATAATTAAAAAGAAATTTGAAAATTTGATTGAGATTTTTGAAAATTAAGATTAGGAAAGAAATTAAGTGATTTTTGAAAAGATTTTGAAATTAGAAATTAGAAAGATATGATTGAGAGCTAGTTTTGAAAAAGATGTGATTGAAAAGATATGATTGAGAAGATATGATTGAAAATCAATTTTAAAAAAAGAAAGTTTTAAAATTAAAGTTGATTACTTGATTAGCAAGAAATTAAAAGATATGATTCTTAAAGTTTAAAATTTTGATCCTTTCTTAATAGGCAAGTAACAACTTGAAAATTTTGAAGTAAATCATTAATAGTAGCAAGGATTTTCGAAAATAAAAAAATGGAAAGAAATTGATTTTGAAGAGATATGATTGAAAAGATATGATTTGAAAAAGATTTGATTTTGAAAAATTATGAAAATTTGAAAAAGATTTGAATTAAAAACAAAATCTTTCCTCTAGTGTCCTTCTGGTGTTAAACGCCCAGAATGGCATCCATTCTGGCGTTTAACGCCCAAAATGCTACCTTTTTGGGCGTTAAACGCCCAGCCAGGTACCCTGGCTGGCGTTTAAATGCCAGTTTTCATTCTTCACTGGGCATTTTGAACGCCCAGCTTTTTCTGTTTGATTCCTCTGCTGAATATTCTGAATCTTCAATTCTCTGTATTATTGACTTGAAAAGACATAGTTTTGAGAATTTTTTTTGAATTTTTCAATGATGAGAAACAATCAAAATACAATTAATCTTAGGAAACTCAAATCAAACAAACAATGCATGCAGGACACCAAACTTAAAAATTTTCATATAAGAGACACTAACAAATTGAGAATGCATATGAGAAACAACAAAACACACAAAACAAGAGAATTTAAAGATCAAAGCAATGAAATCATCAAGAAAAACTTGAAGATTAATGAAGAACATAATGCATGTATTCGAAAAATGCGAGAAGAATAAAGACATGCAATTGACACCAAACTTAAAAATTGATACTAGACTCAAACAAGAAACATAAAATATTTTTTATTTTTATGGTTTTATAAAATTTTTTTTTTGTGATTTTTCAAAAATTATATATAAAAGAAAATAAAGAGAATTAATACTTTTAATAAGAATTCCAGGAATCATGCAATGTTAGTCTAAAGCTTCAGTCCAAAAAGGATTAGACATGGCTAGTCAAGCTTCAGCAGGACATTACATTCAACAGCTAAATTGATGAGAATCAATCAGCTTTTGTGATGATAAGAACATCACCTTGAAACTCTAGAATTCATTCTTAAAAATTCTGAAAAATAAAAAGAAAAGTACCTAATCTAAGCAACAAGATGAACCGTCAGTTGTCTAAACTCGAACAATCCCCGGCAACGGCGCCAAAAACTTGGTGCACGAAATTGTGATCATCAACAATGGTGCCAAAGACTTGGAGCTCTCAAACGTGAATCACACTTTGTCACAATTCCGCACAACTAACCAGCAAGTGCACTGGGTCGTCCAAGTAATACATTACGTGAGTAAGGGTCGATCCCACGGAGACTGTCGGCTTGAAGCAAGCTATGGTCATCTTGTAAATCTCAGTCAGGCGAATTCAGATGGTTATGGAGGATTGATAATTAAAAGATAAAAAAAACATAAAGTAAAGATAGAGATACTTATGTAATTCTTTGGTTGGAATTTCAGATAAGCGTATGAAGATGCTTTGTTCCTCCTGAACCTCTGCTTTCCTATTGCCTTCTTCCAATTATTCATACTCCTTTCCATGGCAAGCTTTATGTTGGGCATCACCGTTGTCAATGGCTACTTCCCGTCCTCTCAGTGAAAACGTTCCAAATGCGCTGTCACCGCACGGCTAATCATCTGTCGGTTCTCGATCATGCTGGAATAGGATCCATTGATCCTTTTGCGTCTGTCACACGCCCAACAATCACGAGTTTGAAGCTCGTCACAGTCATCCCTTCCCAGATCCTACTCAGAATACCACAGACAAGGTTTAGACGTTCCGGATCTCAGGAATGGCCGCCAATAATTCTAGCCTATACCACGAAGGTTCCAATCTTAGATTAGAAACCCAAGAGATATGCATTCAAGCTTGTTTGCATGTAGAACGGAAGTGGTTATCAGTCACGCGTTCATAGGTGAGAATGGTGATGAGTGTCACATAATCATCACATTCATCATGTTCTTGGGTGCGAATGAATATCTTGGAGAAGAAATAGACTTGAGTTGAATAGAAAAACAATAGTACTTGTATTAATTCATGAAGAACAGCAGAGCTCCACACCTTAATCTATGGTGTGTAGAAACTCCACCGTTGAAAATACAAAAGTGATAATGGTGTAAGCATGGCCGAATGGCCAGCCTCCAAGGTCTAGGGACTAAACGTCCAAAGATGAAAATACAATAGTATAAGGTCCTATTTATAGAGAACTAGTAGCCTAGGATTTACAGAAATCAGTAATTAATGTAGAAATCTTCTTCCGGGCCCACTTGGTGTGTGCTTGGGTTGAGCATTGAAGCTTCCATGTGTAGAGACTTTTCTTGGAGTTAAACGTCAGTTTTTGTGCCAGTTTGGGCGTTTAACTCCAGCTTTTGTGCCAGTTCCGGTGTTAAACGCCAGAATTCTTGAGCTGACTTGGAACACCTGTTTGGGCCATCAAATCTTGGGCAAAGTATGGATTATTATATATTACAGGAAAGCCCCAGAATGTCTACTTTCCAACGCAATTGAGAGCGAGCCAATTGGGCTTCTGTAGCTCCAGAAAATCTACTTTGAGTGCAGGGAGGTCAGAATCCAACAGCATCTGCAGTCCTTTTTCAACCTCTGAATCAGATTTTTGCTCAGGTCCCTCAATTTCAGCCAGAAAATACCTGAAATCACAGAAAAATACAAAAACTCATAGTAAAGTCCAGAAATGTGATTTTTAAATAAAAACTAATAAAAACTAACTAAAACATACTAAAAACATACTAAAAACAATGCCAAAAAGTGTATAAATTATCCGCTCATCACCCGAGCTCAAACCACTACCACCATCCCTGAAATATGCATTTCTGGGAGAAGGTGACACTTTTCCTGTAATCATAAGCTCTGCTTTAGAGCCACAGGAAGAGAAAGCACTAATTTAGGTGCTAAGGACACACAAGACAGCTCTTGGGTGGTCCATAAGTGATCTTAAGGGCATTAGCCCAGCCAGATGCATGCACAAGATCCTATTGGAGGATGATGCTAAGCCAGTGGTTCAACCACAGAGGCGGCTAAATCCCGCCATGAAGGAGGTAGTGCAGAAAAAGGTCACTAAGTTACTAGTGGCTGGGATTATTTATCCTATTTTTGATAGCCCCTGGGTGAGCCCTGTCCATGTTGTCCTTAAGAAGGGAGGAATGACAGTGGTTCATAATGAAAAGAATGAACTGGTTCCTACAAGAACAGTTACAGGGTGGCGTATGTGTATTGACTACAGAAGGCTCAATACAGCCACTAGGAAGGATCATTTTCCTTTACCATTCATAGACCAGATGCTAGAGAGACTAGCAGGTCATGAATACTACTGTTTTTTGTATGGCTATTCAGGTTACAACCAAATTGCAGTAGATCCTCAGGACCAAGAAAAAATAGCATTCACATGTCCATCTGGAGTATTTGCATACAGAAGAATGCCTTTTGGTCTATGCAATGCACCTGTAACCTTTCAGAGGTGCATGCTCTCTATCTTCTCTGATATGGTAGAGAAATTTCTGGAAGTCTTCATGGATGACTTCTTAGTATTTGGAGACTCATTTAGCTCCTGTCTTAACCATCTAGCACTTGTTCTGAAAAGATGCCAAGAGAGTAACCTGGTTTTAAATTGGGAAAAATGTCACTTTATGGTGACTGAAGGAATTGTCCTTGGGCGTAAAATTTCGAACAAGGGAATAGAGGTGGATCAAGCTAAGGTAGAGGTAATTGAAAAATTACCACCACCCACCAATGTTAAGGCAATCAGAAGTTTTCTGGGGCATGCAGGATTCTATAGGAGGTTTATAAAGGATTTTTCAAAAATCGCAAAACCTCTGAGCAATCTGCTAGCTGCTGACATACCATTTGTCTTTGACACAGGGTGTGTTGCAGGCCTTTGAGACTATGAAGGCTAAGTTGGTCACAGCACCTATCATTTCTGCACCAGACTAGACATTACCATTCGAACTAATGTGTGATGCCAGTGACCATGCCATTGGTGCAGTATTGGGACAGAGGCATAACAAGCTTCTGCACGTCATTTACTATGCTAGCCGTATTTTGAATGACGCACAGAAGAATTACACAACCACAGAAAAGGAGTTGCCTGCAGTGGTTTATGCCATTGACAAGTTTAGATCTTATTTAGTGAGATCAAAAGTGATTGTGTACACTGACCATGCTGCTCTAAAATATCTCCTCACAAAGCAGGATTCAAAACCCAGACTCATAAGATGGGTGTTGCTTCTGCAAGAGTTTGATATAGAAATAAGAGACAGAAAAGTGACAGAGAATCAAGTAGCTGATCACCTGTCCCAGATAGAACCAGTAGCAGGAGCATCTCTCCCTCCTACTGAGATCTCTGAAAACTTTCTGGATGAGCAATTGTTTGCTATTCAGGAAGCTCCGTGGTTTGCAGACATTGCAAACTATAAGACTCAAGGTTCTTCTTCTGTAATCATGGAGAGGAAGCATGAAAAGCTTCTCTCAATACAGAGTCAAACAAAACTCCCACATTCAAACTCTAAGTTTGGTGTTGGGAGGCCACAACCAAACTCTAAGTTTGGTGTTGAGAGGCCCCAACACTGCTCGGATTATCTGTGAGGCTCCATAAGAGCTCACTGTCAAGCTATTGACATTAAAGAAGCGCTTGTTGGGAGGCAACCCAATATTATTTAATTATATCTATTTATTTTCCATTGCTATTTTATGTTTTCTTTAGGTTGATGATCATGTGAAGTCACAAAAACAACTGAAAAATCAGAAACAGAATGAAAAATAGCATTAAAAATAGCTCACCCTGGAGGAAGAGCTTACTGGCGTTTAAACGCCAGTAAGAAGCATTAGACTGGCATTTAACGCCAGAAAGAAGCATCAAGCTGGCGTTAAACACCAGAAACAAGCACTAGACTGGCGTTTAACGCTAGAACAGAGCATCAAGTTGGTGTTTAACGCCAAGAAAGGGAGAAGAGCTGGCGTTTAACGCCAAAAACAAGCAGCAGTCTGGCGTTAAACGCCAGGATTGCACACTAAGGGCGTTTTTGCACGCCTCAATGGAGCAGGGATGATAAGTCCTTGACCCCTCAGAATTTGTGGACCCCACAGGATCCCCACCTGCCACACCTTTTCATACACACTTCCCCCACCCTTGGCCGAACCCACCACACACCTCCTTCTCCTCCTTTCCTCCTTCTTTTGCTCGAGGACGAGCAAACATTTTAAGTTTAGTGTGGAAAAAGCATTGCTTTTTTGTTTTTCCATAACCACTAATGCCTCAACGGATGCACTTTCCTCCACAAAACTATTGGGAGCAGATTAACACTTCCCTAGGAGAATTAAGTTCCAACATGGGACAACTAAGGGTGGAGCACCAAGAGCATTCCATCCTCCTCCATGAAATTAGAGAAGATCAAAGAGCTATGAGGAAGGAGCAACAAAGGCAAGGAAGAGACATAGAGGAGCTCAAGAGCACTATTGATTCTTTAAAAGGAAGAAGACGCTACCCTCACTAAGGTGGACCCGTTCCTTAATCTCATTGTCTATTTATTTTTTTCTGTTTTCATTCTCTATGCTTTATTTATGTTTGTGTCTTCATTACATGATCATTAGTATCTAGTGTCTATGTCTTAAAGCTATGAATGTCCTATGAATCCATCACCTTTCTTAAATGAAAAATGTTTTAATTACAAAAGAACAAGAAGTACATGATTTTGAATTCATCCTTGAAACTAGTTTAATTATTTTGATGTGGTGACAATACTTTTTGTTTTCTGAATGAATGCTTGAACAGTGCATATGTCTTTTGAATTTGTTGTTTATGAATGTTAAAACTGTTGGCTCTTGAAAGAATGATGGAAAAGGAAAAATGTTATTGATAATCTGAAAAATCATAAAATTGATTCTTGAAGCAAGAAAAAGCAGTGAATGACAAAGCTTGCGAAAAAAAAGAGAAAGAAAAAGGAAAAACAAGCAGAAAAAGCCAATAGCTCTTTAAACCAAAAGGCAAGAGCAAAAAGCCAGTAACGCTTTAAACCAAAAGGCAAGGGTAATAAAAAAAGGATCCAAGGCTTTGAACATTAATGGATAGGAGGGCCCAAAGGAATAAAATCCTGGCCTAAGCGGCTAAACCAAGCTGTCCCTAACCATGTGCTTGTGGCGTGAAGGTGTCAAGGTAAAAGCTTGAGACTGAGCGGTTAAAGTCGTGATCCAAAGCAAAAAGAGTGTGCTTAAGAACCCTAGACACCTCTAATTGGGGACTCTAGCAAAGCTGAGTCACAATCTGAAAAGGTTCAACTAGTTATGTGTCTGTGGCATTTATGTATCCGGTGGTAATACTGGAAAACAAAGTGCTTAGGGCCACGGCCAAGACTCATAAAGTAGCTGTGTTCAAGAATCAATATACTGAACTAGGAGAATCAATAACACTATCTAAATTGTGAGTTCCTATAGATGCCAATCATTCTGAACTTCAAAGGATAAAGTGAGATGCCAAAACTGTTCAGAGGTAAAAAGCTACTAGTCCCGCTCATCTAGTTGGAGCTAAGTTTCATTGATATTTTGAAATTTATAGTATATTCTCTTCTTTTTATCCTAATTGATTTTCAGTTGCTTAGGGACAAGCAACAATTTAAGTTTGGTGTTGTGATGAGCGGATAACTTATACGCGTTTTGGCATTGTTTTCTAGTAGTTTTTAGTATAATTTAGTTAGTTTTTACTATGTTTTTATTAGTTTTTATGAAAAAATTATATTTCTGGACTTTAATATGAGTTTCTGTGTTTTTCTGTGATTTCAGGTATTTTCTGGCTGAAATTGAGGGACCTGAGCAAAAATCTGATTTAGAGGCTGAAAAAGGACTGCAGATGCTGTTAGATTCTGACTTTCCTGCACTCGAAATGGATTTTCTGGAGCTACAGAAGCCCAATTGGTGCGCTCTCAATTGTGTTGGAAAGTATACATCCAGGGCTTTCCATCAATATATAATAGTCCATACTTTGCCCAAGTTTTGACGATGCAAACTGGCGTTCAAACGCCAACTTCCTGCCCTATTCTGAAGTTAAACGCCAGAAACAGGCTGCAACCTGGCGTTTAACTCCAAGAGAAGTCTCTACACATGAAGGCTTCATTACTCAGCCCAAGCACACACCAAGTGGGCCCCGGAAGTAGATTTCTGCACTATCTGCACTTAGTTACTTATTTTCTGTTTAGTATAAAAACAACTTTTAGAGACTTACTATCGATCTCATGATATTTTACACGTTTCATATTGTATTTCTGACGACATGAGTCTCTAAACCCCATGGTTGGGGGTGAGGAGTTCTGTTGTGTTTCGATGAATTAATGCAATTACAACAGTTTTCCATTCAATCACGCTTGTCTCTATTCTAAGATATTCACTCGCACTTCATCCTGATGAATGTGATGATCCATGACACTCATCACCATTCTCAACCTATGAACGCGTGCCTGACTCCCACTTCCGTTCTACCTTAGATTGAGTGTATATCTCTTAGCCTCTTGGTTCATGATCAGAGTCTTCGTGGTATAGGCTAGGACTATTGGCGGCCATTCCTGAGATCCAGAAAGTCTAAACCTTGTCTGTGTTATTTCGAGTAGGATCTGGGATGGGATGACTGTGACGAGCTTCAGACTCACGAGTGCTAGGCGTAGTGACAGACGCAAAAGGATCAATAGATCCTATTCCAACATGAGTGAGAACCGACAGATGATTAGCCATGCGGTGACAGCGCATTTGGACCATTTTCACTGAGAGGACGGATGGTAGCCATTGACAACGGTGATCCACCAACATACAGCTTGCCATGGAAGGAGCCTTGCGTGCGTGAAGAAGAAGACAGTAGGAAAGCAGAGATTCGGAAGACAGAGCATCTCCAAATCCTCAATCTGTTCTCCGTTACTGCATAACAAGTATTATTTAATTTATGCTATTTACTCTTCATAAACCTAATCATTTTTATTATTAATCTCCTGACTAAGAATTACAAAATAACCATAGCTTGCTTCAAACCGACAATCTCCGTGGGATTGACCCTTACTCACATAAGGTATTACTTGGACGACCCAGTGCACTTGCTGGTTAGTGGTACGAGTTGTGAAAAGTGTGATTTACAATTCGTGCACCAAAGATATCTAGTTGGGTCCATTTGGAGAACATGTCTGGAGGGCATTGCCTAGTCAGTAGCTTGTATCTCTCCCAGGCTTCATAAAAGGTTTCACCCTCCTTCTGTCTGAAGGTCTGAACCTCTAACCTAAGCTTAGTCAGCTTCTTTAGTGGGAAAAATTTAGTGAGAAACTCTGTAACAACCTTTTTTCAAGTATTCAGACTCTCCTTTGGTTGAGAATCTAGCCATAGCTTTGCTTTATCCCTCAGAGCAAACGGGAAGAGCATGAGTCTGTACACCTCTGGGTTCACTCCATTTGTCTTCATAGTATCACATATCTGCAGAAAATCAGATATGAACTGATTTGGATCTTCATGAGGAAGTCCATGATACTGACAATTTTGATGCACCAAGGTGACCAATTGTGGCTTCAACTCAAAGTTGTTTGTAGCTATAGGAGGCACCACAATACTTTTTTCCATAAAGATCCGCAGTAGGAGCAGAATAAGATCCAAGCACTCTCCTTTATTGCTCATCCCCATTCGGATTTGCCACATTGGCATTAGCATTATTATTAGGATCCATAGTGGCTTCTGTAGCCTTGTAAAGTCTTACTTGTTGTAAACATCGCCTGAAAGTTCTTTCAGGTTCAGGATCAAAGTCTAAGAGATGTTCTTTGTCTCTGTTCCTATGCATAAACAAACAGAAGACAAGAAAAGATGGGACTCTCTACGTCAGAGTGCAGAGAAATCCCTGTGAAGTAACCTGTGTAAAATAATAAAATAAAAATACTAAATAAAAAAATTTTTGAAAATAATAATTAAAATTAAAAAAAAATTAGAAAATTTAAAAAGAAAAATAAACTGAAAAATTAAAATAAAATCTAATGGATAACACCAAACTTAATTTCAGAAATTAAGAAAAATTTTAGTGTTATTTTATTTTTTTATTATTATTTTTTTAAAGATAAAAATAAAATAAAATTAATAGAATATAAAAAATAAAAAAAATAACAAAAAAAGAAACAAAGTAAAACGAAGAAGAAAAAAATAAAAAAGTAAAAATGAAAAGAGAAATAAAATAAAAAAATCGACGAGATTTAAAAAAAAATTAAACGGAAGTAAAAAAAATTTAATAAAATAAATAAATAAATAAATAAATAAAAAAGGAGCAGGGGATGGGAAACCAAAACGAAACAGCAGGGGAGGGGGGTACGCGTGAAAGAACGAAAGGAAGAATAAAAGAAAAAGAATTACGGGAATAAAAATAAACAAATAAATAAATAAAAATTAATAATACTAAAATAAAATTAATTAAAAGAAAAATTATATAATCTAAGAAATCAAACAACAAGTAGTTGTCAATCACAATCAATTTCCGGCAACGGCGCCAAAAATTTGGTGCGATATTTGTAACCCACTAACTTACCAGCAATTGCACCGGGTCGTATCAAGTAATACCTTACGTGAATAAGGGTCGATCCCACGAGAATTGATGGATTAAGCAACAATAGTATTTGATAGGCTTAGTTAGACAAACAGAAAAGAGTAATTGAGAGTTCAAAAGTATTAAACAATAAAGAAGAGTTTGAAGACAGGCAGGTGAATAAGTTGGGAGTAAAATATTGAGAAGACAGTTAAGGTTTTAGAGTTATCTATTTTTTGGATTAACTTTTCTTACTAACTATTTTAATCATGTAGGATTTAATTTATGACAAACTATATGTGACTAGATCCTAATTCCTTAGACTTTCCTAGTCTCCTCTAAAATTCATTAGCTGCTAATTTCTTAGTCAATTAATTCCAATTAGAATGTGATGATCAAATTCCAGTTTATATGCCACAAAAACTCTAATTACCCAAAAATAAAAGAATTATATATCATGTATCCCGTTAAATCCAGATAATTAAAATTTAGGAGAATATATTTTCAAGTTGTTGTTCAAGTAAAGAGCTTTTCCAAGTTTTACAAGAACGCATTTAGAAAAATGGTCATACTTCCGTTCCACCCAAATTCATAAGATGAAGAGCGAGAACAATTCTTAAATTATAAATCCATACATGAATTAAAATAGATAAAGCAATAAAATCAATCCATACAAATAGACAGAGCTCCTAAACTTAACAATGGAGGATTAGTTGCTCATGGTTCAGAGTAGAAAATAAGGATTCTAATAAAATGTATTTTGGTAGTCTGGGATTGGAATAATGTTGAGGTGGTATCCTCCTATTTATATCTAATTCTAATTAATTTAAAATCTATCTTTAAAACTAAAATAATATCTTTTTCTATTTTTAATATTTGAATTTAAATTAGAATTAATTATAGCAATCAGCAAATCTTCAATTGATGGATGGGGACCACTTGGCTTCACTAGGATCCACGCCTAGCTTGGGTTTGGCAGCATGAATTGGAGTTTAGTTGAGTTAAGCTGCGCCTAACTTGGGCTTTATTGCGCCTAACTTGGGCTTTAGTGCGCCTAACTTGAAGTGGACAGGACCAATCTCGCGTATTGTTGTTGTGTCTTGCGCCTAACTTGAGAAATCTCAAGTTAGGGGCAGCCTTGGCAGCGAGTTCGGAGAAGAAGTATAGACTATTATATATCGTTGGAAAGTTCTAGGAGTTAGCTTTCCAACGCCACTGAAATCACGTCCATTGGACCTTTGTAGCTCGAGTTATTCAGGTTTGAGTGTAGAGAGATCAGGGTTGACAGCATCATTCGCCTTCATCTCTTCTTCTGCAGAAACTCCATCAAATCCAGCTGAATGCTACCTAAAATAAATAGAATTGCACAAGACTCAAAGTAGCATTCATATTGGCTAAAAGATAATTAATTCTTTATTAAACTCAACAATTTAGATGCAAATTCACTAGGAAAAGATAGGAAAGATGCTCACGCATCAATCTTCAACGGAGGTGATGACTCTTCAATATCCAAAGCAAAAGCAATAAACTATGAAACTATGAATGTAAAGAAAACCTAGAGGAAGAGTAGTCTTTCTCTCTAGATTCAAATCTAAAAACTAAAACTATGCTAATGAGAATGTGTGTTGAGTCTATGCATGTTCCCTGACTCTAGTCTGTGTTTTCTGGGCCGGAAACTGTGTCAAAATTCGGCCCAAAATCACCCCCAGCGTTTTCTGTTATTTCTGCAGATCGCGCATGTCACGCGTATGCATCAGTCACGCGTGCGCGTCGCTGGTTGTTTTGGCATGCCATTCGTACGCGCCAGTCACGCGTGCGCGTCTTTGTGCAAACTCTAATCCACGCGTACGCGTCAGGCACGCGCACGCGTCGCTACAAATTTCTCCATATCGCGCGCTCGCGTGAGCCATGCGTGCGCGTCGATGCTCGCTGGTTATCTCCTTAATTTCTTGTGTTCCTTCCATTTTTGCAAGCTTCCTCTCCATTCTCTAAGCGATTCCTGCCCTATAAAGCCTGAAACACTTAACACACGGATCACGGCATTGAATGGTATAAAGGATAATTAAAATACACAGATTAAAGATTTTAGGAAGCAAGTTTTCAACCATAGAATAACACTAGGAAGGAATTGTAAAATCATGCAAATCATATGAATAAGTGGGTAAGGACTTGATAAAAACCACTCAAATGAGCACAAGATAAACCATAAAATAGTGGTTTATCAAAGACTCTATGTACACCTAGCAGATGATTACTTGCACCGATAATGGTATTTCAGCCTATCCGACTATAAATTCTGTATTCAGCATTTCGTATGCTGTAGTTCTTCACTGCCATCAGAACAACATCCCTACTCCTAGACCTATGGCCCACCCGAAATTTGATACTGCCATCCGTGTTGTAATCCCCTCATCGCAAATGTTGAAAGGATCATCCATATACATTGCGTCCAAATTCAGAGTGTGATAATAACTTGGAACTTCTGATAACTGTGGAATGGCCAAAGGGGGAGGAACAAGAAACTGAGCATCCCACCAGTTGGAGTCTCCAGTACATATTCCTCAAAGAAATTACTCTCGTTGGACGACCCGGTATCGACAACATATCCCAAATCTGAGTTACTATCGTCCTCTTCGGCACCATCTCAAGGCTGGGCGAAGTAAATCAGTGTTGCCTCCACCGTGACTACATGCGAGACAGCAGATGACAGCCCACAACTACCACCATTGTCATGAACCATAGCATACTACTTCATCACGTGTTGTGTCATTAAGCTAGCATGTATGTCGAACATTACTCTTACATGCTAATCAGCTTCCAGCCAAAATACCCTGTTAGTAAACCCTCCACTCGACTGTACCGATAAAAATCTATATGCAACTCTTTCAACCTCCTTGGAACCTATTATCCACATGTTGCTCAGTATGACATTCTTCTACACATCTAGAGAATTAACATGGCTTGTCCGCAACCTCACAGTTGAATTACCCTCAAATATCACACCTTCCTTACTATTATTTATTGTTCTATTGGGATAAATTATTATAAAAAAGAACTCATTATTATCCATGTGTATGTAAAAAAGAAGTATAATAAAGATTAAAAGTGGAGAGATAGATATAATGTGATTAATGATGGAATTAGAAAACTCCTTATATAGATGTTTTTTTTTTCGGATATAATCATCTAGGATGTAGAGACACCTAGTTAATTAGACATGTATCTTGGATATTGTGATCCTATTTTGTGTCTCTGACTATATCTCGAGTAGTATAACCTTATTTATGTTTCCGAACGTATCTCGAATGATGTGATCTTGTTCAAAATACGATCATATCTTGTATAGTGAATATCCAATTTTTTATTACGTGTCATATTCGGATGCACTTGAGATATATTCAACTCTTATCGTGACATATTTCAAGTACTTATTACTTAATCACCGGGATATGAGTTTAATTAAATTTGGATCATACCGTAGGGGTGAGCATGGGTAGCGGGTACCCGATTACCTGTCCGAACCCGAACCGAACCAATTAAATTGGTTCTGGAACCAACAGGTAATCGGGTCCGACCCAAACCAAACCAATGCCTCTCTCTAGTAATTAGTTCGGGTAACGGTTTTGGGAGTGCGAAACCGATTTTAAAAATATATATACCTTTTAATGATTTTAAATTTCTCACCCAATAACCTTAACACTAGCAGCGGTTTTCTCACTCTATGGAGTAAATCCTAGCAAAGCTTTCTCAAACCTCACCTTACCTATAAATAATACTATTGTTGGAAGTACTTCTTCTCCAAGTGCAGTCACTCCACTGTATTTAATGTATTTAGATTTTAATATATTTAATTTTTAACATTTTTAGATTATTTCTATTGATTTTACATATTTATTGTACTTAAAAATTTTTAAGATAAAAATTTTATTTTTTTATTTTTTTTATAATTTTTATTTTATCGAATACTCAATTATTCAAACTAAACTAATCATTTTTAATCGATTTGGTTTGATTTAAATATATAAAAAAAAAAAAAAAACATAAATCCAAACCAAATCAAACCAATTATAATTCAATTAATTTGGTTCCAAAACCCAAACTAACCCGACCCTTGTTCATCTTTGTATCATAGCACTGATACCCTGAACACTGTCTTTTACGTATTTCGATAAATAATATACTTAATTAATTTAAATAAAAAAATGTCCGTCTGCCGCATGATTGCTCATATAAAATGAAGTGACAAAAAGGTTCTATTCTATCTTCGAAATTTAGATTACGAATTACATAATCCGGAGACATATAGTGGAAAATGGAAGCTCTTTTGTGCAGAAAACTTGGTGATCCATCGTTATCTTTGGAAGACGATAACAGCCCAATAATTGTGTCCAAGAACCATCCAGTTCCTCAGTTGAAGTCTCCCACTTCTGTAAGAGTCAGAATCAAGGCTACGAGCTTGAATTTTGCAAATTACTTGCAGATCCAAGGTAAGTATCAGGAGAAGGCGACTTTGCCATTCATACCTGGATCCGATTACTCGGGAATCGTTGACGCCGTTGGCCCCAAAGTTTCAAACTTTCGTGTTGGGGACCCTGTTTGTTCCTTTGCTGCTCTTGGTTCATTCGCTGAGTTCATTGTTGTTGACGAGAACGAGTTGTGAGATTCCCCTCCTAATTCATTTACCTTTTTTCTTTTCAAAACAAAAATTGATGGTAAATTTGAGAAATTGACAACTTGTTCATTCTGGCGTGTAAAGTTATTAACTTTGTTTTTAACCCATTTTTTGGGTTGAAGGTTTCGTGTGCCAGAAGGTTGTGATCTTGTTGCTGCTGGAGCACTTGCTGTGGCATTTGGCACTTCTCATGTAGCACTTGTCCATAGAGCTAATTTAACCTCTGGTCAGGTATGTCATACGTAGTTAATTTTTACTTATTTATTTGTTTGTTTATTTATTTCACATGTTGGTTATGTTTATATCTCTTTGGAGTGGCTGAAAAGTTGATGAAATTGTAGGTGTTGGTGGTTTTGGGTGCAGCAGGAGGTGTAGGGCTTGCAGCTGTTCAAATTGGAAAAGCGTGTGGTGCCATTGTCATTGCTGTTGCTAGGTAGTTCTAATTTGTTTCAATGCAAGGTTGAATATGACTGATATAATTGTTCTGCATTTGATTGATATTTCCATTTACTAGGTATCCGTTGGAGTTGAATGTTTATTGTTTTTCATAACTCGGTTTCAGGGGAGCTGAAAAGGTGCAGATTTTGAAGACTCTTGGTGTTGATCATGTGGTGGACTTGGTCAGTGAAAATGTTATCGAGAGTGTGAAAGAGTTCCTTAAGGCTAGAAGGCTTAAAGGTGTTGATGTCCTCTATGACCCGGTTGGAGGCAAGCTTACGAAAGAAAGTATGAAACTTCTGAAATGGGGAGCTCAGATTCTCATAATTGGGTTTGCAAGCGGCGAAATTCCTGTCATCCCTGCTAACATAGCTCTTGTTAAGGTATACTATATCATGAGTTAAGTCTTGATTGATCTAATTATGCTTTATTCGTAAAACCTTCGATCTTCAAAAGTCACTTGTTTATATCCCTCATTACTGATATTTCATTGATTTAAAACCATTTTGCCAGAATTGGACAGTTCATGGTCTTTATTGGGGTAGCTACAAGATACATCGCCCAGCTGTTCTTGAAGATTCTTTAAAAGAGTTATTGTCTTGGTTGGCAAGAGGCCTGATTTCCATCCACATTTCTCATTCTTACCGCTTGTCAGAGGTCAGGAATTCGTTTGTTACAGCTCTTCTACAGATTTGAATATCACTTTCTTTTCCTATCTAATTCAATAATCAATACAGCTTCTATAGTGTGAATGCATAAATACTTTTATGAAAAACTGTAGATAGTTATAAATTTGCACCACTTGCATATCATCTGTGCTATACATGAACTTCTGATCATTGCAGGCCAACCTTGCGTTTTCTGCTATCAAAGATAGGAAAGTCATTGGGAAGGTGATGATTGTGTTTGATGACAAACTTACAAGATCTAAGCTGTGACCCTTCTGATAATTCTTCTTTACGGTTGAATAATATGTGCTACAGTAGCACCCCAACGTCCAACAGAATATTATTGTACAAGAACGGAACAGAATAGAGAAATTATGTGCTGTGTACCTGTGTCTTAGTTTACCCAAAGAATAACAAATGTATACAAATGAACATCATCAAATTGTACTATTTACTATGTGAAGGTTACCTTTGTCAATCAATGGTAAATTTTGCACACTTCATATGGTCAAATAATTTTTTCCAACCTGCCAACCTTGATCAAGGAATGTTCACTAAAATTACTTCTCCATCTCGTCAAGAAGCCAAATTTTCTATTACACAACTTTCCTTTATATTATTTCAAGTTAATTTTGTGGTGCTCTCTTTGTTCAGGTTAGTCATCACGTTGACAAAAACTTTGTAGAAAGATTAATGTGAATGGCTTCTTTCATTAATAAAAACCTACATTCCTGAATATCCATATTACCAGTCAAATTTGCATTATTATTTTACAATCATACCTCCTCTAATGGTTAAGAGAGAGCAAGTTCAGTGAAAGATGAAGCACAAGCATAAGTGATAATTAACCTAAGTATGTTGTAATCAGGAATCAACTCGAGTTGATTAATACACATAAGCGTAAAAGCAAATGTAACATGACATTTTAATACATCAAGGGCATTGAGATTTGAACTTATGATGTTATGCAAACTTGCCAAATATTTGTAACATGATCTGATACTCAAAAATTTTGCCGGAAATGGTGTTATGGCAGATTCAACAAGTGAATTATTTGCCAGGGGCATTGTTCCTTTACAATTTCATTTCATTTTATTTTCCTCTAGTCTCTACTATATACAAGATTTATACAGTAATAGACAGCAATGTATCTCCAAGTCTTCAATGTTGGTGGATCATATTTACACATATGCCTGATCTTGGGGATGCATCATATTTACATGGCTGAGAAGAGTTTAATGGTCGGTGAGGATGTGGAACAACTCTAAATAGTTGATCTACTTTGAAACTTTAGAAAACTAACATATTCCTTCTGCAACATTGCACCCCCACGCACCGGATCAAAACTGCACCTATAGAAACTGAAGCCACAGGAAAAAGAGAGAAGAGGCTGTGAGGAACAAAAATGAGAACCAAGTTAACAAATATACAAAAAGAGTAAGAAAAGTACCTCCCATCCATGCCAACAATTAGGACACTGTTCTGAGACTGCGATCCAAATGCCACAATGAATTTTGTGCGTTCAGACAAGTGGAACTGAGCAAATGACCATTCTGAGCTAAAATATTTTGGTAAAACTCCTACAATGTTAAGGAAGACCAATAAGCACAAACCAGAGTTTTGTCCCACTAGAAAGATCAACATACAACACAATTTCATCACATTATATACATAATGCTCTGCACACATTCCATCAAGATTGATAAGATGATTGATAAATTAGCATTAAACACACACGTGTGCATGCAGGCACAAACTCTAGCTCCCAGGATAGATTTTAGTAGATAAACTGGACAAAGACAAAATTACTGAATCTCCAAAGTATGAATTACCATGATTCCAAGAGATGATCCCTATAGTTATGAAAATATATTGTACCTCTCATGAAAGATAATGATGAATTCGGATTGGCACCGGTATTTGGAGAAACCAAGGGATCTAAAGAAGTTGAAGAATTCTGATGTGCCAGAGCAGGCCCTCTGGGAGAGTTTGACCGAGTATCCTCCCCAAACACTCTCACTCTCAAGTTGAATAAATGAACAGTTCCTTTGTCACTTGATGCTGCCAACCACTGCACATTTGGTGACAGAGCCATACTGTTTATTTCAGCTCTATCCGCCCCTCTTCTCACCTACAAGAAGGAGAAAGCAAATGACAGAACATCAATATGAAAGATCAAACCAAATCCTATTGAAGAAACATCCCTATCCTACGCTATAATATTGTATAGTAACCTACTTCTTGTAATCGCGACCCGTCCATTGTATTGAAGATTCTAATCAAAGTGCCCTTTACACTAGCAGTTGCAAGGAGTAGTCCATCCATTGACAGAGTAAAGCAAGCAATTTGAGAATCATGAGCATTGATTAATTTGGTAACATTTAGTCCAAAATGTTCAACCCGAACCTGTCCTTTGCAAAGACCTGGACAAGCCAAAACAAATGTATTTGAATGGTGAGAAAGACAGCACAACCCCCTAGTATTTGCCAGAGTCTCAATCTGGTGAAGAAGCTTCAGATCCATAAGGTTATAAATATATATCTTGTGCTCAAGGACAACTACAATCCGATCACGTCTTAACTTCACTCCGCGAACTTCAGATCTGAATGTAAATTCACCAATGCACCTGCTCTGATGATCATCCCAAATCAAAACTTTATTGGGTGGGTAATGGGTATTACCTACAGAACCAACAAGTCCCAGAATATTGCACCGGAACAGCATCTCCACAATTTTGAAACCACCACTCTTTAAATCACGCCTGAAAGTTTCCTTGAAAGGTTCACAATTATAGATACGAAAACCATTACTTGTCCCAGCAGCAATACAACCACTGTTCTGATTCCATGATACTGAGAGTAAATCTGTTTCATCATTTTTGTTCATATCTAATTCAGGCGGGGGAAAAGAAGAAGAGGCCCCAACATTAAGGAATTCACTATTTCCAATATTCGAAGGTGGAAATATTCCTTGAGATGGAGAAACAGATGAACCCATACGAGATGGGGGGCCACTTGCCAGCATTTGCAGCGGTCAACAACCAGGATTAACCAAGGTATAAAATGGAGTGTTCAATGTGATTTCTGTTATAACAGACAAAAAAGTTACATTGATATTGCTTGAAACAAATCATTATATGCAATGTTTTCACAGTTCAACCCATTATTACTTTGGTAATTATTCATACAGAACATGAATCTATGCACCTGAAATTTACCTTACATGCAAGCCCTGCTAATTCTACAAGTTTCCTGTTTTATGCATCAGTTCCAGAACCCCAAACTACTCTGTTTGACACTTAAAATTGATAATTCAGCATTTCAATTCATTTGAGTTCTCTAAATCATGTGTTTGATTGACCTCAGTTAAAATGGATCAGTCATTTAAGTGATATAGAGGTGTGAACATGCAAACATATCACATTAATATAAAAGCAACCTAATTATGAAGAAAGAAAAAAGGGATTGATCAATCTTCCAATCATTAAACATAGGCTGATAACTCTTCTCATTCTAGTTTATGGCCAGTCATTGTTACTTCCAAATATCTGATTGATACAAGTTTGTAATGCAGCTAAAAGCTGTAATTGTTCCAACCCATTATGAGTGTCTATAACAATAAAATGCATCATATTTTACACAGGTACTTGAATTCTTAGTGTAATGTGATTGAGACAAGAAAGTACCAGGGTAAACCTATCACTCAAAACTCACAGGAACTCTGACTTAAACACAGCAAATTCTCACTCTTCCCAGCAACAAAATTTCACTTCAATGTACCTACATATAAAGATCACAAGTTTAAAAATTAAAAAATATATACATAAAGATGCAAACTTTGACTTAGAAAACACGGAACCCAATAATAATTGACCAGAAATTAGATGCGGCACTCAAAATCAGCGAAATTATATGAACCGGAGAATATGGGGATTGCGAAATCGAACCATAAAACGATTAAAAATTGAAGCTGGGAGTAAATGGTGTGTTGCGGAAACGGAATTAGGATCAGAATGTGTTACCAACGGCGACGAACTCGGGATCAGAATTCGATGAGGTGAACATGAATGAATGAGCTGTCTTCCGAAATCCGAATTCAATAAAATCTGTTATTCAAACGAAATGGAATGAACGTAATGTAACCCTTTCTCTCTTCCAAGTTTTGTTCGCTTTTTTTTTTGTAATTGTAATTTAATTTAATCCGAGAAGTTTAAGGTCGGAAGGTACTAATGCACTTATGGGGCACTGGATTCGATAATAATTCTATAATAAAATATATTTTTTAAGCTTTTTAAAATCGGTTAAATAGTTTTTATCTAATTTTAATTATAAATTAATTTTTTATATATTATTTAATCATAAAATTTATTTTTTATTTTATAAATAATTATTTTATCATATTTATTAATAATAAAAAAACTAAAACAATAATAAATTAGATCTTTTATTAATCGTAATAAATATTTTACAATCTTAATTGATCATAATTTTATACGTATTGGATTGGAAAAATAGTGTTTATTAGAAATTCAATCAATTGAATTTTATAAGGCATGTGGAGTTTTTCTTATTCAATCGATTGGTCATATTACCCAATCGATTGAAATCATCAAAGCAATTTGGGTTTAGTTAATTCAATCGATTGATTTTGTTACCCAATCGATTGACTTACGCTATTAGAATGATATATGAAAGTTTAGTTGATTGGTATGATAATACAATCGATTGAAGTTTGTACGCGACTAATGGTATTTTCCAATTCAATCGATTGGTATAAGCATTTAATTGATTTAAATGTGACGTGAACAAGGTTTTTTCCTACATTCAATCGATTGGTATGATAATACAATCGATTGAATTTTAATATGCGCTATATATTAAGCCTAATAACTATTCGTGTTCAACCTCCCTCCTCTTTTTAAATTTTACAACTCCATTTCTGCATAACCTCTCTTCTCTCTCTAAATCCAGAAAACTTCTCTCTTCTTCTTCTCCAATTTCATCCATATTCACTCCAAACTATATACATATTATTAATCCTCATCCAAATCCCTACAAAACCCACCGAACCAATATCCCCAAAATGGCCAAAACTAAAAACGCAAAAAGAGCTAGGATTGAGGGTGAAAGTTCTGCATTCACCAATTTTTAACCTTAATATTAAAGAAAAGATAATATTAGAATATCTAAATCAAAATAAAAACTTACAAATTGAAGATAGAATTTTAAAGCTAAGATAGATGAATAATAAAATAATAATTTATAAACACGAGTAGAAAAAATTGAGAACGACGTAACATATAAAGTAGTGCACAATTCAATCGATTGGATAATACAATCAATCGATTGAATTGTGAAAATCTATATTATTTTGAAGACTTAAATCGATTGAGTAACACAACCAATGAATTGAATTGTGAGACCTCATATTGCTTTGAAGCTTTCAATCGATTGGGTAACATTAACAATAAAATTAGAAAATACCAATTAGTGCCATCAAAGCTAGAGAGTTGTTAGTCACCAAAAAAAAAAGCTAGAGAGTTGTTGTTGTTGTTGTTATTATTATTATTATTATTATTATTATTATTATTATTATTATTATTATTATTATTATTATTATTATTATACCAATCAATTGAATGTAGGAAAAAACCTTATTCACGTCACATTTAAATTGATTGAATTGGAAAATACCATTAGTCACGTACAAACTTCAATCGATTGTATTATCATACCAATCGATTAAACTTTCATATATCATTCTAATAGCGTAAGTCAATCGATTGGGTAACAGAACCAATTAATTGAATTAACTAAACCCATATTCCTTTGATGATTTCAATCGATTGGGTAATATGACCAATCGATTGAATAAAAAAATCCGACATGCCTTGCAAAATTCAATCGATTGTGTATCAATTCCAATCGATTGAATTTCTAACAAACACGATTTTTCCAATCCAATACGTATGTAATGGATCAATGATAAAATTATGATCGATTAAGATTGTAAAATATTTATTAAGATTAATGGAAGATCTAATTTGTTATTGTTTTAGTTTTTTATTATTAATAAATATGATAGATAAATGATAAAATAATGATTTATAAAATAAAAATAGATTTTATAATTAAATAATATATAAGAGATTAATTTGTAATTAAAATTAGATAAGGACTATTTAATAATTATTAAAAAACTTAAAAAACATGTTTTGTTATGGAACCATTTAATGGTCCAAACGTTCTGAGACCATCGAAACCAGTGCAGGTGTTTCATGATCATGACCCCTTTGTTGGACCCAATAATTCACCAGACCCAACGTTTATTCAACTGAATTTGGGGTTAAACTGTCGCTTACCTTTTTAGCTCAAATTCAGTTTGTAGGTTATATTTTTCGGTTAGTATAACCACACCCAATATATTATATTATTATTATTATGAATGAAGTATTTTTTTTGTCTCCAACATCTATTATTTTTTTCAAAAATATTGATTTAATTCCATTAAACTTTATTTTTAATGTTTTTGATTTATTCAATTTTCTCCTAGCGTCTTGGATTTTTATCAAAATTATCATAAAAATTTTTAATTTTATCCCTAATATTTTACATAAAATTGATATTTAAGTTTAATTTGACCCAAATAAAAAATATTAAGAACAAAATTAAATGCAACTAAATGTTAACGATATTTAAAAAAAAAATCACAAACATTAGGTATAAAAAAATCACAAACATTAGCAATAAAAAATATTAGAAAATCACTTGTTCGATTAGCACTTGTTCGATTAGTGATGTATCAGTTATCAGTTGGTGTGGCAGAATGATGTGGATGATCCTTAGAACATAGGTGATATTTGTAAAGGCTTTCCAACACTCAAGTTAGAGAATTAGAGAGATAGGAAATAAATATGTAAGGTAGAGTTGATCATATTTGAAAAAGCGACAGGACTCTCATTATACAGATGACTTAAGTTATCTTATTTTGAGGTGAGGGAGTCTGGGGTGAGTACGGATCGAGTTGGATTGGGTTTAAGGTGAAATTAGAATCGAATCAATTGAATTGTAATTGGTTCGATTTGGTTTGAATTAACGTTTTTTTGTATATGTAACCGAACCAAACCAAACCGATTAAGAACAGATTGGTTCGGTTCGAATAATTGGGTACTCGATCAAACAGAAATTCATAAAAAAAATAAAATTTTTATTTTAAGAATTCTATAAGTATAATAAACATTAATATCAATAGAAATAATCCAAATATGTTAAACACCAAATACATTAAAAACTAAACATATTAAAATCCAAACATATTAAACACTAAACACATTAAAATACAAACTTGTTAAACACTAAATATATTAGAAGCTAAATACAAAAGTGCAATAGAAATAATCTTTTAAAGAAATAATCTTTCAAAATATATGGCCGGATCTATAGGTTGGTTCAGATTTCGCACTCCCAAAATCGTTACCCGAACCAATTGCTAAAAAGAATTATTAGTTTGGTTCGGGTTGGACTCAATTACCCGTTGGTTTCAGAATCAATTTAATTTGTTCGGTTTGAGTTCGAACGGATAATCGAATACTATGCTCACCCCTCTCACCTTCCAAAAGTTTAGTGAGTTTGTTGAGATTTCAAAAATTATTTTAAATAGGCTGAATTACAAAAGACCGTAAAAATCCAAAATGTCAGATCCGTAAAAATTATTATTATTATTATTATTGGCATATGGGGCCAGCATATACATGTCTATATTTTAATTAATACAAAAGATTAAAATTAGTAAACTGAAAAACAATGATTAAAATTAATCATAATATAAGTTGTATTTAAACAATTTTCATAGTCAGCTATAATTATTTCGAAATTGTGAAAGCTTATAAAGATGCAGTTTAATTGAGTGAATTCAACCAATTTACTTGTATTTATTAACCCGGTCAAATTTAATAATCATAATAACAATTTAATATCTGTTAATTACTAGCCAATTTAATTGTATAACAAAAAGTCCAAATAATTAAAAAACATCCCAAAAATTCACCCACTAGTTATCCTAATCTCATCTTTTAAGTTCACATTCAGTCAAATTTAAAAATTTACCTCACAATTCTTCCTCTTTCTCCTTCACTCGCCATCCTTGCTTCGCCGCCGCCATCCGCCGGTAAAGTCACTGCCATCGCTGCCAGTCGCGAGTTGCGTTCCGTTCAACGTCGCTGCCGCCACATCAATTCACTTCTGCGTCCTTGCTGACACCGCGCCAACCAACCCGCCGCCTCCGCGCGCGTTCTGAGTGACGTTCGTGCCCACCGTTGTCACTAACCTTTCTCCTTGCAGTGCTCTCCGCCGCTGTGCCGCCACCCTCCCACCGTGAGTCTCCTGTCCCTATTTTTACAGCGTTTGAATATGTATCTGTTTCTTTTTTCAAATCCTATATTGGAGGGAAAAAGTAATTCAAGTTTTTTGCCTTTGGTTTATGTTTAATAATGCCAAATTAGATGCGATTATAAATTGGATGTTATTGATATTATAGATTGTATAGCTTTTTTTAAAAGAAAATTTTGTTCTTTCCAATTCCAAAAAGTTGATTCTGCATGCATGCTTTGCACAGACTTTTTGTTTTGTAAAGGTGGTTTGGGTTTTCAATGCCAAAATCAGATTAAATTTAGATTAATTTTGGTTTAATTTAAGTTTGGTCTTAAATATAGTACAAGAGTTAATTTATTTTTTTGCATTGTTGGTTTTTAATTATCAAAAACATGGATGCGAAGTTAAACATGTATGCGGATGATTTTAAAATTTATTGGGAATAACAGTAATTTGTTGACTCTACTTGTACATGCTCAACTGGGTTGTATGTTATACGTATGGTTTGAAATCTAACTACACAATCACAATTAATTCAGTTATCTAAAGATGGTGAATTGGGAACCTTTTTTTTTCTCCGATTTTTAGATGTTTCTATTCACATCAAAAGTATGTTCTCGTTTTGCTATGTATGCGGGTGATTCTTTACTGAGTTTGGAGATGTTGCATTTTACGACAAAATAGTTAAAATTTATTTGACTATTTTTGTACATATTCATCTAGGGTGTGTTCTATAGGTGATTTAATTTTTTTAAATTGCTAAATATTGTAATATTAGTTAAATTTAGAGGTTTAAGTGTATGATCTGAATATGCGCATTTAAAGTTGTAGCATGAATAGGAATTGTATATAACTAGATTTTGGATGTTGTTGTCATTAGATAATGGATAGTTTTGTCTAAAAAAAAAAAAATTAAAACTCTATTCCATTCAAAAAGTGTATGTCACTTATTTTTAATACTATTGTTTTTTACCTAAATTGGTAGATTCCAGTAAATTTTTTATAACGATAATGCATGGTTATTATATATATATTTCTGTGGAATTACATTGAAAGTTTTGCTTGTATAGAACCTTATCCAAAAATCTTTACAGTTTACAAAATCACCTAATTTGTGTTGCTGAAAAGCCTCGTCGCCGATCGTTGCGCGCCACCGTCAAGACACACCCACATGTGGATTCGATTATAAAACTTATCCTTCTCTTTCTTTTTCCCTTCTTCGCCATCTATTGCAGAAGACATGGAGTTTTCAAGGTCATACCACAGGAAAAAAAAGATACGTAAAAAATTTATGATAATGTATACATGGGATGCTGTCACCATTTGAGACACTTTGGATACATTTTTCTTTTTTTTTAAATGCTATTCGGCATGTTTCTCTGTTTAGATACCTGATTGTCTTTGCAAAGATCTAAGTGGATGTTACATCTGTTGAGCATCAGGATGTTCCTTTTGCATACTAAATGGATGTTACTTTATATATTTTTTGAATTTTTTTGTGCTGCAGTTGTGATGTCTGTATTTCCTTAAGAATTGCATGACCTTTTTTTTTAAATCCTACTCGGCATGTTTCTCCGTGTAGGTACTTGGTTGTTTTTGCATAAATCTAAGTGGATGTTATTTCTGTTAAACATCAGGATGTTCCTTTTTCATATTAAATGGATGTAACTTTATATATTTTTCGAATTTTCTTGTGTTATAGTTGTGGATGATTGTATTTCTTTAAGAATTGCATGACCTTTTTTTTTAAATCCTACTTGTCATGTTTCTTCGTGTAGGTACCTACTTAATTTTGCAAAGATCTAAGTGGATGTTATTTCAATCAAACACTAGAATGTTCCTTTTTCATACTAAATAGATTTTACTTTATATATTTTCTGAGTTTACTTGTGTTATAGTTGTGGATGCCTCTAAATTCCTTCACCACCTTCCCAAGCAACATGTCATGTTTTTACTTTTGAAGCTATCACACTAACACTGTAGTATAATCAATCTTGTATTCTACCATGAAATTCTTTTTTATCAATCTTGTATTTTAAAGTTCTCATATACATTGTATAGTTTAAGATACACCATCCGAAAATTGCTTCTATAATCTATTTGTATTTGCTTCTTAAATATCCAGTAATTTTGAAGAAGAAAAACTTATGTTTATGTACTTGTGTTCATATAAGTAATAGCCATCATTATTTGTATGATAGCTTGGTAACTTTCAAAAAAGAACTCTCTAAACTAATTTAATAACAACAAAATAAGAAGAAAAAAATGACATAAGTAGAAACATGAAAAGATTAATTCCATACCAAGATACAAACTTCATTCGTTTTGTTTCTGAAGTTTAAAATGCCAACTTTCGAATATAATATAACAAACACAATGAAATTGTCAATAGAATTGGTATTGAGGCTAAGACAAATTTAATGGGATCAAGGTCATTATTTAGTTAAAAATTCATGTTCACTGGTAGTGCTTCTAGTAAGATTTTTATTTTTCACACTTTCTAATGTACTAAACATTTTTTATGTTGATGGATCTATTTGACTCTTCACTAGCTTGATAGTCATATGAATTTTTTTTTTGTACATCGTTCCCTCATTTTCAGGATCTTTACTGCAACATTCCTCCCATCTTGTAGGCTTCCTTTGTAAACAAGGCTAAAACCACCTTCTCCTAATAACAATCATTTTTTCGCCATTTTCTTCTTAGGGTAAAGTACTAAATTGATCCCTATGTTTGGGCGTAATTCTGTTTTAGTCCTTAAGGTTTAAAGTGTCCTATTTGAATCCGAAAAAATTTCATTTAGCATTAATTTAGTCCCACAGTAAGGTCAAACTTAAATAATTAACGGAATGTCCTACATAACAATAGTACAAGAACAAAATCAATAATCTAGAGAACAAGTACAAGCTCCAGAGGTACAAAATCAACCGTTGATGCATCAATGCATTTATTTATCATTCTCTTTAGTTCTATAGAAAATATTTTATTTATATTATAATAAAAATAATAAATAAATATATTGATGCATCAACGGTTGATTTTGTGCCTCTGGAGCTTGTACATGTTCTCCAGATTATTAATTTTGTTCTTATACTGTTGTTATGTATGATATTTCGTTAATTATTTAACTTTGACCTCACTGTTAGCGGTGGCAAACGGGCCTAAACCCGCCGGGCCGTCCCGCGTAACCCGCCAAAAAAGGCGGGTCGGGTTAGAAAATTGGGACCGCCAAATAACAAAAGCCCGCCTAACCCGCACCGCTTAAACCGTGGGCTTTGGCGGGGCGAGGCGGGCTTCTCCGTCGGACTTTGTGTTTTTTTAGTGAGGGGCTATTTTTACAATTTTTTTGCCAAAACCTAACTTCTCCCAACCTAACTTACAAGATTTTGAAGATAAAAATTGAGTGGTTTGGATTATGTTTATGTTACTTTGGAGACAATATTTATAATTATATTTTAAATTATGTTTATTTTGCTTTGGAGAGAATATTTATACTTATGTTTTGGATGAAAACTTGGTTTATAATTATGTTTATTATATATTTATAATTACAAAGATTTTAATGTTTATGAATATAAAAAATATAATTTTTTATGCCTTTAGAAATTATAATAGTTAAAAGTAAAAAATAGAAGAGATTTTTTTATATCTTTATATATATTATTTAATAGTTAAAAGTTAAAAAAAAAAAAAAGAGGATACTTGACGGGCTTAGCCTGCCGGCCCGCCAGCCCGCCGTTAGGCGGGGCGGGCTGGGATTCTGGGACCGCCTCACTAGGCGGGGCGGGACGGGGCGGGGCGGGCTTCCCCGCTTGCCACTCCTACTCACTGTAGGACTAAATTGATGCTAAATGAAATATTTTTGGATTCAAATAGGACACTTTAAACCTTAAGGATCGAAACAGAATTACGTCCAAACATAGGGGACCAATTTAGTACTTTACCATTCTTCTTATTAAAGACATCAACTCTTAAAGGCTTTAATAAACTCTCATCTTTACCAACTATATCCGGGTCAACTGTACCAAAAGCATCAAAAGGACTTAAAAGTGGAGAAGGTGGAAGATTTGCATCATGTGTTATCCAAAAGTAGGAATGAAACTAAACATACAATATAGAGTACTTCATAGGCACCAAAAAAAAAAAAAAACTAGTTCTCTCAAAAAGAAATATCCAACACCATAAGAGTTTAATTCTCAGGACAATATCGATTAAAAACATCCAAAAGAAATATTAATAATAAAAAACACAAGTTAAACTAAAACTCTAAGATGGGAAGGAAAAAAAACCCAGGTCGCTGGGGAGGAGACGCGGTTGATCGGCCGGGGTACATGTCTAGACGGAGGTTGCTGTGTCGTCGGTAGTTGCTGCGATAGTGGAGAAAGCCGTGATGGCAGCGGTGTGCAGAGGTGGCTGCGGTGTGACAGGACGATGTCTACGCTGTTGGACGGTGGTTGCTGGTAGCGTTGCTTCCGGAGTTATTTCTGATTTCTTTCGCGGTGAAGGCTGTGGGGTGTCGCGGTGGCTGCGCTAATTGGAGAGGAGTGTGGACGGTGCGGCTGTGGGAGTAGGAAAGGGAGAGAAGGGGAAGGGTTTCTGTGCGCAGCTATGGGAGTGAGAGAGAAAAGAAAGAATTTCTACAGTTTTTAATTAGGATTTACTTAGTCAGCTCTTAATTATTCAAATTTTGAATTTAAAAAATTTAAAATTAATTATTAAATAAAATTATTTAAAAAATTGGTTGGTTTATATTGCCTTCCTATATTTTTTCTTATAATAATATATAAGTATAGATATAGATATGAAAATAATAAAAACAAAATTTGAGAAAAAATAGTAATTACAAAAGGCAATTCTCATTATATATAGATATAAATAATAAAACTTTTTCAATTAACTAAGTTATTTTGATTTATTTATTATAGAATATTTATTAATTTTATTTTTAGTTTCTAAATCTTTATTACTTTATTTGTATATATTAAAAGCATATTTTTAATTTAAAAAATATAATTTCCATATACCGTATCGTCAGCATAAAAGAATTTGTACATAAACAATTCATTGTGTATTGTAAGCCAAAATTACTAATTTTCTAACTCACTGAAAGTTATTTAAGTGAATGAATAATTGTATAATAATGTAAAGTTTTCTTCACACTCGCTGCAACAAAATTAAAATGTAATTTAAATATTAGGAAAAGTCGATCTAATTTAGTCATTTTTTAGGCTATTATTCCTAAGTTCATATCTTAAAACTGACTCGGAAAATTAAACTACTCTTAAATTTACTCTAATCTAACTCAGCTGCACCTCTAATGCGACGTATAATAATATTGATTTGGCTTACGATTTTGAAAAGTCAATTGCTAAATTTTACAAACTTTTGTGTATGTTAACATTTCCATAAATCTTTATTAAAAAATGTTTGATAATAAAAAAATAATAAAAAATAATTAAAATTTATTTTATATAATATTTATTAATTATTATAATAAATAATAAATATTAAATAAAATAAATTTTAACTTTTTTTTATCTTTTTAATACTATCGATTTTTATTTTGGTTAAAGAATACATATAACTAACTATTCTTATTTTAAAATAAAAAGTATTATATATACACATAAAAATTAGTTATTAAATTAATTATATATTTTATATAAATAACTTATTTGATATCAAATTTTTTGTGTTCATTTAGGATAATTGTTTTAAGGAAAATATTCACATGATGACTTTTTCATATAAAAATGATATTATAAATTTTTAAATGATTAATTAAATATATTTAGTACTAATAGAAAAAAGATAGGAAATCAGTAAATTTTGTAATTTTTAATTATTAATTAGTCATTAAAAATGTTTTTAATGGTGTAAAATTGTATCTAATGACATAGAATTATTTAATTTTTTTTAATGGTTAAATGATGACCAAAATTTAACAAAAGTACTAGCACTCCTCATATCCCCTTTTTTTTTTTTTTTCCTTTTTTTTTCCAACTCGATCTCTCTTTATTGTCTAGAGCTTTTCATTTAATAAATAACTTAATTTTATTAGATCTTAAACATAGTTATTGTTATCCTCTTTACTTTGTGGTGTTCTCGTTTTTGTTTTTTTGTTTTTTTTTTTTTGTTTTTTTTTCTTTAAAGGTATTTAGATTTTATTAACGAAAAGAAAGACGATCTGTCAAATACATTACATCTAAGATAAATAAAGAAAGAAGATGGAAATTGACCCAAACATAGACTTTAATACTAATAAAAATAATAGCTTGTATTTTGCTTCAAAAAGAAAGAGGACTCGGGTTCCTCCAAATTGGGGTTGAAGGGAGCTTACAACTGTAGCAGTTCATGATGTAGCCTCATCGCTGAAGAGAGAACTTCTGATGGAGGCCGTCGGTTCTTCTCGAATACCCAAGAGTTTCTTTCCTTCCACACACACCACAAGAAGATGGCCATAAGTTGTGGGTGAGTCTGGCAGTTTGGGTCATTTTTTAGGGAATCCATTGTCGTTTTTCACTATTAGTTGAATGAACCTGAAGTTGATACAGAGCTTGCATGTCTGCTTCGAATCCAAGCTTCCTTGACTACTCTGCAGGTTACCAAGCAATGAAAGCACTATTTCTTCTTCTTCCAAGCAACAAGGGCAGAGTGCATTGGTTGAGGAGAATCGGTTATGCAGGAGCTGGCAGACTGGAAGCCATTCATGGATGCTCTTCCAAAGAAAAATTTTAATTTTGTGGGAAGAGCCAGTTTCCACAAAACTATCCAAATCTCCTTTTGGTTGGTTTATTGTTTGTTACATAAATAATGAACACAGATACATCGCTTTAATCCATTTAGGTACTCAGTAGTATAATCATAGTCATAAATATCATTTTCAGTTTTAGTCAATAAAATATCTGCCACTTTACTTTTCCTGTGTCGTTTACTACCTAATTTTATAAATTTGAAATGTGAAAACAATAGTAGGCACATTGAACTACATTCATAGGAGTGGTCTATGTAATTTATTAGGCACATTTGTTAGGACTTAGGAGGCTTCCAAATCGCCGGCGAAGCTGTCAGTTGTCCCTCTTCCTCCTCCCTCCACTTCAGGTTGGATACTCTTTCTCTCTCTATAATTTATTGCACTAAAGGTTTATTCTGTACTTTTTGTGCTTATTTGTTCGATTTTTTGAATTGGTTATTTTTTATGGAATCGAGAGGAGGAAAATATTCAAGTTTTAGGGGAGGATTTGTCAAAATTAAAAATTTTGAATAAAAATGAATAGAAAAATTGTAATTAATATTATATCTTGTTTTTAATTTTTGTTTTGGTTTTTTTTATTTACAGGAGTGTAAAAATAATGATAACATGTTACCTAAAAGACTCAAAAATATTTTGATTCATAGAGACACTAATCTATGTTAAATTTTTAATTTTTAGTTGAACTTGTGGAAGAAATATAACTTATGAAACTAATCAATGGAGATGCTAATGTTATTTTGTTTTAAAGCAATCTTAGTTAAATGAAGTTTTAATTAATATATCAATTAATTAAAAAAATTAGTAAATTATGTATGTAATTTGTATTAAAACAAAATTGCTACAAAATGTTGTGCTTTTATAATTAAAAACAAATGTTACAAAATTAAGTTATATTTTGTACAAAATTTTATGAGAGAAAAAATTATATTGTTACAAAAAATATTTTAAAGGTAAAAAATTATTACTTTTTTTATTTTTGTATTAAAAGAATTTGTTTGTATCGTAGTAGATTCATTTTTTTGTTACAAAAATTTTTTGTAGGCAGACACACTGTAATAGTCCTTTTTTGTTATAAATTTCCTTTGTTTTAAAATCTGAATTTTTTGTAAAAAATTCTTTTGTTATAAATACTATTTTTCCTTGTTGTACCGGTGTAGGAGAAGATACCCTGAAGTAACCCTTTGCCACTTCTGGTATGCCAGCATTAGTTATCGCCACTTCGCCATTCACTCGTTCAAGCTTCCACATCTTGTTCCTTTTGGCTCAAATTTTGAATTTCTGGTGAAAGAACTGTGTGTTTTGATCGCCCGCCTGCAGCCATTTAATCTTAGATTTAGCTTTTCAGTAGAATTTCTCATCATAGTAAGCAATCTCCAATTGTCTTTCTAACTCATATAATTCTGGTCTCCCAAGTATCTTCGCTGCCCGTGAGGCTTCCAGCTGAATATGAAGCTGTTCAATCTATTTTTTGGAATTTGATTTGCTCTGTTGTTGACATTGCACCAATCTATGACGGTATTTCTTAATTTTCTGAGCCAAAACATACATAACCGAACCTTCAACTTCTCCTTCCAGACTTCACTGATAATTTGTCTGATTTCTGAATTAGAGCACCATCTTTCCCGGAACTTGAACAGTTTCTTCTATTGTGCAGTGGCAGCTGGGTTGGTATCTAGTAACAACAGAGCATGATCTATGTCTGTTTCTAATAAACGAAGGACAGTTGCTTGTGGATAATTAGTCACCCAATTAGAACCTCCCAGTACACGGTCTAGTCTCTCCTGTATTAATTAATTCTTTCCCTTGACGTCTGTTAGACCAAGACCTACCATTTCCAAATCAGCAAAAGCATGAATATTAATAAAGGAATTAAAAGCATCAATTAACAATTATCGAATGGTCTTTAGTTATCCCTCCTGATTTCTCATTTTGAGATGAATTTGCATTAAAATCGCCCATGATAGTGACATCTCCTTGAAATTGCTGAATCACCACATTAAGATTCTCAAACTGTTCTAATCGGATTTGATCGTTTATGCTTAAATGTACTCCGTTCAGACCCCAGTCCGCATTCAACATTGAATCTGAAATTTTCGCTGCAATGAAGTAATTAGAGTACTGTAAAATCTGCATTGAAATCTCTTCTTTCCACAATGATACACTTACGAAAACCTGCTGCCTTCAATTTTCTTTCTACGTTTCGAGCTTGATTTTTAGTTTTGCATATGAAACCAAGCCCGGGAAAGTGAGATTTAGTAATCTCTTTAAAGATATGGACTGTAGGGATCTCCCCAAATCTGGACAGTTCCAACTAATTAGCTTCATGGTTCCCCAAATCTCGACAGCTGGCACCCTCCACCATCTCATTCTTTATGAGGTTAGTCTCCAAACAGACCTTATTGTGTAGCAGATTTTCTTTCCCTTCATTTCTTCGTTTTTCCCCCACAACCGCTCTATGCTCACTGCCTCCTTGTCTCGCCAAGTGTTTGACTTTCAAACCGCTTTTTCTCCCCTTCTGCTTCTCCGCTGTCCCCCTGGTGTATTGGATAATATTAGTTGTTGAAGTGATATTCTCCAAGACCGAAGGGGTCTCCTGTGGCGCTAGCCGCTAGGTTACTTTCCCCTTCAGCGGCATTCTCCTTCACACTGTCCGCTGGGGCCTCAATCAAAACAACAGCAGGAACATCCGTTGTTGTCTTTGTTTCCACCACACTGAGCTTTGCAAATCCATCAAGGAGCCAAGAGGGCGGTGGTTTCTTTTACGTGGCTGGGGATCAGCATTGGTTTTCTTGGTATTCTCTGTTGATTTCATTTCCTCTTGCATCTCAACACGCCTGCCAACTTGATCCACTTTTAGCCATTCGCCCACCATATCTTCCTTCACTTTATTTGCAGCTGAGTCCTCCATTAAAGCCTTACATACTTTAGGGCCATGGCCAAGATGAGCACAATATGTGCAAAAATTCCCAATTCTTTCATATCTCAAGCCGATTTCTTTCATTTTCTGGTTCGGGTCTTTTAATTTCAAAATGTCCCTCACCATTTGGTCCCCATTGAGCATGACTTTCGCCTTAAGAATTCTAGATTGTCTTTCCCATACTTCTAGGACCTCTCCAATTTTTCTACCAAGTTTTCTCCCCACATCCAGAGTCTTATAGCATTGGCCATTGGGGAACCTCCTAAAATTGAACCCACATAGGGAATAATGTAATCGCTGAATCTGATGAAGCATCTGGTTCAGTCCATCTTCTAACATGAAGGATATAGTCCTTGAATAACCATGGTGACCCTTTTTCAATCCGCCTAGCCTCCATATCATCCTCAAAGAAGAATTGGAATTAGTTGCCTCCTTTTTTTGCAACCCTAAAACCTTCAGGTTTATTCCAAATGGCACGTAAGGCATTTTCCATCGTTCCTGTAGAGAAGGGTCTTGTGGCGAAAACCCTCCCTAGCAAGCCTTTGGAACATGCCCTAATATGATGAGAAAAGTCCTCCTCACTCAATTCCACTACATCCTCCTCTGTCTTCGTTGGGTGCTAAAGGTGGATCCGGATCAAGAGTTGTTCTTTCCATTCCAATCTGGTTGGAGGGTGACGTGAATGATGGTTTGAATCAACGTGTGTATTACTGCCGGTAGTAGGCACGAGGTAAATCCTAGCAGAGCACTTGGACTTGGTCAAATCCTAGAGTATGTTCTCGTTTCCGTTTAATTTTATATATTTTGGTTTCTTTATATTTTATTTTATAATGTGGTTAAAATTTTATAAACACTCAATATTAGTTCTGCATAAATGTATTTGTTTTTTTAAAAGAGTATTATAAAGTTAATTTTTTTAGTCAATATTAATTAACTTTTTTAAATTATTTTATTTATTTTAAATTATAATTTTTTAAATCTTAAATTATAAATTTTAAATCTTAAATATTAAAAAAAATAAAACCTTTTGAATTATTAACTAAAAAATTAATTCGTTATATTTTTTATTTTTTATTAGCGTCAAATTTGACGTCGCATGTTAAATTTGTACGTAAAATAAAATTTATTATCTTATAGAGTAACATAAACTTAATTTTAAATTTAAAAGATATTTAATTATATTAGATTTATATTAAAATTAGTCATTAAAATAAAATATATATTAAAATATAAAATATATATTAAAAATGAATTAAATTATATATATATATATATATATATATATATAATAATTTTAGTGCGTAAATGATATTTTTGAAAGCTATTAGAATTTCTCACTTTCATCACAAATAATAGAAAACCTTAACATATTTTCTATAATCTCAAATATTATATCTATATTAATTTATGCTAATACCGTAAGACAATGCCTAGGGTATCAATGAATTCCCATAAATTATCTGACAACCGGTGATTGGAATGTGAATGTCATTAGTATAATGTACAATATACTCTGCTCTTGATATTTGGGTCCATATATATGTAGTAAGAATTCAAACGAGGAGTCACACACACTGCACACAGATTTATATGATTCATCAATATACAATTGAATGGAATCCACTTGAACAAGAGAATACAGCTTTATGCAGCATGTATCAGAATTCTGAACCCACTAATAATTTCCGGGCCACATTTTTTAATAGAAACTCGCATATTTTATGTGCACAGGCGTAGTTCTGATCACAAAGGAGTAAAAGACACAGCATCAACCAGTAATATCATCAATATGATATGTTAATGGAAATGAAAATGCAATACAGATATACATGCATTCCAATAAAATATACAGTAGTATATAAATATTATTATAACTAATAAATTAAGTACATCAGCTAAATCTCTCTATCGAATCATGATCATCGATCAGCAAAGTACAGTAAATATCTGATCTGATCTTCCACTAGTAAAAATAATAAGATGCCGCTTAAATGAAGAAAATAAATGCTAAAGTTGCCAATAATAATGATTCTGAGTGGCATATCGTATCTACTAGCATGCATTATGATACTCCTGAGTCTTTGTACTTTGCATTATTCAGTTATCGTTATAGTATTATACTTAAAACATACATGCGACAACACCACGCACGCCATGTATGTTGTTCTAGCTAATCTACATATATAATTAAATATAGGAAAGTAAGCCCAAACGCTCTCATGTATATGATGATTCCCATGTATGTGATTGATCATGATCAGCATAAGATACTATTTAGTTTAGTGCTGACAAAGATAAATGAACAGCCAGACCGTACCCCTCAATCATAGTGGCCAACTCTTCAAAAAAAAAATAGAACCATAAATTGTACGGATCGGAGAGAGAAGAATAAGAATAGAAGCTTGAACTGGAAAGGAATTAATGTAGCACAATTGATCTGCTTTCTGAAAAGTAATTAAGACAGGTAAAAATATGATTATATATACGATAAAACTATACTAAATATATACCAAAAAAAAAATCATCAAATTAATTACTAATATAAAATATATATTAAAATATAAGATAAAATATATTTTTTATTTTTAAAAATCCTTAAATTTTATTTTGTTTTAATTTTGTCCCAAAAATTTTTTATTTGTATCAAAATATTTTCGATGGCTAAATTTTCAAAAAATTTAAGACCAATCTAACAATAATGCATGAAAATTATACTTAATTTGCTTGTGTTGAGAATTGTTCTTATATAATTATTGCTGAATTGGTCTTAAATTTTTTAAAAAATTAATCATCAAGAATATATTTGATACAAATCGAAAATTTCTGCGACAAAATTAAAACAAAATAAAACTTAGAGATATTTTTAAAATTTTTATCAAACTTCAAGTATCAAAATGAACTTTAAAAATATATATTAAAAGATAAATTAAACAATATATATTTATACATAAATATATAATGATTAATTTGTCAGTTGATTTTTACTTTGCAGATAGCATAGCATTTACGATGTCATCATATGCAAATCTTATTTGAGGACTCTATTAAAACAAAGGAAATAAAAATTTATTGAAAAATATAGTATGCTAGAGATAGAAACATTTAAGGTAACTATTCTAAAAGTTATATATCAAACTCGGCTTAACTTAAGCGTGAACAAGCATTGTAAATTTAACTAACAAATAGTTACCGCATTCATGAAAAGAGGCAAGTGAAACTGCTTGTGGTGTAACTGTTTATTTACCCATGTCGGACATCATGACTTTGCTGGCAAGTGGGGGCATGTATGTAGCCATTAATTAAGAGTCATATGCAAGTGCTTGGTGAATCTTTGTGTAGCAGTAGTGAGTGTTATATATGGTGGTGAATATCAGAGTTAATAAATATACTTACAAAGACCGTAGGCCTAGAAGAACGATATAGATCTATGATGTGTAAACATCAGCTACACCTTTTTGTGCCAAGCATATACATATATATTTGATTGAATTGAAATTGAGACATATGATAGAAAATATATACCAATATAATAATAATGGAGGCAACAGAAAGAAGGAGCTCCCCTTCAGTCCAAGCACAGAGAAAGAGGATAATGCAAAATATCTCCCGCTTCATTCACACAATTACAGTAGTATTAGCATCATTTAATTAACCCTACTGTTAGTGTGTATGAATGAGTCAGCAGTTATTTCAGCAACCCTTTAATCCCTTCTCCATGAGTGGACTGAAAGAAGCTCCTTCACTCTCTTTCCCTCCGTTTCATCATCTGCTCATAGCTTCCAAGTGATATATTCTCCATGAGTGTAAACAGATTTTCAGATGAATAATTAAACTAAAACTTTGAATAGTCTATTGATCCAAGTTTTAAAGAAATAAGAAAACCTAATGCAAATGTAGCGAAGCTAATTAAGTTACAGGTTTCAAAATGATGATGATAATTTATTGAGGCTTCAATTAAATTAAAGCCTCCCAATCTAGATCCGAATCTAATAATAACGTACTTTCGAAAGCGAAACAAACTGCGTCTGATTAATATGAAAAACAGCTCTGTGTACTCAAAAACAAGGTATAATTTGAAAAAAAAAATGAAAAAAAAAAAATGGTCAATAAAAGAGAAAGAAAAGAAAGAAGAGAAAGCTCAACTAGCTAGCATGAGGTGCTGATTAGTAACACGATGTATAAATATTTTCATGCAAGTTTAGAGGATTACATAAACTCTAATAACTTGGACATAACATTTTCAAGAGAGAATAAAGGTACAAACATATTATGCTAAGTAAATCTAATAAAACCTTAGAAAATTAAATAGCTGGTATCACATAAAAATCACGGTGAATGAAGGAAACCCTAAGCCACAGGAACGCGTGAGAAGAAAATGAGCTCAGATTAATAATAATCAGGAACAGAAAAAGGTATATTATAGAATAATTGCGATGAAATCGAAACTACACATGATTATTTGAAAGATAAGAGAAAGATCTATGAGCATGAAAAAGACTTGTATTAATTAATTAAGTAGGATAAGAGAATATTGGAAAACGAACTTGAACTTTGATGAGTAAACTAGATAGGGAGAGATCAAGCAGCTAAGTAAGAGTGAGAAAGAGAAAGCAGAAGCAGAAAGGGATATTCTGGCAGAAACCCTAATTCTGGTATGTTTTTTTCATGGAAATCTGCGCTGAACATAAGCTCGAAAACAGGGTTATAAAGAAATGAAGAAACACTGTAAAAGACCAAAATAGACGGATCGGGTCTGGTAATGTTTAGTGGACATGAGTTTTTTATTTTTTATAAAAATTAATATGGTGTCTGATAAATAAATCAATAATATATATATATATATATAATATTAAAATTAACTACTAAAATTAATTATTTACTTAGTTATATAAAATACATATTGAAATATAAAATATATATTAAAAATAAATAAATTATACATATATTTATATAAAATTATATAATTATTAAATTTAATAGTTGATTTTAATATATAAATAAATTATGTTCCAATAATTATTTGTACTTTTTATAATTTAAAAAATTAATATAATGTATATATTAGTAAATGAGGAGTGTTAAGAGACCAATAAATTTTGTGATTTATAGTCATTAATTAGTTAACATTAGTATTTTTAATGGTGTGAGATTATATCTAATAGTATAAAATTACTCACTTTTTTTGTTGGTTAAGTACGGACCAAATTTTAATAAATATACTGGCTTTCTAATTTTCTCTTAAGGAATATTTAAAGGAAAAGTTTAGGGGCTAGCAGATTTGTTAAAATTTGGCCAGCACTTAGTCAGCAAAACAAAAATGAGTGATTTTTCACTATTAAATGAAATCTCACACCATTAAATACACTATTGATGGCTAATTAATAACTACAATTCATAAAATCTGCTGGCTGCCTAATCCTCCTCATATTTAAATTGGAACAAATAAATTTTCTTTATTATTATTATTTTGAAAAAAGAAAGAAAGACATTAGGGTCACTGTCCCCACGAGAGCTAGAAAGAGGAAAGTGACTCCAATATGTAAAGGAAACAAACATAATTAGTGGCATATATAATTTAGGGCAATGCAGAAGGATGGGGGAATGGGTGATTTTGTTGGGAAATTAAATTTTTCACTCGAGTAATATTACAGTAACACTTTCCTTTAATGTCATTTATAAAATAACCTCTCTAATGGTTAAATATAATGTACATGACTTTAGTATAAAATATTGGTATATACATTCTACAGATATTTCTCTATACTTCATCTTTATATAATTACCATTTATTTAGATGTTTGTATTTGTAATTTGTAATTTCTTTAAAAAATAAAAAACAGATACAAAACTTCGTTTATTGGGAAAGTACATGAATTAAATTCTGACGTAATTTGAAAGGGTAAAAAATTAACAGAGTAGGAAATTGAATGGATTTTATTACCACTTGGAATAGTATGTGAGTACAGAGAAGGAATAGAGAACACGTATGATGTAACTATAACTTGCAGTAAAGAAATCAATGTAATAATAAAGTATAAGTGGTGTATGACGAGTACGAAGAGGAATTCAATAAGAAGCCATAAGCGTGCATATGAACCTCTATGAAGGAGAAGAAGAAGAGGAATATTCAAAAGGGAATCAAGAAGAGCGGAAGAAGAATAAGAGAAAGAGCAAGAAAGGACATAACAGAATTGTTAGAGAGGAGAAAGAGCAATACCAATAATTCATTAACAAGCGTAGTCCCGCAAACGTTCTCTCGTGCTTTTCCTAGCACTTGTTTGGATCGGTTGCCACGTGTATCCAGTTATCAACTGGCTCTTTTTCACTAGTGAATTTTTTATAAAAAAAATATAAGTAGACAATGAAAATACTAAACAATGTGAACAATGGATATATCAGATGTTTATTTTACTAGATGTGCGGATATTTATTCTAATATTAAGATTTAAGTGGGTAATTTGGAGGTATAGTGTATTTTAATTTGATTGGTGGTTGTTCATGTTATTCAAAAAAATTATTAATTACCTGACATAATCCATTTTATATTATTTTTGTTCTTACCCTCAACAATCTATTGGGCAGCAATTTTCTATCTTACATTACTCCCTTCATTCACTTCAATCTTGTCTTCAAAATTGAACTAGAAAAAAGTCTTGGTAAATTCTGGTAAATTCTACTGTATTCTCTCAAATAATATCTGCTCTGTTGCCTTCTCAATGCCACATTTTACTTTGATTTGTTTATCCTCTTTGTCATTATTAATAATTATCCGCACGTCTAAATTCCTGCAACCTCTAGGATGGATCTTGTAATAACTAGAAAAAATTATTATAATAACAGTAAATAAATAAATAAATAAATAAATAAATAAATAAATAAATAAATAAATAAATAAATAAATAAATAAGTAAATAAAATAGTGAGATCCATTATATTTCACAATATTTTTTTCTTTCTCTTAACCCTATCCACACACGTACAAATCTCTCTCCCTCTCACCACACACCGGAAAAAGAAACGAAAAGAAAATGAGACGGAGAACAGAGGAGGAGAAAGAAAAAAAAGAAAAAAAAGAGGAGGAAGTGGGGATGGCACTGGCAGGTTAAGTAGAGAGCTCGATGTCTAGTCTCGCCGGAGCTCGAGGAGGAGGAAGCAACAGCTACCACTGTTGACACCTCTGCTGCCGTCTGTAAGAACCGGAATTTTCACGTAAAACCGTTTTTATAAAAATAATAATTTAAGTGCTCGAGATAGACTCAAAATTTAGAAGTTTTAAATTGAAAATAAAAAGGTGAAATTTGGTTTCAATGAATTTTTCTGAGTCAGAAAATGTATTTTCTGCGAAAGACTGAGAACCGACAGCTAAACCGATCAAACCGGTTTAAGCCTGCCCGGTACTGTGTTTTAAGAAAAATAAGATTTAGAAAATTGGTTTATTGTTTTAAAAGGACAAAAATAATTTTTAGAATTGAAAACCGGGCACTAATCTTAAAGGTTTTGGTCCAAAGTGGGTAAAACGGGCTAAAAGCGTTAACGGATTGGACCGGGCCCAAGGTCCAACATATATAAGCTCACTTAATGAGCTTTTCAGCTCATTCTTCTCCGCAAATGAGAGAGAGCTCGGATTGAGAGAGAAGAGAGGTGAGGGTGGGGTTTCACTATTCACCTCCACCTTCCGAGAGCCATAACTTGACTTACGGAGCTCTGATTGACGAGCCGTTTGCGGCTACGCAAAGCTCTCGTCAAGCTCTATGTTTCTATCCAAGCAAACCTGGTAAGAACTTGAAGCTCAAGTTCCAATTTGCTGCCCTAAGTTTCTGCACGTTTTTGGGTTTAGTTTTTGAGCAAGTTTTGTGGTTTTGGTTGTTTAGGTGATCTCTAGTAGCGGGTAATTGATAGATTTTACCCCTAATCTTGTTGGGTAAGGTAAGGTTTCACTAAACCCTTGTGTTTAGTTGTTTTGTGTATCTTAGATTTTGATTTGGTGATATATGTGTTGTTAGTTTGAGCTTTGGTGTTTGTTGGAGTTGGTTGAGGCTTTGGATCAAGTTTGGTGGCTTCGTTTTGGTGTTTGGAGCATTTGGAAATCGGTCAAGGTATGGTTTCGGTTTTCTTTATGTAATATGTAATGTTTCTGAAAACTCAGGCTAGTTGACCCTAAGATAGGATTAGATATGGTTGATGTATGAATAATTATATGTGATTTGATATTAATTGTTGATGGTTGTTGGTGTTGAGAAATTTTGATGATGAATGTTGTGAAATATTATTGTTGATAAGGGTTGTTGATGTGGTTGATGAGTAATGATGAATATTATGTTGTTGGTAATTGGAGATGAGTGTTTAAGGAGTTGATAAATTGAGATATTAAATGTTGATATTTGTTATGGTAGTTGAGAGTTGTTGGTATTGTTGATGATTATTGATGATGTTGATAGAGAATGGTGGGATGATAGTTTGTGATGTAAATTGTTGAGATTTGAGTTTACAAGTAGAATTTGGTATATGGAATTGATGATGTTATGTATTGCTAAATTATGGATTGGTAGTAATATATGGTGTAATGGTTGAGTAATTTTAGGTGTGGAATATATAGATTAAGATGACATGATATTGGTTATGACGATTGATATTGATAGATTTATGATTGATGAAAGTGTTAGTGAAGGGTTGATTTTAGTGTTATATAATTGATGCTGAGATTGAGAATGAGGAAGTGTGATGGAATAGATGATACGAATGGTATAATATGCTATAAAGGGTAGATTGCTATAGAAATTGGAGTTTGAAGTGGTTTTGGTTGGAAATGTTGGAATGTTGAGGTTTTGAAACTTTTGGTTAAAAATAGATTTTTGGTGAACTTTGTCTGATTATAACTTTTGCCTCGGTTTTTAAAATTTGTTGAATTTAGTTTAGAAATAAAGATTATTGAAAACCCTTCGATTTGATATAAGGTTTGTAAAATTTGGATTTTTGTAGAGGAAGTTATGATCATTCAAAGATTGTTGTCAAAATCTGAAATTCTGTAGAGTTGCAGAATTCTGTGATTTCTGGTATGTGCGTATGCACAGCCCTGTGCGCACGCACACGTTGGGAAGGTCAGTCTGTTAGGGGTGCTAGTACAGGTTGTGCAAGTGAACAGACATTGTGAATTTTGGTACCTGTGCGTATGCACACCCCTGTGCGTACGCACACCCCTGTGCGTACGCACATGTTTTGAAACTTACTGGGCGTGCGCACGCACACCCCTGTGCGTACGCACACGCCCTGTTTCTCAAACTTAAACTTTATTTTCAACTGTTTCACCTTCTCAACAAGCTTCTAAGCTTCTGTGACACTATTTTGAGATTCTTGGGCTTATTTTTGGATATTGGAACATGGGAAAGGTCCTAGGAGGTTTGATTGGGTTTTACTTTGAAAAGTTAGCAAACAGAGGTTTAGGTTTCTGGTGTACTGAGGATGAGTTGGTTGAGAGAGAAGGAAGAGTGGTGAATATGGTGATTGCTAACAGCGAATTTGGGAAACTGATGAACTAAGGAGTTCGTAATGGAACTTATGAATTGACGATGGTTGTGATGAGTATGAGTGGAAGTATGCTACGAGCAGTGGCCTCTGAGATTGATCATGTGATTGTGATATGTATTGTTATCCGTAGTAGGGGCTGTGGTAGTCTCCCGCCTACGTTCGGATGTGAGAGTTGAAGCTGGGCTTCTCAGTCATATTTCTCGCAACCAGAGGAAGGTGGTAGGGCACACTCCCTCGGAATATTTCCCTTTGAAAGGAGAAGGTGGTAGGGCATTCATCCCTCGGGATTATTCCTTCTGAAAATGCGATTTCTCTCTGATTGCAAGGTGGTAGGGCACTAACCCACGGAATCTTGCGACAACCAGAGGAAGGTGGTAGGGCACGCTCCCTCGGAATGTTCCCTCTGAAAGGAGAAGGTGGTAGGGCACTTATCCCTTGGGAATTATTCCTCCTTATGCGCAATAGAGAGACTAATCCGGGAGTTGTCGACCGGATTTTCTGTCAGGCTTGGCACTATAACCGACAAGTGATATCACAGCCAATAGGGCAGACATTCATCATGTGCATCTTCTATATGCTTGCTTTCTTTGTTTACTTGAATTTGCCTAATTGTATAACATGCCTACTTGCTTCTTGAACTACTTGTTGTATATGAATATTATCTGTGTTTTACTTGTTTGCATTAATTGTGATTGTCTGGTGCTGAGGAGGTCAGGTAGGCGGTGGCGATAGGATCGCATGGAGGTAAAGTTGGCGAAGGCTGTGGGATACAGCGGTGTGATTAGTATTAGATAGAACTCCCCTAAGTTTAGATAACCCGGTTTATGGTTTAAGTTCTTTATATATTTATTTATTTTGCTCTAAGCTTGAATATTCGTATGTGATGTGAAATGCTAGGATTGCTTTCGTCATCCCGGAGCCTTACATCTTACATCATTGGGCACTGTTAGCATACTGAGAACCTCCGGTTCTCATTCCATACTTTGTTGTTGTTTTTCAGATGCAGGTCGTAATCTACTTCGGTGAGATTACGGATATGGTGATAGAGCGGAGTATGGTTCGTTCCTTGTTTATTTCTGTTTTACTTTCGTCATAGTATTCTCTCACCTTTTGTATATTTATCTTTATGGCCGTAGAGGCTTATTTGAGAGATAGGTTGTATAAGCTGTTTTAATTCTAAAACTCTGTATCTTTCTATTTGTAACTAGTCGGCTTAAACTCCACAAGCTGCGGCTAGTTCTCTACGATTATTATATTCTTATATTTATATATGTTTTATTCTCTTATACCTATACCTTGTATCTTATGCGTTAGCTTCGTGTGAACGTTTCACGCTTTTGTAATTCTGTCTTTGAGCTCAATCCTTCATTAGGCTTCTAGAATATATTATTTCCTTCTATATATATAAATATGTATAAGCCTTAGAATTGTCGTAACCCTTGATTATCCTTTGCTTTACGGCTAGAGGTAAGGCTTGGGGTAATTAGGGTGTTACACCGTCGCCGTGGAAGGAGTTTGCCGTTGGTGCCAACTGGAGCTATATTGCCGTTGGGTTGAAGGGAGGGGCTCGTCGGAGCTGCTGGTGGAGCTGTTCCTACTTTGCTCCGTCATTGTCATGCTCTGGTCTCCCTTACTTTCTGGAACTGGAGCTCGTCGTTGAACTGAACACCGCTAGTAGAGCCATTAATGTCCAACACTACCATGCTGCTATCGTCGCCTTCTATCATGATCGTTGTTTTCTTTGTTTAGTGTTGTCACCATAAAACCCCGACAACAGTCATGGAATTTCAACCTTTAATTTGGCACTCCGGACTCGATCTCTTTGGTCCATTGTAACCAAATTATGAGTAAACTTTGTATCTGTAGTTAGATTTTAATATCGTATAATTCTTATTGATTATAAAAAGTTAATTTGAAAACTAATTACTTGAATAATTAATGATTAGAACAATATTTATAGTAGTTATTTTTATAGAATAAACTTCCCATGAGACATAATATTTTGCTTTAAAATTAATTAAATTCGACAATGAAATGTTTAGTTCAAGTCAATACTTTATGTTGTAATTGCATTTTAGATGAAGTTCTAGTTTAAATTTGGACAAGATTGTTATATATATATATATATATATATATATATATATATATATATATATATATATATATATATAGAAGTACTTGATTGATATTGTACTTTTGAATTGATTGACAACCCTTAGCCTAATTATATTTTGTATGTATAAGAGAGGTTTTGGAGGGTTTTATGATAAGAACTATAGCTAGCGGCAGTAGGCGCAAGACTTGGTGCACCTTGATCAAATACAATTACATTTTCATGGCCATATGAGATGAAATAGTACATGTTTGTTTCATGTCCACAAAAGTAGTGGAATATATCTGTTTCAAAATTCACATAAAGAAAAAGTCTCCTAAGGATGATTTCTGTCTGTTGTTCTGAGAATTTTTTCTGGATTAGATAACCTTCTGCTTATTTTTGCATAAAAGAATATTGAAAGCTTGAATGTTTAACATCTAAAGTTAATCATCTATTAATGTGTGAGGATATGTTTCTATCCTTATTATTATAGTGAATTTGCTTATGTGTTTGAATATATTTTATTCACTATTACTATAATAGATTTACTTTAGCCAACCGCGTTATATTGTACAATTATCTCGTATGGGCTATGAATACTTTGTTTACCACTGAGTTGTAAAACTCATTCTGTTGTTCTTTCTGTTTTTTCATATAAGAGCCTTGATCCTAACTTTGTTCCATCAGTTTCAGTCTAGTTATCTCTTGAATTGGTGGGCTTTTAATGTTCAAGGACATGATGTATTGTGTATTTATCTTGATAAATCTTTAGATTTGTTAAAGTGTTCCATACGTTACAGGAAGGTCCGACCATAGTGATTTGAGATGGTTTGTTTTGTAAGCATGTATATATATAGTTCTACCAACTTAGAAGTTATATGGAATTATTAGATTATATTTTGTTCTAAATCTTAAACTAGAATTTCTTGTATTTATGTTGAATTTGAGTTAAATCTAATATCTGAGTATGTGCTAATAGTATTTAGGAAATTGTATTTGATTCTTTTGCTGTGAAATCCGTTTCTAAGACTTGTTGGGAATGACTTTTCTAAGAGCCAGTCATGGCCGGGTCGTGCCATGACAAATTGATATCAGAGCCAGGTTAACTTGTGTAGTATGGAGTAAGTATACTTTGGTAGGATTACAATTGTATAAATAGAAGCGCGCCTATTTGTACAAATTGTGGCTCTATCAGAGGCCTATAGGATTGTCATCCTTGTCTTTTATGTCGTGGTTGTCTTCTGGTTGTTGTTATCATGCGACCTCAGCCACTTCTCGCCACTCTTTTCTTTTTCTTTGTACCCAATCTCTGCTTATTCTCTAATAGATTTTAAGTTTGGAGAATTTTTTTCATGAAAATGGAATGCTTTGAGTAACAGTACATATTATGAATTGATATTTAACCCCTCTTTTATCTACCTTAAGACATTAAATTATTATGTTGTTTTAGATTCTATTTGGTCTTTAATTGTTGTGATCCATTTGAAATGTGTGTTTATTTAGTTTCTGGTTAAACAAATGTTAAATAAGTTTGCTAATTATAATACGGACAACGGATAATTGATTTTAAAGAAATTAAGTTCATAGCATGAGTTTCTTTGAGAAAATTTTGTCTTTGTCCAAAGTCATTGAAATTTTCATAGTTAAAATTGACATTTGATGTTAACCAAATTGAACACTAAAATTTTATACTTAGTATAACTGGTTGTATAAAAAACAAGTTTGAGCCTTACTAAGGGTAGGATCTTCTTGTCTATATGTCATTAAGTGAATACATCTCTTATATTATTTGTGATTCCTAATTTTATAGACTTGCTTGCTAAGCTTGTGGACTGATCATGGTGATTATGAAGCATTTGATGATTATTTGAATTTTTATTAAATTGTAGCTTTCCTGTAAGGGTTAGCCACTGATTAGATACTTATTTGCTAATTCATGTTACTTGATTAGTGATTATTAGAGTAACTAACAAATAAGTAATTTTGGTTAATTGCTTTTAGAGGGATGCATAAGGTTATTGGTTGTTGCTGCTGTAAAGTAGTCAATAATATTATTTGTTGCTGAATTGGTGATTGATGTGACTTTAACTGGGTTAATCTTGGTTGTTATTGGTTGTTGTTGCTGTAAAGTAGTTAATAATATTATTTGTTGCTGAATTGGTGACTGATGTTGTTGGAGATCATATGCCTAATATGTAGTTATATATGACTGATTAATAAATATTTTGATTTCTCTGATACGATGGGGACTTGATAATTTCAAATTGAAGTTTGTCATGGTGAACTTGTGATCTGCACAATACTTCTGTCCTTGCATTATGGAGCACGCTTGAGCTTCTGAATTTTTTTCCTTCAAAATTAATTATTTTATTAACCAGAAAAATTGTTCCAACTCTTTCAGCATGTTGTTCTAACTTTTACTTAATATTATCTTATTGGTGGTCCATTACATGATGCTTAACGTAAAAGTTAGTTACCCTTTTCAGCACTATAAGATTTATATAAAAATGTTTAGTACTGCATTCACATTCTCAGTAAAAATGCTTAATGACTTTGCCTTTTTTTTTCCATTATTTTTTTAAAACCTAATTAAATTCTAACATGTCAAAACTAACAAGTGTTGTGCTTATCATGCAATCTGCATCTGTGCTATGCACTGTTTCTTTTATATATAGGATTATTGTGTTTCTGTTTTTAGAGTGGCACTTTCCGACAATGTTTCGATGAAGGTTTATTTTGCTTTGCTTTGTTTATGGGTTCAACTTGTCTGTTCACATGCTGTGTCTATTTATTTATTTATTTTTTCTCCTGTAATAATCACAGTGTATTCTGAATATTGTCTGTTAGTAATTCTGAAAATTGACTGTTTCACTATTAGTGCTTTGCCTTGGTTCATAGCCACATCTTAGCTTGACATTTCTTCATACATTAAGGGTTTGATATCAGCTGTATTGTTATTCTTTAAATTCTCACATCATAATCTAAGTACAATCTATTTTAAATTGTGGTATTGACCACTTTTCTTCCAAAGATATATAAGTTTTGCAAAGCTCTTAACATGATCTAATTTTAAGGCAGTTACATTGATTCATTATTCTGTTGCTTAACTGATCCTATGCTGTATGACCTTTTTGAGACATCACCTTGCTGGTTTCAAGTTGCTTAGGATTGAAACTCATTGGAATATGTTGTCACCTTGTTGATATTCTTGAGTTTCACTAAATTTGTGGTTCTATTGCTCCTTGAGTGCTCTGCATGGTAATGGTGGTTGAGTAGTGAAATTCAAAATTTTGCTAAATTGGTGGTATGGTTTCCCAACTATTGGGATTCTGTTTGTTTAGCTAGTTGATGATGAACCACTTTGTATTTTTAGTTTATCAATTGGTGTATATGTAGCACATTTGTTAGTTTATTGTTTTGGGATTGTCAATTACTAACATGAAGGATGACGAGGGCTAATGCTATGTTTGAGTAAGCGAAACTATTCATCCTAATATGCTATTCTCACAATGCCCTTAAAGAGCCTTGTAGATCGATTAATTCCCTTCCTTCTGTTTATCCTTCTTATCCTTTATCACTTGACATTTAAGGTTACATGCATAATATGATTTGAAAATGTTTTACTGGCTGTATCTTGCATGCTTAGTTCGATGTGTTAATCATGTTTGACCCTGAATCTGGAATCTGGCTATGTATATTCTGTCTAATTCTTCACCCTGCCTCCCTCCTTTCTCATCCTTATCCACCAAATAATTGCACTCGAACTCTTGGAATCTTAGATGACTGCGCTTTTTAATTATTGTTTTATGTTTTGGGTGCATTGTTGAAATTTGTGTTACTCTATATGTTTTACACTTTTGGTTATGTTATTTGGTCTCCAATTTGAGTTTGTAGTATGCTTTTGAGATTTTTCATATCAATCTAATTATGCCTTCTGTTCTTTAAGATTTATGGTGCTTCATATCGATTCCGTTTGCTACATTGTATATATGAATATTAAGGAAATGTCCAGCATTTGATCATTGCATAATATCCGCAATTACTTTTTATTTTCTTTATACATTGCTTCAATTTGTATATGAATGTAATATTATATAGTTGAAGTGCTCAAATTCTTTCCTGCAACTTTGCTCAGATAGCTTGATCTTTAGCCTTGTTATTGCTAAATATTTGTGCAAATTATTAAACTTGTGGTGTTATGATGTGATTATATTTCTTTCGGTTAAGGTTGTCTCAATGTTGTTTTCTCTTATTCCTAAATTTGTCATTCGTTGCATCAATGCCTAATTGTATAAAATATGTATAACTTGTACTGCTAATGTGATATTACAAAGTATATTGGGTCAAAATTCAGGGATCAAATTTCTAAAGGAGGGAAGAATGTAATAACTAGAAAAAAATTATTATAATAACAATAAATAAATAAATAAGTAAATGAAATGGTGGGACCTATTTTACGATATTTTTCTCCCTTCTCTTAACCCTATCCACACATGCACAAACCTCTCTCCCTCTCACCACACACTGGGAAAAGAAACGAAAAGAGAAGAGAATGAGATGGAGAACAGAGGAGGAGAAAGAAAAAAAAAGGTAAAAAAAAAGAGGAGGAAGTGGGGATGGCACCAGCGTGTTGAGTGTTACCGTTGCCGTCTGCATAGAGAGAGAGAGAGAGAGAGAGAGAGAGAGAGAAAGCTACAAAGGGAGAGAATGGGTGAGCCCGATGCCTAGTCTCACTGGAGCTCGAGGAGGTGGAAACAACGGCCACCACTATTGACACCTTTGTTGCCATCGCCGTGGAAGGAGGCTACTGCTGGTGCCAACTGGAGCTGTGTTGCCGTTGGGTTGAAGGGAGGAGGATCGTCGGAGTTGTTGGTGGAGTTGCTCTTACTTTGCTCCGTCACTATCACGCTCTGGTCTTCCTTGTTTCCCAGAGCTGGAGCTCGTCGCCGAACTGCACACCACTGATGGAGCCATTAATGTCCAACACTACCGTGCTTCTATCGTCGCCTTCTATCATGATCGTTGTTTTATTTGTTTAGTGTTGTCGCCATAAAACCCCGACAATAGCCACAGACTTTCAACCTTTAATATGGCATTCTAGACTCGATCTCTTCGGTCCTTTGGGACTAAATTGTGAGTAAACTCTGTATCTGTAGTTACATTTTAATATCGTATAATTCTTATTGATTATAAAAAGTTAATTCAAAAACTAATTACCTGAATAATTAATGATTAGAACAATATTTATAGTAGTTATTTTTATAGAATAAACTTCCCACGAGACATAATATTTTTCTTTGAAATTAATCGAATTTGACAATGAAATGTTTAGTTACAAGTAAATACTTTATGTTGTAATTGTATTTTGGATGAAGTTCTAGTTTAAATTTGGACAAGATTGTTATATATATATATATATAGAAGCACTTGATTGATGCTGCACTTTTGAATTGATTGACAACCCTTAGCCTAATTATATATTGTATGTATAAGAGAGGTTTTGGAGGGTTTTATGATAAAAACTGTAGCTAGCGATAGTAGGCGCAAGACTTGGTGCACCTTGATCAAATATAATTACATTTTCAGGGCCATATGAGATGAAATGATACCTGTTTGTTTCATGTCCACAAAAATAGTGGAACATGTCTGTTTCAGAATTCACACAAAGAAAAAGTCTCCTAAGGGTGATTTCTGTCTGTTGTTCTGAGAATTTTTTCTGGATTAGATAACCTTCCTCTTATTTTTGCATAAAAGATTATTGAAAGCTTGAATGTTTGACATCTAAAGTTAATCATCTATCTGTGAGAATATATTTCTATCTCTATTATTATAGTGAATTTGCTTATGTGTTTGAATATATTTTATTCACTATTACGATAATAAATTTACTTTAGCCAACCACGTTATATTATACAATTGTCTTGTGTGGGCTATGGATGCTTTGTTTACCACTGAGTTATAAAACTCACTCTGTTGTTCTTTCTGTTTTTTCAGATAAGAGCCTTGATCCTAACTTTGTTCCATCAGTTTTACTCTAGTTATCTCTTAAATTGGTGGGCTTTTAATATTCAAGGGCATGATGTATCGTGTATTTATATTGATATATCTTTAGATTTGTTAAAGTGTTCTATACGTCACAGGAAGATCTGACCATAGTGAGATGGTTTATTTTGTAAACATTTATATATATAGTTCTTCCAACTTAAAAGTTATATGGAATTATTAGATTATATTTTGTTCTAAATCTTAAACTAAAATTTTTTGTATTTATGTTGAATTTGAGTTAAATCTAATATTTGAGTATGTACTGATAGTATTTAGGAAATTGTATTTGATTCTTTTTCTATGAAATCTATTTTTGAGGCTTGCTGGGAATGACTTTCTTAAGCACCAGTCATGGCCAAGTCGGGCCATGACAGATCCCAGGTCAGTTGATTGCAATGGCAAGGGTAAGTATTGTGTTAAGAATCACCCCTGAACCTCTTTAAAAGTGCTATATAAAAAACATCATGAATCTTAGCCTCAAGGGGAAGTGACAGTTTATATGCGACCACACTCAACTTCTTAAGGATTCAAAAGGGGCCAAAGAATCACATTACCAACTTTTGGCTCTTGTTCAAAGCTACGGAGTGCTGCCAATAAGGTTGAAGTTTGACCAAAACGAGAACGCCCTCCTCAAATTTAGCATCTCGACGATTTTTATTAGCATAAGTCTTCATGAATTGTTGGGCTCTTGTGAGATTAGCCTTAAGCTGTTCTAACAGTTTGTCCCTAGCCATAAGTAATTCTTGAAGGGATGGCTCATCTTGGGCAAATTATTCATAACGGATGAGGCTAGGAGGGTCACAACCATACAATGCCTTGTAGAGGGAAATATTAATGCTACTGGTGCGCAAAAATTGTGATTACACTTTGATTATGTAAAATTCATTGCTCTTTCTTTCCCTGGCAATGGCGCCAAAAACATGATGCCAATACCATGGTTCACAACTTTGCACAACTAACCAGCAAGTGCACTGGGTCGTCCAAGTAATACCTTACGTGAGTAAGGGTCGAATTCCACGGAGATTGTTGGTATGAAGCAAGCTATGGTCACCTTGTAAATCTCAGTTAGGCGGATAATAATTGATTATGGAGTTTTCGAAATTAAATACTAAAAGAAGGATAGAAATACTTATGTAGATCATTGGTGAGAGTTTCAGATAAGTGTGTAGAGATGCTTTCGTTCCTCTGAACCTCTGCTTTCCTGCTACCTTCATCCAGTCAATCTTACTCCTTTCTATGGCTAGCTTTATGTAAGGATGTCACCGGTGCCAATGGCTACTTTCGATCTCTCTCGGGAAAATGATCCAAATGCTCTGTCACAGCACGGCTAATCGTCTGGAGGCATCACCTTTGTCGTTGGTTGCATCCTATTCCTCCCTGTGAAAATGGTCCGATGCGCTGTCACTGCATGGCTAATCATCTGGAGGTTCTCGATCATACTGGAATAGGATTTACTATCCTTTTGCGTCTGTCACTACGCCCAGCACTCGCGAGTTTGAAGCTCGTCACAGTCATTCAATCCCAGAATCCTACTCGGAATACCACGGACAAGGTTTAGACTTTCCGGATTCTCATGAATGCCGCCATCAATCTAGCTTATACCACAAAGATCCCAATATCTCGGACTCGGTCCCCTGTATTAGTAATCTAAGAGATACTCATTCAATCGAAGGTAGAACGGGAGTGGTTGTCAGGCACGCGTTCATAGGGAATGATGATGATTGTCACGTTCATCACATTCAGGTTGAAGTGCGAATGAATATCTTAGAAGTGGAATAAGTTGAATTGAATAGAAAACAGTAGTAATTTGCATTAATCTTTGAGGAACAGTAGAGCTCCACACCTTAATCTATGGAGTGTAGAAGCTCTACCATTGAAAATACATAAGTGAAGGTCCAGGCATGGCCGAGAGGCCAGCCCCCAAAACGTGATCACAGGATCAAAAATACAATCCAGGATGTCTAATACAATAGTAAAAAGTCCTATTTATAAATAAACTAGCTACTAGGGTTTACAGAAGTAAGTAATTGATGCATAAATCCACTTCCAGGGCCCACTTGGTGTGTGCTTGGGCTGAGCTTGAATGTTGCACGTGTAGAGGTCCTTCTTGGAGTTGAACGCCAGCTTTTGTGCCAGTTTGGGCGATGAACTCCACTTTGCAGCTTGTTTCTGGCACTGGACGCCAGAATTGGGCAGAGAGCTGGCGTTGAACGCCAGTTTGCGTCATCTAAACTTGGGCAAAGTATGGACTATTATACATTGCTGGAAAGCCCGGGATGTCTACTTTCCAACGCAATTGGAAGCGCACCATTTGAGTTCTGTAGCTCCAGAAAATCCATTTTGAGTGCAGGGAGGTCAGAATCCAACAGCATCAGCAGTCCTTCTTCAACCTCTGAATCTGATTTTTGCTCAAGTCCCTCAATTTCAGCCAAAAAATACCTGAAATCACAGAAAAACACACAAACTCATAGTAAAGTCTAGAAATTTGAATTTAACATAAAAACTAATGAAAACATCCCTAAAAGTAACTAGATCTTACTAAAAACATACTAAAAATAATGCCAAAAAGCGTATAAATTATCCGCTCATCACAACACCAAACTTAAATTGTTGCTTGTCCCCAAGCAACTGAAATTCAAATAGGATAAAAAGAAGAGAATATACTATAAATTCCAAATTATCAATGAAACATAGCTCCAATTAAATGAGCGGGACTTATAGCTTTTTGCCTCTTGAATAGTTCTGGCATCTCACTTTATCCATTGAGGTTCAGAATGATTGGCATCTATAGGAACTCAGAGTTCAGATAGTGTTATTGATTCTCCTAGTTCAGTATGATGATTCTTGAACACAGCTTCTTTATGAGTCTTGGCCGTGGCCCTAAGTACTTTGTTTTCCAGTATTACCACCGGATACATAAATGCCACAGACACATAATTGGGTGAACCTTTTCAGATTGTGACTCAACTTTGCTAAAGTCCCCAATTAGAGGTGTCCAGGGTTCTTAAGCACACTCTTTTTTTTTTTTGCTTTGGACCTTGACTTTAACCGCTCAGTCTCAAGTTTTCACTTGACACCTACACGCCACAAGCACATGGTTAGGGACAGCTTGATTTAGCCGCTTAGGCTAGGATTTTATTCCTTTAGGCCCTCATATCCACTGATGCTCAAAGCCTTGGGATCCTTTTTATTTACCCTTGCCTCTTGGTTTTAAGGGTTATTGGCTTTTTTCTCTTGCCTCTTAGTTTTAAGAGCTTTTGGCTTTTTCTGCTTGCTTTTTCTTTTTCTTTCTATTTTTTTTCGCCTATTTTTTTCTCTTTTTTTTTTCTCTGCAAGCTTTGTTCTTTGCTGCTTTTTCTTGCTTCAAGAATAATTTTTATGATTTTTCAGATTATCAAATAACATGTCTCCTAGTCATCATTCTTTCAAGAGCCAACATATTTAACATTCTTAAACAACAACTTCAAAAGACATATGCACTGTTCAAGCATACATTCAGAAAACAAGAAGCATTGTCACCACATCAATATAATTAAGCTAAGTTCAAGGATAAATTCGAAACTCATGTACTTCTTGTTCTTTTGAATTAAAACATTTTTCATTTAAGAGAGGTGATGGATTCATAGGACATTCATAACTTTAAGACATAGTTACTAACTACTAATGATCATGTAATGAAGACACAAACATGGATAAGCACTTAACATAGAAAACGAAAAATAGAAGAAATAAGAACAAGGAATGAATCCACCTTAGTGATGGTGGCGTTTTCTTCTTGAGGAACCAATGATGTCCTTGAGCTCTTCTATGTCTCTTCCTTGTCTTTGTTGCTCCTTCCTCATTGCTTTTTGATCTTCTCTTATTTCATGAAGGATGATGGAGTGCTCTTGATGTTCCACCTTTAGTTGTCCCATGTTGGAACTCAATTCTCCTAGGGAGGTGTTGATTTGCTCCCAATAGTTTTGTGGAGAAAAATGCATTTGAGGCGTCTCCGGGATCTCATGGTGATGAGCTTCATACGCCTGTTGAGCTCCATGAATGGGCTCTCTTGCTTGCTCCATCTTTTTCTTAGTGATGGACTTCTCTTCCTTAATAGGAAGGTCTCCGTCTATGAAAGCTCCAGCTGAGTAACATAGATGGCAAATTAGATGAGGAAAAGCTAGCCTTGCCATGGGGGATGACTTTTCGGCTATTTTGTAGAGTTCATTAGAGATGACTTCATGAACTTCTATTTCCTCTCTACTCATGATGCTATGAATCATGATGGCCCAATCCACAGTAACTTCAGATCGGTTACTAGTGGGGATGATGGAGCATTGGATGAATTCCAACCATCCTCTAGCCACAGGCTTGAGGTCCAATCTTCTTAGTTGAACCGGCTTGCCTTTGGAGTCAATCTTCCATTGAACTCCTTCCACACATATGTCCATGAGGACTTGGTCCAACCTTTGATTAAAGTTGACCCTTCTAGTGTAGGGGCGTTCATCTCCTTGCATCATGGGCAAGTTAAATGCCAACCTCACATTTTCCGGACTAAAATCCAAGTATTTCCCCCGAACCATTGTAACATAGTTCTTTGGATCCGGGTTCTTACTTTGATCATGGTTCTTGGTGATCCATGCATTGGCATAGAACTCTTGAACCATTAGGATGCCGACTTGTTGGATGAAATTTGTTAGAACTTCCCAACCTCTTCTTTGAATTTCATGTCGGATCTTCGGATACTCATTTCTTTTGAGTTTGAAAAGGACCTCAGGGATCACCTTCTTCTTGGCCACAACATCATAGAAGTGGTCTTGATGGGCTTTGGAGATGAACCTTTCCATCTCCCATGACTCGGAGGTGGAAGCTTTTGTCTTCCCTTTCCCTTTTCTAGAGGATTCTCCGGTCTTAGATGCCATCAATGGTAATGGAAAAACAAAAAGCTTATGCTTTTACCACACCAAACTTAGAATTTTGCTCGCTCTCGAGCAAGAGAAGAAAGAATAGATGAAGAAGAAGAAGAAAATATGGAGAGGAGGGGGAAGGTGTGTTTCGGCCAAGAAGAGGAGAGGATTGTGTTGTGTGAAGATGAGGAAGAATGGAAGGCTTTATATAGGGAAGGGAGGGGGGTAAGTTTCGGCCATATAGGGTGGGTTTGGGTGGGAAATTGATTTTGAATTTTGAAGGTAGGTGGAGTTTATGAGGTAGGTTTATGGGGAAGAGTGGATGGATGTGAGTGGTGAAGAGGTGATGGGGAAGAGAGATTGAGGTGATTGGTGAAGGGTTTTGGGGAAGAGTGTTTATGGGATTGTGTGAAAGAGGGGTGAGAAGAAGTGAGTGGAGGTAGGTGGGGATCCTGTGGGGTCCACAGATCCTGAGGTGATCCTGTGGGGTCCACAGATCCTGAGGGGTTCAAGGATTTTCAATCTTGCACCAAATTAGGCATGTAAAATGCCTTTGCACACAATTTTGGGCATTCAGCGCCAGGTTGGTGCCCATTTTGGGCGTTCAACGCCCATTTGTTGCCCATTTCTGGCGTTGAACGCCAGAACCATGCTTGTTCTAGGCGTTCAGCGCCAGCTCTTCTCCAGGGTGCAATTCTGGCATTCAGCGCCCAGATACTGCCCATTTTGGGCGTTCAGCGCCAGAACCATGCTCTGTTCTGGTGTTGAACGCCAGGCAGATGCTTCCTCCAGGGTGTGATTTTTCTTCTGCTGTTTTTGATTCCGTTTTCAATTTTTATATTTATTTTGTGACTCCACATGATCATGAACCTATAAAGACATATAACTAAGAAAAATATAGTTAGATAAAAATTGGGTTGCCTCCCAACAAGAGCTTCTTTAATATCAATAGCTTGACAATGGGCTCTCATGGAGCCTCACAGATGTTCAGAGCATTGTTGAGACTCTCCAACACCAAACTTAGAGTTTGGATATGGGAGTTCAACACCAAACTTAGAGTTTGGTTGTGGCCTCCCAACACCAAACTTAGAGTTTGACTGTGGGGGCTTTGTTTGACTCTGCTTTGAGAGAAGCTTCTTCTGCTTCCTCTCCATGGATGCAGAGAGAGATCCTTGAGTTGTAAACACAAGGTTGTCCTTATTCAATTGAAGGATCAATTCTCCTCTGTCCACATCAATCACAGCTCTTGCTGTGGCTAGGAAAGGTCTTCCTAGGATGATGGATTCATCCTCTTCTTTCCCAGTATCTAAGACTATGAAATCAGCAGGGATGTAAAGGCCTTCAACCTTTACTAACACGTCCTCTACTTGTCCATAAGCCTGTTTTCTGGAATTATCTGCCATCTCTAATGAGATTTTAGCAGCTTGCACTCCATAGATTCCCAGTTTCTCTATTACAGAGAGGGGCATGAGGTTTATCCCTGAACCAAGGTCACACAGAGCCTTAAAGATCATGGTGCCTATAGTACAAGGTATTATGAACTTTCCAGGATCCTGTCTCTTTTGAGGCAATGTCAGTTGATCCAGATCACTTAGTTCATTGATGAACAAGGGAGGTTCATCTTCCCAAGTATCAATGCCAAATAATTTGGCATTTAGCTTCATGATTGCACCAAGGAACTTGGCAGCTTGCTCTTTAGTAACATCCTCATTCTCTTCAGAAGAGGAATACTCATCAGAGCTCATGAATGGCATAAGGAGGTTCAATGGAATCTCTATGGTCTCTAGATGAGCCTCAAAGTCCTTTGGTTCCTCAGAGGGAAGCTCCTTATTGATCACTGGACATCCCAGGAGGTCTTCCTCCTTGGTATTCACATCCTCCTCTCCCTCATTGGGTTCGACCATTTTGGTTATGTCAATGGCCTTGCACTCTCCTTTTGGATTTTCTTCTGTATTGCTTGGGAGAGTGCTAGGAGGGATTTCAGTGATCCTTTTACTCAGCTGGCCCACTTGTGCTTCCAAATTTCTAATGGAAGACCTTGTTTCATTCATGAAACTCACAGTGGCCTTAGATAGATAAGAGACTAAGTTTGCTAAGCTAGATGGGTTCTGCTCAGAATTCTCTGTCTGTTGCTGAGTGGATGATGGAAAAGGCTTGCTATTGCTAAACCTGTTTCTTCCACCATTATTAAATCCTTGTTGAGGCTTTTGATCCTTCCATGAGAAATTTGGATGATTTCTCCATGATGAGTTATAGGTGTTTCCATAAGGTTCACCTAAGTAATTCACCTCTGCTATTGCAGGGTTCTCAGGATCATAAGCTTCTTTTTCAGAAGATGCCTCTTGAGTACTGTTGGATGCAGTTTGTATTCCATTCAGACTCTGAGAAATCATATTGACTTGCTGAGTCAATATTTTGTTCTGAGCCAATATGGCATTCAGAGTATCAACCTCAAGAACTCCCTTCTTCATAGGCATCCCATTATTCACAGTCCTTTCAGAAGTGTACATGAAATGGTTATTTGCAACCATGTCAATGAGTTCTTGAGCTTCTGCAGGCGTTTTCTTTAGGTGAATGGATCCACCTGCAGAGGTATCCAATGACATCTTAGATAACTCAGACAGACCATCATAGAATATATCCAGGATGGTCCATTCTGAAAGCATGTCAGAAGGACACTTTTTGGTCAACTGTTTGTATCTTTCCCAAGCTTCATAGAGGGATTCACCTTCTTTTTGTCTGAAGGTTTGAACATCCACTCTAAGCTTGCTCAGCTTTTGAGGAGGAAAGAACTTGGCTAAGAAAGCCGTGACCAGCTTATCCCAAGAGTTCAGGCTGTCTTTGGGTTGAGAGTCCAACCACACTCTAGCTCTGTCTCTTACAGCAAAAGGGAAAAGCATGAGCCTGTAGACTTCAGGATCTACTCCATTAGTCTTAACAGTATCACATATCTGCAAGAATTCAGTTAAGAACTGAAAAAGATCTTCAGATGGAAGTCCATGAAACTTGCAGTTCTGCTGCATCAGAGAAACTAATTGAGGTTTCAGCTCAAAGTTGTTTGCTCCAATGGCAGGAATGGAGATGCTTCTTCCATGTAAATTGGAATTAGGTGCAGTAAAGTCACCAAGCATTCTCCTTGCATTATTGTTGTTGGGTTCGGCTGCCATCTCCTTTACTTGTTCGAAATTTTCAATAAGGTTGTCTCTGGATTGTTGTAATTTAGCTTCTCTTAGTTTTCTCTTCAGAGTCCTTTCAGGTTCTGGATCAGCTTCAACAAGAATGCCTTTTTCTTTGTCCCTGCTCATAAGAAAGAGAAGAGAAAAAGAAAAGAAGAGGAATCCTCTATGTCACAGTAAAGAGGTTCCTTATTGTTAGTAGAAGAAGAGAAGAAGAAGAAAAAAATTCGAACACAGATAGAAGAGGGGGGTTTGAATTTGGTGAGTGATGTGAGGAAGAGATGTTAGTAGATGAATAAATAAATAGAATAAGATGAGAGAGGGAGAGGATTTTCAAAAATAATTTTTGAAAAAGAGTTAGTAATTTTCGAAAATAGTTTTTGAAAAATGTTAGTAATTTTCGAAAACAAAATTTAAAATAATTAGTTAATTAAAAAGAATTTTTGAAAAAGAGGGAAGATATTTTCGAAAATTAGAGAGAGAGAGTTAGTTAGGTAGTTTTAAAAAAGATAAGAAACAAACAAAAAGTTAGTTAGTTAGTTAAAACAAATTTTGAAAAGATAAGAAGTTAGGAAGTTAGAAAAGATATTTTGAAATCAAATTTTTGAAAAAGATAAGATAAGAAGATATTTTTGAAAAGATATGATTGAGATTAGTTTTTGAAAAAGATTTGATTTTTAAAATCACAATTAATGACTTGATTCACAAGAAATCACAAGATATGATTCTAGAACTTAAAGTTTGAATCTTTCTTAACAAGTAAGTAACAAACTTGAAATTTTTGAATCAAAACATTAATTGATGATGTTATTTTCGAAAATATGATGTAAAATTAAGAAAAAGATTTCTGAAAAATATTTTTGAAATTTTCGAAAATAACTAAAAAATTGAAAAAAAGATTTGATTTTTGAAAAAGATTTTGAAAAAGATAAGATTTTTTTAAATTGAAAATTTGATTTGACTCATAAAAACAACTAGATTTTAAAAATTTTTGAAAAAGTCAAATCTACTTTTCGAAATTTTAAAAGAGAAAAAGGGAAAGATATTTTTTTTATTTTTGAATTTTTATGATGAGAGAGAAAAACAAGAAAAATGATGCAATGCATGAAAGTTATGGATCAAAACAATGAATGCATGCAAGAATGCTATGAATGTCAAGATGAACACCAAGAACACTATGAAGATCATGATGAACATTAAGAACATATTTTTGAAAAATTATTAATGCAAAGAAAATATGCAAGACACCAAACTTAGAATTCTTTAATGCTTAGACATAAAGAATTCAGGAATGCATATGAAAAATAAGAAAATACACAAAACATGCAAATGCAAAGATCAAACAAGAAGACTTACCAAGAACAACTTGAAGATCATGAAGAACACTATGAATGCATGAATTTTTCGAAAAAATGCAAGATGAACATGCAATTGACACCAAACTTATAACATGACTCAAGACTCAAACACAAAAACACAAAATATTTTTGATTTTTATGATTTTCTAAATTTTTTGTGTTTTCTTTTAATTTTTTTCGAAAATCTTTTGAAAAAGAAAAATAAGGATTCCAAAATTTTTAATATGAATTCCAGGAATCTTATGCTCTTCAGTCTAAAGCTCCAATCAAAGGGTCAGGCATGGCTTAATAGCCAGCCAAGCTTTAGTATGTAAATTACATCTATTGAGGTGATTAGTTGAAGACCAATCCCAAAGCAGTTTGGGTATGGCTTTATAGCCAGATAAGATTCAACATGTTTCATGAAACACTAGAATTCATTCTTAAAAATTCTGAAGAAAAATATATTTTTGAAAAAATTTTTATTTATTTTTTTTTTCAAAAACAAAGGAGAAATTTTTGAAAGAATTTTTTTGAAAAATTTTTGAAAACTTTTTGAAAAGAAAACGAAAAGAAAATTACCTAATCTGAGCAACAGGATGAACCATCAGTTGTCTAAACTCGAACAATCCCCGGCAATGGCGCCAAAAACTTGGTGCGCAGAAATTGTGATTACACTTTGATTATGTAAAATTCATTGCTCTTTCTTTCCCTGGCAATGGCGCCAAAAACATGATGCCAATACCATGGTTCACAACTTCGCACAACTAACCAGCAAGTGCACTGGGTCGTCCAAGTAATACCTTACGTGAGTAAGGGTCGAATCCCACGGAGATTGTTGGTATGAAGCAAGCTATGGTCACCTTGTAAATCTCAGTTAGGCGGATAATAATTGATTATGGAGTTTTCGAAATTAAATACTCAAAGAAGGATAGAAATACTTATGTAGATCATTGGTGAGAGTTTCAGATAAGTTTGTATAGATGCTTTCATTCCTCTGAACCTCTGCTTTCCTGCTACCTTCATCCAGTCAATCTTACTCCTTTCTATGGCTAGCTTTATGTAAGGATGTCACCGGTGCCAATGGCTACTTTCGATATCTCTCGGGAAAATGATCCAAATGCTCTGTCACAGCACGGCTAATTGTCTGGAGGCATCACCTTTGTCGTTGGTTGCATCCTATTCCTCCCTGTGAAAATGGTCCGATGCGCTGTCACTGTATGGCTAATCATCTGGAGGTTCTCGATCATACTGGAATAGGATTTACTATCCTTTTGCGTCTGTCACTACGCCCAGCACTCGCGAGTTTGAAGCTCGTCACAGTCATTCAATCCCAGAATCCTACTCGGAATACCACGGACAAGGTTTAGACTTTCCGGATTCTCATGAATGCCGCCATCAATCTAGCTTATACCACGAAGATCCCAATATCTCGGACTCGGTCCCCTGTATTAGTAATCTAAGAGATACTCGTTCAATCGAAGGTAGAACGGGAGTGGTTGTCAGGCACGCGTTCATAGGGAATGATGATGATTGTCACGTTCATCACATTCAGGTTGAAGTGCGAATGAATATCTTAGAAGTGGAATAAGTTGAATTGAATAGAAAACAGTAGTACTTTGCATTAATCTTTGAGGAACAACAGAGCTCCACACCTTAATCTATGGAGTGTAGAAGCTCTACCATTGAAAATACATAAGTGAAGGTCCAGGCATGGCCGAGAGGCCAGCCCCCAAAACGTGATCACAGGATCAAAAATACAATCCAGGATGTCTAATACAATAGTAAAAAGTCCTATTTATAAATAAACTAGCTACTAGGGTTTACAGAAGTAAGTAATTGATGCATAAATCCACTTCCGGGACCCACTTGGTGTGTGCTTGGGCTGAGCTTGAATGTTGCACGTGTAGAGGTCCTTCTTGGAGTTGAATGCCAGCTTTTGTGCCAGTTTGGGCGTTGAACTCCACTTTGCAGCTTGTTTCTGGCGCTGGACGCCAGAATTAGGCAGAGAGCTGGCGTTGAACGCCAGTTTGCATCATCTAAACTTGGGCAAAGTATAGACTATTATACATTGCTGGAAAGCCCTGGATGTCTACTTTCCAACGCAATTAGAAGCGCGCAATTTTGAGTTCTGTAGCTCCATAAAATCCATTTTGAGTGCAGGGAGGTCAGAATCCAACAGCATCAGCAGTCCTTCTTCAACCTCTGAATCTGATTTTTGCTCAAGTCCCTCAATTTCAGCCAGAAAATACATGAAATCACAGAAAAACACACAAACTCATAGTAAAGTCCAGAAATTTGAATTTAACATAAAAACTAATGAAAACATCCCTAAAAGTAACTAGATCTTATTAAAAACATACTAAAAACAATGCCAAAAAGCGTATAAATTATCCGCTCATCAGCTACTGTGATGAGAAGTTTTGTACCAATATTGCGCCCAAGGAAGCATGTCCATCCATTTATTTGGATTCTCGAAACAAAAGCACCGCAAGTACATTTTGAGTGTCTTATTTAACACCTCCCTTTGCCCATCCGTTTGGGGATGATACGTAGAGCTCATTGCCAAGGTTGTGCCCTGCATTCATAATAGTTGTTGCCAAAATTTGCTAATGAAAACTCAGTCCCGATAAAAAATTATGGTAGTAGAAAAACCATGTAACTTTACAATTTTTTTGATAAAAGCATCTGCCATTGTTTTACTGTCAAAATCATGCTTCAAGTGAATGAAATGAGCAAATTTAGTAAGTCTATCTATAATCACCATGACCACGGTATATCCATGGGAGGGGCAGCGCGGTGATAAAATCCATGCATATTGCTTCCCAAACTTGCGATGGCACTAGCAAGGGTTGTAATAAATCAGCTAGGAGCTTGGTATCTACCTTGGCCTACCGACATATGGTGTAAGAAAGAACATAATTGTGGATGTCGCATTTCATATTAAGCCAATAAAAATTTGAGCAAATCTGTTCCACTGTCTTAGAAATCCCCGACTGTCCACCAACTGCACTATCATGGAACTCATGTAAGAGTTGCTTGATAGAGGAACTTATTGGAGGTTTCACCACTTTGTCACCCTACAAGAGAATGCCATTCTTCACAGAATAACTATCATTGTTCTGCTTCCATTCCAAATGTGACTGCACAATGGACTTGAGATTCAGATCAGTTTTGACATCGACTTTGAGAGCATGTAACCAATCTGCTTTGGGACAAGACCACGCTCCGAGGAAGCTCTGGGATAAAGCGTCAGCATCATCATTATCAATACTCGGCTTGTATTGGATTTCAAAATCATAGCCAAGCAACTTGTGGAGCCACTTTTTTTGCTCCAAAGTGTGCAAATTTTGAAGGAGAAGTGATTTCAAGATTGTTAATCCATTCAGATAATAAATTTCTTTCCAAGCAAATAGAGGCATAATTTGGCAATTGCCTCGGTGATGGCATAAAACTCCCTTGTGTATGCAGATTGATGTTGCATGGTGGAAGAAAGCTTTTTGGAAAAATAAGCAATAGGGTGCTTTTCTTGAATTAAAATAGCTCTAATCCCGGACTCGGAAGCATCCATTTCAATAATGAAAGGTAATTCAAAATTCGGCAGAGTCAACACCAGTTTCAACATAATGGCTGTCTTTAAAAAGTGAAATGCAGCAATTGCATTATCAATCCAAATGAATAAATCCTTCTTCAAAAGATCCATGAGAGCGGCAGCCATGGAGGCATAATTTCTAACAAAGCATCTATAATACCCTGTGAGACCCAAAAAGCCAAGAAGTTGTTTCAAATTTTGGGGGGCAGGCCAATCAAGTACAGCTTGAACTTTCACCTTATCCATGTGAACACCTTCAGCATCAATAGTATGGCCCAAATAATAAATTTCATTGACACCAAAAGAACATTTAGAAAGCTTGGCATACAAAGCTTCACGTTGAAGGATCTGTGATGAAGGGTTTTTTGACGGTTTAGAATTTCACAATAAATCCTCGTTGCAAGTATAGTATCTAAACTAACAAAGAATCCTTTCATACAAAAATTTAGTTGTCACAAGTAACAAACCCCTATAAAAAAAATAACCAAAGTATTTAAACTTCGGGTCATCTCTCAAGGAATTGTAGGGAGGTGTAGTTATTATTGGTTATGGAAAAGTATCTTTTTGGGGTTTTGAATAAGGAACAAGAAAAGTAAATTGCAAGAAAGTAAACTAATAGCTAAGAAAGCTCTTGGCAAGGTATGAGAACTAGAAGTCTTATCCTAGTTATCCTTATCAATTGTGATGAGAATTGTCTATTGCTCCCACTTAGTTAACCTCTAACTATGGAAGAAAGTCAAGTGGATGAATCAATTTGATTCCTCAAGTCCTAGTTAACTCTTAAGGAAAGACTAGCTTTAGAGGGATCCAAATCAACTAGCAACTTCTCAATTATCAATCAACAAAGGAGTTTGATAACTCAAGAGTCTCCAATTACTCTACCAAAGCCAAGAGGAGAAAAACCTACTCTAAAATCCAACCAAGCATTTTATCAAACACTTGGTAGGCATAACATAAAAACATAGAAAACTAGCAAGGAATATTAAATTCAAACAACCAATTGCAAATATCAATGACTCAAAAATAATAGAAGAAGCAATAAATATGAAATACCTCAAATTGCATTAAATAGAAAATCAAAATCTAACATGAGAATTCATAAACTAAAATAGCAACATAAAGAGATCAACAAGAGAAATAGATAAACTAAAGTACTAGAACAACTAAAAGTTGAAGAGAAACTAAATTGCAAAAAGATAGAAATCTGAAATTGAGAAGAATTAAAACTAAGAAACCTAAAACCTAGAGAGAGGAGAGAGTCTCTCTCTCTAGAAAACTACATCTAAAACCTAAAATTATGTGAATGAAAGTTGTATCATTGAATTAATGATTCTCCCATTCTGCAGCCTCTAATATATGTTTTATGGGCCAAAAACTGGGTCCAAAACCAACCCAAAATCGCCCCGAGCATCTTCTGTAATTTCTGCACGTGCCGCATGTCACGCGTATGCGTACGTCACGCGTATGCGTCAATGGTCTTCTGCGCGTGTCACGCGTACGCGTACAGCACGCGTGCGCATTGCCTAACAACATGGCAACTATGGCAAAATGCATATCATTTTGAAGCTCCAGATGTTAGCTTTCCAACTCAACTGGAACCGCCTCATTTGGATCTCCATAGCTCAAGTTATGGTCGATTTAGTACGAAGAGGTCAGGGTTGATAGCTTAGTGATTCCTTCAGTTTCTTGTATTCCTTCCACTTTTGCATGCTTCCTTTCCATCCTCTAAGCCATTCCTGTCCTATAAACCCTGAAATCACTTAACACACATATCAAGGCATCGAGTGGTAATAAGAGAGGATTAATAATTAGCAATGTTAAGGCCAAAGAAGCATGTTTTCAATCAAAGCACAGAATTAGGAAGGAAAATGTAAAACATGCGAATTATATGAATAAGTGTGAGTTTTGTGGATAAAATCCACTCAATTAAGCATAAAATATACCACGAAATAGTGGTGCATCAAATCTCAGCACACTTAAATATTATCATGTCCTCATGCTAAGCTCAAGAGAAGCTATAAAGGAGTGAAGAGGAATGGTAGAAAGTATGAAATGCAACCTATGTATATGAATGCAACTAAATGCAAAGATACTTCTACCTACTTGGTTAAAAGTAAATAAATTCTCCAAGACAAACATAAATCAGATTCCACTAATTCAAATCACACAATAAGAGACAAGTAAACTTATAAGAAGATAGCTCATGAAAGCTGGGAACACAGAATCAAGCATTGAACCCTCATTGGAAGTGTATATGCACTCTAATCGCTCAAGTGTCTAGGGTTAATTCACTCTAATCTCCTCTAATCATGCTTTCTAAAACCTTGTTCTTCATCTAACCAATTAACAAATATTTAATGTACAAATGCAAACATCATGAGGGGTTTTAAGGTTTTAATGGGGCTAAGGTAAGGGTGAGGATACATGTATGGCCAAGTGAGTTATACTTTGAATCTTTGACTAACCTAAATTCTCACCTAACACACACACATACTCTATATAATTCTAAAATTATGCCTAACTATCCAAAATCTCACTTTTGTATATTTCATATACTCATGCATCAATTTTTAATTCCATCACATGTGCATTGATCTTTTTATTGAACTTAGCATTGTAGTGATTTTATCCCCTATTCATTTATTTCTTTTCTTTTCTCCTTTTTTTCTTTTTTTTTTATCATAAATGAAAATATAATATATCAATGCATATGGTTTTTCTGATTTCACATGAGTAAGCACCCAAATTTCCAATATTTGTTAGTAAAAACACCACATTCTCATCAACTCAAGTTCCCACAATTTCCCACACTTAGTTGACACACAATCTCTATCTTAAGCTAACTAAAGATTCAAATGGGATAATTAATTATTTTTCCGCTTAAGACTAGTGATGTGGTAATATAAAGAACAAATGGGGGATTAAAAGGCTCAAAGTGGCAAACAAGGGTAATTGAAATGGTAGGCTATTCGGGATAAGTGAGCTAATAACAAATGATGGCCTCAATCATATGTATGCATGCAAATACACTGAACAATGGACATATAGAATGGAACAAACCATAGATTGCAATCATAGAGAAGAAAACACACAAGAATAAAAATTATGGTTAAATAATATAACCATATAATTAAGCTCAAAATCTCACAGGTTGTGTGTTCTTAGCTATAAATCATGTTCCAAATTACAATCTTCAAACAAGTTTAACAAAAAAGTTTTAATTTAAATTAGTGAAATGCTATAAAAAGGGTCTTGAAAAGGAACTTATCACTCCAACCAAGTAGTGGTAGAAGAACATGCACAAAATCAAACAAATCATGCCATCAAACATGCAAATGCAACAACTAATTTAACAAGGAAAATTAAACATTGGTGTTAAAATAGGAAATAACTAACCCACGGAAGTCGGTATCGACCTCCCCACACTTAAAGATTGCACCGTCCTCGGTGCATGCTAAGATGTGCAAGTGGACGAGTTGCTCCAACTGATGCTTTTCTCCATAGATTGTGCAGATGGACTTGTCTGTCGCCCCATTGAGAAGCTTCTCTTTTCCTTTCTCGGTGGCCATCCTAAAAGAAGAGGAAAAGAAGAAAAGTAACCCAGAAATAAAGATAGAAAACAAATAAAATATGGGTGGGTTAATGCCAAATAATGAGGGTCCCAATTACATGGTAGTTACAACATGTACGTGAGAAAATAATAGAAGCAAACGGCATATCAATAGTGCAAAAATTGCGACAATGGGGAAGAGATAGTGGTGCGGTATTTTCAACCACACTTACTAACCGGCAAGTGCACCGGGTCGTACCAAGTAATACCTTACGTGAGTAAGGGTTGATCCCACGAGGATTGATGGATTAAGCAACAATAGCGTTTGATAGGATTAGTTAGACAAACTGAAAAGAGTGTTTGAATATTTAAAGGGCATTTAAACAGAAGACAGGGAAATAATTAATGTGGGAATAAAATATGGAGAAGGCAGTTAAGGCTTCAGAGTTATCTAATTTTCCGGATTAACTTTTCTTACTAACTAATTTAATTATGCAGGATTTAATTTATGGCAAACTGTATGTGACTAGACCCTAATTCCTTAGACCTTCCTAGTCTCCTCTAAAATTCATTAACTGCCAATTCCTTGGTCAATTAATTCCAATTAGAGGGTGATAATCAATTTCTAGTTTATATGCCACAAAAACTCTAATTATCCAAGAGGTAAAAGGATTATATGTCACGTATCCTATTAAATTCAGATAATTAAAATTTAGGAGAAATAGTTTTCAAGTTGTTGTTCAGGTAAAGAGCTTTTCCAAGTTTTACAAGAACTCAAATAGAAAGAGGGTCATACTTCCGTTCCACCCAAATTCATAAAATAAAGAGTGAAAACAATTCTTAAATTATATATCCATACATAAATTAAAATAGTAAAAGCAATAAAATTAATCCATAGAAATAGACAAAGCTCCTAACCTTAACAGTGGAGGTTTAGTTGCTCATGGAAAAGAGAAAATAAGGATTCAGGTAAAAATGTACCCCCCTTCCAATCTGATTGCATCAGATCCCTTTTTATAACTAATCCTAATAAATTTAAAATCTGATATTTAAAATTAGACTTAAAATAATATCTTTTCCTAATTTAAGATTTGAATTTAAATTTGAATTAATTAACAAATCTTCAGTTGTTGGGTGGGGACCACTTGTTCTGTCCATTCTGCAGCTTCTAATCTGTGTTTTCGGGGCTGAAAATTGAGTTAAAACAGCCCAGAAATCGCCCCCAGCATTTTTCTGCATTTTCTGCACATGGCGCATGTGACGCGTCCACGTTGTCCACGCGTTCGCGTCATTTGTGCAGATTCCAGTCCACGCGATCGCGTCATTGCAATTTCCTCCATTCCGCGTGGTCGCGTGAGCCATGCGTCCGCGTCGGTATTCGCTGGTCATCTCCTTGGCTTCTTCTCTTTCTCTGCAGAAACTCCATCAAATTCTGCCAAATGCTACCTAAAATAAACAGTATTGTACAAAACTCAAAATAGCATCCATAGTGGCTAAAATATAATTAATTCTTAATTAAATTCAACAATTTAGATGCAAATTCACTAGGAAAAGATAGACAAGATGCTCACGCATCACAACACCAAACTTAAACTGTTGCTTGTCCTCAAGCAACCAAAACTAATATAAGCTTTGGATGTGAATTTGTATGATAATGAGAGTTCGATTAAGCTCATGTCTCTTCTTATAGTGGGGTTTACAACCGCAATCCTGAACAGTTTTGGCATCTCACTTTATCCTTTGAAGTTCAGAATGATTGGCATCCATAGGAACTCAGAATTCAGATAGTGTTATTGATTCTCCTAGTTCAGTATGTTGATTTTTGAACACAGCTACTTTATGAGTCTTGGCTGTGACCTTAAGCATTTTGTTTTCCAGTATTACCACCGGATACATAAATGTCACAGACACGTAACTGGGTGAACCTTTTCAGATTGTGACTCAGCTTTGCTAGAGTCCCCAGTTAGAGGTGCCCAGAGTTCTTAAGCACACTCTTTTTGCTTTGGATCACGACTTTAACCGTTCAGTCTCAAGCTTTTCACTTGACACCTTCACGCCACAAGCACATGGTTAGGGACAGCTTGATTTAGCCGCTTAGGCCAGGATTTTATTCCTTAGGGCCCTTCTATCCATTAATGCTCAAAGTCTTGGATCCTTTTTATCCTTTGCCTTTTAGTTTAAAGGGTTATTGGCTTTTTCTGCTTGCTTTTTCTTTTTTTTTATTTTATTAATTTTTTTCGCAAGCTTTGTGTTTTTCACTGCTTTTTCTTGCTTCAAGGATCAATTTTATGATTTTTCAGATTATCAATAACATTTTTCTTTTTCATCATTCTTTCAAGAGCCAACAATTTTAACATTCATAACTTCACTATCAAAAATTATGCACTGTTCATGTCATGCATTCAGAATCACAGAAAATACCACCATATTTAAGTAAATAAGACTATTATTCAATATAGACCCACTTTCTCATGCAATATATCACTCCTGTATTTTTTTATTTGAATTTAAGCTCAGTGAGTAATACATGAGATATCTTTTCAGAATTAAAGAGATAAGGAGAACTAAACTAGTCCTAAGATTCTAACTAATAAAGGATCATGCAGCAAACAAAGCAAAATAATAGGAAACCGGAACATAACATAGAAAAAGAGGGGAGGAATAAAAAATGAAAGGAACTCAACCACCTTAATTATCCTAGCGGTCGATTTATTCTTTAGGTTGTGCTCCTTCGCGAAGATGATTCGCCTCCCTTTTGTACTAGAAAACCTATAAGCACAGCGTCAACACCAAACTTAAAGGTTTGCTTGTCCTCAAGCAAAGAAGAACTGAAAATAGAAGAGACAAATATTAAAATGAAAGAAGAAATAAAAGGATAAGAGAACAAGAGAGAATTAGGATTGGGAGAGGGAGAAAGAAAACTGGGTGGCGCAAGCGACGCGTTCGCGTGCAGCACGCGATCGCGTGGATGGCCATATATGCTACTGACGCGAACGCGTCAGTCACGCGTCCGTGTGACCAAATTTGTGCTTTTAGAACACTTCTTGCCCCAAGCTGGCACAACTCTCTGCCCAAACGCTCTTTTACGTCGAATTTGCAGATCACGCGATCGCGTCGGTGACGCGATCGCGTGGATGACGAAAATCACAAACGACGCGAACGCGTGATGTACGCGATCGCGTGGGATCGTTTGTGCGAAAGGCTCCATTCTGGCGCCACTCCCGCACAACTCTCTTTAACTTTTTATTTTTTCTCGCACCCCTAGATGACGCGTTCGCGTCAGCGACACTGGCGCGTCGGGTGCTTTTTTTTTTTTTGAAATATAGCTTGAGGTGTTCGGTTCCTGGAAGAACATAGATGCATGATCAGAAAATTAGTGAGAACTTAATAAAAAATAAAATAAAATAACTAAGAAAAATACTACTACGAAAAAAAATAGCTAAGGATACGAAATTATCGGGGTGCCTCCCGACAAGCGCTTCTTTATCGTTATTAGCTTGACGGTCAGCTCCTCTAAGGAGGAGGATCATAGGGGCTCAGCTCTTCACCCCTTACTTTGAACTTCTTTCCTGTGTCTCCATAACGTAGCTCAATATGCTCTAGAGAGAGGATTCTCATTACTGTATAAACCCATGCTGGATTGCTGGTCAATACCACTTTCATTCCTGGGGAGAAACCTTCAGTGGGGATCTTTTTGTTTCTCCATCCTCTGGGTATTTATTTTCCTTTTGGGGACCTCCTCCTTGGTGGATGATACAGTTTCAACACCAAACTTAGGTTTGATGTCAGGCGGAATTTTATCGGTTGTCACCACAGGAGGTTTGAGTTGCAAATTCTACTGTGCATCATCAGGGGGTTCTTGAAGGTTTGGATCAATAAACTCAGCCTGCATGCACCTCTCTTCTTCACCTGTTGAATGCACATCTTTGAAGACATGAAAGATCAGTTGCTCATTATGCACTCTAAGCACTAATTCACCCGCTTCTACATCAATCAGAGCTCTTCCAGTGGCTAGGAATGGTCTTCCTAGAATTATAGAGGCATTCTCATCCTCTCCTGTGTCAAGAATCAAAAAGTCTGCTGGGAGGAAGAACTTACCCACTTTAACCAAGATGTTTTCCACTAATCCGTATGCAGGCTTCATAGATTTGTCTGCCATCTGTAATGCTATCTTTGTGGGTTGTGCCTCTTGGATTTGCAGCTTCTTCCTCACAGACAAGGGCATTAAATTGATGCTTGCTCCCAGATCACATAAAGCTTTCTCAAAGGTTGTGCTCCCAATAGTGCATGGAATTTGAAAGCTCCCTGGATCTGGCATCTTTCTTGGCAAGTTATTCTAAATTACAGCACTACATTCCTTAGTCAGGACTACTGTTTCATCTCCCTTTAAACGCTTTTTCTTTGACAACAGCTCCTTCATGAACTTGACATAGATAGGCATTTGCTCCAAAACCTCAGCAAAAGGAATATTGATTTGTAACTTTCTGAAGATTTCCAAGAACTTTGAGAACTGTTTGTCCTTGGTCTCCTTTTGAAGTCTCTGAGGATATGGCATTTTAGGCTTGTATTCAGGAGCCTTTGGCAAAGTAGGATAAGTGTCAAGAGAGTCTGGGAATGGGTTGTCCGCACGCTTTGGAGGGGCGTGTTCTACTTCTTCCTTCTTCTCCTCTGGAGCTTCCTTTTCAACTAGCTCTTCATTGGCCTTGGTCTCAGAGCCAGCTACTTTACCACTTCTTAATTGAATACCCTTGCAATCTTCTCCTGGGTTCACCACTGTATCACCTTGAACTGTACTTGCAGACCTCTCAAGTATTTGCTTGCTCAGTTGGCCCACTAGCACTTCTAAGTTTCTAATGGAGGCCTTGGTTTCCTGCATAAATTATGCTTTCGCACTTGCCACTTGTTCACTTATTATGGTGATAGCCTTACATTCCTCTTTTGGATTTGGAATTGTGTTACCAGGAAGGCTATTAGTGGTCCTCTGATCAATTTCATTGACCTTTGTGGCTAATTGACCCATTTGAATTTCCAGGTTCTTGATGGATGCTCTGGTTTCCTGTCTAAAACCTGTCAATATTGCTTCCAAATCATTGTTCTGCTGGAACCGCCCTGAGAACTATTATTGACGTTCTGAGGTCTCTGAGGTTGGTCCCTCCATCCAAAATTTGGGTGATTCCTCCATCCCTGGTTGTATGTCTTAGAATATGGATCATTGTTGGGATTTCTAGGACCACTCCCCATGTAATTCACCTGTTCAGAAGAGGGTTGAGCATAATCATAATTATCATTTTGCATAAAGTTACCTGCCATGTCATAGGAGACTTCCTGTGGTGGATTTTAGGTGTTGATAGCTGAGACTTGCATGCCACCCATCTGTTGAGTAAGTAGATTTATTTGCTGAGACATCAGCTTGTTCTGAGCAAGAAGAGCATTAACAGCTTCTACTTCCAACACACCTCTCTTTTGAGAGGTCTCAGAGTTCACAAGATTCTTGTTAGATGAGTAGAGATATTGGTTGCTTGCAACTAATTCAATCAGCTCAATAGTCTCCTCTGGTGTCTTCTTCTTGTGCAATGAATCGCCTGCAGAGGTATCTAAGCTCATCTTTGACATCTCTCCTAAGCCTTCATAAAAGATATCCAGTTGAGTCCACTTGGAGAACATGTCAGGAGGGCATTGCCTAGTCAGTAGCTTGTATCTCTCCCAAGCTTTATAAAGAGTTTCACCCTCCTTCTGTCTGAAAGTCTGAACCTCCAACCTAAGCTTAGTCAGCTTCTTTGGTGGGAAAAATTTAGTGAGAAATTCAGTAACGACCTTTTCCCAAGTATTCAGACTTTCCTTTGGTTGGGAATCTAGCCATAGCTTTGCTTTATCCCTCAGAGCAAACGGGAAAAGCATGAGTCTGTACACCTCTGGATTCACTCCGTTTGTCTTCACAGTATCACATATCTGCAGAAAATCAGATATGAATTGATTTGGATCTTCATGAGGAAGTCCATGATACTGGCTGTTTTGCTGCACCAGGGTGACCAGTTGTGGCTTCAACTCAAAGTTGTTTGCAGTTATAGGAGGCACCACAATACTTTTTCCATAAAGATCCGCAGTAGGGGCAGAATAAGAGCCAAGCACTCTCCTCTGTTGATCATCCCCATTCGGATTTACCACATTGGCATTAGCATTATTATTTGCCATAGTGGATTCTGCAGCCTTGCAAAGTCTTGCTTGTTGTAAACGCCGCCTGAAAGTTCTTTCAGGTTCAGGATCAAAGTCTAAGAGATGTTCTTTGTCTCTATTCCTGCGCATACACAAGCAGAAAACAAGAAAAAATGGGACTCTCTACGTCAGAGTGTAGAGAAGTCCCTGTGAGGTAACCTGTGTAAAATAATAAAATAAAAATATTAAATAGATAAATAAAAAAAATTCGAAAATTAAAAAAAAAATAAACAGGAAAATTAAAATAAAATTAACTGGGTAACACCAAACTTAATTTCAGGAATTAAAGAAAAATATTAATACTAAAATAAAATTTTTTGTTTTTTTGAAATTAAAGACAAAAATAAAATAAAATTTAAAAAAATTAAGAATTAATTGAAAAGAAATAAAATGAAAATAAAAAAAAGAAAGGCAAATACGAAACGGACGAGAATTTGGAAAGAAAAAAAAATTTAAAAGTAAAAGGAAGTAAAACAAAAAAAAGAAAGCACGGGGACTGGGAAGGGAAACGAAAAGTAAGAAAAAAGTAAAGGAAAAAAATGAGAAATAAAAATTAATAAACTTAATTAGAAAAACAATTATCTAATCTAAGCAATCAAACAACGAGTAGTTGTCAATCACAATCAATCCCCGGCAACGGCGCCAAAAACTTGGTGCGGTATTTTCAACCACACTTACTAACCGGCAAGTGCACCGGGTCGTACCAAGTAATACCTTACGTGAGTAAGGGTCGATCCCACGAGGATTGATGGATTAAGCAACAATAGCGTTTGATAGGATTAGTTAGACAAACTGAAAAGAGTGTTTGAATATTTAAAGGGCATTTAAACAGAAGACAGGGAAATAATTAATGTGGGAATAAAATATGGAGAAGGCAGTTAAGGCTTTAGAGTTATCTATTTTTCCGGATTAACTTTTCTTACTAACTAATTTAATTATGCAGGATTTAATTTATGGCAAATTGTATGTGACTAGACCCTAATTCCTTAGACCTTCCTAGTCTCCTCTAAAATTCATTAACTGCCAATTCCTTGGTCAATTAATTCCAATTAGAGGGTGATAATCAATTTCTAGTTTATATGCCACAAAAACTCTAATTATCCAAGAGGTAAAAGGATTATATGTCACATATCCTATTAAATTCAGATAATTAAAATTTAGGAGAAATAGTTTTCAAGCTGTTGTTCAGGTAAAGAGCTTTTCCAAGTTTTACAAGAACTCAAATAGAAAGAGGGTCATACTTCCGTTCCACCCAAATTCATAAAATAAAGAGTGAAAACAATTCTTAAATTATAAATCCATACATAAATTAAAATAGTAAAAGCAATAAAATTAATCCATAGAAATAGACAGAGCTCCTAACCTTAACAGTGGAGGTTTAGTTGCTCATGGAAAAGAGAAAATAAGGATTCAGGTAAAAATGTACCCCCTTCCAATCTGATGGCATCAGATCCCTTTTCATAACTAATCCTAATAAATTTAAAATCTAATATTTAAAATTAAACTTAAAATAATATCTTTTCCTAATTTAAGATTTGAATTTAAATTTGAATTAATTAACAGATCTTCAGTTGATGGGTGGGGACCACTTGTTCTGTCCATTCTGCAGCTTCTAATCTGTGTTTTCGGGGCTGAAAATTGAGTTAAAACAGCCCAGAAATTGCCCCCGGCGTTTTTCTGCATTTTCTGCACATGGCGCATGTGATGCGTCCACGTCGTCCACGCGTTCGCGTCATTTGTGCAGATTACAGTCCACGCGATCGCGTCAGGCACGCGATCGCGTCATTGCGATTTCCTCCATTCCGCGCGGTCGCGTGAGCCATGCGTCCGCGTCGGTATTCGCTGGTCATCTCCTTGGCTTCTTCTCTTTCTCTGCAGAAACTCCATCAAATTCCGCCAAATGCTACCTAAAATAAACAGTATTGTACAAAACTCAAAATAGCATCCATAGTGGCTAAAATATAATTAATTCTTAATTAAATTCCACAATTTAGATGCAAATTCACTAGGAAAAAATAGACAAGATGCTCACGCATCAGATAGTAGGTAATGAGAGACGATATAAATTCATGTTAATGCAAAAGGAATACAGGTATCATAAAATATTGGCATTGACAGATAAATAATATCACCCAACAGTGTAAAATAAGTCACTAAGCACCAAAATAATGCAAGAAAAGATGCAATAGTTGAATAAGAACATTCAACACTGAAGAAAAGTGTCAGATTTAGAAAAGAAAAAGAAAACATGCACAAAATTAAAATGTAATGAGTGAAGGTATGCAAATGCAATAAGGAAAATAGAATGAAAGAGAGTAAGGGTGAGAGGTTAAAGAAATGAAGAAGAAGAAAGTAAGAAAGGAGGAGGAAAGAAGGAGAAAGGATAGAAGAAAGGAGAAGGGAATAAAAAACGGGACGCGACGTGTACGCGTGCATCACACGTAAGTACTGAATTAGCCATGCGACGCAAACGCGTCGCCCACGCGTACACGTGGGTGGCCAAACATGAATACTGACGCGTGAGCATCGGTCACACGTACGCGTGACTACTCGCGCGATTCCAGCGCCATGGCATCACAACTCTCTGTTCAAGCACCCTTTTATGGCGATTGGCAAGCCCACGCGTACGCGTCGCTGATGCTTACGCATGGATTGGTGAATATGTAGAGGATGCGTACGCGTGAGGCACGCGTACGCGTGGGGTGGCTTGTGCGCCACGCACCCCTCCCGCGCATCTCCATCGCAACTCTCTGTTCATTTGTGCATACACATACGACGCATGCACGTCGTAGACGCTTGCGCGTCGATCCCTTTTTTTTATGCAGAATAAAAGTAAATATGCAGAACTGGAAACTAAAACTATCAGAAATAAATTAAAACTAATAAATAGAAAAGATCATACCATGGTGGGTTGTCTCCCACCTAGCACTTTTTGTTATTGTCCTTAAGTTGGACATTCTGTGAGCTCCGGGTCATGGTGGCTTGTGCTTGAACTCGTCTTGAAACTTCCACCAATGCTTGGACTTCCAATAAGCTCTAACATCTCCAAGTGCATTCACCAAGCCTTGACGAAGTTCTTCACAAGCTTCAAGCTCCCAAAGTTGATCCTCTTGTATGCCGGGATCCCAAATCTTGTTTTCACACACGTCTTCAAGTTGATCATCATGATTCCATCCGGGTTGTTTAGCCTTGGAATTCTCATTTAAGCACTCAAACACCCTCCTAGACCCAATGAATTGAGAATTATACCAACCCTTGCAATTAGGCCTTGAGCTTCCAACCATAATGAACCTAGGATGCTGTTGCCAACCGCTAACCATCTCCCTTTTACTTTTAAAACCGCAGATAGCTCTAAGTTGTCCATCCATTTAGAGCAGACCACATTCAAGTGGGAAGGTACAGTTGGATAAAAATTTTACCCACTTGAATGTTGTGTTGGATGGTAATGGCTTGGGGAGGGGGGGAGTATCTCCAGTGGCGGCCTTGCCAATGTATGCTTCACTCTCTTGGGTTTCTCTTTGATGATCTCCACCTCTTGACATGCTTTTGCAATATTAACCTCTTCTTCTTCAACCATGATATGCCTTGGAGGTTGTACACCCTCCTCAAGATCAAATTCAAACTTCTTGGAAGGAGGCCCTATGACTTGAGTTTCCCATGGAGGTTCCGCATCTACTAAGTCCTCAACCACTTCCTCTTCCTTGATAAGTTCGGTTTTCTCCACTTGCTCTAGTACAAAATCTAACTCCTCCTTGATGACTTCCACCTCTTGATAACTTTCTTCAAGGGTCTCTCCTACCTCCACTTTTTGGGCCTCCTCCTACTTCTCTTGAAGTATGTATGCGTGAACCTGATCCATTACGTCCTTAAGACGATCCCTTCTCTCTTGTTCCATGTCAATAGCATAATTGGGATCATGTTGCTCTTGGATTGATGGATATGGATTAAAAGTAAGTGCAGCAGAGCTTAAGGGTTGAGTGTTGGGAGTAAAGGATGGATCCACACGAGATATAAGAGCTTGGAGAGTGGAGGTAAGACTGGTGAGAGCAGAGGTAAGTATGGTTTGAAGCTCCTGTTGCCTTTGACGAATAACACTAAAGGTATCATCTATGGGAGCTTGGGGTGGATAGGAGGGTTCATTTGTTGGGAGAAAAGGTTCATAATACAGAGGTGGTTCTTCTTGATAAGGGTATGGAGATGGTGTATACTGAGGTGGTGGTTCTGGATATGGTACATATGGTTCGTATGGTGGTTGGTATGGTGGATAAGGGTTAGGGTCATATGGAGGTGAATGGTGGAAAAGGGCTTGTGAGTATGGTGGTTCAAAGCTATGTTGAGGAGGGGGTTCATAGGCATATGGCGGGACTTGTTGGTAACTACAAGGGGGTCCACCATATCCATTGTCTTGGTATGCACCTTGGAATGGCTCTTGCTCATAGTAAGTTGGAGGAGGTTGTTACCAAGAGGGTTGATTAAATCCTTGTGGATCCTCCCATCTTTGATTGTCCCATCCTTGATGCAAACTTTCATTGTAACCTTCTCTTCCTACAACATGATTGTAACCAAACTCATAGCCAAAGTGGTGAGAATTCATAGTATTAAGAGAAAAATAAAAACAAAAAACTAATAAGGAATAATGAAACTAAACTCCTAAAACGAGAAACAACTAACAAAGAAATGAAAAAACAAACTTATTCACAATATTCACAATAACCAATAATAAGGCACACGTTTGCAATTCCCTGGAAACGGCGCCATTTTTTATGAAGGATTTTTTGACGGTTTAGAATTTCACAATAAATCTTCGTTGCAAGTATAGTATCTAAACCAACAAAGAATTCTTTCATACAAAAATTTGGTTGTCACAAGTAACAAACCCCTATAAAATAAATACTGAAGTCTTCAAACCTCGGGTCGTCTCTCAAGGAATTGCAGGGAGGTGTAGTTATTATTGGTTATGGAAAAGTATCTTTTTGGGGTTTTGAATAAGGAACAAGAAAAGTAAATTGCTAGAAAGTAAACTAATAGCTAAGAAAGCTCTTGGAAAGGTATGAGAACCAGAAGTCCTATCCTAGTTATCCTTATCAATTGTGATGAGAATTGTCCATTGCTCCCACTTAGTTAACCTCTAACTATGGAGGAAAGTCAAGTGGATGAATCAATTTGATTCCTTAAGTCCTAGTCAACTCCTAAGGAAAGAATAGCTTTAGAGGGATCCAAATCAACTAGCAACTTCTTAATTATCAATCAACAAAGGAGTTTGATAACTCAACAGTCTCCAATTACTCTACCAAAGCCAAGAGGAGAAAAACCTACTCTAAAATCCAACCAAGCATTTTATCAAACACTTGGTAGGCACAACATAAAAACATAGAAAACTAGCAAGGAATATTAAATCCAAACAACCAATTACAAATATCAATGACTCAAAAATAATAGAAGAAGCAATAAAGATGAAATATCTCAAATTGCATTAAATAGAAAATCAAATCTAACATGAGAATTCATAAACTAAAATAGCAACATAAAGAGATTAACAAGAGAAATAGATAAACTAAAGTACTAGAACAACTAAAAGTAGAAGAAAAACTAAATTGAAATATGATAAAAATATGAAATTGAGAAGAATTAAAACTAAGAAACCAAAAACCTAGAGAGAGGAGAGAGCCTCTCTCTCTAGAAAACTACTTCTAAAACCTAAAATTATGTGAATGAAAGTTGTATCATTGAATTAATGATTCCCCCACTCTACAGCCTCTAATATGTGTTTTCTAGGCAAAAACTGGGTCCAAAACAAGCCCAGAATCGCCCCCAGCATCTTCTGTAATTTCTGCACGTGGCGCACGTCATGCGTACGCGTACGTCACGCGTACGCGTTGATGGTCTTCTGCGCGTGTCATGCATACGCGTACATCACGTGTGCGCATTGCCTAACAGCATGGCAACTATAGCAAACTGCATATCATTTTGAAGCCCCGGATGTTAGCTTTCCAACGCAACTAGAACCGCCTCATTTGGACCTCTGTAGCTCAAGTTATGGTCGATTAAGTACGAAGAGGTCAGGGTTGACAACTTAGCTATTCCTTTAGTTTCTTGTATTCCTTCCACTTTTGCATGCTTCCTTTCCATCCTTTAAGCCATTCCTGCCCTATAAACCCTGAAATCACTTAACACACATATCAAGGCATCGAGTGGTAATAAGAGAGGATTAATAATTAGCAATGTTAAGGCCAAAAAAGCATGTTTTCAATCAAAGCACAGAATTAGGTAGGAAAATGTAAAACATGCGAATTATATGAATAAGTGTGAGTTTAGTGGATAAAATCCACTCAATTAAGCATAAAATGTACCACAAAATAGTGGTGCATCAATCTGCAACACTAATTCAAGGTGCTGTAAGTGTTGGGGCCAGGAGGGGCTAAAGATTAATATGTCATCAAAGAAAACCAACACGAATTTCCTCAAGTAGGGTTTGACTATGTAGTTCATTAGGTTTTTAAATGTAACTAGAGCATTCGTTAACCTAAACGGCATGACCAGCCATTCATAATGACCCTGGTGAGTTTGGAATGCAGTTTTAAACCTATCCTCAGGCTTCACTAAAATCTAGTGATAATCAGATCGGAGGTCCAGCTTTGAGAATACCTTCGCACCAAATTGCTCATCAAAAAGTTTATCGACTGTCAGTATAGGAAAACGATCCTTCACTGTGATATTATTCAATGCTTGATAATCTGTGCAAAACCTCTAAGACCCATCCTTCTTTTTTACTAAAAAAATGGGAGAAGAAAGAGGACTCTTGCTTGGCTGAATAATACCTTCCTCAAGCATTTGTTGGACCATAGCCTCAATTTGTGCCTTCTGGCTATGCGGATAGCGGTATGGTTTCACCTTCATAGGCTCAGCCTTTGAATAAGCGGGATGCTATGATCATGGAGGCATTTCGGTGGTAAACCCGAAGGTTGTTGAAAAACCTTTTCATACGCCTGCAACAATATGACAAGCTCAGGCTCCATTTGTTCAGGCAATTGTAGTGTGGAAGGAAAAGTATGATTTGGCTAATGTAATTCCAATGTGAAAACCTCAGCAATGGCATTCGTATGCAGCAATCTCCTTATGTGATGAAATTGGGCCTGCTGTGGTGGCACTGGTTTTTCCCCATGCACCGTGAAAAATTTTTTCCCTATCCACAATGTGAGCTCGCAAACTCCTGAACCAGGGTGTGCCAATAATCAAATCTCCACCAGCAACATGTAGCACAAAGACATCATGAGTTAAACCTTCCAACCACCCACGAAAATTTCAACAATAGGGATATAGTCCTTGTAAGAACCGGAATTTTCACGAATAAAATTATTTAAATGCCCAAATTGAATTCCAGAAAGTTAGGATGATAATTTGGGGATTTAAGTATGATTTTTGGACTCAGTAGGTCCTTCCGAGTCAGAAAATGTGTTTTCTGCGAAAAACCGTAAAAAACTGCAAACCGACAGTTGAACCGGTTCAAGTCTGTTCGATACCGCACAAGAAAAAGTGAAAACTGTAAAAAACCTTAGAAAAATGTTAGAAATGGAAAACCGGACATTGATTTTAAAGGTTTGGCCTGAAGTTGGGCCAAACGGGCTAAAAACGCAAACGGGTTGGACCGGACCCAAGTTAGGCCCAAGCCCAAAATATAAAAGGCTCATTTAATGAACCCACTTTAGCACAAACACATAAACACAACAAAACACAGCTGAGGAAGAGAGGAAGAAGAAACCCCCATGAGCACTATTCATTTCAATCTTCCGAAGCTCATATCTTGAGCTATAGAGCTCCGATCGCCGCACCATTTGCGACTACGCATTCCTTGTGAAGATTTCTACAAAACCCACCCAAGAAAGTAGTAAGGTAACCACGAAATCTTTCAGTTATGCTCTCCAAAATTTTGGGTTTTATTAGGGTTTTGGGTTAAATGGGTTTTTGTGATTTTGGATGTTTAGGTTCACTCTAATACTTGCTTAGCATTGGGTTTTGACATCCAAATCTGTTGGAAAAGGTAAGAGACATAAAACCCTTGTGCTTTTATGTTTAAATGGAACCCTAGGTTGATTTGTGATGGTTTATGCATATATAGTTTGATTATTGTGACTTTGGGAGCTATTGGAACTTATTGGTGCTTATTGGAGTGGAATTGAAAGCTTGGATTGTGGTTGAGAGCTTATTTTTGCTAAATTGGAGTTTTGATTCATATAGGGAATCGGCCAAGGTATGGTTTCGGTTTCCTCTATGTAGTATATAATATTCATGGACACTTAGGCTAGTGACCGATAGGATAGGTTTGAATTTAAATGGTTGTTGAGTTGCTAAATGATGATATGTGATGATTTATGATGAATTGATGATTGTTGAATTTGATTATGATGATTGATAGTGACATGATGAGGATGAATAATTTGTGAAGTTGAGAATTGAATTGAGTTGGTATATGTGATATTGATGTTGATGAATTGGTAATGTAGTTAGAAAAATATATTAATAAGGTTTGATAGATGGGATATATTGATGTTGAGATTGAGGATGAGTAAAGGTGAAGGAAAATGCGGTTAGTTAGTGTAATATGACATGGAGAGTTGATTTTGATGATAAATAGAGTTTGGAATGGTTTGGTATGGTTTTAGTTGTGTTTTATGAGAAGTTGTAGAAATTGTGAAATTGGGTAAAAGTTGGTTTTTGGTGAACTTTGTCTGATCATAATTTTTGGCTCGTTTTTTAAAATTTGATTAAATTTATCTAGAATTAAAGATCTTTGAAAATCCTTTTAATCGATATAAAGTTTGTGAAATTTAGAATTTTGTAGAGGAAGTTATGATCATTCAAAGATGGTGTTGAAAATCTAAAATTCTGTGCGGATGCACAGACCTGTGCGCACGCACAGGCAGGAAAAGGCTTACTGCTTGCAGCGTTAGCACAACTTGTGCGCGTGCACATCAATAAAGAATTGCAACCTATACGGACGCACAGCCCTGTGCGCACGCACAAGTCGGGAAGGGTCGTCTGTTGGGAGCGCTAGCACACCCTGTGCGAGTGACAGACCTTACAAGTTTTTATACCTGTGCGTACGCACGCTCCTATGCATACGCACACTTTCAAAATTTCCTGTGTGTGCCCAGCACTATATCTGTGGGTGAATAGAATGTGCCCGGCACTATATCCGAGGGTGCAGCATAAAAGCTACATTCGAAAGGATGTGTCGGGTTGGCATTTATAGACCGACAAGTGATATCACGAGCCAATAGGATAGACATTCATCATATGCATTTTCTATTTATTTGTATGCTTTGACTACTTGTAATGGTTTGCCTATTTGTATAACATGCCTATTTTCTATTTGAATTATTTGCCTTATATGCTAATACTTGTGTTTTACTTGCATTGTATATTATCTGTGTTTTCTACTGGGATTGAGGAGGTTCGGAAGGCGGTGGCGATGGGATCACATGGAGGATAGGTTGGTGAAGGCTAGGGGACAACGGTGTTTGGTTAGAATAGAAATCCCCTAAGATAGATCACCCTGTTTAATTATATTAAAGTTGATATAATCATGCTTTATTGTTTTAGAATGCTTTAAGTTTGAACTCTTGTGATGGATATGGAGCTTAGGATTGCCTTTGGCGTCCCGGGGTCTTATATCCTATATCACTGGGCACTATTACCATATTGAGAACCTCCGGTTCTCATACCATATTTTTGTTGTATTTTTCAGATGCAGGTCGCAACCCACCTCGGTGAGTTGTTTGGTTGGTGACAGAAGCGGAGGATCCGGACTTCTCTTTGAGTCTTTTGGGGTTATTTTGTATATGTCTCTCACTTTTGTATTTTGTTTTGCCTAGAGGCTTGTATTTAAGAGAACAAAATTGTATAAGCTGTTTTTACTATCTAGTCCTGTATGGTCTGTATATGGCTAACCGGCTTAAACTCCGTGAGCTATGGCTAGTTTCCTATGATATTATATACTTATATTTTGAATTATCTTATCTGTTTCTTGTGCCTTAAGATAGTAGCTTTGTTAGTACGATTTACGCTTTTGAAATCCTGTTTTTGGGCTATATCCTTCATCGGGCTTCCAGATTATACTATACTTTCTATATATATATATATATATATATATATATATATATATATATATATATTATGAGCTTAGAGTTGTCGTAATCTCTGGTAACCTTCACTTTATGACGCGAGGTAAAGCTTAGGCTAATTAGGGTGTTACAGCCCTCCACATCCATAACAGCAAAATTGTCATCCATTACATTCACTCATGGTGCAGGTTCTATAGATAGATTTAAAAATTTTGCAATGTGTGACTGTATAAAATTATCAGAACTACCTCCATCGATGAGAGCTTTGACTCCCAAGCCTTGAATGATAGTGATAAACCACTATTTTATTATTTATCTTGTGCTAATTTGAGTGGTTTTTATCAAGCTTTGCACACTTATTCATACAATTTGCATGATTTTAGAATTCCTTCCCAATTTTGTTCTATGGCTGAAAACTTGCTTCCTAAGCCTTTAAATTGTCAATTTTAATTACCCTTTATACCATTCGATGCCGTGATCCATGCGTTAAGTGTTTTCAGGCTGTATAGGGTAGGAATGACTTAAAGGATGGAGAGGAAGCTTGCAAAAATAGAAGGAACACAAGAATTAAATGAGACGACCAGCAAGGATCGACGCGCACGCATGGCTCATGCGTGCGCGTGACTTGAAGCTTTGCATAGCGACGCGTGCGCGTACCTGACGCGTACGCGTGATAAGCGAGATTGCACAGCGACGCGTGCGCGTACTTGATGCGTATGCGTGACACGCAAAAAAGGCCATTGACGCGTTGATGAATGAAAAATTGATGGTATAGAATTTCACAAATGAATTCTCGTTGCAAGTATAGTTTCTAAACCAACAATAATCCTTTCATACAAAAATTTGTTTGTAACAAGTAACAAACCCCTAAAATTAATAACCGAAGTACTCAAACCTCGGGTCGTTCTCCCTAGGAATTTCAATAAAGTGTTCTTGTTATTGGCTATGAAGTATGTTTTGGGGTTTTTGAGTTAAGAGACAAGAAATATAAATTGCAAAGAAATGAACTAACACTAACAAAAGCTCTGGCAAGGTATAAGAACTAGAAGTCCTATCCTAGCTATCCTTATCAATTGTGATGAGAATTATCCATTGCTCTCACTTAGTTAACCTCTAACTATGAAGGAAAGTCAAGTGGATAAATCAATTTGATTCCTCAAGTCCTAGTAAACTCCTAAGGAAAGACTAGCTTTAGAGGCATTCAAATCAACTAGCAACTTCTAATCTTCAATCAACAAATGCATTAGATAACTCAAGAGTCACTAATTACTCTACCTAGGCCAAGAGGAGAAAAATCTATACTAAAATCCAACCAAGCATTTCATCAAACATTTGGAATGCATAAAAGGAAATAGAGCAAATCAACAATAAAGGAAATCAAAACATGAAATGCATTAAAATGAAAATAGAAGAAAAAGTGCATCAACATAAAAGTAGAGAATTACAAGAATTAAATGCAAAACTAGAGAGAGGAAAGATAGAAGAAGAGGAATTACAAAAGGAAAAGTAAATCAAAGCATGAAATTAACCTAGATCTAAGAGATCCTAATCTAGATCTAACCTAATCCTAATTCTAGAGAGAAGTGAGAGCTTCTCTCTCTAGGAACTAACTTTCCCTCCAAAAACTCAAACTAAAACTAAACTATGACTTCTATATTGATTTCCCTTTGATTTCTGCCTTAAATAGCCTTAGAAATGAGTTGGATTTGGGCCTGGGAAGCCCAGAATTTGCCCCCAGCGGATTCACTTTAAGTGGGTCACGTGCGAACACCGACGTGTACGCATCGCTTGATAATTTTCCATCCACGCGTATGCGTCATGTGCGCGTACGCGTCGCCATGCGACCTCACAATCCACGCGTGTGCGTCTGCTGCGCATGCGCATCGTTGATCTCATCCCAAGTCCTTGCTTTTCCATGATTTCTCCACTTTGCATGCTTTTCTCTCCATTCCTTTGATCCATTCCTAGCCTTCTCAACCTGAAATCACTAACACACACATCAAGGCATCTAGTAGAATCAAAGGTGAATCAAAATTGGCAATTAAGGGCCTAAAAAGCATGTTTTCACGCTTAAGTACAAATTAGGAGACAATCATGAAACCATGCTATTTCATTGAATAAATGTGGGTAAAAGGTCATAAAATCCCCTAAATTAAGCACAAGAAAAACCCTAAAAATGGGGTTTATCACGCGTACGCGTGACGGACGCGTACGCGTGACATGCGACACGTGCAGAAAATGCAGAAGACGCTGGGGGCGATTTTAAGCTGAGTTTAGACCCAGTTTTTGGCCCAGAAACGCAGACTAGAGCCAGGGGACAAGCAAAGACTCAAGGCACATTCATTTTTACACAGTTTTTAGTTTTAGTTTTGAATCTTAGAGAGAAATCACTACTTCCTCTAGGGATTCTTCACATTCATAGTTTTTAGGATTCTATGCTTTTGATTTGGATATTAAGAAGAGTTACTACCTCCGTTGAAGTTGCCATCATTCTAGTTTGTTTCTTTACTCCCTTACTCTTTTAATCACCCATTAACCCTGTTCAGATGTTTCGTATGGAAATCTATGGTTTTGGAATTTATTAATGCAAAGAATTATTTTTACTTTTAATTAATTTTCTGTTATTATTTTATTTGAATTTCCATGCCTTCTTTTCTTCCCCTTTTATTGTTTATGAAAATGGCATTCATGTTAAGAGAGTAGACTCCCAACTTTACTTGGGAGTTGATTAAAAGGAGACCCTTGAGTTGGAATACTCAAGTGTTGATTTAATTGGAAGTTGTTGGCCAACTCTCTAGTCACTAACGCTAATCCTTCCATCAGGAGAGGATTAGGACTTGTGAATCAGAGTTGGCTCAATTACTTGACTTTCCTTTATTCGGTAAAGGTTAACTAAGTAAAAACAACAACCTCTTACTATTACACTTAGGAGAATTCAACAAGGATAGAACTTCCGATTAATCTTCTCCCAGTCAAGGCTTTTTTTGTAAATATATAAAACCTCTCATTAATTTTCATTGCTTTAATTAATAATTATTTTAATTTCCCGTTTTCCAACTCTAAATTTCTCGGAAAAATTCCTGACCAATAAAATAGCACTCTTTTGTCAACTCGTTGGGGGACGACCTGGGAATTCTACTCCAGTATTTTATTCTTAAATTGTGACAACTCTTTCTAAATTGATAAGCGAAATTTTCGTCGGTTAAGAACTGTACTTGCAACGCTGTTCTTATTATAAATTCTTAATCGGCAATCTTTCGCCCGTCAGATAGCATTGATTCTGATAGTGGCAGTGCCTCAGGTCCCATGCATGGAATTGTAAGACAAGTGGTGCTCTGTGACTTGCTGCTCGAGTTGTTGTAATGAATTATCCTCAATTCCTGCTTCAGAGGTAGGCTCTACAACATGCCTCTCTTCACCCTCTTCAAGCTGATATACCGACAAATGTTTGTTTGGACATTTGTGAAAGGATGTGAACTTTTCGTCAGACCAGAGACACAAGCCTTTCTCCCATTTGGTCTGAAGTTCAGTCGGGGAAAGCCTCTTTACCGGTGCCCGAATGTTATTGGTAGAGGTTTGAGGAGGTGGTAAGGGAAACAAAGGGGATAAGGAGATGTGTTGTGGTGTTTGGAATGGAGTACCATTGGTGGTATTATGGGCGTGATAAGAATTAGGACCCGGCGTGTTCCTTACGATTGTCGAGAACTTATCTTCATATAACAAGGTGAGACTCACCGCACACGTTAATCATAGGGGCATTATGCCTTAACCCCCTGTTCATGCATCGGTTCGAGCTATAAAGGACCGGGTTGGCCAACCTCTTAGAAGGTTGGCCCATGACCGACCTCTTAGAAGGTTGGCCCATTACCGACCTCTTCTCAAAGAGCTCGGCCAAATCGCCAGAGAAGCCCAAAGAAGGCCCAAACGAAGGAACACAGCCCAAATCTAAAGGCAGCTAAAGCCTAGAAAGATAAAGGCGGTTCCCGTTAAAGATAAGATGACTTCACTCAAAGATAAGATAAGATAACTATCTTATCTCCAGAAAGGTCACTCCACATTATTATAAATACACTGGAGCACCCATGTATAACTCATACTTTGATTCTACACAATTACCTGCTTAAAGCCCATGTTAACTTAAGCATAGGAGTCTTTTGCAGGTACCACCCCCCTCCGGTGATCAAGGATCAGCAACACCACCAGGCCCAACAAGTCAGACACGACAGCTTCGACCACCACAGCAGATCTCATCCGAGATCGACCTTCAGTTTCAGGTAACCCTCGAAACATTGGCGCCATTGTCGGGGAACCTGGAAGTCACTCCATCATCATGGCAGACAACCTTGACAATGACCACAACTCTGATCTAGAAAATAGGACGCCGCATAAAAATGCGGACATCACACCACAAGATACACCTCAACAAAATGGAGACAAGCATTCTCCAAGTACAGAAATCTTAGAAGCCCTCAGAGAACAGCACAATAGTCTCAAGCAGCTCAAACCGGAGGTAGAATACTAGTGCGAAGCTGAGAGAAGCCTCCAGAGAGAAACTAGGCGACGCCGAGAGTTAGAGGACAAGCTCCTAAAACTCGAAGCCAACCTAAAAACCAAAACCATTCAACCCGGTCACGATGACAACTCCCACAAGGATCAAGATCCCTTCACCAAAGATATCATGAAAGCTAAAGTTCCAAAGGATTTTAAAGCTCCCGAAATGACCCCATACGACGGTATGTCCGATCCAAGCCATCATCTCAGCAATTTCAGAAGCAGAATGTATCTCACCGATGCCTCAGACGCTATTCGTTGCAAAGACTTTCCGACTACCCTAACAAAGACAGCAATTAAGTGGTTCGTCAGTCTGCCTTCCAGATCCATCACAAGTTTTGATGACTTAGCCAAAAAGTTTCTTGCTAGATTCTCCATCCAGAAGGACAAGGCCAAACATGCCCCAAGCCTATTAGGAATCAAGCAAGGAGATCAGGAGAGTCTTTGATCTTACATGGAAAGATTCAACAAATCATGCCTGGACATACAAAGTCTACCAACAGAAGCAGCCATCATGGGTCTCATCAATGGCCTACGGGATGGACCCTTTAGTCACTCCATATCAAAGAAACATCCAACATCTCTGAATGAAGTGCAAGAACGGGTAGAGAAATACATCAACATGGAGGAGAACTATCAACTAGGAGAGACCTCAAAGCCTGGATTCTCCTACTCATCTCGGGACAAGGATAAAGAGTCCAAGAAAAAAGAAGATCAACCTGGAGAGAAGCCTAGAAAATACCACAATTACACCCCTCTTCGGGTGTTTCTTGAGGATGTTTACTGAGAAATATCCCACACTGAAAAGATCCCACCACCTCGCCCAATCAAAAGCAAAAAGGAGGAGGAAATCAGACAGAATACAGTGAACACCACCGAATCTATTGACATCCTACCAACGAGTGCTTCGACTTAAAGAATGTTATAGAAAAATTGGTCAGAGAGAGGTGACTAGATTGGTACTTAGCCAACAAAACAGATGAACCCAGAAAAAGAAGAAGAGGTCGGACGAGTTGAACGTCCATCTCACACCGAAGAGGTCGGATGAGTTGAACGTCCGCCTCACACCGAAGAGGTTGGGCGAGTTGAATGTCCACCTCACACCAAAGAGATCGGAGGAGTTGAACGTCCACCTCACACCGAAGAGGTTGGACGAGTTAAACGTCCGCCTCACACCAAAGAGGTCGAGCGAGTTGAATGTCCACCTCACACCGAAGAGGTCGGACGAGTTGAACATCCACCTCACACTGATGAGGTCGGACGAGTTGAACGTCCACCTCACACCGAAGAAGTCGGATGATTTGAACGTCCACCTCACACCCTTGAGAGACATGTTCATATGCTAAATGGAGGATTCGCAGGAGGAGGGATCTCTAAATCATCTTGCAAAAGACACCTCAAAGAGGTATATTAAGGATGGGAGAGAGGTTTGAAAAGGACAACGGAGTGCGAACAAGCCTTCCGAGATTTCAAAAATTCTTGGGGCAACCACCCATTCTTACCAGACCACGGGAAAGTAAAGAACTCATATTATACCTCGCAGTGGGAAGTCGGGCAATAGCCTCAGCACTAGTCAGAGAAGACGAAAGTGGGTAACAACCCGTCTACTTCATCAGCAAAGCTCTACAAGGGGCCGAACTAAACTATCAAAAGATAGAAAAAGTTTGTCTACACCCTTATACTCACTTCTCGACGACTCCACCCATACTTTCAAGCTTACACTATCAGAGTTCGGACCAACCAGCTCATAAAAGGCATCCTACAGAAAATAGACTTAGCTGGAGGAATTCTACAGTGCACAGTTGAGTTATCCGAATTCGATCTTCGATATGAAGCTCGGACAACCATCAAATCACAAGTATCTGGCCGACTTCATTACAGAGTACACTGACACCCATAAAATGGAATCTCTACGTGGACAACTCTTCAAACAAAACCGAGAGTGGTGTAGATGTAATTATAGAAAGCGATCAGGGAACCCAAATCAAGCTAAATAACCAAACTAAATACGAGGCACTACTGGCTGGTTTAAGGCTGGCTAAGAAGGTAGGAGCTTACCGTGTCTAGTGATTCACAAGTAGTCACCTCACAAATAGAAGGGAGATACCAAGCTAAGGATCCCACCATGAAAAAATACCTCGGACAATTCGGGGGACTCTGGACAAAACTAGAGAACAGCTCGGACAATTTGGGGGACCCTGGACAAAACCAGAGAACAGCTCAGACAATCCGGGGGATATGAGGTCCGACATATACCTCGGGAACAGAATGCTCAAGCTGATGCACTTCCAAAACTAACCAGCACCAACATTTCGGACAATTCAGGGGATATAAGGTCCGACATATATCTTGGGAACAGAATGCTCGAGCTGATGCACTTTCAAAACCAGCCAGCACCAACAGCTCGGACAATTCGGGGGATATGAGGTCCGACATATACCTAGGGAACAGAATGCCCGAGCTGATGCACTTTCAAAACTAGACAATACCAAACCAGGGGGCAATAACAGAAGCCTCATCCAGGCTATGATATACCACTATTTTATGATTTATCTTGTGCTCAATTCAGTGTTTTTTATCAAGTCTTTGCTCACTTATTCATATAAATTGCATGGTTTTACAATTCCTTCCTTATTCTGTGATATATGTGAAAACATGTTTCCTAGACCTTAAAAATGTTAATTTTAATTATCCTTTATTACCATTCGATGCCGTGATCCATGTGTTAAGTATTTTCAGGCTTTATAGGGCAGGAATGGCTTATAAGGACAGAAAGGAAACATGCAAAAGTGGAAGAAATACGCGAAAATGAAGTTTTGAAGAAAATGACAGCGACGTGCGCGCATGAACGACGCGGATGCGTGCCTAGCGCAGAGCACAAGCGACGCGTGACTGACACGTATGCGTGACAAGGGAAATCTCCAAATGACACGCACGCGTGACCTACGCGTACGCGTGACAGACGCCACGTGCAGAAAGTTGCAGAATTCGCTCTCAGCGATTTCTGGGCTCTTTTTCGGCCCAAATCCAATCCCGAGAACACAGAATAGAGGCTGGAGAATGGAGGAATCAAATTCATTCATCAATTATTCATTCATTATTCACAATTCTAGGCTTTAGATGTAGTTTTCTAGAGAGAGAGGCTCTCTCCTCTCTCTTAGGTTTTAGGATTAGGATTTCTTCGTTTTCTCAATTCCAGGTTCAATGTTCCTTTAATTTAATTTCTCGTCTACTTTTATTTATTTTATTACTTTAGTTTGTTTATTTTCTCAATATTGATTTATGAACTCCATGTTATATTTGATTTCTTTGTTTAATACAATTTGATGTATTTCAGATTTATGATTGCTTTCTTCAATTCATGTTATTGATGCTTTTAATTTAATATCGATTTTTCTCCTTTTTCTTTGGTTGAGTAATTGGTGACACTTAAGTTATCAAACTCCATTGTTGATTGATAATTGGGATTTGCTGGTTGATTTGGATCCCTTTAAAGCTAGTCTTTCCACAGGAGTTGACTAGAACTTGAGGAATCCCATTGATTGGTCCACTTGACTTTCCTTTATTTAGTAAGGGTTAACTAAGTGGGAGCAATAAACAATTCTCATCAAAATTGATAAGGATAACTAGGATGGGATTTCCAGTTCTCATACCTTGCAATGGTTTTCATGATAATTAATTTACTTTCTTGCCAATTTATTTCCTTGTTCCCTATTTCAAAAACCCAAAAAGATAATTTTCCATAACCAATAATAAATCACACTTCCCTGTAATTCCTTGAGAGACGACTCGAGGTTTAAATACTTCGGTTATTAATTTTATTGGGTTTGCGTTAGTGACATACAAGTTTTTGTATGAAAGGATTCTTTGTTGATTTAGAAACTATACTAGCAACGAGAGCTGATTTGTGAAATTCTTTACTAGCAAAATATCAGTTTGTCAGGCTACATTATATGACCACAACAAGTCGGTCTCGAAGGCGGTAAAAGGAATGGTAATATTCAACTGACTGAAAAAGTAGTCATAAGCATAGAAAAAGGGTCCCTCCCCCAGAGTCAAGGAAGGAAAACAAACCCTCTCCTCAGGGTACGGTGACACCAACTCATAATTCTTCTCCTCATCCCTATCCCTACAAATTCTATGGAACCTCCTAAGTCGCACACAGTACTCAGGGTCAGCCACAGTAACACACATTAAAACTATAGAATCCAGCCAGTCAGACATGCCGTCCGAGATCTTAGTAGACATCTCAATAATGTTTATGCGAGAAGACATAGGTCAACTATTCCTACAGTAAGAGAAAGAAAAATGGGGTTACTACCAAACAACTCGGGCAAATAAGGAAACAACTCGGACAATAATAGCAAAACATCAAGTGTCGGATATAGCAGTAAAAGGGAAACCCCAGGACTCACACAAAAGTCCAAGGGCACCCTTTGGAGGCAACAACAGGACAAGAACACAGAGAAGAGAAGTCGACAATCTATACACAAACAGTCCGAACACCTCTCATACAAAAGGTCAAAACAAAAGCTAGAACTTTCATACAAAAGGAGTCAGGCAACGATAAAAAGAAACAGGAACAGCAACAAAATCCTAAGCAAATCACACATTCTTGTCAAAGGCGAACGACAAAAGAAAAGTCAAAACAAACAATCAAAGACGCAAACTTTTTGCAGAAAGAACCAAAGTTCTTCAGAGCAAAAACCCAAATACAAAGTCAAAGCTGTACATCAAAAGCATGCACAATTGTCGAAAGTAAAAAAAGAGAGAGAAAAGAATGACTAACATGTAGAAAAGAAGACGAGAAACGAATCAAATCAAGAACAACGAAGATGCCGACTCCTAAAACTCAAAGGGAAGAGCTCGACCTACTTCCAGAAATCCGAGAAAGAGCTTGGATTAGAGAGGAAGCACTAAAGCGTCGAATGGACCTAAGATTGGTCAGGAGAAGGGAAACTAGCAGCCAACTGGAAAGGACCATACCAAGTTGTTCAGAGGTACTGGGGAAAGGTCACCACAAAGTGTCCGACCTCGAGGGGCGAGAGCTACCAAGGTCATGGCATGCCTGTAATCTAAGAAGGGCGCTAGGCCGAGATCTAAAAGATTGCCCGACCTAGAAGGGTAAGCACTAACATGTACACACTCTTATTCATATCTTCATTTTATTGTTTAAAAGTTTGCAGATTCCCTAAAAAGTTTCCTACCAAGATGCCCGATTACGACAGCTCGGCAAGGTGAAAACCAAATTCACCACCCAATCACGACAAGGTTGGCAAGATGAAAACCAAATTCATTATCTGATTACAAAATGACAGGTGGGCAAGATGAAAACCAAATTCATCGTCCGATTACAAAGCAACAGGTCGGCAAGGTGAAAACCAAATTCACCGCCCGATCATAACAAGGTCGGCAAGGTGAAAACCAAACTCACCTCCCAATCACGACAAGGTCAGCAAGATGAAAACCAAATTCATCGTCCGATTACGACAAGGTCGGTAAGATGAAAACCAAATTCATCATCCAATTACGACAAGGTCGGCAAGGTGAAAACTAAATTCACCGCCCGATCATGACAAGGTCGACAAAGTTATAAAAATTAAACCATAGAAAGAGGCCTGGCGAGGTCTGAATAAAAATAGATTACTAAAAATAACTTAAGAAGGACCGACAAGAAGAAGTCGGACCACATCGACCGAAGCGACAAAAGTTATAAAAAGTAATCCATAGAAACAGGCCTGACGAGGTCTGAGTAAAAATGGATTACTAGAAATAACTTAGAAAGGACCTACTGAGAAGAAGTCGGACCAGACCAATCAAAGCGACAAAGTTATAAAAAGTAATCCATAGAAAGAGGCCTGGCCAGCCCTGATTAAAAATGGATTACTAAAAATAACTTAAGAAGAATCGACAAGCGAAGTCGACCAATGAGAGCTACAGATTGGACTGACAAGAGAAGTCGGACCAACGAAAGCTACAGCTCGGATCGACACGAGAAGTTGGACCAACAAAAAGCATGCGCTAAAAGGGACACAGCTTCGCCCAAAAAGCCACGACTCCACGACAAGGCTATCAAAATTGTTCAGACCGACTAAAAAGTGTTCTACGAGAACACTAAAAAGTCATCAGACAAGTTACCTTAAGGATCACCTCGACCAAGCAGAAGATGGACAAAACCAGAAGTGATCAGAAAGAGGCCGGACAACAAAAATACCAACACTCTACAAAAGATCCATAAAAGGGACAAAGACATCTCGCAACGGCCAGAGGAAGGCCAGGAATGCTTTTCTGAAAGGTACGAAGTCTTGAAAAAAGACACTACTTAAAAGGCAAAAGCACAAATCAAAACGGCGCTTAAAAGTCATCCAAACAAACTATAAAAAGGTTCCCCATCGGAACACTACCTAAAAAAGTTGTTGGATTATGACTAAAAAGCCCGAGCAGTGAAGACAAACAAGTCAGAAGAAGGCTGAAAAGTCCTCTCAACAAACTAAAAAGGGCAATACCAGACTCGCACAAGAAGAAACTACTCAAAGTCAGGATGCTTGAGCACGACTTCCCCAAAGAGATCGAAGTTCAGAAAGAACGATCTCACGGAAAGGTCCGAATTCAAGCAGGGGCACTGTTCATGCATCGGTTCAAGCTATAAAGGATCGGGTTGGCCGACCTCTTAGAAGGTTCGCCAATGACCGACCTCTTGCAAGGTTGGCCCATTACCGACCTCTTGGAAGGTTGGCCCATGACCGACTTCTTGGAAGGTTGGCCCATTACCGACCTCTTCTCAAAGAGCTCGGCCAAATTGCCAGAGAAGTCCAAAGAAGGCCCAAACGAAGGAACACAACCCAAATCTAAAGGTAGCTAAAGCCTAAAAAGATAAAGGCGGTTTCCCTTAAAGATAAGATGACATCACTCAAAGATAAGATAAGATAACTATCTTATCTCCAGAAAGGTCACTCCACACTATTATAAATACACTGGAGCACCCAGGTATAACTCATACTCTGATTCTACACAATTACCCGCTTAAAGCCCATGCTAACTTAAGCATCGGAGTCTCTTGTAGGTACCACCCCCCTCTGTTGATCAAGGATCAGCAGCACCACTGGCCACCACAGCAGATCTCATCCGAGATTGACCTTCAGTTTCAGGTAACCCTCGGAACACTCCCTCGTTGCAAGTATAGTATCTAAACCAACAAAGAATTCTTTCATACAAAAATTTGGTTGTCACAAGTAACAAACCCCTATAAAAATAATACCGAAGTATTCAAACCTCGGGTCGTCTCTCAAGGAATTGCAGGGAGGTGTAGTTATTATTGGTTATGGAAAAGTATCTTTTTGGGATTTTGAATAAGGAACAAGAAAAGTAAATTGCAAGAAAGTAAACTAATAGCTAAGAAAGCTCTTAGAAAGGTACGAGAACTAGAAGTCCTATCCTAGTTATCTTTATCAATTGTGATGAGAATTGTCCATTGCTCCCACTTAGTTAACCTCTAACTATGGAGGAAAGTCAAGTGGATGAATCAATTTGATTCCTTAAGTCCTAGTCAACTCCTAAGGAAAGACTAGCTTTAGAGGGATCCAAATCAACTAGCAACTTCTCAATTATCAATCAACAAAGGAGTTTGATAACTCAAGATTCTCCAATTACTCTACCAAAGCCAAGAGGAGAAAAACCTACTCTAAAATCCAACCAAGCATTTTATCAAACACTTGGTAGGCATAACAGAAAAACATAGAAAACTAGCAAGGAATATTAAATCCAAACAACCAATTGCAAATATCAGTGACTCAAAAATAATAGAAAAAGCAATAAATATGAAATATCTCAAATTGCATTAAATAGAAAATCAAATCTAACATGAGAATTCATAAACTAAAATAGCAACATAAAGAGATCAACAAGAGAAATAGATAAACTAAAGTACTAGAACAACTAAAAGTCGAAGAGAAACTAAATTGCAAAAAGATAGAAATCTGAAATTGAGAAGAATTAAAACTAAGAAACCTAAAATCTAGAGAGAGGAAAGAGTCTCTCTCTCTAGAAAACTACATCTAAAACCTAAAATTATGTAAATGAAAGTTGTATCATTGAATTAATGATTCCCCCACTCTGCAGCCTCTAATCTGTGTTTTATGGGCCCAAAACTGGGTCCAAAACCAACCCAAACTCGCCCCGAGCATCTTCTGCAATTTCTGCACGTGCCGCATGTCACGCGTACGCGTACGTCACGCGTATGCGTCGATGGTCTTCTGCACGTGTCACGCGTACATGTACAGCACGCGTGCGTATCGCCTAACAGCATGGAAACTATGGCAAACTGCATATCATTTTGAAGCTCCAGATGTTAGCTTTCCAACTCAACTAGAACCGCCTCATTTGGATCTCCATAGCTCAAGTTATGGTCGATTTAGTACGAAGAGGTCAGGGTTGATAGCTTAGCGATTCCTTCAGTTTCTTGTATTCCTTCCACTTTTGCATGCTTTCTTTCCATCCTCTAAGCCATTCCTGCCCTATAAACCCTGAAATCACTTAACACACATATCAAGGCATCGAGTGGTAATAAGAGAGGATTAATAATTAGCAATGTTAAGGCCAAAGAAGCATGTTTTCAATCAAAGCACAGAATTAGGAAGGAAAATGTAAAACATGTGAATTATATGAATAAGTGTGAGTTTTGTGGATAAAATCTACTCAATTAAGCATAAAATATACCACGAAATAGTGGTGCATCAAATCTCCCAACACTTAACATTATCATGTCCTCATGTTAAGCTTAAGAGAAGCTATAAAGGAGTGAAGAGGAATGGTAGAAAGTATGAAATGCAAAGATACTTCTACTTACTTGGTTAAAAGTAAACAAATTCTCCAAGACAAACATAAATCAGATTCCACTAATTTAAATCACACAATAAGAGACAAGTAAACTTATAAGAAGATAGCTCATGAAAGCCGGGAACACAGAATCAAGCATTGAACCCTCATTGGAAGTGTATATGCACTCTAATCGCTTAAGTATCTAAGGTTAATTCTCTCTAATCTCCTCTAGTCATGCTTTCTAAAACTTTGTTCTTCATCTAACCAATCAACAAATATTTAATGTACAAATGCAAACATCATGAGGGCTTTTTAAGGTTGTAATGGGGCTAAGGTAAGGGTGAGGATACATGTATGGCCAAGTGAGTTATACTTTGAATCTTTGACTAACCTAAATTCTCACCTAACACACACACATACTCTATATAATTCTAAAATTATGCCTAACTACCCAAAATCTCACTTTTGTATATTTCACATACTCATGCATCAATTTTTAATTCCATCACATGTGCATTGATCTTTTTATTGAACTTAGCATTGGAGTGATTTTATCCCCTATTCATTTATTTCTTTTCTTTTCTCCTTTTCTTTTCTTTTTTTTTTTTTATCATAAATGAAAACATAATATATCAATGCATATGGTTTTTCTGATTTCACAAGAGTAAGCACCAAAATTTCCAATATTTGTCAGTAAAAACACCACATTCTCATCAACCCAAGTTCCCACAATTCTCCACACTTAGTTGACACACAATCTCTATCTTAAGCTAACCAAAGATTCAAATGGGATAATTAATTGTTTTTTCGCTTAAGACTAGTGATGTGGTAATATAAAGGTTTAATTACTCTGTTGGTCCCTATAGTTTTACCAAATTTTTAATTAGGTCCCTATACTTTTTTTTCTTTTAATTGAGTCCCTACACTGCTTTAATTTTGTAATTAAGTCCTTCCTAGTATAAAAAATATTAGAGTTAACTGAATATTTTTTCGTAAATTGAAGGTACTTATAATTAAAAACTTAATTAAATCTTTGACTGCATGTATTTTGGTAAAAATATTATGTTAATTTTAATATTTTTAACATGAAAAGGACGTAATTACAAAATTAAAAAAATTGTAGGGACCCAATTAAAAAGAAAAAAAGTATATGGACCTAATTAAAAATTTGGTAAAACTATAGGGACTAATAGAGTAATTAAACCTAATATAAAGAACAAATGGGGGATTAAAAGGCTCAAAGTGGCAAACAAGGGTAATTGAAATAGTAGGCTATTTGGGATAAGTGAGCTAATAACAAATGATGGCATCAATCATATGTATGCATGCAAATACACTGAACAATGGACATATAGAATGGAACAAACCATAGATTGCAATCATAGAGAAGAAAACACACAAGAATAAAAATTATGGTTAAATAATATAACCATATAATTAAGCTCAAAATCTCACAGGTTGTGTGTTCTTAGCTATAAATCATGTTCCAAATTACAATCTTCAAACAAGTTTAACAAAAAAGTTTTAATTTAAATTAGTGAAATGCTATAAAAAGGGTCTTAAAAAGGAACTTATCACTCCAACCAAGTAGTGGTAGAAGAACATGCACAAAATCAAACAAATCATGCAATCAAACATGAAAATACAACAACTAATTTAACAAGGAAAATTAAACATTGGTGTTAAAATAGGAAATAACTAACCCACGGAAGTCGGTATCGACCTCCCCACACTTAAAGATTGCACCATCCTCGGTGCATGCTAAGATGTGCAAGTGGACGAGTTACTCCAACTGATGCTTTTCTCCATAGATTGTGCAGATGGACTTGTCTGTCACCCCATTGAGAAGCTTCTCTTTTCCTTTCTCGGTGGCCATCCTGAAAAAAGAGGAAAAGAAGAAAAGTAACCCAGAAACAAAGATAGAAAACAAATAAAATATGGGTGGGTTAATGCCAAATAATGAGGTCCCAATTACATGGTAGCTACAACATGTACGTGAGAAAATAATAGAAGCAAACGACATATCAATAGTGCAAAAATTGTGACAATGGGAAAGAGATAGTAGGTAATGAGAGACGATATAAATTCATGTTAATGCAAAAGGAATATAGGTATCATAAAAGATTGGTATTGACAGATAAATAATATCACCCAACAGTGTAAAATAAGTCACTAAGCACCAAAATAATGCAAGAAAAGATGCAACAGTTGAATAAGAACATTCAACATCGAAGAAAAAGTATCAGATTTAGAAAAGAAAAAGAAAACATGCACAAAATTAAAATGTAATGAGTGAAGGTTTGCAAATACAATAAGGAAAATAGAATGAAAGAGAGTAAGGGTGAGAGGTTAAAGAAATGAAGAAGAAGAAAGTAAGAAAGGAGGAGAAAAGAAGGAGAAAAGATAGAAGAAAGGAGAAGGGAATGAAAAATGGGACGCGACGCGTACGCGTGCATCACGCGTAAGCGTGAAAACTGAATTAGCCATGCGACGCATACGTGTCACCCACGCGTACGCGTGGGTGGCCAAACATGAATACTGACGCGTGAGCATCGGTCACGCGTACGCGTGACTACTCGCGTGATTCCAGTGCCATGGCATCACAACTCTCTGTTCAAGCACCCTTTTACGACGATTGGCAAGCCCACGCGTACGCGTCGCTGATGCTTACGCGTGGATTGGCGAATATGTGGAGGACGCATACGCGTGGGGTGGCTTGTGCGCCACGCACCCCTCCCGCGCGTCTCCATCGCAAGTCTCTGTTCATTTGTGCATACACATACGACGCGTGCACGACGTAGACGCTTGCGCGTCGATCCCTTTTTTTTTATGCAGAATAAAAGTAAATATGCAGAACTGGAGACTAAAACTGACAGAAATAAATTAAAACTAATAAAAAAGAAAGATCATACCATGGTGGGTTGTCTCCTACCTAGCACTTTTAGTTATTGTCCTTAAGTTGGACATTCTATAAGCTCTGGGTCATGGTGGCTTGTGCTTGAACTCATCTTGAAACTTCCACCAATGCTTGGACTTCCAATAAGCTCTAACATCTCCAAGTGCATTCACCAAGCCTTGACGAAGTTCTTCACAAGCTTCGTGCTCCCAAAGTTGATCCTCTTGTATGCCGGGATCCCAAATCTTTTTTCACACCCGTCTTCAAGTTGATCATCATGATTCCATCCGGGTGGTTTAGCCTTGGAATTCTCATTTAAGCACTTAAACACCCTCCTAGACCCAATGAATTGAGAATTATACTAACCCTTGCAATTAGGCCTTGAGCTTCCAACCATAACGAACCTAGGATGCTGTTGCCAACCGCTAACCATCTCCCTTTTACTTTTAAAACCGCAGATAGCTCTAAGTTGTCCATCCATTTCAAGCAGACCACATTCAAGTGGGAAGGTACAGTTGGATAAGAATTTTACCCACTTGAATGTTGTGTCGGATGGTAATGGCTTGGGGGGAAGTATCTCCAGTGGCGGCCTTGCTAATGTATGCTTCACTCTCTTGGGCTTCTCTTTGATGATCTCCACCTCTTGACACGCTTTTGCAATGTTAACCTCTTCCTCTTCAACCATGATATGCCTTGGAGGTTGTACACCCTCCTCAACATCAAATTCAAATGTTTTGGAAGGAGGCTCTATGACTTGAGTTTCCCATGGAGGTTCCGCATCTACTAAGTCCTCAACCACTTCCTCTTCCTTGATAAGTTCGGTTTTCTCCACTTGCTCTAGTACAAAATCTAACTCCTCCTTGATGACTTCCACCTCTTGATAACTTTCTTCAAGGGTCTCTTTTACCTCCACTTTTTGGGCCTCCTCCTGCTTCTCTTGAAGTATGTAAGTGTGAACCTGATCTATTACGTCCTTAAGATGATCCCTTCTCTCTTGTTCCATGTCAATAGCATAATTGGGATCATGTTGCTCTTGGATTGATAGATATGGGTTAAAAGTAAGTGCAGCAGAGCTTGAGGGTTGAGTGTTGAGAGTAAAGGAGGGATCCACACGAGATATAAGAGCTTGGAGAGTGGAGGTAAGACCGGTGAGAGCAGAGGTAAGTGTGGTTTGAAGCTCCTGTTGCCTTTGACGGATAACACTAAATGTATCATCTATGGGAGCTTGGGGTGGATAGGAGGGTTCATTTGTTGGGAGAAAAGGTTCATAATACAGAGGTGGTTCTTTTTGATAAGGGTATGGAGATGGTGTATACTGAGGTGGTGGTTCTGGGTATGGTTCATATGGTTCGTATGGTGGTTGGTGTGGTAGATAAGGGTTAGGGTCATATGGAGGTGAATGATGGAAAGGGGCTTGTGAGTATGGTGGTTCAAAGCTATGTTGAGGAGGGGGTTCATAGGCATATGGCGGGGCTTGTTGGTAACTACAAAGGGGTCCACCATATCCATTGTCTTGGTATGCACCTTGGAATGGCTCTTGCTCATAGTAAGTTGGAGGAGGTTGTTACCAAGAGGGTTGATTAAATCCTTGTGGCTCCTCCCATCTTTGATTGTCCCATCCTTGATGCAAGCTTTCATTGTAACTTCCTCTTCCTACAACATGATTGTAACCAAACTCATAGCCAAAGGGGTGAGAATTCATAGTATCAAGAGAAAATAAAAACAAAAAACTAATAAGGAATAATGAAACTAAACTCCTAAAACAAGAAACAACTAACAAAGAAATGAAAAAGCAAATTTATTCACAATATTCACAATAACCAATAATAAGGCACACGCTTGCAATTTCCCGGCAACGGCGCCATTTTTTATGAAGGATTTTTTGACGGTTTAGAATTTCACAATAAATCCTCGTTGCAAGTATAGTATCTAAACCAACAAAGAATCCTTTCATACAAAAATTTGGTTTGTCACAAGTAACAAACCCCTATAAAAATAATACCGAAGTATTCAAACCTCGGGTCGTCTCTCAAGGAATTGCAGGGAGGTGTAGTTATTATTGGTTATGGAAAAGTATCTTTTTGGGGTTTTGAATAAGGAACAAGAAAAGTAAATTGCAAGAAAGTAAACTAATAGCTAAGAAAGCTCTTGGAAAGGTATGAGAACTAGAAGTCCTATCCTAGTTATCCTTATCAATTGTGATGAGAATTGTCCTTTGCTCCCACTTAGTTAACCTTTAACTATGGAGGAAAGTCAAGTGGATGAATTAATTTGATTCCTTAAGTCCTAGTCAACTCCTAAGGAAAGACTAGCTTTAGAGGGATCCAAATCAACTAGCAACTTCTCAATTATCAATCAACAAAGGAGTTTGATAACTCAAGAGTCTCCAATTACTCTACCAAAGCCAAGAGGAGAAAAACCTACTCTAAAATCTAACCAAGCATTTTATCAAACACTTGGTAGGCACAACATAAAAACATATAAATCTAGCAAGGAATATTAAATCCAAACAACCAATTACAAATATCAATGACTCAAAAATAATAGAAGAAGCAATAAATATGAAATATCTCAAATTGCATTAAATAGAAAATCAAATCTAACATGAGAATTCATAATCTAAAATAGCAACATAAAGAGATCAACAAGAGAAATAGATAAACTAAAGTACTAGAACAACTAAAAGTAGAGGAGAAACTAAATTGCAATAAGATATAAATTTGAAATTGAGAAGAATTAAAACTAAGAAACCTAAAATCTAGAGAGAGGAGAGAGCCTCTCTCTCTCTAGAAAACTACATCTAAAACCTAAAATTATGTGAATGAAAGTTGTATCATTGAATTAATGATTCCCCCACTCTGTAGCCTCTAATATGTGTTTTCTAGGCCAAAAATTGGGTCCAAAACCAGCCCAAAATTGCCCCCAGCGTCTTCTGTAATTTCTGCACGTGGCGCACGTCACGCGTACGCGTCGATGGTCTTCTGCGCATGTCATGCGTACACGTACATCACGCGTGTGCGTTGCCTAACAGCATGGCAACTATGGCAAATTGCATATCATTTTGAAGCCCTGGATGTTAGCTTTCCAACGCAACTAGAACCGCCTCATTTGGACCTTTGTAGCTCAAGTTATGGTCGATTTAGTACAAAGAGGTCAGGGTTGACAACTTAGCTATTCCTTCAGTTTCTTGTATTCCTTCCACTTTTGCATGCTTTCTTTCCATCCTCTAAGTCATTCCTGCCCTATAAACCTTGAAATCACTTAACACACATATCAAGGCATCGAGTGGTAATAAGAGAGGATTAATAATTAGCAATGTTAAGGACAAAAAAGCATGTTTTCAATCAAAGCACAGAATTAGGCAGGAAAATGTAAAACATGCGAATTATATGAATAAGTGTGAGTTTAGTGGATAAAATCTACTCAATTAAGCATAAAATGTACCACAAAATTATGGTGCATCAATCTGCAACACTAATTCAGGGTGCTGTAAGTGTTGGGGCCAGGAGGGGCTAAAGATTAATATGTCATCAAAGAAAACCAACACGAATTTCCTCAAGTAGGGTTTGACTATGTAGTTCATCAGGTTTTTAAATGTAGCTAGAGCATTCATTAACCTAAACGGCATGACCAGCCATTCATAATGACCCTGGTGAGTTTGGAATGCAGTTTTAAACCTATCCTCAGACTTCACTAAAATCTGGGGATAACCAGATCGGAGGTCCACCTTTGAGAATACCTTCGCACCAAATAGCTCATCAAAAAGTTCATCGACTGTCGGTATAGGAAAACAATCCTTCACTGTGATATTATTCAATGCTCGATAATCTGTGCAAAACCTCTAAGACCCATCCTTCTTTTTTACTAATGAAATGGGAGAAGAAAGAGGACTCTTGCTTGGCTGAATAATACCTTCCTCAAGCATTTGTTGGATCATAGCCTCAATTTGTGCCTTCTGGCTATGCGGATAGCGGTATGGTTTCACCTTCACAGGCTCAGCCTTTGAATAAGCGGGATGCTATGATTATGGAGGCATTTTGGTGGTAAACCCGAAGGTTGTTGAAAAACCTTTTCATACGCCTGCAACAATATGACAAGCTCAGGCTCCATTTGTTCAGGCAATTGTAGTGTGGAAGGAAAAGTATGATTTGGCTAATGTAATTCCAATGTGAAAACCTCAGCAATGGTATTCGTATGCAGCAATCTCCTTATGTGATGAAATTGGGCCTGCTATGGTGGCACTGGTTTTTCCCCATGCACCGTGAAAAAATTTTTCCCATGGAGAAAGTGAACAAAGGAGGCATCATAATCCACAATGTGAGCTCGCAAACTCCTGAACCAGGGTGTGCCAATAATCAAATCTCCACCAGCAACATGTAGCACAAAGACATCATGAGTTAAACCTTGCTACCACCCACAAAAATTTCAACAGTAGGGATATAACCCTTGTAAGAATCGAAATTTTCACGAATAAAATTATTTAAATGCCCAAATTGAATTTCGGAAAGTTAGGATGATAATTTGGAGATTTAAGTATGATTTTTGGACTCAGTAGGTCCTTCCGAGTCAGAAAATGTGCTTTCTGCGAAAAACCGAGAAAAGCTGCAAATCGGCAGTTGAACCGGTTCAAGTCTGTCCGATACCGCACAAGAAAAAGTGAAAACTGTCAAAAACCTTAGAAAAATGTTAGAAATGGAAAACCTCGCATTGATTTTAAAGGTTTGGCCCGAAGTTGGGCCAAATGGGCTAAAAACGCAAACGGGTTGGACCGGGTCCAAGTTGGGCCCAAGCCCAACATATAAAAGGCTCATTTAATGAACCCACTTTAGCACAAACATATAGACACAACAAAACACAGCTGAGGAAGAGAGGAAGAAGAAACCCCATGAGCACTATTCATTTCAATCTTCTGAAGCTCATATCTTGAGCTATAGAGCTTTGATCGTCGCACCGTTTGCGGCTACGCATTCCTTGTGAAGAGATCTACAAAACCCACCCAAGAAAATAGTAAGATAACCACGAAATCTTTCAGTTATGCTCTCCAAAACTTCGGGTTTTATTAAGGTTTTGGGTTAAATGGGTTTTTGTGATTTTGGATGTTTAGGTTCACTCTAATACTTGCTTAGCATTGGGTTTTGACATCCAAATCTGTTGAAAAAGGTAAGAGACATTAAACCCTTGTGCTTTTATGTTTAAATGGAACCCTAGGTTGATTTGTGATGGTTTATGCATATATAGTTTGATTATTGTGACTTTGGGAGCTATTGGAACTTATTGGTGCTTATTGGAGTGGAATTGAAAGCTTGGATTGTGGTTGGGAGCTTATTTGTGCTAAATTGGAGTTTTGATTCATATAGGGAATCGGCCATGGTATGGTTTCGGTTTTCTCTATGTAGTATATAATATTCATGGACACTTAGGCTAGTGACCCATAGGATAGGTTTGAATTTAAATGGTTGTTGAGTTGCTAAATGATGATATGTGATGATTTATGATGAATTGATGATGATTGAATTTGATTATGATTATTGATAGTGACATGATGAGGATGAATGATTTGTGAATTTGAGAATTGAATTGTGTTGGTATATGTGATATTGATGTTGATGAATTGGTAATGTAGTTGGAAAAATATATTAATGAGGTTTGATAGATGGGATATATTGATGTTGAGATTGAGGATGAGTAAAGGTGAAGGAAAATGCGGTAAGTTAGTGTAATATGACATGGAGAGTTGATTTTGATGTTAAATAGAGTTTGGAATGGTTTGGTATGGTTTTAGTTGTGTTTTATGAGAAGTTGTGAAAATTGTGAAATTGGGTAAAAGTTGGTTTTTGGTGAACTTTGTCTGATCATAATTTTTGCCTCGTTTTTTAAAATCTGATGAAATTTATCTAGAATTAAAGATCTTTAAAAATCCTTTTAATCGATATAAAGTTTGTGAAATTTAGAATTTTGTAGAGGAAGTTATGATCATTCAAAGATGGTGTTGAAAATATGAAATTCTGTGCGGACGCACAGACCTGTGCGCACGCACAGGCCGGAAAAGGCTTACTGCTTGCAGCGTTAGCACATCAATAAAGAATTGCAACCTGTGCGGACGCACAGCCCTGTGCGCACGCACAAGTCGGGAATGGTCGTCTGTTGGGAGCGCTAGCACACCCTGTGCGAGTGACAGACCTTACAAGTTTTTATACCTTTGCGTACGCACACTTTCAAAATTTCTTGGGCGTGCGCACGCACACCCCTGTGCGGCTGCACACACCCTGTTTCTCAAATTTTAACTTTGTTTTCAACTATTTCACTTTCCCAACAAGGTTGTAAGCTTTTATAATACCTTTTTAAGACTCTTGGGCTAAATTTTGGATATTGGAACATGGGAAAGGTCCTAGGAGGTTCAATTTAGGTTTTACTTTGAAAAGTTAGCAAACGGAGGTTTAGGTTTCTGGTGTACTGAAGATGAGTTGGTTAAGAGAGAAGGAAGAGTGGTGAATATGGTGATTACTGACAACGGATGTGAGAAATTGGTAAATTGATGAGTTCAGAATGGAACTACTTATGATGAGTTTGAGAAATATGAATGTTTAAGGATGTTAATGGAATGATGATCTTGTTGAATGTTGAGAGTGTGTTAGGCACTATATCCTTGGGTTAAGTACGATGAGAACTTAAAGAGGAATGAGGATCTTGTTGAATGTGGAAAGTGTGCCAGGCACTATATCCTTTGGTTAATTATGATAGTGTGCAGGGTATCATGTCCTTGGGATCAGATTATGATTGATAACCTTTTCTGCTGCAAGAGTGGGCCAGACACTATATCCTTGGGTTACGCATGCGAGTATGCCCAGCACTATATCTGTGGGTGAATAGAATGTGCCCGACACTATATCCGAGGGTGCAGCAGAAAAGCTACATTTGAAAGGATGTGTCGGGTTGGCATTTATGGACCGACAAGTGATATCACGAGCCAATAGGATAGACATTCATCATATGCATTTTCTATTTGTTTGTATGCTTTGACTACTTGTAATGGTTTGCCTATTTGTATAACATGCCTATTTGCTATTTGAATTATTTGCCTTATATGCTAATACTTGTGTTTTACTTGCATTGTATATTATCCGTGTTTTCTACTGGGATTGAGGAGGTTCGGAAGGCAGTGGCGATGGGATCACATGGAGGATAGGTTAGTGAAGGCTGTGGGACAGCAATGTTTGGTTAGAATAGAAATTCCCTAAGATAGATCACCCTGTTTAATTATATTAAGGTTGATATAATCATGCTTTATTGTTTTAGAATGCTTTCAGTTTGAACTCTTGTGATGGATATGGAGCTTAGGATTGCCTTTGGCGTTCCGGGATCTTATATCCTACATCACTGGGCACTGTTACCATACTGAGAACCTCCGGTTCTCATACCATATTTCTGTTGTGTTTTTCAGATGCAGGTCGCAACCCACCTCGGTGAGTTGTTTGGTTGGTGACAGAAGCAGAGGATCCGGACTTCTCTTCGAGTCTTTTGGGGTTATTTTGTATATGTCTCTCACTTTTGTATTTTGTTTTTCCTAGAGGCTTGTATTTGAGAGAACGAAATTGTATAAGCTGTTTTTACTATCTGGTCCTGTATGGTCTGTATATGGCTAGCCGGCTTAAACTCCGTGAGCTGTGACTAGTTTCCTATGATATTATATACTTATATTTTGAATTATCTTATCCGTTTCTTGTGCCTTAAGATAGTAGCTTCGTTAGTACCATTTGCGCTTTTGAAATCCTGTTTTTGAGCTATATCCTTCATCGGGCTTCCAGATTATACTATATTTTCTATATATATATATATATATATATATATATATATATATATATATATATATATATATGAGCTTAGAGTTGTCGTAATCTCTGGTTAACCTTCGCTTTACGACGCGAGGTAAAGTTTAGGCTAATTAGGGTGTTACAGTCCTCCACATCCATAACAGCAAAATTGTCAGCCATTACATTCACTCCTGGTGCAGGTTCTATAGATAGATTTAAAAATTTTGCAATGTGTGACTGTATAAAATTATCAGAACTACCTCCATCGATGAGAGCTTTGACTCCCAAGCCTTGAATGATAGTGATAAACCACAATTTTATTATTTATCTTGTGCTAATTTGAGTGGTTTTTATCAAGCTTTGCACACTTATTCATACAATTTGTATGATTTTACAATTCCTTTCCAATTTTGTTCTATGGCTGAAAACTTGCTTCCTAAGCCTTTAAATTGTCAATTTTAATTACCCTTTATACCATTCGATGCCGTGATCCGTGCGTTAAGTATTTTCAGGCTGTATAGGGTAGAAATGGCTTAAAGGATGGAGAGGAAGGTTGCAAAAATGGAAGGAACACAAGAATTAAAGGAGATGACCAGCAAGGATTGACGCGCACGCATGGCTCACGCGTGCGCGTGACTTGAAGCTTTGCACAGCGACGCGTGCACGTACCTGACGCGTACGCGTGATAAGCGAGATTGCACAGCGACGCGTGCGCGTACTTGATGCGTACGCGTGACACGCGAAAAAGACCATTGGCGCATTGATGAATGAAAAATTGATGGTATAGAATTTCACAAATGAATTCTCGTTGCAAGTATAGCTTCTAAACCAACAATAATCCTTTCATACAAAAATTTGTTTGTCACAAGTAACAAACCCCTAAAATTAATAACCGAAGTACTCAAACCTCGGGTCGTTCTCCCTAGGAATTTCAATAAAGTGTTCTTGTTATTGGCTATGAAGTATGTTTTGGGGTTTTTGAGTTAAGAGACAAGAAATATAAATTGCAAAGAAATGAACTAACACTAACAAAAGCTCTTGGCAAGGTATAAGAACTAGAAGTCCTATCCTAGCTATCCTTATCAATTGTGATGAGAATTGTCCATTGCTCCCGCTTAGTTAACCTCTAAGTATGAAGGAAAGTCAAGTGGATAAATCAATTTGATTCCTCAAGTCCTAGTAAACTCCTAAGGAAAGACTAGCTTTAGAGGCATTCAAATCAACTAGCAACTTCTAATCTTCAATCAACAAATGCATTAGATAACTCAAGAGTCACTAATTATTCTACCTAGGCCAAGAGGAGAAAAAACTATACTAAAATCCAACCAAGCATTTCATCAAACACTTGGAATGCATAAAAGGAAATAGAGCAAATCAACAATAAAGGAAATCAAAACATGAATTGCATTAAAATAAAAATAGAAGAAAAAGTGCATCAACATAAAAGTAGAGAATTACAAGAATTAAATGCAAAACTAGAGAGAGGAAAGGTAGAAGAAGAAGAATTACAAAAGGAAAAGTAAATCAAAGCATGAAATTAACCTAGATCTAAGAGATCCTAATCTAGATCTAACCTAATCCTAATTCTAGAGAGAAGTGAGAGCTTCTCTCTCTAGGAACTAACTTTCCCTCTAAAAACTCAAACTAAAACTAAACTATGACTTCTATATTGATTCCCCTTTGATTTCTGCCTTAAATAGCCTCAGAAATTAGCTGGATTTGGGCATGGGAAGCCCAGAATTCGCCCCCAGCGGATTTACTTTAAGTGGGTCACGTGCGAACACCGACGCGTACGCGTCGCTTGACAATTTTCCATCCACGCGTACGCGTCATGTGCGCGTACGCGTCGCCATGTGACCTCACAATCCACGCGTGCACGTCTGCTGCGTGTGCGCATCATTGATCTCATCCCAAATCCTTGCTTTTCCATGATTTCTTCACTTTGCATGCTTTTCTCTCCATTCCTTTGATCCATTCCTAGCCTTCTCAACCTGAAATCACTAACACACACATCAAGGCATCTAGTGGAATCAAAGGTGAATCAAAATTGGCAATTAAGGGCCTAAAAAGTATGTTTTCACGCTTAAGTACAAATTAGGAGACAATCATGAAATCATGCTATTTCATTGAATAAATATGGGTAAAAGGTCATAAAATCCCTTAAATTAAGCACAAGATAAACCCTAAAAATGGGGTTTATCACGCGTACGCGTGACGAACGCGTACGCGTGACATGCGACACGTGCAGAAAATGCAGAAGATGCTGGGGGCGATTTTAGGCTGAGTTTGGACCCATTATTTGGCCCAGAAATGCAGACTAGAGCCAGGGGAGAAGCAGAGACTCAAGACACATTCATTTTTACACAGTTTTTAGTTTTAGTTTTAAATCTTAGAGAGAAAACACTACTTCCTCTAGGGATTCTTCACATTCATAGTTTTTAGGATTCTATGCTTTTGATTTGGATATTAAGAAGAGTTACTACCTCCGTTGAAGTTGCCATCATTCTAGTTTGTTTCTTTACTCCCTTACTCTTTTAATCACCCATTAACCCTGTTCAGATGTTACGTATGGAAATCTATGGTTTTAGAATTTATTAATGCAAAGAATTATTTTTACCTTTAATTAATTTTCTGTTATTATTTTATTTGAATTTCCATGCCTTCTTTTCTTCCCCTTTTATTGTTTATGAAAATGGCATTCATGTTAAGAGAGTAGACTCCCAGCTTGACTTGGGAGTTGATTAAAAGGAGACCCTTGAGTTGGAATACTCAAGTGTTGATTTTAATTGGAAGTTGTTGGCCAACTCTCTAGTCACTAACGCTAATCCTCCACCAGGAGAGGATTAGGACTTGTGAATCAGAGTTGGCTCAATTACTTGACTTTCCTTTATTCGGTAAAGGTTAACTAAGTAAAAACAACAACCTCTTACTATTACACTTAGGAGAATTCAACAAGGATAGAACTTCCGATTAATCTTCTCCCAGTCAAGGCTTTTATTTTAAATATATAAAATCTCTCATTAATTTTCATTGCTTTAATTAATAATTATTTTAATTTCCCGTTTTCCAACTCTAAATTTCTCGGAAAAATTCCTGACCAATAAAATAGCACTCTTTTGTCAACTCGTTGGGGGACGACCTGGGAATTCTACTCCCAGTATTTTATTCTTAAATTGTGACAAATCTTTCTAAATTGATAAGCGAAATTTTTGTCGGTTAAGAACTATACTTGCAACGCTGTTCTTATTATAAATTCTTAATCGACAATCTTTTGCCCGTCAGATAGCATTGATTCTGATAGTGGCAGTGCCTCAGGTCCCATGCATGGCATTGTAAGACAAGTGGTACTCTGTGACTTGCTGCTCGAGTTGTTGTAATGAATTATCCTCAATTCCTGCTTCAGAGGTAGGCTCTGCAACATGCCTCTCTTCACCCTCTTCAAGCTGATATAACAACAAGTGTTTGTTTGGACATTTGTGAAAGGATGTAAACTTTTCGTCACACTAGAAACACAAGCCTTTCTCCCACCTGGTCTGAAGTTCAGTCGGGGAAAACCTCTTTACCGGAGCCCGAATGTTATTGGTTGAGGTTTGAGGAGGTGGTAAGGGAAACAAAGAGGGTAAGGAGACGCATTGTGGTGTTTGGAATGGAGTGCCATTGGTGGTATTATGGGCGTGATAAGAATTAGGACCTGGCGTGTTCCTTGCGGTTGTCGAGAACTTATCTGCATATAACCGGGTGAGACTCACCGCACACGTCAAGGATAGGGGCATTGTGCCTTAACCCCCTGTTCATGCATCGGTTCGAGCTATAAAGGACCGGGTTGGACGACCTCTTAGAAGGTTGGCCCATTACTGACCTCTTCTCAAAGAGCTCGGCCAAATCGCCAGAGAAGCCCAAAGAAGGCCCAAAAGAAGGAACACAGCCCAAATCTAAAGGCAGCTAAAGCCTAGAAAGATAAAGGCGGTTCCCCTTAAAGATAAGATGACTTCACTCAAAGATAAGATAAGATAACTATCTTATCTCCAGAAAGGTCACTCCATACTATTATAAATACACTGGAGCACCCATGTATAACTCATACTTTGATTCTACACAATTACCTGCTTAAAGCCCATGCTAACTTAAGTATCAGCGTCTCTTGCAGGTACCACCTCCCTCCGGTGATCAAGGATCAACAACACCACCAGGCCCAACAAGTCAGACACGACAGCTCCGACCACCACAGCAGATCTCATCCGAGATCGACCTTCAGTTTCAGGTAACCCTCGGAATATTGGCGCCATTGCCGGGGAACCTGGAAGTCACTCCATCATCATGGTTGACAACCTTGACAATGACCACAATTCTGATCTAGAAAATAGGACGCCGCATAAAAATGCGGACATCACACCACAAGATACACCTCAACAAAATAGAGACAAGCATTCTCCAAGTACAGAAATCTTAGAAGCCCTCCGAGAACAGCACAATAGTCTCAAGCATCTCAAACCGGAGGTAGAATACCAGCGCGAAGCTGAGAGAAGCCTCTAGAGAGAAACTAGGTGACGCCGAGAGTTAGAGGACAAGCTCCTAAAACTCGAAGCCGATCTAAAAACCAAAACCATTCAACTCGGTCACGATGACAACTCCCACAAAGATCAAGGTCCCTTCACCAAAGATATCATGAAAGCTAAAGTTCCAAAGGATTTTAAAGCTCCTGACATGATCTCATACGACGGTGCGTCTGATCCAAGCAATCATCTCAACAATTTCAGAAGCAGAATGTATCTCACCGATGCCTCAGACGCTATTCGTTGCAAAGACTTTCCGACTACCCTAACAAAGACAGCAATTAAGTGGTTCATCAGTCTGCCTCCCAGATCCATCACAAGTTTTGATGACTTAGCCAAAAAGTTTCTTGCTAGATTCTCCATCCAGAAGGACAAGGCCAAACACTCCCTAAGCCTATTAGGAATCAAGCAAGGAGATTGGGAGAGTCTTCGATCTTACATGGAAAGATTCAACAAAGCATGCCTGGACATACAAAGTCTACCAACAGAAGCAGCTATCATGGGTCTCATCAATGGCCTACGGGAAGGACCCTTTAGTCACTCCATATCAAATAAACATCCAACATCTCTGAATGAAGTGCAAGAACGGGTAGAGAAATACATCAACATGGAGGAGAACTATCGACTAGGAGAGACCTCAAAGCCTGGATTCTCCTACTCATCTCAGGACAAGGATAAAGAGTCCAAGAAAAAAGAAGATCAACCTGGAGAGAAGCCTAGAAATACCACAATTACACCCCTCTTCGGGTGTCTCTTGTGGATGTTTACTGAAAAATATCCCACACTGAAAAGATCCCACCACCTCGCCCAATCAAAAGCAAAAAGGAGGAGGAAATCAGACAGAATACAGTGAACACCACCGAATCTATGGACATCCTAGCCAACAAAACGGATGAACCCAGAAAAAGAAGAAGAGGTCGGACGAGTTGAACGTCCACCTCACACCGAAGAGGTCAGACGAGTTGAACGTCCACCTCACACCGAAGAGGTTGGACGAGTTGAACGTCCGCCTCACACCGAAGAGGTTGGGCGAGTTGAATGTCCACCTCACACCGAAGAGGTCGGACGAGTTGAACGTCCACCTCACACTAAAGAGGTTGGACGAGTTAAACGTCCGCCTCACACCAAAGAGGTCGGGCGAGTTGAATGTCTACCTCACACCAAAGAAGTCGGATGAGTTGAACGTCCACCTCACACTGATGAGGTCGGACGAGTTGAACGTCCACCTCACACCGAAGAAGTCGGACGAGTTGAACGTCCACCTCACACCCTTGAGAGACATGTTCATATGCTAAATAGAGGATTCGCAGGAGGAGGGATCTCTAAATCATCTCGTAAAAGACACCTCAAAGAGGTATATTAAGGAAGGGAGAGAGGTTTGAAAAGGACAACGGAGTACGAACAAGCCTTCCGAGATTTCAAAAATTCTTGGGGCAACCACCCATTCTTACTAGACCACGGGAAAATGAAGAACTCATATTATACCTCGTAGTGGGAAGTCGGGCAATAGCCTCAGCACTAGTCAGAGAAGACGAAAGTGGGTAACAACCCGTCTACTTCATCAGCAAAGCTCTACAAGGGGCCGAACTAAACTATCAAAAGATAGAAAAAGTTCGCCTATGCCCTCATACTCACTTCTCGATGACTCCACCCATACTTTCAAGCTCACACTATCAGAGTTCGGACCAACCAGCCCATAAAAGGTATCCTACAGAAAATAGACTTAGTTGGAAGAATCCTACAGTGAGCAGTCGAGTTATCCGAATTCGATCTTCGATATGAAGCTCAGACAACCATCAAATCACAAGTATCTGGCCGACTTCATTACAGAGTACACTGACACCCATAAAATGGAATCTTTACGTGGACAACTCTTCAAATAAAACCGAGAGTGGTGTAGGTGTAATTATAGAAAGCGATCAGGGAACCCAAATCAAGCTAAATAACCAAACTGAATACGAGGCACTACTGGCTGGTTTAAGGCTGGCTAAGAAGGTAGGAGCTTACCGTGTCCACTGATTCACAAGTAGTCACCTCACAAATAGAAGGGAGATACAAAGCTAAGGATCCCACCATGAAAAAATACCTCGAACAATTCGGGGGACCCTGGACAAAACTAGAGAACAGCTCGGACAATTCGGGGGACCCTAGACAAAACCAGAGAACAGTCGGACAATCCGGGGGATATGAGGTTCGACATATACCTCGGGAACAGAATGCTCGAGCTGATGCACTTCCAAAACTAACCAGCACCAACAGCTCGGACAATTCGGGGGATATGAGGTCCAACATATACCTTGGGAACAGAATGCCCGAGCTGATGCACTTTCAAAACCAGCCAGCACCAACAGCTCAGACAATTCGGGGGATATGAGGTCCGACATATACCTAGGGAATAGAATGCCCGAGCTGATGCACTTTCAAAACTAGACAGTACCAAACCAGGGGGCAATAACAGAAGCCTCATCCAGACATATACCTCAATTGAGTATTTTTTATCAAGTCTTTGCTTACTTATTCATATAAATTGCATGGTTTTACAATTCCTTCCTTGTTCTGTGATATATGTAAAAACATGTTTCCTAGACCTTAAAAATGTTAATTTTAATTATCCTTTATTACCATTCGATGCCGTGATCCATGTGTTAAGTATTTTCAGGCTTTATATGCGCGAAAATGAAGTTTTGAAGAAAATGACAGCGACGTGCGCGCATGGACGACGCGGACGCGTGACAAGGGAAATCTCCAAATGACGCGCACGCTAGACGCCACATGCAGAATTCGCCCTCAGCAATTTCTGGGCTCTTTTTCGGCCCAAATCCAATCCCGAGAACACATAATAGAGGCTGGAGAATGGAGGAATCAAATTCATTCATCAATCATTCATTCATTATTCATAATTCTAGGCTTTAGATGTAGTTTTCTAGAGAGAGAGGCTCTCTCCTCTCTCTTAGATTTTAGGATTAGGATTTCTTCGTTTTCTCAATTCCAGGTTCAATGTTCCTTTAATTTAATTTCTCATCTACTTTTATTTATTTTATTACTTTAGTTTGTTTATTTTCTCAATATTGATTTATGAACTCCATGTTATATTTGATTTCTTTATTTAATACAATTTGAGGTATTTCAGATTTATGATTGCTTTCTTCAATTCATGTTATTGATGCTTTTAATTTAATTTAGATTTTTTCCCTTTTTCTTTGGTTGAGTAATTGGTGACACTTGAGTTATCAAACTCCATTGTTGATTGATAATTGGCATTTGCTGGTTGATTTGGATCCCTCTAAAGCTAGTCTTTCCACAGGAGTTAACTAGAACTTGAGGAATCCCATTGATTGGTCCACTTGACTTTCCTTTATTTAGTAAGGGTTAACTAAGTGGGAGCAATAAACAATTCTCATCAAAATTGATAAGGATAACTAGGATGGGATTTTCAGTTCTCATACCTTGCAATGGTTTTCATGATAATTAATTTACTTTCTTGCCAATTTATTTCCTTGTTCCCTATTTCAAAAACCCAAAAAGATACTTTTCCATAACCAATAATAAATCACACTTCCCTGCAATTCCTTGAAAGATGACCCGAGGTTTAAATACTTCGGTTATTAATTTTATTGGGTTTTCTTTAGTGACAAACAAGTTTTTGTACGAAAGGATTCTTTGTTGATTTAGAAACTATACTAGCAACGAGAGCTTATTTGTGAAATTCTTTACTAGCAGAAAATCAGTTCGTCAGGCTACATTACAAGATCACAACAAGTCGGTCTCGAAGGCGGTAAAAGGGATGGTAATATTCAACTGACTGAAAAAGTAGTCATAAGCATAGAAAAAAGGTCGTTCCCCCGGAGTCAAGGAAGGAAAACAAACCCTCTCCTCAGGGTCCGATGACACCAACTCATAATTCTTCTCCTCATCCCTATCCCTACAAATTCTATGGAACCTCCTAAGTCACACACAGCACTTAGGGTCAGCCACAATAACACACATTAAAACTATGGAATCCAGCCAGTCAGACATACCGTCCGGGATCTTAGTAGACATCTCAACAATGTTTATGTGAGAAGACATAGGTCAACTATTCCTACAGTAAGAAAAAGAAAAATGGGGTTTCTACCAAACAACTCGGGCAAATAAGGAAACAACTCGGACAATAACAGCAAAACATCAAGTGTCGGATACAGCAGTAAAAGGGAAACCCCAGGACTCACACGAAAGTCCAGGGGCACCCTTTGGAGGCAACAATAGGGCAAGAACACAGAGAAGAGAAGTCGACAATCTATACCCAAACAGTCCGAACACCTCTCATACAAAAAGTCAAAACAAAAGCTAGAACTTTCGTACAAAAGGAGTCAGGCAACGATGAAAAGAAACAAGAACAGCAATAAAATCCTAAGCAAATCACACATTCTTCTCAAAGGCGAACGACAAAAGAAAAGTCACAACAAACGATCAAAGACACAAACTTTTTGCAGAAAGAACCAAAGTTCTTCATAGCAAAAACCCAAATACAAAGTCAAAGCTATACATCAAAAGCATGCACAGTTGTCGAAAGTAAAAAAAGAGAGAGAAAAGAATGACTAACCTGTAGAAAAGAAGATGAGAAACGGATCAAATCAAGAACAACGAAGATACCGACTCCTAAAATTCAAAGGGAAGAGCTCGACCTACTTCCAGAAATCCGAGAAAGAGCTTGGATTAGAGAGGAAGCACTAAAGCATCAAATGAACCTAAGATTGGTCAGGAGAAGGGAAGCTAGCAGCCAACTGAAAAGGACCATACCAAGTTGTTCAGAGGTACTCGGGAAAGGTCACCACAAAGTGTCTGATAAACCACTATTTTATGGTTTATCTTGTGCTCAATTGAGTGGTTTCTATCTACTCTTTACCCACTTATTCATACTATTTGCATGGTTTTACATTTGCCTTCCTAATTATGTGCTTTGATTGAAAACATGCTTCTTTGATCTTATATTTGCTTATTATTAATCCTCTCTTATTACCATTAGATGCCTTGATATGTGTGTTAAGTGTTTTCAGATATTATAAGGCAGGGATGGCTTGGAGGATGGGAAGAAAGCATGCAAAAGTGGAAGGAATGAAAGAAGTTGGAGAAATTGCTAAGCTGTCCAGCCTGACCTCTCTGCACTCAAATGGCTATAACTTTAGCTACAAAGGTCCAAACGATGCAGTTCTAGTTGCATTGGAAAGCTAACGTCTGGGGCTTCAATTTGATATATAATATGCTATAGTTACCCTGACGCTAGGTAACACGACCGCGTGATCCATGCGGCCGCGTCGCAGTGACGAAAATCCAGCGTGGCAGATTTCTTCTCCAGCGAATTCTGGAATGTTTTTGACCCAGTTTGCGGCCCAGAAAACACATATTAGAGGCTATAAAGTGGAGGAATACATCCATTCATGAGAGGCTCTCATTTTTACAATTTTAGGAGTAGATGTAGTTTTTAGAGAGAGAGGTTCTCTCCTCTCTCTTAGGATTAGGATTTAGGATTTCTCTTAGTTTTAGGAGTGACTCTCAATCCCAGGTTCTTTATTTTTATTTTCTCAATTTAATTTATGAACATCTATGCCAGATTTAATTTCTTTTGTTAATGCAATTTGAGGTATTTTCAGATTTAAGATTGCTTTGCTTATATTGATGCTTTTCATTTAATTTAGATATTTTTCTCCCTTTTGGCTTTGGTCAAGTGATTGGTAGTACTTGAGTTATCAAACTCAGCAAGTGATTGAAATTGGCAGATTTTGCTTTAGCTAGGATTGCTCTAACACTAGTCTCTCCACAGGAGTTGACTAGGACTTGAGAATCAAGCTAATCAGTCCACTTAACCTTCCTTTGTTTAATAAAGGCTGACCAAGTGGGATTAAAACCCAATTCTCTTCACACTTGATAAGGATAACTAGGATAAGAATTCCAATTCTTATACCTTGCCAAGAGATTTTATTATTATTATTTTATTTTTCTTATCATTTAACATATTCCCTCCTTACTTCCAAAATCCCAGTTTACAAACTCATAACCAATAATAAGAACATACCTCCCTGCGATTCCTTGAGAAGACGACCCGAGGTTTGAATACTCGGTTATCAATTTCAAAGGGGTTTGTTACTTGTGACAACCAAAACGTTTGTATGAAAGGACTTTTGAAGGTTTAGAAACTATACTTGCAACGAGGATTTATTTGCAAATTTCTAGACCACACAAAAGTTCTCTCATCAAAATGGCGCCATTGCCGGGGAATTGCAAATGTGTGCCTTATTATTGGTTATTGTAAATATTTTTCTTTTGCTTGGTTATTTGTTTTTATTTTTGTTTTTATTTTTGCTTCTTCATAAATTAAGAGGTTATTGGTTTTTATTTAGTTAAAAAATTTTTTTTTTCAAAAATTTGTTCTTAGTGTTCATCTTGATCTTCAAGTTGTTCTTCGCGTTCATCTTGACCTTCAAGCTGTTCTTAGTTGTTTTCTTCGTTTTGATCTAAAAATTTGAAATTTGGTGTCATTTTATTGTTTTTCTTTCTCCTCATTAAATTCAAAAATATTTTTTATTAATTTTTTTTCAAAAAAAAAAATATTTTTTCAGATTTTTATTTTTAAAATTTTTATCTTATCTTATCTTATTTCAAAAATCAAATTTCAAAATTGAAATTTAAAATTTTTCAAAATTTAAATTTAAAAAAATTTTTCAAATTTCAAAATTTCAAATTTCAAATTTCAAAATTTAATTTTCAAAATTCAAAATTTAAATAACCTTTTAATTTAAATTTATTTTTATTTTTATTTTTTTTATTTGCTACTATGAACTCTCATCCCTTTGGCTATGAGTCTGGTTACAATTATGTTGCAGGAAGAAGAAATTACAATGAGAACAGGCATCAAGGTTGGAACAATCAAAGATGGGAGGAGCCACAAGGATTTGATCAACCCTCATGGCAACAACCACCTCCAATAGACTATCAACAACCACCACCATATGCCTATAAACCCTCTCCTCAACATGACTTTGGACCACCACACTCACAAGCCCCTTACCACTAAACACCTCCATATAACCCTAACCCGTATCCACCATACCAACCACCTTATGAGCCATATGAACCATATATAGAACCACCCCAATTCCAACCTAATTACTCACAAGAACCACCACTTCAATATTCACCATCTCCATATCCATCAATCCAAGAGTACGATCTTATTTATGAAAGCTGAGTGCATCAAGAGACAAAGGATTGTTTCAAGGAAACAGTGGATCGATTTCAGGCAACCATTCAACAACTGGAGCAAGCAGTAATTCAATGGGTTTCTAGGCGCTCAAATATACAAGGATCAGCCACAGCTCCATGTGGACAGTCTAGTGAAGAGCGTAGCATGAAGGAGATACCAGAAACCCCAGTGGACAAGATAGAGAATGAATTCGTACTAGAACAAGTAGAAGAAGCTGTCATTGTTCAAGAAGAAGAAGAAGAAGTGGTTGAAGACTTAGGAGATGCAGAACCTCCATGGGAAAGTCAAGACATAGAGCCTCCTTCCAAGACGGTTGAAATTGATGCTGAGGAGGGTGTACAACCTCCAAAGCATATCATAGTTGAAGACTTGGAAGATGTTGATCAAGAGATGGAGATTCAAAAAGAAGAAGCACAACCTCCCATGCCCTTGGAAAGCAATGAAGAGGAGATTGAATTGAAAGAGAGCTACCAAAAGGAAGAGGTTGAAATTGAAGAAGCTTGCAAAGAGGTGGTAGTTATCAGAAAAGAGCACAAGGGAGTGGAGCTTGCAATTTCATTAAAAATACCTCCCCCTAAGTTTTCATCATCCTTCACAACATTCAAGTGGGTAAAATTCATATCCCTTAGCTTTCTAATTCCACTTGAATATGGGCTACTGGAGACGGATGGTCAACTTAGAGCTCTTTGTGGCATTAAGAGTAAGAGGAAAAGGGCTAGTGGTAAGAATTGTCCTGCAAGGTTCATTATGGTTGGAAGCTTTAAGTTTAAACGCAAAGGTTGGTATAGAGCTCAACTGAATGGGTCTAGGAAGTTGTTTGGCCGCTTCAGTGAGAATTCAGATTGCTTGCTACCCAGATGGAATCATGATGATCAACACAAAGACGGGTGCAAAGGCAAGGTCTGGGACCCCGGAATTCATTCCAACAATCAACACTCTTGGGGCCTTGTCACTTGTTTTAACTTACTTGAAGGCTTTCTGCGCCTAGTTTGGGATCCCGGAGGCCATTGGAGATACAAACATTGGTGGAGATTCCTGGATGAGTTCAAGCACAAGCCACCATAACAGGAAGCTCACCAAATGTCCAACTTAAGGACTCTAACTAAAAGTGCTAGGTGGGAGACAACCCACCATGGTATAATCATTCCTTCCTCAATTTTAATTTTATTTAGTTTTGTTTGTTTTTGAATTTTATTTTATTTTGTTATATTGAACCTGGAGTTTTGCATCACATTCATATTAACACTGCATTATGTATTTTTCAGATTACAAAAAAAAAAAAGCGAGCACGCAACGCGACCGCATCAGCGACGCGTCCGCGTCGCAAGGAGATGGGAGACAATATTAATATGAACAGAGAGTTTCGCAGGAGCAGTACTGGAGGCGTGCCAATGGCACAAATCACCCCACGCGACCGCGTCGCTGACGCGACCGCGTTACCCACGCGGTCGCGTGACCTGAAATCGGCGTAAAAAGGGTGTATGGCAGAAAGTTGAGCTGGATTTGGGCTGGACCCGTGCTAGTAGCACAAGCCCTGCCACGCATACGCGTCACCCACGCGTCCGTGTCATATTGGAAATAAGGCCACCCGCACGATCGCGTTGACCACGCGACCGCGTCACTCTGGATTTTGGCAATACTAAATTTTGAACAGAGAGTTATGCGACCGCGAGGCTGCACTCGCGCCACTAGCACAAATCGAGTCACGCGATCGCGTGCCCCACGCGTCCGCGTCACCCAACCTTATCGCGACCGCGTCAGCCACGCGTCCGCGTCGCCTGCGCCGCACAACTTATCCAGATAAGCGCCAATTATCTTATCTTTTCTTTTCTAATCCTAATTTCTTCTATCTTTTCTTCTTTCTTCTTTCTTTCTTACTTTATTTCTTTCCCTTCTCATTCTTCTTATCTTTTATTTTATTTTTTTACATACTTTCATTTATTGCATATTTTTATTTTCCTAAATTTATTATTTTACCATTGGTGTTCAAATGTTCTTATTCAACTGTTACATCTTTTCTGGTATTTACAGCCTGGCGTTGAACGCCAAAATAGCCCAGACACGTGAGAAGCTTTAGTCTCAGCCCCAGCACACACCATGTGGGCCCCAGAAGTGGATTTCTGCACTATCTATCATAGTTTACTCATTTTCTGTAAACCTAGGTTACTAGTTTAGTATTTAAACAACTTTTAGAGATTTATTTTGACATTTTAGATCTGAACTTTGTACTCTTTGACAGCATGAGTTTCTAAACTCCATTGTTGGGGGTGAGGAGCTCTGCTGTGTCTCGATGAATTAATGCAAGTATTTCTGTTTTCTATTCAAACATGCGTGTTCCTATCTAAGATATCCATTCGCACTTTAACATGAATGTAATGAACGTGACAATCATCATCATTCCCCCACGAACGCGTGCCTGACAACCACTTCCGTTCCACCGTAGAATGAATAAATATCTCTTAGATCTCTTAATCAGAATCTTCATGGTATAAGCTAGATTGATGGCAGCATTCAAGAGAATCCGGAAAGTCTAAACCTTGTCTGTGGTATTCCGAGTAGGATTTAAGGATTGAATGACTGTGATGAGCTTCAAACTGGCGAGTGCTGGGCGTAGTGACAGACGCAAAAGGATAGTAAATCCTATTTCGGTATGATTGAGAACCTGCAGATGATTAGCCGTGCGGTGACAGCGCACCTGGACCCTTTTCACTGGAAGGATGGATGGTAGCCATTGACAACGGTGATCCACCAACACACAACTTGCCATAGGAGGACTTGCGTGCGTGAATTAGAAAACAGAGGAAAGCAGAATTTCAGAAGACAAAGCATCTCCAAAACTCCAACATATTCTCCATCATTGCACAATAAGTATTTATATTTATGCCCTCTCACTTTTTACAATTGAACTTAAAAAACACTGTTATTGGCATCCTGACTAAGAATAATAAGATAACCATAGCTTGCTTCAAACCAACAATCTCCGTGGGATTCGACCCTTACTCACGTAAGGTATTACTTGGACGACCCAGTGCACTTGCTGGTTGGTTGTGCGAAGTTGTAAGAGAGTAATGTGAACATTGACATTACAATTTCGTGCACCAGATATAGAGATATATTATTTTATATATATAAAATATAAAATATTTCTAAAAGAATGTAATATTTTTATTTTTTATATTAAAATACAAACTAATGTTAATAAATAGTTTTAATAATATATGTTATTTTAAAACTCATTTCAAAAATATAAATTAAAAATATTTAACACATAATAGTATTTAAGTGTCTCATATAAAGTTTGGACATTAACACGAACATGAGACACGACACAACACAAAACATAGGACATGCAACTAAACTCTTAATATAATTTCTTGTCTTAGTCTCATAAATGATTTGCCAATGGAATTAAGAAAACAAATAATAACGTTATTAACTATTCGGAGTTATTTTTTTGGTTTGGATTGATTGGCAGGGTAAATACAAAGGAGCATTAGATCTAAAAAATTTAAATCTTGTGCTATCTTATTATTTTTCTCTCTCCTCTTTAAATTCAAAAATATCTTTTCTCTCTATTTTAAAGAAAATTTTCGAAATTTACCTTTAAAATTCAGATTTTTATTTCAAAATTTAAAACCTTTTTCAAAAATCATCATATCCTTTTCAAAACTTCCTAACCACTTTCTCTCTCCTCATTTTTTTTGAAAATCTTCACCCATTTTTATTTATTTTATTTTAATTTATTTTCGAAATAAATAAATAAATAAATAAAAATAATTTTTTATTACATCATCTCCCTTTCTCCATCATGGATCTAAGTGGAAATGAACAGTCCAGAAGGACTCTGGGGTCATATGCTAACCCCTCTACTACTTCATATGGGAGTAATATCTGCATACCCTCCATTGGAGTCAGTAGCTTTGAGTTGAATCCTCAGCTCATTATCATGGTGCAGTAAAGGTGGCAGTATTCCGGTCTTCCACAGGAAGAACTACAGAGTTTCTGGCACAGTTTTTACAAATTGCTGACACAGTACATGATAAGGAAGTAGATCAGGATGTCTACAGATTATTACTGTTTTCATTTGCTGTAAAAGACCAAGCCAAGAGGTGGTTAAATAACCAACCTAAGGCTAGCATAAGGACATGGAAATAGCTGACAGAAAAATTTCTAAATCAATACTTTCCTCCAAAACGGATGACACAGCTAAGGCTGGACATCCAAGGCTTTAAACAAGGAGATAATGAATCTCTTTATGATGCCTGGGAGAGATACAGAGAGATGCTACGAAAATGCCCCTCTGAAATATTTTCAGAGTGGGTTCAGTTAGACATCTTCTATTATGGGCTTACAGAAAGAGCTCAGATCTCTCTAGATTACTCAGCTGGTGGATCTATCCACATGAGAAAGACAATTGAAGAAGCTCAAGAGCTCATTGATACAGTTGCCAGAAATCAGCATCTGTACCTAAGCAGTGACCCTTCCATGAAAGAAGAGGCTAAAACAGTAACTGCTGAACTCAGTCCTGTAGAACAAGCTGTTGAATTCAATCAGCAATTGGACTTTCTAACACAACAGTTAGCCGAATTCAAAGATAGACTACAAGAGACAAGGATGGCTAATATAAATATGGAAGAACAATTGAAGCAAACAAAACAGCAGCTGTCAAAACAAATAACAGAAGAATGCCAAGCAGTTCAATTAAGAAGTGGGAAAACATTAAATACCCCACCCCAAGGCAGCAGGAAGCCAAGAATTGAGCAAACCACCCAAAATCCATCTGAGGACAATAAGAGCCCAGGAAAAAATAATTCTGGCGTTAAAACGCTAGAAATTGGGTGGAAGGCTGGCGCTGAACGCCCAGACCATGCTCAGGACTGGCGTTCAACGCCAGAAACAAGCATGGAACTGGCGTTGAACGCCCAAAGGAAGCACAGTTCTGGCATTCAGACGCCAGGAACAGCTGAGGAGTTGGCATCTAACGTCACTCCAGCTTCCAACCCTGGCATTCAAATGCCAGTGAAGGATTAGACACACACAAGTACTGATGATAACCCCTCTAAAAAGGCTTCTTCAACCACTTCTGTAGGAAATAAACCTACAGCAACCAAGGTTGAGGAATATAAAGCCAAGATACCTTATCCTCAAAAACTCTGCCAAGAGGAGCAGGATAAGCAATTTGCTCGCTTTGCAGATTATCTCAGGACTCTTGAAATTAAGATTCTGTTTGCAGAGGCACTTGAGCAAATACCTTCTTATGCCAAGTTCATGAAAGAGATTTTGAGTCATAAGAAGGATTGGAGAGAAACTGAAAGAGTTTTCCTCACTGAAGAATGCAGTGCAGTCATTCTGAAAAGCTTTCCTGAAAAGCTTAAAGATCCCAGAAGCTTTCTAATACCATGCACATTAGAGGGAAATTACACCAGGACAGCTTTATGCGATCTTGGGGCAAGCATCAACCTAATACTTGCATCCACTATCAGAAAGCTTGGTTTAACTGAAGAAGTTAAACCAACCTGGATATGTCTCCAACTTGCTGATGGCTCCATTAAATACCCATCAGGCGTGATTGAGGACATGATTGTCAGGGTTAGGCCATTCGCCTTTCCCACTGACTTCGTAGTGCTGGAGATGGAGGAGCACAAGAGTGCTACCCTCATTCTAGGAAGACCTTTCCTAGCAACTGGATGAACTCTCATTGATGTCCAAAAGGGGGAAGTCACCCTGAGAGTCAATGAAGATGAATTTAAGTTGAATGCTGTCAAAGCCATGCAGCATCCAGACACACCAAAAGACTGCATGAAAGTTGATCTTATTGATTCTTTGGTAGAAGAGATCAACATGGCTGAGAGTGATGACAAGTCATCTTAGCCTAGTTTCACTAGCCTTTTTCTTAGTTTTTATTAGGTTTTATGCACTTTCTTGCATTCTAAGTAAGTGATTTGGAATGAAAATGCATGACTTCTTTAAATCAAACAACCACCATGTAATTAGTGCAAAGTCATGAGGTTTAAGCTAAATTTAATTGATTTTTAATGATTTATAAACCTTGTGAATTTTGTGATACTTTTATTGGTTGTTTTGATTACTTGTAGGTGAAGAAAGAAGAAAAGAAGAAAAGCGTGGCACAAGAAACGTGCCTAAGGAAGCAAGAAGCGTGTCCAAAGGAAAGAGAAAGCGTGCCAAAAGGAAAGAAAAAGCATGATCACATTGAGGAAGAAAGGGAAGCTAAGTTGAAAAAGCTAACTGAGCTTCATAAGGAATGGAAGGAGAAGGAAGCTACAAAGCTAAGTTAAAATAGTTAACTGAGCACCAAGGAAAGCAAGGAAATGGTGCAAAGCTAAGTTAACTAAGTTAACTTTATCGGGACTTCTCCATATTAATTCAAGAAGAAAATTCCAAGGGGTGAAGCCAACAAGATTCGAACCAAGGACCAAGGAGAAGCAAGGAACTCACCTTGCAAGGAAATTCAAGAAGAAATGGCCAAAATGCATCCTCCATGGTTCGAACTTGGAACCACACGCTACTCCTTGCAAGGGAATTTGAGAATAAATAGCTAGAATGCTTCCTCCAGGACTTGAACTTGGGTATTCTTTGAAACATAAGGAAGGAGTGCCACCAAGCTAGCAAGGAAAATCAAGGGAAAATAGCTTAAATGCTTCCTCCAAGTTTCGAACTTGGGAACTCTAGGAAACACAAGGGAGGAACACCCACTCAACCAAGGAAATTAGCCCCAAGGCTTCCTCCACCAAGTGTTGAACCTGGGACCTTGAAGTCTCAAGCAAAGGCGCTACAAGGAAAGCTAAGTTGGAAATTCCAACTGAGCATTGCCTCTCCCCCAAGCCTCCAATCTTTGGCGCACACTCCTAGCACACCAAGGGAGCTGTGACACACATTTTGGCGCACCAAGGAGGAAGCCTTGCGCATCATGACACGGTCTAAAGCTAAGTTGGATTTTCCAACTTAGCTCTAAGACAATTGACACCCAAACAAGGCTGGGCACACCACACTTGACACGGATGGAGCATGCTTGAAAGCTAAGTTGGATTTTCCAACTGAGCTTTCCCCTGGAGGTGCAAATTGGGCTAGGAATTGGATTAAAAATCCAATTTAATTTATTTCTTCACCAAATCAAAAGCCCATCCAAATTCCAAAATCCAAGAATAGAAAGTGTATAAATAGGAGTTAGTTTGATGTAATTAGGACCTTTTGACATTTGGAGATTTTACTTTGAATTTTCCTTTTAATTGTCATTTTTATTTTTGAGCTCTTTACTTTGAGTTTGTAATTTCAGAGAACTTGGAAGGAGAATTGATCTCTCTTCTTCTTGGTTCTTGCTTGAGCACTCTTTTATTTTCTTGCTTTGGATCTTGGGTGAAGAATTGAAGAACTTCTGTTTCAATCTCACCTTGAGATCTCTTGTTTACTTCTTCTGCATAATTGAATTTCATTTGCTGTTTACTGCATCTTCTTCTACACTTCTGCAATTTTCTTCTTCACTTCTTTTGCAATTATTCTTGTTGGATCAAGGAAGGATTTGAGATCTAGACTTGTTATCTAGTCTCTTCCACCCTGAGATCTTCAACCTCTTTTACATTGCTGCAATTTAAGCACTGCCTTTCTGTCTTTACAATTCTCAAAGCATTTTTACGTTTCTGTTTGAGATCCATTCTAATTCAATTCATCTTCTGCTTTGCTGTTTGATGCAATTTACTTTTGCTTGTTTAAATTCTGCAATCCCAATTCCCAATTCCTTTTACAATTCAAGCAATTTACATTTCTTGCACTTTAAGCTTCAGTTATTTACATTTCTTGCAATCTAAGTTTCTGTAATTTACATTACTTGCACTTTAAGATTCAGCACATTTACTTTCCTGTTCTTTAATTTACTGCAATTTCCCCTTCCCCTTTACATTTCAAGCAATTTAGTTTCTGCCAATTGCAAACAACTCAACCAAATCTTGATTCGCTTGACTAAATCAACCACTAAACTAAAATTGCTCAATCCTTCAATCCCTGTGGGATCGACCTCACTCATGTGAGTTATTATTACTTGATGCGACCCGGTACACTTGCCGGTGAGTTTTGTGTTGGATCGTTTTTCACACATCAAGTTTTTTGCGCCGTAGCCAGGGATTGATTAGATTGACAATGATTAAGTGAAGTGGAGATCTAGATCAAGCACTTTTTATTTTTCTGTTTTTGACTAACACACTAACTGTTTGAATTTTTGCTTAAGCCAATTAACATTTCACTTCAGCCATGGATTGAAGTGTTTTTGCTTTCTGGTGTTGTGATTTTTATGCCTTGGTTGTATGTCAGGTACAAGGAGAATTACACCCACTTTTTGCGAACAAGACGAAAGAACCCTCAGAAGACTAAGAAGAGCCGAAAGAGGGAAAAACATTATTGGAGAAGAGGAGTCAGAAGAAGAATTCTAAGATATGGAGGAACACTTAACAAACCCACCAAATGGGGCTGAAGGAGCAGCCAATAACAACAATAATCCACCACAGAGAAGAGTTTTAGCTTCCTACACAAGTGCAGATCCTAGACATTGTGGGAGTAGCATTCTTACCCCAAATGTTAACGCAAATAATTTTGAACTAAAGCCACAACTCATCACCTTGGTTCAAAACAATTGTTCTTATGGAGGATGACCACTTGAAGATCCTAACCAACACTTATCCACCTTCTTGAGGATTTGTGACATTGTCAAAACCAATGGTGTGCACCCTGACAGTTACAAGCTACTGCTATTTCCATTTTCTCTCAGAGACAAAGCCACTCAATGGTTGGAATCCTTCCCAAGAGGCAGCATCAACAATTGGGATGATCTAGTAACCAAGTTCCTTGCCAAGTTTTACCCACCTCAAAGAGTTATTAGATTGAAGACTGAAGTGCAAACATTCACACAAATGGATGCTGAACCCTTGTATGAGGCATGGGAACGATACAAAGCTCTAATCAAGAAGTGTCCACCAGGAATGTTCAGTGAGTGGGATAGATTGCAGAATTTTTATGAAGGCTTGACATTGAAATCTCAAGAGGCTTTGGATTATTCAGCAGGAGGTTCTTTACAATTGATGAAAACAGCAGAGGAAGCCCAAAATCTCATTGATATGGTGGCCAACAACCAATATTTCTTTGCTCACCAAAGGCAACGCCAACCATCACAAAGGAAAGGAGTAATGGAGTTGGAAGGAGTGGACTCAATCTTGGCTCAAAACAAAATGATGTAGCAGCAAATTCAACAACAATTTGAGCAAATGGCCAAGAGGATTGATAGCCTCCAAGTTGCAGCAGTTAATACAAGCCAACCATCATCCACATGGGGGCAAAATGAAGAGACTCAAGAAGAGCAGCAGCAAGAACAAGTCCAGTACATGCACAACCAAAATTCTGGGCCAAATGAAGTCTATGGTGATACTTATAACCCTTCTTGGAAGAACCACCCAAATCTTAGGTGGGGAGACAATCACAACCAGAATCAACAACCATGGCAGAGAAACTCAAATCAAAACACTTCAAGAAACAACCAAAACCACAACCAGCAGCAAACTAACCAAAACTCTTACAGAAAACCCCAAAACAACTACCCCAACTCCAACCATTACCCATCCAATAACCAAACCTCAAATCAAAACACTTACCCTCAACCCTCAATACCCCACAATCAACCAATCTCACAAGAATCTCAAAGGATTAACAACTTAGAGCTTCTGATGGAAAAAATGATGAAAACTCAAGAGATGACATTGAGGAACCAAGAAGCCTCCATGAAAAACATGGAAAGGCAAATTGGACAAATCTCCAAGCAAATCACCATTGAAAGGTCATCAAACTCACTGCCAAGTGACACCATTCCTAATCCTAAAGAGGAGTGCAAGACAATTCAACTGAGGAGTGGAAAAGTCCTGGTGAAAAATGAAGAAGCAACCAAGAAGCCAAAGGAAAGTGACAAGAAACAAGCTGAAAAAGAGAAGGCCAATGATGAAGATGTAACAGCAAGCAAGCCAACTCAGAATCAAGTTCAAGAAAAAGAAGACCAGCCACAGAAATCAAGAAAGGGAAAGGAAGTAATTGAAGAGCCAACTAAGGACGAAAGGCAGGGAATGAACTTCACTCCTCCCTTGCCATATCCTCAAAGGTTCAACAAGGAGACTAAGGATCAACACTACCCAAAATTTCTTGAAATCTTCAAGAAGTTAGAGATCAATATTCCCTTAGCTGAAGCACTTGAGCAAATGCCCCTGTACGCAAAGTTCTTGAAGGAACTTATCAACAAGAAGAGGAGTTGGCAAGTTAATGAAACTGTACTGCTCACTGAGGAATGCAGAGCACTAATCCAGAAGGGACTTCCTCCCAAACTCGAGGACCCTGGGAGTTTCTTTCTACCCTGCGCCATTGGCAGTATGACCATCAAGAAGGCGATGTGTGACTTGGGAGCTAGTATCAATCTAATGCCTGCCTCCCTAGTGAAAAAGCTAGGCATAAAAGAGGTGAAACCAGTACAGATGTCTCTAGAATTGGTGGACAAATCAGTGATATGCCCCACGGGTATAATTGAGAACCTTCTAGTCAAGGTAGACAGATTCATCTTCCCTACAGATTTTGTGATCCTAGATTCGAATCAGGATGAGGGCAACTCCATTATACTGGGAAGACCGTTCTTGGCCACTGCTAGGGCCATCATAGACATAGAGCAAGGAGAATTAACCCTCAGGATGCATAATGAAAGTATCACTCTGAGTGTACTAACAGAAACACAGAGCAGTAGTGAAAAGAAGGATGGTACAGAAACAGACAAGGAGAATCTGCAGTGGAAGGAGGAAATCAACAAGACAAACAACAACTGCCCTCCCAAGTAAGAGATAGATGATACAGCAGGCCAAAAAGAGAAAGAGACTGTGCAAAGTAATGAAGAATCTCAAGGGAACATTGTAGTATTGGCAACTAAGAAAAGGAATTTCAAAAGGGAGCCTGTTTTCAAAGAAGAAGAGTCAACAAAAGGAAGGAAGAAAAACAAAAACAGAATCAAAAAGGGTTGGAAGAACAAAAAAATTCCAACAGAAGGGCTCTCCAAAGGTGACAAAGTGCAGTTAGTCTATCAACAACTGGGAACAGACCAACAGACTAACGATTACTATACTATGAGCAAAATATTATCACTAGAACATGCTGAGATAGAGCACCAAGGAACAAAGAAGAAGCTCACGATCAGAGGGGACAAGTTGAGGCACTACAGTCATCAACCGCCATAAAAGAGGGAGTCAATGTCAAGCTAGTGACAATAAAAGAGCGCTTGTTGGGAGGCAACCCAACCTGAGGTAGTTTCTTTTCCTAGTTATTTCAATAAAGAGGTTAATTAGCCTTATCTATATTGCAAAAAGCTAAGTTTGGTGTTGCACACCAAAGCAATATAAGGGAGAATGAAGGATTTTAAGTTTGGTGTTCCACCAAAATATCATCATAAAACATATTCTCACCCCTACATAATGCTAGCTTTGAGCACTTAGATAAACTAGTTAACTAGTTTGCTGTTTCCAAATCATTAGTTTATTCCTTTTGAAAAATAAAAAAAAAAAGAAGTTCACATATAAATTGTTGCATGAGGAATATTGGCAAGGGACTAAGTTTGGTGTTCACACACCAAAGTAAGTTCGAGAGCCACACACATACAAGCTTTGCAGATTTACCAACACCTAAAAGGGTTGAACAGCAAGCAACATTTGAGGAGCAGGCAGAAAAATAACCAACAAATTAAAAGAACACCTGAAATACAACTCAAAAGGAGCAATTTGAAGTAAGAATGGAAAACTGCAACTCAACAGGTTGTATCTATTCTTGATCCTTGTTGTTATGTAATGAATTAATTCAAAGAATCCTTTATGCTTGGCTGGAATGATTATTTAGTTGCAAGTGGAAGTACATGTTAAAGAAAGTTATCTGCATAATTTTTGCTTGAAGGTCATCTGCATAATAATTGTCATCACTCATTAACTAGAATACCTTGTCTTGTCTCCCTTGCTGTTTGAATAAAAGAAAAGATGTTTGATTTAGAAAAGTCATTGTTCAATGTTGCAAAAGTTAGAATGAAGATTTGTGGTGGTGTGTGTTTGATTCAATTATTAGCCCATGAAATAAATGTTGCAGAATGACTTGTTTCTTAAAGCTTAAGCTAGTTTGCTGCTATGATCCTTCAAATAATGAAAGCCCCTTGAAAATAAACCAAAACAAAAAGAAAAAGAAAGAAGAAAAGCCAAAAGTTGGCAAAGAAACAAACAATAAGGCTAGACACCAATAGCTTGGACCCTAGGACATATGCCTGTGGTGTTTATGTACTAGGATATGCTTGGACAAGTAGGTTCTAAGGAGTATCTTAAAACTTGGCAACTTAGATGAACTGATTTGGGATTGTCAACTGAAAGTCCACAATAAAGAGCAACCTAGCTACAAAACATTTAGTAATCCAAAGAGATGCTGGGCATCAATGATCCTAGGAAGAAAAAGGTGAGCCATGTGTCTGTGGTGAAAAAAATGTTGAGTGAAAATAAGCCAAAGGCCACTGCAACATTTGACACCAAGCCTCTAATAGATAATAAGCTCTGAAATGCAAAAGAAAGCAGAAAAAGCTAACAAGGGGATTAAGCAAAAGGGTAAGGAATCATAGCAGCAACCTTGGTGAACCCTTAAAGAAGCATAGTTATTTTTACAGAAGTAATAAATGAGCTATTTTTGATCTGCATAAAACCCCATAAAGAAAATTCAACTAAGTGCCTAATAAGGACATGCATGCTTATCTACTTCAATCTATCCTCTCTTATGTTTAAGTGCTTGCTTGGGGACAAGCAAGTTTTAAGTTTGGTGTTGTGATGACAAGTCATCTTAGCCTAGTTTCACTAGCCTTTTTCTTAGTTTTTATTAGGTTTTATGCACTTTCTTGCATTCTAAGTAAGTGATTTGGAATGAAAATGCATGACTTCTTTAAATCAAACAACCACCATGTAATTAGTGCAAAGTCATGAGGTTTAAGCTAAATTTAATTGATTTTTAATGATTTATAAACCTTGTGAATTTTGTGATACTTTTATTGGTTGTTTTGATTACTTGTAGGTGAAGAAAGAAGAAAAGAAGAAAAGCGTGGCACAAGAAACGTGCCCAAGGAAGCAAGAAGCGTGTCCAAAGGAAAGAGAAAGCGTGCTAAAAGGAAAGAAAAAGCATGATCGCATTGAGGAAGAAAGGGAAGCTAAGTTGAAAAAGCTAACTGAGCTTTATAAGGAATGGAAGGAGAAGGAAGCTACAAAGCTAAGTTAAAATAGTTAACTGAGCACCAAGGAAAGCAAGGAAATGGTGCAAAGCTAAGTTAACTAAGTTAACTTTATCAGGACTTCTCCATATTAATTCAAGAAGAAAATTCCAAGGGGTGAAGCCAACAAGATTCGAACCAAGGACCAAGGAGAAGCAAGGAACTCACCTTGCAAGGAAATTCAAGAAGAAATGGCCAAAATGCATCCTCCATGGTTTGAACTTGGAACCACACGCTACTCCTTGCAAGGGAATTTGAGAATAAATAGCTAGAATGCTTCCTCCAGGACTTGAACTTGGGTATTCTTTGAAACATAAGGAAGGAGTGCCACCAAGCTAGCAAGGAAAATCAAGGGAAAATAGCTTAAATGCTTCCTCCAAGTTTCGAACTTGGGAACTCTAGGAAACACAAGGGAGGAACACCCACTCAACCAAGGAAATTAGCCCCAAGGCTTCCTCCACCAAGTGTTGAACCTGGGACCTTGAAGTCTCAAGCAAAGGCGCTACAAGGAAAGCTAAGTTAGAAATTCCAACTGAGCATTGCCTCTCCCCCAAGCCTCCACACTTTGGCGCACACTCCTAGCACACCAAGGGAGCTGTGACACACATTTTGGCGCACCAAGGAGGAAGCCTTGCGCATCATGACACGGTCTAAAGCTAAGTTGGATTTTCCAACTTAGTTCTAAGACAATTGACACCCAAACAAGGCTGGGCACACCACACTTGACACGGATAGAGCATGCTTGAAAGCTAAGTTGGATTTTCCAACTGAGCTTTCCCCTGGAGGTGCAAATTGGGCTAGGAATTGGATTAAAAATCCAATTTAATTCATTTCTTCACCAAATCAAAAGCCCATCCAAATTCCAAAATCCAAGAATAGAAAGTGTATAAATAGGAGTTAGTTTGATGTAATTAGGACCTTTTGACATTTGGAGATTTTACTTTGAATTTTCCTTTTAATTGTCATTTTCATTTTTGAGCTCTTTACTTTGAGTTTGTAATTTCAGAGAACTTGGAAGGAGAATTGATCTCTCTTCTTCTTGGTTCTTGCTTGAGCACTCTTTTATTTTCTTGCTTTGGATCTTGGGTGAAGAATTGAAGAACTTCTGTTTCAATCTCACCTTGAGATCTCTTGTTTACTTCTTCTGCATAATTGAATTTCATTTGCTGTTTACTGCATCTTCTTCTACACTTCTACAATTTTCTTCTTCACTTCTTTTGCAATTATTCTTGTTGGATCAAGGAAGGATTTGAGATCTAGACTTGTTATCTAGTCTCTTCCACCCTGAGATCTTCAACCTCTTTTACATTGCTGCAATTTAAGCACTGCCTTTCTGTCTTTACAATTCTCAAAGCATTTTTACGTTTCTGTTTGAGATCCATTCTAATTCAATTCATCTTCTGCTTTGCTGTTTGATGCAATTTACTTTTGCTTGTTTAAATTCTGCAATCCCAATTCCCAATTCCTTTTACAATTCAAGCAATTTACATTTCTTGCACTTTAAGCTTCAGTTATTTACATTTCTTGCAATCTAAGTTTCTGCAATTTACATTACTTGCACTTTAAGATTCAGCACATTTACTTTCCTGTTCTTTAATTTACTGCAATTTCCCCTTCCCCTTTACATTTCAAGCAATTTAGTTTCTGCCAATTGCAAACAACTCAACCAAATCTTGATTCGCTTAACTAAATCAACCACTAAACTAAAATTGCTCAATCCTTCAATCCCTGTAGGATTGACCTCACTCATGTGAGTTATTATTACTTGATGCGACCCGGTACACTTGCCGGTGAGTTTTGTGTTGGATCGTTTTCCACACATCAGAGAGTCTCGAATCAGAGCTGGAAAACATCTTTAAAGATGTTCCACCTGATCTAGAGGATTTAGAGGAATTGAAAGAGTCTCTGAAATTTCCTCAGGAAGAGGAAAAATCTCCTAAACCCGAGCTCAAACCATTACCACCATCCCTGAAATATGCATTTCTGGGAGAAGGTGATACTTTTCCAGTGATCATAAGCTCTGCTCTAAATCCACAGGAAGAGGAAGCACTAATTCAAGTGCTAAGGACACACAAGACAGCTCTTGGGTGGTCCATAAGTGACCTTAAGGGCATAAGCCCAGCTAGATGCATGCACAAGATCTTATTGGAGGACAATGCTAAGCCAGTGGTTCAACCACAGAGGCGGCTAAATCCAACCATGAAGAAAGTGGTGCAGAAAGAGGTCACTAAATTATTGGAGGCCGGGATTATTTATCCTATTTTAGATAGCCCCTGGGTGAGTCCTGTTCAAGTTGTCCCTAAAAAGGGAGGCATGACAGTAGTTCATAATGAAAAAAATGAACTGGTTCCTACAAGAACAGTTACAGGGTGGCACATGTGTATTGATTACAGAAGGCTCAATACAGCCACCAGAAAGGATCATTTTCCTTTACCATTCATAGACCAGATACTAGAAAGACTAGCAGGTCATAATTATTACTGCTTTTTGGATGGCTATTCAGGCTACAACCAAATTGCAGTAAATCCCCAGGATCAAGAGAAAACAGCATTCACATGTCCATCTGGAGTATTTGCTTACAGAAGGATGCCTTTTGGGCTGTGTAATGCGCCTGCAACCTTTCAGAGATGCATGCTCTCTATTTTCTCTGATATGGTGGAAAAATTTCTGGAAGTCTTCATGGATGACTTCTCAGTATATGGAGACTCATTCAGCTCCTGTCTTGATCACCTGACACTGGTTTTGAAAAGATGCCAAGAGACCAACCTGGTTTTAAACTGGGAAAAATGTCACTTTATGGTGACTGAAGGGATTGTCCTTGGGCATAAAATTTCAAACAAGGGAATAGAGGTGGATCAAGCTAAAATAGAGGTAATTGAAAAATTACCACCACCTGCCAATGTTAAGGCAATCAGAAGCTTTCTGGGGCATGCAGGATTCTATAGGAGGTTCATAAAGGATTTTTCAAAAATTGCAAAACCTCTAAGCAACCTGCTAGCTGCTGACACGCCATTCGTGTTTAACACAGAGTGTCTGCAGGCGTTTGAAACTCTGAAAGCTAAGCTGGTCACAGCACCAGTTATCTCTGCACCAGACTGGACATTACCGTTCGAATTGATATGTGATGCCAGTGATCACGCCATTGGTGCAGTACTGGGGCAGAGGCATGACAAGCTTCTGCATGTCATTTATTATGCTAGCCGTGTCTTGAATGATGCCCAGAAAAATTACACAACCACAGAAAAAGAATTACTTGCAGTGGTTTATGCCATTGACAAGTTTAGATCATACTTAGTAGGATCAAAAGTGATTGTGTACACAGATCATGCTGTTCTTAAATATCTACTCACAAAGCAGGATTCAAAACCCAGACTCATATGATGGGTGTTGCTTCTGCAAGAGTTTGATATAGAAATAAGAGACAGAAAAGGGATAGAGAACCAAGTGGCTGACCATCTGTCCCGGATAGAACCAGTGGAAGGGGCGTCCTCCCCCTCTATTGAGATCTCTGAAACCTTTCCGGATGAGCATTTGTTCGCCATCCAGGAATTACCATGGTTTGCAGACATTGCAAACTACAAAGCTGCAAGGTTCATTCCCAAGGAGTACAGCAGGCAACAAAAGAAAAAATTAATTACTGATGCAAAGTACTACTTGTGGGATGAACTCTATCTCTTTAAGAGATGTGCAGACGGAATAATCTGTAGGTGTGTGCCTAGAGAAGAAGCACAGAGGATCCTATGGCATTGCCATGGATCACAATATGGAGGCCATTTCGGAGGTGAGCGAACAACCACCAAGGTCCTCCAATGTGGTTTCTACTGGCCTACACTCTACAGAGATTCCAGAGAGTTTGTACGTAACTGTGACAGTTGCCATGCCTCACAGTTACACCATGCCTCAACAAGAAATCTTGGAGATTGAGTTGTTTGACGTATGGGGTATTGATTTCATGGGGCCTTTCCCACCATCATACTCAAACACTTATATTCTGGTGGCAGTTGACTATGTATCAAAATGGGTTGAGGCCATTGCCACACCCACCAATGATACTAAAACAGTGCTGAAATTCCCCCAGAAACATATATCCAGCAGGTTTAGTGTCCTTAGGGTACTAATCAGTGATGGGGGCACTCACTTCTGCAACAAACAGCTTTACTCTGCCATGGTCCGGTATGGGATTCGCCACAAAGTGGCGACTCCATATCATCCGCAGACAAATGGTCAAGCTGAAGTTTCTAACAGAGAACTAAAAAGAATCCTGGAATGGACTGTAAGTACCCGTAGAAAGGATTGGGCACGAAGCTTGGATGATGCTCTGTGGGCTTACAGAATAGCATTCAAGACTCCTATAGGGACCTCTCCGTACCAACTTGTGTATGGTAAGGCATGCCACCTGCCCATGGAACTGGAACATAAGGCCTACTGGGCAACCAGATTCCTTAACTTTGATGCCAAATTAGCTGGAGAGAAAAGATTGCTCCAGCTGAATGAGCTAGAGGAATTCAGATTCATTGCTTTCGAAAATGCCAAGCTTTACAAAGAGAAATAAAAAAGGTGGCATGACAGAAAGCTATCATCTAGAATCTTTGAACCAGGACAAAAGGTTCTGTTGTTTAACTCTAGGCTCAGGCTATTTCCCGGGAAACTGAAGTCCCGGTGGAGAGGACCATATGTGATTACAAGTGTATCACCATATGGTTATGTGGAGCTTCAAGATATTGATTCTGATAAGAAGTTCATTGTTAATGGACAGAGAATCAAGCACTATCTTGAAGGCAATGTTGAGCAAGAGTGCTCAAGGCTGAGGCTAGATTAAAAACTCAGCAAGGTCCAGCTAAAGATAATAAAGAAGCGCTTGCTGGGAGGCAACCCAGCCATGGGGCATCACTTCCTCTAAGCATTTTGCCCTATTCTTGATTTTATTTGTTTATATAAAGTTCATTGATACTAAGGTAAAGAGTCAATTGTATAAGTTTACAGGGTTACAGAAGGATTCTGCACACAAAACAGAGAAAAAGAGCTCACTGGCAAGAAAACGCTAGTAAAAGTCTGTTTTGGGTGTTCAACGCCCAAAAGAAGCATCCACTGGGCGTTGAACGCCAGTAAGGATAGCCATCTAGGCGTTAAACGCCAGAAAAAAGCATCTTCTGGGCGTTGAACGCCAGAAAGAAGCTCCTTCTGGGCGTTTAACGCCAGATTTACAGCGTCCTGGGCGTTCAGAAAAACGCCCAGTGACAAAGGAGTTCCTGGCGTTCAACGCCAGAAAGAAGCAACAACTGGGCGTTGAACGCCCAGGAGAAGCAGCAGTTGGGTGTTGAACGCCCAAAACATGCAGCGTTTGGGCGTTCAAACGCCAGGATGGTGGGGAGGAGGTAAATTCGTTTTTACTTCAAATTTTTCATTTCAATTTTAATTTTCACGTTTCAATTCATGATTTCTTGCATAAACATGTTACAAACCCTGATTTCTAAAATCCCTAATTTCTAAAAACCCTTCTTTAAAAATATCAAATGTATCTTAATCCATAAGCACAAATCCTTTTTTCAATCCAATTCAACTCTTTTTCAAAATTTTCAAAACAAATCTATCTCTTTTCATTCAAAAATCTTTTCAATTAATCAATATCTTTTTCAAATATCCATATTATCTTTTTCAAAAATCCAAATTTATCTTTTTCAAATATCTTTCATATCTTTTTAATTTTAAATTATATCTTTTCTTATCATACTTATCTTTTTTTTTAAATCATATCTTCTATCTTATCTTTCTCCCTATTTTCGAAAACCCCCCCTCCCTTTTAAAAAACCCATTCGGCCTCCTTCCTCTCATCCACCATTCAACACTAGCTCTCCTTCTATCCCTCTCCTTTCTTTTCTTTTGCTTGAGGACAAGCAATCCTCTAAGTTTGGTGTGTTTATCCGTGATCACTAAACCATACCCACTAAGATCATGGCTCCTAAAGGAAAATAACCCACTCCAAGAGGCAAGAAAGAGAGTGTTCCAAAACCACTTTGGAATCAAGGGAGGTTCTTAACCAAAGAACATTCAGACCATTACTACAAAATAATGGGTCTAAGATCTGTGATCCCGGAAGTCAAGTTTGATATGAAAGAAGATGAATATCTGGAGATCCAAGAGCAGATTCGAAACAGGAACTCGGAAGACCTAGCTAATCCTGAAACGAAAGTGGGAAGGAATATGGTTCAAGAATTCTACACTAATCTGTGGCAAACAGACAGACAGAGAATATCTGGAGCTACCCTCTATGACTACAGGACTGTGGTCAGAGGAAAGATTGTTCACATCTACCCTGACAAAATCAGGGAGATCTTTAAGCTACCTCAGCTGAAAGATGACCCAGACTCCTTCAATAGGAGAATGATGAGAACAAACGAGGGCCTGGATAAGATTCTAGAGGATATATGCATCCCTGGAGCCAGGTGGACCACCAGCACGAAGGGTGCCCCAAGTCAACTCAAGAGAGAAGATCTCAAACCAGTCGCCAGAGGATGGCTGGATTTCATTGGGCGTTCTATATTGCCCACTAGCAACCGTTCTGAAGTCAATATTAGAAGAGCAGTGATGATCCATTGCATTATGTTGGGAAAAGAAGTAGAAGTTCATCAACTGATCCCATCTGAATTTTACATACTTGCCAACAAGAACTCCAAGGATGCCAGGTTGGCTTATCCAAGCCTAATCTCTATGCTCTGCAAAGATGCTGGAGTAAAGATGGGAATAACAGAGTATATCTCAGTGGAGCAACCAATCACTAAAATCACAATGGAAAAACAACAAATGCAGGATGACCCCATTAAGAGGAGGGCACAAGAATTCCTACCAGAACTCCCTCAATTTGAATACTGGGAGCATCTTGAGGCATCTGTCACTAAGTTGCAAGAAACCATGGACCAATTGAAGGAAGAACAACAAAATCAAAACAGCATGCTTTGCAAACTGCTCAGAGAACAAGAGGTGCAAGGGCGTGAATTAAGAGAACTAAAGCGTCAGAAACTATCTCTTGAAGGGCCAAGCACCCCACAGACTAAAGAGGCATCCGCTTCCCGAAGTCAAGGTTGTTGAGTTCTGATCTTAACCTTAACCCTGTGATAACTTTTTTTTCTATTATTTGAGTTTCACCTTAGGAGTCATATAATGGCAATTAGTATTTATATCTTGATTTTATCCCCAATTAATCTATAATTTATTTTTCTCATCATCATTAAACATGAATAAAATAGAAGATTTTCTTTAGAACAAGGAGGCAATAATTTTCGAGTTTTTAATAAAACAAATTCTAATTGTTTACATGTGGTGGCAATGCTTTCTGCCTTCTGAATGAATGCTTGAACAGTGCATATGTGGTGCACGAAATTGTGATCTCAGGCAACGGTGCCAGAAACTCTATACGCACGTCTTAATAAATCGTTTTTCATTCACAACTTCGATACAACTAACCAGCAAGTGCACTGGGTCGTCCAAGTAATAAACCTTACCTGAGTAAGGGTCGATCCCACGGAGATTGTTGGTATGAAGCAAGCTATGGTCACCTTGTAAATCTCAGTCAGGCGGATATAAAATAGTTATGGAGTTTTCGAAAATTAAATAATAAGTAAACATAAAATAAGGATAGAAACACTTATGTATATCATTGGTGAGAATTTCAGATAAAGGTATAGAGATGCTTTCGTCCCTCTGAACTCCTGCTTTCCTGCTGTCTTCATCCAATCAGTCCTACTGATGAGAGAACTTTTGCGTGGTCTAGAAATTTGCGGATAAATCTTCGTTGCAAGTATAGTTTCTAAACCTTCAAAAGTCCTTTCATACAAACATTTTGGGTGTCACAAGTAACAAACCCCTTAAAAATTGTTAACCGAGTATTCAAACCTCGGGTCGTCTTCTCAAGGAACTGCGAGGAAGTATGTTCTTATTATTGGTTATAAAGGTTGTAATCGGGGTTTAGAAGGTGAGAAGCAAGTAACTTAAATGACGAGTGAATTAAATGGCAATTAAAAATAAATAATAACTGTAAAACAACTTTTGGCAAGATAAGGGAAATTAGAGGTCCAACTTAGTTATCTCTCTCAACTATAATGAAAGTTGAATCTAAACTCCACTTGGTCAACCTTTACCAGTGCAAAGGAAAGTCAAGGGACTAATTAAATTGACTTTTGAATCCTAATTATTTCCTAAGAAAATGTTGGGATTATTTAAGTTCAGCTCAATTAGCAAGATAACGATTATCAATTACGTTGAGTTTAATAACTGTTGAGTTACTGAATTCTTAATCAGGACCAAAAGGGAAAAAAAAGTAAAATTGCTGAAACAATAAAAACGTCCTTAGATAGGAAGCAATGATAACTTAAATCAAAGAGAACAATCATAAACTGAAAATACCTCAAATATCATTAATTCAAATAACTGTCTGTAACATGAAAGAATTCATAGATCCAATTATAAAGGTAAATAGCCAACTCAGATACTGAAATAAATAAATAGAGTAAAAGGGAAGTTTAAAATAAAGAAATATAAAACCTGGATTGAGAGTCACTCTTAAAACAAGAAGAAATCCTAAATCCTAAAAGAGAGAGAGGAGAAGATCTCCCTCTCAACTAAATCTAAATCATTGAAAACTAAAATTATGCGAGCTCTCTTTTGAATGGATGCATTTCCACACTTTATAACCTCTGGTCTATGCTGTCTGTACTTGGATCTGGGCCAAAAAGGGCTTCAGAATTCACTGGGGGCGTATTCTGTAAATTCTGATACGTGGCCTCTGTCCCGCGTCCGCGTGGGTCACGCGGTCGCGTCATCTGGAGCTTTTTCTTTCCACGCGGTCGCGTCAGTCATGCGACCGCGTCATGTGCGTTCTACTTAAGGCGCGTGGTCGCGTCAGTCATGCGGCCGCGTCGCTGCTGATTCGTGCTTGGCACGCGATCGCGTCATCCATGCGATCGCGTGGATACCAGTTTCCTTAAAGCTCCGTCTTGCTTTCTCCTTCCATTTTTGTATGTTTCCTTTTCCATCCTTTAAGTCATTCTGCCTTAGAAAATCTGAAACTACTCAACACACTAATCACGGCATCGAATGGAAATAAAAGTAATTAAAATAATTAATTTTTAAAGCTTAGGAAACATGTTTTTCACAATATGACATAATAAGGAAGGGAAAGTAAAGCCATGCAATTAATGTGAATAAGTAGGTGAAGGATTGTATAAATCACTCAAATTAAGCACAAAAGAACTCATGAAATATGGGTTTATCAACCTCCCCACACTTAAACACTAGCATGTCCTCATGCTAAATCCAAGGTAAATAATTAAGGTTAAAGTGATGGAATGTTATGAAATGCAACCTATGCTAAATGCATCTACCTAATGAGTCATGCAATTCTAATTCATCCACTCATATATAAAGCCTACATGTAGTCAAATTATTTCACATTCTCAAGGAGATATATATATATATATAGCTAACCCTCAAATAATAAAGCATGTTTTTGCAAATGAGATGAGAAAAAAAAAACTTGCAAGACAATCAGAGATAAATGTTAATGAGCTTTTGAACCCTCACTGGATTTTGTGTTTTCTCTCTAATCACTCAGTGTTTATTGGGTTAATCACTCTATTCTTCTTTTTATTCTTCCTTTCTATAACTTTGTTTTTCGTCTAACCAATCAACAATTATAGAACATAGTCATACCAAAACTCATGAGGTCTTTAATTAAGGTTGTAATGGGGTCAAGGCAAAGGGTAAGGATATATGTATAAGGCTAAGTGAGCTAATAAGTGAATCCTTAATTAGACTAAGTTCTCACCTAACATACATACTTAGTAAAACAATGCTTCTTTACCTATTCTCCCTATTTTCTCGCTTTTGATGTCACATGCTCATGTTTCAATTCTTGTTTTTATCCCATGTGCATTGCTTTTTATTTTGCATTGGGGAGTTCTTTTTTTGTACCCCCTTATTTACATGCTTGAAAACTAACCCTTTTTTTTTTTTTTGAATACACATGGCAATTGAAGCACTTTGATTTTCTCATGAACATGCTTCCCAAATTTATTTTATTTCTTTTAATTTTTCTACCTTTTGTTTCTATCATCCATGTTCCCAAAAGGTTTCCCACATTTAACTCTATTAAGGATTTTCTATCTTAAGCTAACCAAGGATTCACTTGGGATTTTCTTTTGTTTTTCTGCTTAAGGCTAGTAATTTGGCTAAATAGAATAAAGGGGTTTTAAAAGGCTCAAGGGGGCTAACAAGGGTGATGTAAAAGGTAGGTTAATTTGGGGTAAGTGAGCTAAAATCAAATGATGGCCTCAATCATTCTCTTGGTATGTATCTATTCTATATTCTATAATTGGACATATAGATTAAAGCAAAGGAAAGAACATCAGAATAAAAAGAAATGTAACACACAGAAATGAAATTATGGTTCGAATGCAACCATACAATTTAAGCTCAAGACTCACAGGCTGTGTGTTCTCTAGCTGAAAAATCATTTATCACTTATGTATGTCATGCAGGTTTAGTTAAAAATTCTCATTATTCTCTTAAAAAGTAATTTAGGGTAGCCTTTGAAGTTTTAATGTTTCTCCTTGATGAAATGTTGTCAGTTTAACTACATCATGTAATGCTATATATACAAGGTTTTATGGATCTAAATCTATTATGTTCAAGTTCCTAGCTTACTCTTTTTTTTTTTATATTTGTCAATTTAAACTAAGCTATAATTAAGCTATCTTATGTAAAAAGGGTAAACTATACTAATTGATCCACTAATAAGTTAGAATTGCAAACTAAACTAAATAACTAAAATGAACTAAATAACTAAAATATGAACAAAAATTGCAAAATGCAGAAAATAGAGTAAAATACACAAGTAGCAATGTATAAGTACTCAGAAAATAACAATAAAAGAAAAAGAGAAAAATACAGAAAAATATCCAAAATAAAAGAAAAAGTATGTAGTAGTTCACCAAAATAAACGCCAGAGATGGCGACCTCCCCACACATAAAATGAAGCATCGTCCCCGATGCTCAATCAAGCCGGGTGTGAAGGAGTGTCATCACTGGTAGGGATGGTAGCTGGGGTCTCTGTGGCGGTGGTGGGCTGAGAGTCTGGCTGCTGTAGAGGGGGGACTGACTGGATCGGGATCTCCGGATCTGCAGCTTCAAGCTGATGTGGTGCCTCCTGCTGTGGTGTAGCGTGCTCTGTGCCTGCCTGCTGATGAGTCTCCGCCTAGGAATGAGGCTCCTCCTCGTGCTCATCCTCCTCCTCCTCTGATGGCTCTGATGGTGTGTCGGGCTCGGAGGGGATGTCGGCGCCCTGTCTGATCATCAGCTTCAGATGGGAATAGCGTCGCCTACTGCGGTGCTCCAATCTCTCATACCGGCGCCTATTACGGCGCTCCATCTGATCAAGCTGGCGGAATAGACGGTGCACGAGGCGATAAACCGGCTCAGAGGCGGGTGGAGGTGCAGTGGTGGCAGCAGGGGCAGCTGTGGATGAAGAGGGTCCAACAGACGGAGGGGCTATCTCATCAGTAGCAGAGACAGGTGGTGGTCTGTAGCCCAAAGCAAGGAAGTTCCTGTTGTGAGGGATGATGTTCCTGCAGTCCGCTGCTGGTAGTCGCACATCGGCATCCTCCCAAGGTACATCAGCCTGACGGCCTAGCTGTGTAACCAGATAAGGAAAGGGGAGGGTGCCTCGGACGTAGACCCTGGCCATATAATGCCGGATAAAACGAGGCAAGTACAGGTCCTTACCCTCCAGTACACACCAGAGGAGGGTGATCATGGCAGCCGGGATCTCAGTCTCATGAGTACTCGGCATCACATAGTTGCTCAAGATCTGATGCCATAGCCGAGCCTCATCATTGAAGTACACTCTCTTGATCCCTCTATGCATAGTGGTGTCCTGACCCATCTCCCAAGGAACAGCAGGGTCGAGAGCTATCCGTGCCTTCACAGCATCCCAATCAAATCGCATCTGGCCCATGTCCTCCTCAGCCTGTGCATAACCATCTGGCTTATCGGACTTGGCTGGGAGCTGGAGAATGGTCTCTATGGCCTCCTCAGTGACCAGAATTTGCTTTCCCCTCAGGTTCACTGCATCTATGGTAGTAAGGTAGTAGTTGCAATAGAATTCTCGTACCCAAGATGCATTGACCTCTGTCAGTGGTCTCTCCAGAAAGAACCAGCCCCTTTGCTTGATTTGCTCAGTGGTGTATTGCTGGAGGGCTTCTGGAATCTTTAAGGTACGTTCCAGGTATAGATTTTTGGAGTTTGCAAAAGTTGGGTACTTCAGCTCACAGTACCGGTTTGCAAATTTTATAGGATCAGTCAAAGGGAGCAGCTGGTCAGCTTTTTCCTGCTGTGTGAAGTTCTTCTCCCGCCATGAGGAATCGTGCATTAGAGCAATGATGGACTAGGAGGAATCTCCTCTCTTGCGCTTGCCAGTAGCCTTGCCTTTGCCTTTCCTTTGTGAGGCAGACATCCTAAAAAATAGAAAACCAGGAAATGGATAAAATAGAAAGCAAATAGGCAATTTAAACAAAGGAAACTCAAAGAGGTAAGGGAGAAATAGAATAAGAAAAATGAGTAATTGAAATGTGATTGAATTAATGTTAGATGAAAAGAAAAAAAATCAATATGCCATAGTGAGAAAGTTAGAGGAAGTGAAAGTAATCAGAAAAGAGATCAAGAGGGTTAATATGGTAAAAAGAAATTAGTAAATTAAAATTAGTGAGTTAGGAAAGTAAGTGGCATAGAAAAAATTCCAAATAACAAGGATTCACAGGTAAGAATAGAAGTACTCATAATCGAATAAACAGGGTGATGCTGATTCGAATAGAAATAAAGAAATCAGAAATTGGAATCAGTGAATCACAAATGCAGGTTATGAACCAGGAAATCAAAGAGGATAAGAAAGTGGCCCTAGCATTCATGAAATGGTTTGGGGGAAGCAGAGTAAAACAGAGTTGCCAAACCAAAACAAGAATGAAAACAATTTTCAAAAAATTTGGGCAGCATTCCGGCTAAAATTGGATTGTCCCGGAAAATAAACAGCAATCATATCAGTTCATATGAATTAAAAGAAATCAAGCTGCATGTACATAGATATAAAATAAACATAAAAACTCAATGTAAACAGCAGCAACATACAAGAAAGCAGCATATGAATCATGATTATAGCAGCAATAGATTTGCACATAGGATAAAACAGAGGTAAGAGCAGTACAAGTAAACAGACCTAGATCCACTAACCACAGCCTAAGCTACCTAACAACCTAAAAATCCACTACAACATGCAAGTCTAGCTATCCTAATCATGAACATAAACAGAATAAAAAATACAGAAAAGTGACGAACGGATAAAAAGGGTTGCATGTTGCGGAACCTGGTAAGCAGAAGGGGTGGAACAGGGAAGAAGGTGGCTGCGGCGGCGTCCGACGTGGTGGTGGTGCACGGCGTCGCGGTGGCGGCTGAGGGGGCAGTGGCGGAGGGAGGTATTAGGGTTAGTGAGAGAGGGAGAGGATAGGGGAAGGGAGGGCGGTGGTTGTTGCTGGCTGAAGGGGGTGGATGGCGGAGAAGGGGGTGCGGCTGGATGGCCGGCGGTGGCTGGGCGGTGCTCGCGGAGGTGGCTGTGGTGGAGAGGGGAGGAGAGAGGAAGAAGGAAGAAGAGAGAAGGGGAGGGGGGTGGTACGGCGGCGGCGTCTGGGCGGCGGCGGCGTCGGGGTGGTGGCGTGGTGGCTGGGGGGAAGAAGAATAGAGAAGGAGAAGAGGGTTGGGGGTGAAGGGGGGCTGCGCGACTAATAGGGTTCGCGTGGCTGGGGGTTATATTTTCGAATCCTGAAGATGGGGGAGACGCGATCGCGTGGGTCGCGCGATCGCATGAGAGGGGGGAAAGAGGGGTGACACGATCGCGTGGGTCGCGCGATCGCGTCACTGGAATTTGTGCTAAACGCACGACTCCAGCGCCGTTTCAGCGCAACTCTCTGTCTCTTTTTGGGGTGATATGCAATCCATGCGACGCGATCGCGTCGCTCACGCGGTCGCGTGGGATTGGTATTGGGTAAGTGACGCGATCGCATGGGCATGCGATCGCGTAGACCAATTTGTGCGAAACGCACAAGAGCCGCACGATTCCAGCCCAACTTTCTGTTTGTTGGATCCTTACGCCGATATATATATCACGCGGCCGCGTGGGTCACGCGGTCGCATGGGTGGTGTTTTTCGCGATATGACGCGATCGCATGGGGCATGCGGTCGCGTCGTGCAACGCTTTTTTTTTAAACTGAAAATTGCAGGATGCAGTGATTAACATGAATGCTATGCATGATTCCAGGTTAATTTTAAAATAAAATAAAAAAAGGTAAATTGAAAACAATAAACAAGAAATAGATTGAGAAAGAAGCGACCATACCATGGTGGGTTGTCTCCCACCTAGCACTTTTAGTTAAAGTCCTTAAGTTGGACATTGGAAGAGTATCCTGTTATGGTGGCTTATGTTTAAATTCGTCCAAAAATTTCCACCAATGCTTGGAATGCCAATAGCCTCCGGGGTCCCAAACTAGGCATGTAAAGCTTCTGAGCAGCTTCAAACAGATATTCAGCCTCCCGGGATGACGAATATCAGAATATAATCCATGATCCCAAGCTGTGTTTTTAGATCTGCCTCCGTTTTGATTTGTAAGTTTCCATTCGGGCGGGTTAAAAAGTAGAATCTCACCGTGGTGACCAAACGTTCTCCGTGATCCATGCAATTGAGCATGATACCAATCTGTGTACTTTGAGGTGAAGCGTGGAACCTTATTGAACCTGGTGCACCAGTTTTGAGTACGAGCCAATTCCCTTTTACTCTTAAAGCCGCAGAGAGGTCTAAGTTGGCCCTCTGTTTCGGGCAAACCATATTCAAGTGAATAAGTAAAATTATAAGTTAAGGATTGTACCCACTTGAAGCTTGTATTAGGTGGTAATGGCCTTGGGATAGGTGTTTTTGGTGGTTCTGCAAGTTCCGTTTCCTTGTGCTCTTCTGTGAATTCTTCCACTTCCTTGCAAAGATCTTCAATTGTATCTGTATCCTGGTCAAAGTCTTCTATGTCTTCCTTATCACTCGAGTCATAGATTGGAGGTTGAGAGAAATCTACCTCCGCATCATCTTCATATTCACTTGGGGAAAATTCTTCGATCTCAGAGAATTCACTTGCGAATGCAAGTTCATCACTAGGAGAACTAGACTTGTGACTATCATCATCAAGGAAATTTGCTTCTTGGATTATTCCGTATGATTCTTCGTAAACGACTTGCCTTGGAGATTGTACGGTATCCTCCTTAGCATCAACTGTAGCATCTTGGACGGAGTTTTCCTCAATTCTGGATTCCCAAGGAAGCTCAGCATCTCCTAGATCTTTAACCAAATCTTCTTCTTGAACAATGACAGCTTCTTCCACTTGTTCTAGTACGAATTCATTCTCTGTCTTGTCCACTGGAGTCTCTAGTATTTCTTTCATGCTACGCTCTTCATCGGGCTATCCACATGGAGCTGTGGTTGATCCTTGTATATTTGAGCGCCTAGTGGCCCATTGAATTAGTACTTGCTCCAGTTGTTGAATGGTTGTTTGAAATTTAATTACTGTTTTTTTAGGCGATCCTCTGCTTCGCGGTTTGCCGGACTTGGACATGATACAAAGGAAAGTGGTGATGATTGGGAACGATTGGATTGGTATTGGGGTAAAGAAGGATCATATGATGGCGAATGGTGAAGAGAAGCTTGTGAGTGTGGTGGTTCAAGGTTATGTTGAAAGGATGGTTCATATGCACGGGGTGGGGCTTGTTGGTAGTTACAAGGTTGTCCACCATGTCTTTCAGCTGGGCATGCACGGTAGAATGGTCTTTGTCTAGGATATCTCGGAGGGTGTTGCTGCCTAAAGGGTTGATTAGATCATCTTGGTTCCATCCATCCTTGATTGGTCTGACCCTGATGCACATTCCTGCTGTAACTTCTATTTCCTTTAACAATATTAGAACCAAACTCAAAGCAAGAGGGGTGAGAGTTCATAGTAGCAAATAAAGATAAAGAGGAAAAACAAAAATAAATAAACAAGCAAAAGAAAAATATTTACAATAACCAATAATAAGGCACACGTTAGCAGTTCCCCGGCAACGGCGCCATTTTGACGAGAGAACTTTTGCGTGGTCTAGAAATTTGCGGATAAATCCTCGTTGCAAGTATAGTTTCTAAACCTTCAAAAGTCCTTTCATACAAACGTTTTGGGTGTCACAAGTAACAAACCCCTTAAAAATTGTTAACCGAGTATTCAAACCTCGGGTCGTCTTCTCAAAGAACTGCGAGGAAGTATGTTCTTATTATTGGTTATAAAGGTTGTAATCGGGGTTTAGAAGGTGAGAAGCAAGTAATTTAAATGACAAGTGAATTAAATGGCAATTAAAAATAAATAATAACTGTAAAATAACTTTTGGCAAGATAAGGGAAATTAGAGGTCCAACTTAGTTATCTCTCTCAACTATAATGAAAGTTGAATCTAAACTCCACTTGGTCAACCTTTACCAGGGCAAAGAAAAGTCAAGGGACTAATTAAATTGACTTTTGAATCCTAATTATTTCCTAAGAAAAGGTTGGGATTATTTAAGTTCAGCTCAATTAGCAAGATAACGATTATCAATTACGTTGAGTTTAATAACTGTTGAGTTACTGAATTCTTAACCAGGACCAAAAGGGGAAAAAAAGTAAAATTGCTGAAATAATAAAAATGTCCTTAGATAGGAAGCAATGATAACTTAAATCAAAGAGAACAATCATAAACTGAAAATACCTCAAATATCATTAATTCAAATAACTGTCTGTAACATGAAAGAATGAATAGATCCAATTATAAAGGTAAATAGCCAACTCAGATACTGAAATAAATAAATAGAGTAAAAGGGAAGTTTAAAATAAAGAAATATAAAACCTGGATTGAGAGTCACTCTTAAAACAAGAAGAAATCCTAAATCCTAAAAGAGAGAGAGGAGAAGACTCCCTCTCAACTAAATCTAAATCATTGAAAACTAAAATTATGCGAGCTCTCTTTTGAATGGATGCATTCTCACTCTTTATAACCTCTGGTCTATGCTGTCTGTACTTAGATCTGGGCCAAAAAGGGCTTCAGAATTCGCTGGGGCATATTTTGTAAATTCTGATACGTGGCCTTTGTCACGCGTCCGCGTGGGTCACGCGGTCGCGTCATCTGGAGCTTTTTCTTTCCACGCGGTCACGTCAGTCATGCGACCGCGTCATGTTCATTCTACTTAAGGCGCGCGGTCGCGTCAGTCATGCGGCCGCATCGCTGCTGATTCGTGCTTGGCACGCGATCGCGTCATCCATGCGATCGCGTGGATACCAGTTTCCTTAAAGCTCCGTCTTGCTTTATCCTTCCATTTTTGTATGTTTCCTTTTCCATCCTTTAAGTCATTTTGCCTTAGAAAATCTGAAACTACTCGACACACTAATCACGGCATCGAATGGAAATAAAGGTAATTAAAATAATTAATTTTTAAAGCTTAGGAAACATGTTTTTCACAATATGACATAATAAGGAAGGGAAAGTAAAACCATGCAATTAATGTGAATAAGTAGGTGAAGGATTGTATAAATCACTCAAATTAAGCACAAAAGAAGTCATGAAATATGGGTTTATCACCTACTCCTTTCTATGGCTGGCTTTATGTAAGGACATCACCGTTGTCAATGGCTACTTTTTATCCTCTCTGGAAAATGGTCCGATGCGCTGTCACTGCATGGCTAATCGTCTGGAGGCATCACCCTTGTCAATAGCTGCATCCCATCATCTTGTGAAAATGGTCCAAATGCTCTGTCACAGCACGGCTAATCATCTGAGGTTCTCGATCATACTGGAATAGGATTCACCCTCCTTTTGCGTCTGTCACTACGCCCAGCACTCGCGAGTTTGAAGTTTGTCACAGTCATTCAATCCCAGAGTCCTACTCGGAATACCACAGACAAGGTTTAGACTTTCCGGACTCTCATGAATGCCGCCATCAATCTAGCTTATACCACGAAGATTCTGATTAAGAGATCCAAGAGATACTCATTCAATCTAAGGTAGAACAGAAGTGGTTGTCAGGCATACGTTCATAGGGAATGATGATGATTGTCACGTTCATCACATTCAGGTTGAAGTGCGAATGAATATCTTAGAAGCGGAATAAGTTGAATTGAATAGAAAAACAGTAGTACTTTGCATTAATCTTTGAGGAACAGCAGAGCTCCACACCTTAATCTATGGAGTGCAGAAACTCTACTGTTGAAAATACATAAGTGATGAAGGTCCAGGCATGGCCGAGAGGCCAGCCCCCATGATCTAAGAACCAGACGTCCCAAGATGATCAAAAGATCATAAGATAATCCAAAGATGTCAAATACAATAGTAAAAAGTCTTATTTATACTAAACTAGTTACTAGGGTTTACAGAAGTAAGTAATTGATGCATAAATCCACTTCCGGGACCCACTTGGTGTGTGCTTGGGCTGAGCTTGAATGTTACACGTGCAGAGGCTCTTTCTGGAGTTGAACGCCAGGTTGTAACGTATTTCTGGCGTTCAACTCTGGTTTGTGACTTGTTTCTGGCGTTTAACTCTAGACAGCAGCGTAGAACTGGCATTCATTGCCCTTTTACGTCATCTAAACCCGGCCAAAGTATGGACTATTATATATTGCTGGAAAGCCATGGATGTCTAATTTCCAACGCAATTGGAAGAGCGCCATTTTGAGTTCTATAGCTCCAGAAAATCCACTTTGAGTGTAGGAAGGTCAGAATCCAACAGCATCAGCAGTCCTTCTTCAACCTCTAAATCTGATTTTTGCTCAAGTCCCTCAATTTCAGCCAGAAAATACCTGAAATCACAGAAAAATACACAAATTCATAGTAAAGTCCAGAAATGTGAATTTAACATAAAAACTAATGAAAACATCCCTAAAAGTAACTAGATTCTACTAAAAACATACTAAAAACAATGCCAAAAAGCGTATAAATTATCCGCTCATCACAACACCAAACTTAAATTGTTGCTTGTCCCCAAGCAACTGAAAATCAAATAGGATAAAAAGAAGAGAATATACTATAAATTCCAAACTATCAATGAAACATAGCTCCAATTAAATGAGCGGGACTTGTAGCTTTTTGCCTCTTGAATAGTTTTGGCATCTCGCTTTATCCATTGAAGTTCAGAATGATTGGCATCTATAGGAACTCAGAGTTCAGATAGTGTTATTGATTCTCCTAGTTCAGTATGATGATTCTTGAACACAGCTATTTTATGAGTCTTGGCCGTGGCCCTAAGCACTTTGTTTTCCAGTATTACCACCGGATACATAAATGCCACAGACACATAATTGGGTGAACCTTTTCAGATTGTGACTCAGCTTTGCTAAAGTCCCCAATTAGAGGTGTCCAGGGTTCTTAAGCACACTCTCTTTTTGCTTTGGACCTTGACTTTAACCGCTCAGTCTCAAGTTTTCACTTGACACCTTCACGCCACAAGCACATGGTTAGGGACAGCTTGGTTTAGCCGCTTAGGCCAGGATTTTATTCCTTTAGGCCCTCCTATCCACTGATGCTTAAAGCCTTGGGATCCTTTTTATTTACCCTTGCCTTTTGGTTTTAAGGATTATTGGCTTTTTGCTCTTGCCTCTTGGTTTTAAGAGCTTTTGGCTTTTTCTGCTTGCTTTTTATACTTTTTTTTTCGCCTATTTTTTTTCTGCAAGCTTTGTTCTTTGCTGCTTTTTCTTGCTTCAAGAATCATTTTTTTATGATTTTTTAGATTATCAAATAACATGTCGCCTTGTCATCATTCTTTCAAGAGCCAACATATTTAACATTCTTAAACAACAACTTCAAAAGACATATGCACTGTTCAAGCATTCATTCAGAAAACAAGAAGCATTGTCACCACATCAATATAATTAAACTAAGTTCAAGGATAAATTCGAAACTCATGTACTTCTTGTTCTTTTGAATTAAAACAGTTTTCATTTAAGAGTGGTGATGGATTCATAGGACATTCATAACTTTAAGACATAGTTACTAAATACTAATGATCGTGTAATAAGACACAAACATAGATAAGCACTTAACATAGAGAAAACGAAAAACAGAGAATGCAAGAACAAGGAATGAGTCCACCTTAGTGATGGTGACGTTTTCTCCTTGAGGAACCAATGATGTCCTTGAGCTCTTCTATGTCTCTTCCTTGTCTTTGTTGCTCCTCCCTCATTGCTTTTTGATCTTCTCTTATTTCATGAAGGATGATGGAGTGCTCTTGATGTTCCACCCTTAATTGTCCCATGTTGGAACTTAATTCTCCTAGGGAGGTGTTGATTTGCTCCCAATAGTTTTGTGGAGGAAAATGCATTTGAGGCATCTCCGGGGTCTCATGGTGATAAGCTTCATGCGCCTCTTGAGCTCCATGAATGGGCTCTCTTGCTTGCTCCATCCTTTTCTTAGTGATGGGCTTCTCTTCCTCAATGGGAATGTCTCCTTCTATGAAAGCTCCAGCTGAGTAACATAGATGGCAAATAAGATGAGGAAAAGCTAGCCTTGCCATGGGGGAGGGCTTTTCGGTTATTTTGTAGAGTTCAAGGGAGATAACTTCATGAACTTCTACTTCCTCTCCAATCATGATGCTATGAATCATGATGGCCCGATCCACAGTAACTTTAGATCGGTTGCTAGTGGGGATGATGGAGCGTTGGATGAACTCCAACCATCCTCTAGCTACAGGCTTGAGGTCCAGTCTTCTTAGTTGAACCGGCTTGCCTTTGGAGTCAATTTTCCATTGAGCTCCTTCCACACATATGTCCATGAGGACTTGGTCCAACCTTTGATTAAAGTTGACCCTTCTAGTGTAGGGGCGTGCATCTCCTTGCATCATAGGCAAGTTAAATGCCAACCTCACATTTTCCGGACTAAAATCTAAGTATTTCCCCCGAACCATTGTAATATAATTCTTTAGGTCCATGTTCTTACTTTGATCATGGTTCCTAGTGATCCATGCATTGGCATAGAACTCTTGAACCATTAGGATGCCGACTTGTTGGATGGGTTTTGTTAGAACTTCCCAACCTCTTCTTTGGATTTCATGTCGGATCTCCGGATACTCATTCTTCTTGAGCTTGAAAGGGACCTCGGGGATCACCTTCTTCTTGGCCACAACATCATAGAAGTGGTCTTGATGAGCTTTGGAGATGAATATTTCCATCTCCCATGACTCGGAGGTGGAAGCTTTTGTCTTCCCTTTCCCTTTTCTAGAGGATTCTCCGGTCTTAGGTGCCATCAATGGTAATGGAAAAACAAAAAGCTTATGCTTTTACCACACCAAACTTAGAATATTGCTCGCCCTCGAGCAAGAGAAGAAAGAATAGACGAAGAAGAAGAAAATACGGAGGAGAGGGGGAGAGGGATGTATTCGGCTAAGAAGGGGAAGAGAGGGTTGTGTTGTGTAAAAATGAGGAAGAATGGAGGGCTTTATATAGGGAAGGGAGGGGGGGTAAGGTTCGGCCATATAGGGTGGGTTTGGGTGGGAAATTGATTTTGAATTTTGAAGGTAGGTGGAGTTTATGAGGTAGGTTTATGGGGAAGAGTGGATGGATGTGAGTGGTGAAGTGGTGAGAGGGAAGAGAGATTGAGGTGATTGGTGAAGAGTTTTGGGGAAGAGTGTTTATGGGATTGTGTGAAAGAGGGGTGAGAAGAAGTGAGTGGAGGTAAGTGGGGATCCTGTGGGGTCCACAGATCCTGAGGTGATCTTGTGGGGTCCACAGATCCTGAGGTGTTCAAGGATTTACAACTTTACACCAAATTAGGCATGCAAAATGCCCTTGCACATAACTCTGGGCGTTCAGCGCCAGATTGGTGCTTGTTTTGGGCGTTGAACGCCCATTTGTTGCCCATTTCTGGCGTTGAACGCCAGAACCATGCTTGTTCTGGGCGTTCAGCGCCAGCTCTTCTCCAGGGTGCAATTCTGGTGTTCAAACGCCTAGATGCTGCCCATTTTGGGCATTCAGCGCCAGAACCATGCTCTGTTCTGGCGTTGAACGCCAGCCAGATGCTTCTTACTGACGTTTAAACGCCAGTAAGGTCTTCCTCCAGGGTGTGATTTTTCTTCTGCTATTTTTGATTCCGTTTTCAATTTTTATATTTATTTTGTGACTCCACATGATCATGAACCTAATAAAACATGAAAGAACCAGAAAAATAAAAATAGATAAAAATTGGGTTGCCTCCCAACAAGCACTTCTTTAATGTCAATAGCTTGACAGTGGGCTCTCATGGAGCCTCACAGATGTTCAGAGCATTGTTGAGACTCCCCAACACCAAACTTAGAGTTTGGATATAGGAGTTCAACACCAAACTTAGAGTTTGGTTGTGGCCTCACAACACCAAACTTAGAGTTTGACTGTGGGGGCTCTGGTTGACTCTGTAATGAGAGAAGCTTACTGTGCTTCCTCTCCATGGGTACAGAGAGATCCTTGAGTTTTAAACACAAGGTTGTCCTCATTGAATTGAAGGATCAATTCTCCTCCGTCCACATCAATTACAGCTCTTGCTATGGCTAGGAAGGGTCTTCCAAGGATGATGAATTCATCCTCATCCTTCCCAGTATCTAGGACTATGAAATCAGCAGGGATGTAAAGGCCTTCAACCTTTACTAACACGTCCTCTACTTGTCCATAAGCCTGTTTTCTTGAATTGTCTGCCATCTCTACTGAGATTTTAGTGGCTTGCACCCCATAGATTCCCAGTTTCTCTATTATAGAGAGTGGCATGAGGTTTATTCCTGACCCAAGGTCACACAGAGCCTTCTCAAAGGTCATGGTGCCTATGGTACAAGGTATTAATAACTTTCCAGGATCCTGTTTCTTCTGAGGCAATGTCAGTTGATCCAGATCACTCAATTCATTAGTGAACAAGGGAGGTTCATCTTCCCAAGTCTCAATACCAAATAATTTGGCATTCAGCTTCATGATTGCACCAAGGTACTTGGTAACTTGCTCTTCAGTAACATCCTCATTCTCTTCAGAAGAGGAATACTCATTAGAGCTCATGAATGGCATAAGGAGGTTCAATAGAATCTCTATAGTCTCTAGATGAGTCTCAGATTCCTTTGGTTCCTCAGAGGAAAACTCCTTATTGATCACTGGACGTCCCAGGAGGTCTTCCTCCTTGGGATTCACGTCCTCTCCCTCCCTTACAGGTTCGGCCATAGTAATTAATTCAATGGCCTTGCACTCTCCTTTTGGATTTTCTTCTGTATTGCTTGGGAGAGTACTAGGAGGGATTTCAGTGATCCTTTTACTCAGCTGGCCCACTTGTGCTTCCAAATTTCTAATGGAAGACCTTGTTTCATTCATTAAACTTACAGTGGCCTTGGATAGATCAGAGACTAAGTTTGCTAAATTAGAGGTATTTTGTTCAGAGTTCTCTGTCTGTTGCTGAGTGGATGATGGAAAAGGCTTGCTATTGCTAAACCTGTATCTTCCACCATTATTAAAGCCTTGTTGAGGCTTTTGTTGATCCTTCCATGAGAGATTTGGATGATTTCTCCATGATGGATTATAGGTGTTTCCATAAGGTTCACCTGAGTAATTTACCTCTGCTATTGCAGGATTCTCAGGATCATAAGCTTCTTCTTCAGAAGATGCCTCTTGAGTACTGTTGGATGCATCTTGTATTCTATTCAAACTCTTGAGAAATCACATTGACTTGCTAAGTCAATATTTTATTCTGAGCCAATATGGCATTCAGAGTATCAATTTCAAGAACTCCCTTCTTCATAGGCGTCCCATTACTCACAGGATTCCTCTCAGAAGTGTACATGAACTGGTTATTAGCAACCATGTCAATGAGTTCTTGAGCTTCTGCAGGCATTTTTTTAAGTGAATGGATCCACCTACAGAAGTATCCAATGACATTTTAGCCAATTCAGATAGACCATCATAGAATATATCCAGGATGGTCTATTCTGAAAGCATGTCAGAAGGACACTTTTTGGTCAGTCCTTTGTATCTCTCCCAAGCTTCATAGAAGGATTCACCTTCTTTCTGTCTGAAGGTCTGAACATCCACTCTAAGCTTACTCAGCTTTTGAGGAGGAAAGAACTTGGCTAAGAAAGCCTTGACCAACTTATCCCAAGAGTTCAGGCTATCCTTAGGTTGAGAGTCCAACCATATTCTAGCTCTGTCTCTCACAGCAAAAGGGAAAAGCATGAGCTTGTAGACTTCAGGATCTACTCCATTAGTCTTAACAGTATCACATATCTGCAAGAATTCAGTTAAGAACTGAAAAGGATCTTCAGATGGAAGTCCATGAAACTTGCAGTTCTACTGCATCAGAGAAACTAATTGAGGTTTCAGCTCAAAATTGTTTGCTCCAATGGCAGGAATGGAGATGCTTCTTCCATGTAAATTGGAATTAGATGCAGTAAAGTCACAAGCATCCTCCTTGCATTATTATTATTTTCGGCTGCCATCTCCTCTTCTTGTTCGAAATTTTCTGAAAGATGCTTGCTGGATTGTTGTAATTTAGCTTCTCTTAGTTTCCTCTTCAGAGTCCTTTCAGGTTCTGGATCTACTTCAACAAGAATATTCTTGTCTTTGCTCCTGTTCATATGAAAAAGAGGGAACAGAAAAATAATAATAATAGGGATCCTTTTTACCACAGTATAGAGGTCCCTGTGTGAGTAGAAGAAAAGAAAAAGAAAAATCTGAACTCAGAGAAAGAGGGTTCGGATTTTTGGTGAGATGAAGTGTTAGTAGATGAATAAATGAATAGAAGGAGATGAGAGAGAAGGAGAATTTTCAAAAATTATTTTTGAAAAAGAGTTAGTGATTTTCGAGAATAGTTTTTGAAAAAGGTTAGTAATTTTTGAAAATTAAAATAAAAAATTAAAATAATTAGTTAATTAAAAAAAATTTTGAAAAAGAGGGAAGATATTTTCGAAAATTAGAGAGAGAGGAAGTTAGTTAGGTAGTTTTGAAAAAGATAAGAAACAAACAAAAAGTTAGTTAGTTAGTTGAAACAAATTTGAAAATCAATTTTGAAAAGATAAGAAGATAAGAAGTTAGAAAGGATATTTTAAAATCAAATTTTGAAAAAGATAAGATAAAGAGATATTTTTGAAAAGATATGATTGAAATTAGTTTTAAAAAAGATTTGATTTTTAAAATCACAATTAATGACTTGATTCACAAGAAATCATAATATATGATTCTAGAACTCAAAGTTTGAATCTTTCTTAACAAGCAAGTAACAAACTTGAAATTTTTGAATCAAAACATTAATTGATGATGTTATTTTCGAAAATTAGGAGATAAAGATAAGAAAAATATTTTTGAAAAATATTTTTAAAATTTTCGAAAATAACTAAGAAAAGTGAAAAAGATTTGATTTTTGAAAAAGATTTTGAAAAAGATAAGATTTGAAAATTTGATTTGACTCATGAAAACAACTAGATTTTAAAAATTTTTGAAAAAGTCAAATCTAATTTTCAAAATTTATGAGAGAAAAAAAGGAAAGATATTTTTTTATTTTTGAATTTTTATGATGATAGAGAAAAACACTAAAAATGCTCAATGCATGGAAATTTTAGATCAAAACAATGAATGCATGCAAGAATGCTATGAATGTCAAGATGAACACCAAGAACACTATGAAGATCATGATGAACATCAAGAACATATTTTTAAAAAATTTTTAATGCAAAGAAAACATGTATGACACCAAACTTAAAAATTTTTCATGTATAGACACTATGAATGCAAGAATGCATATGAAAAACAAGAAAAGACACAAAACATGAAAACATCAAGATCAAACAAGAAGACTTACCAAGAACAACTTGAAGATCATGAAGAACACTATGAATGCATGAATTTTTCAAAAAATGCAAGATGAGTATGCAATTGACACCAAACTTTCAACTTGACTCAAGACTCAAACAAGAAACATGAAATATTTTTTATTTTTATGATTTTATGATTTTTTTTTTGATTTTTCGAAAATTAATGTGAAAAAGAAAAATAAGGATTCCAAAATTTTTAATATGAATTTCAGGAATCTTATGCTCTTTAGTCTAAAGCTCCAATCAAGGGTCAGGTATGGCTTAATAGCCAGCCAAGCTTTAGTATGTAACTCAGACATGGCACGCCTAGCATGCCCTATCCAGAAGAAGTAGACATGGCTTTACAGCCAGCCAGGCTTCAACATGCTTCATGAAACACTAGAATTCATTCTTAAAAATTATGAAGAAAAATATATTTTTGAAAACATTTTTATTTTAAAATTTCTTTTTTTTTCAAAAACAAAGGAGAAATTTTTGAAAGATTTTTGAAAAATTTTTGAAAATAAAACAAAAAGAAAATTACCTAATCTGAGCAACAAGATGAACCGTCAGTTGTCCAAACTTGAACAATCCCTGGCAACGGCACCAAAAACTTGGTGCACGAAATTGTGATCTCAGGCAACGGCGCCAGAAACTCTGTACGCACATCTTAATAAATCGTTTTTCATTCACGACTTCGATACAACTAACCAGCAAGTGCACTGGGTCATCCAAGTAATAAACCTTACGTGAGTAAGGGTCGATTTCACGGAGATTGTTGGTATGAAGCAAGCTATGGTCACCTTGTAAATATCAGTCAGGCGGATATAAAATAGTTATGGAGTTTTCGAAAATTAAATAATAAGTAAACATAAAATAAGGATAGAAACACTTATGTATATCAATGGTGAGAATTTCAGATAAAGGTATAGAGATGCTTTCGTCCCTCTGAACTCCTGCTTTCCTACTGTCTTCATCCAATCAGTCCTACTCCTTTCTATGGCTGGCTTTATGTAAGGACATCACCGTTGTAAATGGCTACTTTTTATCCTCTCTGGAAAATGGTCCAATGCGCTGTCACTGCATGGCTAATCGTCTGGAGGCATCACCCTTTATCAATGGCTGCATCCCATCCTCTTGTGAAAATGGTCCAAATGCTCTGTCACAGCACGGCTAATCATCTGAGGTTCTCGATCATACTAGAATAGGATTCACCCTCCTTTTGCGTCTGTCACTACGCCCAGCACTCGCGAGTTTGAAGTTCGTCACAGTCATTCAATCTCAGAGTCTTACTCGGAATACCACAGACAAGGTTTAGACTTTCCGGACTCTCATGAATGCCGCCATCAATCTAGCTTATACCACGAAGATTCTGATTAAGAGATCCAAGAGATACTCATTCAATCTAAGGTAGAACGGAAGTGGTTGTCAGGCACACGTTCATAGGGAATGATGACGATTGTCACGTTCATCACATTCAGGTTGAAGTGCGAATGAATATCATAGAAGCGGAATAAGTTGAATTGAATAGAAAAACAGTAGTACTTTGCATTAATCTTTGAGGAACAGCAGAGCTCCACACCTTAATCTATGGAGTGCAAAAACTCTACTGTTGAAAATACATAAGTGATGAAGGTCCAGGCATGGCCGAGAGGCCAGCCCCCATGATCTAAGAACCAGACGTCCCAAAATGATCAAAAGATCATAAGATAATCCAAAGATGTCAAATACAATAGTAAAAAGTCTTATTTATACTAAACTAGTTACTAGGGTTTACAGAAGTAAGTAATTGATGCATAAATCCACTTCCGGGGCCCACTTGGTGTGTGCTTGGGCTGAGCTTAAATGTTACACGTGCAGAGGCTCTTTCTGGAGTTGAACGCCAGGTTGTAACGTATTTATGGCGTTCAACTCTGGTTTGTGACTTGTTTCTGGCGTTTAACTCCAGACAGCAGCGTAGAACTGGCGTTCAACGCCCTTTTACATCATCTAAAATCGACCAAAGTATCGACTATTATATATTGCTGGAAAGCCCTAGATGTCTAATTTCCAACGCAATTAGAAGCGCACCATTTTGAGTTCTGTAGCACCAGAAAATCTACTTTGAGTGCAGGGATGTCAGAATCCAACAGCATCAGCAGTCCTTCTTCAACCTCTGAATCTGATTTTTGCTCAAGTCCCTCAATTTCAGCCAGAAAATACCTGAAATCACAGAAAAACACACAAACTCATAGTAAAGTCTAGAAATGTGAATTTAACATAAAAATTAATGAAAACATCCCTAAAAGTAACTAGATTCTACTAAAAATATACTAAAAACAATGCCAAAAAGCGTATAAATTATCCGCTCATCAATATGTCTTTGGAATTTGATGTTCTTGAATGTTAAATATGTTGGATCTTGAAAGAATGATAAACATGAGACATGTTATTGGTAATCTGAAAAATCGTAAAAATGATTCTTGAAGCAAGAAAAAGCAGTGAATACAAAGCTTGCAAAAAAAAAAAAAGAAAAAAGAGAAAGCAAGCAGAAAAAGCCAATAACCCTTAAAACCAAAAGGAAAGGGTAATAAAAAGGATCCAAGGCTTTGAGCATCAGTGGATAGGAGGGCCTAAAGAAATCAAATCCTGGTCTAAGCGGCTAAACCAAGCTGTCCCTAACCATGTGCTTGTGGCGTGAAGGTGTCAAGGGAAAACTTGAGACTGAGCGGTTAAAGTCAAGGTCCGAAGCAAAGAGAAGAGTGTGCTTAAGAACCCTGGACACCTCTAATTGGGGGCTTTAGCAAAGCTGAGTCACAATCTGAAAAGGTTCACCCAATTATGTGTCTGTGGCATTTATGTATCCGGTGGTAATACTGGAAAACAAAGTGCTTAGGGCCACGGCCAAGACTCATAAAAGTAGCTGTGTTCAAGAATCAATATACTGAACTAGGAGAATCAATAACACTATCTGAATTTTGCATTCCTATAGATGCCAATCATTCTGAGCTTCAATGGATAAAGTGAGATGCCAAAACTGTTCGGAAGCAAAAAGCTACTAGCCCCGCTCATTTAATTAGAATCTGAGCTTCACTCAAAAAATCTGAGATATTATTGTTTCTTGACTCATTTGTATTCTATTTTATTTATCTAGTTGCTTGAGGACAAGCAACAGTTTAAGTTTGGTGTTGTGATGAGCGGATATTTTATACGCTTTTTGGGGTTAATTTCATATAGTTTTTAGTATGTTTTAGTTAGTTTTTAGTTTATTTTCATTAGTTTCTAGGAAAAATTCATATTTCTGGACTTTACTATGATTTTGTGTGTTTTTTTGTAATTTCAGGTATTTTCTCGCTGAAATTGAGGGAGCTGAGCAAAAATCTGATTCAGGCTGAAAAAGGACTACTGATGTTGTTGGATCCTGACCTCTCTGCACTCGGAATGGAATTTCTGGAGCTACAGAAGTCCAATTGATGCGCTTCCAATTGCGTTGGAAAGTAGACATCTAGGGCTTTCCAAAAATATACAATAGTCCATACTTTGCTCAAGGATAGATGACGTAAACTGGCGTTCAACGCCAGTTCCATGTTGCAGTCTGGCGTCCAGCGCCAGAAACACGTTACAAGTTGGAGTTCAACGCCAGAAACACGTTACAGCCTGGCATTGAACACCCAAAACAGCCGAGGCACGTGAGAAGCTTTAGTCTCAGCCCCAGCACACACCAAGTGGGCCCCAGAAGTGGATTTCTGCACTATCTATCATAGTTTACTCATTTTCTGTAAACCTAGGTTACTAGTTTAGTATTTAAACAACTTTTAGAGATTTATTTTGTATCTCATGATATTTTAGATCTGAACTTTGTACTCTTTGACAGCATGAGTTTCTAAACTCCATTGTTGGGGGGTGAGGAGCTCTACTGTGTCTCAATGAATTAATGCAAGTATTTCTGTTTTCCATTCAAACATGCGTGTTCCTATCTAAGATATCCATTCGCACTTTAACATGAATGTGATGAACGTGACAATCATCATCATTCTCCTACGAACGTGTGCCTGACAACCACTTCCGTTCCACTGTAGAATGAATGAATATCTCTTAGATCTCTTAATAAGAATCTTCGTGGTATAAGCTAGATTGATGGCAGCATTCAAGAGAATCCGAAAAGTCTAAACCTTGTCTGTGGTATTCCAAGTAGGATTCAATGATTGAATGACTGTGATGAGCTTCAAACTCGCGAGTGCTGGGCGTAGTGACAGACGCAAAAGGATAGTAAATCCTATTCCGGTACGATTGAGAACCTGCAGATGATTAGCCGTGCGGTGACAGCACACCTGGACCCTTTTCACTGGAAGGATGGATGGTAGCCATTGACAACAGTGATCCACCAACACACAGCTTGCCATAGGAGGACTTACGTGCGTGAATCAGAAAACAGAGGAAAGCAGAATTTCAGAAGACAAAGCATCTCCAAAACTCCAACATATTCTCCATCATTGCACAATAAGTATTTATATTTATGCCCTCTCACTTTTTACAATTGAACTTAAAAAACACTGTTATTGGCATCCTGACTAAGAATAATAAGATAACCATAGCTTGCTTCAAACCAACAATCTCCGTGGGATTCGACCCTTACTCACGTAAGGTATTACTTGGACGACCCAGTGCACTTGCTGGTTAGTTGTGCGAAGTTGTAAGAGAGTAATGTGAACATTGACATTACAATTTCATGCACCAGATATAGAGATATATTATTTTATATATAAAAAATATAAAATATTTCTAAAAGAATGTAATATTTTTATTTTTTATATTAAAATACAAACTAATGTTAATAAATATTTTTAATAATATATGTTATTTTAAAATTCATTTCAAAAATATAAATCAAAAATATTTAATACATAATAGTATTTAAGTGTGTCATATAAAGTTTGGACATTAACACGAACATGAGACACGACACAACACAAAACATAGGACATGCAACTAAACTCTTAATATAATTTCTTGTCTTAGTCTCATAAATGATTTGCCAATGGAATTAAGAAAACAAATAATAACGTTATTAACTATTCGGAGTTATTTATTTGGTTTGGATTGATTGGCAGGGTAAATACAAAGGCGAGACTGTGTCGACTAGGGGTGATTAGCCAACAAGATACTCTATGTGTATTATGTAACAGAGGTGATGAAAATTATTACCACTTATTTCTTGGTTGTAGTTTTACATGGCAGGTGTGGTGTGCTTGGTTATCTTATGTTGGGATGCAATGGACTTGCCCGGGTACAATGAAGGAGCACTTTTAGAGTTGGACTGAGGTATCAAATAGAAAGGAGGAGCGCAAGGGGTGGATGGTGTGCTTTTGTGCGATCATGTGGAACATTTGGTTGGAACGAAAGCGAAGGATTTTTCAGAAAAAAGAAAAAGGAGCTCATGAGATTATAACTTTATCCTTCCAAAGCTTCACTGAGTGGTTAGGTGCTGATCCCTTTTGTTGTTGATGACAATGCCGGAGATGATAAAAGGGATATTTATGCCTAGATTGGCTGGTTTGTTCTTATTTTATGTTGCTTACTTTCTTGTTACCGTACTTGCTCCATTTTGTGTGTTGAGCTCTTTCTTTCAAAAAAAAAAAAAACTATTCATAAATTCTGGTATAAATGATAATTGTTTGAATTATTTAAATACTATGAACATGTGTATAAATTAGGTATTATATACTATATATAGTGAGCCTTATAGCTACACACCCCGAAGGAATTAGGTGATTGCATCTTTGATTCTCGACCAACAGATGTATTAAAAGTAAAAAGAAGATTGAACAAAAATATACTTGAAAGTTCACACGGTAGTCATAATTACACCTAAATTATATAATGAGTTACGTGTACACACGATTTATTTGTTCTGATAAACACATTTACCTTTTCGGCAATGGATGTGTCCTCCGTTAGCAGAACTGTATACGTGTAATGTTTTAGGTCCAGGATGGCACTATTACTATGAGTGACATAGAAATTTGTTGCCACATTAGATAAAATCTTTTTAAAATTAAATTATTAAGTGAAATTAAACCCAACCCTCTATCCTTTTGTCTCCAAAAATTGTAAAATTCCTGGAACCCTAATGAAAAACAAAGAACATGGCTTCACTTCAGGGAACAAAGTTTAAAAATTTCGAAAAATTAATCAACCAGGCATAATTTAATCAACCAGAACCAAAATTTAAAATCGAAGTAGAGAAAAACAATCAATCAGAACAAAAATTTAAATCAATGGAGAAAAATTTTAATATCTAACAATAGTACCAAATTCAAACCACAACAATAATTTTCTAATAATAGAAGCAGAAATAGATCTGCAAAAGTAGCACTGTAGAAAGTAGAAACAAAACGCTAAAACCGCAAAAGCTTATGCGAGAATGATGAACCATGAGTTGCCAGAATGCAAACGCAAACCTAATGAGAACAGAAAGTAGGAAATCGACATAACAAAGACGGTGAGGCGGTGTGACTGCGATGGATAAGGCGGCAAGGCAACGATGACAGAGGCGACGAGCAGTAATTAACCACGCAACGAAGGAGGTTGTTAAGGAACATTAAGGAAGAGAAGAGAAAACAACAAGGAAGAGAAGAGCAACAGTGAGGAAGATAAGAAGATGAGTGCCAGCAACGAGCAGTTTGGCTCCGGTCTGGCGGTGTAAAGGATAGACAACGATGGTGGACCACTTTTGAGAAGTGAGAGGAGTGCGCCGAAAGGAAAAGAAATTTTTTTGGGATTTTAGGTTTTAGGATTGATAAACTTATAAGTAGTGTTAGAAAAATGACAGAAAAAGAGAAAGAATTAGGAGAGGTTGAGATTAACGAGGAGAGGCTTTTGTTTGGCTGTGGAAAAACCCTACGTGAAGCTATATTCTACTTCTTCATTCTTTGTTAGGGTTCCAAGAATTTATGGAGTCAAAGGGATAGAGGCCACGTCACTCATAGTAATAGTGCCATTCTGGACCTAAAACATTACACATGTGCAGTTTTGTTAACGGAGGCACATGTCTATTACCGGAAAGGTGAATGTGTCTATCAGAACAAATAAATCGTGTGTACGCATGACTCATTAAATGATTTGGGTGTAATTGTGACCACTGTGTGAACTTTTAGGTGTATTTTTATCCATTCTTCCAAAAGTAAAATAAAATAAAAGTTGTCAACTTAATATATATAGGTCATGTTAATTATATTATTTCATTGATTGTTTAAATATTTCTGAAAAAAAAAAAGACCAAGTATCTTAGTCTTCAACTTATATATGTTTAGTGATATGCCAATAATTGTAGAATTTTTTTGTTGTTTCCACCAACAGAGTTGCATAAGCAGAATAGTAGAATCGTTAAAGATGTTGTATGGTGTCGGTTGTCTTCATATGCATAAGATATTCTTATTCACCACTAAAAAAATACACAAAAATTTGTTGATAAATAAATGAACTAAAATGTTGAGAAGATAATAAAAAATTAGTCTAATTTCTATAAACAATTCTGTTAGGTAGGCTACGGATTTTGTGAATAACATAAATAATGGGCTGCATTCTCGGCTTATAGAAGGTAAAAAAAATAGTCCATCACAAATTACCCTTCCAAAAATCCTACTTTCATATTTTATATTTTAACCATCTACCTTCTAACCCTTTTACCGCCGCATACTCCCTCTCCAAACCCTCAGTGTGCCGTCAGTTCCTCCCTTACCAACCAGTCTCAGTGCCATCGAGCTTTTTCACCATCAAGAACGTCGGTTTAGAATGAAAATAACCATCCACATACATAGTAAAATGAATATCCAGCAAATTTCATCGTATCTACTTAAATTCAATCTAAATTAAATAAACATCCATATTAGAATAAAAATAACCAAGGTTCTAAAAACAAAACCGTTCAAGTGACTGGTTTAATGGTTCAACCGTGGATAAATCGTAGTTGAACCGGTTTAATTAAATTTAAATTAAAATTGTTAAAATTAATAGTATGTAATTTTAATTATTTAAATTTAATAATTTATACATTACTAAAATTTAAAGTTTTATAATTTTATATAATAATTTATTTATAATTTATCATTAAAGTTCATAAACAACTTCAAACATCAAAATTTACTATTAAAAAAAATCAAAATGCACATATTTTCAAGATTTCATATTCCTAATATATCTATTTTATATCAATAAAAATTTATAGTTAATAGAATTACCAAATAATAATTATATTTGAGATATTAATAATTTAATCAATAAATTTATTTTAATTCCTAATATATCTAATTTAATACTAATTAATACCTATATATAAAATCCTATTAATACTTTTTACCCTAAAAGAATTCAAATCATAATATCTTGATTTTCTTCTCTTCATCCACCTCCCTTCCTCCTATTCATTCTCTCTCGATCTCTCAAATAAAAGCCAAAACCAGAATCAGAGAGTGCAGTTGTAACGGTGTCACCGTGTTACAGGCCGAAACGAATCTTTCCGCCGGTAATAGAATGCAACAGAAATTCTCCATCATCGCCCAAAGAATCCGTAGCCGCAGATCTCGATGGAACCTTACTCATCTCTCGTTGATCCTTCCCGTACTTTGGCAGCCTACTCTGCGGCCTCATCCTCCTCCTCTCTGTTCTGTTCGTCATCATCGCATATCACTTCATCTACGAAGTCATCGGAATCCAGATCCTCATCTTCATCCCTTTCACTGGACTCAAGATCCCGTTGTGATATTAGGATTTTGAAGTTTTGTAATTAGGATTTTTGGTGATTTTCTTTGCTAGAGTTAGGGTTCTTCAAAATGGGATTTTGAATTTGAGAGAGAAAGAAAGGGGGAGGGGTGCTGTGTGTTCTGCTTAAGCTGGTTTTGTTTTTGGTTTTGATAAAATGGTGCCATTTTTGAGGGTGGCGTAGCAAACCGAAAGTTTAAAAAATCGGTTTGGTTTGGTCAGATCACCGGTTAACTTCCGGTTTGACTAGTTTTTCTATCGATTTTGGAAATTAATCGGACCGACTAGAGGGTTGGTTTTTAGTTAATCCGGTCAAACTGGTTGGTCCGGTCCGATTTTCAGAACATTGAAAATAACTATCTACATAACTAGTAAAACATCTAGTAAATTGTATTATATCTATTTAAATTCAATCCAGATGGTTATTTTCCTACAAACAGGATGTTTACTTGTCAAGCAAATGGGATGTTTGTTCTTAATATGAATCACATCCAGAAACGAAAAAAAAAAGGATGAAGAAAACCACGGTGGTAGAGGGAGGATGGCAATGAGACAACAACAGCGCCGCCTAAGAATCACAAGGTAGAAGCAACAGTGCTTGTGGAATGCGAGATAGTCGTTGTGGCGTGGGGAACACGCGCGACGGGATGAACGAATTGATAGCTCTATCGATGGTTCACTCTCCAGCGGCTTTTACCAGGAATTATAGCCCCTCGCAAATGACAAACCAGCACGACGCAACAGCAACTCCACGAGAGGATGGCGCGACGTTGCAGCAATGCCACCTGTAACACCCTTTCCCCCTAAGCCTTACCTCTAGCCATAAAATAAAGGAAGATAAAGCATCACATCAGTTCTAAAGCTAAAAATATCATATATATATATAAAACTAAAGCGTATAAAATAGAGATACAAAGCGTGAAGTATTCACACGATAACCAAAGCGTGTAGGCACGAGTAAGAACAAAACGTAATATATAAAACTTTGCAAAAGTTCCAGGATATAAAAGGTAGTAAATAAGTAAACAAGTTATATACACAATATCCAAAAGGCAACTAGCCGCAGCCCGCGGAGTTTATACCGACTAGTTTAAACAGAGGATACATCGGAGTTTTGAAAATAAAACAGCTTACATCCTATTTCTTAATATTTTCAGAATACAAGCCTATAGGGTACCATGTATACAAAAGTGAGAGACTACAACAAATAAAGCAAAAGTAAAGCCGAGCTATCCTCTGCTCTGTCACCATGTCTGCAAACTCACCGAGGTGGGTTGCAACCTGTATCTAAAAAATAACAACAATATATAGTATGAGAACTGAGAGTTCTCAATATGGTAACAGTGCCCAAAAGATAAGATATAATGTTTCGGAAAGCCAAAGGCAGTTGAAGAACGAAACTCCCGCACGATCTAGAATTTTCACAAATAAATTCCCATTGTAAGTATAGCTTCTAGGCCGACAAGAATTCCTTTCTTACAAAAGTTTTGGTTGTCACAAGTAACAAAACCCAATAAAAAGTAATAACCGAAATATTTAAACCTCGGGTCATCTTCTCAAGGAATTGCAGGGAGGTATGATTTATTATTGGTTATGGAAAAAGATATATTTTTGGGTTTTTAATGTATAAGATAGAATGCAAGAATAGTAAATGGCAAGAAAGAAAATTGTAAGGAATTAATTTAAATTAATAATAAAACTCTTGGCAAGGTATAAGAACTGGAAGTCCTATCCTAGTTATCCTTATCAATTGTGATGAGAATTGGATTTTTCTCCTACTTTGTTAACATCTAACTATGAAGGTAAGTTAAGTGGATGAATTAATTTGAATCCTCAAGTCCTAGTCTTTCCTTGGGAAAGGCTAGAGTTATTGGAACTCGAATTAATTCTTGAAGAATTCCAATTTTCAGTCAACACCTCGAGTTTGATAACTCAAGCGTCACCAATTATTTAACCAAAGGCAAAAGGGAAAATTCTAAATTAAATTGAAGACATCATAAATAGAATAAAGCAATCATAAATCTGAAACACATCAAATTACGTTTAAACATAAATTCAAATCTAACATGGAAAAGTTCATAAAGTAAATTGGGAAAATAAATAAAAGGAACGTTGAACCTGAGAAGAAGTTGAAATCCTAAATCCTTTAAGAGGAATCCTAATCCTAAAACCTAAGAGAGAGGAGAGAACCTCTCTCTCTAAAAAACTACATCTAAATTATGAAAAGTGAATTATGAGTCGTCTCTCTTCATTCCTCCACTTTGCAGTCTTTAATCTGTGTTTTCTGGGTTTGAAACTGGGCCAGAAATAGCCCAGAAATTGCTGGGAGCGAATTCAAACACGTGCATGTCGCTGGAATTTCTGCAGAATGACGCGTCCGCGTGATTCACGCATGCGCGTCATTTTTTGTATGGCCACTATAACGAATTATATATCAAATTGAAGTTCCGGACGTTAGCTTTCCAACGCAACTAGAACCACATCATTTGGACCTCTGTAGCTCAAGTTATGGTCGATTTAGTACCAGAAGGTCAGGTTGGACAGCTTAGCAATTTCTTCAACTTCTTGTATTCCTTCCACTTTTGCATGCTTCCTTTCCATCCTCTGAGTCATTCCTGCCTTGTAATCTCTGAAAAAACTTAACACACATATCACGGCATCGAATGGTAATAAGAGAGGATTTAAAATTAGCAATTTAAAGGCCCAGGAAACATATTTTCAATCATAGCACAAGATCAGGAAGGAAAATGTAAAACATGCAAATCATATGAATAAGTGGGTGAAAAGCTGATAAAAATCACTCAAATTAGCACAAGATAAACCATAAAATAGTGGTTTATCAGCAGTCCTAGAACTTCTCATGAGCATAAAGATTCAAAACTTATAAATATACTTTAAAGCCAAAAAAGGTTATCTAAACTTAAGGATTTTCTAACTAATAATCACCACGCTGTCCCATAGCCTTCACCAACCTAGCCTCCACGCGATAACATCGCCACCGCCTACCAAACCTCCTCAATCCTAGCAAAACACAAGTAATACAGACAAGTAAAACACAAGAAGAGTTCATATACAGCAAGTAATTCAATTAGCAATTAGACATTTTATTCATTTAGGCATAATGCAAGTAATCAAAGCAAACAAACACATAGTAAATCCATATGATGAATGCCTATCCTATTGGTTGTGATATCACTTGTCGGTTCAACTGTCAACCCGACACATCCTTTTGGATGTCGCCTTTTTGCCACGCCCCTGGGATATGCCCAGCTCACTTTGTGCACCCTTGGAATATAGTGCCCGACTCACTCTTATGCACACCCTTGGGATATAGTGCCTGGCTCACTCTTTCGGGTTATAGTACCCAAGTTCACTCTTATGGCCAGAAAGGTTATGTGAGCGAGAGACTACCTCAGTCCTCATATCTCAACATAGGCAGGAGACTGCCACAGCCCCTACGCCGGCGCCGCAACCTCAACAAGCGGGATCCAACCTCCATCATTGCCAAGCACATAGCGACTTACCAATCATAATATATCAATAATGTGTTATTCAATCTTAGCCTTTCATAATTTCTTGTTCACATTCAATTTCTCAATTCATCATTAATACAATACTCCTCCAATTCGCTCTAGCTATTCCATCCACAGTATGTTGCAAACTTAAGTCACCGTCTTTAAAAATCATAACAAAATATCCCTTTAAATTTGCCTAGTACATTATCACTTGTCCCAAAGCCTAGACACTAGTTAGGAAATCTTAAATAGGGTTTACAGAGGTAAAAAAGCAGAGTAGATAGGCAAAAACAGTTAAAATAAAAACATTTTCAGCAAAACAAGACATTTGTGTGTATGCATGCCTCGTGTGTACGCACGAATTCCCTTCTGGGCGTGCGCATGGTACGCACATGAAAAACATATGATTCTGAAAACGCAAGTCGTGCGTACGCATGGGTCATGTGTACGCATGACCTTGCTTTTGTGCATATACATGGTATGCGCACAACACTCGCACAAGCCCCTTTCATTATCGTAATGCGCATCATGCGTACGTATGACTTTAAAATTCTACAACTTCTGTAGAATTCAGTATATAACCCTAAACTTCAAATGCGCATAACTTTTTCGTAAAATATTATTTTTTATCCGTTCTTCAAACGGCATAGACTAAATGGATATAATTTTCATTCAAAACAAATTTCACAAAATTTGGGAGTCCGGAAGCCAAGTTATGACTCATTAAAGTTCGTCAAAAACAGGTTTTTACCAAAATTTACCAAAGCCTCTAGTTTTCAAAAAACTCAACCCAAACCAAATCAACCATAACCAAAATCAATATCAAAATACCACTACACATTACCAATTACTCCTCAATTACCTCTAAATCATTCCAACACCTATATTATTCAAATTTTTATTTTCTCAACTTATTCAACAATTCCTACTCATAAGCCCACAATATCATGAATCATCATCACAAATCATTGATTACCATTCATTCTCCAACATCACCACAACCTCCTTCATACAAACTCATTCTACATTCAATCTTTATTCAACATTTACATATCACATTATCATCCATCATCATCAAACTCCATATCATCATAACAAGCTCAAGCATACACATTCACATCCGCACTAACTAAGCAATATCGGCAATACTCCACAACAATTAACCAATTCATGCAATTCATACAATTCAATCCTATGTTAAGGTCCACTAGCTTAAGTTTCACACAACATTATATATTAACTAGCGAAAACTGAAACCATACCTTGGCCGACTCTCCTCCAAGCACAAAACACCAAAAAGCCTCTTTCACAAGCTTTCCAATCTTCCAAACCAAAAAACAACAAGTCCCAGCCACAATATATCAATCCTAAGAACTCCAATTCTTCAATTCAACTCCAATCAACATACATTCTCAATCTAATACCATACAAGTTCCAAGATTAACACTAGGGTTCGCATATATGACAAACCACAAGGGTTTAGAGTTTTCTTACCATACCCACTGTGGATTGGGTCAAAATCCAACAACTACCCAATGCTAGTTTGCACCTAAACAACCAAAATACAAGATTTCTTCAAAACCCATAGCCAAAACGCGAAATTATTCAGATGGAATCGAATAGCTTGGCGAGAGTTTCGTGTGGCCATAAACAGCATGCCAATCGGAGCTCCAGATCACAAGTTATGATCGATTTAGTGTAAAGTGAATAGCGAAACCTTCATCTTCTCTCTTTTTCACGTTGATCTCTCTCTCTTTTTGTGAATAAAATGAGCTGAATGCTCATAGTTAAGGCATATATATGTTGGGCCTTGGGCTCAATATGGGCCCGGTCCAACCGATTTAGCTCGTTGGCGCAATCTTGGGCCAAAACCTTTAAAATTAGTGATCGGTTTTCAATTCTAAATACTTTCCTACGTATTTATGAAATTTTTTATTTTCTCACACACAATACTAAACAGATTTAAGCCGGTACTACTGGCTAAATTACTGGTTTATGTTTTTACGCATTTTTTCACAGAAATTTATATTTTTCCACTAGAAAAATCCGCTAAATCCAATTCTCACCATTAAATTTTCAAATTAATATTTTTAGATTTTCTAACTATTCTAGACAATTAAGTTATTATTTTATTCTGATTAAATGGCTACTAAATTCTAATTCTTACACCGCCAGGGAAGAGTGGTGCAAAAACAACGGTAGTAGTGGATGGGCAGGTGGGTGGGAGGCGCGTTGGGTTGAGTGTCAGAGGAGGAGACGCGTCGGATTAACCGACAGAGGTGGAGGCATGTCGGGATGAACGGCAAAGGGGAGGACCGTTGGGATGAACGACAGTGTGAGTGGAGGAGGGGGAGGAGGGTTGAGATGAAATGAAAACATGATGTGATGATATATTAAATGATGGTTATATTGCCTAACCCTAATAATTTAAATTCAAAAATTGATTATTCTAATAAATTGAGAATTTGATTTTAATAATTAATTTAACTTTTTTTTAAATCATTGTTCACGTTGTTCAACATTTACATTGTTTACTTATACTTTCTCTTCTATAAAATATAGACACATTACTAACTTTTTGTGATATATCAAACATGATATTCATTGGACATTTATTTGACACATGTTTTTGTGTTTAATTGTGTCTTAACAAAAAATAAAAATACTTCTTTAGATATGCTTAGACACACCTTATAAAGTATGGATATTTTCTTGAGTTGGTGTTACACGGACACTTTTTGGATACGACACTTGTTTGACACTCATGTTTTCTATGTCCAACCGTGTCTTAATAAAAAATATAAAATATTTTTTCGGACATACTTAGACACATCTAAATACCATTACGTGTTAGTCGTGTCCAACTTTATTCTTAGCTTATATTCTTAAAATGAGTTTAAAAATAATATATTTTATGATTTATTAACACAATTATTTTAAATATTTTATATAATTAAAAAATATTAAAAATAATTAAAACATAATTAATATGAATGAAATATTAAAATATTATTATAATTTATCTAAATAATATTTTATTTAGATAAATTAAAGAAAGAATAATTATACAAACATCCTACATTAATTAAATAAATTATTTTTAAGTGATTTCCGAATAAAGTATACATATTTTTTTCTATAATAAAAAAATTATTACTTCCTAAAGAAATTAAAATGACTTTATTTACTGATATTCATTTTTTTTGTTTCGCACACAGTTTGTGTAGACATTAGGCGAACTTCATCACCCTTTCCTCAGTGCGCCTAGACATTAGGCGAATTACATCCTGCTTCTCTCAGTTCGCCTAGACATTAAACGAACTGTAACAAAACTACATTATATAAATACAATAAGTGTGAGATGAATTCATTTGCACCAAATCTCACCTCTCACTTTCTTGGCCGCTTTCACCACATTCTCTCACTTTTTTATTTGCAAAATGTGCTAAATGTCGTTGTTAGCAATTCATTATATATGATAGAGAAATATTATTAGATCATAATGGATCTGTTATATTTAGTTTTATTCAACTCATATTTATGAACATCCCACCAGATGTGAGATGTCTAGTGACTTTCAGTAATTTTGTTCTGTTTGCTATTAGTCAGTAACGCAAAAAACGGGTAAAGAAAATTTTTTACAAATATCCAATAGAAGTAGATGACACTTTTTATTACAAAAGGTATTATTTTAATAAGTATCAATTATGAGGAGGTAAAAAACTAAACTGGTTGATATACCTGATGATGAGGAGGAGAATGATATAGAGATGAATCACTTCACAGACTCACAACTCGCACTGACTCAGCCTACTGTTTTCCAGTCATATGATCATCCCCCTCACTTTATCACGTTGAATCTCGTTGCAATGAACCAAGATTGATCTTTTGGCCAGGATGCCCCGATGACCCGACCAATGAGTTCGTACATGTAAATCATGTGGTATATCAGTAGAACTTGATCCTGTGGGTTGCCCTAATCCACCAAAACTAAATGCGTCCATTGGTAATACCATTACAAATACTCATGAGAAGGGCACAAATTAAAGTTATGATGCAAATACAATCGATTGTCACCCCGAGCATGCTACATGTCATACCAAGCCATCATAAACTCTAGGTACCACTCATCTCTTCCCCAGCGACCATCATGATCATGCATCTCATCAATGTTCAGTGGTGGCATATGGATATGCTGATCTGCATCGAATTGTCTGACCACAGAGTCCACCTAATACCACTCGATGATCGGAAAGTATAGTAGAGGGTACACAACATTCTATATAACCTTGTCTTATAGTACGCTATCCAGAACATTGTGCTGGATGAGCAGGTAATCATATAGAATTCATTCAACCTGCAAAGAATCCACACGTCACAAAATAAATAATAAGGCAATTATTCATGAACACATTTGTACTTGAACACAAATATATGGATTACATATGCTAGTCATCCTAGTTCAATTAAGAATCCATCTCCAAATCCTCAGCCTAGTTTTCTCGCGGCCCCTAGTAGGCTCATATCCCAACCACCTACAAACCCTATTAGTTCTTATAAATTATACATTCTTATTCTGAATTTTTGAAAACAATGACTGTGTGGAGTTGTTTGGATCCTGTTTCGTTACCTCAAATGGTGCTTCCTCTCTCTACCACCGTTAAAAGAGCTGCCACCTCCGTTCCCTCTATTGCTGGAGCTACATCTCTCCTCCCTCCTCCAGGTAGGTTACCCTCATCCCTCTCCCTATTATTCCATCCTTTGTTTTAGTAAAAAAAATTCTAACCCCCTTTTTGAACCACCATTCAATTTGGTTTTCGCACTGTCGCCACCATCACCACCACGTTGTCGCCTCCACCACCGGTGTCATTGCTGCTATGCTGGATAGATATGCATACTTTAATTATTATATTGATATTTGATTAATGGTTTATGTTTAATTGGGTTATGTTTAATTTGATAGTAGATTGATTCAATTCAAATATTTGTTTAGTTTTAAGGTTGTATAACCTTATGCTAGTAATATGAACTTTCATTATTAACTTTAAGGATGTGATAAATTATTCTCTTATCTCTGTCATATGTCACACATAAATCACTACAAGAAAAATATTGAGTATCGACGGATTTGTTGGCGGAATAACGAAAATAATCTGCTGGTATAATGTTTACCGGTAAGTTTTCTTGTCTGACGGTAACATGCAGAAGAATTCGAAGTTTAAGTAATGGTAACCTGATGCCACTTTTCGACAAAATCTTTCTGACGGTAACTGTGGTGCCAAATGTGGAAACTTTGCACCTGATTACCGTCGGATTTTTCTAATGAAAAATGTTAACGTTGGGAAAATTCCAACGGTAAATCTGACAAAAATGCTAATTTTTTCTATTTTTCATTTTCAATCTATAATGGACCCCAAAAGTTAATAATCGATAGTCAACTTCCAATAAGTAAAGTATAAATTAATAATAAAAAAAGTGATTTATATATGATGTGAAAGATCAAACATATAGTATAAAAAACACGAAAGAAATAAAGAAATACATAAGATAGAACTAAGGCTAGCATGCGTTGTAATTATATGATCTGACTACAATAAGGTTTAAATATACAACAAGCTAGTTAAACTATATTCATGTTAACCTTATTCAGAATCATTATCCTCTTCATCTGGTTTATCATCCTCCTCTTCCGAGGTAATTTTTTGATCATCAAACTTGTCTTCTTCTTCTTCTTTGTCTCCATCGACCCCCTCTTCTTCATCAAGATTTCCGTTCTCTAGTGGTAGTATATCATCATCTCCCCTAAGGTCAATGATGTCATCATTCATAACAGCTGACCTAAGGGTACCAGTGTCAACCACCACTTTTGAAGGAGTTGGGTCATCAATTTAGTAAGGTTGCTGACCCTCTGTCCCCTCAGACTCTATGCAAACTCCTAGCTTCATCTTAACCATAACAACCCAACTAGACTTGCATGACCCTAAATAAGGCAAATAGTATACCTGTCGTGCATTTTGAGGTAGAATAAAAAGGATCATAGTGCCTATATTTTCTGGTTACATTTACTTCAGTGATATTGTAGTCCTTGTGATTTCGTGTTCCCTCTCGCGAACTTGGATCATACCATTCACATTTAAACATGCACACCCTGTACATAGTGCAAAAAATACTCTAATTAGATTGTATTGTGCAACACACCATACCAATTAGAATGGCCACTACTTGCATCCCACGAACCCAGACTCCGGTGTTATTTGTTTTCTTTCCCACCAACCATTGTAGAGAATAGAGCTGATATCTATTAATATTGTATATTGTATAGCTTGTACCCTTATTCATTGGGTCCCAACTAAGTGCAAATAGTTCCCAATCTACTATGTCAGATAAAGAGACACTGACGTATTCTCGAATCCAATGTAGAAAATTGTTCAGTGATGTATCAGAATTTATTTCTTAGAATAACCTATGATACAATATGATAAATAATGAAATTTCAGTGCATGAAGTTTTGATTAGATAAAGAAGTTATTATCTGACTAATTGTAATATTTACGAAGACGTAAAAAACTAACCCCAGGTAGAGTAAAACCTGGTCATAGTTAAACAACACATGCAGATGTGCGGTATGAATTTCCTTTTTCTTTAACCAATATTCACTACCCGCGTCCATTGCAACTCCTTCCAAAACAAATATTGGATAGGTTGTTCATTTGACGAGGATTCTCCCCTCTTGTCGTTCCTTCCATCCTTGTTCTATGTGATTCAACATGAGACTCAAAATAGAAAGAGCAAAATGCGGATGTTTCTTTAACTAGGAAAACTTCGTAGATGCTTTCCTCGATCCGAGCTCTATTCTTCATGGTCCACTTGAAGGATCCAATCATCCTCTCAAAAGGGTACATCCACCTAAATTAGATCGGCCCACACACTCTTAGTTCGTATGGAAGGTGGATTGCTAAGTGTTTCATAACATCAAAAAATCTTGGAGGAAATATCCTCTCTAACTTACAAAGGATGATGGAATGTTCTTCTCCATAATTGTGAGATCATTAACGCTAAGTTTCATAGTACATAACTCCCTAAAGAACTCACTTATTTCTGTGAGGGGTTTCTAGATGTTGGTAGGAAGTTCTTTGAATGCGACAAGAAGTAGTGACTCCATAAAGACATGATAATCATGACTCTTCAACCCAGCAAGCCTACCCTGTGAGACATTTACACACCTACCTAAGTTAGAGGCGTAACCATCAGGGAACCTCAATCCCCTAATTCACCTACAAATATTTTTTCTCTAGTCTTTTGTTAGAGCAAACACCACCTTTAGTTTAGCCCATCGGCTGTTCTCAAGTCTCTTTAAGTTTAGATATGGCTGCTTGCAAATTTTTGCTAAGTCCAACTTTGCCTTATCGTTATCCTTTGTTCTCTCATCGTCCATTATGGTGTGCATAATATTATCAAACACGTTTTTCTTTCAATGTGCATCATGTCAAGACAATGGCGAACCAAGTTGTCTTTTCAAAAAGGCAACTCTCAAAATATACTCTGTTTTGTCCAATTATGCTCTCTGCCATATCCCAGAGATCATAACCCTATCCCGTTATCAACGATCCTCGCGATTCTACTGGCACGATACCAAAATTGCAAACCACTCAACCTCACTGGTGCCTCTTCTTGTTTAGTTTTATTCTTCCTAAACAAGTCCTTGTTATGCCGAAAAGGATAATCAATATTAAGGAACCTTCAATGACAATCAAACCACAAATTCTGCCCCCAATTAGTCAACAAAAATGCCTTCGTATCCTCCATACAAAAGGGACACGACATTCTACGCTGAGTGGACCAACTTGATAACATCCCATATATAGGAAAGTCGTTAATGGTCCACATTAGTGCAGCATGCAATCATAAGTTTTTTCTCGTTGAAATATCATATATTTCTAAACTATGAATCCATAACTCCATTAATTCATCTACCAAGAGTTTCAAGAAGACATCTATTTTGACCTTTGGGTTGCTTGTACTAGGGATGATACAAGTTAGAAATATGTATGGATCTTTCATGCATATTTCGAGAGGTAGGTTATAAGGAGTCACCACAGCAGGCCAACAAGAGTACGCACTACCGAAATTAGAGTTCGGTGCAAACCTATTAGAGCACAATGCTAATGTGACATTTTTAGGGTCACTCACAAATGAAGGGTGGACCCGATCAAAGTACTTCCAAGCATCCCCGTATGACGGGTGCGTTATAAAACTGTCATCTCTCTTGTTGTTGCTATGCTAAGTCATGTGAGGGGTTGAACTCATTGATGCATGCAATCATTTTAGCCTAGGGATTAAGGGCAAGTAGTGCGTCTGTTTGTTTAAAAGTCTCTTGGCATATCATTTACCAGTCCGTTCTCTCTCGACTTGAAACCTTGGTGCATCACAAAATCTACAAGCGGTTAGATCTACATCCCCTTGTAATATAACATACAACCATTCAAACAACAATCAATTTTTACAGTATTTAGACTTAACTTTGAAACTAACTTCTTTACTTCATAGTGGCTCTGTGGGATGCTAGTAATCATGCCAGGTACTAGTTCGTTGCAAAAAGTGACCCACTTATCAATGGACTCTTGTGTATGATTTGACTTAGATTTAATACTCATCATTCTAATACATGCAGAAAATTTTGAATGAATGCACCCCTTAAACAAAGGTTTTACTGTAGATTCTGACAGATGATAAAATCTCTTTACCTCCGAGTTAGGCTTTTGCTCAACATCTTTCATATCGGGAACACCAGTTACATCAAACACCATCTCGTTGTATCTCTCTTGGTTACCCTCCTAACTCATTTCTTCCATGTTTAGTTCTCTAACCACGCGAACTATCGTTGATTGACACTCAGACCTATTAGAATTTGAGGTAGACCGATTAATTTCCTGGCTCATCCACCTCTCCGTATTCCGTCCATATCCAATACCTATCCTTGAACCCATTATGGTAGAGATGAAGTATTTTATCCGAAGGTCCTAACTAGTTAATCAATCAACACTTATAGCACGGATACCTAGATACCCCTTGAGAATTAAACATTTGTATGTTGAAGACATACGCAACAAACTCATCAATCCCCTCAAAGAACTCAGGTATTAAACCCCCTAGTCTGTCGTTCTCCCTATTGTAAAAAAATCCTAGAATTCAACCAATAACGCAACTTATGAAAATTTTTAGAAAATTTAACAGAGTTTTATCTATAATTAGAATATCCCACCTAATCCAATTATCATTTTCTCACAAACCAAACATGTTTTAAAGAATGTAAACAAAAATTTGGTAGAAGAAACAACTGCAGGCATAAATTAGGACAAACACATTCAATAAAACATCAAATCCTAGCCGTTTTAGTGCACAACCTCTTATAACTCCACATTTTTTTAGCAAAAAGGGTTTCGAGAAGGCGCCACTACGCAACCTTCTCCCACTTCGGTCCTAAAACTCTATCCTAGAAAAAGTAAGTCCAGCATAAAACTTAAATAATTCATTATATTCAGAGATAGAAAATTGACCTTGGATACGATTGTACAAACTAAGAAAGAAATGAACTCCAATTGATCTCAGAGAAAATAGCACCGTACTAATAAAAAGGACAACTTATTAGATTCACAAGGTAAAACTACATCAAAAACTAATATGCAATTAATTAAAACATAATTTTAATTTCATCAAGTTAACAACAAGCATAACAAAAAATTATATAAATTGAATGCAGTTGAAAAAAATTCATTCAGTAAACTCAAATAAAATCTTCGATCAACTCAAACACTCTTAATACTCAAATAAAATTTTTCAACAAATCAAGCACTCTTAATTTCATCGTACCATAACCTACACTAACATTATGTAATTTCTAACCACACTAAATTAACATAACAATTTCTAATCACACACTTCATTAAACAAAATTAATTACTATTTTAATAAAATAGCTAACAAAACCCAAAACTCACAAAGAAAAAATCTAGAAAAATAAATAAAAATATAAAAAATTATCTCTGATAGTGGCTGTAGGATGGTGGAAGTGTGATGATGATAGGAGGTGGTGGTGACGACGACAAAGTGAGAACCTCCGACGGGAATGGACACCAACAACGGCGGTAATGGTGACAACTCCAGCAATGGTGATAGTGACATCCAACGGCGGAGACGATGGCAGCTTCAATGGATCAGCGGAGAGGAGAGACAGAAAAAGAGAAGAGAGAAAGCAGAAGAGAAGAGAAGAGAGAGAGAGAGAGAGAGAGAAAGATAGAGAGAGAGAGAGAGGTTTCACAGAAGTGAGGGAGAAGGATTTCACGTTTGAATTTTATCCCAATTTTACTGTCTGATTTACCGATGGATTTATGGTATTCGCCATTGCCTAAACAATGCGTTTCACTAAAACCCGTTATCATCGAAAAATTTTGTCGTAAAATCCAACGGTAAAATTGGCGTAAATAAAATAAAATTTTGCGCCACACCTTATCATTGGATTTAGTGACGGAATTCCTAATTTGACGGTAATATTTTCGAGGGACGAATTTTTTACTCAAAGCTGTTGGTGAAATCAACGTACGTCTGTTGGTAAAATCTGACGCTAAATCTGACGATATTCAATGTCTTTCTTGTAGTGAATGAAATTAATCACTTAACTCCTTTGTTCTTAATTGTTTATTTAATATTTTTTAAATATACTAACTTTATTTCTATTTTAGGATTTTCTTTTTTGTTTGAACTTTGTTTAGCTTTAATCGTGGGTTGTTTGTCCTAATATACATGGGTTGTTCGTTCAGTACTTAGGTTAGTTTCTATCTCTAAATATGTTAAATTATTTAAGTTGTATGTTGGACTTACTTTTCCTAGGATAGAGTTTTATGACAAAAGTGAGAAAAGATTGCCGAGTAGCGCTTTCTCGAACCCTTTATTTGCTGAAAAATTGTGGAGCAATAAGAGGTTGCGCCCTAGAACGGCAAATTTTTTATGTTTTATTGAATGCATGTATTGTTTAAAATTGATAAATTTTTTTGTGGAGGTCTCTGAGTTAAGGTGAAACTCCACCTAATTTTCATTTAAATTGTTTAAAAGCATGTTTGTTTTGTGAGAAAATAAAAATTATATTTGGTGGAGGATTCTAATTATAGAAGAAACTCTGTTGATATTTCTAAAAAATTTATTGTATTGTTATTTGAATTCTAGGTTATTTATTGTAAAATAATTCCAAGTCATTGGTGCACGAAATTGTGATCTCAGGCAACGGCACTAGAAACTCTGTACGCACGTCTTAATAAATCGTTTTTCATTCACAACTTCGATACAACTAACCAGCAAGTGCACTGGGTCGTCCAAGTAATAAACCTTACGTGAGTAAGGGTCGATCCCACGGAGATTGTTGGTATGAAGCAAGCTATGGTCACCTTGTAAATCTCAGTCAGGCGGATATCAAAAGGTTATGGAGTTTTCGAACATAAATAATAAATAGATAGAAAATAAGGATAGAAACACTTATGTAATTCATTGGTGAGAATTTCAGATAAGCATATAGAGATGCTTTCGTTCCTCTGAACCTCTGCTTTTCTGCTGTCTTCATCCAATCAGTCTTACTCCTTTCCATGGCTGGCTTTTTGTAAGGACATCATCGTTGTCAATGGCTACTTTTAATCCTCTCTGGAAAATGGTCCGATGCGCTGTCACTGCACGGCTAATCGTCTGGAGGCATCACCCTTGTCAATGGCTGCATCCTATCCTCTTGTGAAAATGGTCCAAATGCTCTGTCACAGCACGGCTAATCATCTGAGGTTCTCGATCATATTGGAATAGGATTCACCCTCCTTTTGCATCTGTCACTACGCCCAGCACTCGCGAGTTTGAAGTTCGTCACAGTCATTCAATCCTAGAGTCCTACTCGGAATACCACAGACAAGGTTTAGACTTTCTGGACTCTCATGAATGCCGCCATCAATCTAGCTTATACCACGAAGATTCTGATTAAGAGATCCAAGAGATACTCATTCAATCTAAGGTGGAACGGAAGTGGTTGTCAGGCACGCGTTCGTGGGGGAATGATGATGATTGTCACGTTCATCACATTCAGGTTGAAGTGCGAATGAATATCTTAGAAGCAGAATAAGTTGAATTAAATAGAAAAACAGTAGTACTTTGCATTAATCTTTGAGGAACAGCAGAGCTCCACACCTTAATCTATGGAGTGCAGAAACTCTACTGTTGAAAATACATAAGTGATGAAGGTCCAGGCATGGCCGAGAGGCCAGCCCCCATGATCTAAGAACCAGACGTCCCAAGATGATCAAAAGATCATAAGATAATCCAAAGATGTCAAATAGAATAGTAAAAAGTCTTATTTATACTAAACTAGTTACTAGGGTTTACAAAAGTAAGTAATTGATGCATAAATCCACTTCCGGGACCCACTTGGTGTGTGCTTGGGCTGAGCTTGAATGTTACACGTGCAGAGGCTCTTTCTGGAGTTGAACGCCAGGTTGTAACGTATTTCTGGCGTTCAACTCTGGTTTGTGACTTGTTTCTGGCGTTTAACTCCAGACAGCAGCGTAGAACTGGCGTTCAACGCCCTTTTACGTCGTCTAAACTCGGCCAAAGTATGGACTATTATATATTGCTGGAAAGCCCTGGATGTCTACTTTCCAACGCAATTAGAAGCGCACCATTTTGAGTTCTGTAGCTCCAGAAAAGCTACTTTGAGTGCAGAGAGGTCAGAATCCAACAGCATCAGCAGTCCTTCTTCAACCTCTGAATCTGATTTTTGCTCAAGTCCCTCAATTTCAGCCAGAAAATACATGAAATCACAGAAAAACACACAAACTCATAGTAAAGTCCAGCAATGTGAATTTAACATAAAAACTAATGAAAACATCCCTAAAAGTAACTAGATTCTACTAAAAACAATGCCAAAAAACGTATAAATTATCCGCTCATCACAACACCAAACTTAGATTGTTGCTTGTCCCCAAGCAACCGAAAATCAAATAGGATAAAAAGAAGAGAATATACTATAAATTCCAAACTATCAATGAAACATAGCTCCAATTAAATGAGCGGAACTTGTAGCTTTTTGCCTCTTGAATAGTTTTGGCATCTCACTTTATCCATTGAAGTTCAGAATGATTGGCATCTATAGGAACTCAGAGTTCAGATAGTGTTATTGACTCTCCTAGTTCAGTATAATGATTCTTGAACACAGCTATTTTATGAGTCTTGGTCGTGGCCCTAAGCACTTTGTTTTCCAGTATTACCACCGGATACATAAATGCCACAGACACATAATTGGGTGAACCTTTTCAGATTGTGACTCAGCTTTGCTAAAGTCCCCAATTAGAGGTGTCCAGAGTTCTTAAGCACACTCTTTTTTTGCTTTGGACCTTGACTTTAACCGCTCAGTCTCAAGTTTTCACTTGACACCTTCACGCCACAAGCACATGGTTAGGGACAGCTTGGTTTAGCCGCTTAGGCCAGGATTTTATTCCTTTAGGCCCTCCTATCCACTGATGCTCAAAGCCTTGGGATCCTTTTTATTTACCCTTGCCTTTTGGTTTTAAGGGTTATTGGCTTTTTGCTCTTGCCTCTTGGTTTTAAGAGCTTTTGGCTTTTTCTGCTTGCTTTTTCTCTCTTTTTTTTTCTTTCTATTTTTTCGCTTTTTTTTTTTTTGCTGCAAGCTTTATTCTTTGCTGCTTTTTCTTGCTTCAAGAATCATTTTTATGATTTTTTAGAGTATCAAATAACATGTCTCCTTATCATCATTCTTTCAAGAGCCAACATATTTAACATTCTTAAACAACAACTTCAAAAGACATATGCACTGTTCAAGCATTCATTCAGAAAACAAGAAGCATTGTCACCACATCAATATAATTAAACTAAGTTCAAGGATAAATTCGAAACTCATGTACTTCTTGTTCTTTTGAATTAAAACATTTTTCCTTTAAGAGAGGTGATGGATTCATAGGACATTCATAACTTTAAGACATAGTTACTAAATACTAATGATCATGTAATAAGACACAAACATAGATAAGCACTTAACATAGAGAAAACGAAAAACAGAGAATGCAAGAACAAGGAATGAGTCCACCTTAGTGATGGTGACGTTTTCTCCTTGAGGAACCAATGATGTCCTTGAGCTCTTCTATGTCTCTTCCTTGTCTTTGTTGCTCCTCCCTCATTGTTTTTTGATCTTCTCTTATTTCATGAAGGATGATGGAGTGCTCTTGATGTTCCACCCTTAATTGTCCCATGTTGGAACTTAATTCTCCTAGGGAGGTGTTGATTTGTTCCTAATAGTTTTGTGGAGGAAAATGCATTTGAGGCATCTCCGGGGTCTCATGGTGATGAGCTTCATGCGCCTCTTGAGCTCCATGAATGGGCTCTCTTGCTTGCTCCATCCTTTTCTTAGTGATGGGCTTCTCTTCCTCAATGGGAATGTCTCCTTCTATGAAAGCTCCAGCTGAGTAACATAGATGGCAAATAAGATGAGGAAAAGCTAGCCTTGCCATTGGGGAGGACTTTTCGGCTATTTTGTAGAGTTCAAGGGAGATAACTTCATGAACTTCTACTTCCTCTCCAATCATGATGCTATGAATCATGATGGCCCGATCCACAGTAACTTCAGATCGGTTGCTAGTGGGGATGATGGAGCGTTGGATGAACTCCAACCATCCTCTAGCTACAGGCTTGAGGTCCAGTCTTCTTAGTTGAACCGGCTTGCCTTTGGAGTCAATTTTCCATTGAGCTCCTTCCACACATATGTCCATGAGGACTTGGTCCAACCTTTGATTAAAGTTGACCCTTCTAGTGTAGGGGCGTGCATCTCCTTGCATCATAGGCAAGTTAAATGCCAACCTCACATTTTCCGGACTAAAATCTAAGTATTTCCCCCGAACCATTGTAATATAGATCTTTGGGTCCGGGTTCTTACTTTGATCATGGTTCCTAGTGATCCATGCATTGGCATAGAACTCTTGAACCATTAGGATGCCAACTTGTTGGATGGATTTTGTTAGAACTTCCCAACCTCTTCTTTGGATTTCATGTTGGATCTCCGGATACTCATTCTTCTTGAGCTTGAAAGGGACCTCAGGGATCACCTTCTTCTTGGCCACAACATCATAGAAGTGGTCTTGATGAGCTTTGGAGATGAATCTTTCCATCTCCCATGACTCGGAAGTGGAAGCTTTTGTCTTCCCTTTCCCTTTTCTAGAGGATTCTCCGGTCTTAGGTGCCATCAATGGTAATGAAAAAATAAAAAGCTTATGCTTTTACCACACCAAACTTAGAATATTGCTCGCCCTCGAGCAAGAGAAGAAAGAATAGATGAAGAAGAAGAAAATATGGAGGAGAGGGGAGAGGGATGTATTCGGCCAAGAAGGGGAAGAGAGGGTTGTGTTGTGTGAAAATGAGGAAGAATGGAGGGCTTTATATAGGGAAGGGAGGGGGGTAAGGTTCAGCCATATAGGGTGGGTTTGGGTGGGAAATTAATTTTGAATTTTGAAGGTAGGTGGAGTTTATGAGGTAGGTTTATAGGGAAGAGTGGATGGATGTGAGTGGTGAAGTGGTGAGAGGGAAGAGAGATTGAGGTGATTGGTGAAGAGTTTTAGGGAAGAGTGTTTATGGGATTGTGTGAAAGAGGGGTGAGAAGAAGTGAGTGGAGGTAGGTGGGGATCCTGTGGGGTCCACAGATCCTGAGGTGTTCAAGGATTTACAACTTTGCACCAAATTAGGCATGCAAAATGCCCTTGCACACAACTCTGGACGTTCAGCGCCAGATTGGTGCTTGTTTTGGGCGTTGAACGCCCATTTGTTGCCCATTTCTGGCGTTGAACGCCAGAACCATGCTTGTTCTGGGCGTTCAGCGCCAGCTCTTCTCCATGGTGCAATTCTGGCGTTCAAACACCCAGATGCTGCCCATTTTGGCATTCAGCGCCAGAACCATGCTCTGTTATGGTGTTGAACGCCAGCCAGATGCTTCTTACTGGCGTTTAAACGCCAGTAAGGTCTTCCTCCAAGGTGTGATTTTTCTTCTGCTATTTTTTATTCCGTTTTCAATTTTTATATTTATTTTGTGACTCCACATGATCATGAACCTAATAAAATATGAAAGAACAAGAAAAATAGAATTAGATAAATAAAAATTTGGTTGCCTCCCAACAAGCGCTTCTTTAATGTCAATAGCTTGACAGTGGGCTCTCATGGAGCCTCACAGATGTTCAGAGCATTGTTGAGACTCCCCAACACCAAACTTAGAGTTTGGATATGGGAGTTCAACACCAAACTTAGAGTTTGGTTGTGGCCTCCCAACACCAAACTTAGAGTTTGACTGTGGGGGCTCTGGTTGACTCTGTTTTGAGAGAAGCTTTTTATGCTTCCTCTCCATGGGTACAGAGAGAGATCCTTGGGTTTTAAATATAAGGTTGTCCTCATTTAATTGAAGGATCAATTCTTCTCTGTCCACATCAATCACAGCTCTTGCTGTGGCCAGGAAGAGTCTTCCAAGAATGATGGATTCATCCTCATCCTTCCCAGTATCCAGGATTATAAAATCAGCAGGGATGTAAAGGTCTTTAACCTTTACTAACATGTCCACTACTTGTCCATAAGCTATTTTCATGTATTTATCTGCCATTTCTAATGAGAAATTGGCTTCCTGTACCTCAAGGGTTCTTAGTTTCTCCATTACAGAGAGTGGCATGAGGTTTAATCCTGACCCAAGGTCACACAGAGCCTTCTCAAAGGTCATGGTGCCTATGGTACAAGGTATTAAGAACTTTTCAGGATCCTGTTTCTTCTGAGGCAATGTCAGTTGATCCAGATCACTCAGTTCATTAGTGAACAAGGGAGGTTCATCTTCCCAAGTCTCAATACCAAATAATTTGGCATTCAGCTTCATGATTGCACCAAGGTACTTGGTAACTTACTCTTCAGTAACATCCTCATTCTGTTCAGAAGAGGAATACTCATCAGAGCTCATGAATGGCATAAGGAGGTTCAATAGAATCTCTATAGTCTCTAGATGAGTCTCAGATTCATTTGGTTCCTCAGAGGGAAACTCCTTATTGATCACTGGACATCCCAGGAGGTCTTCCTCCTTGGGATTCACGTCCTCTCCCTCCCTTACAGGTTCGGCCATGGTAATTAATTCAATGGCCTTGCACTCTCCTTTCGGATTTTCTTCTGTATTGCTTGGGAGAGTACTAGGAGGGATTTCAGTGATCCTTTTACTCAGCTGGCCCACTTGTGCTTCCAAATTTCTAATGGAAGACCTTGTTTCATTCATGAAACTTACAGTGGCCTTGGATAGATCAGAGACTAAGTTTGCTAAATTAGAGGTATTTTGTTCAGAGTTCTCTGTCTGTTGCTGAGTGGATGATGGAAAAGGCTTGCTATTGCTAAACCTGTATCTTCCACCATTATTAAAGCCTTGTTGAGGCTTTTGTTGATCCTTCCATGAGAGATTTGGATGATTTCTCCATGATGGATTATAGGTGTTTCCATAAGGTTCACCTAAGTAATTTACCTCTGCTATTGCAGGATTCTCAGGATCATAAGCTTCTTCTTCAGAAGATGCCTCTTGAGTACTGTTGGATGCAGCTTGCATTCCATTCAGACTCTGAGAAATCATATTGACTTGCTGAGTCAATATTTTATTCTGAGCCAATATGACATTCAGAGTATCAATTTCAAGAACTCCCTTCTTCATAGGCGTCCCATTACTCACAGGATTCCTCTCAGAAGTGTACATGAACTGGTTATTAGCAACCATGTCAATGAGTTCTTGAGCTTCTGCAGGCGTTTTCTTTAAGTGAATGGATCCACCTGCAGAAGTATCCAATGACATTTTAGCCAATTCAGATAGACCATCATAGAATATATCCAGGATGGTCCATTCTGAAAGCATGTCAGAAGGACACTTTTTGGTCAGTCCATTGTATCTCTCCCAAGCTTCATAGAGGGATTCACCTTCTTTCTGTCTGAAGGTCTGAACATCCACTCTAAGCTTACTCAGCTTTTGAGGAGGAAAGAACTTGGCTAAGAAAGCCTTGACCAGCTTATCCCAAGAGTTCAGGCTATCCTTAGGTTGAGAGTCCAACCATATTCTAGCTCTGTCTCTCACAGCAAAAGGGAAAAGCATGAGCCTATAGACTTCAGTATCTACTCCATTAGTCTTAACAGTATCACATATCTGCAAGAATTCAGTTAAGAACTGAAAAGGATCTTTAGATGGAAGTCCATGAAACTTGCAGTTCTGCTGCATCAGAGAAACTAATTGAGGTTTCAGCTCAAAATTGTTTGCTCCAATGGTAGGAATGGAGATGCTTCTTCCATGTAAATTGGAATTAGGTGCAGTAAAGTCACCAAGCATCCTCCTTGCATTATTATTATTTTCGGCTGCCATCTCCTCTTCCTGTTCGAAAATTTCTGTAAGGTTATCTCTTGGATTGTTGTAATTTAGCTTCTCTTAGTTTCTTTTTCAGAGTCCTTTTAGGTTCTGGATCTGCTTCAACAAGAATATTCTTGTCTTTGCTCCTGCTCATATGAAAAAGAGGGAACAGAAAAATAATAATAATAGGGATCCTTTTTACCACAGTATAGAGGTCCTTGTGTGAGTAGAAAAAAAAGAAGAAGAAAAAATCTGAACTCAGAGAGAGAGGGTTCGGATTTTTGGTGAGATGAAGTGTTAGTAGATGAATAAATGAATAGAAGGAGATGAGAGAGAAGGAGAATTTTCGAAAATTATTTTTTTGAAAAAGAGTTAGTGATTTTCGAAAATAGTTTTTGAAAAAGGTTAGTAATTTTCGAAAATTAAAATCAAAAATTAAAATAATTAGTTAATTAAAAAGAAATTTTGAAAAAGAGGGAAGATATTTTCGAAAATTAGAGAGAGAGGGAGTTATTTAGGTAGTTTTGAAAAAGATAAGAAACAAACAAAAAGTTAGTTAGTTAGTTGAAAGAAATTTGAAAATCAATTTTGAAAAGATAAGAAGATAAGAAGTTAGAAAGGATATTTTAAAAATTAAATTTTTGAAAAAGATAAGATAAGAAGATATTTTTGAAAAGATATGATTGAAATTAGTTTTGAAAAAGATTTGATTTTTAAAATCACAATTAATGACTTGATTCACAAGACATCACAAGATATGATTCTAGAACTCAGTTTGAATCTTTCTTAACAAGCAAGTAACAAACTTGAAATTTTTGAATCAAAACATTAATTGATGATGTTATTTTCGAAAATTAGGAGATAAAGATAAGAAAAAGATTTTTGAAAAATATTTTTAAAATTTTCGAAAATAACTAAGAAAAGTGAAAAAGATTTGATTTTTGAAAAAGATTTTGAAAAAGATAAGATTTTTAAATTGAAATTTTGATTTGACTCATGAAAACAACTAGATTTTAAAAATTTTTGAAAAAGTCAAATCTAATTTTCGAAATTTTTGAGAGAAAAAAAGGAAAGATATTTTTTTGATTTTTGAATTTTTATGATGATAGAGAAAAACATTAAAAATGCTCAATGCATGGAAATTTTAGATCAAAACAATGAATGCATGCAAGAATGCTATGAATGTCAAGATGAACACCAAGAACACTATGAAGATCATGATGAACATCAAGAACATATTTTTGAAAAATTTTTAATGCAAAGAAAACATGTATGACACCAAACTTAAAAATTTTTCATATATAGACACTATGAATGCAAGAATGCATATGAAAAATAAGAAAAGACACAAAACATGAAAACATCAAGATCAAACAAGAAGACTTACCAAGAACAACTTGAAGATCATGAAGAACACTATGAATGCATGAATTTTTCAAAAAATGCAAGATGAGTATGCAATTGACACCAAACTTTCAACTTGACTCAAGACTCAAACAGGAAACATGAAATATTTTTTATTTTTATGATTTTATGATTTTTTTTTTTTGGATTTTTCGAAAATTAATGTGAAAAAGAAAAATAAGGATTCCAAAATTTTTAATATGAATTCCAGGAATCTTGTGCTCTTTAATCTAAAGCTCCAATCTGAGGGTTAGGCATGGCTTAATAGCCAGCCAAGCTTTAGCATGAATATGCGAGTAATTCATTCAATTTTAGGCCAAAACCTCAGTCCAAAAGAATTTAGACATGGTTTTATAGCCAGCCATGCTTCAACATGCTTCATGAAACACTAGAATTCATTCTTAAAAATTCTGAAGAAAAATATATTTTTTGAAAACATTGTTTTTTTGAAAACAGATGAGAAATTTTTGAAAGGTTTTTTGAAAAATTTTTGAAAATAAAACAAAAAGAAAATTACCTAATCTGAGCAACAAGATAAACCGTCAGTTGTCCAAACTCGAACAATCCCCGACAACGGCGCCAAAAACTTGGTGCACGAAATTGTGATCTCAGGCAACGGCGCCAGAAACTCTGTACGCACGTCTTAATAAATCGTTTTTCATTCACAACTTCGATACAACTAACCAGCAAGTGCATTGGGTCGTCCAAGTAATAAACCTAAGGTGGAACGGAAGTGGTTGTCAAGCACGCGTTCGTGGGAGAATGATGATGATTGTCACGTTCATCACATTCAGGTTGAAGTGTGAATGAATATCTTAGAAGCGGAATAAGTTGAATTGAATAGAAAAAAAAGTAGTACTTTGCATTAATCTTTGAGAAAAAGCAGAGCTCCACACCTTAATCTATGGAGTGCAGAAACTCTACTGTTGAAAATACATAAGTGATGAAGGTCCAGGCATGGCCGAGAGGCCAGCCCCCATGATCTAAGAACCAGACGTCCCAAGATGATCAAAATATCATAAGATAATCCAAAGATGTCAAATACAATAGTAAAAAGTCTTATTTATACTAAACTAGTTACTAGGGTTTACAGAAGTAAGTAATTGATGCATAAATCCACTTCCGGGACCCACTTGGTGTGTGCTTGGGCTGAGCTTGAATGTTACACGTGCAGAGGCTCTTTCTGGAGTTGAACGCCAGGTTGTAACGTATTTCTGGCGTTCAACTCTGGTTTGTGACTTGTTTCTGGCATTTAACTCTGGACAGCAGCGTAGAACTGGCGTTCAACACCCTTTTACGTCATCTAAACGCGGCCAAAGTATGGACTATTATATATTGCTGGAAAGCCCTGGATATCTACTTTCCAACGCAATTGGAAGCACGCCATTTTGATTTCTGTAGCTCCAGAAAATCTATTTTGAGTGCAGAGAGGTCAGAATCCAACAACATCAGCAGTCCTTCTTCAACCTCTAAATCTGATTTTTGCTCAAGTCCCTCAATTTCAGCCAGAAAATACCTGAAATCATAGAAAAACACACAAACTCATAGTAAAGTCCAGAAATATGAATTTAACATAAAAACTAATGAAAATATCCCTAAAAGTAACTAGATTCTACTAAAAACATACTAAAAACAATGCCAAAAAGCGTATAAATTATCCGCTCATCAGTCATCATTTGTGTATGTATGATAAGGACAATAGTCAAAGTTTATTAAACATTATCCAGGAAAATGCCTATTCATACTATTAAAGTTTCTTAATATATGATAAACTAAATTGAACTCAATGCATCTAAAATATTTTCTATTATATATCTAATATTTGAATTGAATCAATCCACTGTGGGGATAGAAGGAGTAGCTCCGATCTTTTTCACTCAACGAAACAGGATCCAGGTGAGTCCACACAATCTTTGGAGGAGATTGGAGGTGGCCAATACTATCGTAGGTTGCCCAGAGGGGTTGCCAAAGATAGTTGTAAGGGAGAGAGAGAGAGAGAGAGAGAGAGAGAGAGAGAGAGAGAGAGGGGGGGGGAGAATGGTGGATAGAGAAAGGGATTCAAAAATGAGGGACGCTGGCTTCGTATTTTCAATTTAGGTTAACCTTACTGTTAGATTTACCGTTGAATAAATCTAATGGTGATGTTTTCAAGGTTACAAAAACATAGTGTTTCTCTAATTAGGCCTAGTGGCCTACCGATGGATTTATCTGCCCGTAAGTTTGACCTTCAACTTCGTGCCTCTTTTTTTGTTTTTTTCCTCTAATTATTACCAAATAAAATCCACCAAGAATACTTTGACCTGACAAATTTATTGTCTCAACTGCTGGTAAATCCAACAGTAAAGCTGTCGCTAAAGTGTGACTAAAAGGATCTCCTTTCGTCTGAAACCCCAACTGATAAGCCACATCCTGCAGGGTAATCGTCAGCTCCCCACAGGAGAATTGAAAAATGTATGACTCTGAACACCACCTCTCGATCAAAGCAGACACCGGCGTCCAGCCAATCATGATCCAATTCAAGCTTGTAGCTACATGTCCAAAGCCTGCTTATATAAGGAATGGCCTAGCTAGCTCGTTGGGCTGTGTTAATATATTTTTTCTAGTGCATAAGATCTTATCACTTGAAAAAAACAAACAAAATTATATAAAATTCTGACTACAAAAAGTATAAATTTTATACACATTGAATGCATAATTTAAATTTTTTACCATTTGCTAAAGCCTTTCGACAATATGATTATCCCTATCTAGTTTATACAGGTTCTGCTCATACCCTCTCAACAAGTAGTACTGCATCTGTACAGTCTATTGACGGAGAAAAATTATTGGTTTAGAATTTTCACAAATATAATCTCGTCGAAGTATAGATCCAAACCAACAATTAACCCTCAATCAAAGTTTAATTTTGTTTGTCACAATACAAACCAATAATAACCGAGAGTATTTAAACCTCGGGTCGTCTCTCAAAGGAATTGCAGGAAAGTGTGCATATTATTGGTTATGAGATATTTTTTAGGGTTTGAAATGATGAACGGAAAATGTAACTTGCAAGAAAGTAAAGCTACAACTAAGGAACTATAAATGCTAAAACGCACTCATGGCAAGGATTTAAAGTCAAGGTTTCCTATCCTAGATCATTGACCACAACACGATAATTACAAAGAGTTAATTCCACTTAGTCAAGTGGACATAATTGATCCTAAAACCAACTAACAAACCTAAATTACCAATCACACTGGACATCAATGACATCAACGAACCTAAGTCCTCAATACCAAATCAAGAGTGCTAAAAATCTACCATAAAACTAAGCAAAGCATTTTATCAAATATGTGGTGTACATAAAAATAAGAGCATGGTAAATTGCAAGAATAATAAAATCTAAGACAACCAATTGCAAGAAATCAATAAAGACAACTAAATTAAATCATAATAAAACATAAAACATTAAATTGCATTAAAGAAAATCAAAATCCAACAAGGGTTCATGAAAGTAAAAATGGCAACATAGAGAAATTAACAAGAGAAATTAAGAAGATTAAGACAATAGAACAAGAAAAATTAAAGAAAACTAAATCAAAACATATATTTAACCCTAAATCTAAGAGTAAATTAAGCACAAACCCTAAATTCTAGAGAGAAGAGAGAGCTTTTCTCTCTAGAAATCTAACCTAAAGCATGGCTAAAACTATACTATGACTACTCGGATCATTCTCCCTTCAATTCCTGGTTCAATAGCATTAGAAATTGGTTGGATTGGGCCCAAAATGCTCCAGAAATCGCTGGTCACGTGTTGCCTTAAGTGAGTAATGTTTTTTGTATTTTGCGTACGCGGCACTTTGACTATGTATGCGGACGTCTTAACGCACGTTCACCATAGACAATTATATATCATTTTGAAGTCCCGGATGTTAGCTTTCTAATTCCACTTGAATCGCCTCATTTGGAGTTCTGTAGCTCAAGTTATAATCACTTGAGTACAAAGAGGTCAGGATTGACAGCTCTACAAATCCTTCACTTCTTCATGAATTCTCTACTTTTGCATGTTTTTCCTTCATCCTTCTAAGCAATCCTTGCCTCCTAAACCTTAAATACTTATACAAACAAATCAAGGTATCGAATGGAATAAAAGTGAATTGCCACCTTCAACTGGTGGATCAACCGGTTGCTACATGATCTTTCTTCTACTTTCCTTTTTGCTTATGGTAAATCATCCTGAAAGATAGAAAACAGGATAGTAAGATGAGTAAATTCAAAAGCAAGGAAGCATAGGTTGTTGGAATGAGGTAAGAATCACTAAAATGAAGTGAGTTAATAAGGTTGTGACATTAATGAAAATAGTGCGTGAATTCTAAATTGTGCGCGGTATAGAACTCACACATTAGCATTTAAAAGCTATGTCACAATTACACAAAAGAAGTATGCACTTCACTCATTTTAGTGTACTTGAGATACTTTGAAGGAAACTTGTAGGTTAAGACAAACAATTAAGTAATAAAGAAGCATAAAAGCACTCAAGCAAGAATCAAGCAATTGTGAAATAGATAATGAATGAAAATTAGTTGATGTGCAAGAAAACTTAGCAGACAAAGAAACATGTGGAACTCACACATCAATCAATGACACACTTTGAATTTCTGCTCGCATTACCTAATTGACATAAAGTGGGGCACATGGGTGTTATGCAACTTAGGAAAAGAGCGATATAAGGTAAAATCAATCACATAGCAAGCATGGTCCATATAGCTTGAGAATTTTAAAAAGATGTCCTTAGGTGAGCTTACGAACCAATTTCATAATTTTATGATGTAACTGCATTAACTAGGCGATGTAAATGAAAACCAACATAATTTTAAAAAGATGGGGCACATGGGTGTTATGCAACTTAGGAAAAGAGCGATATAAGGTAAAATCAATCACATAGCAAGCATGGTCCATATAGCTTGAGAATTTTAAAAAGATGTCCTTAGGTGAGCTTACGAACCAATTTCATAATTTTATGATGTAACTGCATTAACTAGGCAATGTAAATGAAAACCAACATAAGTAAGCATCACCTAACAACAAATGCATCAAATAAAAACAATTGCCTAATGATAGATATTGAAATCGAATCACGTGGTGGCCAAAACATGCAATTCAAACGTTTTAGAATGCGTTGAAGGCAACTTTATAAGTACTTCGTCTACACAAGTATCAAGCAAGCAAAATTTAGTACCAAGCAACAAATTATAACATCAATCACAATCCAACAATGAATAATTTAGTAGCAAGAAATAGCAAATCAGATTAATAATCCAACACTTTTCACCTAGTTTAACTTATACTAACAACCTAATCCACTAAAACAAGAAATTAAACTAACTAACTAGCCAATTAAAGAAGATAGTAGTCGAAGGAGGGAAAAAAGAGAAGAGAAGAGAAAATAAGAAAAGAAGTGAAGAGAAGAGAAGAAAAGAAAAATATGTGAAACAGGGGAGTCATGCATACGCGGAACCATGTATGCATACACATGACATGATTATTCTTTTTAGGGCTCATGTACGCGAGCTATATGCACGCGGAAGGAAGTTCGCGTACGCAAACAGCTTGTACGCGGATAGTGCTCTCTGTTTGAGGGGGTTGCGTACGCGAAGGTGACCGCGTACGCGAAATGATCCAAAAAAGCAGGGTTGCATACGCGGCATAGGGCCACGTACGCGGGACTATCAGGGCACCAAAATTTTTTTTTTACACCCTTCAAGAGTTCACCACATATAAGATACAACTAATTCCTAAACTCTAAGACCCAAAACAAAGAAAATTCACTTTCTCAAGCAAATATTCAACATAGAAAAAGGAAAAGTAGAAGATCTTACCAAGACTTAAACATAAACAAGACTTTCCAAGACTTAAACATACAATGCAAAAGAAAAAAAGTAATTCAAAATAAGATTATTACCTATTCAAATATGCAACCTAAAACAAAAATTTACTCAAGCAACTAACATCTAAGAGTAATATATCCAAGAATGATAAAAAGAGGGGGCACCTAACAATGAAAACTCAATTTATTCATCAACTATATACAAAAGAGAAGGTGGAAAGAATTTACCATGGTGGGGTGTCTCTCACCTAGCACTTTTAGTTATAGTCCTTAAGTTAGACATTTGGTGGGATTCTTGTCAAGGTAGCTTATGCTTGAATTCTTCCTTGAATCCCCACCAATGTTTGCATTTTCTATAGCCTCTGGGATCCCAAACTAGGTGTACCAAGCTTCCAAGGAATCTCAAGCAAGTAACAAGACCCCAAAGTTGTTGATTCTCAAATTGTATTCAGGGGTCCCAAACCTTGTTTGTCAACACCCTTCCTTCTTGATCTTCATGCTTCCATTCGGGTGTCATCACTTCAGAATTCTCATTTTAGCACCAAACTTTCCTCCTAGACTCATTCAATTTAGCATTCCTCCAACCATGGGACCTAAGCCTTGAGGGTTCAACCTTAATGAGCCTAACATTATTTTGCCAACCACTACACAACTCTCTCTTACTCTTCAATCCACAAAGAGTTCTAAGTTGACCATCCGTTTCAAGCAAACCATATTCAAATGGGACAATAAAGCTAAGAGTTATGAATTTTACCCACTCAAATGATATAATGGACGGTTGCTTAGTGAGAAAGGTCCTAACCGGCTTTGGCAAGGTGATTGCAACTCCCTTTTCCTCTTCTTGAATTACCTCCACCTCTTGACAAGCTTCCTCAATTTCAATTCTTTGTTCACCAACTTCTTCTACACATTCCTCATTGCTCAAGTCATGTGTTGGAGGTTGTGCACGGTCCTCTTTATCATCAATTTCACAACACAATGAGGAAGGTTCAACAATCTCAAATAGCACATTGGTTAGTGTGAAATCATCTTCAATGGTGGGGCTTGCAGCTTGCTCAACTTCTTCCAATCTTTCATCATTCATAATATGCCTTAGAGGTTGTACTTTATCCTCCTCAACATCAATTTTAAGCTCAATGGAAGAAGGTTCTACAACCTTGGAATCCACCTCACACTCAACTTCTCCTATATCTTCTACCACTTCTTCCTCTTCAACAATTTTGGCATCCTCCACTTGTTCCAATACAAACGTCCACTCATCATCCTCCACTTGAGTTTCTAACCTCTCTTTCATACTCCGCTCTTTAATTGATTCTCCACATTTGGCCATGGGAGTAATTTGAGTGTATAAGAGTTGTGAGACAAAATTACTTACTACCTCAGTCAAGGTAGCTATGAATTCTACTTGCATCCTTTAAGCTTCACATCTCTCTTGAAGAAATGAAATGAGAGTGTCATTCATGAGTGTTTGAGGTGGAGAGGGGTTCATTGTTTTGGAAAAAGGTTTCATAATTGAAAGGTGGTTCATATTGGTGAGAGCATTGAGGTGATATATATAGAATTTGTGGCTCATGGGAGTATTGGTATTAGAATAGGGGAGGTTCTAAGTATAGTTCACATGGCTCATATGGTTGTTGGTATGGTGGATATGGGTTAGGATCATATAGAGGTGTTTGGTGGTATAGGAATTATGAGTATGGTGGTTGAGGGCTATGTTAAGGAGGGGGTTCATAAGTATATGGTGGTTGTGGTTGATAACCACAAGAAGACTGATAAACCCCTATTTTATGATTCATCTTGTGCTCAAATTGAGTATTTTTATCAATTCTTCACCCACTTATTCATATGAATTGCATGGTTTTACTTTATCTTCCTTATTTTATAATATATGTGAAAACATGTTTCCTATGCTTTAAAAATATTAATGTTAATTATCCTTTATTACCATTCGATGCCGTGATCTGTGTGTTAAGTATTTTCAGGCTTCATAGGGCAGGAATGGCTTAGAAGACAGAAAGGAAATGATAAACCCCGATTTTGTGATTTATCTTGTGCTTATATTAGGGGATTTCACCACCTTTTTCCACATTTATTCAATGAAATAGCATGATTTTGTAATTCTCCCTTGAATTTTGTTTAAGTGTAAAAACATGATTTTTAGGCCCTAAATTGGTAATTTTGATTTGCTTTAATTCCATTCGATGCCTTGATGTGTGTATTGAGTGATTTCAGGTTTATAAGGCAAGTATTGGATGGAAGAAATGAGTAGAAAAGCATACAAGGGGAGAATGTATGAAGAAACAAAGATTGGGAATGCATCCAAGGACGCGCACGCGCACAAGGCACGCACGCACAAAAGTGGTCTCGCCTATAGACGCGCACGCATACATGCCGCGTCCGCGCGGATGGAGAATTTGCCAATCGATGCGCACGCGCACATGGCGCGCACGCGCCAGTACTCTCACGTGGGCCACTTAAAGGCAAAACGCTGGGGGCGATTTCTGAGCTGCCCAGGCCCAAATCTAACTTGTTTCTGAGTGTATTTCATGCAGAATTGAAGTCCAAGCAAAGGGGGAGCAATTAGTTTAGCCAACATGAGCCTTTAGTTAGTTTTCTAGAGAGAGAAGCTCCCTCTTCTCTCTAGAATTAGGTTAGGATTAGGTTAGATTATCTTAGATCCATGTTTAATTACTTGATCTCATCTTTTTTTTTTATAATTTCTCATTTCTACATCTTGATCCTCTTATTTGTGATGTTAATTTCTCAATTTGCTCTCTTTTGTGATGATGAACTCATGTTGGATTTGGTTTACATTTAATGCAATTTTGATGTTGATGTTCTTTTTATTGATGAATTGAATTGTGTTCTTACCCTTCTTGCACTTAGTAGTTGTTAGATTTTATTATTCTTGCAATTTATGATGTTCACTTCTATTGCACTCTATGTGTTTGACGAAATGTTCTCTTTAGTTTTTGAGTAGTTTTTGTCAACTCTTGGTCTAAGCCAAGGGAATTGAGTAAACTTGAGTCATTGGGTATGATGGATTTGGTGATTTGAGAACCCATGGTGATCAATTTGATACCCATTGATGCTAACCCACTACTAAGTTAATTAGTAGGTAGGTTAGGACTTAAGGGTTGATGTGATCAAACCTATTTGACGTACTTCAAGCTTAGGAGTAAATGTTACGTACTTAAAGCTTTTGGGAAGTAGACTTAATGGGTTGGCCTCTCACAATTATCCAAATTTGGTTTGTTGACAAGGATCGTGATCTCAGTTACCTAAGTCTTAGCCAAGAGTTCTTTATCTTGCTTTCTTTACCTACTTACTTAATTTACTTTCTTGCCATCTCATGAACCACCCCCCCTTTACCCCTTCATAGCCAATAATTGAGAACTACATTGTTTCCTAGGGAGACGACCCGGAGTCCAAATACTTCGGTTTATAAATTTAAGGGTTTGTTACTTGTGACAACTCAAGTTTTTGCATGTGCGGACTCATTGTTTGGTTTAGAAACTATACTAGCAACGAGAGTTCATTTGTGAATTCTAAACCCATCAAAAGTCCGTTCATCAAAATGGCATCGTTGCCAGGGAAACACAATGGTGCTATGTTATTGGCTATTGTATATATTGTGAATAGCTTGAATTTTGGTTTGTTTGCTAGTTTTTGCTAGTTTATGATTTTATCTTCTTTGTTTTTTATTAATCTTTGTTTTTATTTTCTCTTTCACTATGAATTTTCATCCTTTTGGCTATGAGTGTAGTTAAAACTATGTTGTAGGAAATGAAAGCTCCAATGAGGATATACATCAAGGATTTGGAAATCAAGGATGGGAGAAACCTCAAGCTTATGAACAACCTTCATGGCAACAACCTCCTATGAACTCTTATGGGTATAATCCTGATCCTAATGTGTATCAATCCAATGTGTGTGATAATCCTCATTGTGGTTGTCAACCACAATCATTATATGCATGTGATCCTATTCCTCAATATAGCCATACACCATACTCACAAGCCTCACACCACCATTCAAATCCATATGACCATAACTCATACACACCATATCAACCACCATATGAACCACATCTAGAACAACCACCATTCAAACACCAATACTCCCAAGAACCACAAATTCCACATACACCACCTTAAGAATTCCACCAATATGAACCACCTTCCAACATCAACAATCTTCCCTCAAACACTAAACCCTATCTTTCACCACCACCTCCCGACGAAGCCTTCATATTAAAACTGAGAGACCTTGAATCTCGTATCTTAAGGCGACAAAAGGAGGATGAAACTAAGTTTAAGGAGCTAAGAGCAAGGATAGCTAGCATGGTAGAAGCCGTGAATCACCTAACATCCCACCTAAGCTCATGCACCCTAAGTACCCCTATTGTTGAATGTGGAGAAACAACCAAGGAGCGTCGTGAAGGAATGAACTTGAAGCTCCATGGTAAGGAAGAAGAGTTGAAGCAAGAAGTGCAACAAGAGGAGAAGACAGAGATTGGCGAACAAAAGGAAGTAGTGGATGGATGTTTGGGATATGTTGAGTACATAAAGGATGTTAAAGAGGAGAGTAAAGTTGCAAAAGTAAACGGAGAGTTGAAGGAAATTGATCAAGAAGTGGACTCCATCACCAGTGATTTTTTGCCCATATGGATCAATCCCTTTGACGACCTTGTTGAGCCTCCTCCCAATGGACTAGAAAGCAAGGTTGAGGAGAGTGTGCAACCTCCAAAACCTGTTGTGAATAAAGAACTGGAAGAATTGTTCCACGCAACAAGCCCTCCTATCTATGATAATTTCGCATCAACATATGATCCTTTCCAGTTTGAAGAGTCCTTCCCCAAAATGCTTAGACTTGATGATGAGGTAGACTTCACTAAACCTCCCGTCTATGATGAGAGTGATTGGGAAGAGATAGAAGAAATTAGTGAAGAAGAATGTGAACTTGAGGAAGCCTGGCAAGAGGAGAAACTTGAAAGACCTTGCCAAGTGGTGGAAACCTCTAGAAGAGGATGGACGGGAGTAGAGCATGCTCTACCAAGATCTTTGGAAACTCCTCCACCTAGTTTGTCATCCAATCCTTCGCTTGAGTGGGTAAAACTTCTAACTCTCAGCTTTATTATCCCACTTGAGTATAGTCTGCTTGAGACGGATGGCCAACTTAGGGCGCCTTGTGGACTTAAGCGAAAGAGGAGGATGTTTAGTGGTTGGCGTTCTAAATCTAGACTCATTATGGTTGGAAGCTCAAAATTGAAGAGCATGGATTGGTGTAATGCCCAATTAAATGGGTCTAGAAGGATAGTTTGGTGTTTTCATGAGAATTCATTTTTCACATCACTCGGACAGAATCAAGGCAATCAACTAGAAGACGGGTGCGAAGATAAAGTATGGGATCCTGGATCACATCATAGTAATCAATTTTGGGAGCTCATATTTTGGAGAGAACCTCACCAAAGCTTGGTGAAGATGGTTGGAACTTCTGACAACCGATTGAAGAACAAGCACTCTTGGAGGTTCAAGGATGGATACAAGCATAAGCCACCTTGACAAGGGGCCTCCTAAATGTCCAACTTAAGGACTTAAACCAAAAGTGCTTGGTGGGAGACACCCCACCATGGTAAACTCTTTTCATTCTCTTGTAGATATAATGAATGAATGAATTGAGTTCTATTGTACATAATTTCTTAACTTCTTAGTATATTTTGCTTGCTTGCTAAGGTGTTTATACATTCTATGCTTTAATTAGGGATGATTCTTTGAACTTGAGTTTTTGCTTGAATTACAAGTTTCCTCAATTTGTTTGAAAAATCCCCAATACTTCAAAAATGTGTTTAATTTTACATCTTAGCTAGTCTAGAGTCTTAGAGAAGGATGGAAAGGTTATGAGTTCTTTTTGATGCTCCTTAAAAAAAAACACCAAGCCACGTGCAAGCGCATAGCACGCGTGCGTCGGCTGCACATTTTAGCTTTCTGGGCCAAGGACCAGAGAATTGTGCCACTTTTGGGCCAACTCTGTGCCTCAACCCATGCGGACGCATGCTGTACGCGTCCGTGCCACCCCCTGTTTCTTCACCCACGCATTGGCACACTTGGCGCCTCCGCGCCCATTCAATAAGCTCAAGCCATCCACGCGAACGCACACAGTGTGCGCGCGCGTCGATGCATCTTAGCATCACCCAGGCCAAAGGACCTGAGAGTTATGCCAACTCTGGACCTCTTTTGTGCCTCTAGCCCAGCACAGCCGTGCGGACGCTCACCGTACGCGTCCGCGCCGATCCTCAATTCGCCTATCTACGCGTAGGCGCGTATGGTGCTTCCGCGCCACTTCCTTATTTTCTCACCCACGCGGACGCGCACGGTGCGCGCACGTGTGGATTCAATTTTTTTACTTACCCCAGGGTCGCGAAGCCCTAGCGCATTCGCGCAACCCCCTTTCGTCCCTCACCCAACGTCTCTTCTCCTTTCTCCCTCCACAACCGGCAACACCACCGCCGCCGTCGCCGCGCACCGCAACCCCCTCTTCCTCGCTCTCTCTTTTTTTCACTCCTAGTCTCTCTCTCTCTCTCTCTCTCTCTCTCTCTCTCTCTCTCTCTCTCTCTCTCTCTCTCTCTCTCTCTATCAACCGCCCTCCCTGCTCTACCTCCGTTCCTACTCTCTGCTCCACCACCACCAAGCAACCGCGATGCCATTGTCACCGGAGTGGGCATCGCCGCTGGCCGCCCCACATTGCTGCCTTCTCTGTCCTTTTCTCCCATTTCTGCTTCCACTCTACCTACAGGTTTCACAACCTGAACCTCCACTCTGTCTTTCTCTTACTGCTTATTGTTAATATTAGTATAGTTAGATTAGTTAGTTAGTTTAGTGTAATTAGGTGGTTAGCGAATCTGGGCTGAGTAGTAGATTTAGGTTTATCTGAATTTTTGCTGCTGTGTGAAATTTCCCTGTTTCCTTGATTTGTTCTGAGCTCATTTGATATGTGATGTTGTGTTTTAAACCATGATTTTTGGTCATTATTCCAAGAAAGAATGGTATCTATTGCTGGCTGAATTAATCTATATTGCTTACTGCTGTTTGTGCTGCTTGTTGGCTTACATACCCCTTTTCATATGAATTCACTTCTGGCTTCTGTTTGTGATTGTCACTAAGTTTATATGAAATTGACTTGATTATCTGAATTTGGAAAACAGCCAATTTGCTACTGAAATGCTGCCGAATTTTTCCTAACCATGTTCCATGAATTAACAATGCTTTAATTGATGCAATAAGCTTCTATTTGATGACTTCTGTATCAAAAGACTTTTGTTGCCTAATTGGTTTTAGAAAACCCTCAAGAACAAGTTTTGGTCGTACTTATCAACTTTTTTGCTTGTTATGCATGATGACTTGCTATATGCATTGCATGATTGAGTAAACTCTCAGATTGACCATGAACTTGGTTTTCATTTGAATTTGAGCCCAATTTGCTTACTTTCACAAGGTTGATGATTTCTTCTACCTGCGTGGCTAATGTGATTCATTTTCTCTACGCCCAAATTACCTTTAGTCACATGGAACATATAATTTTCAACCCTTATCTTAACTTTGTGACATTCATGGCTCGCTGAAATTTGGTATTTGAATTTCACTTATGTGCATTGTTCACTGTAATTCTTATTTCACCAACACCACTAGTGATCTTTACATTGATTGATGGTCTGTTTCATATTAGTTGCTTTCTAGCTATATCATATTTCATCATCAATGACTTGTTGTATTTCATGATTGTGAGTGTGCTTACATTCCTATTTTGTACATTCCCCTTTGAATTGAGCCGGTAACCACCATGTCACTGATTTTCAAACTGATTTCTAACTTTAATCTGTTTAACCAACTAACTTCTTTTGGTTTTCAACTTAACTCTTTTGATCATTATTTTGGATATGGTGTTTCCTAGGCTTAGTAAACGAGTAATGTGCAAATGTGGTTTGAATTCTTGGTTGAAGTTTGGTTTGAATTCTGAATTCTGTTGCTTGCATTCCAAGAAATCCCTTTACTTTATTCACTTCATGAATATGCTTTGCTTTGAGTGCTTTGTATCTGTTTGCCTATCTGCTTATATTATATCATCTCTGTTTTTCAGGATGTTAGACAAAGGAAAGGCTATAGCCACTACCTCCAAAAAGAGAAAGTGCTCTAAGACCTCTACCCCCTCTCCTTATGCAAACTATGCTAAGAATCCCCTGAACGAAGAGGATAAGGAAAATCAGATGCTACCACACACTGACCCAATCAAATTCCCAAACCTCTACTGTGAGCTATGCTTCTCCGACTTCCGGTAGAAGAATCTAAACATTGAGAAGAAACTGCTCCTTCCTAATGATGTGAGGCATGCCATTAACACCCGCATTCTGGAGTTAGGATTGGATTTTGTTGACAGAGATTTGGGGAGGGTGAACACTTCATGGGTGAGAGAATTTTATTGTAACTTCTTCAGAGCCACTCTTGATTCAGTTTAGCTGTGGGGTAGAGAGATTATGATCACTGAGGCTGCCATTGGGGATGCACTACTCTGCCACCATCGTCCTGACGACACCTGCGCTTATAAGCAGGAAGAGATAGCCATCCATTGCATGACATTTAACTATGAGGCGTTTAAGCGCGTGATTGCCACACTGATGCTCCTTGGGTGATGGATTCTGGGAACAAGAAGCCCAAGGGGATGCGCTTTGCTTATCTGTCGAAGGAAGCCAAGACCTGGCAGCATATCTTCGCCCACTATGTCCTACCCACCACTCACTTCTCAGAGATTCCTATGGATATGCTGGTTCTGATTGGGTGTGTGATAGAGGGGAAGGAGGTAAACTTTCCTCGGCTGACCAGGAAAAGTATGTGGCACACGCATATCCGTGGTCTGCTGCCCTTTCCTACACTGATCACCAGTATGATTGAGATGGCTGATGTTTCGTGAGAGGATGATAACGTAACACCACCACCCCCAGATGAGGACGAGAAGGAAGTTACCATTCCATGGGGTGGGTGGGTGCACGAGAAGCCCCCACCCAAACGCCGTTCCCGAGCTAGAGCAGTGGAGGAGGCAACTCAGCCCTCATCGTCAGCAATAGCAGCAGAACCCCCTCTACTTCAGCAGCAGCAGCATCCTTACCACCACCACCAGCACCTGAGCCGACTTATCTGTTGGTGCGGCACCTGCTTCGCTTCATGGAGCGCCTCGAGCGTCGTTCCATGCGACGTCTCGACCGCATCGACCAGGTGTTTGTATTACAGGGCATCGAGCTACCGCCGTTCCCAGACTCTCCTACTTCCGACGAGCAGGATCAGGAGGAGGAGCTGGCTGAGGAGCCGACTCATCAGGATACACCTCCAGAGACATAGGCCACCACTAAGGTCCAGCAGCTTCCTGAGGATCCACAGTCACAGCCAGAGCCACAGCCAATCCTAGTCCCACAACCTGAGCCTGAGCCACAGCCCGGCGCGATTGTTGACCCCCATCCCGAGCTTCAACTGTAGCATCGATGACGATTCTTGATTCTAAAGTGTGGGGAGGTCACCGCTCGTGACCGGTGTTTACATTTATGTGGTGAACTTTCGGACATCTATTTCTAGTTTCTGCTATTTTATTTTATTTCGTACTTTATCTTTTAGATCATTTTGGGATTACTGTACATATTTGCTATTGTGGATACTCTTGTTTTGGTTGTTGCATACTTTTAGTATATATATATATTGCATCTTAGTTTTTGATTGTGATTAGAAAATGTTTTGGGATTGTTAAAAAAATCTAGTTAACCCTTTTTTATATAAGAATTGTGTTTTGATTGAAAAAGGGGTAAACTAGGAAAATTTTTAAAATTTTCTAAATCACAACATTGCACTGGAATAAGCTTAGTCAATATGATGAAAATTTTCAAGAAATTCATTTTTAGGGTACCACCCAATTGGTTGAAAAAAAAAATTTTTAGAACCTGCTTGAATTATACACTTGTGGATCATGTTTTGAGCAAAGAACACAAGCATGTGAGATTTGAGCCTAATTGTGTGGTTACATCCTATGACCACTTACTTTCATTCTTGTGTGCATTATTCTCTTCCTATGATTGTAATCTTTGATTTGTTTGATTCTTTATGTCCATTATTTTGTGAATACATGCATTTATATAATTGAGGCCATTGTTCAAATAGCTCACTTACCAAAATAGCTAACCTTTTATCTTCCATTGTTAACCAATCTTGAGCCTATGCTTAACCCATTTGTTCATAATTGTAGCACATTACAAGCTTAAGTGAAAAAATAATAAATGTCCATTGGTTGGATCTTTGATTAGCTTAGGCTAGTGAGAGTGTTCATTACTTGATTTTGGGAAGGTTGGATACATTGGTTAGAGATAAAAGTATGTTTATGTTTTGTTGAAAATTTCTCAAGAATTGGGTACATACTCATGTATTAATCATATGTAAACCATATGCATTGATGTTCTTGTATATATTTCAGCTTATAAAAAAATGAATTTAGAAAATTTACAATGCAACAAGAAGGGAACAAAATGTCCCAAAGTTTGAAGTTTAATAAAAATCAATGCATATGTAAGGTATTAAAAAGGAAATGCATGAGTGTGTGAAAAGTGAAGAATAGATAGCTAGGTTTGTTTAGAATTGTTTAGGTTGTCATAGGTTAGGTGGGAAGTTTAAGTTAATCAAATATTCAAATTTCAAGCTCACTTGACCATATGCATCCTACTTTGACTTAGCCCCATTACAACCTATGGGAAGTCCTCTTGATATTTGTATACATGCATAAAGTAATTGTTGATTGTTAGATGAAAAACAAATCTTGGAAAGCATGATTAGGGGAGAATTGAGTGAATCAAACCCATACACTTGAGTGCATAGAGCGGATACACATCCGGCGAGGGTTCAATCGCTCAATTACATGTTTCCACCCATGATCATCTTTTCTTGCAAGTTTGTGAACTCTCTCAATGATTTAATCCAATTGTGGTTTGCTTTGATTGCTAATACCTTAGCCCTTGTGCTTGCATGTGTATTCTTGAAAATTGATTTATTTTGACTAAGCCATTACATCATGTAGATAGGTTGCATATAGATGACTGCATTTAGTTAGTTACATTGAATAAATGTTAATACCCTTTGCTTCTTTCTTGATTTTAGCATGAGGACATGCTTAGTTTAAGTGTGGGGAGATTTGATAAACCCCGATTTCGTGATTTATCTTGTGCTTATTTTAGGAGATTTTACCACCTTTTCCCATATTTATTCAATGAAATAGCATGGTTTTGTAATTCTCCCTTGAATTTTGCTTAAGTGTAAAAACATGCTTTTTAGGCCCTAAATTGGTAATTTTGATTCGCTTTAATTCTATTCGATGCCTTGATGTGTGTGTTGAGTGATTTCAGATTTATAAGGCAAGTATTGGAGGGAAGAAATGAGTAGAAAAGCATACAAGGGGAGAATGCATGAAGAAACAAAGATTGGGAATGCATCCAAGGACGCGCACGCGCAAAAGTGGTCTCGCCTATAGACGCGCACGCGTACATGCTGCGTCCGCGCGGATAGAGAATTTGCCAATCGACGCACACGCGCACATGGCGCACACGCGCCGGTACTCTCACGTGGGCCACTTAAAGGCAAAATGCTGGGGGCGATTTCTGAGCTGTCCAGGCCCAAATCTAACTTGTTTCTGAGTGTATTTCATGCAGAATTGAAGTCCAAGCAAAGGGGGAGAAATTAGTTTAGCCAACATGAGCTTTTAGTTAGTTTTCTAGAGAGAAAAACTCCCTCTTTTCTCTAGAATTAGGTTAAGATTAGGTTAGATTATCTTAGATCCATGTTTAATTACTTGATCTCATCTTGTTTCTTTTATAATTTCTCATTTCTACATCTTGATCCTCTTATTTGTGATGTTAATTTCTCAATTTGCTCTCTTTTGTGATGATGAACTCATGTTGGATTTGGTTTACATTTAATGCAATTTTGATGTTGATGTTCTTTTTATTGATGAATTGAATTGTGTTCTTACTCTTCTTGCACTTAGTAGTTGTTAGATTTTATTATTCTTGCAATTTATGATGTTCACTTCTATTGCACTCTATGTGTTTGACGAAATGTTCTCTTTAGTTTTTGAGTAGTTTTGTCAACTCTTGGTCTAAGCCAAAGGAATTGAGTAAACTTGAGTCATTGGGTATGATGGATTTGGTGATTTGAGAGCCCATGGTGATCAATTTGATACCCATTGACGCTAACCGACTACTAAGTTAATTAGTAGGTAGGTTAGGACTTAAGGGTTGTTGTGATCAAACCTATTTGATGTACTTCAAGCTTAGGAGTAAATGTTACGTACTTAAAGCTTTTGGGAAGTAGACTTAATGGGTTGGCCTCTCACAATTATCCAAATTTGGTTTGTTGACAAGGATCGTGATCTCAGTTACCTAAGTCTTAGCCAAGAGTTCTTTATCTTGCTTTCTTTACCTACTTACTTAATTTACTTTCTTGCCATCTCATGAACCAAACCCCCCCCCCTTTACCCCTTCATAGCCAATAATTGAGCACTATATTGTTTCCTAGGGAGATGACCCGGAGTCCAAATACTTCAGTTTATAAATTTAGGGGTTTGTTACTTGTGAAAACTCAAATTTTTGCATGTGCGGACTCATTGTTTGGTTTAGAAACTATACTAGCAACGAGAGTTCATTTGTGAATTCTAAACCCATCAAAAGTCCATTCATCAGGAAACATACAAGAATGGAGGGAAAGCACAAAAATGGAGTTTTGAAAAAAAGGCCGCGACGCGAACGCATGGACGACGCGAACGCGTGCCTAGCGCAAAATGGCAGCGACGCGTACGCGTGGACGACGCGGACACGTGCTTTGAGCGGAACGCAAATGACGCGTATGTGTGACTGACGCGTACGCGTGACCAGGAAAAACTTCAAACGATGCCAACACGTGACCCACGCGTACGCGTGATGGACGCCACGTACAAGAATCTGCAGAAAATACCCTCAGCGATTTCTGGGCCCCTTTCAGCCCAGATCCAAGCCCAGAAACACGGAATAGAAGCCAAAAAATGGGGGAATCGAAGAGGATGAGAGAGGGAACATTCATAATTCACAATTTTAGGTTTAGATGTAGTTTTAGAGAGAGAGGCTCTCTCCTCTCTCTTAGGATTAGGATTTAGGATTAGGATTTGGGATTTCTATTATGATTAGACTACTTCTCTTTAATCATAGGTTCAATGTTCCTTTAATTAATGTTTCTCTTCTACTTTTATTTATTCTAATACTTTTACTTGTATTTGACTTATGTTGCCAAAGTGGCTTATGAACCTTCTCATGTTAGATTTGAATATTCTATTTAATACATATTGAGGTATTTCAGATTTAAGATTGCTTACTTCAAATTTATGCTATTAATGCTTTTAATTTAATATAGATTTTTCTCCTTTTGGTTTTGGTTAAGTAATTGGTAACACTTGAGTTGTCAAACTCAGCAGTTGATTGAGATTTGAGAATTGCTGATTGGTTTCGATCGCTCTAAAGCTAGTCTTTCCACAGGAGTTGACTAGGACTTGAGGATTAAATTAATTAGTCCACTTGACTTTCCTTTATTTAGTAAGGGTTAACTAAGTGGGAGCAACAAACAATTCTCATCACACCTGATAAGGATAACTAGGATAGAATTTCCAGTTCTTATACCTTGCCAAGAGATTCTCTTAATTATTAATTTATTTTCCTTGCCATTTAAATTACTTGTTCCCTATTTTAAAAACCCAAAAATACACCTTTTTCCATAACCAATAATAAATCATACCTCCCTGCAATTCCTTGAGAGACGACCCGAGGTTTCAATACTTCGGTTATCAATTTTATTGTGTTTGCTTAAGTGACAACCAAACTTTTGTACGAAAGGATTCTCTGTTGGTTTTCTTTGGGCTACAGACATCCATTTCTCACTGCCTCTGCTGAGGTAGCCACATCTTCCACTGCCCCTTCATCTACTGCTGCCCAGCCACCACCACAGCACCTCCACCTACTTCAGAGCCCATTTATCTCCTCGTGCACCGACTCTTCGCACGCCTGGATCGTATGGAGCGTTGCAACAAGCGACGCTATGAGCACTTAAAGTTGATGATCCGATCCGACAGTGACATCCCCTCCGAGCCCGACACCCCTTCTGAGCCATCTGATGTAGAGGCGGATGATCATGAGGAGGCACGTTGATGCCAGGGCATTTTAGCCAGTTTCACTGACCTTTTCTTTACTGTTTTAGGGTAGTTTCATGCATTTTCTTAGGAAATAAGCAAGTTTTGGGTAGAATTTCACTTACATCTTGATTTAAGCATACATTGAGCACTTTACATGATTTCATGAGAATTTTGCATGAATTAGATGACAAATTGGATGATGCATGTCTCATGAAGTGGATTAGAAATTTGATGCACTGTATTGCTTGATTTCAGGACAAAGGAAGCAAGAAAGAGCCACGTTGGCAGCCATGTTAGTCTAACTAACGTGACCACCAACGTGGAATGGGAGCTAGCTTGCAACGTTAATGAGAAAAGTAATCGCCAATAACGTCCTCGAAAGCCATCATAGCCCACGTTAAGAGTCACGTTAACTAAGTTAACGTGAATTCTAACGTGGAAGAAAGAAATAAGGTCAACGTTAGTGACACTTACCTTTGTCACTAACGTTGGACCAAGCTCATAAGTGGCCATGTTAACTCAGTTAACGTGGACTCTAACGTTGGGAAGCAAAAGAAAAGCCAACGTTAGTGACACTCACCTTTGTCACTAACGTTGGCCAAGCTACAATGAGCCACGTTAGTTGCCATGTTAACTTAGTTAACGTGGAAGCTAACGTGGAGAAAGCAAGTGATCGCCAACGTTAGTGACACTTACCTTTGTCACTAATGTTGGAATGAGCCACAATGAGCCACTATGAGCCACGTTAACTCCCACGTTAACTTAGTTAACGTGGAAGCTAACGTTGAGGATAGGATAATGAGCCAACGTTAGTGACACTCACCTTTGTCACTAACGTTGGAGACGGCTATCATTACCACATTAGAAGCCACGTTAACTTAGTTAACGTGGACTCTAACGTGGGAAGTAGGGACACCTTGGAATGTTAGTGACAAAGGTAAGTGTCACTAACGTTCTCGAAGAATTGGCAAGCCTACGTCAAGAGCCACGTTAACTAAGTTAACGTGAACTCTAACGTAGGGGGAGGGAGGACTCTCAACGTTATTGGAAAAAGTGAGTCCCAATAACGTGTGCGAAGGATCAAGAGGCAACGTTAGTGGTCACGTTGATGCCACTAACATTGAAGTTAACGTGGATCATCCCTGGGTGAGGAACGTTAGTGAAAAAGGTGATTGTCACTAACGTTCTCAAACCCACACTCTCACTTAACGTTAACGCCACTAACGTCCTGAGCTAAAGACCCTGCCTACTTCACACTTTCTCTCTGCAAGTAAAGCTAAGCCCACTACGGAAGATAACTGCTTCAAACTCAAAGATCCAAAGGCCCATATCCAAGACTTGAAGAATCAACTAGAAGATCAGAAGAGTAATATATATAGGGGTAGTTTTGAATTAGAAAGCAGCTTTTGGGGGGATAGGAAATTGAGAACTACTCTCTGTATAATTTACTTTCTCTGCACTTCTAGTTCTAGTTTTCATGATGTATTCTCCATCTTTGTTTTCCATTTCCAGAGCTATGAACAACTAAACCCCTTTCATTGGGTTAGGGAGCTCTGTTGTAATTTGATGGATCAATACTAGTTTTCATTACTCTTCTTCTATCTTTTCTCTTGATTTTACTAGAAAGCTTTCAATCTTCATCCAATTGGGTAGTTATCTTGGAAAAGAAGCTATTCATAATTGGATCTCTTCTGAACCTTGGAAGAGGAATGAAGAGATCATGCTAGAAATGCTTTCTCATGTTGGACCAAATTGGGTTTGGTTGGGTATGGTGACTATAATCCTACCAACACTTGATTTGGGAATGCATGTGGTATAATCAGTGACCATACTTTATCTCTTCTCATGAGCAATTGACCAAGAAATTGGCTATTGATCAAGATTTGAGAGATTGAATTACCAAGGAATTGGAATTCGATCACTTAAGATTGTCAAGGAGATCAATGAACGCATTGATTGAGGAAGAGATGAAAATAAACTTGATCCGGAGAATGCAACATCTCCTAAGCCCAATGAATTCCCATTTCTGATCTTACCCATTCTCTTTAATTTCTGCAATTTACTTTTATGAGCATCTTCCCCATTCCCATTTAATATTCTGCAATTTACTTTCCGCCATTTACATTCAGCTCTTTATTTCCAGCAATTTACATTTTCTGCTATTTACTTTCCCGCCATTTAATTTCCTGCAACTCTCAAACCAAATTCTACTTAGCTCAACTAGAACATTCCTCTCATTAAAGTTGCTTGACTAATCAATCCCTGTGGGATTCGACCTCACTCTATTGTGAGTTTTTACTTGACAACAATTCGGTATACTTGCCGAAGGAAAATTGTTGAGAGACAAGTTTCCGTGCTATCACACGTACAGAGGCTGAGCAGGCAGGATCTGAGCAGGCTGCGCCACATCATGAGGAGCCCCATCAGATATAGCCGGCTGATCCAGAGATCCCTCTACGGACAGAGCCTCCGCTTCAGCAGGCAGACCCTCCGACCCTCATACAGACTGCAGAGCCTCAGACCACCACAGAGACACCTACTGCACATCCGTCCGAAGATGACCCTTCTTCACACCCATCTTGATTGAGCATCGAGGACGATGCTATTATTTAAGTGTGGGGAGGTCACCATCTCTGGCGAACTTTATTTTGGTGAACCACTTTTCAAACTCTCTTTTATCCTATTTTGTTTATTTTCTGTATTTTTGTTTTTATTTTATCTTATCTTATATATCTTTCAGTACTTGCACATTTTTCTTTTACTGTATTTTTGCATTTTGCACTTTATATATATATATATATATATATATCTTAGATATTTAGTTTAGTTTGCACTTTTAGCTTATTAAGTTGTGATATAGAAAATATGGATTAATTAGCTTAGTTTACCCTTTCAGCATATGATAATTTGGTTTAATTGAAAATAAAAAGAGTAAACTAGAAACTTTAGTATAACAGAATCACAACAATCCACACACCTTATATATATATATAGCAATAAATGTTGATTAATTGACAACATTTTTCAAGGAAAATACTAAATTTTATAAAAGCCATTCTAAGATTCATATTGAGTTGAATGAAAACTCTTAATTTCTACTTGCATGACATAGATAACTGATATATGGTTTTTGAGCCAAAGAACACACAACCCGTGAGTTTTTGAGCTTAATTGTATGGTTATATTCAATCATAAATTTCATTCCTGTGTGTTTCGCACTTCTTTTCTATGCTTGTAATCTTAACTTTGTTTCAATCTATATGTCCAATATAGAATATAGATACATACATGCATGTGATTGAGGTCATTGCTTGTTTTGCTCACTTATCCCAAATAAGCCTACCTCCTACGTCACCCTTGTTAGCCCCCTTGAGCCTTTTAATCCCCTTTTGTTCTATAACTACATCACTAGCCTTAAGCAGAAAAATAAATTAAAAATCCCAAGTTGAATCCTTGGTTAGCTTATGATAGAGATTGTGTATCCACTAAATGTGGGAAAACGTGGGAACATGGGTTGATAGGAAAGGATTAAATTAATAAGAATAATCAGAAATTTGGGAGCATGCTCATGTGAAACCAAGAAAAATTAAAATACCATGTGCATTGATATATGTTATGTTTAGATAAAAAAAATCCCTTTTAATTAAATAAATAAATAAGGGGATAAAATTACCCCAATAATGAGTTTAGTGAAGAAATCAATGCACATAAAGGTAAAATCAAAATAAAGTTGATGCATGAGTATGTAATAAGAAAGTGGGAAAATTGGGAAGACCAGTATAATTTTAAATTTTTATAAAGAATGTATATGTTAGGTGAGATCTTAGACTAATTAGGGATTCAACTTATAGCTCACTTAGCCTTATATATATCATCACCTTTACCTTGGCCCCATTACAATCTTCAAAAAGACCTCATGATGTTTGTATGTATGCATTAGATATTTGTTGATTGGTTAGATGAAGAACAAAGTTTTAGAAAGCATGAATAGAAAAGAATAGAGTGATTAACCCCAAACACTGAGTGACTAGAGAGTAAACACAAAATCCAGTGAGGGTTCAATAGCTCATCTCCATATGTCCCTGTTTAATTATTAATTGTCTTGCAAGTTTGTGAATTCCTTTGACTCAACTCAATGGTGAAAGTGCTTTAACATGATTTAGGCTTGGCTATGCATATGTGATTCCTTGAAAATATGAATCAAATTAACCACATGTAAGCTCTGTATATATAGGTGGATGATAATTAGAATTTCATGATTCAGTTTAGGTAGCTTGCATTTAGAATAGATTGCATTGCATAAGATTCCACCATTCTACCTTCACTTTTTTCTCTTGGATTTAGCATGAGGACATGCTATTGTTTAAGTATAGGGAGGTTGATGAACCCCTATTTTATGATTCATCTTGTGCTCAAATTGAGTATTTTTATCAACTCTTCACCCACTTATTCATATGAATTGCATGGTTTTACTTTCCCTTCCATATTTTATAATATATGTGAAAACATGTTTCCTATGCTTTAAAAATATTAATTTTAATTATCCTTTATTACCATTCGATGTCGTGATCTATGTGTTAAGTATTTTCAGGCTTTATAGGGCAGGAATAGCTTAGAAGACAGAAAGAAAACATACAAGAATGGAGGGAAAGCACAAAAATGGAGTTTTGAAGAAAAAGCAACGACACAAACGCATAGACGACGCGGACGCGTGCTTTGAGCGGAACGCAAATGACGCGTACGCGTGACTGACGCGTACGCGTGACCAAGAAAAACTCCAAACAACGCGAACGCGTGACGGACGCCACGTACAAGAATCTGCAGAAAACACCCTCAGCGATTTCTGGGCCCCTTTCGGCCCAGATCCAAGCCCAGAAACACGGAATAGAAGCCAGAGAATGGGAGAATCGAAGAGGATGAGAAAGAGAACATTCATAATTCACAATTTTAGGTTTAGATGTAGTTATAGAGAGAGAGATGCTCTCTCTTCTCTCTTAAGATTAGGATTTAGGATTAGGATTTGGGATTTCTATTATGATTAGACTACTTCTCTTCAATCATAGGTTCAATGTTCCTTTAATTAATGTTTCTCTTCTACTTTTATTTATTCTAATGCTTTTACTTGTATTTGACTTATGTTGGCAAAGTGGCTTATGAACCTTCTCATGTTAGATTTGAATATTCTATTTAATGCATATTGAGGTATTTCAGATTTAAGATTGCTTTCTTCAAATTTATGCTATTAATGCTTTTGTTTAATTTAGATTTTTTTTCCTTTTGGTTTTGGTTAAGTAATTGGTAACACTTGAGTTGTCAAACTCAGCAGTTGATTGAGATTTGGGAATTGCTTATTGATTTGGATCGCTCTAAAGTTAGTCTTTCCACAGGAGTTGACTAGGACTTGAGGATCAAATTAATTAGTCCACTTGACTTTCCTTTATTTAGTAAGGGTTAACTAAGTAGGAGCAACAAACAATTCTCATCACACCTGATAAGGATAACTAGGATAGAATTTCCAGTTCTTATACCTTGCCAATAGATTCTCTTAATTATTAATTTATTTTTCTTGCCATTTAAATTACTTGTTCCCTATTTCAAAAACCCAAAAATACACCTTTTTACATAACCAATAATAAATCATACCTCCCTGCAATTCCTTGAGAGACGACCCGAGGTTTCAATACTTCGATTATCAATTTTATTGGGTTTGCTTAAGTGACAACCAAACTTTTGTACGAAAGGATTCTCTGTTGGTTTAGAAACTATACTTACAATGTGATTATATTTGTAAATTTCTTTACCAGCAGACTTCCGTTCGTCAAAGACTCACCATAACCATTGGATTAATATGCACCATGGGATGGATTATGCTCATAGTATGCCGGAGGAGGTTGTTGCCATGAAGATTGTTCATATGCTTGAGGCTCCTCCCACCTTTGATTTTCTCATGCTTGATGCAAACCTTCATTGAAATTTTCATTTCCTACAACATAGTTAGAATCAAACTCATAGCCAAAATGGTGAGAATTCATAATAACAATAGAAAACAAAAGCAAAAGCTACTAAGAACAAAGAGAACAAAATTCTACAACTAGCAAAAACTAACAAAGAAACTAAAGCAACTATTCACAATATCAACATATATACAATAACTAACAATATGGCACACATATGCAAGTCTCCGGCAATGGCGCCAAAAACTTGATAGAGGGAAATCGTCGGTTTAGAATTTTCACAAAAATAATCTCGTCAAAGTATAGATCCAAACCAACAATTAACCCTCAATCAAAGTTTAATTTTGTTTGTCATAATGCAAACCAATAATAACTGAGAGTATTTAAACCTCGAGTCGTCTCTCAAAGGAATTGCAGGGAAGTATGCATATTATTGGTTATGAGATATTTTTGGGGGGTTTGAAATGATGAACGGAAAATGTAAATTGCAAGAAAGTAAAACTATAACTAAGGAACTATAAATGCTAAAAGGCACTCATGGCAGGAACCAGGAATTAAGAGTCAAGATTTTCTATCCTAGATCATTGACCACAACATGATAATTACAAATGGTTAATTCCACTTAGTTATCTTCTAACATCGGAGAGTGAAGTCAAGTGGATATAATTGATCCTAAAATCAACTAACAACCCTAAATTACCAATCACACTAGATATCAATGACATCAAGGAACCTAAGTCCTCAATACCAAACCAAGAGTGCTAAAAATCTACCATAAAACTAAGCCAACCATTTTATCAAACACTTGGTGTGCATAAAAATAAGAGCATGGTAAATTGCAAGAATAATTAAATCTAAGACTACCAATTGCAAGAAATCAATAACAACAACTAAATTAAACCACAAGAAAACGTAAAATATTAAATTGCATTAAAGAAAATCAAAATCCAACAAGGGTTTATGAAAGTAAAAATAGCAACATAGAGAAATTAATAAGAGAATTAAGAAGATTAAGACAATAGAATAAGGAAAAATAAAGGAAACTAAATCAAAACAAGTATTTAACCCTAAATCTAAGAGGAAATTAGGTACAAAATCCTAAATTCTAGAGAGAAGAGAGATCTTTTCTCTCTAGAAATCTAACTTAAAGCATGGCTAAAAATATACTATGACTACTTGGTTCAGTCTCCCTTCAATCCCTGGTTCAATAGCATCAGAAATAAGTTGAATTGGGCCCAAAATGCTCCAGAAATCGCTGGTCACGTGTTGCCTTAAGTGAGTCACGTTTTTTGTGTTCCGCTTACGCGACACTTTGACTGCGTACGCGGACGTCTTAACACACGTCCACCATAGACAATTGTATATCATTTTGAAGCCCCGGATGTTAGCTTTCTAATGCCACTGGAACCGCCTCATTTGGAGTTGTAGTTCAAGTTATAATCATTTGAGTACGAAGAGGTCAGAATTGACAGCTCTACAAATCCTTCACTTCTTCATGAATTCTCTACTTTTGTATGCTTTTCCTTCATCCTTCTAAGCAATCATTGCCTCCTAAACCTTAAATCACTTACACAAACACATCAAGGTATCAAATGGAATAGAAGTGAAATTAAAATTAGCAATTTTAAATATAAAAAGTACGGTTTTCATCACTAAGCACAATTAAGAGAAATTAACAAAATTATGCTATTACAATGAATAAATGCAAGAGAAGTCAACAAAATTTACCCAATTAAAACAAATAAATACCATAAAATGTGGATTTATCATCTATATAAAACTTCAAAAATATAAAAATAATAAGAACAAATTAAACCTAAAATAAAATTCACATAGAAATTAAATCATATTAAACTAATAATAAAAAATATCAACGTAATCCTACTTAATTTATAATTTATTTCTATATATTCTAATTAATATACTACAATTGATAATTTATTACTATACTTAATTTATAATTTGTTATTACATTATACTAATAATAAAGAAGACATAATACTAATGCTAATAATATAACTATACTACTCTAAATACACTTTAAATTTAAATTAAAATCATAAACAATTTTATTATAAATATTTATTTTTATATATTATAATCTACTCTAAAATATTTATTTATATAATAAATAAAAACTACTCTATATATTATTATCAACTCTAAAATTATAAATTACTCTAAAATATTTATTCCTATAACAATTAATAACTTCTTTTACATAATACTAATCTAACTATTCACATAATACTAATGCTATAATATAAATTATATATTTCTCTAAATACACTTTAAATTTAAATTAAAATAATAAACAGCTCTATCATAAATATTTATTTCTATAATAATTAAAAATTACTCTTCAACTCTAAAATCATAAATTATTATAAATATTTATTCCTATAATAATAAATAACTATTTCTATATAACATTAATCTAATTATTTAAATAATATCATTATAACATTATCTAAACTAAATACATAAATAAATATAACATGATCATTAAATAAAAATAAGAGCAAAGAGAAAAAATAGTAACATGAGGAACAATGAAGAATAAGTTGAGACAGAATAAAAGAGGGAATTGAGAGAGAACATTATAAAAAATTTGTCTAATACCGTAAAATTTATTGGTAGATTTTCCAAAAATATCTGTCAATAATATATTTATTGTCGAAATAAATCTGACGGTATAAATCTTGTCAGTAATTATTTATCGGTAAATTTTTTTGTCTGTTATAAATTACTGTGAAAAAATTTTTGCTAATAATTTTTAACATCAAATTTTTTTTAGTAAATTCGACGGTAATATATTATTAATTAATAAGTAAATTAATAACTACCGATAGATTTAACCGACGGTAGTTTAAATTTTTTTAAAAAATTTGTTTAAAATTTAATATATATAATTTTAAATATTTAAATTCAATAATTTTTAAACTAATAAATCAGAAAATATAACACTAATTAACTCAGAAAATAATTAACTCAAATAATAATAAACTTAAAAACTTAACAATAATAAACAATAAGTCAATAATTAATTCAAAAAATAAACAAGTTAAAATTAACTCAGATCATTAACAACAATCAACTAACAACTCAAAAAATAATTAAATCAGATAATAATAAACTTAGAATAATAATAATAATAATAATAATAATAATAATAATAATAATAATAATAATAATAATAATAATAAGTTAATAATTAACTCAAGAAATAAATAAATTAAGATTAACTCAAATAATTAACAACAATCAACTAATTAACTCAAAAAATAATTAACTCAGATAATAATAAACTTAGAAAATTAATAACAATAAACAATAAGTCAATAATTAATTCAGAAAATAAACAAGTTAATATTAACTCAGACAATTAACAACAATCAACTAATTAATTCAGAAAATAATTAACTCAAACAACACCAGAACAAAAATCAAAACAATGTAATTGAAAATCTTACACTTGTAAATTCATTCGGATAAGCAACACCAGGTCATATTGCTTCTTAGCTTCAGTGTCGCCAATTTTCTTAACTGAATTGATGTCAAACTACATAATTATCACAGAATTTGAAACAAAATCATAAAAATAGAATTAAAAATTAGAATAATAAATCCAGAATAATCAAAACAAAATTTAAAATTAGAATCATAAATAAAATTTTAAACACAGAATCATCAAAACAGAATTAAAAAATTCTAAATCAAAACAGAAATAAAAAAAACTCTAAATCTAAACTAATATATGAACTAAATCTAAAAAACAATTAAATCTCTAGTACAAACATTCTAATTACAAATTTTCTAATACATAACAAATTAAAATTAGATAAATTAGAATTTAGAATTTAACTATCCAAAACTAATTAGTGAGTTACCTGGAGACAGTGCCGGCGTAGAGGACTTTTCTGGCGTTGTTGCAGCAAAGACGGCGAGTATCGATGACGGTGACCAACCAGCACGGCTGCATTAGGCTTTTTTTTAATAAATTGAAAAAAATTAATAGGAAGAAGGAGGAAGACAACATATTTGAAGAGAGGAAGAAGGCAGCTCCGACAACACAGGAGCAACGGTAGCAGTAGTGGCGGGAGCGATGAAAACGACGACGATAGAGCGACCAACGCGATGTAAGGAGTTCACACAGTCTTTGAATGCTGTTGGCGGTGACCAACGCTGGTGGAGGAGCTGCCGGAGGTGATTTGTAGAGAGAGAGAGGGGGGAGAGTAATTCAAAAATAACGAAAGGAAAAGATTCGCAATTCAAATTTAGAATAATATTATCGTTAATTTATTGGTGGATAAATCTGACGGTAATACTTTACAAATGATAAAATTGCAAAACGCTACGGTCGGATTAAAGGAAGACCGAGAATAAAGCCAAGATATGATGATTCAATGCTCACAACATTCATGGCTTGATTTTCTACTTATGCTATTGAAAACATTTCAAGTGCACCGAAAAGTATCGGTGCACTAATTATTTTAACCGTTGATCTGAATTATAAAAAAATGTTTCCTATGCTATTATATAACTCTGCTAAACTTAGACTAGAAAAAATCATGTTAACTCAGCTACAGCAATTTATTCAGGTATACTATTGAGTATTGAGTATTGAACCCCAAATATGAATATAATATGGCACGGGTGTATGTAAGGTGCTTTTTGGTCTCTAGAGTCTGATATTCCCATCATCATATATCCCATAAGTTGTCAGAGCCCACGTGCATTATGCTCCACAGCCATTGCAGCCCACTCTCCATCCAAGTACTAACCTGATTCAACCCTAACCCCTTTCCCTTTCCCTTTCCCATTCCGATCTAACCACCTTTTCCTATACGTACATAGCTACATATATCTATATCTAGCTAGTTTATTTCGGACTATAACTAAGCGCTTCTATATTCATGCTACCTAGTTCGTAACCCTAAGGCTAAGGTACGGAGAACAATCATAAAAGAAATATATAGTTCCTAAGGAAGACAAGCAGTGAGAGAACAAACAGAGATATGCTAAGATTATGTTGCATTATTATTTGAGCTTTATGACTCAATGTAAATACTAACAAAAATATTCCAAAGATAATAGACAATCATTCTAAAGTAATTTAAAGTTTTTTATTTTATATTTTTAATTATTATTAGTATAAATGATCCAATAACTCTAATCTAGGTAGAACTAAAATAATGTGGATGTTTTGAGCTCATCATTACCAATCTCCATTATTCAAATTAAATAATGTTAAGTGCAAGAGTGAATTAAGATGATTGATTATTTAGCATCGGTTAACAAGTTTAATTACTTGGAGGATGAAGCATTGCTCCATATATTAGGATTAAATAATTAAATTTTGGAGCCAGCTGAAGAAGGCAAGGTATGTAGTGGTCCAGTAAATATAACTATATACGTATATAGTGACTGAGCAACAGATAGTTAAAATGTGGCGAATGAAAATGACTATGTAGTAAGAAGCTAACAGCAAGCAAATGAAATGGAAGCAGGGAGTGGGGAGAGAAGAGGATAATAAAAAATACAAAAGAACACTCCCATAATAAAAGGCGTACGAGATGGAAATGTCATAATGCAAAAGCATCAACTTTGGGGGAGAGATGCAGAATTGAAGGACAGGGTGTAGTGATCAGTGAATTGTATATAATAGAAAAATGGTGTTTATATTATTATTATTATTATTATTATTATTATTATTATTATTATTATTATTATTATTATTATTATACCATGGTGGCCGGGAATTCAAAGCAGCACTGCAGAAGCAGCCAGACCATCTATGTATGGACCACAAAATTGAACCTCTCTCATCGTGCGTTATTCATTTTCTATCTTGTATAATAAGATTCTGAGATTTATTTTCCACATGTGTCATCAATATAATGTTGACTACTCTACACCCAATGTTTGTACAAGTTTTTTTTTTCTTTTAAAAAAATAGAGGGGTCCGAATGGTTAAATGTTATTTCGTTCAAGATATCACATATCATTTTATGAATTCATCATACGTATATCAGTATAGGAAACTAGAGCCCCTTCTAGATTCTTGTACACTCAATCTCCATTTATAAGTCACCAAAAATATTATTAGCCTCATCTGAGTTCACTTTTCAGTAAATACTAAATAGTAGAAAATTAACTGTGAAACCTGCCACTTGCATACCATTTTTAATTTTTTACAAATCAAATGTGTGACATAAAGCTCTGTCCAAAAAACTCTCACTTGCATTGGGCTTCATGATATATACCTATTTACTTTGAATTGTGATATAACATCATGCCCAACTAAAAACTTATAGTGCATGTATACCAAAAAAAAAAACTCATAGTGCATGTTGCATAATGATCATTATTTATGCGAAATTTGAGATTCTCAAAAAGATATAAATATTTGTGTAAACTGTGAATACATATACTATAATTTTTAAGTGTTTTCTAATCAGCACCCAGCCAGCCAATACTTTTCACCATACTTTCTCAACATACACTTAATTTCAAAGAGTCGAGTTAAGGATTTTTTATTTTAATAAATTAAATAAACGTAATAATTACTGAATTAAATAATTTTAAAAGTAATTATCAGAATTCGTCTGCCTCTCTTATTTTGTTTACACTGTGAACGAGATAAGACACGTGGACGTGACACATGCACATCTCGTTCACAGTGTAAATGGTGCACGAATTTGTGATCATCAACAATGGCGCCCAAGACTTGGTGCTCTCAAACGTGAATCACACTTTGTCACAACTTCGCACAACTAACCAGCAAGTGCACTGGGTCGTCCAAGTATAATAAACCTTACGTGAGTAAGGGTCGATCCCACGGAGATTGTCGGCCTGAAGCAAGCTATGGTCACCTTGTAAATCTCAGTCAGGCGGATTCAAATGGTTATGGTGAATTGATAATAAATATAAATAAAATATAAACTAGGATAGAGATACTTATGTAATTCATTGGTTAGAATTTCAGATAAGCGTATAGAGATGCTTTCGTTCCTCCTGAACCTCTGCTTTCCTGCTGTCTTCATCCAATCATTCCTACTCCCTTCCATGGCAAGCTGTATGTTGGGCATCACCGTTGTCAATGGCTACATCCCGTCCTCTCTGTGAAAATGGTCCAATGCGCTGTCACTGCATGGCTAATCATCTGTCGGTTCTCGATCATACTAGAATAGGATTTACTATCCTTTTGCGTCTGTCGCTACGCCCAGCACTCGCGAGTTTGAAGCTCGTCACAGCCATCCCTTCCCAGATCCTACTCGGAATACCACAGACAATGTTTAGACTTTCCGGATCTCAGGAATGGCTATCCATGGGTTCTAACTTATGCCACGAAGACTCTAATATCTCAGACTCAGTCCCCTGTATTAGATATCTAAGAGATACTCATTCTGTCTCGTCTTCATGTAGAACGGAAGTGGTTGTCAGGCACGCGTTCATAGGTGAGAATGGTGATGAGCGTCATATAATCATCACATTCATCATGTTCTTGGGTGCGAATGAATATCTTAGAATAGGAATAAGTTTGAATTGAATAGAAAAACAATAGTACTTTGCATTAATACTCAAGGAACAGCAGAGCTCCACACCTTAATCTATAGTGTGTAGAAACTCTACCATTGAAAATACATAAATGATAATAGAGTTCATTGGTCTCGGCCCCAGAGGGGAACCGGAGTAACCATGACCTCGAATACAATAATAAAAAGTCCTATTTATACTAAACTAGTTACTAGGGTTTACAGAAATGAGTAAATGATGCAGAAATCCACTTTCGGGGCCCACTTAGTGTGTGCTTGGGCTGAGCATTGAAGCTTTCACGTGGAGAGGTCTTTCTTGGAGTTGAACGCCAGTTTATAACCTGTTTCTGGCGTTTAACTCCAGAATGCAACATGGAACTGGCGTTGAACGCCAATTTACATCATCTAAACTCGAGAAAAGTATGGACTATTATATATTTCTGGAAAGCCCTGGATGTCTACTCTCCAACGCAATTAAAAGCGCACCATTTGGAGTTCTGTAGCTCCAGAAAATCCACTTTGAGTGCAGGAAGGTCAGAATCTAACAACATCTGCAGTCCTTCTTTAACCTCTGAATCTGATTTTTGCTCAAGTCCTTCAATTTCAGCCAGAAAATACCTAAAATCACAGAAAAACACACAAACTCAGAGTAAAGTCCAGAAATGTAAATTTTATTTAAAAACTAATAAAAATATACTAAAAACTAACTAAATCATATTAAAAACTATGTAAAAACAATGCCAAAAAGCGTATAAATTATCCGCTCATTATAACACCAAACTTAAATTGTTGCTTGTCCCCAAGCAACTGAAAATCAAATAGGATAAAAAGAAGAGAATATACTATAAATTCCAAAATATCAATGAAACTTAGAATTTAGATAGTTTTATTGATTCTCCTAGTTCAGTATGTTGATTCTTGAACACAGCTACTTTATGAGTCTTGGCCGTGGCCCTAAGCACTTTGTTTTCCAATATTACCACCGGATACATAAATGCCACAGACACATAACTGGGTGAATCTTTTCAGATTGTGACTCAGCTTTGCTAAAGTCCCCAATTAGAGGTGTCCAGGGTTCTTGAGCACACTCTTTTTTTTTTTGCTTTGGACCTTGACTTTAACCGCTCAGTCTCAAGTTTTCACTTGACACCTACACGCCACAAGCACATGGTTAGGGACAGCTTGGTTTAGCCGCTTAGGCCAGGATTTTATTCCTTTAGGCCCTCCTATCCACTGATGCTCAAAGCCTTGGATCCTTTTTATTACCCTTGCCTTTTGGTTTTAAGAGCTATTGGCTTTTTGCTCTTGCCTTTTTGGTTTTAAGAGCTTTTGGCTTTTTCTGCTTGCTTTTTCTTTTTCTTTTTTTTTGCCATTTTACTTTTCTTTTTTTTCGCAAGCTTTTGTATTCACTGCTTTTTCTTGCTTCAAGAATCATTTTTATGATTTTTCAGATTATCAAATAACATGTCTCCTTTTTCATCATTCTTTCAAGAGCCAACATATTTAACATTCATAAACAACAATTTCAAAAGACATATGCATTGTTCAAGCATTAATTCAGAAAATAAAAAGTATTGTCACCACATCAAAATAATTAAACTAGTTTCAAGGATGAATTCGAAACCATGTACTTCTTGTTCTTTTGTTTTTTAGAACAATTTTCATTTTAAGAGAGGTGATGGATTCATAGGAAATTCATAGCTTTAAGACATAGACACTTAAACACTAATGATCATATAGTAAAGACACAAACATAAATAAAAAATAAAGCATAGTAAACGAAAAACAGGAAAATAAGAACAAGGAGATTAAGGAACGGGTCCACCTTAGTGAGGGTGACGTCTTCCTATTCTTGAAGAAATAATGGTGCTCTTGAGCTCCTCTATGTCTCTTCCTTGTCTTTGTTGCTCCTCCCTCATAGCTCTTTGATCTTCTTTAATTTCATGGAGGATGATGGAGTGCTCTTGGTGCTCCATCCTTAGTTGTCCCATGTTGGAGCTTAATTCTCCTAGGAAAGTGTTGATTTGCTCCCAATAGTTTTGTGGAGGAAAATGCATCCCCTGAGGCATCTCAGGGATTTCATGATGAGGAATTTCCTCATGCTCTTGTTGAGGTCCATGATCTCTTGTTTGCTCCATCCTTTTCTTAGTGATGGGCTTATCCTCTTCAATGAGGATGTCTCCTTCTATGTCAATCCCAGCCGAATTGCATAGGTGGCAAATGAGGTGAGGAAAGGCTAACCTTTCCAGAGTGGATGACTTTTCAGCCACCTTGTAGAGCTCTTGAGGTATGATCTCATGAGCCTCTACTTCCTCCCTAATCATGATACTATGGATCATGATGGCCCGGTCTATAGTAACTTCAGACCGGTTGCTAGTGGGAATGATTGAGCATTGAATAAACTCCAACCATCCTCTAGCTACAGGCTTAAGGTCCAGTCTTCTCAATTGAACCGGCTTGCCTCTTGAGTCAACTTTCCATTGAGCTCCTTCTACACATATGTCCATGAGAACTTGGTCCAACCTTTGATCAAAGTTGACCCTTCTAGTGTAGGGGTGTGCGTTTTCTTCCATCATTGGCAAGTTGAACGCCAGCCTTACATTTTCTGGACTGAAATCTAAGTAATTCCCCCCGAACCATGGTAAGCCAATGCTTTGGATTCGGGTTCACACTTTGATCATGGTTCCTAGTGATCCATGCATTTGCATAGAACTCTTGAACCATTAAGATCCCGACTTGTTGAATGGGGTTGGTGAGAACTTCCCAACCTCTTCTTTGGATCTCAAGTCGGATCTCCGGATACTCATTCTTTTTGAGCTTGAAAGGGACCTCAGGGATCACTTTCTTCTTGGCCACAACTTCATAGAAGTGGTCTTGATGGACCTTTGAGATGAATCTCTCCATCTCCCATGACTCAGAGGTGGAAGTAATTGCCTTCCCTTTCCTCTTTCTTGAGGATTCTCTGGCCTTAGGTGCCATTGATGGTTATGGAAAAACAAAAAGCAATGCTTTTTACCACACCAAACTTAAAATGTTTGCTCGTCCCCGAGCAAAAGAAGAAAGAAAGAAGGAGAGGAAGAAAAAGAAGGAGGAGATGGAGGGAGAAGGTGTATTTGGCCAAGGGGGAGAAGAGAGGGTTGTGTTGTGGGAAAATGAAGAAGGAATGAGGGGTTTATATAGGAGCGGGGGAAGGATTAGGGTTCGGCCATTAGGGTTGGGTTTGGGAGGGAAAAGATTTTGAATTTTGTAGGTAGATGGGGTTTATGGGGAAGAGTGGATGGATGTGAATGGTGAAGAAATGATGGGAAAGAGTGATTGGGGTGATTGGTGAAGGGTATTTGGGGAAGAGAGATATAAAGAAGGTGTGAAAAGGAGAGAAGAAGGTGGTGGGGATCCTATGGGGTCCACAGATCCTGGGGGCGATCCTATGGGTCTACAGATCCAGTGGGTCAAGGACTTAACATTCCTGCTCCAATTAGGCGTGTAAAACGCCCTTGCTGTGCAATCCTGGTGTTTAACGCCAGACTGCTGCCTGTTTCTGGCGTTTAACGCCAGGTAGATGCTTGTTTCTGGCGTTAAACGCCAGCTTGGTGCTTGTTTCTGGCGTTTAAATGCCAGAATGCTCCTCCTCCAGGGTGTGCTATTTTTAATGCTGTTTTTCATTTTGTTTCTGATTTTTCAGTAGTTTTTGTGACTCCACATGATCATCAACCTAATAAAACACAAAAATAAAAATAAAATAGACATAATTAAATAACATTGCGTTGCCTCCCAACAAGCGCTTCTTTAATGTCAATAGCTTGACAGTGAGCTCTCATGGAGCCTCACAGATAATCAGAGCAAGGTTGGAACCTCCCAACACCAAACTTAGAGTTTGAATGTGGGGGTTCAACACCAAACTTAGAGTTTCGTTGTGGCCTCCCAACACCAAACTTAGAGTTTGACTGTGGGTGCTTTGGTTGACTCTGCAGTGAGAGAAGCTTTTCATGCTTCCTCTCCATGATTACAGAAGGAGATCCTTGAGTTTTAAACACAAGGTTGTCCTCATTCAGTTGAAGGATTAACTCTCCTCTATCCACATCAATCACAGCTCTTAATGTGGCTAGGAAGGGTCTTCCAAGGATGATGGATTCATCTTCATCCTTCCCAGTGTCTAGGATTATGAAATCAGCAGGGATGTAAAGGTCTTCAACCCTTACTAACACGTCCTCTACCAGTCCATAAGCCTATTTTCTTGAGTTGTCTGCCATCTCTAATGAGATTCTGACAGCTTGCACCTCAAAGATCCCAAGTTTCTCTATTACAGAGAGTGGCATTAAGTTTATTCCTGATCCCAGGTCACACAGAGCCTTCTCAAAGGTCATGGTGCCTATGGTACAGGGTATTAAGAATTTGCCAGGATCCTGTTTCTTTTGAGGTAATTTCTGCCTATCCAATGCATTTAGTTCATTGGTGAGCAAGGGAGGTTCATCTTCCCAAGTCTCATTGCCAAATAATTTGGCATTCAGCTTCATGATTGCACCAAGGTACTTAGCAACTTGCTCTTCAGTAACGTCTTCATTCTCTTTAGAAGAAGAATACTCATCAGAGCTCATGAAGGGCAGAAGAAGGTTCAATGGAATCTCTATGGTCTCTAGATGAGCCTCAGATTCCTTTGGTTCCTCAAAGGGAAACTCCTTATTGGTCACTGAGCATCCCAGGAGGTCTTCCTCACTAGGATTCACGTCCTCCTCCTCCTCTTTGGGTTCGGCCACACCAAGTAAGGTAATGGCCTTGCACTCTCTTTTTGGATTCTCTTCTGTATTGCTTGGGAGAGTACTAGAAGGAGTTTCAGTGACCCTTTTACTCAGCTGGCCCACTTGTGCCTCCAAATTTCTAATGGAAGACCTTGTTTCATTCATGAAACTCACAGTGGCCTTAGATAGATCAGAGACTATATTTGCTAAGCTAGATGGGTTCTGCTCAGAATTCTCTATCTGTTGCTGAGTGGATGATGGAAAAGGTTTGCTATTGCTAAACCTGTTTCGTCCACCATTATTAAAGTCTTCTTGAGGCTTTTGTTGATCCTTCCATGAGAAATTTGGATGATTTCTCCATAAGGGATTATAGGTGTTTCCATAGGGTTCATCCATGTAATTCACCTCTGCTATTGCAGGGTTCTTAGGATCATAAGCTTCTTCTTCAGAAGATGCCTCTTTAGTACTGTTGGATGATTCCTTCAATCCATTCAGACTCTGAGAGATCATATTGACTTGCTGAGTCAATATTTTATTCTGAGCCAATATGGCATTCAGAGTATCAATTTCAAGAACTCCCTTCCTCATAGGCGTCCCATTACTCACAGGATTCCTTTCAGAAGTGTACATGAACTGGTTATTTGCAACCATGTCAATGAGTTCTTGAGCTTCTGCAGGCATTTTCTTTAGGTGAATAGATCCACCTACAGAATGCTCCAGTGACATCTTTGATAGCTCAGACAGACCATCATAGAATATATCCAAGATGGTCCATTCTGAAAGCATGTCAGAAAGACACTTTTTGGTCAGTTCCTTGTATCTCTCTCAAGCTTCATAGAGGGATTCACCTTCTTTCTGTTTGAAGGTTTGAACATCCACTCTAAGCTTACTAAGCTTTTGAGGAGGAAAGAACTTGGCTAAATAAGCCGTGACCAGCTTATCCCAAGAGTTCAGGCTATCCTTAGGTTGAGAGTCCAACCATATTCTAGCTCTGTCTCTTACAGCAAACAGGAAAAGCATAAGCCTGTAAACTTCGGGATCAACCCCATTGGTCTTAACAGTATCACAGATCTGCAAGAATTCAGTTAAAAACTGAAAAAGATCTTCTGATGGAAGTCCATGAAACTTGCAGTTCTGTTGCATCAGAGAAAATAATTGAGGCTTTAGCTCAAAATTGTTTGCTCCAATGGCAGGGATTGAGATGCTTCTTCCATGTAAATTAGAATTTGGTGCAGTAAAGTCACCAAGCATCTTCCTTGCATTGTTATTATTTTCGGCCATGTCTCCTTCTTTTTCGAAAATTTCTGTCAAATTTTCTCCAGAGAGTTGTGCTTTAGCTTCCCTTAGCTTCCTCTTCAGAGTCCTTTCAGGTTCAGGATCAGCTTCAACAAGAATATTCTTATCCTTGTTCCTGCTCATATGAAAAAGAAGAAAACAGAAAAGAAAATATGGAATCCTCTATGTCACAGTATAGAGATTCCTTTATGTGAGTAGAAGAAGAAAAGAATAGAAGAAGAGAAATTCGAATACCAAGAGGAAGAGAGGGTTCAAATTTTTGAGATGAAGAGAAGTGTTAGTAAATAAATAAAATAATTAGAAAGAGATGAGGGGGAGAGAATTTTGAAAATAAAATAAAATAAAATATAAATATTTTTTTATTTTAAATTAAGGTCAAAATTCGAAATTAAGAAAGGAAAATAAAATTAAATTAAAAGTTAAAACAATTAGTTAATTAAAAAGGAATTTTGAAAAAGAGGAAGGTGATTTTCGAAAATTAGAGAGAGAATTAGTTAGGTAGTTTTGGAAAAGATATGATTGAATTAGTAAACTTTTAAAATCAAACACAAAGTCAAGTAGTTAATTGAAAAAGATTTAAAAATCAATTTTGAAAAGATAAGAGGTTAGAAAAGATTTTGAAATTGATTTTGAAAAAGATGTGATTGACATTGAAAAAGATATGATTGAAAATCATTTTGAAAAAGATTTGAATTGGAAATTAAAAAGATTTGATTTTTTTTAAATTAAAGTTGATTACTTGACTAACAAGAAACAAAAAGATATGATTTTAAAATTTAAAGATTGAACCTTTCTTAATAGGCAAGTAACAAACTTTAAAATTTTTGAATCAATCACATTAATTGCTAGTAAAGATTTTGAAATTATGAAACAAAATAAGAAAAAGATTTTTGAAAATCAATTTGAAATTTTCGAAAATATGAAAGAAAAAATGAAAAAGATTTGATTTTTGAAAAAGATTTGAAAAAGATAGGATTTTTTAAATTGAAAATTTGATTTGAGTCATAAGAAACAACTAAATTTAAAAACTTTTGACTAAATCAAATCAAATTTTCGAAAATTATGAGTGAAATAAGGGAAAGATATTTTTTTTATTTTTGAATTTTTAATGAAGAAAGAGAAAAACAACAAAAAGACTCAAAACATGAAAATTATGAATCAAAACACATGATGCATGCAAGAACATTTTGAATGTCAAGATGAACACCAAGAACACTTTGAATGTCAAGATGAACACCAAGAACTTATTTTTGAATTTTTTTTAAGAAAAGGAAAACATGCAAGACACCAAACTTAAAAATTTTTATTCTATAGACACTAATAATTCTAAAATGCATATGAAAAACAAGAAAAGACACCAAACAAAAAAAATTAAAGATCAAACATAGAAAATCATCAAGAACAACTTGAAGATCATGAAGAACACATGCATGAATTTTCAAAAAATGCACAAATTTTAAAAACATGCAATTGACACCAAACTTAAAATTTAACACAAGACTCAAACAAGAAACATTAGATTATTTTTGGTTTTATGATTTTATTAATTTTTTTGGTATTTTTCGAAAATTAAATGGGAAAAACAAAAAAGAAGAAATATTTTTTTATTATTTTCGAAAATAAGAAATAAAAAGCTTAAAAATAAAATAAAATTACCTAATCTGAGCAACAAGATGAACCGTCAGTTGTCCAAACTCGAACAATCCCCGGCAACGGCGCCAAAAACTTGGTGCACGAAATTGTGATCATCAACAATGGTGCCCAATACTTGGTGCTCCCAAACGTGAATCACACTTTGTCACAACTTCGCACAACTAACCAGCAAGTGCACTGGGTCGTCCAAGTAATAAACCTTACGTGAGTAAGGGTCGATCCCACGGAGATTGTCGGCCTGAAGCAAGCTATGGTCACCTTGTAAGTCTCAGTCAGGCGGATTCAAATGGTTATGGTGAAATGATAATAAATATAAATAAAATATAAACTAGGATAGAGATACTTATGTAATTCATCGGTGAGAATTTTAGATAAGCATATAGAGATGCTTTCGTTCCTCCTGAACCTCTGCTTTCCTGCTGTCTTCATCCAATCATTCCTACTCCCTTCCATGGCAAGCTGTATGTTGGGCATCACCGTTGTCAATGGCTACATCCCATCCTCTCTGTGAAAATGGTCCAATGCGCTGTCACTGCATGGCTAATCATCTGTCGGTTCTCGATCATACTGGAATAGGATTTACTATCCTTTTACGTCTGTCACTACGCCCAGCACTCGCGAGTTTGAAGCTCGTCACAACCATCCCTTCCCAGATCCTACTCGGAATACCACAGATAAGGTTTAGACTTTCCAAATCTCAGGAATGGCCATCCATGGGTTCTAACTTATACCACGAAGACTCTAATATCTCGGACTCGGTCCCCTGTATTAGATATCTAAGAGATACTCATTCTGTCTTGTCTTCATGTAGAACGGAAGTGGTTGTCAGGCACGCGTTCATAGGTGAGAATGGTGATGAGCGTCACATAATCATCACATTCATCATGTTCTTGGGTGCGAATGAATATCTTAGAATAGGAATAAGCTTGAATTGAATAGAAAAACAATAGTACTTTGCATTAATAATCAAGGAACAGCAGAGCTCCACACCTTAATCTATGGTGTGTAGAAACTCTACCGTTGAAAATACATAAGTGATAATAGAGTTCATTGGTCTCGGCCCCAGAGGGGAACCGGAGTAACCATGACCTCGAATACAATAATAAAAAGTCCTATTTATACTAAACTAGTTACTAGGGTTTACAGAAATGAGTAAATGATGCAGAAATCCACTTCCGGAGCTCACTTGGTGTGTGCTTGGGCTGAGCATTGAAGCTTTCACGTGGAGAGGTCTTTCTTGGAGTTGAACGCCAGTTTATAACCTGTTTCTGGCGTTTAACTCCACTTTGCAACCTGTTTCTGGCGTTTAACTCTAGAATGCAACATGGAACTGGTGTTGAACGCCAGTTTACATCGTCTAAACTTGGACAAAGTATGGACTATTATATATTGCTGGAAAGCCCTGGATGTCTACTTTCCAACGCAATTAAGAGCGCACCATTTGAATTTCTGTAGCTCCAGAAAATCCACTTTGAGTGCAGGGAGGTCAGAATCCAACAGCATCTGCAGTCCTTCTTTAACCTCTGAATCTAATTTTTGCTCAAGTCCCTCAATTTCAGCCAAAAAATACCTGAAATCACATAAAAATACACAAACTCATAGTAAAGTCCATAAATGTAAATTTTATTTTAAAACTAATAAAAATATACTAAAAACTAACTAAATCATATTAAAAACTATGTAAAAACAATGCCAAAAAGCGTATAAATTATCCGCTCATCAGTAAACAAGATAAGGCTCGGTGACGGCTATAAATATAACTCGTTGACAGTGTTTGACTAGGTTTCAGTTTGAACTTTTCAACCACTTTCTCCACTCTTTTACCCCTTTCTGATCGTATAATCGATAAATACGACGATGGTGCGCGTAACTGGTAACGATGGAGACACTAACAGGCTGAACGAGACTTCGCATTACGCCGGGGCAGCCGACTTTGCGGTTAGTTCTGTTATGTTGAATTTTATGCAATCCCATATAGATCTCTGCGTGTATGTAGACATAGTTAGGGTAGTCGCCAAGAACTAGAATATAGTTTGTATAGTTAGGAATAGGTCACTAGTAAAAATTTGGAACTCTATTTTATTTCACTTGTGTTACGTTGTTACTACATAATTATTATTTTGGAACTCTATTTTATTTCTTATAGTTTCGTCAAATTTATAATTAGGTTTTTATATTTTTTTTAATTTAGTTATTATACTACTTTTAATTTTATAATTAGATTTTTTTATATCAAATATATTAAAACTAACAGAATAATATTTTCCTCAAAAACATATAACTAAATATCTGATTATATTTTTAATTATAAATATCTTTAATTTATAAAAAAATTATTTAACTTCAATATTTTTTATACTAAAAAAATCTAATTACAAAAAAAAATACAGTGTAAGAATATAATAAAAAAATATAGAAACATGTTTAAAAATTTAGTGATGTTATAAGGACTATTAAACTTCAAAGCACCAATAAAAGTTTTAAAATTATTTATTGATAATTGTGAATATATATTTTTTCTTCAGAGGCCTCGCTTTTTACTGCCCCAGCGAGTGAGTCATACTCTTCCTCCACCCGACGCTATCGTCTCGTATCTGAGGGAGGCTGGATTCGGCGACACGGTGCCTCTCAGGGATTTCACATTCGACAATTTCCTGATTACGGTATTCGTGGAGCGATGACGTCCGGAGACCCACACGTTCCATCTCCCGTGGGGTGAGGTCATTATCACCCTGCAGGACGTGGCGTACCACCTAGGGCTATGTGCACAGGGGACCCTATTCGGGGTGTTTCCGTGACTTCGATAGGTGGTACCACACAGAGACATCACAGTTGGTGGAGCGGCTACTGGGTGCCAGGCCTCCGGTGGCTCCACAGCAAGCGGCCTAGAGGAAGGACTCGTTCACGCTAAAGCTCGTATGGCTGCGGGACCGTGTCTGCCAGATGCCCCCGACGGACGATCTAGAGATCCTCCGACAGTACGCTAGATGTTACATCATGTTACTGATCGGAGGCTATCTGATAACGGACAACTTGAACAACTTGGTCCACCTGCGTTGGCTCCCACTTCTTGAGGACTTTGGGCAGTGCCAGGCGTTGTCTTAGGGCTCGGCCGTGTTGGCCTAGACGTACTAGTCACTGTACTCGGTGGCACACCGAGGTGTCACGGACATTGCTGGCTGCACTTCGCTATTGATGTCCTGGATATACCAGATATTTTCTTAGTGGTGTCCACCGGAGCGAGGGATCTACATGTATCATATGGCTACGAGGTAACAACTATTTATGTCTTTATTTAGTTATCAATTTTTAACTTCTTACCACCTTCTGCATAATGAACTGCTTTTATTCTTTTGATTGGTGTCAGGTTGGTTGGACTGCAACAGCAAAGCAGAGATCAGCATGAGGCCAGGGTCCTGCAATGGAGAGTATCAATCGATAGGTTACGATTCGATGAGGTTAGGACCATGTTTGACACCACCACATTTTCATTTTATTCCTTTATGTTGCATTCGTTTTTTTGTGCTAATTATTAGTTCTATCACAGTTCTCTCAGTTTGTATCGAGGCCGTACGATGACCTTGCTCTGCAAGCTCTGTGCCCTCCTTGGTTCTTCGAGGAGGAAGAGTGGGGGACATTGATGTCAGTCGTTCCCCTTGTTTGCTTCAATGTTGTGCAGTTTCACCAGGTTGACCGGGTGAAGCGGTAGTTCAATGGACTGCTGCTTGGCACTCTATTCAACCTTGACAGGTATCGTTGATGTCTTATTTATCTTTGTCTTTTTGAGTTTAGAGTTAAATTATTACAATCATCGTATGTGCCCTAGTCAATCCCATTAGATCAGTTACTTTTCTTTGTTTTCTTTGACAGGTTCCTGACATCCACTGGCCGGGGTGAGAATGTGTGGTGGCCTGACAGACATCATGATTGGTATGACGGCTGGCGTAAACGTTTTGATCCTAGCCATAGAATCTCCATTCAGCACACGTTTGACACCAGGCCGACCCAGGAGTATTATGATTGGTGGTGTGGTGCTTGCCATCTTAGGCACCTGTCAAGCGAGGAGGTTTTGGAGGATCTGAGGCTCGCCGAGTTACCCGCCAACGTACAGCCCACTACCAGCCAGCTGCGGGACGATCTCCACCTTTCCCGGGGCGTGCCGAATCAGCGTAAGCGTGTGACGGAGGTTACGATGGATACCCAGAGACCTGCTCGAAGGGATAGGGGTGCTAAAGATATGATAAACCCCAATTTTGTGGTTTATCTTGTGTTAAATTCGGGAAATTTTATCATCTTTTCTCACATTTATTCAATGAAATAGCATGGTTTTGTGAATTTCTCCTAATGTGTGCTTAAGAGTAAAAACATGCTTTTTAAGCCTTTAAACTGCTAATTTTAATTCACTTTAATTCCATTCGATGCCTTGATATGTTTGTTAAGTCATTTCAGGATTAGAAGAAAAAGATTGGGTTGAAGGAATGAAGAAAAAGCATCCAAAAATGCAGAATTCATGAAGAAATAAAGATTTGCTAAACTCAAGGCCACACGCACGCGTCACCCACGCGTACGTGTGAGAAGGAGATTCACCAGCGACGCGCACGCATCACCCACACGCACGCGTGAAGAGGAATTTTGCAATGCGACGCGTACGCGTGACCCATGCGTATGCGTGACAAGATGCACGTGACTTCACTAAAGGCAAAACGCTGAGGGAGATTTCTGAGCTCAAAGAGGCCCAAATCCAACTAATTTCTGATGCTTTTGAACCCAAGGATTGCAAGGGAATGGGGGGAAGGAATCATAGTTTAGTTTTCATCATGTTTTAGGGTAGAATTCTAGAGAGAGAGGCTCTCTCCTCTCTCTAGATTTTAGGATAGTTTAGGTCAAATTTTCTTAAATCCAACTTTTAATTCTTGTTTCATTTTAGTTTTCCTTTACTCTTATTTGTTCTAGCATTTTAGTTTATCTGCTTCTCTTGTTAATTTTTTATTTTTTTCTCTTTTATGTTGATGAACTCTTGTTGATTTCAATTTTCTTTTAATACAATTTTATGTTTCCAAGCCCCTTTTTATGTTTATCTTAATTGCTATTATTGATTTCTTGCTTGTGTTAGTTATGAGTTTCATTAATTCTTACAATTTATGATGTTTACTTTTATTGCACTCTAAGTGTTTGATAAAATGTTTTCACTAGTTTTTGAGTAATTTTCTTTACTCTTGGCCTAGGCTAAGGGAATTGAGTGACCTTGAGTCATTGGGTCTCATTGAATTGGTGATTTGAGAACCCTATGTGGTCAATTTGATAACCATTAACGCTATCCTACTATTAAGTCAATTAGTAGCTAGGTTAGGACTTATGGATTGATGTTGATCAAGCCTATTTGACGTACTTCAAGCGTTAAAGTAGACTTTGTACGTACTTCAAGCATAGGAGTAGACTTAATGGGTTGTTCCCTCATAATTGTCAATACATGGTTTGTAGACAAGGATGGTGATCTCAATTCCTATGCCTAGCCAAGAGTTCTTTTCCTTTCCTTTATTAATTAATTGTCATTTACTTTCTTGCTTTTATATTTTCTTGCCAATTGTAAATCAAACCCCCTTGTTCTTTCATAGCCAATAATTGATCACTTCATTGTAATTCCTTGTGAGACGACCCGAGGTTTGAATACTTCGGTTAATTTTCATTGGGGTTTGTACATGTGACAACCAATATTAAAATTTGAATGAGAGTTATTAGTTGATTTGGAACTATGCTTACAACAAAGTTCTTTTTCTATTGAGAAATTTCTAGACCGACAATAATTCTCACTTTCAAATTTTTGGCACCGTTGCCGGGGAATTGCAATGGTGTTATGTTATTGGCTATTGTATATATGTTGATATTGTGAATTTGCTTCTTTGTTAGTTTTTGCTTGTTTTAAGAGTTAGTTTTTATTAGTTCTTAATAGTATTTGTTTTTATTTTCTCTTGTCACTATGAATTCTCATCACTTTGGCTATGAGTTTGGCTACAATTATGTTGTAGGGAATGAAAGGTTCAATGAGGAACCACATTGTGGAAATGGATATCAAATTAGGGAGGAGCCACATGTTTACGGTCAACCTTCATGGCAACAACCTCCTCCAATCTCTCATGGCTACAATCTACCCCATAATGTACATAATTATGAACCAATTCCTCAACATTGTTGTCAACCTCACTCACAAGCCTCATACCACCATTCACCTCCATATGACCCCAACTCATATCCTATACTAACCACCTTGTGAACCATATGAACCATATGTAGAACCACCCCAAGTCCACCACCAATACCCTCAAAAACCACCACTTCCCATGTATGGGAATTTTCAATCACATAATGAATTTTTCTTTCCACCACAACCCTCAATGGAAGAATACCCATATCCATAAATCCAAGAGCAATATGATCCTACCTATGTTAGTCAAGTGGAACAAGAACCAAGGGATCGCTTCAAGGAAGCAATGGATCGGCATCAAGCAATCATCCGTCAGAAGGAGCAAGAGGAAGCCCAAAGGATGAACGAAGCTATCGAGGCTAACCTTGCCAAAATTAAAGCCAACTTGGACTCGTGGGATTTATACTGTAGATAAAGCATCTCCATGAATAAATGTGAGAAATCAACCGAAGAGTGGAGCATGAAGGAGATTTTAGAATCCCAACATGAGGATAAGGAGATGGGGTATGTCTTGCAGCAAGTGGAGGAGGAAGAGATTGTTGAAGAAGAAGAAGTGGTTGAAGACTTAGGCGAAGTTGAACAAGAGGTGGAGGAAGTTGAGCAAACAAGCTCCACCATTGAAGATGATTCCACACTAACTAATGTGTCTTTTAGAATTGATGAACCTCCCTCATTGTGTTATGGAATTGATGACAAGGATGACCATGCACAACCTCCAACATATGGTTTGAGCAATGAGGGATGTATAGAAGAAGTTGGTGAACAAGGAATTGACATTGAAGATGCTTGCCAAGAAGTGGAGGTATTCAAAGAAAAGCACAAGGGAGTGGAACTTGCAAGATCATTGGGACCATCCCTTCCTAAGTCACCATCTAACATGACATTCAAGTGGGTAAAAGTCTTATCCCTAAGCTTTACTTTCCTACTTGAATATGGTTTGCTTGAGACGGATGGGTAAGTTAGAGCTCTTTGGGGAGTTAAGAGCAAGAGAGAATTGGTTGATGGGTGGAAATGCCAATCAAGGTTCTTTATTGTTGGAAACTCAAAGTTTAAGTGCAATGGTTGGTATAGTTCTCAATTAAATGGGTCTAGGAAGATGCTTTAGTGCTCACTTGAGAATTCGGATCACTTGCCACCCAAATAAAATTGTCTTGATCAACTTGAAGATGGGTGTAGAAATAAGGTTTGGGATCCGGGTATATATGAGGATCAATTTTCGAAGCCCTTAGCTTGTGTGGAACTTCATCAAAGCGTGGTGCCATTGATTTTGAAATTTGGAGCTTACTTGAAATCCAAGCATTGGTGGAATTTCAAGGAAGAGTACAAGCATAAGCCACCATAACAAGAAGCTTCCTAATTGTCTAACTTAAGGACGATAAATAAAAGTGTTAGGTGGGAGACACCCCACCATGGTAAACTCTTTCCATTCTCTTGTAAATATAATCAATGGATGATTGAGTTGCCATTGTAGGTAGTTTTTCTTATTTTTTTATACCCTTGTACATATTTCTTTGATTGATAGGTTGCTTATTAGATTCATGCTTTGATTAGGATAGTTGTTTTTGAATTGCATTTTGCTTGAAGTGCAAGTTTTGTTTGTTTTGTCTTTGAAAATTTTTCAAAAACTAAAAGATTTTTGTTAAATTTTAATTTTTGTTGTTTTAGAATGTATATTGGTTAGGAGAGTGCTTTTTATGCTTCTTTAAAAAAAAAGACGTGCCACGCGTAAGCGTGGCCGATGCGCACGCGTCTTATGCCATGTTGGGACTCCTGGTACAAAAATCAGAGAGTTGTGCTGGAGTGGTGCTGCTATTGTGCGAAGAGCACAATTTAGCCCCATGCGTACGCGTGGGTGACGCGTACGTGTCCCCTCTCTTTGCTTCAAGCCACGCGTATGCGTGGATGACGCCTACCGTCGCTTCCCCCTCCTGCTTTTCGCGCGCACGCGTCGCCTTTGCGTCCTGTTTTTCTCCTTTCTTCTTCTTTCTTCTTCCTTCTTCTCTCATTTCTTCTTCTCTCTTCTTCCTTTCTTACTGTCTTCTTCTCCCACTCTCCAAAACTCCACTTCTCATTTTTCTTATTTTTCATTTCCTTCTGTATGTTTCATTTGCTTATTTCCATTCATTGCATTTTAATTTTGTCTTTGTAGCTTGTTCTTATTTTCTCTTCTAAGTTTCTTATTTTAACATTGGTGCTTCTTGACTTGTTTGACATTGTTGGGTGATGAAACTTTTAAATCAATGCTTAATCTTTGATGACTCTTGCATCCTTTGTGCATTGATATGAACTCCTATTGTCTTTCATGACCCACTCTTTCTTATTTGAACTTGATGCTTCAGAGTGTTCTCTTCATGCCATTTATTTATGCTTAAACTTTACTCTTGCATCAAGTGTTAGTGATATGCCCTTTGCTTATATTGTTTTCTCACTCACATGTTGTAGTTGTAAACCCTGCTAAAATCAGTAAATAATTAGTCAATAAATTAAATTTTAATTAGAAAAATAAAAAATACAAAACTAATATCAAAATAGGATAGAGCTCTTCAAAATGAGAATTTTGATACCAATTTCGAAAAATTTGGCCCAAAATTGGAGCGGATGGGCCGAACCGGTTGAACCGGACCCAAATCGGGCTTGTGGGTCCAACCGGACCCATAAGTTAAAATGGGCAGAGGCTTCTTCCTCCCCATTCAACAACAAAAACGCTGAACAGATTTGGGGGAGTGGAGAGCTCTCAAACCCTCATCAATCCTTCCATCCACCATAACTTCCCCGTTTGAGCTCCGATCGCCGCACCGTTTGCGGCCACACGTCCAGCGTGCCAAGCTCTACATTTTCATCGAATCAATTTCACGGGTAAGTGGTGCACGAAATCACAATCACACTTTTTCAATTCCGCACAACTAACCAGCAAGTGCACTGGATCGTCCAAGTAATACCTTACGTGAGTAAGGGTCGATCCCATGGAGATTGTCGGCTTGAAGCAAGCTATGGTTATCTTGTAACTCTTAGTCAGGATATCAATAATTCTCATATTTAATTGAAATGAGTGAAAGAACATGGAGTAAATAATACTTGTTGTGCAGTAATGGAGAACAGGTTGAGGTTTTGGAGATGCTATGTCTTCTGAATCTCTTCCTACTGTCTTCTTCTTCATGCATGCAAGGCTCCTTCCATGGCAAGCTATATGTTAGTGGATCACTGTTGTCAATGGCTACCATCTGTCCTCTCAGTGAAAATGGTCCAAATGCGCTGTCACCGCACGGCTAATCATCTGTCGGTTCTCACTCATGTCGGAATAGGATCCATTGATCCTTTTGCGTCTGTCACTACGCCCAACACTCGCGAGTTTGAAGCTCATCACAGTCATCCCATCCCAGATCCTACTCGGAATACCACAGACAAGGTTTAGACTTTCTGGATCTCAGGAATGTTGCCAATTGATTCTAACTTATACCATGAAGACTCTGATCTGAACCAGGAGGTTAAGAGATACACACTCAATCGAAGATAGAACGGAGGTGGTTGTCAGGCACGCGTTCATAGGTTGAGAATGGTGATGAGTGTCATGGATCATCACATTCACCATGTTGAAGCACGAGTGAATATCTTAGAATAGAAACAAGTGTGATTGAATGGAAAACAGTAGTAATTGCATTAATCCATTGAAACACAGCAGAGCTCCTCACCCCCAACCATGGGGTTTAGAGACTCATGCCGTAGAAGATACAAATTCAGAAATGAAATGTCATGAGGTACCAAATGAATCACTAAAAGTAGTTTTTATAATAAACTAGTGACCTAGGGTTACAGAAAATGAGTAAGCTAGAATAGTTAGTGTAGAAATCCACTTCCGGGGCCCACTTGGTGTGTGCTTGGACTGAGCATTGAAGCTTTCACATGTAGAGACTTTTCTTGGAGTTAAACGCCAGCTTTTGTGTCAATTTGTGCATTTAACTCCAGCTTTTATGCCAGTTCTGGCATTTAACGCCAGAATAGGGTAGAAAGTTGGCGTTTAAACGCCAAGTTGCATCATCAAAACTCCGGCAAAATATGGACTATTACATATTGCTGGAAAGCTCAAGATGTCTAATGTCCAACACAATTGAGAGCGTGCCAATTGGGCTTATGTAGCTCGAAAAAATCCATTTCGAATGCAAGAGGGTCAGAATCCAACAGCATCTGCAGTCCTTTTTCAGCCTCTGAATCAGATTTTTGCTCAGTTCCCTCAATTTCAGCCAGAAAATACCTAAAATCATAGAAAAAATACACAAACTCATAGTAAAGTCCAGAAATATGAAATTTGAATAAAAACTAATAAAAATATAATAAAAAAATAAATAAAATATACTAAAAACTACCTAAAAACAATGCCGAAAAGCGTATAAATTATCCGCTCATCACAACACCAAACTTAAATTGTTGCTTGTCCCCAAGCAACTGAAAATAAAATAGGATAAGAAGAAGAGAATATACTATAAATCCCACAATATCAATGAAGCTTAGTTCTAATTAGATGAGCGGGGCTTGTAGCTTTTTGCTTCTGAACAGTTTTGGCATCTCACTTTTTCCTTTGAAGTTCAGAATGATTGGCATCTATAGGAACTCAGAATTAAAATAGTGTTATTGATTCTCTTAGTTTAGTACATTGATTCTTGAACACAGCTACTTTATGAGTCTTGGCCGTGGCCCTAAGCACTTTGTTCTCCAGTATTACCACCGGATACATAAATGCCACAAACACATAACTGGGTGAACCTTTTCAGATTGTGACTTAGCTTTGCTAAAGTACCCAGTTAGAGGTGTCCAGAGTTCTTAAGCACACTCTTTTTGCTTTGGATCACGACTTTAACCACTCAGTCTCAAGCTTTTCACTTGTACCTTCATGCCACAAGCACATGGTTAAGGACAGCTTGATTTAGCCGCTTAGGCCTGGATTTTATTTCCTTGGGCCCTCCTATCCATTAATGCTCAAAGCCTTGGATCCTTTTTTCCCTTGCCTTTTGGTTTTAATTGGCTTTTTCTGCTTATTTTTTCTTTTTATTTTTTTTTTAATTTTTGCCACTCTCTTTTTTTTTTCTTTTTTTTCGCAAGCTTTGTTATTCACTGCTTTTTCTTGCTTCAAGAATCAATTTTATGATTTTTTAGATTATCAATAACATTTCTCTTTTTCATCATTCTTTCAAGAGCCAACAAATTTAACATTCATAAACTCCACTATAAAAAATATGCATTGTTCAAGCATTCATTCAGATAATAAAAAGTATTGCCACCACATCAATATAATTAAACTAATTTCAAGATAAAAATTGAAATTCATGTACTTCTTGTTCTTTTGTAATTAAGAACATTTTTCATTTAAGAAAGGTGAAGGATTTATGGGACATTCATAACTTTAAGGCATAGACACTAGACACTAATGATCATGTAGTAAAGACACAAAACATAGTCAAACATAAAGCTCAAAACCGAAAACAGAAAAATAAATAGACAAAGGAGATTAAGGAACGGGTCCACCTTAGTGAGGGTGGCGTCTTCTTCCTCTTGAAGAACCAATAGTGCTCCTCTATGTCTCTTCCTTGCCTTTGTTGCTCTTCCCTCATGGCTCTTTGATCTGCAGTCAAATGCTCTATCACTGAACTATGGACCCTTGAGATGAATATCTCCATCTCTCATGACTCAGGGGTGGAAGCAACTGCCTTCCTTTTCCTCTTTCTAGAGGTTTCTCCGGCCTTAGGTGCCATAAATGGTTATGAAAAAATAAAAAGCAACGCTTTTTTTCCACACCAAACTTAAAAGGTTTGCTCGTCCTCGAGCGAAAGAAGAAAGAAGGGAGTAGAAGGACAAGTGGAGGAGATGGAGGTTGGTGGAGATCCTGTGGGGTCCACAGATCCTGAGGGGTTAATGACTTCTCATCCCTACTCTATTTAGGCGTGAAAAACGCCCTTAGAGTGCAATTTTGGCATTAAACGCCAGGTTGCAGCCTGTTTTTGGCGTTTAACGCCAACTTTTCTTCCCTTTCTGGCGTTTAACGCCAACTTTGTGCTCTGTTCTGGCGTTAAACGCCAGCTTGTTACTTTTTTCTGGCGTTTAAACGCCAGTAAGTCTGTCCTCCAGGGTGTGCTATTTTTGATGCTGTTTTTAATTCTGCTTTAATTCTGCAGCTATTTTTATGACTCCACATGATCATCAACCTAAAGAAAACATAAAATAACAATGAAAAATGAAATGAAAAAGTAATTAACATAGATAAATAAGATTGGGTTGCCTCCAATAAGCGTTTCTTTACTGTCAATAGCTTGACATTATTGAGCCTTATAGTTTGCAATGTCTGCAAACCACGGAGCTTCCTGAATAGCAAACAATTGCTCATCTGGAAAGGTTTCAGAGATCTCAATAGATGGGGAGGACGCCCCTTCTACTTGTTCTATCCGGGACAGATGATCAGCCACTTGGTTCTTTGTCCCTTTTCTGTCTCTTATTTCTATATCAAACTCTTGCAGAAGCAACACCCATCTTATGAGCCTGGGTTTTGAATCCTGCTTTGTAAGTAGATATTTAAGGGCAGCATGGTCAGTGTACACAATCACTTTTGATCCTACTAAGTATGATCTAAACTTGTCAATGGCATAAACCACTGCAAGCAGCTCTTTTTCTGTGGTTGTGTAATTTTTCTGTGCATCATTTAAAACACGGCTAGCATAATAAATGACATGCAGAAGCTTGTTATGCCTCTGTCCCAATACTGTACCAATGGCATGGTCACTAGCATCACACATTAGTTCGAATGGTAATGTCCAGTCTGGTGCAGAAATAACTGGTGCTTTGACTAGCTTAGCTTTCAGAGTTTCAAACGCCTACGGACACTCTGTGTCAACACAGAAATGGCATGTCAGTAGCTAGCAGATTGCTCAAAGGTTTTGCAATTTTTGAAAAATCCCTTATAAACCTCCTATAGAATCCTGCATGTCCCAGAAAGCTTCTGATTGCCTTAACATTGACAAGTGGTGGTAATTTTTCAATTACCTCTACTTTAACTTGATCCACCTCTATTCCCTTGTTTAAAATTTTATGCCCAAGGACAATTCCTTCAGCCACCATAAAGTGACATTTTTCCCAGTTTAAAACTAGGTTGGTCTCTTGGCATCTTTTCAGAACAAGTGCTAAATGGTCAAGGCAGGAGTTGAATGAGTCTCCAAATACTGAGAAGTCATCCATGAACACTTCCAGAAATTTCTCTACCATATCAGAGAAGATAGAGAGCATGCACCTCTGAAAGGTTGCAGGTGCATTGCATAGACCAAAAGGCATTCTTCTGTATGCAAATACTCCAAAAGGACATGTGAATGCTGTTTTCTCTTGGTCCTGAGGATCTACTGTAATTTGGTTGTAACCTGAATAGCCATCCAAAAAGCAGTAATATTCATGATCTGCTAGTCTCTCTAACATCTGGTGTAAGGCCCACATCGGTTGGAGAGGGGAACGAAGCATGCCTTATAAGGGTGTGGATACCTCTCCCTAGCATGACGCGTTTTGACGAGTGAGTGTGGGGGGCTTTGGCCATCATCCCTATCGTCAAAGGCAAAACCGTGAGGCCTGCCAAAGCGGACAATATCGTGCTAGCGGGTGGTCTGGACTGTTATAGATGGTATCAGAGCCAGAGCCCGGATCGATGTGCCAGCGAGGGCGCTGGGCTCCCTTAGGGGGTGGATTGTAAGGCCCACATCGGTTGGAGAGGGGAACGAAGCATGCATTATAAGGGTGTGGATACCTCTCCCTAGCATGACGCGTTTTGACGAGTGAGTGTGGGGGGCTTTGGCCATCATCCCTATCGTTAAAGGCAAAACCGTGAGGCCTTGTGTGCCAAAGCGGACAATATCGTGCTAGCAGGTGGTCTGAGCTGTTACATCTGGTCTATGAATGGTAAAGGAAAGTGATCCTTCCTGGTGGCTGTATTGAGCCTTCTGTAGTCAATACACATACGCCATCCTGTAACTGTTCTTGTAGGAACTAGTTCATTCTTTTCATTATGAACCACTGTCATGCCTCTCTTCTTGGGGACAACATGGACAGGGCTCACCCAGGGGCTATCAGAAATAAGATAAATAATCCCAGCCTCTAGTAACTTAGTGACCTCTTTCTGCACCACCTCCTTCATGGCGGGATTTAGCCAACTCTGTGGTTGAACCACTGACTTAGCATCATCCTCAAATAGAATCTTGTGCATGCATCTGGCTGGACTAATGCCCTTAAGATCACTTATAGACCACCCAAGAGCTGTCTTGTGTGTCCTTAGCACCTAAATTAGTGCGTTCTCTTCCTGTGGCTCTAAAGCAGAGCTTATGATCACAGGAAAAGTGTCATTTTCTCCCATAAATACATATTTCAGGGATGGTGATAGTGGTTTGAGCTCGAGTTTAGGAGGCTTCTCCTCTTCCTGAGGAGTCTTCAGAGGTTCTTCTGTTTTCTCTGGTTCCTCCATATCAGGCTGAGCATCTTTAAAAATGTCCTCTAGCTCTGATTCGAGACTCTCAGTCATATTGACCTCTTCCACCAGGGAGTCAATAATATCAATGCTCAGGCAGTCTTTTGATGTGTCTGGATGCTGCATAGCTTTGACAACATTCAACTTAAACTCATCCTCATTGACTCTCAAGGTTATCTCCCCTTTTTGGACGTCAATGAGGGTTCGTCCAGTTGCTAGGAAAGGTTTTCCTAGAATGAGAATTGCACTCTTGTGCTCCTCTATTTCCAGCACTACAAAGTCAATAGGAAGGCAAATGGCCCAACCTTGACAATCATGTCCTCAATTACGCCTGATGGGATTTTAATGGAGCCATCAGCAAGTTAGAGGCATATCCGGGTTGGTTTAACTTCATCAGTCAAACCAAGCTTTTTGATAGTGGATGCGGGTATTAGGTTGATACTTGCCCCAAGATCACATAGAGCTATCTTGGTACAATCATCCTCTAATGTGCATGGTATCATAAAGCTTCCGGGATCTTTAAGCTTCTCTGGTAAGCTTTTCAGAATGACTGCACTGCATTCTTCAGTGAGGAAAACTTTTTTAGTTTCTCTCCAATCCTTCTTATGACTTAAGATATGTTTCATAAACTTAGCATAAGAGGGTATTTGCTCAAGTGCCTCTACAAACGGAATCTTTATTTCAAGAGTCCTGAGATAGTCTGCAAAGCGGGCAAATTATTTATCCTGTTATGCTTGGTGGAGTTTCTGAGGATAAGGCATCTTGGCTTTATATTCTTCAACCTTAGTTGCTGCAGGTTTACTCCTACAGAAGTGGTTGGAGAGGCCTGCCTAAGGGGGTTGTTATCAGCATTTGCAGGTGTCTGATCCCCCATTGGCGTTTGAACGCCAGAATTGAGTGATGTATGGGCGTTTAACGCCAGATTGCCACCCTTTTCTGGCGTTTGGACGCCAGACTTGGCTATCCACTGGGTGTTCAATGCCAATTTCTTACCCTTTTCTAGCGTTTGAACGCCAGAATCCTTCCTCTCTGGACTTTTACTGTCCTTAGAGGGATTTTAGGCAGTGGTTTGGTCATCCTCTATCAGCTGTTCCTTTCTTGGCTTTCTGCTGCCTTGAGTTGAAACATTCAATGTCTTCCCACTCCTTAAATGAACAGCTTGGCACTCTTCTGTTATCTGTTTAGATAACTGATGTCTTGTCTGATTCAATTGTCTTTCCATATTCTGGTTAGCATCTTTGGTTTCTTGCAGCATCTCTTTAAATTCTGCTAACTGTTTTGTTATAGAAAATAGTTGCTGATTGAGTTCAACAATTTATTCTGGAGGACTAAGTTTAGTGGATACTGCCTCAGCCTCTTCTTTTATGGAGGTCTCACTACTTGAGTACAGGTGCTGATTTCTGGCAACTGTATCAATGAGCTCTTGAGCCTCTTCAATTGTCTTTCTCATATGTATAGATCCACCAACTGAGTGGTCTAGAGACATCTGGGCCTTTTCTGTAAGCCCATAGTAAAAGATGTCTAACTACACCCATTCTGAAAATATTTCAGAGGGGCATTTTCTTAGCATCTCTCTGTACCTCTCCCAGGCATTATAAAGAGATTCATTATCCTCTTGTTTAAAGCCTTGGATATTCATCCTTAGCTGTGTCATCCTTTTTGGAGGGAAATAGTGATTCAGGAATTTGTCTGATAACTGTTTCCATGTTCTTGTGCTTGCTGTGGGTTGGTTATTTAACCACCTCTTAGCTTGATCTTTTACAGTAAATGAAAACAGTAATAATCTGTAGACATCCTGATCTACTTCTTTATCACGTACTGTGTCAGCAATTTATAAGAACTGTGCCAAAAACTCAGTAGGTTCTTTCTGTGGAAGACCGAAATACTGGCAATTTTGCTGCACCATGATAATGAGCTGAGGGTTTAGCTCAAAATTGCTGGCTCTTACGGGGGTATACAGATACTACTCCCATATGCAGTAGTAGTGGGGTTAGCATATGACCCCAGAGTCCTTCTGGACTGTTCATTTCCACTTAAGTCCATGATGGAGAAAGGGAGATGATGTGTATTGCAATTAAATATATATATATATATATATATAATTTTTTATTTTATTTTATTTAATTAAAGATAAACCGAATTAAAAGAAAGAAATAAAATAAACTAATTGAAAAATAAAATATAAGTTTCAAAAATTAAGAGAAAAAGTAAAATAAATAAAAATAAATAAAAAAATTTGAATGCTAAAATGGCTAATTAATTAAAAAGATTTGAAAAATTTTGGATATGATTTTCAAAAATTGAAGAGAGAGAGTGGTTAGGGAGTTTTGAAAAAGATATATCTTAAAATTAAAGATACTTGAAAAAAAACTAAATAGATAAAAGAAAAGATTTGAAAAAGATATGATTTTAAAATTTTAAAGACTGAAACTTTCTTAACAAGGAAACACCAAACCTAAAATTTTTCAATCAAAATAGTAAAATAGGAAAAAAATTTGAAAATTATGTCTAAAAGGAAAAAGATTTTGAAAAATTTTATAAAAGATTTTCAAATTTTGAAAATTAAAATTTGAAATAAAATAAGATAAGATTTTGAAAAAGATATGATTTTTTTTAAAAAAGATTTGAATTTTTTGAAATTTTAAAACTAAGATAAGATAGAATAAAGAAAATTTAAAAAAAAAATCTGAATTTTTAAAAGTAAAAATAAAAAATTCAATTAAAATAAAGAGAAAATATATTTTGAATTTAATGAGGAAAGAGAAAAACAATAAAAAGACACCAAACTTAGGATTTTTAGATCAAAACAAAGAAAACCAACAAGAAAACTTTGAATGTCAAGATGAACACCACGAACACTTTGAAGATCAAGATGAACACCAAGAACAAATTTTGAAAATTTTTAAGGAAATAAGGACACAAAGGACACCAAACTTAAAAATTTTTATATTTTGGACACTAATAATTCGAAAATGCATAAGAAAAACAAGGAAAGACACAAAACAAGAAAGACTAAAGATCAAACAAGGAAAATAAACAAGAACAACTTGAAGATCAATAAAGAACTAAGAACATGTAATTCGAAAAATTGAAAAAAAAATAAAATCATGTAATTGACACCATACTTAAAACATAAAACTAAACTCAAATAAAAGACTCAAATTTAGTGACTCTAAACCAACAAAAATAAATTATTCCTAATCTAAGCAACAAGATAAACCGTCAGTTGTCCAAACTCGAACAATCCCCGGCAATGGCGCCAAAAACTTGGTGCACGAAATCACAATCACACTTTTGCAATTCCGCACAACTAACCAGCAAGTGCACTGGGTCGTCCAAGTAATATCTTACGTGAGTAAGGGTCGATCCCACGGAGATTGTCGGCAATAATTTTCAGATTTAATTGAAATGAGTGAAAAAACATGGAGTAAATAATACTTGTTGTGCAGTAATGGAGAACAAGTTGAGGTTTTGGAGAGGCTCTGTCTTCTGAATCTCTGCTTTCCTACTGTCTTCTTCTTCACGCATGCAAGGCTCCTTCCATGGCAAGCTATATGTTGGTGGATCACCATTGTCAATGGCTACCATCCGTCCTCTCAGTGAAAATAGTCCGAATGCGCTGTCACTGTACAGCTAATCATCTGTCGGTTCTCACTCATGTTGGAATAGGATCCATTGATCCTTTTGTGTCTGTCACTACTCCCAACACTCGCGAGTTTGAAGCTCATCACAGTCATCCCATTCTAGATCCTACTCGGAATACCACAAACAAGGTTTAGACTTTCCAGATCTCAGGAATGTTGCCAATTGATTCTAACTTATACCACGAAGACTCTGATCTGAACCAGGAGGCTAAGAGATACACACTCAATCGAAGATAGAACGGAGGTGGTTGTCAGGCATGTGTTCATAGGTTGAGAATGGTGATTAGTGTCACGGATCATCACATTCACTATGTTGAAGCACGAGTGAATATCTTAGAATAGAAACAAGCGTGATTGAATGGAAAACAGTAGTAATTTCATTAATCCATTGAAACACAGCAGAGCTCCTCACCCCCAACCATGGGATTTAGAGACTCATGTCGTAGAAGATACAAATTCAGAAATGAAATGTCATGAGGTACCAAATGAATCACTAAAAGTAGTTTTTATAATAAACTAGTGACCTAGGGTTACAGAAAATGAGTAAGCTAGAATAGTTAGTGTAGAAATCCACTTCCGGGGCCCACTTGGTGTGTGCTTGGGCTGAGCATTGAAGATTTCACATATAGAGACTTTTCTTGGAGTTAAACGCCAGCTTTTGTGTCAATTTGTGCGTTTAACTCCAGCTTTTATGCCAGTTCTGGCGTTTAACGCCAGAATAGGGTAGAAAGTTGGCATTTAAACGCCAGTTTGTGTCATCAAAACTCGGATAAAATATGGACTATTATATATTTCTGGAAAGCCCAAGATGTCTAATTTCCAACGCAATTGAGAGCGCGCCAATTGGGCTTCTAAAGCTCGCGAAAATCCATTTCGAGTGCAGGAGGGTTAGAATCCAACAGCATCTGCAGTCCTTTTTCAGCCTCTGAATCAGATTTTTGCTCAGGTCTCTCAATTTCAGCCAGAAAATACCTGAAATCACAGAAAAAATATACAAACTCATAGTAAAGTCCAGAAATATGAATTTTGAATAAAAACTAATAAAAATATAATAAAAAGTGAATAAAATATACTAAAACCTACCTAAAAACAATGCCGAAAAGCGTATAAATTATCCGTTCATCAGTAAGTCTCAGTTCTATCTCAGATTTTTTACGCCTTTCTACCTAAAAACCCTACCAAATTCGGTGTTTTAGGTTCGATTTAGCTTCCGGAGCTTATCGGGTTTGAGTTGCTACGCGCGTGGGTGCGGTAAGGATCACCTAAACCTTAGTTAAATCTTGGATTTATTATGTGAAATCTAAAATTGAAGTGCACATGTGTATTAGGTGTGAATTATATATATATATATATATATATATATATATATATATGCATTGGAGTTGAATGGTGGACAATTGGAGGCTTAGTAGAAAATTGGTGCTAAAACTTTGGTTGATTTCTCAAGCTTGAGGGGCTATGTATGTGACTAGTGTGGCTGCCTTGGACTAAACATAGTGATCGGCCAAGGTATGGTTTAGGTTTCACGCGTTTAGTATATAAGGTTTTGTGAAAACTTAGGCTAGGAGACTATAGGATAAGTTGAAGTGATTTAATGTGTTAAATGATTAGTCGTTATGATATTGAGGGATTGGTTGATGTGGGCATGTGTCGGGTAATTGATAATGTGGGTTGAATGTAAATATATTTATATATGCTAGTAAGATGATGATGAATGAGGAATTTGTGATTATGGCAATGTAATGATATGGTTGGGAACTTGAGTGGTGTTTATTTGGATTTGTTGGTATTGTTATAATGAATAATGTTATAATGATGGTTGAAGAATTTTATGATGATAATGTGTATTTGGAATGATATGTTAGTTGTGAGTAAAACTTGTAAAGTTGGACTGAATTAAGGTGTTATTGAGCTAAGAAAATGCAAGGGTTGTAAGAATTGTTGTGTTATGATGAAGGGTAAGTTGTATTGATGATTATGGTATGTTGAACTGAATGAGAATGAGTTTTAAAAAGGAAATGTGATTTTTGGGTAAAAATAGGGTTTGGCATGTTTTGGTAAACTTTGATTTTTGATGAACTTTGGTAGTCCATAACTTGCTCCTCAAATTTTGGGTGGAAATGCGGTTTGTTTCAAATGAAAGAAAGTTTTATAAGCTTGAAAACGATATAAGGTTTACGAAAAACTGAATTTTGTAGAGGAAGTTATGGACGCCGAAAATCCGGTGCAAAAAACTGAAATTTTCAAAGTTATAGCAGAATCAGGTTTTCTGATGTGTGCCTACGCACACTGTTGTGCGCACAACCAATAGAAGCAGAAATTTACCTGTGCGTACGCACGCCTTTGTGCGCAGGCACACTTGGTGCTTTTAGAAAATGTGCGTGCGCACGCACTTGTGCACACGCACACACCAGGATATGCTTTCTGTTGGTGGCACTCGCAGGGAGTGAGGCGCACGCACACCAAGTAATTCCTAGCTAGTGTGCGCACGCACACGTTCTGTTTTCTTGTTAAGCTGTGCGCACGCACACATGTGTGCGTACACACATACTCTGTTTTCCAGCACTTGTGTTTTTATTATCTAAACATGGTTTTAAACCCCTAAACCTCTAGTTTTACCCTGTTAACCTTAGATTTTAATAGTAAGATTAGTACTTAGCAGAAGTTAGGAATTTGAGGTAGCTTGGGAAAGAAGAAAGAGGTAAACCTGATGAAATATAAGAAAGAGATGTGGAATGTTAATGAAGTTATGATGCCATGGCTTTGATGAATGATTAAATAATGATTATGAATATAAAATGGCTTATAAATGATGATATCTGAGACACGAGTTTTTCTGGGTAACAAAACCGTGGCTTGCCACCACATGTTCCAGGTTGAGACTCGATACTCTGTTGACCCTGCATCGTAAGGGTGATCGGGCACGTATAAATTCCCAGGTATAGATATCCCCCATTGAGTGATATATAAATGAATATTTGAATGACGAATGAATGAAAAATATATGCATAGACTCATGGAGATGCGCGACGAGGGACCGTCTAAGGTTTTCGGACTTGTCGGGTTGGCTGGATAACCGACAGATGAGCCTCATCATCCATAGGACAGGCATACATCATGTGCATTCTGTTTATTTTGTTTGCTTTGCATTACTTGGGATTGCCTACCTGAATATATATTATGCTAATTGTTATATTTGCTACCTGCCCTACCTGTTCTCTACTTGTGCTTGAAATTGTTTAGTTATTTGTCTTTGTTAAATCATTGGTGATGCAGGAGTGGAGGAAAGATGGATTGGTTAGGTGTTAACGTTAGGTTTAAAGTACGTAAGTTTTGGATTCTTAGATCACCTACCCCTTTTATGGCTTCTGCTTAGAATTTAAGTTTTATAATTGCATGTTGGAGTTCTAGGATTGCCTTTGGCATTCCCAGGACCTTATATATTATAGGCGTGGCACCGTTACCATGCTGAGAACCTCCGATTCTCATCCCATACTGTATTGTCATTTTCAGATGCAGGTCGAGAGGCTCCTCGCTAGGCGTCTGGATCCCTGAAGCGGAGTAGTCCCTAGGTTATTTTGGGTTTTCAGTTTGTATATGTATGTATATATGTACTAGCTTGCTCTCCAAGAAACTGATTATTTTGTACCTCATAGAGGTTGGAGGAGAGTTAGGGTCTTAATTCTGTTTTTTGAATATTTTGGGGATATTTGTATATGTGTCATGTCTGTATATATTCTCCGGCCAGCCTTGGCTTCGCAGGTTGAGTCAAGAGCTATTTATGTTGTAATCTTGGCTTTCTATTCGCTCTTTTACTTACTCTTGTCCATAACCCTTAGATTTCTTAGCACACAAGTAATTCTGTTTTTGGAGCGTTGCGCTTTTTATTTTGCGATTTTGTTTTACCCATTCTTGATTAAACTCAACAATTTGAATGCAAATTCACTAGGAAAAGATAGAGAAGATGCTCACGCATCAGGGAGGTCGAGGACTGACCTCCGTGGGTAACAATTTCCTTTTCCAACACCAATGCTTAATTTTCTTTGTTAGATAGTTGTTTCATTACATGATAGTTAGAATTTGTACATATTTTACCACTTCTTTTTATGTTAGGACTACTTGGTTAGAGTGATGATTTCTTTTCCAAGAAAACTATTTTAGGGCACTCTACCAATTTGAAAAATTTTTTTGTGTTGAACTTGCTTGAAGGAATTAATTTTGGAACATGGCTTTTGAGCTAAGAACACAAGCATGTGAGTTTTGAGCCTAATTGTGTGATTACATCATATAACCACTATTTTCATTCTTGTGTGTATTGTTCTCTTTCTATGATTGTAATACTTGATTTGTTTGATTCTATATGTCCATTATTTTGTGTATAAATGCATTTATATGATTGAGGCCATCATTTCCTTTAGCTCACTTACCTAAATAGCCTACTTTCCATCAACCATTGTTAGCCAATTTTGAGCTTATTTAATCCCTTTTGTTCTTAATTCTAGCACATCACTACCCCTAAGTGAAAAATAATAAATGTCCTTAATTTGGATCTTGGATTAGCATAGGCTAGTGAGAGTGTGTATCAATTAGATAAGAGAAATTTGGGAACATTGGGTGAGATAAAAGTGTGTTTTTGTATTTTTATTGAAGATTTTGGAAATTAGGTACATGCTCATGCATTAAATATGTAAAACCATATGCATTGATACGTATGTATATACTTTAGAAAAAAAATAATAAAGAAAAAGAAAAATAAAAAGAATGTAAAAAAAATAGAGAAATAAAAGAAAGAAAAATACAAAGAAAAAGGAACCAATAAAAAGAGGACAAAATTCCCCAAAGCAAAGTAATAATAACAATGCATATGGAATGTAAATTAAAGAGAATGCATGAGTATGTGGAAAAAAGTGGGAATCATGGGTAGCTAGGTGGCGTATTAGAATTGTATAGGTTGTTATATGTGTTTGGTGAGAGCTTAGGTTAATCAAAGATTCAAATTTCAAGCTCACTTGACCATATGCATCCTTACCTTTACCCTAACCCCATTACAACCTATGAATAAGTCCTCATGATAAATTTATACATGCATTGAATAATTGTTGATTGTTAGATGAAAAATAAATATTGGAAAGCATGATTAGAGGAGAATTGAGTGAATCAACTCTATACACTTGAGCGAATAGAGCGGATACAATTCCGGTGAGGGTTCGATGCTCAATTCCTTGTTCCCTGCTTTCACGAGCTTTCTTCTTGCAAGTCTACTTGAAATTCATTTTTATATTTAAATTGGTGGGATTCATGAATAATCATACTACTTAGCCCTACATGTTCATATACGTTCTTGGAGAATTGATTTATTTTTGACCAAGTAGGTAGAATCATTTTGCATCTAGTTGCATGCATGTAGATAGGTTCATATAGTTTATTTGCATTGAATAAATGTTCATACCCCTTTTCTTGTCTTTCTTGGTTTAGCATGAGGACATGGTTAGTTTAAGTGTGGGGAGGTTTGGTAAACCCTAATTTTGTGGTTTATCTTGTATTAAATTCGGGAGATTTTATCATCTTTTCTCACATTTATTCAATGAAATAGCATGGTTTTGTGAATTTCTCCTAATTTGTGCTTAGGAGTAAAAACATGCTTTTTAGGCATTTAAACCGCTAATTTTAATTCACTTTAATTCTATTCGATGCCTTGATATGTTTGTTAAGTGATTTTAGGATTAGAAGGCAAAGATTGGGTTGAAGGAATGAAGAAAAAGCATGCAAAAATGGAGAATTCATGAAGAAAAGAGGATTTGCTGAACTCAAGGCCACGCACACGCGTCACCCACGCGTACGTGTGAGAAGGAGATTCGCCAGCGACGAGCACGCGTCACCCAGGCAAACGCGTGAAGAGGAATTTTGCAATGCGATGCGTACGCGTGACCCATGCGTACGCGTGACAAGCTGCACGTGACTTCACTAAAGGCAAAATGCTGGAGGAGATTTCTGAGCTCAAGGAGGCCCAAATCCAACTCATTTCTGATGCTTTTGAACCCAAGGGTTGCAAGGGAATGGGGGAAGGAATCATAGTTTAGTTTTTCATCATGTTTTAGGATAGAATTCTAGAGAGAGAGAGGATCTCTCCTCTCTCTAGATTTTAGGGTAGTTTAGGTCAAATTTTCTTATATCCAACTTTTAATTCTTATTTCATTTTAGTTTTCCTTTACTCTTATTTGTTTTAGCACTTTAGTTTATTTACTTCTCTTGTTAATTTCTTATTTTGCTCTCTTTTATGTTGATGAACTCTTGTTGATTTCAATTTCCTTTTAATGCAATTTTATGTTTCCATGCCCCTTTTTATGTTTATCTTAATTGCTATTGTTGATTTCTTGCTTGTGTTAGTTATGGGTTTCATTAATTCTTATAATTTATGATGTTTACTTTTATTGTACTCTAGGTGTTTGATAAAATATTTTCACTAGTTTTTGAGTAATTTTCTTTACTCTTGGCCTAGGCTAAGGGAATTAAGTGACATTGAGTCATTGGGTCTCATTGAATTGGTGATTTGAGAATCCTATGTGGTCTTTGATAACCATTAACGCTATCCTACTATTAAGTCAATTAGTAGCTAGGTTAGGACTTATGGATTGATGTTGATCAAGCCTATTTGATGTACTTCAAGCGTTAAAGTAGACATTGTACGTACTTCAAGCATAGGAGTAGACTTAATGGGTTGGTCCCATATAATTGTCAATGCATGATTTGTAGACAAGGATGGTGATCTCAATTCCTACGCCTAGCCAAGAGTTCTTTTCCTTTTCTTTATTAATTAATTGTCATTTACTTTCTTGCTTTTATATTTTCTTGCCAATTGCAAATCAAACCCCCTTGTTCTTTCATAGCCAATAATTAATCACTTCATTGCAATTCCTTGTGAGATGACCCGTGGTTTGAATATTTCGGTTAATTTTCATTGGGGTTTGTACATGTGACAACCAATATTAAAATTTGATTGAGAGTTATTAGTTGGTTTGGAACTATGCTTACAACAAAGTTCTTTCTCTATTGAAAAATTTTTAGACCGACAATAATTCTTACTATCAAGATCGCAGACCAGGCGAGGGGGTTAGGAGGGAGAGGGTCAGGCCTCGTTAGGCGCGGCTTGATGTAGAGTCCCACGAGGAGGTGGAGTACAACCGACATGAGGACCACAGAGACCTCCCATCAAACAAGGAGGATACACCTCCACCTCCACCTCCTCCTGCTCTTCTAGCCCACGCATCGCGTCCACCATCAGGTTTAGGAGGGCTGCTGCACCGGGCTATCTGGGACATATCACCGCTCGCGTGGCATGATCCAGGGCCATCCAGTAGCCATCAGGATGAGCAGATGGTTGATGAGATATTCTTCGACGACGCCTTTCAGCTTCACACCGTTGACCCGGTCTTGATGTAGCGCCTAGCCGAGTCATTCCGAACTGGAAGGGAGTAGGGTGTCGAACAGTATCAGCATCCATCTACTTCCACGCATACCTTGGCGTGGATGCCATAGATATCTCCTGCATTTGGAGCGTCATACGGGGCAGGGGTTCAACCGGGTGCCCAGTATGAGACACCACCATTGTACGATTACGGTATGTTGCTGACCTCACCACGGCCTCTGATGACCCTTCCATCAGATCCACCGTCTCACCTTCAGCCTCAGTTACATCAGTACACTACAATTCTATACTTGGGAGGCTACTACATCCCACCTCTGCCATCTCATCTGCAGCAGCCACAAGATCTTGCTATTCAACCCATGCCTATGGGAGACCCTCAACCTACCTGACCTCATCGCCAAACTCAGCCTTCACCGTGTGATACCGTGCACCGGCGCCACTATCAGGATCTCCACCACCGCTGATGTGTTATGTTTATTAGGTCGAGTTAGTTGTTTTCATTTTTATGGAAGTTGTATTGTATAATGTTGTTGTTTATTACATTCTAGTTGTTTATTATAGTTATATGCTTTGTTTATATGTAGTCATTTTATAATGTTGTTATTTTTTACTTTGAAAAAACTCAGTGGAAGTTGTAAGGATACGAAGCAACTCAAAGTAAAATATACTACGTGAACAACAACCGCGGATAGTTTTTACTATACGTCTTATAAAAGTTCACAACTAGAATATAAGAATCCAACCAAAATAGAACAAGACAACTACAATAAAAGGAAATAACAGCAATAAGAATAAACTACTACAATAAAAGGATGAACCATCATAAAAGGACTATCAATACTAAGCATCATACGTGGGTTGATTAGGACAACCCCTTCTAGTATGACCGACTTGCCTGCAGAGGCCACACCGCTTCTCCTGTCGCTCGACCTCATCCATGTCATTCCGGAATCTAGTAGACACGGGTCTTCCAGTAGCCTTCTAGCGCATGAGTGGGTTAGGATGGAGCATTGTCCCATACCACTCCGGCCATAGGGACTCGTCCGATATCGGTGGACACTCCATCTCGTACACCTTGAAGACTGCTTCCTGTCTGTAAACTGGATGAACATACGGGGCCCACTTGATGCTAGTGGCGGCACACCCGACAAGTGCATGGCGACATGGGTAGTGGAGAGACTGAAAGAGTCCACAGTCACACGTACCCGCTGATAACCGGACACGGAAGAAACCTTGCGACCAACCCTCGAATGGCTCTAACTCCTCCACGACAAAAATGGAAGCCCGCCTATCATAATGAGTAACACGCATCTTTGAGATGCCTTCTCTGTACTTTTCAATGGTTGCCCTCAGCCTCTGGAAGAAGCGGTTTCCAGCAACCAGCTGTGACTGCGCCTCCCTGCCCTTTGTGATGAACAACTTCTGCAAACGTTCGTATGTGACGCACACGATGGCAGAAATCGGCAAGTATCGTGTACCCTTAAGAACTGCATTGATGCACTCCGAAAGATTTGTTGTCACGTGACCAAACCGCCAACCACTGTCGCAGTGTTGCAGCCATATCTCTTTGTTGAAACGACCGGCCCAGTCCACCATCCTCGAAGACACTCCTCTCAAGGCATCCATGTGCCACTCATACCCAGCCTTGCTTGGACTGTAAGCAGCATTTATAAGGTATCTCTTGCCCTCGGCTGACTTAAAACGAGTCATGAAGTTTGCGGCCATGTGTCTAATACAGTAAGCATAGAACGCCCGAGGAGGATGCCAACCACTATCATCGGCACTAAGTGCAGCCTTGATGGCCTGCGATCTGTCGGAGATAACCAGCAGACCTTCTTGTGGGGTCATCTCAGATTAGTAAGGAAGAACGACCAGGACTTGGTACTCTCGGACTCCACAATGGCAAAAGTAATAAGAAGGATATTGCTATTGCCATCTTGTGCCACCGCAATAAGCAACACCCAACCGTATCTTCCATACAGATGCGTGCCATCGACGGAAATAAACGGCTTGCAATGCTTGAAAGCCTCGACACAGGATGGAAAAGCCCAAAATACTTTATCGAACATGCTACAGTCACGGACCAGAAGGTGTCCGTCGTAGTATGGTACGGCCCGTCGCTCACAAATAGTTCTCGGGAAATAACTCTACAGCGCCTGAAGTAGTTTCGACACCTTGTTGTATGACTCCTCCCAATCCCTGTAGATCTGAGCAACAGCCTTCTGCTTTGCCATCCACACCTTTCTACAGGAAGGTTTGAAGTGATAGCTCTGTCGAACCACACCTTGTAGGACAGGGATGCTGACGGAGGGGTTGGACTGTATCAACAGCAAGATGACCTTGCAGATGAGACTGCTATCCAACTGTCGATGGTCCTGGGACATGGTGGGTGCTAAACAAGTGTGTGCTCTACCAATCCTCCAGACCTCCCTGACAAAATAAAACAGCCATGGTTCAAGACTACTTAATATATGGCAACCATAAATGAGTAAGTACGCCTCAATTAAATTTGAACTCACCAGTATCCGAGGTTCTGTCTAAGGGAAACACGGAGACTCCATGGACAGCCATTTGTACCTTGACGGAATTGAACATGGTACTTTAATCGGTCCGATTCGATCACCCAGTACTCAGCACTCCTGCGAATAATGTAGTTTTTCACACCCTGCATCACTACATCTCGACATTTGAATCTGTGGTCGACCCGAAAGTCAACCTCACCGTCTAAGTTGTAATCCTCTTCTCCCGTGTTGGAAAACGGAGTTCTCTCATGCATGGCATCCAGATCCAATGTATGATATTTGGTACATCTGATAGCGCCGAAATTGGGTGGGGGGAGGCAAAACATAGCGCACCGCTGTCTCGGCGGGCGTCTTCGGTACAAACTCCTCCTCATCACCCCCTTTAGAAGAATCACTATCGACACTATCGGCAATGTACTCTTTGTCAAAGTCTTCCTCACCCACCTCCATGTCCTCCACTGGAATGGCGACATGAATGGGTGGTGGTGCGAAAGGTCGGTCGTCCTGTACATAGGTCGAGTGTACAGAACCACCACCACCAACATCTCCAACCTCAGCGAAAAGCTCCATCACTTGTTCCGCCATGATTCTCCCATGAATGTCGAACATTTGTCACACATGCTCGTCCCGTAGAAGGCGAAATAGTCTAAACTGGAAAACTCTATTACCCAACGGTGCGAGCAACCTATACCCCACCTTTCCGGTCTCCCTCATTTCTGTGCCACCAAGGTTGCTCAATATCAAACTCTTCCACTCGGACAACGAACTCACACGCTGAGTGCGCAATAGTATCGGATTCTCACACTCAAATATCACCCCATTATCGCCATTTCTCATACGACAATTAGGTAAACACCAAGGTTCTGAAAATCGAACCGGTCATCGAACCGCTCTGGCTATTGGTTTATTGGTTTATAGGTTCAACCGGTTCGACCGTGGTTGAACCGAAAAAACCGTTTTATAATAAAATAATAAATAAAATATAAATAAACACATGAAAATATAATTATAGTCTAATCTAAACTTCAAAATATCATTCAAATTAAAAATACTACATAAATCAGAATGTTATAATCTCATTCAAATACAAATTCAAAAGTCAAAAAACAAAACAACCAATCAAACATAACATAGCAGCATCAAAATGATCCAAGTTTGTCATCAATCATCAAAATCCTCCATAACTTGCTGCAGATTTGCGTCATTGATATCATCACCTTCATTTCCACTACTTCAGTTTGTGACTGACTTTCGTTAGTCGCGGGAGGAAGAGAACGTTCATTCAAAGCAGAATTAGTTTCAGCATTATTATTCCTAGGTGGTTCTTGATTGATACTTTCATCCATACCTAAACATTACCAACAATTCAACCCAATAATCTCAACTCTCAAGTTCACAACAAGTGAACAAACAACATCCAAAATTATTCAAAATTATTCACAATTATCCAACAAACAACAAAATCCAGTTTAGTAAACAAACCAAAATCAGTTCATGTTTAAGTAATCAGTTAATCACTAATCAGTAAACAACAATTATTAACCAAAGTTCACAGTTCATCATGTTGAATCACAGTTCAGTTTCAGTAATCAGTTTCACTAATCACTCACTAGTCAATAATCACAGTACAGGGAGAATCACAGTTCAATTTCATGTTGAATCTTGAATCAGTTCACAGTTTCACACTACACAGTTTAAAGAAAAATTAAACAGGGAGACAGAATTTCAAAAGTTCACAGTTTCGGTGTTCATCATCTTGAATCACAGCTCAGTTTCAATTCAAAGTAAAATACCTCTAATCAGTTTGAGTAATCAACTAATCACACTACACAGTTCAAAGAAAAATAAAACAGGGAGTGGGAGACACTGAGACAGCGAAGACACCTTCAAGGCAGAACATGCAACATGGAGAGTAAGAGTGAGGCGGTGGGAGACAGCGAAGGCACCTTCTCAGTTCTCCACGGCTGCTACGGTGGCTCAACGGCGGTGGCTCGACCTGTGTGACGCGGTGACGCCAGTGACTTCAGTGAAGCAAGCTTGCTCGAAGAAGAATCATCAACAATGGGAACCACTGAAGCAGAGAGAGCAGCGAAGCCAATTAGGGATCTCAGTCTCAGCCTTGGGAGTTTTCGTGATTTAGGGATTCAGACTTCAGAGGGAAAAAAACTCAAAAACGGCAGCGTTTTGGAGCGACGCCAGGTGAACCAAGCAGTGGTGGAGCACCTTCAAGGGACAACGGCTGCTGCGCGACGGAGGTCACTGGTCGAAGGAGGTGACTGCGCGACGAAGGTGACTGCTCGACGGAGGTGACTGCTCTGCTCGACGGAGGTGACTGGACGACGCCGGCGACGGAGGTGACTGGGCGATGCCGAACTCGTGTGGTCGTGTGCGACTGTAATGGCGTTCTCAGAAGTCAGAACCTTGCTCGATGAGAATTGTGAAGGCTGAAGCCAATTAGGGATTCAGATCATTGATTTAGAATTTTAGGGTTTCAGTGGCGTAAACGGCAACGTTTTGCTGCCCAGCCCAAAAACCGGCCGGGTCACGGTTCGGTTCGACCGACCGATTATCGGCCAGTTCACCGGTTCAACTCCAATTTTCATATTTGGCGGTTTTGCTGATTGTCCGAACCGTCTTTGCGTCGGGTTCACAGTTTGACCGGCTATTACTGGCCATTGTTGTCTTCTTTTTGTGAGAAAAATGGGATAGAAGAAATAAAATGTATGTAAAGAATACCAAGAATTACACATCCTTTTATAGCTGCTGAAAAATTCTCACTATATCTCTTTTACACTCTGAACAAAATTTTACACGTATCGTGTAAACGAGATACGTATAAAATTATCTTGTTCATAGTATAAACGAAATAAGAGAGGCTGACGAATTTCGATAATAACTTTTAAAATTATTTAATTAAGTAATTATTACATTTATTTAATTTATTAAAATAAAAAATCCACCAAGTTAAAGAATGTAATATCAAAACGTAATGTACGATTTATTACATTTATTTATGTTTATTTTATTTTTACTTAGTTTTGTTTATTAAAACTTAAAATTGTAGATCCAACCTGAACACCAATCAAACCATCAACGCCACATTCATAGTATCCTTTTCCGACCACAATGCCAACTCAGATATTTCAATCATAATCCGTGGCATCAGCGTCAAAAACCTTAGGATCTCATCACACCAAATGATCTCGTACTCAATCCATGACTACATTAACATTTTTAACTTTATTTAATAATTTCTTCAATCTTAATTACATTAAAGCCAGTGATGGAAAATTTTATGGAAACCAGAAAACTAAATTACATGATATATATATATATAGGCTAAAACCAAGATTCATTACCAGAGCTACAAAAAGCGGGATTTTAAAACAACTGACACAAAATACTTGTCGAACCATCTCCATAGGTGAGCAGATCAGCAGATTTTACATTTGCTCTGCATAATGGGCAAGTCCTTTCTCGCTCAAGCCTGAAAAGCAAGATATAAATATGATTATGAAATGTATGAACAAATTAGAATAATTCAAAAGCATCCAAATCATACTTACACAACATAAAGAAAACATTTGACGAAATATCAGTGGTGAGAATAATTATCCATGTGGAAGCACACTTTATTTTCTAATAGCCTATAGTTTATTTAACTTAATAATAATTGATCTTTCGATAGGTCAACTCTGAACTCACCATTCGGACACACATTCCTCACAGAACAAGTGTTTACAGTGCAACAAGAGCGGAGCTCGCATCTTCTCCTGGCATATAGCACACATGTCACCAGCAGACTTTACCTGCAATTAGATACTTATATTTAGAATCACTCAGAAAAGATTGCCAAGGGATAGATATATGCAAGTACCACCGAGTAAAGAAACAGTGATTGTCACAGATCAAGATTAAATCAGAAACTGGAGGGATTGAATGTGTACCTGTTCCTTTGTAGCATAAACCCCATATTGGACTTTCCTTCCCGATAATAGTCTTAAGGCAGAAAAGAAGTTTTGGATCTAATCAATAAAGATGGTTGAAGGAATGGAGCCATTTAGTTTCAGTGTTATACACATAAATCTTTAAAACACGGCACTAGGAACAACATTTTAAAGGATGAAAACATACCTTCTCAACTAAAGTTGTTAGTTTGAATGTTAGATACAACCCTGTGGTCAGTGATGAAAAGAGACTTCCATAATCATGGTTCAAGAAAAACCGATACCAAACTGGTGTTGGCAGCAAGGCACGATACAACAGCAACACGTACTCAACCGCAGTTAAGATTTGACCCTTGAAATAACATCAACACTTTCAGATTGATGGAGGAGGATTTTATAATTGACAAATAAAATGCTTAATGGAAAAATAAGGAAGTCACCAATAACCTGCCGACGGAAGCTGGGGCCTCTGCGACATTTGTAGAAAATTAGCACCAAAAGCTTGAAAGCCATTGCTGCTTGCCGCACCAATGTATCTGAAAGTAAATTCATATATTGTTACTATGTCTGCGAACCAAATTTTACTTATTTTTTTCTGATACCCACAACATTAGAACAATATGAAATGAAAGGAAAGCATGGAAGACAAAGGCAACCAATTTTGGTAGATTGAGTTTCTTCTCTCCGGCTCACAAAATAATAATAATAATAATAATAATAATAATAAATTAATAATAGAACACATAAAGAAGTTTGATTGTTCCCTGAAAGATACGCAGATCTTGTATCAAAACTTAATAACAACACATTTAATATTGCAATCAATTCATTTAGAATCCATCTAGGTTTTTCTGCCTAGGTTGCATGAAACCCAAAGATTCTCAAAGAAACATAATTGATGTTAATTCCATAGTTGGCAGGAGCGTGAATATCAATTCTACTTTATTTAGTGTAAATAAAACCAACCATCTAGAACAGCAAATATGTAATAACTGAATACGCAGAATAACTTACCATTGATCAAAACGGTGAATATTGCATGCCAGAAAAGCGGTGTTTCTTTTGGAGGAAGCATTGCAATTGGGTATAAAAGATCATCATTTTGAAACCAGTAAATGGCTATCACGTGCAGCATGAAGGCAACCGAGATACCAACAAGAACGGAGACTTTCCGATCTCCCTGAAAAATAGAACATGGATTGAGATTCACCAAAAGCTATTTAACTGGAGGGAAGGGAATTTTCAGATAGATACAAATTTGGGAATGGAATTAAAAAGCAATACAAAAATCTAGGTAGAGCACCTTTAGAGCTGTCTGTTCCTTAACCACCTCATTTGATTTAAGCAGCACAGCTGACACATAAATTGTGAGAAAGAAACCTGCATGCTCTCAGCAACAAATATCATAAGATAGGTGTAAAAACTCAAAAGTACAAATATGGAGGAAGCAGAAGCTATATACGAGAAACTTTTTGTCAATGTGTCTACACTCTGGAAAAAAAAAAACGAAGAAAAGGCACTGATATGAAGGTATCAAGCAGGAAGCATTTCCTTATTCACCAAGCCAATTTTACATAAGATCTAAGGATCATTCTAGAAACACAAGGCATAAGCATCATCTCTTAGTTACCTCTACAAATTCATCTTTACTTTTATAATGATTATGGAAGTTCCAATTTTGTTACAAAGGAGAGGTGCTGATAATCAATGACCCAACCCTACATGATCCTCATAGATCATTCCGCAAAATGTTTTCTTTGCTCTAGGATTAAAAGCAACACAGCCAACACTGGCATTTTTCTCGTTGAATTAACAGATAACATTTGACAAGCTACCAATATTAAGAATTTAAGCACTCTCCCATGCTATTAGTTCATATTCGTAAGTCTGTCAAAAAGTCCTGAAAACACATATCTTTGCATACAAACATACCAGAGCGTGTAGCACATACTATTTCTCTAATTCGCACGCAATGAAACTTGGGTTCAGCTAAGCCATATGATCGAAATCCAATCATATAATATGATACTAACACTTGATAAACAATACAATCACTTGAAAACCAAATAATACCTTGCAAATGCTGGCGAATGAACACCACCAACAGCAAGAGGGAGAAAGGGATAAGCTGTTCCAGCCACTTAACAGCCTGCTGAACATTCCTATTACTACTACCAAGAAGCTCATACACCTCAGACGCAGGTGTCTCGTACACAGGCGGGTCCTGAATCAGCCGGTGCCGAGTCTCAGGGTCGGTAATGTTCGGCGGCGGCCACGGCCGTCCGTTGACCATGATACACTCATGATGGCCCGATCGAGACACACGACTCAGCTGCGAAGAAGAGGAAACCGAACCAATCACACCATTGTTGTCTTGGTCCCCAGTACCAATTATGCGAATTTGAACTTCACCAGTACCACTGCAGGCACCACCAGGACCAGAACCAGATTGAAGCTGAGACCTAGGGCGCAAATGAGTTGTTGAAGGTCCATCTCCAGGTGCAGGTGCAGGTGCAGGTGCAGGTGCAGGTGCAGGAGAAGAAACATCGGGGTTTGAGGACATGATGCCAGAATATTCGAGAACAAGAGAAAGAGGAGTGCGGAATCTTAAGGGGATGTTGATGCTACTACGCCAAGTCACATCACTGGTATCTATACCGTTATTATTTACAGAAGAAGAAGAAGAAGAAGAAGAAGAAGAAGAAGAAGAAGAAGAAGAAGAAGATGGAAAATACATCTTGTTCCCCTTCCCGAAGAAAACCCCTAATTCTATGAACCTAATCTCTAGTTGATGGGTTCTTCTTCATCTTCTTCTTCTTCTTGTAAAATTTAGAAGAGAGATTTTACAAATACAAGAAAATCATTATTCCGACTTGGAGAAGAAGTTGCAGGGTTAATTACGAAAGAAGAAGAGATCAAATTTGAAAAAAAAAAATTCCAGCGTCGCATGTGAATGCATTAATAGGACAGGAGACTTGGACATCGCCTAAGCGAATTTACAGAATGGGACAAGGATAAAAACAGTAATAATAAAAATAATTCATGTCAGGAATTCAGGATGGATTTTAGGGAATGAAGGTGTGAAGAAAGGAGCAGGAGCTGAAAGAAGAAGACCAAGGGAAGAAAGACAGACGAAAAGTCAAAGTCAGGAAACTCAAACCTTCGATCTCATTTTTATTTTTTTTAATTTTTCATTGTTTTTTGGAGGTAACTAAGCTTGGCGCGAGTGAGGAGGGAAATGAAAAAAAAATGGTGTAGAGAAGGGGTTGAGGGAACGCGCTTTTTGTTTTCGGAGAACATCGAGTTCCAACTTCCAACAGCGCATGAACTGGGCACACCAAATATCGCCCTCGGATATTTTACAGAAAAAGAAAAAAATCGTAAAGAAATTATTTTAGAAATAACAATTTACAGATCGATTTTTAATTTTTGGCAAACATCGAAATCAGCTCTTGTCACTTGTCAGTTGTCAGGGGAACTTCCCGGCAAATCTCCTGAGGCTGGCCGCCTGGCCGATTTACAACGCAAAATGTTGGAGAGAAAAGTATGGATTTTTTTTTTTAATTACGGTAAAAATTATCAACAATTGTGTTTATACAAAGTTAATAATTTAATTAATTATATGAGATAAGTATTGTTTTGATTACGAATGTTGAAGGTTAGAATTGAAATCGTTCTTCATGTAATTTTTTTATTTAGAATCATCCTAAACGTTTTATTTCGTATTAAAATCGTCTTTTTAATTTTTTATGGATAAAAATATTCTCCACCACCACTAGCACTTTTACCACCACCATCAGCATCTTTACCACCACCAAATACACCAAATTAGATTCAAAAACACCAAATCAGATTAAACAACATCAAATTCAATAACAAAATCAACACACAACAACAATAAAATTAGAAAATAACAAATCAAAATTAGAATTAGAAGCAAAGAGAGAAGCAGAAGAAGCAGAAGAAGGCAGAAGCAGAAGCAGAAGACAGAAGCAAAGCCGAAGAAGCAAAAGCAGAAGGTCAAGCAGAAAAAAGAGAGGGGAAGAAGGGGTGACGGCGAGCCAGTGACTAAGGGGGGAGGAGTCGTTGCCGTCACACGCATCGCTGTCGCCATCGTGTCGCACCCAGGAGAGAGAGAGAGAGAGGGAGAGAGAGAGAGAGAGAGAGAGGACGCGAGCCAGTGACCAAGAGGGAGGAGTCGCCGTCGTTACACGCGTCGCCGTCGAGGTGGAGGTCGTTGCGCGCCGCCGAAGAGAGAGAGAGAAAGAGAGAGACAGAGAGAGCAGGGAGCCCGCGAAGATGGAGAAGACGCAACGTGGTGGTGAGTGGTCACCGTGTTGCCGCTGCTTCCGTCTCCCCTCCCCTCTTCCCCTTCCCCTTCCTTTCCCCTTTCCCCTTTCCCCTCCCCCCTCCCTCTCCCTTCGCGTACCCTTTTTCTTTTCCCTCCCCCCCAAAACGCGTTCTTTCTTTTTATTTTTTTAAAAATTTTATAATTTTTTATTAAAGTAGAGGTAATTTAGTAATAAAATTAAAAATTTTATTAAAAAAGACGATTTTAATGCGAAATAAAACGTTTAGAGCGATTCTAAATAAAAAATTATATCAGGGACGATTTTGATTCTGACCCTCAACGTTAGGGACCAAAACAATACTTATCCCTAATTATATTAAATTATTTAATAACTTTTAATTATTAATTTTATATAAATATAATTATATATAAATTTTTATTTCAAATTATATATTAGCACATGACTAAAGTACCTTTTATTCACAGGATTTTTTTCAAATAATATCTTATTTATCAAAATATATAATTTTTAATATTTTTACGAAAATTCATCATATGATGCTGTAAACGAAACAAGGCATGAAAAGAATGACGTGTATATTTCGTTTACAGTGTGAACAAAATATGTATATTCTTATTTTGTTTATACTGTAAACGAGATACGTGAAGAGTTATGATATTTACAGTATAAACGAGATACGTTATGACAAAATTTCAGTAGATATAAAAGGGTGTGCAACCCTTTGGTTTCTCCACAAACATTTCACTTATTCTTTTCTTCCATTTTTTCTTACAAAAAAAAGCCAAAATATCTAATAATAGTGGATATGTGGTTCTATGTGTGTATCCAAATTGTCATATGAAAAACAGTGACACTGGAGTGATTATTTGAGTGCGATAATCCCATTCTGTTGCATACCTGGCGAGTAAATTCTTTGTCTGAGTTCAAGAGTCTGATATTAAATAGCATTGGTGGTAGCGGGAGAAGAGAGATTGGAAGGGTGGGATATAGACTGCTAGTATTGATGGGAAATGGAGTCTTTCAATTTTGACTATTTTAGCTCCATGGCGATGAACATGTGCGCCCAATGTTTGACATCTATGGGAAAATCATGGCGGAACAAGTGATGGAGCTTTCTGTGGAAGTCGGTGATGTTGGTGGCGGTGGATTTGGCCACTCGAATTTTGTAAAGGATGACCCACCTCTCGCACCACCTTCGATACACATTGCTAGTCCAGTGGAAGACATGGACGTGGATGGTGAGGACTCCGACGAGGAGTATGTTGTGGATAGCAACGATAGTGGTTCTTCTGAAGATGATGACGAGGAGGAGTTTATACCAGAGACGCCAGTCGAGGCATTAGTTCAGTATCTTCTGCCTGCCCCACACCTAAATTCCTGCATTATCAGTTGTACCCAGTCACTATCATACATTGAATTTGGACGTGATCCACGAGAAAATCCCATTTTCCAACACGAGTGAAGACGACTACAACTTAGACGGTGGTGTAGAGTTTTGGGTTGGCCACAAATTCAAGAGCAGAGATGCTGTAATGCAAAGTGTGAAGAATTACAACACTCGCAGAAGTGTTGAGTACCGAGTTATGGAGTCAGACAAATTAAAGTACCATGTGTATTATCGGCAATATGCAGCAGGATGCCTTTGGAGTCTCTGTGTTGTCCTTTGACAGAATCTTGGATATTGGTGAGTTCAGGTTTAACTGTGGTGTATTTTCGCATTTATGATTGTTATATTTCGTGTAAAGGCTAACCATGTATGTGTTATTTCGTTAGGGAGGTACGTAGGGTTGGAGGAGCGCACACGTGTTTAGAACCCACCATGTCTCAGGGCCATTGACAGTTGGACAGTAGTCTCATATGCAGTCATCTTGCCATTGATGCAGTCCAGCCCCTTCGTCAGCATCCTTGTTCTACAAGGTGCAGTTAGGCAAAACTATCACTTCAAACCCTCGTAAAGAAAGGTCTAGATGCCAAAGCAAAAGGCAATTGCCCAGTGACGGAGGAAAAATGTCGGTAAAGATTTTCACAAAAATTATCGCGTTGCAATTATCGTTCTAAACCAACAATTAAACCTCAATCAATGTTTAAATTGTTTGTCACTTAAGCAAACCCAATAAAATTAACCGAAGTATTTAAACCTCGGGTCATCTCTCAAAGAATTGTAGGGAAGTGTACTTATAATTGGTTATGGAAAAGTATTTTTAGGGTTTTTGTGATAAGAGACAAGTAATGTAAATAACAAGGAAATAAAATAACAACTAAGAAAAGTCCTAGCAAGGATTGAGAATTGGAATTCCTATCCTCATTATCATCATCAATTGTGATGGTAATTGCCTTTTGCTTTCACTTAGTTAACCTCTAACAATGAAGGAAAGTCAAGTGAGCAAAATCAACTTAAGTTCACAAGTCCTAATCAAAGACTAGATTTAGTGAAGTCTAAGCCAACCAGCAAGTCTCAATTACCATTCAACAAAAGATTTTTGATAACTCAAGAGTCTCTAAATACTCAATCCAAGCTAAAAATACAAAAACCTAATTTAAAATCCAACCAAGCATTTTATCAAATACTTGGAAGGCACAAAATAAAAGCATAGAAAAGTAATAAGACATAGCAAAATCTAAGACCAACAATTGCAATAGGAAACAATAATAACAAATGGAGAAAGAAGCAATCATAAACATGAAAACATAATTTGCATTAATAAGGATTAAAGGAAACAAGAAGAATTCATAAACTAAATTGGCAATATAAAGGATTCAATGATAGAAGTAGACAAACTAAAGTACTAGAATAAATAAAAGTAGAAGAAAACTAAATAAAAGCAAGGTAGAAATCTGAATTTGAGAAAAGCTAAACCTAAAGACCCTAAAACCTAGAGAGAGGAGAGAGCCTCTCCCTCTAAAAAACTACATCTAAACCTAAAATTGTATGTATCAAAGTGTGAATGATTGATTCCCCCCTCCCTTCCAGCTTCACTCTGCAGCCTCTAATTAGTATTTCGGGCCTGAAACTGGGTCAAAAGTAGCCCAGAAATCGCCCCCAGCAAATTCTGTTAATTGCAGCACGTGACGCTCTGTCATGCGTACGCGTCGGCTACGCGTACGTGTCGCTGGACATTTCACTGGCCACGCGTAGGCGTCAGCCACGCGTGCGCGTCGTATGTCTGCTGCACCAGTCACGTGAACGCGTCGCTCATGCGTGCGCGTCGCTACCAGATTCTGAAATACTCCATTTCTTGTGTTCCTTCCACTTTTGCATGCTTCCTTTCCATCCTCTAAGTCATTCCTGCCCTGTAAAACCTGAAATCACTTAACAAGCATATCACGGCATCGAATGGTAGTAAGAGAGGATTAAAATTAGAAAATTTAAGGCCAAAGAAGCATGTTTTCAATCATAGTACAAAATTAGGAAGGAAAATGTAAAACATGCAAATTATGATGGGCACCTTATGGTGCGTGACTACAGCATGTTTGATAAGGTGTTCTGGGCCTTCCCTGCCTGCATGGAGGCTTTCAAGCATTGCAGGTCATTCGCCTCTGTCGACGACACGTATTTGTACGGCAAATATGGTAGTGTTTTGCTTATTGCAGTGGCACAAGACAGTAACACCAATATACTTCCTGTTGCATTTGCAATTGTTGAGTCTGAGGCCACAGAGTCTTGGTCTTTCTTCCTCACCAGTTTGAGACGACATGTGACCCCACAAGAAAGCCTGTTGATTTTTTTGACAAATCCCAGGCAATCAAGGCTGCATTGGGAGCTGACAATAGTAGTTGGCAGCAACCTAGAGTGTTCTATACTTACTGTGTCAGGCACATGGTGGCAAACTTTATGTCATGTTTCAAGTCTACAGAGAGCAAGCAAAATCTCATAAATGCTTCTTATAGTCCAAGCAAGACTGGGTACAAGTGGTACATGGATGCCTTGAGAGGTTTGTTGCGAGAGATGACAAACTGGGCTAGTAGGTTCAACAAAGAGATCTGGCTACCACATTGCGACGGCGGTCGCCGATTTGGGCACATGACAACCAACCTATTCGAGTGCATGAATACAGTTGGTGCACGGAAATCGTGATTCACACTTTTCACATCTCCGCACAACTAACCAGCAAGTGCACTGGGTCGTCCAAGTAATAAACCTTACGTGAGTAAGGGTCAATCCCACGGAGATTGTCGGCTTGAAGCAAGCTATGGTCATCTTGTAAATCTCAGTCAGGCGGATTCAAATGGTTATGAGGTTTTGATAATTCAAATATAAATAAAACATAAAATAAAATAAAGTTACTTATGCAATTCATTGGTGGGAATTTCAGATAAGCGTCTGGAGATGCTTTGTTACTTCTGAACCTCTGCTTTCCTACTTCCATCTTCCAATCATGCGTGCTCCCTTCCATGGCAAGATGTAAGATCCTCTCAGTGAAAATGATCCTCAACGGTTTCTGCACGGCTAATCAACTGTCGGATTTATCGTCTCGAAAGAAAAATACCAAGTACAGCTACCGCATGGCTAATCATCTGTCGGTTCCCACTAGCGTCGGAATAGGATCCATTGATCCTTTTGCATACTGTCACTGCGCCCAACATTCGCAGGTTTGAAGCTCGTCACAATCATCCCTTCCCGGATCCTACTCGGAATACCACAGACAAGGTTTAGACTTTCCAGTTCCCAGAAATGGTTGTCAATAATTCTAGCTTATACCATAAAGATACTAATCTCATGGACTCGGTCCGTGTATTAGATATCCAAGAGAATATACTCCGGCTGTCATCCAATGACTACGTTGAACATCATGTAGACCGCTTTGTGGTTGTCAGGCACGCGGATCTTGGCTAAGCGAGTAACGAAGATTGGGTGATTGTCACGGGTCACCCCTTCATTCTGAATTAACTGAATTAAGTATGAGAGTATATCTTGGAGAAGAAGTAGGTGTGAATTGAATAGAAAACAGTAGTAATTGCATTAATTCATGAAGAACAGTAGAGCTCCACACCTTAATCTATGGGGTGTAGAAACTCCACCGTTGAAAATACATAAGTAAAAAAGGTCTAGGCATGGCCGAATGACCAGCCCCCAAAACATGAAAAATGGTCTATGATAGCATAAAACTGGTCAAAGATATATAATAAATCTCTAAAAGTAGTTTTTATACTAAACTAGTAACTAGGGTTTACAGAAAATGAGTAACTAAGTGCAGATAGTGTAGAAATCCACTTCTGGAGCCCACTTGGTGTGTGCTTGGGCTCAGCATTGAGCTTTACACGTGCATAGGCTGTTCTTGGAGTTAAACGCCAGCTTTGGTGCCAGTTTGGGCGTTTAACTCTAATTCTAGTGCCAGTTTGGGCGTTTTACGCCAAGATGTTTTAGGCTGGCTTTGGACGCCAGTTTGAGCCATGAAATCTCGGGCAAAGTATGGACTATTATATATTTCTGGAAAGCCCAGGATGTCTACTTTCCAACGCAATTGAGAGTGTGCCAATTCGGATTCTGTAGCTCCAGAAAATCCACTTCGAGTGAAGGAGGGTCAGAATCTAACAGCATCTGCAGTCCTTTTTCAGCCTCTGAATCAGATTTTTGCTCAGGTCCCTCAATTTCAACCAGAAAATACCTGAAATCACAGAAAAACACACAAACTCATAGTAAAGTGTAGAAATATGATTTTTGAATAAAAACTATTAAAAATATAATAAAAAGTAACTAAAACATACTAAAAACTATGTAAAAACAATGCCAAAAAGGGTATAAATTATCCGCTCATCACAATACCAAACTTAAATTATTGCTTGTCCCCAAGAAACTAAAAAAAATAGGATAAAAAGAAGAGAAAATACAATAAATCTCAAAAATATCAATGAAGATTAGCTTCAATTAGATGAGCGGGACTTGTAGCCTTTTTGCTTCTGAACAGTTTTGGCATCTCACTTTATCCTTTGAAGTTCAGAATGATTGGCATCCATAGGAACTCAGAATTCAGATAGTGTTATTGATTCTCTTAGTTCAGTATGTTGATTCTTGAACACAGCTACTTTATGAGTCTTGGCCGTGACCCTAAGCATTTTGTTTTCCAGTATTACCACCGGATACATAAATGCCACAGACATATAACTAGGTGAACCTTTTCAGATTGTGACTCAGCTTTGCTAGAGTCCCCAGTTAGAGGTGCCCAGAGCTCTTAAGCACACTCTTTTTGCTTTGGACCATGACTTTAACCGCTCAGTCTCAAGCTTTTCACTTGACACCTTCACGCCACAAGCACATGGTTAGGGACAGCTTGATTTAGCCACTTAGGCCAGTATTTTATTCCTGTGTGCCCTCCTATCCATTAATGCTCAAAGCCTTGGATCCTTTTTACCCTTGCCTTTTGGTTTAAAGGGCTATTGGATTTTTTTGCTTGCTTTTTCTTTTTCTTTCTCTTTTTTTTTTTCTTTTTTTTTCTTTTTTTTTCTGCAAGCTTTTGTGTTCACTGCTTTTTCTTGCTTCAAGAATCAATTTTATGATTTTTCAGATTATCAATAATATTTTTTCTTTTTCATTATTTTTTCTAGAGCCAACAGTTTTTAACATTCATAAACAACAAATTCAAAAATATGCACTGTTCAAGCATTCATTCAGAAAATAAAAGGTATTGCCATCATATCAAAATAATTAAACTAATTTCAAGATAGAATTTGAAATCATGCATTTCTAGTTCTTTTGCAAGTAAAAACATTTTTCATTTAAGAAAGGTGATGGATTCATAGGACATTCATTGCTTTAAGACATAGACACTAGACACTAATGATCATGTAATAAAGACACAAATATAGACAAAACATAAAGCATATAATTCGAAAAATAGAAAAATAAAAACAAGAAAATTAAAGAACGGGTCCACCTTAGTGATGGCGGCTAGTTCTTCCTCTTGAAGATCTTATGGAGTGCTTGAGCTCCTCTATTTATCTTCCTTGCCTTTGTTGCTCCTCCCTCATGGCTCTTTGGTCCTCTTTGATTTCATGAAGGATAATGGAGTGCTCTTGGTGCTCCATCCTTAGTTGCCCCATGTTAGAACTCAATTCTCCTAAGGAGGTGTTAATTTGCTCCCAATAGTTGTGTGGAGAAAAATGCATCCCTTGAAGTATCTCAGGGATATCTTGATGAGGAATTTCCTCATGCTCTTGTTGAGGTCCATGAGTGAGCTCTCTTGTTTGCTCCATCTTCTTCTTAGTGATGGACTTGTCTCCTTCAATGAGGATGTCTTCTTCTATGACAATTCCAGCTGAATTGCATAGGGTACATATGAGATGAGGGAAAGCTAACCTTGCCAAAGTAGAGGGCTTGTTCGCCACTTTGTAGAGTTCTAGGGATATGATCTCATGAACTTCTACTTCCTCTCCAATCATGATGCTATGGTTCATGATAGCCCGGTCTATTGTAACTTCAGACCGGTTGCTAGTAGGAATGATAGAGCGTTGGATGAACTCCAACCATCCCCTAGCCATGGGCTTGAGGTCAAGCCTTCTTAGTTGAACCAGCTTGCCTCTTGAGTCTCTCTTTCATTGAGCTCCTTCCACATAAATGTCCTTAAGGACTTGGTCCAACCTTTGATCAAAGTTGACCCTTCTAGTGAAAGGATGAGGCTCTCCTCTCATCATTGGCAAGTTAAATGCCAACCTTACATTTTTCAGACTGAAATTCAAGTAATTCTCCCGAACCATTGTGAGCCAATTCTTTGGGTTCGGGTTCATACTTTGGTCATGGTTCCTAGTGATCCATGCATTAGCATAGAACTCTTTAACCATTAAGATTCCGACTTGTTGAATGGGGTTAGTGAGAGTTTTCCAACCTCTTCTTTGAATCTCATATCGGATCTCTGGATATTCACTCTTTTTTAGCTTGAAGGGGACCTCGGGGATCACTTTTTTCTTGGCCACAACTTCATAGAAGTGGTCTTGATGGACCTTTGAGATGAATCTCTCCATCTACCATGACTTGGAGTTGGAAGCTATTGCCTTCCCTTTCCTCTTCCTAGAGGTTTCTCCGGCCTTAGGTGCCATTAATGGTTATGGAAAAACAAAAATCAAGGCTTTTTCCACACCAAACTTAAAAGGTTTGCTCGTCCTCGAGCAAAAGAAGAAAGAAAGGAGTAGAAGAAGAAGAAATAGAGGAGATGGAGGGTAGTGGTGGTTTCGGCCAAAGGGGTAGTAGTGTGTATGATGTGTGAAATTGAAGGTAGTGAGGAGGGGTATTTATAGGGTAAGAGAGAGAGGGAATTTGGTCATGAAGGGGTGGATTTGGGAGGGAAATGGTTTGAATTTGAATGGTGAGGTAGGTGGGGTTTTATGATGGATGGATGTGAGTGGTGAAGAGATTATGGAGAAGAGGGTAAGATTTGATAGGTGAAGGGTATTTGGGGAAGAGTGTTATGGAAATGTGTGAAGAGGAGAGAAGAAGAGGTGGGGTAGGTAGGGATCCTGTGGGGCCACAGATCCTGAGGTGTCAAGGAATTCTGCTCTCTGCACTATTCTGGCATTCAAACGCCCTCTGTGTGCCAATTCTGGCGTTAAATGCCAGCTCTGCTATCTTTCCTGGCGTTAAACGCCAGTCTGCTGCCCATTTCTGGCATTTAACGCCTGCCAGGCTGGGCGTTAAACGCCCATTCTGCTATCCTTACTGGCGTTTAAACGCTAGTAAGCCTGTTCTCCAGGGTGTTCTATTTTTTATGCTGTTTTTCATTTTGCTTTAATTCTGCAGTTGTTTTTATGACTTCACATGATCGTCAACCTAAGAAAAACATAAAATAATAATGAAAAAATATATAATTAAATAACATTGGGTTGCCTCCCAACAAGCGCTTCTTTAATGTCAATAGCTTGACAGTGAGCTCTTAGAGAGCCTCACAGAGACTCATAGCTTAATGTTGGCCTCCGAACACCAAACTTAGAAGTTGAATGTGGGGGTTTTGTTTGACTCTGGACTGAGAGAAGCCTTTCATGCTTCCTCTCCATGGTTATAGAAGAAGATCCTTGAACCTTAAACATGAGGTGGTCCTCATTCAATTGAAGGACTAACTCTCCTCTGTTCACATCAATCACAGCTCTTGCTGTGGCTAGGAAGGGTCTTCCAAGGATAATGGATTCATCTTCATCCTTCCAGTGTGTAGGATTATGAAGTCAGCAGGGATGTAATAGCCTTCAACCTTTACTAAGACATCCTCTACAAGTCCATAAGCCTGTTTCCTTGAATTGTCTACCATCTCTAGTGAGATTCTTGCAGCTTGTACCTTAAAGATCTCTAGTTTCTCCATTACAGAGAGTGGCATGAGGTTTATACTTGAACCAAGGTCACACAGAGCCTTCTTAAAGGTCATGGTGCCTATGTTGCATGGTATTAAGAACTTTCTGGAGTCCGGTTTCTTCTGAGGTAATTTCTGTTGAACCAAGGTATTTAGTTCATTGATGAGCAATGGAGGTTCATCCTCCCAAGTCTTATTACCAAATAACTTGGCATTCAGCTTCATGATTGTTCCTAAATACTAAGCAACTTGCTCTTCAATAATATCTTCATCCTCTTCAAAGGAAGAATACTCATCAGAGCTCATGAATGGCAACAGTAAGTTCAGTAGAATCTCTATGGTCTCTGTATGAGCCTCAGATTCCTTTAGTTCCTCAATAGGAAACTCCTTAGTGGCCAATGGACGTCCATTGAGGTCTTCCTTAGTGGAAATCACTGCCTTTCCCTCCTCTACATGTTCGGCCATGTTAGACGTGTTGATGGCCTTGCACTCTCTTTTTGGATTCTCTTCTGTATTACTTGGGAGAGTACTAGGAGGGATTTCAGTAACTCTTTTACTCAGCTGACCCACTTGTGCCTCCAAATTTCTGATGGAGGACCTTGTTTCAGTCATGAAACTGTGAGTGGTCTTAGATAGATCAAAGACTATGGTTGCTAAGTCAGAGTGGCTCTGCTTAGAATTCTCTGTCTGTTACTCAGAAGATGATGGAAAAGACTTGCTATTGCCAAACCTATTTCTTCCATCATTATTATTATTGAAACCTTGATTAGGCTTCTGTTGATCCTTCCATGAGAGATTATGATGATTTCTCCATGAAGGATTATAGGTGTTTCCATAGGATTCTCCTATGTAATTCACCTCTTCCATTGCAGGATTCTCGGGGTCATAGGCTTCTTCTTTAGAGGAAGCTTCTTTAGTACTGCCGGATACAGATTGTATTCCAGTCAGACTCTGAGGAATCATATTGACTTGCTGAGTCAATATTTTATTCTGAGCCAATATGGCATTCAGAGTATCAATCTCAAGAACTCCTTTCTTCTGAGTTGTCCCATTATTCATAGGATTTCTTTCAGAAGTGTACATGAATTGGTTATTTGTAGCCATTTCAATGAGTTCTTGGGATTCTGCAGGCGTCTTCTTCAGATGAAGAGATCCACCAGCAGAGTGGTACAATGACATCTTGGATAATTCAGACAAATCATCATAGAATATACATAAGATGCTCCATTCTGAAAGCATGTCAGAAGGACACCTTCTGATCAATTGCTTGTATCTTTCCCAAGCTTCATAGAGGGATTCACCTTCCTTCTGTCTGAAGGTTTGGACTTCCACTCTAAGCTTGCTCAACTTTTGAGTTGGAAAGAATTTGGCCAAGAAAGCATTGACAAGCTTTTTCCAAGAGTTCAGGCTTTCTTTAGGTTGTGAGTCCAACCATATCCTAGCTCTGTCTCTTATAGCAAAGGGGAAAAGCATAAGTCTGTAGACCTTAGGATTCACCCCATTGGTCTTAACAGTGTCACAGATTTGTAAGAATTCAGCTAAAAACTGATGAGGATCTTCTAATGGAAGTCTATGAAACTTGCAATTCTGCTGCATTAGAGAAACTAATTGAGGCTTAAGCTCAAAGTTGTTTACTCCAATTGCAGGAATTGAGATGCTTCTTCCATAGAAGTCAGAAGTTGGTACAGTAAAGTCACCAAGCATCTTCCTTGCATCTCCACCATTGTTGTTATTTTTGGCTGCCATCTCTACTTCTTTTTCGAAAATTTCTGTAAGGTCCTTTCTAGAGTGTTGTGCTTTAGCTTCTCTTAGCTTTCTCTTCAGAGTCCTTTCAGGTTCAGGATCAGCTTCAACAAGAATGTTCTTATCCTTGTTCCTACTCATATGAAAAAGAAGAGAACAGAAAAGAATATGAATCATCTATGTCACAGTATAGATATTCCTTTATGTGAGTAGAAGAATAGAAGAATTAGAATGAAGAAGGGATCGGAGAAGAAGAATTCGAATACAGAGAGAGGGAGAGGGTTCGAATTATAAGAAGAGAAGTGTTAGTAAATAAATAAATAAATAGAAAGAGATGAGAGAGAGAGTATTCGAAAATTAATTTTAAAAGAAAAGAAAAATATTTTTGTTGTTATTTTAGTTATTAGTTAGAATTCGAATTTAAGAAGAAAAATAAAATAAAATTAGAATTTTAAAACAATTAGTTAAAAAAAGAGAATTTTGAAAAAGGGGTTAGTTATTTTCGAAAATTGGAGAGAGAAAAGTAGTTAGGTGGTTTTGAAAAAGATATGATTGAAATAGAAAACTTTTAAAATCAAACAAAAAGTCAAGTAGTTAATTGAAAAAGATTTGAAAATTAATTTTTGAAAAGATAAGAAGTTAGAAAAAGATTTTGAAATTAAGTTTTGAAAAAGATATAATTGAAATCTATTTTGAAAAAGATTTGAAAAGGAAATTAAAAAAATTTGATTTTTGAAATTAAAGTTGATTACTTGACTTAACAAGAAACTAAAAGATATGATTCTAGAATTTAAAGATTGATCCTTTCTTAATAGGCAAGTAACAACTTGAAATTTTTGAATCAAAATATTAAATGTTAGTAATAAATTCGAAAATATGAAGTAGAAATAAGAAAAAGATTTTGAAAATTAATTTTTAAAATTTTTGAAAAACATGAAAGAAAATTGAAAAAAATTTGCAAAGATAGAATTTTTAAATTGAAATTTTGACTTGACTAACAAGAAACAAACAAATTTAAAAAAAAATTTTTTTGACTCAGTCAACCCAAAGATTTCGAAAATTATGAGCAATTAAAGGAAAAGATATAATTTTTTATTTTTGAATTTTAATGAGGAAAGAGAAAAACAATACAATGACACAAATCATAAAAATTTAAGATCACAACTAATAATGCATGCAAGAACACCTTGAATGTCAAGATGAACACTAAGAACACTTTGAAGATCATAATGAACATTAAGAACACATTTTTGCAAATTTTTAAGAAAAGAAAGACATGCAAGACGCCAAACTTAAAAATTTTTAAACTATAGACACTAATAATTCAAGAATGCATATGAAAAACAAGAAAATTTAAAGATCAAACAAGGAAAATCATCAAGAACAACTTGAAGATCAAAGAAAAACACAATGCATATATTTTTCAAAAATTTAAGAAAAAGAAAAACATGTAATTGACACCAAACTTAAAATTTGACACAAGACTCAAACAAGAAACACAAAGTTTTTTGTTTTTATGGTTTTATTAATTTTTTGTTGTATTTTTCGAAAATTATTTTGGAAAAAGAAGAATAAGAAATTCAAAATTTTTAATAAGAATTCCAGGAATCATGCAATGTTAGTCTAAAGTTTCGGTCCAAAAATTTAGACATGGCTAAATAGCCAGCCAAGCTTTATGTGAAAGCTTCGGTCCAAAAGATTAGACATGGCCTAATGGCCAGCCAAGCTTTAACAGAGCATTACATTCAACAGCCAAATTGATGGGAATCAAAACGCTCCTACAATGATAAGTGGAAGCCTCAGTCCAAAAGATTAGACATGGCTTAACAGCCAGCCAGGCGTCAACATATCTCATGAAACTCTAGAATTCATTCTTAAAAATTCTGAAATTTTTTTTTTGAATTTTTCGAAAATAAAATAAAATAAAAAGCTTAAACATAAAATAAAATTACCTAATCTAAGCAACAAGATGAACCGTCAGTTGTCCAAACTCGAACAATCCCCGGCAACGGTGCAAAAAACTTGGTGCATGGAAATCGTGATTCACACTTTTCACATCTCTGCACAACTAACCAGCAAGTGCATTGGGTCGTCCAAGTAATAAACCTTACGTGAGTAAGGGACGATCCCACGGAGATTTTCGGCTTGAAGCAAGTTATGGTCATCTTGTAAATCTCAGTCAGGCGGATTCAAATGGTTATGAGGTTTTGATAAATAAAATATAAATAAAACATAAAATAAAACAAAGTTACTTATGCAATTCATTGATGGGAATTTCAGATAAGCGTCTGGAGATGCTTTGTTACTTCTGAACCTCTGCTTTCCTACTGCCTTCTTCTAATCATGCGTGCTCCCTTCCATAGCAAGTTGTAAGATCCTCTCAGTGAAAATGGTCCTCTACGGTTTCTGCACGGCTAATCAACTGTCGGATTTCTCGTCTCGGATGAAAAATACCAGGTACAGCTACCGCATGGCTAATCATCTATCGATTCCCACTAGCGTCGAAATAGGATCCATTGATCCTTTTGCACACTGTCACTGCGCCCAACATTCGCAGGTTTGAAGCTCGTCACAGTCATCCCTTCCCAGATCCTACTCGGAATACCACAGACAAGGTTTAGACTTTTCGGATCCCACGAATGGCTGCCAATAATTCTAGCTTATACCACGAAGATACTAATCTCATGGACTCGGTCCCTATATTAGATATCCAAGAGAATATACTCCGGCTATCGTCTAATGACTACGTTGAACATCATGTAGACCGCTTTGTGGTTGTCAGGCACGCGGATCTTGGCTAAGCGAGTAACGAAGATTGAGTGATTGTCACGGGTCACCCCTTCATTATGAATTAACTGAATTAAGTACGAGAGTATATCTTGAAGAAGAAGTAGGTATGAATTGAATAGAAAATAGTAGTAATTGTATTAATTCATGAAGAACAGCAGAGCTCCACACCTTAATCTATGGGGTGTAGAAACTCCATCGTTGAAAATACATAAGTGAAAAAGGTCTAGGCATGGCCGAATGGCCAGCCCCCAAAATGTGAACAATGGTCTATGATAGCATAAAACTGATCAAAGATATAAAATAAATCTCTAAAAGTAGTTTTTATACTAAACTAGTAACTAAGGTTTACAGAAAATGAGTAACTAAGTGCAGATAGTGCAGAAATCCACTTCTGGAGCCCACTTGGTGTGTGCCTGGGCTGAGCATTGAGCTTTACATGTGCATAGGCTATTCCTGGAGTTAAACGCCAGCTTTGGTGCCAGTTTGGGCGTTTAACTCCAATTCTGGTGCCAGTTTGGGCGTTTTACGCTAAGATGTTTTAGGCTGGCTTTGGACGCCAGTTTGGGCCATCAAATCTCGAGCAAAATATGAACTATTATATATTGCTGAAAAGCTCAGGATGTCTACTTTTAAACACAATTGAGAGTGCACCAATTGGGCTTCTGTAGCTCCAGAAAATCCACTTTGAGTGCAGGAGGGTCAGAATCCAACAGCATCTGCAGTCCTTTTTCAGCGTCTGAATCAGATTTTTGCTCAGGTCCCTCAATTTTAGCTAGAAAATACCTGAAATCACAGAAAAATACACAAACTCATAGTAAAGTTCAGAAATGTAATTTTTGAATAAAAACTAATAAAAATATAATAAAAAGTAACTAAAACATACTAAAAACTATGTAAAAATAATGCCAAAAGGGATATAAATTATCCGCTCATCAACAGTACTCAAGGGCATGGAACAATTGTTTGTCAGGAAGGGCATGGAGGCACAGGTACAGCTGGAGAGGGGGGAATCAATTTTCCCAATGGCTGATAGCTCTTATTAAGAAGAACAAAGAGGGCATCTTGAAGATGTGCGTTACTCACTGCGACAAACGGGCTTCAGTGTTTGTGGTTGAGGTCTTGAGGAGTTAGAGCCTTTCGAGGGTTGGTCACAAGGTTCGTTCCGGGTTTGGTTGACGGCTGGCACATGTGACTGTGGCCTTTTTCACTCACTCTATTTTTCATATCGTCATGAACTTGCTGCTTGTGCTGCTGCAAGTGTCGAATGGGGACCTTACGTGCATCTGGTTTACATGCAGGAGACTCTGTTTAAGGTGTATGAGGCAGATTTCCCATCGATACTAGACAAGAAACTTTGGCCGGAGTGGTATGGGACACGAGTCTATCTAAATCCAAACATGCGCAAGAAGGCTACTGGCAGACCTGTTTCCACCAGGTTTTGTAATGAGATGGATGATGGTGGGCGCCAAGAAAAGAAGTGTGGTCTATGCAGGCAAACTGGTCATACCCGGAGAGGTTGTCCAAACCAGCCTACATACGAGGCTTAGCTTAGTGTCGTAAATTTCTTCGTTTGTATTTGCGATTGTTGTTTGTGTAGTTCCTTTGGTTGTTTAACTTTGTTCTTTGTTTACTTCGGTGGGTATGAAACTAAATATTAGGCGATGTGTGTTTATTTTGATTATTTTATACCCGAATGGTGTTTTCTATTCCTATGTCGATTAAATTGTACTTGAATTCTAAAATTTGAAATACAACAATGTAATATAATATCCATATCAAGACCACAAAATCTGGCTCACAAATTAAACAACATAGATATCACAAGTTTACATTAGCGATGCATACAAACATAGTGTTACCAAAATACAACTTTAACAACATATGACATAACATAGAGTAACAGTATAACAACATCATCGGTGCTAATCACCCGGATAATGCAGGTGATGTCTGGTGCCACATCGCGGAGGCTATGCCTGTCGGTGAGGTCTACTAGGACGTGTCTCCAGAGAAGGCTGTGGGTGAAAAAAGGGATCTTGTGACTCGGGTGGTGGCTGTGAAGGTAGTGCATAATGAGGAACAAAGTAATTGTCCGAGTAAGGCACTAGTGCATATGAATGAGGCTAATGCTGAGGTTGAGTAGGGGGAGGATACGGAGGTAGAGGCATCGGCTGGGATGCTGTCATCAAGAGGCTATAGTTCACCAATGGTGGGGTAGCATACTGGGCACCAGGTTGGAGGTGTGTGCCGTATGAGGTGCTAGACCCCGGTGAAGTGTACAGAACCTAAACTATGGTAGACATAGGAGCAGAAGAATGTTGATGAACATGCCCAATACTCTGCTCCCTGCCCGTGTGGAACTGGTCGTTGAGACGCTACATCATGTGCTGATCGGTAGTCCGAATCTGGAATGCCTCCTTGAACTGGATCTCCTCGACCATCGATGCCTTGTGATGACTGTTGGATGCCCCGAGGTCATGCCATCCAGGCGGGGCAGTATCCCAAGTATCCCGACCTGCCTGTGAATGTGAACCCGATGGTGGAAGTGGTGGTGGAGGTAAAGGAGGGGGTGGTAGGGGTGGTAGAAGTGGTGAGTCATCCTGGTCACCTAGAAAATCACCATGCTCATCCTGTCGGTGATACTCAGCCTCCTCCTCAGACTCCAAGTCCAAGTGCTCCCTGCGAGTCCTAGCCTTGTCCCTCCGTGGTCCTCCACGCTCTCAGGCACCTCTATCCCTCCTGGTAGGCCTTTGGGTGTCCGCTCGAACCTCCTTGGCACAACGACGATGGTTAGGCACATCTCAAAGAAGGTGTAGGACGTCCCTCGGCTGGCTAGCAGTTGGCTGGACGTCACCAGGTACCAGTCAAACAGCCTGGGGTCATCAAGCACATGCTGCCTTGACAGGTGTCTAACACAGGAAGCCTACCGGTACCAATCCCAATACTCCTGACTAGGTCGATAGTTTGTGAATAGCTGAATGGAAATCCAGTGTCCCTCCTCAAACCCATCCCTCCAACCATTATACCATTCTCAAAGCCTGGTAGGCCACCATACATCCTCCCCCGACCTATGGTGGACACGAACTTGTCGATGTTGACTAGGGCCGCTGGCACTGGCTACTCGCCACCAAACTGGTGCTTTATCCAGTCAACATGGTGAAACTCAATGATGTTGAATGGATGAGAAAAATAACAGACATCCATGTTTCCCACTCTGCCTCATCCTTCAATCATAGCAGGCAGAGATCCTACAGTGCAAGGTCGTTGTATGGCGTCCACAGGAACTACATAAAATGTTGTAAAATAATCATCATTAATACATACTAAAACAGCATAAGTAATTCATGAAACTGTAACTGAATAAAAGAATCTCGCTTACCTCATCTAACTGTAACTGATCCAAGTCTCGACGCTATCGGAGGACCCGCTGCTCGTGCTAGTCCCTACTCTGCTGTGCCATACCTATCAACATGTGGACATTTGCAAGAATAACAATGATTCAATTTATCAAACATCATATTGAATTACATAAACGAAGAATCAGAAAACCATAAGTAACGGTTACCTCGCAGCCATGGCATACATATAAACCCGTCGCTCAAGTGGACACCACTGGAGCATCTCTAGTGTATCCAAGAGACTAGCAGCAGAGTGCATCCTGTGATGTCTGTGGTGCCTCGATGTGCTGCATTGCATAGGGAATAGTACGTCCATGCAAGCACCGCTGAATCCAAAGACAGAGCACGACATCTCTAAAAAGTCCTCAAGCAATGGCAGCCACTAGAGATGTACCTGGTTGTTTGACTTGTCACTCATCAAGTAATTCCGAATCATCAGAAGTATGTAGCACCTTATGTACTGTCGGGGGGTGTCTAGATCATGGGTATCGGACATCTGTCAGAGTCGCTCCCAAAGCCATGTCAACTTGAGGGAGAAAGACTCCTTCCTTTGCACACCCTGCTGCTGAACTACAGGAGGCCTAGCACCAAGTAGCCACTCCACCAACTCCCAGACCTCGGTCCCATACCATGTGTGAAAATCTCGGAAACACCCACTTACTGGCTCTTCATGCATGCGTAACCCAAGGTGGTACGCGATGTCCTACAGGGTGATAGTGCACCCACTTCATGGCAGGTGAAAAATATAGGTTTTAGGATGCTATCACTCTACGAATGTCGTGATCAGAGAATTGTCAAACACAAAATTCTTGAGTGACACCATATCGCCGAAGCCAGCCTCTCTCAAACAGGGGACAATAGCACCCGGTGGTGCAAGTGTATGACTCACTCATCTCGGGAAAAACAGGCGAGACCTTTGATAAAAAAAATGGATAAAAAATCTATAAAGCTCTAGTTCTATCAAAGTTAACAAAATAAAAAATATAGAAACTTAACATAATAATTTAACTAATAAATAAATTAATTTAACAAATAACTAGAAATATTTACTTAATTTAAATAAAAATATTTAATTAAATAATTAATAACTAAATTAGTAAACATCTACTTAATCAATTAACTTAAATGAAAATAGTTACTTAAAGAATTATTAACTAAATTAATAAACATCAAATAAATATATTAATTTAAGTAACGACAATTACTGAAGTAATTAATAACTAAAGTAATAAAAATATTCTTAATAAATTAACTTAAATAAAAATATTTACTTAAATAATTAGTCACTAAATTAATAAACATCGAGTTAATATATTAATTTAAATATAGACACTAATTTAAATAATTAATAACTAAATTCATAAACATATACTTAATAACTTAGTTTAAATAAAACAAAATTAAATTAACATTTACCTAATAAATAAATTTCACTAAAACCTAAAATCATATCCTACCAGTTAACTCTTATTAATAATGCATTTGTCCACCTAACATTTCTATAAAAGTGCACTAAATGTGGCTTCACATACTTGCTCTAACATAAACATAAAAAAAAATAAGACTAACCTCAAAGTTAACTGTCCCAGTGATGTGTCATATCGCATTCAGTCGGTTGATGTCCAGATTACGTGCATTTACACGCGCCATAATAACCGAGTAATTCGATAATATGATTAAAAAGGGGTAGAAATTGGAGAAAATTTGAGAAAATGGGACGATGTTTATCCAAAGAGCACTGTAATCGAATTATATATAGGCCGCATCATCTCTTATCTCGTTTATAGTGTAAACGAAATAAGATTACATGTATCTCGTTTACAGTGTAAATGAGATAAGTCCGTCGCACACAAGGTATACAAATGTGATATGCTCACGTCATTTCCACTCTTATCTCGTTTACAGTGTAAATGAGATATGTGTAATCTTATTTCGTTTACACTGTAAACGAGATAAGATATACAATAAATTTTCGTAAAAATATTAAAAATGGTATATTTTTGTAAATAAAATATTTATTTTATTTATTTTAAAAAAATTGTTATTCACAAGGATTCTAAAAATTAATAAAAAATTAATCATTTGTTCGAACTATAAAAAATCGATTAAATTGATCTAATTATTTATTAAAAAGTGATTAAAATTTTAATTTTTAAAAAATTAAATTATTATTAAAAAATATATTTTATATTAAAATATTATTTTATTATATTTAATTTAATTTATTAAAAATTTTAAATTTTAGTTATACTGATTTAATAACCAATAAAATTTTTGGCTTTTCAACCCATACTTGCATATTGATAGTCATGCAAACAGAGATAATTAAACATGGATATAAGACTATTAATATTAAGGTGCTAATAATTTGTTATAAAATATCTTACGACAATTATCATTAAATTAAAAAAAAAGTAATTATAACACGAATATTATATGAAAACGTGATGACTGTTAACTATAATGCACAGACATTGATACAAACACATGATATGACGCGATACGAGGATACGCCGACTAAAGATGGCAAAATTTTTTAAAATGCGAGATCCTGCAGTATTATAGAATATCTTATGACAATTATCATTAAATTTAGAAAAAATAATTATAACAGGAGTATTATACGGGAACATGATGGTTATTAGCTATGATGTATGGATACTGATACGGACACATAATATGATATGATATAGGAAATATATATATATATATATATATATATATATAAGCTTTACGACTAGAGATAAGGCTTCGGATAACGAGGTGTTACAGATGTATATATATATATATTTCCTAGAATTTATATAACTAAAAGCCCGATGAAGGAATAAAGCTCAAAGTCGCATAAAGTGAAATTATAAAATGTGGAGCGTTCACACCCAATAACTAAACGCGTAGACATGAACAGAACAAGACATAATATATATAAAACCTTGAAGATAGCTCCAGGATACACAAGGTAATAATTAAAGTAGACCATATATATATGGTATACAAAAAGAGGACTAGTCACAGCCTGAGGAGTTTAGGCCGGCTAGCCAAACTGAAGTATAAAAGCGTTTTGGAAGATTAAAACAGCTTATACAACTTATCTCTCAAAGTTTCAGAAATAAAGCCTCTAAGGCAATAAAATTAAATATACTAAAGGTGAGAGAATACTACAACAAAAGTAAAGTGAAATAAAACATAAGGAAGATCATACTCCGCTCTGTCAGCACATCCGCAAACTCATCGTGGTGGGTTGCAACCTGCATTTGAAAATAACAACAACATATGGTATGAGAACCGGAGGTTCTCAGTATGGTAACAGTGCCCAATATGTAAAATGTAAGGTTCCTGGATGCCAAAGGCAATCTTAGAACTTCACATCGATACAGATATTCAAGCTTAACAAAATAAATACTTAAACGATAAACAACAAATAGAGTTATCTAAACTTAGGGGATTTCTAACTAATACTAATCACACCGTTGTATCCCATAGCCTCTGCCAACCTAACCTCTGTGCGATCTCATCGCCACCGCCTTCCGATCCTTCTCAACGCCAGTAAAACACATTTAATGCAACCAAGTAAAACACAAATAATATACATATACAACAGGTAATTCAGCTAGCATTTAGGCATGTTATTCAAATAGGCATAACTCAAGTAATCAAAGCAAGCAAGCATATAGAAGATGCATATGATGAATGTCTGTCCTATTGGCTCGTGATATCACTTGTCGGTCCATAATTGCCAATCCGACACATCCTTCTGGATGTAGCCTTTTCTGCCACACCCGAGATATAGTGTCATGCACACTCATACAGCAGAGAATCTGCTATGCCAGAGATATAGTGCCCTGCACACTCATGTAGCAGCAGGGAGTTTGATACGCCAGGGATATAGGCCCTGCACACTTCATGCAGCAGAGAAGGAAACAACAACAACTACTCATACAGCAGAGAAATCTGCCACGCCAGGGATATAGGCCCCGCACACTCATCTAGCAGAAAAATCTGCGACACCAGGGATATAGGCCCCGCACATTTTCATATAATCCAATAATTTCATCATTCCTTTCCAAGTTCTCAAATCATCATAACCATCACCGGTTTTCAACTTCTTAAAAATCTCTTCAACCATCGTCACCTCTTAAGTTCTCTAAATCATCACCAATATAATACTCTGTCCGCTCAACCACAACTTCAGAAACCTAAGTCTCCGTCTTCTAAACTCATATAGAAATCATCTATTTAAGTCTCTAACTCATATTTAATATTATTAAGGCCTAATTACTAGTTAGCAATCTTAAACCATGGATAAGGAAGTTTGGAAAGCTAGAGAACCATTGAAAAGTGAAGAAAAACCATTTTTCAGCAAAACAAGGTGTATGCGTACGCATGCATTATGTATGCGTACGCATACATACATTTTGGCCCATTTTGCGTATGCATACACATGTATGCGTATGCATAGGTGTCAAACAGAGTGGCACTCTTGCGTATGGGGTGTTCGCGTACGCATGCATTCTCAGACTTAGAAAATTTTGCAAAGTTGCAGAAATCAGTTTTAAACACCAAACTTTAAACGTTCATAACTTCCTCTACAAAAATCTATTTTTATCAAACTTTATATCAATTTAAAGATCTCTGAATGAACTTTAATTTAAGACAAATTGTAACCAATTTCAAAAATTGAGGCTCAAACTATGATCCGTTAAAATTCACCAAAAATTGATTTTTACCAAAAATTAACTAGGTTCTCAAACTTCCAAAATTCACAACCAAACCAAACCAAAACATACCCAAACATCATAAAATACTACCACACACTATACCTTACCCTTTCCATTTTACTTCCATTACTTTCACACCTAATTCACTCAAGCTTTCTACCATAAATCAACACAAATCTATAATTCCCAACTTAATATCTCAATCATCAACAATTTGCACAATTTACTCATCATAAACATCATTCATCACCTCTCACCATAAATTCTCATAATTATCATTATTCAATATCATCATTCACCAACATCATCACAATCCTCAAAATTATCATACATCACAATTATCAACAATCAATTTCAAACCTATCCTATGGTCTACTAGCCTAAGTGTCTAGAAATATTACATATTATATAGAGAAAATCGAAACCATACCTTGGCCGATTCTTAAAATGCACCAAACATCAAAACAAAGCCACCAAGCTCGATCCAAAGCCTCAAACCAACTCCAACAAATATCAAAACTCAATCTAACATCACATAACATACAAACATCAAACCTAGGGTTCACAAAAACAACTAAACACAAAGGTTTAGTGAGACCTTACCTTATCTAATGAGATTAAGGATAAAATTCAACAATATTCCAATGCTAGATCACCTCTAAACAAACAAAATCACAAAATATATTAAAAAACCAAACCCCAAAAATGCAGAAATGTTAGGACAGGAAACTAGAGCATGAGATGCAATTTTTTACCAGCAAATCCTATATTGAATCAAAGAGCTCGACAAGAACTTCGCGTGACCACAAACGACTCGTCAATCGGAACTCTGTAGCTCAAGTTATGGCTCCCGGAAGGTGATAATGAATAGTGACAATGGGTTTCCGTTTCACCCCCACCATCACCTCTCTCTCTCTCTCTCTTTCTCTTCCCATCAAAATGAGTTTAAAGCTCAATAAATTTAAAGCTCACACACACACACACACACACATATGTTGGACCTTAGGCCCGGTCCAACACACACACACACAATAAATTTAAAGCTCACACACACACACACACACACACACACACACATGTTGGACCTTGGCCCGGTCCCACACACACACACACACACACATGTTGGACCTTGGACCCGGTCCAACACGTTAACGGTTTTAGCCTGTTTGGCCCACTTTTGGCCAAAACCTTTAAGATTAGTGCTCGGTTTTTTATTCTAAATTATTTTTGTCCTTTCAAAATAATAAATTTAATTTTTCAAAATCTTATTTTCCAAAATACGCGGTACCAGGAAAACTAGAGCCGGTACTGCCGGCTTAAACTCCAGTACGTATTTTTACAAAAATTTTTCACAAAAGATACATTTTCCAACTCAGAAAAATTCATTGAAATCAATTTTCACCTTTATATTTTAAAAAGAACATTTTTATATTTTTGAACCTATTTCGGGCAATCAAAAATTATTATTTTATTAAATCAGTTAAGGCAGTTCTTACAACATCGACTAGAGATGGCGAAACTCCTCAAAATACGGAAATTCCTGCGAAGACTTCCCCAAATGGAGACCCAAAGATGGTTTGGAGTTTTTTTCGTTGGGATGGGAATGAGGACAAAATTTTTCCAAAGCAGCCGCGGGGACTCGAGTGGGGATCCCCGTTCCCATCCCTACTAATCTCCTAAATTATTAAATTTATTTAAATATCCTTAATAATTTATTTCTAATGTAGATTTTTTTGTCATTTCATATATATATTGAAAAATCTAACCCTAATTTAAAAAGTATATTTTTTCCCTCCATAACACTAATATTGTACTGTGCCAATGTTCAGTTCCTTCTCTCCATGACTATGGTGTGTTATTTTATATTTTTGGACTTGTAATCTTAGATAATACTCCATTTGTATGATGTAATAATATTTGTAATAATATTTTGTGTATTTTTTAATTTTTTATTAAAAATTTTATATAAATTATCAATATAAGGAGATAGAAAATGGGATTCCTGCAGAAAATGAAGTCCCACGGAGAATAAAGATGAGGAAAAATATTTTCCCATGGCAGATATCAGGGACAGGGACAGAGAGCAAATCTGGGACGGGGACAGGGAGCAGAGAGGTATCCCTTGCCCCCGCCCTGCCCATTACAATCTCTAACCCGGACACACATTTTAAAATCTTATAAAATATGAGAACACATGTATAAAATATAAAGTATTTTTTAGATAAATCGTAATGACATTTGATATTTTATTGATATTAAAATATAAATTAATTTTTTTATTATTTTTAATATTTTATTTTAATATTATAAAGTATTTAAAATATTGTTTGTTTTAATAAATAATAATATATATTATTTCTGAATTTATTTCAACAATACATGTTAAGAATAAGGCTGGACATGCTAACACGTGATGTATTTAGGTATGTCTGGAAGAATTTTTTTATTTTTTATTAAGACGCGATTGGACACAGCAAACACGTGTGTCAGAAGAGTGTCGACGAGTGTCATGTGTAAAATATGTCTGATTCGTGAACACAATAATTCAACAAAATATTTATGCTTCATAGATTATTAATAACTTCTACTATCCTACTATAATACCTTTTTTTCTAAATAAAAAAACCTCTAATATAATATAAGTATATAAGTGAAGGCAAGTTATATATTCTGGAGAGTTAATACCTAAATTAATTTTTGAAATTATACTCCCGCTTTAAATTAGTATCTGAAGTTTTAATTTATTCAATTTAATCTCCAAAATTTATATTTGTGACTCGACTTAGTTCTTCGACTATTTTTTATCAATGGTGTGCTAATATGATATACTGACATAGACCGTTAATACTACATGTGAGAATATTATTCATCCAGATGTAATAGGACAATAATGTGTCAATCAGTAACACGTAGCATGTCAACATAGACGATAGTGCCATATAATAAAATACAGTTTGTTTCCTTATTATTTTGGTACCATATGTCATAATATTATTTGTTTACATATCACTGACTTGTCATCATTATAAATGACTCAATTTGATTCTTAAATTTTTCAAAGCACTTCGATTTAGTCTTTAAAATTATAAGATAAGAATTAAAATAGTTTCTAGACCAACTTTTTATTATAAATTTAAATTTTTTAATAATTTTATATATGTTAATCTTTTCTATTTTTCATATATTGTTTGAAAACAATTATTTTTAAATATTTTTAATTTTTAAATTTTAATCATACAAATTTTTGTTATAATAATTCAATATTAATAAATTTGACAGTATATACTTATGTTATTTCAATAAGAAAATTATATGATTGACTAAAATACATATTTTTTATTTTATTCTAAAATTTGCATATTTTGTAAAAAATTAAAATTCAATAAAATTTATTTAACTTATTAAGGATTATTATCACTAATTAATTAATAAAAAGAACCACGTATATGAAAATTATTAAAAACAAATTGTTTGAAAAATAGATAAAAAGAGACATTAAATTTATTTTTTATATAAACATTAATACCTTTTATTTTTTATTTTTTCTTTCTTTTAAATTCATCATCAAATTTAAACATTCACACATGTTTCATATAACCCCCTATATATCATTGGAATTTAAAAATGATAATTGACCTTATCCAGTAAAAATCAAATAGACGTAACAAATTAAAGAAATGTAAACTTCCATCGTATTACATATTTTAAAACTTAGTTTCATTTAATTGGTGATCATGTATTATATTAACTAAAATGATATCACTTTTAGAATGCGTATTTAATAATTTTATATTTGAGTAACAATAAAAATTATTCAATTCAACAGAAAAAGAGGATAGTATTTATATGAAGAGAACATTTTTTAATGTATAAGTTATTATTATTGTTTTTATAAAATAAATTGTATCGAAAGTTCTTTAAAATATTTTTTTATTGTGTGATGAGAATGTTATTTAAGTTACATGTAAAAATATAAAAAAGATTAGTATGTTTTTAAAAAAATATGATTGGTCTAAAAACCACTTTGATTTAAGATTTTTAATTTTAAGAATTAAATTGAATCTTGTAACAAAATTTAGAGAGTAAATTAAATATTTGTAATGATAACATGTTAATAATAAGTGAATAAATTATATTATGACATGTACAAATTATTTTCAATCACGTAACATCATTTATGTTGACATGCCACATGTCACAAACTGCTGTTAACAGTTAACACCTTATTACATGTAGTTAAATTATATTTTGATATGTGATACTGACAATCTATGTCAACATACTATAATATCACATCATTAATGAAAAATAATAGAGAGAATGATTTGAGACACGAATATAAATTTCGAAAATTAAATTGAGCCCGTTAAAACTTTAGGACTAATTTAAAATATAAATACAATTTTATACACTAATTTATATATTAACTCATATTCCAAAACATGAACTTTCTTTCGTTAAGTTTTACCATGCAACATTTAGTACTGAATATATTTTTATAATAAACTAATTATAAAAAAATCCAATAAAATTTCACAACACCAAGAATTAAAACAAAATCCAATGTACTTAGGTCTCATTATTATTCATTAATTAATTAAATAGATTAATAATTAAATTAGTGTCTAAAAATAAAATATTTTTAAATTTGTTTTTAAAAATTTTTTTCAATCAAATTGATCTATCAAAAATTAAAAATTAATTATATTTATCCTTCAGTCACTCCATTAACAATTTTCGTTAACAATTGATATATAAAACGTTAATTAACAATATAAATAATATTTCACAGGTCTAATTGAATATTCACCAAATATATTTATAAAAATTAATTTAGTTCTTTGCTCCAATTACATAAATTCTATTTCCAATATGACCTAGCGACTAAATTAATAGATTTTTATATACATATTTGATCATCGTCCAATTAAACATGTTAGATATCATACATGCTATCAATTTTTAATGGAATAACTGAAAAATATGATTAATTTATAATATTTAAAAAATTAATTTGACTAATAATATATTTGTTTGAAGAGAAAATGAAAGAAAAAAAAGAAAGGAACGAAAATAGAAAGGAAAATGATTATTTTCCATTGTTTGGTTGAGAATAGAAATTAGAGAAGAAGAAAAGGAGATGAAAAAAAAAAACTGGTAGAATCTATCAATTTTTTTTCTCTCCAATGTTGGAAAGAATTATTCTCTCTATACTTCCAATATTTCCCTTTCACTTTTTTCAATATATTTTATAATATAAGGATAACATTATTTTTTTTTATAACATTTTTTTTCTCTTTATTTTTCTTCCATTCAAACACATCTAAGAAAAATAAAAATCTACTTAATTTCTTTTCTTTCTTTTCTATTTTCTTTCTCTCCATTTCTTTCTTTTCAACCAAACATAGCCTTTAGAGACTAATTTAACTATTAAATCTGTTTCTCTCTATTTCTTTCTTTCCAACCAAACATAACATTTAAGCTGCATTTGTTTCTTAGAACAGGACATGACTGATGGACAGAGACACAAAATTTTGTGTTCTTGTATTCTGTTTGGTGATAAACTAGAACATATAAAAATCTAATTTATTCTCATTTTATTTCATTCAAAAAATTTGAGATGAAAAATATAATAATAAAAAATATAATTATAAAAAATTAACAAAAATAATAAAAAAAATAAAAAATAAGTTATATCCATTGTTAGTGTTTCGGTATCTTTCTTGTCAGAATGGACACAAAATATACTAATTCAGTGTCTCTAAACACATTATCTCTATCCATGTCTCTTCTATTAAACACGATTTTTTGTGTTCTTGTATTCTGTTTGGTGATAAACTAGAACATATAAAAATCTAATTTATTCTCATTTTATTTCATTCAAAAAATTTGAGATGAAAAATATAATAATAAAAAATATAATTATAAAAAATTAACAAAAATAATAAAAAAAATAAAAAATAAGTTATATCCATTGTTAGTGTTTCGGTATCTTTCTTGTCAGAATGGACACAAAATATACTAATTCAGTGTCTCTAAACACATTATCTCTATCCATGTCTCTTCTATTAAACACGATTTTGTGTCTCTATGTCCTTGTCTCAATATCCTATCTACGTAAACAAACGCAGCCTTAGAAACTAATTTAACTATTAAATCTATGAGCATCACCGCCTGTGAGATAGATTGCTACAAGTCTTTTTGCCTTTCTGTGCCACACTGCCACTAATCTCTTCGTTATCTACAACACGCTAAAAACCGAGGCAATCATTTCATTATAATATAGTAATAATAGTAATAAAATCAAGTAAATAAATAAAGTAGGCTGTTATTTTCTCTGGCAAGCACATGATAGAAACAAAACATAACTTCATATAACCTCCGGGTAGTCACCAAAAGTATAACCTTACGGTTGATAACATCAAATTTAGGGGTTGAAAGTTACGTGCAGATGTAGGAAAGGAGAAAATCATGTATCGCTAGTTCAGAAGTAGATAACATGAATGACACATCATCTTTTTGTTTAGACTAACCAACACAAACATTGTACTATGCAAATCACAATCCACGCCTCTAACACAACAAGCATCTGATTTACTGATTATGATATTTTTCATTTCAGCTTCAGGGTGGTTTTAAGCAACGCCAAATGTTACAACTTATGTAAATGTAAATGTCTATAAACACATTCTTACAGAGAAAGACAAATGTAACATAATATTATTAGCCCTTCCAATTGTCTTTACGCTTGCGTATCTCTCTCAAAGCTTCAACAGGGGACTTGCAACCCACCTTTTCCTGCAAATAATTTAAGGTTTTATGTCTCACTTTCTTGAACAACAAGGAATATGCATTCTCTAAGTTCATATATTTCATTCCGTGCTCTTGTATTATGCTATATGGTATATACCTGAAGTTCAGGTAGGTCAACCCTCATGAATGGGTTGGTCTCCATCTCTTCTTCAATGGTCGAGGGAATTGTAGGTTGGCCAGCTTGATTCTGCTTCTGAGCCCATGCTAACTTCTCTTGTATCCTTGAGTTGTTTGGCTCAATTGTCAGAGCAAATTGCAGATTCTTCACTGTGTACTGTGCACAAAACAAAAGCCGACATAATTAGGAATCAAGTTTTATAGTTCAAAACTCGATAGTATATTTATTCACGAATTGGACTGCATTTTTCGTATACATTTAAATCAAACCTTTTGGACTTGTTTCACTTTGCCAAATTCATGAAGAATTTTCCAGGCAGATGTAATTCTCCTAACTTCTCAAAATCCTATGAATAATCATTCCCTCTATCTCCACTGATTACCACTCTTACAGGGAGAAGTTGTGCATAAACTAATTGTTGAAACTGCTAGGTGGATCAATTTGTTCTCTTAATTTAGGAGAAGATGAGTGACATTTTTCTATAATAAATGATCTTTAGTAAAGGAAAGAGGGGGGGGGGGGGTGATTTTAGTGTTATTTTACCTCATGGCCGCAGTAAACGAGGGTTGGCTTTGGTAATGAACCTAGTGTTACACAGAGTGACTCATACATCTGTTCGGCAGTTCCTTCAAAAAATCTCCCACAGCCTGCAATGAACTACAAAAAGCAACAACACAATAAATTAACGTCTTCTTTTGGGTTTTTTTTTTTTTTTTTTTTTTTTTTTTTTTTTTTTTTTTTTGAAAGAAAGAGTTCAACACAATAAAGTGGAGCTTATTACCAGAGCTAAAAATAAACCAAAGAAAGACAAAAGTCTAACAATAAATTAAGGCCACTTTATCATTCAAGAACGTAAATACAAGTGTTAATGGATCATGGAGATAAAGACAGCTAAAAAGATAAGCTACATAAACTGACCCCAAGAGGTTGAGTAAACTATACTTCCCAGGGAACAACTCTTTGGGACATGAAAGAACCCAAGATGAGAAAGATAAGATTGATCAGTGAGCTTACCAGTGTATCTCCAGTAAAAACAGCAGGGTTCTCGTTCTCTTTGCCAGTCACATAATAACTTATGTGACCTTTGGTGTGACTGAGAAATTCAGGAAATTAAAAATAAAAATTTTATTATATTTAACAAAAGAGAAACGCGTAGTCAAAAAGGAAGAAGGGTTCAATCACTAGAAAAATCAAGAAACAATAGCATGCATGATGCATCTAATAATAAGTAATAACAATTACACAAAGTTAAGCTTCCTTGGTGACTTTTGCTAAGTAAAAATATTATATTAGTGTTACAAACACATAAACAGAGCTAGGAAACTATAACCCTGTATTAAAAACCTTGAAATATTTACAAAATTATTTTGTAGATGAGATCAGCTCTCAAATTAATACCATTTGAAATAACTTATACAAGAAATTAAAGATTCCAAGCAGACAGTAATAGAGGATCGAAAGCATTTTGAACAAGAAATTCACCTAGTATACATTTCTTCATCAGCACAAAACTTTCTAGTAAGATAACCACATTAAGAACATCAGTTTTCTTTCCCATTTTGCTAATTATTGACATCATACTCACAATATTATTATATTTTTCAAATCTCTTACAGAATTGTACTATCAATACAATTTGGATATTGTCAATTCAATAGTCCTACAATAGAAGCAGTTGCAGGGAACTTCATATAAAACTCCCTACCGTTGTAAAGTTCGGGACGGGGGCACTAAAAAATAAATGCTAGATGTACACTAAAATAACATGTATTTATACACAAATACATAATGGTTGATTTTTGGTGTGCATATAGCATTTTTGTAAAAAAATAAGCAGGTGACAAATTCAATAGACATACCAAGGTGTGTGAAGAGACAATATATTAGTATCAGCTCCTAGGGAAACCTTATCCCCATTTTCGCCCTTATCGGTGCAACCCTTCACATTATCAATTGAACCACCATAGACCTTGATTCCAGGCACCAGTTGCCTTATCTGTTCATTTCCACCAGCATGGTCCCTGTCATTTACAAACTCCCATCCAATCAATATTCTATTGTTGATAACTAAGTAAACCAATGAAAAACTGGTAATCATAGTTAAACTAAATCTCTATAAAAAATCAGCCTTGGCTTGAGTGCCTTTTTGATATATAGATATCTTAACATCTGAGAAACAGTTCATATGTAAATTATCAATTTTCAAACCAGATACAAGCTAATGCATACAGATTCCATAACAGTTCTAATCAACTTCAAATTCCAGTTAGGTTATACTTAAAGAAAGGTGAAGAAGTAGGAGCATGGTACCAGTGATGGTGGGTAGTGAGGACAAGCTTGAGATTGACGCCATGGGAATTGGCAGCTTCGAGAACCTTCTGAGGCTCAACAGGGTCCACCACTGCACCTTCTTTGGTGCTCTCGTCCACTATCCTGCATCAGTACAATAACCCCAAATTGAATGTCAACATATAAAAGGGCAAAAACAAGACAATATAATGAGATTAGTGATATTACAAGTAGGAATAATTGTCTTGGAGACAAGGAATGTGATAAATTTTCATGGTTGCACAATCCTTGATGATGATGCTACTACGTCCCAACACAACTGATGCTTCGGGCTATTTCTAATTTTCTATATAGTTTAAGACTCTAAGGCTTCAAGCCTTCTCGTGGGGCGTGGCTTCGGTCTAACACTGCCACGCACCTATGACCTGTCAAATCTCCCAAGAGGCATTTCGTTCGCCTGAATATACAAATTTTTTTTTTAAGTAGTTTTGCTTTTTCTAGGACCCATATGGGAGTTAAGCTCATGTGCTACTGTGGTTTTTTTTTTTCGGTCAGTTGCTACTGTGGTTGACAGTTGTACTAATAGCATATCTTGGGCCTTAAAAGGATCACACTTGGGTTCATGAGTTCGCTAAGTCCAGTTTGTGGAATGAACTCTTTCTGGTGTTTAGTGAGTGGTTGTGTGTGGAAGAAACTTTTCAACGTGTTGTCTGTTGTGTGTCCTATCCCGAAAAAAAAAAAAAAAACCGTGTTGTGTGTGTAAGTTTATAATGCCTAAAGTTAAAGATCCATCTAAAACTGGACACGTACTCAGCATCCTAAGCTTACACGTACGTTAGTTACTTGGACGGTGAAAATCGGGCATACCTATAGAGAGACAAATCAGGTGGCTCACGGTCTGGTTAATATAATTCTGAAAGGAGATGCTCATTATTTATGATTTGATAATCCCCCAAAAAAGTAGAGTTATTTGTTGATTGTTGTGGGATTCAATTTTTCCGTGATGGTTAGTTAAGGTTTTTCTTTTCTTTCTTGGCCTTAGGATCTCTGATGTACAAAAAAAAAAAAATGGTCTAATCCATCTAAAAAAATTATTCAATCTATTCAGTTTTCTCGACAATAAAAAAAATTTAAAGCAGAATATTTCACTGACTTAAAAAATAGCATATTTCTGACAAAAAAAAAAAGAAAGTAGAATATGAAAATTTTAAAATTTAAACTGATATTTAATTTACTTTGTTAACAAAAAAATAGTTTACAAACAAACCTCAAAATATATGAAGAATAGCGAGTGTCGTGTCACTTGTGTGCCAAAGAGAAATTCTGCCCAATCTAGTCATGTGCTAAACTGCTAATAGAGTAGTAAAAGTATAGGAAACATTTCAAGTGCACCGGGGAGTATCGATGCACCAGTTGTTTTAATCGTTGATTTCAATTAATATATATTATATATATTTTTTATAATTTAGATCAACGGTTAAAACAACTGGAGCACCGATACTCTCGGTGCACTTGAAATGTTTCCAAAAATATATCTCTTTATCACCATAATTGAAGGGGGAGTTCTATGGTGTGAATGGGTTTAGTGGATATTATGTGGACATTTTATTTGATGAATACGTTTTAGTTGCCCGTGCTTACAGGTTCGGCTGATGAGAGAGCATGTCAGGGAGTAGTAGTGGTTTTGTAGATATACTGCACAATATAAAAAAATTAATAAGTGTAATGAGATGCTAATTATTTTTTGGCAAATTTGGACTAATGGGCAAGTTGTATTTTTTTTTTTTGTGTATGTGGTCATGACTGGATTTTGGGTTTGTGTCACCATTTTTTTGCAACTGTGCAGAAACAAATTTTCTTCTGGTTAAAAACAAGTCAAAGATAGCATTAAAAAGGAAATGGGCTAATATGTTTTTGGATTTGTTTAGGTGATCGGGTTTTTAATTTCAGGGAATGTGGCTAAGCTTGTCAACGTTCTGAAAATCCTTCCGAGCCAGTCCACGTGGAAAACCGTCCACTTGAAAACCCCTTAAGAACATCTGAAGTGAATCGGCCTGTCGGACCGGATCTAAACCCAGCCGGTTTACAGAAAACGACGTTGTTTCCTTCCTTGAAAGGGAAAAGCAGATTGCACGCGTTATCCCTCCCTTCTCCAACTCCTTCCTGCAACAAAGAGCAACTTGCCATAGCCTCCACCGAAGAAAGCAAACCCTAGCCTCCACCAATACTTGTCGGCGTCTGTGGGAGTGGAAGACTGCAGCCGCCGTCCCTCGTGCCCAAGGAATTCCGTCGTCATGCTCTCGGGCCTCTCATTGGTTCCTCGGCGTCCTGTGCTTGCCTCTCGGATTTCTCTGTGCTAGGCTGATCGCGCCTCCCTTCGCCAATGAGTGCTCGAGCTCTGCATGCTGGTTGCTGCTCGTCATCCGTGGTTGTATGTTTGTTGATTCTGCCTCCCAGTCTCACGCGAGTCTTGTCTCAGTCACTGGCTTCTCGTGGTTCGTTTGTCTCGTCGCCGGCAGGAGACGGTACTCGTGGGGACTCTTGCTTCGTCGCCTTCCGCGGGGTGGTCGCCGAGTCGCTGTCGACCGTTGGTGAGTCTCTGCACCATCGCTTCCATGTTCCCTATTTTTCAAATTTTCCTTCTCCCCGTATATTTGCATGTTGCTGTAAATCGGGACTTTACTAGGGTTTGTTAAATTTGTTGTTGTAACTTGAATTTGTTGCTGAATTTGTTGCTTCCTAATTACAGAATCAGAACATAATGCTCAGTCAGTGCTTAGTTGATCGGCTTTGCACACTAATTGTATTTGATTATAAATTCTAAATTGATAACCTTTAAATTTTAAATTTGCACCGCATATGTAACTGATTCACTGTTCGTTCAGTATTTTTTGTTGTTGTTAATCATTGTGATGGACTTGGTTAAAATTGGGGTGAAAACTGTTGAATGATTCTTCATTTTTCCTTGTTCTTAACTTCTATTCTGATTAAAAAATTTACAATTGGTGATCTTTTGATTTATTATATGCTTCTATGTTTTTAATTTCACTCTGCTTCTAGGTTTTGAAATCAGTTTATGATAACTGTGATGCAATTATCTGGTTGGATAATTGATGTAATTATTGAGTTCAAGAGATTGAGTTTTTCTATTCTTATTGTTAGTAAGACATGGATAGTTTTTTCACTACTTTGGCACATTTATTTCTGAGTTTGCTATGGGATTCGGTGCTGTGTGGGAATTAGCACTGGTCACTTTTGTTGGAGTTCCTTTGATAGCTGTCATTGGAGGCATTCACATAACCACTTTGGTCAAGGCCATGCAAGTTTGTTGAAAGTAGTTAAGCATTACTTGCCTAGTCCATCATGTATGCTCTCTGGTTCCTAGAGTAAATATTTTGTGAATTCATGAATATTATAATGTTTCTTGGAGACAAATCCACAGGGGAGCATTGTATAATATCATGTTAACAAAGAAGACGAAAATTCACCTCACCACACTATATAATCATGCATCTAAGCTCATTAATCATGCTGAGTGGGTAGAGTTTGATGTTGTTAATTGTCTAAGTTAGCCAGGGTCTGTTTCTGTTTTGAGTTAACATGGATCCGTGTTCGTTGAGTTAATAGAGTTGATTCCCCTTTGCTGATTAATTGATGCTCGCTTTGTTTCAGCATGGTTTAAGGTTAAGGTAATTTGTGTCTGTGACAAAAAATAATTCAGTTAATGAAAACCAATAGGAGAAAATTATTAGTGAAGAAAGTTTACGTTTATAATCTGAGCCGTTTAATAAACGATGAAATACGATATTCATGTAATTATTAAAGTGTTGGGTGCAGAACACAAATCATGATGTATTTCAGGGTATCGTTGCATGTTTTTAAGATAACAAAATGGTATATTGTGGTGGGTTCATAGAGCAAACAACATAACATTTTATTTGGGGGCCACGGATTTGTGTGGTTGGTTTTGTGCAATAACATTGGATGCTTTTTTTTCATTTGAGCTTAATTTGCAGGCCTGATTTAAGAATTTGGCACTGTGTTGTGAATATTGCGATGGACGTCCCCAGGTTGTTGACGTTAATACAATGTGTGACGATGGGGTTGGTGTGACGGGCGCAGTCAATTTTGGAGATGTTTTCGATACAAGGGAAAATGATATTTTGAGGAAGGTGTTTCGTAGCGAAGACGATGCATACGAGTTTTATAAGAAATTAGGAAAATTCTACGTTTTTGGTATTAGAAGGGGAGACATGTTCAAGGATGAAAAGGGTAATTTGGTTCGGAGAAGATTTTTTTGCAATAGAGAGGGACAGAGAGATAAGAAACATTATAACAGGATCGATAGAAAGAGGCCTCACAAGCCGGAGACAAGGACGAATTGTGAAGCAAGAATGTGTATATATTTAGATAAGGAAAGCTCGTTGTGGAGGGTCAAGAAAATCATTTTGAACCACAACCACGACATGACTTATCATGCAATGGTTCATCTAATTTCAAGTTTTCGTTCCATGACGGATGCTGCAAAAGCCCAAATAGATGGGTTTCAAAGATGTGGCATCTCAACGGCGAAGACAATGTGGTATATGGCTGGAGTATCTGGAGGGTATTCATTGGTAGATTTTTTGAAGAAAGATGTTTACAACTATGTCGATAAGAGGCGTCGTGTAAAGATAGTTGACAGAGACGCAAACGTAGCTATAGTGTACTTGGAGGGTAAAGTTGATGCAGATCCGACTTCGATGGCAAGGTATAATGTGACGGACGACGATATGCTAGCTGATGAGCGGATAATTTATACGCTTTTTGGCATTGTTTTTAGTATGTTTTTAGTAGAATCTGGTTACTTTTAGGGATGTTTTCATTAGTTTTTATGTTAAATTCACATTTCTGGACTTTACTATGAGTTTGTATGTTTTTCTGTGATTTCAGGTATTTTCTGGCTGAAATTGAGGGACTTGAGCAAAAATCAGATTCAGAGGTTGAAGAAGGACTGCTGATGCTGTTGGATTCTGACCTCCCTGCACTCAAAGTGGATTTTCTGGAGCTACAGAACTCAAAATGGCGCGATTTCAATTGCGTTGGAAAGTAGACATCCAGGGATTTCTAGCAATATATAATAGTCCATACTTTGGCCGAGTTTAGACGACGTAAAAGGGCGTTGAACGCCAGTTCTACGCTGCTGTCTGGAGTTAAACGCCAGAAACAAGTCACAAACCAGAGTTGAACGCCAGAAATACGTTACAACCTGGCGTTCAACTTCAGAAAGAGCCTCTGCACGTGTAACATTCAAGCTCAGCCCAAGCACACACCAAGTGGGCCCCGGAAGTGGATTTATGCATCAATTACTTACTTTTGTAAACACTAGTAACTAGTTTAGTATAAATAAGACTTTTTACTATTGTATTTGACATCTTTGGATTATCTTATGATCTTTTGATCATCTTGAGACGTCTGGTTCTTAGATCATGGGGGCTAGCCTCTCGGCCATGCCTGGACCTTCATCACTTATGTATTTTCAACAGTAGAGTTTCTGCACTCCATAGATTAAGGTGTGGAGCTCTGCTGTTCCTCAAAGATTAATGCAAAGTACTACTGTTTTTTTCTATTCAATTCAACTTATTCCGCTTCTAAGATATTCATTCGCACTTCAACCTGAATGTGATGAACGTGACAATCATCATCATTCCCCCACGAACGCGTGCCTGACAACCACTTTCGTTCCACCTTAGATTGAATGAGTATCTCTTGGATCTCTTAATCAGAATCTTCGTGGTATAAGCTAGATTGATGGCGGCATTCATGAGAGTCTGGAAAGTCTAAACCTTGTCTGTGGTATTCCGAGTAGGACTCTGGGATTGAATGACTGTGACGGACTTCAAACTCGCGAGTGCTGGGCGTAGTGACAGACGCAAAAGGAGGGTGAATCCTATTCCAGTATGATCGAGAACCTCAGATGATTAGCCGTGCTGTGACAGAGCATTTGGACCATTTTCACAAGAGGATGGAATGCAGCCATTGACAAGGGTGATGCCTCCAGACGATTAGCCATGCAGTGACAGCGCATCAGACCATTTTCCAGAGAGGATAAAAAGTAGCCATTGACAACGGTGATGTCCTTACATAAAGCCAGCCATAGAAAGGAGTAGGACTGATTGGATGAAGACAGCAGGAAAGCAAGAGTTCAGAGGGACGAAAGCATCTCTATACCTTTATCTGAAATTCTCACCAATGATATACATAAGTGTTTCTATCCTTATTTTATGTTTACTTATTATTTAATTTTCGAAAACTCCATAATTATTTTATATCCGCCTGACTGAGATTTACAAGGTGACCATAGCTTGCTTCATACCAACAATCTCCGTGGGATCGACCCTTACTCATGTAAGGTTTATTACTTGGACGACCCAGTGCACTTGCTGGTTAGTTGTATCGAAGTTGTGAATGAAAAACGATTTATTAAGACGTGCGTACAGAGTTTCTGGCGCCGTTGCCTGAGATCACAATTTCGTGCACCAAGTTTTTGGTGCCGTTGCCGGGGATTGTTCGAGTTTGGACAACTGACGGTTCATCTTGTTGCTCAGATTAGGTAATTTTCTTTTTGTTTTATTTTCAAAAATTTTTCAAAAATCTTTCAAAAATTTCTCCTTTGTTTTCGAAAAAAATTTTAAAATAAAAATGTTTTCAAAAATATATTTTTCTTCAGAATTTTTAAGAATGAATTCTAGTGTTTCATGAAGCATGTTGAAGCCTGGCTGGCTGTAAAGCCATGTCTAATTCTTCTGGATAGGGAATGTCAGGCGTGTCATATCTGAGTTACATACTAAAGCTTGGCTGGCTATTAAGCCATGCCTGACCTTTTGATTGGAGCTTTAGACTAAAGAGCATAAGATTCCTGGAATTCATATTAAAAATTTTGGAATCCTTATTTTTCTTTTTCAAAATGATTTTCGAAAAAATTAAAAGAAAATACAAAAAAAAATCATAAAATCATAAAAATCAAAAAAATATTTTGTATTTCTTGTTTGAGTCTTGAGTTAGATTTAAAGTTTGGTGTCAATTGCATGTTCATCTTGCATTTTTCGAAAAATTCATGCATTCATGGTGTTCTTCATGATCTTCAAGTTGTTCTTGGTAAGTCTTCTTGTTTGATCTTGATGTTTTCTTGTTTTGCATCTTTTCTTATTTTTCATGTGCATTTTTGCATTCATAGTGTCTAAACATGAAAGATTTCTAAGTTTGGTGTCTTGCATGTTTTCTTTGCATATAAAAATTTTCAAAAATATGTTCTTGATGTTCATCATGATCTTCAAAGTGTTCTTGGTGTTCATCTTAACATTCATAGTGTTCTTGCATTCATCACATGTTTTGATCTAAAAATTTCCATGCATTGAGCATTTTCATTGTTTTTCTCTCTCATCATAAAAAAAAAATTTTCAAAAAAAAAAAATATCTTCCCCTTTTTCTTTCTTAAAATTTCGAAAATTAGATTTGACTTTTTCAAAAATTTTTAAAATTTAGTTGTTTCTTATGAGTCAAATCAAATTTTCAATTTGAAAATCTTATCTTTTTCAAAAATCTTTTTCTTCATTTTATCTCCTAATTTTTGAAAATAACATCATCAATTAATGTTTTGATTCAAAAATTTCAAGTTGTTACTTGCTTGTTAAGAAAGATTCAAACTTTGAGTTCTAGAATCATATCTTGTGATTTCTTGTGAATCAAGTCATTAATTGTGATTTTAAAAATCAAATCTTTTTCAAAACCAATTTCAATCATATCTTTTCAAAAATATCTTATTATCTTATCTTTTTAAAAATCATATCTTTTTCAAAATTTGATTTTAAAATATCTTTTCTAACCTCCTATCTTCTTATCTTTTCAAAATTGATTTTCAAATTTGTTTCAACTAACTAACTAACTTTTTGTTTATTTCTTATCTTTTTCAAAACTACCTAACTAACTCCCTCTCTCTCTAATTTTCGAAAATATCTTCCTTCTTTTTCAAAATTTCTTTTTAATTAACTAATTATTTTAATTTTTTATTTTAATTTTCGAAAATTACTAACCTTTTTCAAAAACTATTTTCGAAAATCACTAACTCTTTTTCAAAAAAATAATTTTTGAAAATTCTCCTTCTCTCTCATCTCCTTCTATTCATTTATTCATCTACTAACAATTCATCTCACCAAAAATCCGAACCCTCTCTCTCTGAGTTCAGATTTTTTTTTCTTCTTTTCCTCTACTCACACAGGAACCTCTATACTGTGGTAAAAAGAATCCCTATTATTATTATTTTTCTGTTCCCTTTTTTTCATATGAGCAGGAGCAAAGACAAGAATATTCTTGTTGAAGCAGATCCAGAACCTGAAAGGACTCTGAAGAGGAAACTAAGAGAAGCTAAATTACAACAATCCAGCAAGCACCTTTCAGAAATTTTCGAACAAGAGGAGGAGATGGCAGCCAAAAATAATAATAATGCAAGGAGGATGCTTGGTGACTTTACTGCACCTAATTCCAATTTACATGGAAGAAGCATCTCCATTCCTGCCATTGGAGCAAACAATTTTGAGCTGAAACCTCAATTAGTTTCTCTGATGCAGCAGAACTGCAAGTTTCATGGACTTCCATCTGAAGATCCTTTTCAGTTCTTAATTGAATTCTTGTAGATATGTGATACTGTTAAGACTAATGGAGTAGATCCTGAAGTCTACAGGCTCATGCTTTTCCCTTTTGCTGTGAGAGACAGAGCTAGAATATGGTTGGACTCTCAACCTAAGGATAGCCTGGACTCTTGGGATAAGCTGGTCAAGGCTTTCTTAGCCAAGTTCTTTCCTTCTCAAAAGCTGAGTAAGCTTAGAGTGGATGTTCAGACCTTCAGACAGAAAGAAGGTGAATCCCTCTATGAAGCTTGGGAGAGATACAAAGGACTGACCAAAAAGTGTCCTTCTGACATGCTTTCAGAATGGACCATCCTGGATATATTCTATGATGGTCTATCTGAATTGGCTAAAATATCATTGGATACTTCTGCAGGTGGATCCATTCACTTAAAGAAAACGCCTGCAGAAGCTCAAGAACTCATTGACATGGTTGCTAATAACCAGTTCATGTACACTTCTGAGAGGAATCCTGTGAGTAATGGGACGCCTATGAAGAAGGGAGTTCTTGAAATTGATACTCTGAATGCCATATTGGCTCAGAATAAAATATTGACTCAGCAAGTCAATATGATTTCTCAGAGTCTGAATGGAATGCAAGCTGCATCCAACAGTACTCAAGAGGCATCTTCTGAAGAAGAAGCTTATGATCCTGAGAACCCTGCAATAGCAGAGGTAAATTACTTAGGTGAACCTTATGGAAACACCTATAATCCATCATGGAGAAATCATCCAAATCTCTCATGGAAGGATCAACAAAAGCCTCAACAAGGCTTTAATAATGGTGGAAGATACAGGTTTAGCAATAGCAAGCCTTTTCCATCATCCACTCAGCAACAGACAGAGAACTCTGAACAAAATACCTCTAATTTAGCAAACTTAGTCTCTGATCTATCTAAGGCCACTGTAAGTTTCATGAATGAAACAAGGTCCTCCATTAGAAATTTGGAGGCACAAGTGGGCCAGCTGAGTAAAAGGATCACTGAAACCCCTCATAGTTCTCTCCCAAGCAATACAGAAGAAAACCCAAAAGGAGAGTGCAAGGCCATTGAAATGACCATCATGGCCAAATCCAAAGAGGAAGGGGAAGACGTGAATCCCAAGGAGGAAGACCTCCTGGGACGTCTAGTGATCAATAAGGAGTTTCCCTCTGAGGAACCAAAGGAATCTGAGGCTCATCTAGAGACCATAGAGATTCCATTAAACCTCCTTATGCCATTCATGAGCTCTGATGAGTATTCTTCTTCTGAAGAGAATGAGGATGTTACTGAAGAGCAAGTTGCCAAGTACCTTGGTGCAATCATGAAGCTGAATGCCAAATTATTTGGTATTGAAACTTGGAAAGATGAACCTCCCTTGTTCACTAATGAACTGAGTAATCTGGATCAACTGACATTGCCTCAGAAGAAACAGGATCCTGGAAAGTTCTTAATACCTTGTACCATAGGCACCATGACCTTTGAAAAGGCTCTGTGTGACCTTGGTTCAGGGATAAATCTCATGCCCTTCTCTGTAATAGAGAAACTGAGAATCTTTGGGGTGCAAGCTACTAAAATCTCATTAGAGATGGCAGACAATTCAAGAAAATAGGCTTATGGACAAGTAGAGGATGTGTTAGTAAAGGTTGAAGGCCTTTACATCCCTGCTGATTTCATAGTCTTTGATACTGGGAAGGATGAGGATGAATCCATCATCCTTGGAAGACCTTTCCTAGCCACAGCAAGAGCTGTGATTGATGTTGACAGAGGTGAATTAATCCTTCAATTGAATGAGGACTCCCTTGTGTTTACAACTCAAGGTTACCCTTCTGTAAACATGGAAAAGAGGCACAGTAAGCTTCTCTCAAAACAGAGTCAACCAGAGCCCCCATAGTCAAACTCTAAGTTTGGTGTTGGGAGGCCACAACCAAACTCTAAGTTTGGTGTTGGGAAGTCTCAACAAAGCTCTGAACATCTGTGAGGCTCCATGAGAGCCCACTGTCAAGCTATTGACATTAAAGAAGCGCTTGTTGGGAGGCAACCCAATTTTTATTTATCTAATTTTATTGTTCTTTCATGTTTTATAGGTACATGATCATGTGGAGTCACAAAATAAATATAAAAGTTGAAAACGGAATCAAAAACAGCAGAAGAAAAATCACACCCTGGAGGAAGACCTTACTGGCGTTTAAATGCCAGTAAGAAGCATCTGGCTGGCGTTCAACGCCAGAACAGAGCATGGTTCTGGCGGTGAACGCCCAAAATGGGCAGCATCTGGGCGTTTGAACGCCAGAATTGCACCCTGGAGAAGAGCTGGCGCTGAACGCCCAAAACAAGCATGGTTCTGGCGTTCAACGCCAGAAATGGGCAACAAATGGGCGTTCAACGCCCAGAACAAGCATCAATCTGGTGCTGAACGCCCAGAGTTGTGTGCAAGGGCATTTTGCATGCCTAATTTGGTGCAAGGTTGTAAATCCTTGAATACCTCAGGATCTGTGGACCCCACAGGATCCCCACCTACCTCCACTCACTTCTTCGCACCCCTCTTTCACACAATCCCATAAACACTCTTCCCCAAAACTCTTCACCAATCACCTCAATCTCTCTTCCCTATAACCACTTCACCACTCACATCCATCCATTCTTCCCCATAAACCTACCTCATAAACTCCACCTACCTTCAAAATTCAAAATCATTTGCCCACCCAAAACCCACCCTTATGGCCGAACCTTACCCCCTCCCTTCCCTATATATAGCCCTCCATTCCTCCTCATTTTCACACAACACAACCCTCTCTTCCCCTTCTTGGCCGAAACACATCTCTCTCTCCCCCTCTCCTCCATTTCTTCTTCTTCTTCATCTCTTCTTTCTTCTCTTGCTCGAGGGCGAGCAATATTTTAAGTTTGGTGTGGTAAAAGCATAAGCTTTTTGTTTTTCCATTATCATTGATGGCACCCAAGACCGGAGAATCCTCTAGAAAAGGGAAAGGAAAGACAAAAGCTTCCACCTCCGAGTCATGGGAGATGGAAAGATTCATCTCCAAAGCTCATCAAGACCACTTCTATGATGTTGTGGCCAAGAAGAAGGTGATCCCCGAGGTCCCTTTCAAGCTCAAGAAGAATGAGTATCCGGAGATCCGACATGAAATCCAAAGAAGAGGTTGGGAAGTTCTAACAAACCCCATCCAACAAGTCGGCATCCTAATGGTTCAAGAGTTCTACGCTAATGCATGGATCACTAGGAACCATAATCAAAGTAAGAACCCAAACCCAAAGAATTATATTACAATGGTTCGGGGGAAATACTTAGATTTTAGTCCGGAAAATGTGAGGTTGGCGTTTAACTTGCCTATGATGCAAGGAGATGCACGCCCCTACACTAGAAGCGTCAACTTTAATCAAAGGTTGGACCAAGTCCTCATGGACATATGTGTGGAAGGAGCTCAATGGAAGATTGACTCCAAAGGCAAGCCGGTTCAATTAAGAAGACTGGACCTCAAGCCTATGGCTAGAGGATGGTTGGAGTTCATCCAACGCTCCATCATCCCCACTAGCAACCGATCTGAAGTTACTGTGGATCGGGCCATCATGATTCATAACATCATGACTGGAGAGGAAGTAGAAGTTCATGAAGTCATCTCCCTTGAACTCTACAAAATAGCCGAAAAGCCTTCTCCTGGGGCAAGGCTAGCTTTTCCTAATCTTATTTGCCATCTATGTTACTCAGCTGGAGCTTTCATAGAAGGAGACATTCCCATTGAGGAAGAGAAGCCCATCACTAAGAAAAGGATGGAGCAAGCAAGAGAGCCCATTCATGGATCTCAAGAGACGTATGAAGCTCATCACCATGAGATCCCGGAGATGCCTCAAATGCATTTTCCTCCACAAAACTATTGGGAACAAATCAACACCTCCCTAGGAGAATTAAGTTCCAATATGGGACAACTAAGGATGGAACATCAAGAGCACTCCATCATCCTTCATGAAATTAGAGAAGATCAAAGAGCAATGAGGGAGGAGCAACAAAGACAAGGAAGAGACATAGAAGAGCTCAAGGACATCATTGGTTCCTCAAGAAGGAAACGCCACCATCACTAAGGTGGACTCATTCCTTGTTCTTATTTTCTGTTTTTCGTTTTCTTAATGTTGAGTGCTTATCCATGTTTGTGTCTTATTACATGATCATTAGTAGTTAGTAACTATGTCTTAAAGTTATGAATGTCCTATGAATCCATCACCTCTCTTAAATGAAAAAAATGTTTTAATTCAAAAGAACAAGAAGTACAGGAGTTTCAAATTTATCCTTGAACTTAGTTTAATTATATTGATGTGGTGACAATACTTTTTGTTTTCTGAATGAATGCTTGAACAGTGCATATGTCTTTTGAAGTTGTTGTTTAAGAATGTTAAATATGTTGGCTCTTGAAAGAATGATGATAAGGAGACATGTTATTTGATAATCTAAAAAATCATAAAAATGATTCTTGAAGCAAGAAAAAGCAGCAAAGAACAAAGCTTGCAGAAAAAAAAAAGGAAAAAAATATAGGCGAAAAAAAATAAAAAGAAAAAGCCAAAAGCTCTTAAAACCAAGAGGCAAGAGCAAAAAGCCAATAACCCTTAAAACCAAAAGCCAAGGGTAAATAAAAAGGATCCCAAGGCTTTGAGCATCAGTGGATAGGAGGGCCTAAAGGAATAAAATCCTAGCCTAAGCGGCTAAACCAAGCTGTCCCTAACCATGTGCTTGTGGCGTGAAGGTGTTAAGTGAAAACTTGAGACTAAGCGGTTAAAGTCAAGGTCCAAAGCAAAAAAAGAGTGTGCTTAAGAACCCTGGACACCTTTAATTGGGGAATTTAGCAAAGCTGAGTCACAATCTGAAAAGGTTCACCCAATTATGTGTCTGTGGCATTTATGTATCCGGTGGTAATACTGGAAAACAAAGTGCTTAGGGCCACGGCCAAGACTCATAAAATAGCTGTGTTCAAGAATCATCATACTGAACTAGGAGAATCAATAACACTATCTGAACTCTGAGTTCCTATAGATGCCAATCATTCTGAACTTCAATGGATAAAGTGAGATGCCAAAACTATTCAAGAGGCAAAAAGCTACAAGTCCCGCTCATTTAACTGGAGCTATGTTTCATTGATAGTTTGGAATTTATAGTATATTCTCTTCTTTTTATCCTATTTGATTTTCAGTTGCTTTGGGACAAGCAACAATTTAAGTTTGGTGTTGTGATGAGCGGATAATTTATACGCTTTTTGGCATTGTTTTTAGTAGAATCTGGTTACTTTTAGGGATGTTTTCATTAGTTTTTATGTTAAATTCACATTTCTGGACTTTACTATGAGTTTGTGTGTTTTTCTGTGATTTCAGGTATTTTCTGGCTGAAATTGAGGGACTTGAGCAAAAATCAGATTCAGAGGTTGAAGAAGGACTGCTGATGCTATTGGATTCTGACCTCCCTGCACTCAAAGTGGATTTTCTGGAGCTACAAAACTTAAAATGGCGCTCTTCCAATTGCGTTGGAAGGTAGACATCTAGGGCTTTCCAGTAATATATAATAGTCCATACTTTGGCCGAGTTTAGACGACGTAAAAGGGCGTTGAATGCCAGTACTATGCTACTGTCTAGAGTTAAACGCCAGAAACAAGTCACAAACCAGAGTTGAACGCCAGAAATACGTTACAACCTGACGTTCAACTCCAGAAAGAGCCTCTGCACGTGTAACATTCAAGCTCAGCCCAAGCACACACCAAGTGGGCCCCGGAAGTGGATTTATGCATCAATTACTTACTTCTGTAAACCCTAGTAACTAGTTTAGTATAAATAAGACTTTTTACTATTGTATTTGACATCTTTGGATTATCTTATGATCTTTTGATCATCTTGGGACGTCTGGTTCTTAGATCATGGGGCTGGCCTCTCGGCCATGCCTGGACCTTCATCACTTATGTATTTTCAACAGTAGAGTTTCTACACTCCATAGATTAAGGTGTGGAGCTCTGCTGTTCCTCAAAGATTAATGCAAAGTACTACTGTTTTTTCTATTCAATTCAACTTATTCCACTTCTAAGATATTCATTCGCACTTCAACCTGAATGTGATGAACGTGACAATCATCATCATTCCTCCACGAACGCGTGCCTGACAACCACTTCCGTTCCACCTTACATTGAATGAGTATCTCTTGGATCTCTTAATCAGAATCTTCGTGGTATAAGCTAGATTGATGGCAGCATTCATGAGAGTCCGAAAAGTCTAAACCTTGTCTGTGGTATTCCGAGTAGGACTCTGGGATTGAATGACTGTGACGGACTTCAAACTCGCGAGTGCTGGGCGTAGTGACAGACGCAAAAGGAGGGTGAATCCTATTCCAGTATGATCAAGAACCTTAGATGATCAGCCGTGCTGTGACAGAGCATTTGTACCATTTTCACAAGAGGATGGGATGCAGCCATTGACAAGGGTGATGCCTCCTGACGATTAGCCATGCAGTGACAGCGCATCGGACCATTTTCCAGAGAGGATAAAAAGTAGCCATTGACAACGGTGATGTCCTTACATAAAGCCAGCCATAGAAAGGAGTAGGACTGATTGGATGAAGACAGCAGGAAAGCAGGAGTTCAGAGGGACGAAAGCATCTCTATACCTTTATCTGAAATTCTCACCAATGATATACATAAGTGTTTCTATCCTTATTTTATGTTTACTTATTATTTAATTTTCGAAAACTCTATAACTATTTTATATCTGCCTGACTGAGATTTACAAGTTGACCATAGCTTGCTTCATACCAACAATCTCCGTGGGATCGACCCTTACTCACGTAAGGTTTATTACTTGGACGACCCAGTGCACTTGCTGGTTAGTTGTATCGAAGTTGTGAATGAAAAATGATTTATTAAGACGTGCGTACAGAGTTTCTGGCGCCGTTGCCTGAGATCACAATTTCGTACACCACTAGCGAATTTACTCTGGGCCGACAGTGGCAACAAGATAGATTACTAATACTTTGGAGACATACTTGCATTCGACTCAACCTACAAGAAGAACAAAAATAAGAGGCCGCTGGTAATTTTCTCAAGATGTAATAACCACAAGCAAACATGTATTTTTGGGTTTGGTTTGGTGTTAGATGAGAGTATTGCATCATATACATGGCCGTTGTAGAATTTTTTGGAGGTCATGTGCAGCAAGCAGCCGTCTGTTGTTGTCACAGACGGTGATGATTCAATTCGAGAAACCGTGCGAGCAGTTTTTCCTAATGCGACGCATAGGTTATGTGCTTGACACTTTGAGAAGAATGTCACGTCAAATGTGAAAGATGACAATTTATGTCGGCTTTTTAATCGGTTGATTTATTCTGATATGAGGGTTGAAGACTTTGAGGTGGAGTGGGCCCAGGCTGTAGCCAATTATGGCTTGCAGGACGCACTATGGTGGAACCAAGTGTATGGAAAAAGGAGATGTGGGCAAACGCTTTCCTGTGCAAGAAATTTTGTGCCGGGTGTCGAACAAAATCACGTTGCGAAGGGATAAATTCAGTGTGCAAGAATTTTCTTGAATCAAAACACAGTATGTTGGAGCTTGTTCAGAATCTAGAACTTCTTGTGCGGAAGTATAGGAACAATGAATTGCTGGCACAGTTCAGGTCTATTTATAGTGAACCAGTGTTGACAACCTCGCTGGACTCCCTTGAGCATCATGCAGCTTCTCTTTACACAAGAGCGGTATTTGGAGATGTTAAAAGGGAGATTGATAGTGTATCTTCAGTTAATTTTGTTGGGGTGAGGAGGTCGTTGACCACGAAGGTGTACACAGTTGAGGAGTACGGTCATCCAGGCCGTCATATTATAGTTTTATGTGATAAGAATATGGGTAAATTAGAATGTCGTTGTAATTTTTGAAAAATTCAGGGGTTTCTATACAAACATATGTTTTTTTGTGATAAAGCATGAGCACTTGTTGACAATACCTAGTAGTCTAGTGTTGAAGCGTTGGATCAAAGAAGCAAAATCATTAGAGGCATACGTCGAGAAAATAGATGACGGTGGTGATAGAGGTTCTTGCTTCGCCATGGAGCACTTCATTCGGCGTCACGATGGTTGCTCTTTTTAGGTTCCCAGCAGGTTGGGTTATTCGCTGTTGCTTTGGAGGGGATTCACCGACTATGTGCAACCTTGGAATCAAAGTTGTCCAAAGGTGTCCATCCTACGAACTCTAAGACATGCGGTGAAATTCGAGATCCTATTGTGCGAACAAAGGGAGCACCAAGGCGTCATAAGAGGAAAGCGTCCAAAAGAAAGTGTGCTAAGTGCAACAAGCCGGGGTATACTAAGAGGACTTGTACAGATGGAAGGCCTCGAAGGGGCAAAAGGGCCCGACTGGATACATTGGATTCGGATGAAGACGAGGGACAAAGTGAGGAGGTAATATAGACTGTTTTATAAATTTCTTTCTTGGCAGCAACGGCTTCTTACTTTAGGTTTTTGATATTGTGACTTATTTAGGTTGCTGAACTGGACGTGACTGGATCCAATGATCAAACGATCGGGGTAGAAGAAGTGTTTGGAGGTGGGTCTCTTTGCATGTCCCAGGTAGAATCCATTGAAGACAGTTCTATTTCGCAGATACCGTGGGCAAAAGTTGTTCGAAACCAGCGACAGTGTTGATCCAAATCAATAGGTTTGTAACTGCACGCATAAACAATTAGTATGATAGACTAATAGGGTTTGGCATCTTGATAATGAGTTTGATGAATGACACTGTTTTAGGTTATGGAACTATTCCACAACTTGTCTAAACTGGTGTAGATGAGTGAAGCTTTCGTTCGAGGGTTCCATCCAACCGCATGTTGGTGAATATGGACTACTTTTGTGTGATTATGATATTGCCACCATCCGTAGCCCTTTAATGTGACTTTCATGTTAAACTAATCCATGTATACTTGCTTGGGGACCACTATGTTTCACCTTCTCTTGTTTGTCTTCTTGAGTTTCTTGTCGTTGTATGAAAAGGATTCAGTATTTGGCAGAAGTTTATGTGTAATATTATTAATTTCTGTAGCAAGAAGCTATGTTGCATGTTTAGTCATACTTATATGTTCAACTTTTTCATAGGTTTTATTAAAGAATTTAAATAAACACTTAATGTAAATACAAAATAGGTGCGCAAATAAACAATTGTGTAGGGGAAAAATGAAAAACTGGATACATGACTAATAGGATATGAAGAGCTTTCTTGGGTTGGGAAAGGTTTGTTGCAAGGAGCTAAGTAATGGTTACACGGTTATGTAGCAGATAAAAGTGTTGGAAAATTTTCCAAGGTCAGTTTTTCACTTTGTTGGTAGCTTCATGTACCATGATCCAAATTCCTATTGATTATTAGGTCCGTAGCTAATAACAATACGGTGACAACATATCAATTTTGTTAGTTCCTACTATACGAACATCATTGAAAATTGAGTCACCATAAATGATTTATTTTTTACAATCTGCAAATGACCGAGAAGAAGTTTTATTTAATTAAGTAGTATCACTACGATATTTGGCGAGTAATACTAGATATTTACTTGATAACTTATGAATGTAACTGCAAAATAAGAACTAGATAATGTAACATCATCAACTGGAATGTTACTATAAATAAGGGACACTTGTAATTGAGGTAAGTTACTAGGATTTTTTAAATTAAGTTTCGCACAACCGACCTCATTGTTAACCACCTTAATGTACAATTTAACTGGTAATGCGATGCTAAACAAAGGTCATACAATAAAAAACTTTGTGGAATTAAAATTTGGTATAAACGTTACCCACCATTAAGAAAATAAAGTGCATATTGGGTGGATAATTAGTTTCTGTCAAAAATCTATTAGAAAAGCCCACATAATACCCACGACCTTTAACGAGATTCACGTGTGTATTAATAGCTTAGAAGATGGAGCATACTTCACATTCAGCCTAGGCATTTAACAAACTTGTTAAAAGAACGTTGTCATAGCCCAAAAAATTAAACCATACTTCCTCTTGTTAAAAGTGGACCCAGATACAACAGTCAACCCACTGAATTCCAAGGTACCAAAAGACAGACACAACAAAAGGGCATGTTTATATAAACCCATCAGCCAAACAAAAAGACACACAAAAGGGCCTCTTTATATCAACCAAACATCCCATCATTGGAAACATGTTGGTTGGAATTGAAGGGGCATTTTACATCAGCAGCTCGTGTTATAATGTTTAAACATGCCACCATTACATGATCCAAAAAAAACCAAAAAAAAAATCCCATAATTGGCCACCAAAAAAGGGTAAATTTTGGCTGAGTACATTCTATATGGTAGGACTTGTAGTGACATCCAGTTGGCCAGTCATCTTCTTAGTCTTTCTGGCTAATTTTCTACATCTTTTGTCCCAATATTCTACAGCTCTCCGACCGATTTCAACTCGATAGGGGTTGTGTCTCCCCAATACAATATCAACTACTAGCCTCATTCTTGTATGTTCGTTAACGACCTATAAAATGGCAAACGTTACATAAAAAATAGTATTATGAACGGTGATTTTGCTAACAAATTGACGGTACATTAACTGGGTTATGCAGTTACCGGTAGGTCGTAGTTACTCCATAGATGGGACTGGATCATCCACTGGGTAACCCACACTCCGCAGTCGTTACTGAAGTTAACAACATTAGGCAACAGGGGCGCACAATACATCAGTCCAATAAGAAAAAATGATTGGTAGTGTTACCGGTACAAGAAAACAACTAAGGATGGGGTATGTGAATTTTTTTTAAAGAATGTACATAATATGAGGGTTAATATGGTTCTGCCTACCACTTGACCTTTGATCTATTAAATTAACAACGCAATAAATTTTCATAACATAAAACTTACAAGTCAAACAAAATTTACTTGTCACATAGAGAACCTGAGGCACCAACGTATATCATAATAAGGTGCTTATATGCTTGGAAAAAATGTACTCTGTTCTGGGGTGGAGAACTTGTTATTGGCCACGTAGAGGGAAAGAACTAAAAAAAATAAACCAATAACTTACGATCCATCAACTTGTTGTCCGATCTCAGGCTCCACTATTTCATAAGTGGATGGCTTGTGCATTTCATTTGGAGTTCCTTCGTAGAAAAAGTCATCACACAACAAGTTCTCCAAGAAAAATGCCTGTTTCATCCACAAGCCAACATGCATTATTTTAATTTGACAAAATGCATCTTTCCATTGTTTCACACAAAAGTAACTTGAGTAAAATTTTTTTTTCATCAATTGCACTTACCACATACAACATCTGATCCTTACGGGACTTTGTAAGCTTGGAATCTTTCAGCGAGTCAAGATACACTAACTTCCAGTTGAAGAAATCAATGATCATCAGATACCAATGATCCTCCATGTGCAGGGGAATGTAAACTTGAGGATGTTGAACGAAACAATGTGTTTGCCATGTATAGAGACATTTAACATATGATGAAAAACAGAGAAAGTTACCTTAAACAGTTGGTCTGCCTTTCCCATGAACTTGCGCTTGATGTACTCCTGCGTGCTTGGACAATAATTTGTTGGATTAACTGCGATTTGCTGCAATTGTAAGAGTCACATATAGCAATTTCGTAACACTTAGAAGGAGATGTGTTGTACATTCGTTAGCTGGTAAGAGGTGGGAAGCCACCACCTCTTGAGAACAGAATCCGACATAGCGCCTTCGGTGCACATGACAGCAACCAGATTGATCACCTATCAAATGGGAGGATAAAAAAATGATTTATTCACGATTACGATAAGGGTCAGCCAATGACTTTCTTGAGTATGTATGAAAAAAATCAAACAGGATCAACGTTGTATATCGTTTGTACGTTGTCCATGACCCGTTCACCAGGACAAAGGGTATGCAGGGCACGCCTGTCTTCGAGACAATGCTCGGTTGGGACAAGGACCTCACTGTTAAGTAACAAGGAAAGTATTATGTCGACATAGCAACTATAGGAAACATCTGACGCAAACAAGAGAATCGAAATCGTTCAACATAGATAGCTAAACCTCTTCGGCAAATCTTTTCCGAAAACATAGGCGGCAACTGCAAGTTCCATTCCAACGAACTCCATTCCCTCAGGCGGTGGGAATAGTAATTCCATACACTGTTTATCAAATGATACTTAATTAGGAGAAACTCAAATAGGCAAAGAATATATGATCTTTATATATATTCATCAATAGGATGATAATGGTCATACCTTGGGTGTCTCAGCACCATCCATATAGGCATTGGAATGAGTGTAATAGGTGAATGGAGTTCCATGACCTTGCTGCTATACCTCCAACATGACATCGGTGTTAGACTCTTCTTCCTCAAAGTATAGCTTCCGCTAAAAAACATGACCATAAATAAAAAACACATGGTATAAACACATGAGGCTCCATGGGGACCAAAGTACCTAACAAAGAAATGTTGCTAGTCACACATAACAATCATTTCAACCCAATCTGACCTTCAAGGAACTATCCGCAGTCTTCAACTTTACCGATTTTAACTCTGGCGTCCTCCTTGCTACCACCACCGTCCCTGTCTTCTTGGTGGCATCCAGTGGCGGAACTTGAAACAAAATTTTGGGGGGGCCAAATAGAAAATAATTGTCAAAATATTTTTTTATATGGACCTCATTTAAGATAAGCTCGTCTAATCTCATCTCTTTGATTTGGGTGATACTGTCAAATTTAAAGCCATTTTTCAAGATCTCGTTCCAAAAAGTTAAAGTTAAAGTCATCAGATATAACTTTTTGAACTTTTGAAGGTTATATCTCACTTTTTTCGTGATTCATTAAAGTAGAAGAACTATCTACATGTGTTGATATTGTAAAAGTTATATGTTCTCCTTCTTAAATATTAGCCTTCCTCTTAAAAAATGTATCAATTCTTTGATTTTTCATTATTATTTTATATAAAAATTTGAATATATATCCTGTAAAATATATAAAGAAGTTAGAAGGACAAATATTAAAATTTATAATATTTATTGAATTTTTTTATCAATTTATACAAATACAATAATATTAATACTTATTGAATATTCTATTATTTTTTATCATATAAAACATTAAATTAAATAAATAGTAAAATATAAAATAATATTAAATTAAATAAATAAAAGATATCTAATTTTTTATATTTGAACCTAAAGATAGAGAGAGTGTTGTTTATTGAACTTATTAGATACTTTAAATCATAGTAAAGTATTTAAGTCAAGTGAACTATTTTTTATCTTTTAAAAAAATACTACTAAATTTTTTATAAAAAGTTTGGGGGGGCCATGGCCACCCCTTGTCTGAACTAAGCTCCACCACTGGTGGCATCCCTAGTCTTTCTAGGTCGGCCACGTCTCTCTTTTGCAAGAGCGTTCTTTCCCTCATTCTTCTTGGCCGGCACAGGATCTTCTTTGGTTGACACATTCTTGATCAAAGCTCCGAGTATGTGGCTGTGACCTTCAACCATTTTTGTCAGCTTCTTGATTTGGTCTCCATGAGACTGCAGAAGGGCCTTCATTGTTTCCTCATCTTTATCCAGATGCTGCAAGTACAACGAATAAGTATCAAGTCAGCACATGAGTAACCACATCAAACCGACCATAGTACAACCCTCATGACATCTACATCTCAACAAATAAACTTGACCAAATAAGAACTCATACCTCTCTAATGATACCAAGGAGATGCAACACTTGTTGGTCCTGCGTTATCCCATTCTCATTGGCATTAGTTCGTCCTTCCCTACGAAAAAAACAACCCGCCGTATGGAGGCATCATTTTACACGACTTAGTGTATCTATGCTCATACAAACTAATAATCTATACCTGTCAAGTTCAGACTGGGATGCTGGGGTATCTTCGAAAAACTTCAACACATCTCTTTCCTTGCCAAAGGGTGAGACACTGTTTTTCTCCATCGGTGTTGGTTAGCAGGAAGCGTCCTTGTTGTGTGGGAAGAAAAAACACCTGTATGAGTAGTGTTAAGCTCTCCAAGCATACATGCATTCCTTTAGCAAGACAACAATGCAACCATAGTTAATGGGCTTGGGCCTTGTGCATCTTGGACCAATGAAGTCAGGGAGGCCCAACACAGAGGCTTACTTACATTGAGGGATACTTCCTGTAGTGTATCATTCCTAACTTTTACATGTCATAGCAATTATTTTTTTATAAAATCTTTGCATAGTTTTATTAACCCTCAGCATACTCACTCTCCAAGAAAGGTTAAGTGTGAGAGAAACCCTGCTTTTACACATATTGTCACATCATAAGACACCCATCATCCCTTTCTGATGTGCCCCCATCAATCAATCAAAGCATCATATCCTTTCTTCACAAGAAAAAATCTAGAAGATTTACTCACCGTATCACCAAAATTGAGGTTAACAAAATAATTAACATTCGCGCCAACTAAGAACACGAGTTCTTCCTAACCACTCTGAACCATTGCTAAATTAAATTAATGTTGTTAGATTAAGTGATAAGAATCTGGTTCCCCCTAAAACTTGGTATGCCTTTTTTAATTTTATTTAATTTTTCTGCCATAATAAATTACCAGCAAAATTCAATTATAATAAGATTTTATCGTCCACAATAATAATAAAAATATAACTCGTACAAAATTAGAACCTAGAATAATAATAATAATAACATTGTTGAGAGTACATAAAAAGAATACTAAAATATGTTATTTTATACGTTATTATTCTTTTAACAAGTACATATTAGTTTTTATTATCAAAAGAATACTTAAAAAATTGTCTACTTTTGTATGTTATTTTTTACATAATAAATGAATATTATTTTTCATTATGAAAGTAAAAATTCATAACATACTCAATTTGGGTACTGTAAAAACAACTATATAAAAAAATATAATGAATGAAGTACAAAAAATGAATTAAATATACTTAACAAAATAATATCATAAATTAATATTATATTTTTTGAATTATTAGTTAATCATCGATTTACAAGAGATGTAAGCATGTTTTTAAGCAAATTATTTGCTAATAAAAATATGAATAAATAAATATCCAATTAAATATTTTTAAAAACAAATATCCAACTTTGTTGTCAATGTTTTTTATTTTTCTGTCTTTTTTTAATTTTCATTACCGTAAATCTCATAATTCGTTGATGATAAGTAAAAATCATCATGACAGGATTGGTTCTTTAATCGATTCCGAGGTTTGCTCAAAATCATCTTTTTCTTTAGTTTGTGATTCTTTATTTTAATTATTATTCATACCATACGTATTTTCTACATGTTTTATAACCAACAAGTATATGAAAGGAAATATGTCATGTTCTTGATCACAAATAGAAGCACCTAAAATAAATTAAAAAAAGAATAACAACACAGAAGCAGGATGCATATAACGGTAGTATACTTTTTGTGTGAGTAGTATTCTTGATCATTTTTTGTGTGTTTAATTTTAACTAAATTTTATTATTTCTAATAGTATAAAGTTACTTGTATAATGTTATCTTACTAATTAGAAAATCTTTACTCAATTACTTTCTCTAATGAAAATCACTTAGGACGTGATTAAACCTGCCTCAAACCCACATGTAAATTGTATCCCATCATGATCCACATTAAGCTTGTTTCAACCATAAAGCCCAAGCAAAACACCTGCTCGATACTCAGTTACAACTGGAAGAATGCAAGTCTTCCATCTACTCAAAACAAAAGAAGAGATTAAAACTAGAACCAAATACACGAACACAATCACATGCAGCCTATTCGTCCAACATTTCTTCAAACATTTCAACTTGTCCCCTAAGATCTTTGTTTTCAACTTCCAGTAAATGAATTCGTTCATTCAACTGGTCAACTTCCTCCTTCTTGGCATGATTCAACTGCTCTGTCACACAGCCAAAAATGCGATAATTGTAATAACTAACAGTATATCCCGTAGCAGAAAGAATCTTCTCAACCATTGTGAATGACACTTCCTGACGAGCAAAACGTTCCTCGTAGCAGAAGGGACCATAAGCCACAAGATATTGACCTCTATCATTCTGTGGAAAAACAACCGTAAACCCAAAAAGGACATTAGCATCCCTTGAGTTGATTTCCTGAGGAACAAAAATCGGGGGACCAATCCGGAAGAAAAAGCACGCTCGCATCAACATGGTCTCTATGTCTTCGACATGCATGAACGCACTCTCTATCACATGCACCACCACTCCACGACCCAAATCTGCATGATCTAACACTTACGCACATCAATAACATGACACTCCCTTCGACATTAAACGTTTCATAAATGAAAATGTTGGGAAAGACTTAAAAAAATATTTTAACATCTCACCTTCCTCTCCACCAGAGTTGCTGCCACCACCACAGTGCTGGCTGTTCGCTGCCACTACTCCCGAGCATCCTTGTTGAGATGATGGGAGTGAGCAAAAAGCCCCTTCTAACAATCTAGACGGTCTTCTGCTCACCAGTTGAACAACATGTGCTGGCTGACGGGTGAAAGGAGCTGCGGTGCTGCGCAACCAAACCAAACCCTCATTCAAATCCCGAAAGCCACGATATTCACAATTTCGGTAGCCATTCACTTGTTGGTCACACTCCTTCCATGTCCTATAAACACCAGGGACACGACCCCTGCGCACTACATAGAATAGAAAACGACCAGCCTCAGTGCTCATCACGCTTAACACATACAGAAAAAATGTATATTCGAAGAGGAGGGGAGAAAGCAATACTGACACCACTAATATCTTCTCTCACATCTGACCCTAACTCATTATAAAGCCATTTTATATACCATCCCTGTAAGATACATCCCCACACTCGCACGAGTTGCACCCACATCTCATGTGAGTGTCCACTTCTGTACACAATAATATAGTAATTGTAAATATTAAAAATATTAATAAAAATAAGAATAATAACAAACAAAATAATATACAAACTAATATCTTTATTCGGATGAATAAAAATATAAATGAGAAAAAGTGTTAAATATCTTTATTTATTTTTTAACACCTTTCATAAATATTATAATAAATTGCGTACTCATAAAGATTTTATTTACATTATTAATATGACATATGTAATGTTTAAAAGGAAATCTCTATTTTTATAGTTCACTGAAACTAGGAAAATTTAAGCTATATAAATAACTACTAATAACAACATAATAACAGATAACATTCAAAAAATAATAAAAATATTATTTTTCTGTCTTATTAGTAACATACATCACATATTTATTTATTTATTTTTTTAGGTTAAATATCAAAACAAACAATATACAATTCCTTCCATTATATGAGAACACCATGACAAAAAAAAGTTAGAGAAGCTTAGCCACATTTCCTGGAAATTAAAAAACTAGATTATCCAAACAAATCCAAAAACATATTAGCCCATTTCCTTTTTAATGGTATCTTTGACTTGTTTTTAACCACAAGAAAACTTGTTTCTGTACAGTTGCAAAAACTGGTGACCCAAGCCCAAAACCTAGTCATGACCACACACAAAAAAAAAATACAACTTGCCCATTAGCCCCAACTTGCCAAAAAATAATTAGCATCTCATTACACTTATTAATTTTCCTACATTGTGTAGTACATCTGTAAAACCACTGGTACTCCCTGATATGCTCTTCCATCAGCCGAACTTGTGAGCATGGACAACCAAAACGTGTTCATCGAACAAGGTGTCCACATAATATCCACAGGCATGGATGTTTAATCCCATCCAAACCATAGAAATCTCCTAATTGAAGTTTTTTTTTAGCCGCAACTCGAAATACATTTCACTATTACTCTCCGTTGCTAATATTTTTCCTATTCATAATTGATTTTCAAACTCAAACTCTAATATGACAGACTTTTTCCATTTTTAGTATCCAATGGGTTATTCTATTCTTATGAAAAAATTGATTGATGGCAATTCCAAATCTCATAAGCACAATTTTCTTAAAAAGTGACGAATATCTTTTTTATATTTCGATCACCTACGAATTATACCGTTTCGAACAGAGACATTGTGACATTAAAGTTTTAAGGTAAATATATTTTTTCTTTTAAATAATTTTCTTGGCTATCGTATATATTATTATAATATTTATATACCATTAATATTTTATTTTCTTGCATTTAATTATTTTATGTGTTGTCCCTTTTCATGTGGAATTTGCCTAAAGTTATTATTAGGGATAAGTACTATTTTGATCCCCTAACATTTAGAGTCAAAATCAAAATCATCCTTAACTAAGTTTTCAATTTAAAATTGTCTCCAATATTTTATTTGGTATTAAAATCGTTCTTTCTAATAAAATATTTTTCTAAATGACGAACATACCCTTTTTCCTTTTTCGGTTTCGCACGAAACACTTCATATGTTCATTTGTATCTAAACCCTCAACATTAACCACAACGTTTCAGAAACCAATGTGAGTGCTTCATGTCCTATCCCAGAATCAAAAACGACGGCAGCTGTTCTTGGCAAGGTTCTGAAAACTGAATCGGTCATCGAACTGCTCTAGCTACTGGTTCACTGGTTCATAGGTTCAACTGTGATTGAACCGCAAAACTGTTTTATAATAAAATATAAATAATACATTAAAATATAATTATAATCTAATATATACTTTAAAATATCATCCAAATTAAAAGTACTACATAAACTACAATGTTATGATCTCATTCAAATACAAACTAAAAAGTCAAATAACAAAAACAACCAACCAAACATAAAATGCTAACATCCACCTGATCCAAGTTTGAGCACCGGCGATCTAGGAACGTTGTCACCTCCATCGATTTCCAAAGCGCTTCAGTGTTCGATACCGTCCAAGAAGTGCCCTAGAATCCTCTCTACGCAATCCACGTCGCATAGTGTTTCGTTGAGGTAAGACTAGCTGGGAATGAGAAGGTCGTCGAGCGTGGCTTCTTCGAGCTGTGATCCTATCTTCTTTTCCAATACGTCTCTACAATCTTCCGAAGCATTAAGAAATAAACCTTAGTATTTTTTCCTTGCCCTGCTAAAAGAGCAATTATTACATTGTTGACTATAGTCGCCAGGATTTTATTCACAAGGAAATTTTAAAAAAATGTACTTAAAAAGCAAATGACTTTGTCATTCACATTCACACCCTTTGCATTCATTTACGCATATATCAACAGTGAGCTATGTATTTTACAAAGAAGAGAAGAGCCAAAAATTGAAAAGACAGGAAGCTGATGAAAGAAACCAAGACAAAAAGGCCATAGCAGCAGACATTTGATATCTACCACATAGTCTTACAGGGCAAAGGGATCCACCAGCTTCAAGTAGAAGATCTGCAACACTTGCTGTAGAGCAGGCTGCAACCAGCGAGATATACGATAAAACCTACATATTAGATAAGGAAAATGAAAAGAAAAGCCTTAAAACTATTAGCTCAGTATTGTAACCTTATTAATGCGTCTTCAAGTCTTAGCCATAAGTTGCAGATAACTACATACCATGTCTCCCAGAAATATTATCATTACAATCCTTTGCTGAATAATCTCAAGTTCTCAACAAACAACATCCAAAATTATTCAAAATTATTCACAATTATTCAACAAACAACAAAATTCAATAGTTCACACTTTACAGCTTAACGAACAATAATTATTCACAATTATTCAACAAAGTTCACCGTTCAGTTTAGTAACTTCAGTTGAATCAGTTCACACTTCACAGTTCATAGAAAAATAAAAAAAATTAGTAAATCACATATCACTATATCAGAGTTCACACTTCAGTGACTTCACAGTTCATAGAACTCACAGAATCAAACAATTATTCAATCATAGTTAATAAAAAAAATTACCTAGAAGCTAGAAGAAGCCTTCAACAGAGCATGCAAGAGGGAGACAGAAACACCGAGTGACCAAGACAAGGAGTAGTGGTGGAGCACCTTTGACTGGGCTTTGAACGGAACAGTGCTTGTGGAGGAATAGAACTAGTGCCGGCGGTGGCGTGGCTGCGCGACGGAGGCTTCAAAGTTCGCATGGTGGTTGCGCGATGGAAGGGAAGGAAGCTTGCGATGGCTGTTGCGCGATGGAGGGGAAGTAAACGAGCAGACGGTGGCTGTTCGAAGGAACGACGACGGCAGCACGAGGCAGTGGCTGGACAGAGGTGAGGGACAACTAGGAGCTCGATGAGATTGAGAGGAGCCCTGCCCTGGACTGAGTGTGTGAGAGAGGCGTTCTGGAATCTGGATCTAGCACGGGAGGATGGAGTTAGGGCTCAGTGTCTGATTGAGTGATAATGATTCTAAGTGCAGCAGCTTGAAATGGCGACGTTTGGCTCCCCATTCAAAAAATCGGCCGGGTCACGATTCAGTTTGACCGACCAGTTCTCGGCCGATTCACCGGTTCAATTGCAATTTTTAAAATTCACGGTTTTGGCATTTGTTCGAGCTGTTTTTCTCAGTGGTTCACAGTTCAACCGGTTTGATCGGCCGGTCCGAATTGGTTTTCAGAACCTTGGTTCTTGGAGAGAAGAGAGCAGGAGAGTTCGATTTTCTTGAAGGAAGGGTCTTGAACAGTCAGTGAGACAGTATTCACAGGGTTAGCATAGGTATGATTTTCCTCCTTCTATTAACTATGGTATCTCTCCTCCCAATAGTTATTTTTAAATTTAATGGTTTAGGTTTTGGTTTTTATTGATGATTGAATGGAGACCAAATATATTTGTAGTAAAACTAGAGATTAATATCTTTGTGAAATATGAATGTTTGTGTATGTTTTTTTTTCTCTTGTAATTTAGTAATGTGTTCTGATAGTTATTTACTGATAGGGTATTGGAAAAGAAGATGGGATATTTTAAACTGAAATTCTACCATAGAGGGTAGTTTAGTTATGATAAAGGGACATTAAAGTATATAGGAGACAAACAACAGTTATAGAAGATATTGATTGTGGTGGTCTGATGATAGGATTTTTGCTAGTAGAGAATTCACAATAAATTCTCGTTGCAAGTATAGTTTCTAAACCAACAAAGAATCTTTTCATACAAAAATTTGGTTGTCACTTAAGCAAACCTAATAAAAATAATAACCGAAGTATTCAAACCTCGGGTCGTCTCTCAAGGAATTGCAGGGAAGTGTGTTACTTATAATTGGTTATGAGATTGTATCTTTTTTGGTTTTTGAAATAAGGAACAAGGAAATAAATGGCAAGAAATTAAATTAATAACTAAGAAAACTCTTGACAAGGTATGAAAATTAGAAGTCCTATCCTAGTTATCCTTATCAATTGTGATGAGAATTGTCTATTGCTCCCACTTAGTTAACCTCTGACTATGAAGGAAAGTCAAGTGGATAAATCAATTTGATTCCTCAAGTCCTAGTCAACTTCTAAGGAAAGACTAGCTTTAGAGGGATTCAAATTAACTAGCAAATTTCAATTATCAATCAACAAAGGAGTTTGATAACTCAAGAGTCTCCAATTACTCAACCAAAGCCAAAAGGAGAGAAATCTATACTAAAATCCAATCAAGCATTTTATCAAACACTTGGAAGGCACAACATGAAATCATAAAAAACTAGCAAAGAATATTAAATCCAAACAACCAATTGCAAACATCAATGACTAACAAATAATAGAAGGAGCAATAAATATGAAATACGTCAAATTGCATTAAATGGAAAATCAAATCTAACATGAGAATTCATAAACTAAAGTAGCAACACAAAGTAGTCAATAAGGTAAATAAATAAACTGGAATGATAAAGCAAATAAAAGTAGAAAAGAAACTAGATTAAACTAAGATAGAAATCTGAAATTGAAAAGAACTACAAGGAATCCTAAAATCTAGAGAGAGGACCTCTCTCTAGAAAACTACATCTAAAACCTAAAATTATGTGAATGAAAGTTGTGTGTATCATTCCATGATTGATTCCTCCACTCTGCAGCCTCTATTCTGTGTTCTTGGGCTTGGAACTGGGCCCAAATGGAGCCCAAAAATTGCCCCTAGCGCTTTCTGTAATTTCTGCACGTGGCGCATGCCACGCGTACGCATCGATGGTCTTCTCCGTGTGTCACATGTACGCATACATCCCGCATGCGCGTCACCTATCAGCATGGCAACTATTGCAAATTGTATATCCTTTTGAAGCCCCGGATGTTAGCTTTCCAATGCAACTGGAACCGCTTCATTTGGATCTCTGTAACTCAAGTTATGATCGATTTAGTACGAAGAGGCCAGGCTTGACAACTCAGTAATTCCTTTAATTTCTTGTATTCCTTCCACTTTTACATGCTTCCTTTCTATCCTCTAAGCCATTCCTGCCCTATAAATCCTGAAAACACTTAACACACATATCACGGTATAGAATGGTAATAAGAGAGGATTAAATTTAGTAAATTTAAGGGCAAAGAAGCATGTTTTTAATCATAGCACAAAATTAGGAAGGAAAATATAAAACATGCGAATTATATGAATAAGTGTGAGTTTAGTGGATAAAATCTACTCAATTAAGCATAAAATGTACCACAAAATAGTGGTGCATCAAATCTCCCCACACTTAAATATTAGCATGTCCTCATGCTAAGCTCAAGAGAAGCTATAAAGGAGTGAAGAGGAATGGTAAAACTTATGAAATGCAACCTATCTATATGAATGCAACTAAATGTGAAATGCTTCTACCTACTTGGTTAAAAGTAAATAAATCTTTTAAGAACAAACGTAAATCAGATTCCACTAATTCAAATCACCCAATAAGAGACAAGTAAACTTGTAAGAAGATAGCTCATGAAAGCCGGGAACATAGAATCAAGCATTGAACCCTCGCTGATAGTGTATATGCACTCTAATCACTCAAGTGTCTAGGGTTAATCCACTCTACTCTTCTCTAGTCATGCTTTCTAAAACTTTGTTCTTCATCTAATCAATCAACAAATATTTAGTGTACAAATGCAGACATCATGAGGTTTTTTTAAGGTTGTAATGGGGCTAAGGTAAGGGTGAGGATACATGTATGGCCAACTGAGTTATATTTTGAATCTTTGACTAACCTAAATTCTCACCTAACACACACACATACTCTATATAATTCTAAAATCATGCCTAGCTACCCAAAACCTCACTTTTGTATATTTCACATACTCATGCATCAATTTTTTTATTCCATCACATATGCATTGATCTTTTTATTGAACTCAGCATTGGGGTGATTTTATCCGCTATTCATTTATTTCTTTTCTTTTCTCTCTTTTTTTTTTTATCATAAATGAAAACATAATATACCAATGCATATGGTTTTTCTGATTTCTCATGAGTAAGCACCCAAATTTTTAATATTTGTCAGTAAAAACACAACACATTCTCATCAACTCAAGTTTCCACATTTTCCCACACTTAGTTGACACACAGTATCTTAAGTTAACCAAAGATTCAAATCGGATAATTAATTTTTTTTTCCGCTTAAGGCTAGTGATGTGGTAATATAAAGAACAAATGGGGATTTAAAAAGGCTCAAAGTGGCAAACAAAGGTAAATGAAATGGTGGGCTATTTGGGATAAGTGAGCTAATAACAAATGATGGCCTCAATCATATGTATGCATGAATATACACTAAACAATGGACATATAGAATGGAACAAACTATAGATTACAATCATAGAGAAGAAAACATACAAGAATAAAAATCATGGTTAAATAATGTAACCATATAATTAAGCTCAAAATCTCACAGATTGTGTGTTCTTAGCTATAAACTATGTTCCAAATTACAATCTTCAAATAAGTTTAACAAAAAAAGTTTTAATTTAAATTAGTGAAATGCTATAAAAAGGGTCTTGAAAAAGAACTTATCACTCCAACCAAGTAGTGGTAGAAGAACATGCACAAAATGAAACAAACATACAATCAAACATGCAAATGTAACAACTAATTAACAAAAAAAAATTAAACGTTGGTGTTGAAATAGGAAATAACTAACCCACGGAAGTCGGTATCGACCTCTCCACACTTAAAGATTGCACCGTCCTCGATGCATACTAAGATGTACAAGTGGACGGGCTGTTACAACTGATGCTTTTCTCCAAAGATTGTGCAGATGGACTTGTCTATCGCCCCATTGAAACATCTTTCGGTTCCCTTCCTAGTGGCCATCCTGAAAGAAGAGAAAATGGAAGAAAGGTAACCCAAAAACAAAGATAAAAAACAAATAAAATATGGTTGAGTTAATGCCAAATAATGAGAGTCTCAATTACGTGGTAGCTACAACATGCAAACGAGAAAATAGTAGAAGCGAATGGCATATCAATAGTGCAAAAATTGCAACAATGGGGAAGAGATAGTAGGTAATGAAAGACAATATAAATTCATGTCAATGCAAAAGGAATACAGGTATCATAAAAGATTAGCATTGACTTAAATAATATGACCCAATCAAAATAAAACAAGTCACGAAGCACCAGAATAATGCAAGAGATATTTAACAGATTAGCAAGAAAATTCAACACCGAAGAAAAAGTATCAAATTTAGAAAAGAGAATAAAAAAACATGCGCAAAATTAAAATGCAATGAGTGAAGGTATGCAACTGTAATAAGGAAAATAGAATGAAAGAGACTAATGATGAGAAGTTAAAGAAATGAAGAAGAAGAAAGTAAGAAAGGAGGAGGAAAGAAGGAGAAAGGAGAGAAGAAAGTAGTAAGAATTGAAAAACAGGGCGCGACGCGCGCGCGCAGATCACGCGTGCGCCAGAAAACGGAATTAGCCATGCGACACGTAAGCGTCCCCCACACGTACGCATGGGTGGCCAAACATGCACACTGATGCGTGAGCATCGGTCACGCGTACGCGTGACCACTCGCGCAATTCCAGTACCAGGGCAGCCCAACTCTCTGTCAATTCGCTCTTTACGCCGAATTCCATGCCCACGCATACGTGACAAACTCCGATTTTGAGGTTTATCTTGTGCTTATTTTAGGGAATTTTATCACCTTTTTTCACATTTATTCAATGAAATAGCATGGTTTTGTAATTCTCCCTTGAATTGTGTTTAAGTGTAAAAACATGCTTTTTAGGCCCTTAAATTGGTGATTTTAATTCACTTTAATTCCATTCGATGCCTTGATGTATTTGTTAAGTGATTTCAGGTTCATAAGGCAAGTATTGGATGGAAGAATTGAAGAGAAAAGCATACAAAGTGGAGAATGCATGAAGAAACAAGAATTGGAAATGCATCGATGGGCGCGCATGCGTACAAGGCGCGCACGCGCCGAAGTGATTTCGCATAGAGATGCGCACGCGTACATGCCGCGTACGCGCGGATGAAGAAATAGCCAATCGACGCGCACGCGCACATGGCGCGTACGCGCCGATACTCTCACGTGACCCACTTAAAGGCAAAACGCTGGGGCGATTTCTGAGCTGCCCAGGCCCAATTCCAACTTGTTTCTGAGTGTATTTCATGCAGAATTGAAGTCCAAGCAAAAGGGGAGCAATTAGTTAGTCAACATGAGCCTTTAGTTAGTTTTCTAGAGATAGAAGTTTCCTCTTCTCTCTAGAATTAGGTTAGGATTAGGTTAAATTATCTTGGATCTTGAATTAATTACTTGATTTCATCTTGTTCCTTTTCCAATTTCTCAATTCTACATCTTGATTTCCTTAGTTGTAATGTTAATTTCTCCTTTTGCTCTCTTGTATGTTGATGAACATTGTTAGATCTCATTTTCTTTTAATGCGATTTCATGTTTCTATGTTCCTTTTATGTTGATCTTGCTTGCTATTATTGATTTCTTGCTTACGATAGTTATGGGTCTCCTTAATTTTAGCATTTTGTGATGTTTACTTTTATTGCACACTAGGTGTTTGATGAAATGTTTCCTGTAGTTTTTGAGTAGTTTTCTTGACCCTTGGCCTAGGCTAAGGGGATTGAGTGATCTTGAGTCCTTGGGCTTCATTGAATTGGTAATTCTAGAACCCTTGGGGATCAATTTGATAACCATTAACTCTAGCCTACTAAGTTAATTAGTAGCTAGGTTGGGACTTATGGATTGATGTTGATCAAGCCATTTGACGTACTCCAAGCCTAGGAGTAGACATTACGTACTTAAGGCTTTAGTGAGTAGACCTAATGAGCTCGGTTCCTCATAATTATCAATATTTGAATTGTTGACAAGGATAGTGATCTCAATTACCTAAGTCTTAGCCAAGAGTTCCTTATCTTACTTCCTTTAATTACTTGCTTGATTTACTTTTCTCGCTCCTCTTATAAACCAAACCCCCTTGCATTCTCATAGCCAATAATCATTCACTTCATTGCAACTCCTTGTGAGATGATCCGGAATCCAAATACTTCGGTTAATTTTCATTGGGGTTTGTACATGTGACAAAACCATATTTTAATTTGATGTGAGAGTTGTTTGTTGGTTTGGATCTATGCTTACAATGAAGTAATCCCTTTCTTTAAGAAGAAAATCTAGACCGACAACAACCCTTGCACATCAAATTAATGGCGCCGTTGCCGGGGAGTTGCAAAGGTGCTATTTTATTGGCTATTGTGTATATTGTGAATAGCTTGATTTTTGGTTTGTTTGTTGGTTTTTGCTAGTTGTAGGATTTTGCTCTTTTTGCTTCTTATTAGTATTTGTTTTCTTTGTTCCTTGTTAGTTTTATTTTTGTCTTCTTTTATCACCATGAATTCTCATCACTTTGGCTATGAGTGTAGTTCAAACTATGTTGTAGGAAATGGAAGCTTCAAGGAGATTGTGCATCAAGGATTTGGAAATCAAAGATGGGAGGAGCCCCAAGCTTATGAACAACCTTCTTGGCAACAACCCCCTCCAAATTCTTATGGTATAATCCTAATCCTAATGCATACCAATCCAACGTGTGTGATGACCCTTGTTGTGATTGTCAACCACAACCACCACATGCATATGAACCCCCTCCTCAACATAGCCCTCCACCACACTCACGAGCCTTCTACCACCATCCACCTCCATATGATCCCAACCCGTATCTACCATACCAACCACCATATCAACCATACCTAGAGCCACCACCATTCCAACACCAATATTCCCAAGAACCACAAAGTCCACACATACCACCTCAAGAATTTCACCAATATGAACCACCTTCCAATTACAACAACCTTCCCACAAACAATGAACTTTCTCTTCCACCATCACCTTCCGATGAAGCCCCCATGTTGGAATTGAGAGATCTTGAATCTCATATCTTAAGGCGACAAGAGGAGGATGAAAAGAAATTTGCGGAGTTAAGAACAAAAATGGCTATCATGGTAGAAGCCATTGGTAACATGGTCTCATCTCGCCTAAACCTATGCGATCAAGGCGCTCCCATTATTGAATGTGGAGAAGCAACCAAAGAGTTTAGTGAGGGAGTGAACTTGAAGCTCCATGGAGAGGAGGAGGAGTTAAAGCAAGAAATGCAACAAGAGGATGAGGTAGAAATTAGTGAACAAAAGGAAGTAGTGATTGGATGTTTAGGATATGTTGAGCAAATAAAGGAATCTCAAGTTGAAGAGATCTCTTCCACGAAGTTTGGAAGGGATGTTAAAGAGGAGAGTGATGTTGAGGAAGTGGATAGAGAGTCGAAGGAAATTGATCAAGAAGTGGATTCCATCATTAGTGATTTTTTGTCCACATTGATCAATCCCCTTGATGATCTTGTTGAGCCTTCTTCCAGTGAATTAGAAAGTAATGTTGAGGAGAACGTGCAACCTCCAAGGCATATTGTGAATGAAGAATTGGAAGAAGTGTCCCAAGCAACAAGCCCCCCTATATATGATGATTCCGCATCAACATATGACCATTTTGAGCTTGAAGAGTCCTTCCCACTATGCTTGGAATTGATGACGAGGTAGACTTCACTAAACCTCCTATCTATGATGAGAGTGATGGGGAAGAAATAGAAGAAATTGGTGAAGAAGAATGCAAATTTGAGGAAGCTTGGCGAGAGGTAAAGCTTGAAGAATCTTGCCAAGTGGTGGAAGCCTCTAAAAGAGGATGGACACGAGTGGAGCATACTTTATCAAGATCATTGGGAACTCCTCCACCTAGGTTGTCATCCAATCCATTATTTGAGTGGGTAAAACTTCTAACTCTCAGCTTTATTATCCCACTTGAATTTGGTTTGCTTGAAACGGATGGCCAACTTAGGGCGCTTTGTGGAATTAAGCGAAAGAGGAGGATGTTTAGTGGTTGGCGTTGTAAATCTAGACTCATTATAGTTGGAAGCTCAAAATTGAAGAGCATGGATTGGTGTCGTGCTCAATTAAATAGGTCTAGGAGGGTAGTTTGGTGCTTTCATGAGAATTCAGCTTTCTTGTCACCCGGACAGAATCATGGCGATCAACTAGAAGATGGATGCGAAGATAAGATATGGGATCCTGGATCACACCGTGGAAACCAATTTTGGGAGCTCATATCTTGGAGAGAACCTCACCAAAGCTTGGTGAAAATGGTTGGAACTTCTGACAACCAATTGAAGGACAAGCACTCTTGGAGGTTCAAGGATGAATACCGGCATAAACCACCTTGACAAGGAACCTTCCAAATGTCCAACTTAAGGACTTAAACCAAAAGTGCTTGGTGGGAGACACCCCACCATGGTAAACTCTTTCCATTCTCTTGTAGATATAATGAATGAATGAATTGTGTTCCATTGTATATGGTTTCTTTACTTCTTAGTATATTTTGTGTTGCTTGCTGAGTTGTTCATATACTCTGTGCCTTAATTAGGGCTGATTCTTTAAATTTAAATTTTTGCTTAGATTGCAAGTTTCCTCAATTTGTTTGAAAAATTCCCAAAAATTAAAAAATATGTTTGATTTTGCATTTTAGTTGGTTTTAGAGTCCTAGAGAAGGTTGGGAGGATTATGAGCTCTTCTTGGTGCTCTTAAAAAAAAAGAGAAGAAGAGCCACGCGCAAGCGCACTCTGCACCCGCGCGTCGGCTGTGCATTTGAGCTTTCTGGGCCAAAGACCAGAGAGTTGTACCACTTTTGGGCCAACTCTCCGCCTCAACCTGTAACATCCCGCATTTTTGAAAATCTAAATATAAATAAATTGAGATTTTATCTTATTAAGTTTAAACTTTGTAATTTTAGAAATTACTTTATTAGAAATAATTAAATAGATTCGGAGATAATTTCATTTTAGACCAACTAAGCTTCTTAAGCAATTTTATTATAATTGAATATTTTGCATATTCTTAGTAGTTGAAAAATAAGAAAGGATTGTACATTTTAATTTAAGTAACTCCTATTATGAATAAATTGTGACTTATTTTATTAGTTGAGCTCTTAGAGATTAATTTTTTAGGGATGATTAAATTGATTTTTTATAAATACTTTGAGTTTAAGTTAATAAATATTTTTGTGTAATCTTATTACAATTGATCATTTTATATAATTTGGAATTAAGTTCTGATAATAAAAAAATAATAAAAAGTTATATCATTTAATTTGACTAATTAGTATTGAGTTTAAACTATATTTTATAAAAATGTGATTAATATGCTTATTTTATAATTTAAATTAGAAATAATTAATTCAACTTACCAATATGTTAATAAATAATGTTCTTAGATATTTTTAATAAAGTATGTTTGATTTTAAAATTATTTTATCCTTTAATTTTATCAAAATATCTATTCATATTTATCTTTATTTCTTTATAAAAATCCTAATTTTACCCTAATTCCCCAAATTGGAGCCCTAGTTCTAAATCCCTAATCAGAAACCTAATTTCCCCTTTCCCCAGCCCTGAAGCACGCAACCCACCCATTTTCTTCCTAAAACACTAAACACAAAAAACAAAAGAAAGAAACGCAGAAATGGAAAGGGAGAACAGAGAGCTTGGAATCGGAGAAGAGGGAGCCAAACTCTGCGCCGTCCAGCTGCTCGCCACGCCGTCGACATCGTCGAGAAGAGAAGGATGCATGTGAAGGAGGAGCGCGACTTGCTGCGAGAGGCCATGCGCTGTTGCTGTCACTGAAGCCCGCCATCGTCGTCGCAGTTGATGAAGCCACTAACGATGCCACTGTTCGTCGCTTGAAGGGGATTTCATCACCGCCATTTCTGCCACTACCGACGAGCACGAAGGGAGAGATAGGAGTTCATAGAGAACAGAGACGCGATGAGGAAGATAAGGGCTCGTAACACTGCCGCTGTTGCTGGAGATGGAGGTTGCTGTCGAGCTGCACGCCGCTGCCATCAGAGGAAGCTGCTGCTACTGTGTGTACAGAGAAGAGGAGCGTCGCGAGAATCAAGGGAAGAAGAAGCTGTCCCGCCGCTGCTTCTGGTTTCTGGAATCGGAGAAAACGCCACTGCCACTGCTGTTTGTTGGGTTCAAGATCGCTGATGCTGTCCTGGTATTGCTCGGTTACCACAGCCTCCTTCATCCTTGTATCTGAATCTGTATCATTAACAACATATTTTGATTATTGTTATCTCTGCTTGCTGCTTCATCGTTATAGGAAAAATGCCCAAAAATGTTTTTGTTTCCGTCTAGCCATCATTATCACGATTATTGATGACATCGCTGCTACAGAGAGTCATTGGCATCACTGTTGCGGTTGCTGCCACGAACTAGGAAATAAAGGGAATTGCTGTGTTAGATCCTGCGATTACGACATCGAGGTAGGGGGTTTAAAATGATTTCAATTTAAGAATGCCTACAAGGTTTATTGAATAACTGCAAATAGATTTAATAGCTGTGAGTAATTGATTGATTATGTGAATATTGAATTGTGGCTGAAATTGTGATTGGAATGGTTGAGATTATGATTTAGAATTGTTGATTAGTGATATTGATCGATTATGTGGATTGGGAATTGTTTGATGACTAATTGTTGAGAATTTCTGAATTTTAATGGGTTATGTTGGATTTGTTGCCGTTGAGCTGTTATTTAGTATATTGTAATGTTAATGAACTTGGTTGGTGGTTGATTTGGAATTGGTTTTGAGGGGTATTGAAGGGTTGGATTTTGAATACAAAATGATTTGCTGAAAATCAGGTTCTCTTGAAATTAAACGGCAACTTTGAAAGTGAATCAGTGGCTCTATAGTGACTGAAATGATGAGAATTTAAATGTTAAGTAAATTATATTAAGTGTGATTGTTGAGATTCAATTTTGAAGGTTTCGTATTAACTGGAACATTAGTTATGATTTTTCAAAGTTAAATCATGGATCTGATTTTCTGCACTATTTTAAATGAAATTAGAAACTTTGAAAATCTATAACTAATTCTATGATGATCGGATTTGTGTGAGACTAAGTCTGGATTAAGCTTGGGAATATAGAGAGTTGGACTGATGAATTTGAGACTTTTTCATTAAGTTTATGATTTATGGTAAATTTTTAAATTATGGATGTCAAATTTGGTTTTTCTGCAGAACGTTTAACACAGCAGCAACTTGTTTCTTCTATTAGAAATTTTTCAGTTTGAATTTTGAAATGGAACTAATTTTAAATAAAACTTTATTCTTATTATTTTAATTCCGTAAAATTTCAGAACAATTGGACTTGTAGTTTTAAAGATATGAATTTTTGAAAGATGATGCATTATGCAGAAAAAGCCAGATTCTGTTTTCTTAAATTAGTAACTTTGTGAGTTTATAACTTTTGATCCTGGATAGACACTGAGATGAAACCAATTGGAAGTGAAAATTAAGTATGTTGAACATATGTGATTTAAATTTCAGGATTTTTCATGTTTTAATAAGTGAGTTATGGGACTTGGAAGAGGTTGTGTTCAATGATTTGTAAAACAGAATTCTGCAGAGAATTACCTAACTTCGAAGCTACGTTACTTCTTCATTAAAAATGGTATGACCCTGGAACAAATTTAGAAAGAAATTTGGATAAATTATGTTTAACCACATTAATTTTGAAGGTGGTTGGATTTAATTTGGATTTTATATGAAATTTCGAATGTTGTACGTTGCTGCTGTCTTCTGGTTTTAAGGCACTACAGAGCAGTCACGGTTTTGCTTATATTTCCGAAGCTAGAGTCAGCAAAAAATTGTGATTTTTGATTTAATAGAAAGCTTAATCCGAGACGGTCGCATGGATATAAGGTTTGCATAATTCCGAATTTGTTTGATATTTTAAAAATAAAATTGAAATTAGATTGCCGATGTCGTTTTGGTGATTACTTGGATATGGAATTTAAGAAAATAGATTTTCTATACTATTATCAAATGTTTTTGAGAATATATTATTGTGGCAATTGTTGATAAGAGGTTGGCAAAATGTTGAGAAAGAAGGACCCGAAAGGATGGCTAAGTCCTATTTTTAGAGGAAATTATGTCCAAATTTTTATAAAAGTATAAGTATTTAATTAAAATAAATTTAAGGCTTGATGATAACTTCACTGATTCTTTTAAGAAAAGATTATTTAGTATACGAGATTGTTGGCAAGGGCGTGGGTCTTGTCCCGCTTGCGTACTTGCAATTATGAAAGAAAAAGGAAAGAGTAAAGTACTTATTGTATGATTATCTGTTCCTTGAGGCAACCCAAGAGATATTTGTTTATTTGTTTGTTGCTTGAAGCAACCCAAGAGATGTTTGTTTGTTGCTTGAGGCAACCTAAGAGATATTGTTTGTTTATTTGTTGCTTAAATGCAACCCAAGAGATAATATTTATTTATCTGTTGCTTAAAGCAACCCAAGAGCTTCTGTAGGAAAACTAGGATACCTACAGCAATTTTTCGTTCCCAAGAGTATATTTCCTGCGAGTAGAAAGCAGAGGCTGTCTCAATAGAGCTGCTAATAATTATATGCGCATTTATTTGAACGGAAAATAGTATTCGGGAAATCGTGAACTCGTGACCGGATAAATGTCGGGAATGTAGGTGCTAACCGACACATGAGCTCATGGCCTGCACTAGGACTAGACATTCATCATATGCATCTATGTGACATTGTTTGGGTGTGTATATTGTAATTGGTTTGCCTAAGTGAATAATTCTGTTTAATTGCTAATTGCTATACTTGATGTAATTGCTCTTGATTGTGTTTGAACCTCATTACCTGTGTTTGTAATTGATTGTTTGGATTGTGGTGATTGGATGTTGATTGAGTTGTTTGGGCCTGAGGCCGTGACTGGTACATTTGAGGTCTAGTTCTGTATAAAGTATCTGACTGATTCAGCATAGACTTAATGAACGTATGCTTGGAGCAGGATGATCATTTATACCGCGTAGGTAACTTCTTTTATGTTATGATATAGTAAAGTATGAAAACTCAAACTGGTTCAGCATAGACTTAATGAACCTATGTTTGGAACAGGTTGGTCATTCATACAGTTTAGGAAACTTTTAAGAGTTTTATAAAGAAAATATGGGTCTAGGATTTTAAATAATTAACTAATGCTTTTAAAGGAGGTTAATTTTCTTTTAGATGTCTCTGAATGAAATTAACTATTTGCGCTTTATTCTTTACTTTCACGACATTCTCGACCTCTACTGAGAACATGTGGTTTGGTTCTCACCCCCAAATTTTCCACCCTTTTAGTGACAGGTTTGAAGACGCAATTTGATGCTGCGAGCAATCAGTAGGCTTTCGTGGTTTATCTTGTGCTTATTTTAGGGGATTTTAACACCTTTTCCCACATTTATTCAATGAAATAGCATGGTATTGTAATTCTCCCTTGAATTGTGTTTTAAAGTGTAAAAACATGCTTTTTAGGCCCTTAAATTGGTGATTTTGATTTACTTTAATTCCATTCTATGCCTTGATGTGTTTGTTAATTGATTTCGTGTTCATAAGGCAAGTATTGGATGGAAGAATTGAAGAGAAAAGTATACAAAGTGGAGAATGCAATAAGAAACAAGAATTGGGAATGCATCGATGAGCGCGCACGCGTACAAGGCGTGCACGCGCCGAAGTGATTTCGCATAGAGACGCGCACGCGTACATGCCGCGTACGCGCGGATGAAGAAACAGCCAATCGACGTGCACACGCACATGGCGCGTACGCGCCAAACTCTCACGTGACCCACTTAAAGGCAAAACGCTGGGGGCGATTTTCGAGCTGCCCAGGCCCAATTTCAACTTGTTTCTAAGTGTATTTCATGCAGAATTGAAGTCCAAGCAAAGGGGGAGCAATTAGTTAGTCAACATGAGCCTTTAGTTAGTTTTCTAGAGAGAGAAGCTCCCTCTTCTCTCTAGAATTAGGTTAGAATTAGGTTAAATTGTCTTGGATCTTGAATTAATTACTTGATTTCATCTTGTTCCTTTTACAATTTCTCAATTCTACATCTTGATTTCCTTAGTTGTAATGTTAATTTCTCCTTTTGCTCTCTTGTATGTTGATGAACATTGTTAGATCTCATTTCCTTTTAATGCGATTTCATATTTCTATGTTCCTTTTATGTTGATCTTGCTTGCTATTATTGATTTCTCGCTTACGATAGTTATGGGTCTCCTTAATTTTAGTATTTTGTGATGTTTACTTTTATTGCACACTAGGTGTTTGATGAAATGTTTCCTATAGTTTTTGAGTAGTTCTCTTGACCCTTGGCCTAGGCTAAGGGGATTGAGTGATCTTGAGTTCTTGGGCTTCATTGAATTGGTAATTCTAGAACCCTTGGAGATCAATTTGATAACCATTGACTCTAGCCTACTACTAAGTTAATTAGTAGCTAGGTTGGGACTTATGGATTGATGTTGATCAAGCCATTTGACGTACTCCAAGCCTAGGAGTAGACATTACGTACTTAAGGCTTTAGTGAGTAGACCTAATGAGCTCGGTTCCTCATAATTATCAATATTTGAATTGTTGACAAGGATAGTGATCTCAATTACCTAAGTCTTAGCCAAGAGTCCCTTATCTTGCTTCCTTTAATTACTTGCTTGATTTACTTTTCTCGCTCCTCTTATAAACCAAACCCCTTGCATTCTCATAGCCAATAATCATTCACTTCATTGCAACTCCTTGTGAGACGATCTGGAGTCCAAATACTTCGGTTAATTTTCATTGGGGTTTGTACATGTGACAAAACCATATTTTAATTTGATGTGAGAGTTATTTGTTGGTTTGGAGCTATGCTTACAACGAAGTAATCCCTTTCTTTAAGAAGAAAATCTAGACCGACAACAACCCTTGCACATCAGTACGCGTCGTTGATGCTTACGCATGGGTTGAAAAATTAGTAGGGGACACGTATGCGTGGTGTGGCTTGTGCTCCACGCATCCCTCCCACGTGTCTCCGTCGCAACTCTCTGCCCCATATATTAATACTGCGAACTTGCATGGGACGCGTCTGCGTCATTGACGCTTACGCGTCGTTCGCATTTTTTTTATATGCAGAATGCAGGTGATGATGCAGAAATTATGAATGAACACTGTTAAAAATAAAATAAAATAAAACTAAGAATAAAAAAGGGACGATTATACCATGGTGGGTTGTCTCCCACCTAGCACTTTTAGTTAAAGTCCTTAAGTTGGACATTTGGTGAGCTCCTTGTCATGGTGGCTTGTGCTTGAACTCGTCTTGAAACTTCCACCAATGCTTGGACTTCCAATAAGCTCCAACATCTCTAAGTGAATTCACCAAGCCTTGATGGAGTTCTTCACAAGCTTTGAGCTCCTATAATTGATCCCCTTGTATGTCGGGATTCCAAATCTTGTTTCTACACCCGTCTTGAAGTGGATCACCATTGTCCCAACCGGGTGGCAAGCAATCCAAATTCTCAATGCAGTACCAAATTCTTCTCTTAGATCCAACCAAATGTTCACTAGTTCCATCCTTGCATCTAGTTCTTGAAGTATCAACTTTGATGAGCCTTGATTTGCAACTCCAACCGCTAAACATCCTTCTCTTACGCTTAATGCCACAAAGCCTTCTAAGTTGACTATCCGTTTCAAGAATATCGTACTCAAGTGGGATAGGAAGGCGAAATAGAGATAAGTCTTACCCACTCCCGTCCAACCTTTGCGAAGGACTTCCACTTCCACATCATTTTCAAACTCATTCAGAGAAGGCTCTTTATATCCAAGGAGTTCAGTTGCAGATGTAGCTTATCACTAGGAGGACTTGATTCCTGATCCTCATCACCAAGAGAACTTGCTTCTTGATCTATCCCATCCAAGTCTTTATAGGGAATATGCCATGGATGTTGTGCACTTGCCTCCTTGACATCAATTTCAATTTTCTTAGAGGGATACTCTACAACTCTAGATTCCCATGGAGGTTCAGCATCTCCTAAGTCTTCAACCACTTCTTCCTCTTCAACTATTATGGCTTCCTCCACTTGTTCCAATACAAAGTCATGTTCCTTATTGTCCACCGGATTTTCTAGTGTCTCCTTCATGCTACGCTCTTCTATTGATTCTCCACATGTAGCCATGGGAGTGCTTTGAGTGTTGACGTGCAGAGAGGCTAAATTACTTACTACTTCAGTCAAGGTAACTATGAATTCTTGTGTCGTCCTTTGCATCTCTCTTTGCTCTTAAAGAAGAACACTTAGAGTGTCATCCATTGGAGATTGGGGTGGATATGAGGGTTCATTACTTGGGAGAAAAGGTTCATGATATGAGGGTGGTTCATCATAATACGGATGTGGCGGTTCAACACTCTCCATCTTTTCCACTTGTTGCACAACACACTTCAATCCTTGGTTTTCACATGGTTCGAACTTTTGACGGATGGTTGCTTGAAGTTGATCTATTGCTTCCTTGAGACGATCATTTGACTCTTGTTCTGCTTGGCTAACATAATTAGGATCATATGGCTCTTGGATTGATAGATATGGACATGGTGTATATGGAGGTGGTGGTTTTTGGGAGTAATTATGTTGGAATTAGGGTGGTTCTATATATAGTTCATATGGCTCATAAGGTAGTTGGTATGGTGAATAGGGGTTAGAATCATATGAGGGTGTTTGGTAGTAGGGGGCTTGTGAGTATGGCGGTTCAAAGCTATGTTGAGGAGGAGATTCATAGGCATATGGTGGGGCTTGTTGGTAACTACAAGGGGGTCTACCATATCCATTGTCTTTGGTTGCATCGTAGGATGGTTGTTGCTCATAGCACATTGGAGGAGGTTGTTGCCGAAAGGGTTGATCAAATCCTTGTGGCTCCTCTCATCTCTGATTGTTCCAACCTTGATGCATGTTCTCATTATAGCTTCCATTCCCTACAACATAATTGTGACCAAACTCATAGCCAAAGGGGTGAGAATTCACAGTAACAAAAGAAAGTAAAAACAAAAACAAATAAGAAAATAATGAGAATAAACTCCTAAAACTAGAAACAACTAACAAAGAGACGAAAAAGCAAAATTATTCACAATATTCACAATAACCAATAATAAGGCACACATTTGAAATTCCCCGGCAACGGTGCCATTTTGATGATAGGATTTTTGCTAGTAGAGAATTCACAATAAATTCTCGTTGCAAGTATAGTTTCTAAACCAACAAAGAATTTTTTCATACAAAAATTTGGTTGTCACTTAAGCAAACCCAATAAAAATAATAACTGAAGTATTCAAACCTCGGGTCATCTCTCAAGGAATTGCAGGGAGATGTGTTACTTATAATTGGTTATGAGATTGTATCTTTTTGGGTTTTTGAAATAAGGAACAAAGAAATAAATGGCAAGAAATTAAATTAATAACTAAAAAAACTCTTGACAAGGTATGAAAATTAGAAGTCCTATCCTAGTTATCATTATCAATTGTGATGAGAATTGTCCATTTCTCCCACTTAGTTAACCTCTGACTATGAAGGAAAGTCAAGTGGATAAATCAATTTGATTCCTCAAATCCTAGTCAACTCCTAAGGAAAGACTAGCTTTAGAGGGATTCAAATCAACTAGCAAATTTCAATTATCAATCAGCAAAGGAGTTTGATAACTCAAGAGTCTCCAATTACTCAACTAAAGCCAAAAAGAGAGAAATCTATACTAAAATCCAATCAAGCATTTTATCAAACACTTGGAAGGCACAGCATAAAAACATAGAAAACTAGCAAGGAATATTAAATCCAAACAACCAATTGCAAACATCAATGACTAACAAATAATAGAAGGAGCAATAAATATGAAATACCTCAAATTGCATTAAATGAAAAATCAAATCTAACATGAGAATTCATAAACTAAAGTAGCAACACAAAGTAATCAATAAGGTAAATAAATAAACTAGAATGCTAAAGCAAATAAAAGTAGAAGAGAAACTAGATTAAACTAAGATAGAAATCTGAAATTGAAAAGAAGTAAAAGGAATCCTAAAACCTAGAGAGAGGAAAGAGCCTTTCTCTCTTTAGAAAACTACATCTAAAATCTAAAATTATGTGAATGAAAGTTGTGTGTATCATTCCATGATTGATTCCCCCACTCTGCAGCCTCTATTCTGTGTTCTTGGGCTTGAAACTGGGCCCAAGTAGAGCCCAGAAATCGCCCCTAGCACTTTCCGCAATTTCTGCACGTGGGGCATGTCACGCATACGCGTCGTCCACGCGTACGTATCGATGGTGTTCTCCGCGTGTCACGCGTACACGTACATCTCGCGTGCGCATCACCTATCAGCATGGCAACTATGTAAATTGCATATCATTTTGAAGCCCTGGATGTTAGCTTTCCAACGCAACTGAAACCGCCTCATTTGGACCTCTGTAGCTCAGGTTATGATCGATTTAGTACAAAGAGGTCAGGCTTGATAGCTCAGCAATTCCTTCAATTTCTTGTATTCCTTCCGCTTTTGCATGCTTCCTTTCCATCCTCTAAGTCATTCATGCCCTATAAATCCTGAAAACACTTAACACACATATCACGACATCGAATGGTAATAAGAGAGGATTAAATCCACTCAATTAAGCATAAAATTAGGAAGGAAAATGTAAAATATGCAAATTTTATGAATAAGTGTGAGTTTAGTGGATAAAATCCACTCAATTAAGCATAAAATGTACCACAAAATACTGGTGCATCATGGTCCCTGTTTGAAGCTTATGCACAGTTAAAGCAGTTTGGTTACATTGAGAAGAATATTTTAGCATTGTGGTACAAGAATCCTATAGATGAAGACATAGAGAATAATCTGAAGTTGTTTCAAGGTGATACAAATTCGATTGCCATGTGTAAAATAGCTGAATTAAGAGAATATGTAGAGTTGTTTGTTGTGCACGAGGTTGAGGAGGATGATGTGTTTCCTGATGCTGGCTACATTGAAGTTGGGGAGGATCAAGGAATTGTTGATAAAGGTGAGGAACAAGAGCTGGTGGTGTATGCTCGAGAACAGGCTGAGTATGGTCAGGAAGGTGACAATGTGGCTGATATAATCGATAGACCTAATGAGATAGTATATCTATTATGTTGTTCAACCTACACATACCCACAATTATCACTCTTCAATCCATCACACAAACGGCTCAATTCAAAAGAAAACAACAAACCTCAAAATAGATACAACCCTATAATCTACGACCAGAATTTTTCTTTGTCCCTGCAGTTTGCAAAACCGGCCTCTCACCATGGGAGCAAAGTAGCAGTCTGTTATGAGAGGAAGATCGGCTTCGAAAAAAGGTTGAGGTTTGGGAAGCCATGAAATTCTCTCTCCAAGAGATTCACGATGGTGGAGTTTGTGATAGTGAATTTCACATAACTTTACCCTTTTTTGTCCATTATTTATTTATAATATTTTTTTTTGTGATAACTACCCTTTTTTGACCCTAAATATTAGAGACCAAAACAGTATTTATCCCTTATTATTATTATTAGGTTTAATTACTTTGTAGGTCCTTATAGTTTCACCGAATTTTCAATTAAGTCCCTATACTTTTTTTTTCAATTAGGTCCCTATACATTATTTTTTTTTCAATTTAGTCCTTGTTAACGTTAAACGTTAAAAAAATGTTAGTGAATTGTGAAATTACTTGTATACCCCTAGGGACCTAATTGAAAAGAAAAAAAGTATAGGGGCCTAATTGAAAATTCAAAGAAATTATAAATATTCAATAAAAATATTCCTATAATTTCTATTTAATGATTCGACGACATAAAAAATATTCCTATAATCCCTTTTATTTTATCACTATCATTTTTTTCTCATTTATATACAAATTGTACCAAAAATATCTTCTCTTTATTTTTTTAACTTTCAAAATACCTTATCTTAAGAATATACAAAAAAAAAGTAATAGATAAAATGAAACAGAAATAATAGTAATAAGTATAATATAAAATTCAATTTCCATCACTCAAGTATTTATTATGACCAACATAATGAAAGAACTTGCATATGGCATATGGTAACAAGAATCATTGATAGAATAATAACTAAAATCGTTTACAAAAACTGAGTTCTATATAGTTCTTCAAACAAGAGAACCAATTTGGATGACAAAAACTCAAAAGCAAGTATATTGAAGAAATGAATTTTCCTTATGGTAACAAGAATCATCAGAAAGAAATTCCTAAAAGCTGCTTGCTCTAGCATAAACAGATATTCCATCTCCCTTGGATATGATCTTTGCCATTGCAACTGATGCCAAGTGACGCACAGACCGTCGAGCACCAAAAGTGAGCAGGGAATACAATGCATCCTCACACCGTCTTTGCCACAACAAAATATTTTCCTAGAAGATATGATAAATTGTAACATCAAAAAACACACTAAGATTTTTAATGAAAATCCAAATCAACAACAACAAATAATATCAAATAAATAGCACCAAACCTTAATTAAAAGTCAATTCTCAGAAGGTATATTTTTCATTCCAATTTTAAAAGTGGCTGGTCCATTGAATGGACAGAAAATCCACATTGCAATGTCTGTGAAAGTTCTACTAAGTGCCGGCTTCACATGAACATAAAGCCTTGCACTTTGCAAGTCTCCACGTTTGAGAAAGTCTTTTCTAGAAACAAAATCCATGCACAAAACCCCTGGTCTATTCAATCTGCAACAACTTAGTTTCAGCTTGTATATACAAAATGATCTAGATGCACACAACTAACGATGTTCACAACAAACTAATTCATATGTCAATTCACCAATTAACAAAATTCCTATATATAAATATTTATATTGTAAATCTTAAACCATTATATAAAAAATATTCAGAAATCAATTCAAAAAATGGGGGACCTCCGAACATGGGGATTCCATCAAGCATAATAGGGCATTGCATCAAAATAGCACTGAAAGCCTCTTGGTTGAACTTTAAAATGGGGATTGCATCAAGCATAATAGGCTCGGGTTCAGGGTCATTAGCATGATGTTCTGGCTATCATAAACAATAAAAAATTTAAATTTAAATCACCAACAGATAAACAAGTAAAATAAATAAAACCACAACTTATGTATAAACTAAACTACTAATTAGGCAAAGAATAATATCAACTTGAATTATATGATATATGCAGATTCATGAACTCAAAGTATATGATATATGAAATACTTCTCAACCACATACTCATCTTACAAAAGAATCAAATGAAAGGGTAGGATATACATTGTTCAATACATATATACCAATTCTACATCTGATTGAAATTTATAGCCAAGTTACAGATTTATTCTAGGAAAAAGATACATCATTTGCATCATTTGATATAGAAGCTTACAAAAGAACCAAAATTATAGCTGTCTTCATTCCTTATATGCCTCAAGGAGGATTGGATCAGAACAACAATCTAAGAACCATGACCAAATAATACATAGTATAGAACTAATTTTTACAAAAATTGAACAGAAAATTAAAAACTCAAACTCATGTTCACAAATCACAATCCAAAAAAAAGCTTAATAAATCAGCTCAAAAAGGAGGGGGATTTGAAGAGGTAAAATTTTTACCTGTTCTATGTCAATTCTGGATTCAATCTCATATATCATGCAAGATTCAACACTCCCTCTTATCCTCCTACAATTGATTCTTGTGCACATAAACACAATGAAAGTGGCACTCATCCTAAACCCAATGACCGTGGTAACCAAATTGGTACTTGAACCCATCATCTCCGATAACCAATTTTTTCTTTTTTCAAATTTTAACACAAGAAGAAGAAGAAGAAGAAGAAGAAGAAGAAGAAGAAGAAGAAGAAGAAGGAGAAGGAGAAGGAGAAGGAGAAGGAGAAGGAGAAGGAGAAGGAGAATGAGAAGGAGAAGGAGAAGGAGAAGGAGAAGGAGAAGGAGAAGGAGAAGGAGAAGCACATGCTGAGTGGCAGACAGGGCTTCGACAAGACCGATGGAGGAGAAATGCATTGCACACTATTCTCAAAGAGCAAATTAGGAGCTGGTTAGAGTTTTCTTTTTCTTTTGGGACAAAATGTCAAGGGTGTTTTGGGTATTTTGAAAAAATAGAGACATGTCCAATTAGCATATTTAATTCAAACAGGAGAATATTCGTTTTTTAAACAGAATATTCTGTTATCTTAAACGATATTCTCACAGTAGGGACTTAATTGAAAAAAAATAACGTATAAAGACCTAATTGAAAAAAAAAAGTATAAAGACTTAATTGAAAATTTGGTGAAACTATAGGGATCTACAGAGTAATTAAACCTTATTATTATTATTTTTTATTTTTTTGGTCCAATGCATATTATCACAGTTTCGATTTCATTATTTATTTGCCTTTATGTTATTTATCATTTATTTACTTTATTAATAGCTTATAGTTATTTATTAACAAGGTTCGGAAAATTGGACCGGACCGACCGATTCAACCGAATTAACCGAAAATCGATCATATGGTCGGTCCGGTCCACCCCAAAATCGTGCTACAAAAAACTGGCAAAAAAATCTGTCGAATTGGCGGTTAACCATTAAACTGGCCGAACTGGCCGGTTTTAGAAAGTGTCGGTTTCCAAAATCCACCAAAACGGCGTCGTTTCGACTCTTTAAAAAAAATTTAATGCCTAAAGCTGAAATGTGAAATGTGAAACCCAAACAGCCAAACCCCCCTTCCCATTCTTCCTTCACTCAAAAAACCCTAATTTGTCCCCTGATCCCTTCACTCCCTCTCTTCTCTTCGAAGTTCCAATAGCCACTAGCCCACCACCCACTAGCCACCATCCAAAACCCATCACTCACACTCGTCGCCGAACCCTTCTCCTCGTCGTGGGTGCCATCGTCACCGGTGGAAAAGTCTGCTCGACCATCTTCTCAACGTTCCTCCTCTCTTGGCGTCACCGTTGTAACACCCTACCACACAGAGCTTTACGCTTAAGCCATAAAATAGAGGTGGTGTGGTATTACAACCTCTAAAATAAAATTATGTGTGTGTGTGTGTGTGTGTGTGTGTGTGTGTGTGTGTGTGTGTGTGTGTGTGTGTGTGATATTGAAAAGGATGCAATATACGAGGAGCCTTGAAAAATGGGTAAAGCAAAAAGCGAAATAAAAAGCACGACGCTCCGGAAACAAGATTACTTGCGTGCGAAGAAAACTAAAGTTCACAAGTATAATTAAACAGAAAGTAGAAATAGAGAGTCAAGAGTACAAAATACCAAACTCCTAATTCAGCCTGCGAAGTTAAGGCTGGTCGGAGAATATTTACATACAAAATATACAACCCATAACCCAAAATACATGTTTAAAATCCTAGTTCTCCATAACCTCTAAGAGGTGCAATAGTAAAGCATATATATACATGAGGAGAGTCTATACATATATAGTAAAAGACCAAAAGTAAAGTCCCCAAAATGAATCCACTTCGCTGTAGAAATTCTAGACGCCTAGCGAGGTGCCTCTTGACCTGCGTTTGAAAAATAACAACATTGTATGGAATGAGAACCGGGGGTTCTCAGCTTGGTAAAGGTGCCACGCACATAAGATATAAGGTCCTGGGAATGCCAGAGGCAATCCTAGAACACCGACACTCAGATTATAAAACTTAAAGGACTAAAACTGAACCATAAACAGGTGGTCTTCTAAGGATTTCTAAGCCTAACTAAAACTTAACTTGAACACTAACTCTTTCCACCTTTCCTCCGTACCTCCGTCTCCAGTGAATTTGCATAGACAAACAAGCAGACAAATGCAAACACAGGTAGAATACAAGTAATACAGATCGCAAGTATAACAAATATCATATTATAAACACGTAGGGAATCCCAATTAATGCATAAGCAAACAATTCAAACAATATGCACATAATATATGCCTATCTTATGGCTGATGAGTCTCATTTTTCGGTTATCAAGCCAACTCGACAAGTTCGGCTGCTAAACCTTGGACTGTCCCCCGACGCGCATCCCTAAGAGTTTATGCATAACTTTTTTTTCATATATATAAAATTGCTCAATGGGGGTCAACCATCCCGGGAATTTATAAGTGCCCGGTCACCCTTACGTCGTAGAGTCAATAGAGTATTGAGTCTCAACCTGGAACACGTGGTGGCAAGCCACGGTACTTTACCTAGAGAAACTCGTATCTCAGATAAATGAGTGCATAAGCCAATAAACATTCATAATCATTTGTAATCATTACATAATCATATCATTAAAGTCATAGCACCATATACACTCCAATTATTCACATTTCCATATATGATTCATTCATTTCCAACCTTGCTTAACCCCCAAGTTACTTCCATTTCCTAACTCCTTCTTATTACTAAGCTCACTAATAAGATCTAGGGTTAAAAGAATAAAAATAGAGGTTTGGAGGGTCAAAATTAGGTTTAAAATGCAAAATATTTATTTGCTGAAACAGGGCTATGCATACGCATGTCATAGTATGCGTACGCATAGGTCTCTTTTTGGACCAAGATGTGTACGCGTGCACCTGTCTGCGCACGCATGTACACTGGACAGAATTGCACGCTCGCATATGCCCTATGCTCGCGTACGCGTAGGTCCCGTTTTGGGCAGCATGTGTACACTTACACATGTCCACGTATGCATACATGCCAAATAGAAATGACCCTTCGCGTATGAAGGGTATGCGTACGCATGCAAGGAGGTTTTGTAAAAAAATTTGGCTAAGTTTAAAAGTCTGCAGAATTCTAGTTTGAACTCCAAACTTTCAAATATGCATAACTTTTCTGTTTTAAATCATTTTTTATTCGTTCTTTGAACGGCGTAAACTTCACAGATCCAATTTGCATATAAAATAAGTTTGAAACCATTTGGGGGTCCGGAAGCCGAGTTATAGCTCGCCGAAGTTCGGTTAAAAAATTAATTTTTCACAAAAATCCTCAAACCTTTATATCATTAATTCACCATTCAAATATTAATCATCCTACACTAAAAATAAGTTCCAACATATGCAATATCACAACAACACGGTTCTACACCCTTCCATCATCCATTATACATCAACATTACACAATTTCACACCTAAATTCTCACTTTAATTAATAAGGCTATCAACAATCCACCATATATGCACAATCAGCCTTATCAACGAAATCAATCATTATTCAAACACCATTTTAGCATTCTAATTCCATCATAACAATAATCACCAACACATACTCAATCTATATCATCAACCATTATCACAAATTCTAAACATTCAACATACTTAATCATTTTAACCTATCCTATAGTCCTCTAGCCTAAGTTTTCACAAGACATTATATATTAAATAGATGAAACCTAAACCATACCTTGGCCGATTTCCATGTATATCCCAAGGCAACCCACTTAGGCAAAAATCAATCCCTCAATACTAAAAATTCAGCTCTAGCACCAACCAAGCTTCCACTTAAGCTTCCAACACATCCAATAGCTTCATATCACATATACATACACACCTAACACATTTTTTCACATATCCATATACAAAATTCAATACCCACACACTAAATCAATGAATTTACTATGGTTGAGAACTCTTATCGTACCACAGACCAAACGAACCAAGCCCAACAAGTCCCGCAAGCTAAATCGAACTTAGAGTACCAAAATCAACAAAATCTCAACATAGATACTCAAAAATTTCGAAATTCAAGGGGTAAAAAAACTGGAGTGACAGTGTGGATTACTTATGAAATTGTTCTGATAGATTTGTAGAGCTCGAAATGGTGGTCGCATGGCTACAAACGGTGCGGTGATCGGAGCTCGGAGTGAAGAGATATGGAGGTTTGAAATCAAAGCAAGGGTTTTGGAACTTTCCCTTCCTCACCCTTGCATTGCTTCAACGTTCTTGGCTGAATGGAGAAGAAGAGTGTTTCTTCTTTTAAGTGTATGGCTAATTGGGTTGGGCCTTGGGCCCATTTTAGATCCGATTCGACCCGTTTGGCCCAATCTTGGGCCAAATTCTTTAAAATTGGTGCCAAAATTTTTGTTTTAATTAGCTCCATCTTGTTTTACTATAAAATTTATATTTCTAATTTTATTTATTAAAATTTAATTTATTGGTTAATTATTCGCTAATTTTATGGGGTTTACCGCCGTCACGAAGGATTGCTGGGTCCATCGGTCATCGTCTGTCGGAGCTCACTGTCTCTCTGTCTGAGCTCACTTCCTTGTTCGAGATCTCTCTCTGGCTCTCTTTGTTTGAGCTCACTTTGCTTCTCCGTTGGTGTCACTTCCGATTCCGTCATCGCTGTCACTTCCTTTCTCCCTCGCTGCCGGTACTTCAATTTATTTTTGCTTGTTTTCAATTTTTTTTAATAATACTGATTCTGTGATTCTGAGTTGGTGGGTTTACTATTTTGAGTTATTGAGTTAGTATAATATTGATTCTATGATTCTAAGTTGCTGGAATTAATATTCTGAATTGCTGTTGCATGTTTGAGTTAATTTTGTTGATGGTTAATTTTGTTAGTTTTTGATTTTCTGATTCGGAAGATGCAATCACAAAATGATTTTCTGAATTAAATTCGTTTCATACAATAAAAATATATGTTAATGTTAGTTTTTTTGGTAGAACATTATGTTTGTTATTTTTATGCATTTTGATTTTGTTTAGTGATAAATTTTGTTAATATATGTTTGTTATTTTCTGAGTTTGAGTAATTTTGTGTTTTGTACTCTTGTGGGAATTGAGACTAATTGATTATGGAAGGTGATTTGTTTGAATTTGTGTAAATTGTGTTGTTTTATTTTGTTTGGATGGTGCAGGCTGAAAATGAAGGAGCATATGTAGTACTACATCGATTACCCTGAGGATATAAGCAAGCTTGCCAAGGTTCAAAATCAGACTTTGAAAAATTAACATAGTACTTAAACATCATAAATGAGGCTGTTATATTAATTTAGTAAGCAACTTTTTCAAACTTCTCAAACTCATGCTATTATAGTGTTGATGTTTTAACTACTACTAATTAAGCATGTCAGATTTGGATCCAAGGAATTATTAGTAACATATTCTTGTTCTTTTTGAATTTCAAGTGATTGTAGAAACGCGAGAACTTTATTTTAATTAGATATGCAGTTTTCTTTTTCTCATATTATCTGTTGATATGATTTTGAAATTTTTATTAAAATAAAACAGGAAACTTTAGTTGTGCACGTAGCTTAATCAATTAATTTAGTAAAAAAGAAACCTGTGGAGGAAAGAGCCAGAGGGAACAAAGAAAATTTAGTATATTTAAAATTATATATTAAATTTTTATATAATTTTAGTGTATATTTAATTAAACCAGTTCAACCACAATTTGATTCCAGTTAGACCATTAAACCACTAAATCAGTCACTTAACTGATTCAATGACCAGTCCAATTCTCACAACCTTGTTTATTAATATTAGTATTGCTAAACTATTATTATTACTATTAATTGCTTTTAGTATTGTATTATGATTATCCATTAAATCTTATTATTATTGTTGTTACATTATCATAATCATCATCATCATCATCATTGTTACGTTACTTATTATTATTATTAACATCCTAATAAAGTTATTATGATTATCAATATTATTATTATATCCAAATAATTAAATTTTATATGTTATTATTATTATTATTATTATTATTATTATTATTATTATTTGTTGTGTATTTTTTATTGGTAAATTCTACTATACCCTTCCTATAATAACATGTAAATTACCCTCTATGACATGTCACTCTTTAATTGGTTGTTATGTTAACTATAGTTAAGCTATTTTGAAATTAAATTATAACCCAAAATGGGTAATTGTATAATTTACTTAAATACTAAAAACTGAATCTTTGCTTCTTCCCCAAATCATGCTTCCAGAGATTGAACCCTAATTTCTTTGTAGCTCCTCCCCCATTTCGTCACCGTCATTGCGCCACCCGAGCATAACCGCCTCATTTGGTGTCCCGTTCTCTCCGTCTGTGGTGCCGTCGCCGACCTCCAAAGCATCGCCGCTGCTGTCGTCACAAGCAGCGCCGCCGTCCTCAGGTGTCCTTCCCTCTCACTCTTATTATCTCCTTTGAAGTTGGTTGATATAAATTTACTCTACCATCTCCCCTCCCTCCCTTGGTATACGTTTATAGTTCTTTGCTTTACTCAACACGATTTGAATACGGTGCAGTGTGTAACATATCTAATCAGTTCAGGAACATTAAATGTTGAGATATTGATTAAGTTTGGATTCATGACAGAAAACTCTCTTTTTTTAAAAAAATATATTTTTATGCATTTTTCATATGTATGCCTTACTTATGCAGGGAAATTTTACAGGGCCAAGAATATTTTGGTCTGGTGCCAGTCTTCGAACTGAAGCTACTGACTATGGGCTGGTAATTTTATCTTTTAATCCTTACACTTTGTGCAGTGCATGTTGAGATTCGAAAATAGGTGACTATATGAAATATTTCTTCCTGATATCCTTCTCAATGACATATCCTTTTGTGGCAATTCATATCAAATTTCTGTATATGCTTCTTCTCAATGAGATTTGAACTATTTTATTGCTTATATGTATATCTGCCAGCTTATCATTTCAAGATAAAAAAAAGAGGGGATATTCTGAAACATTATTTTTTAAGGCAATATAATCCTTTTTCAGACATAGTTTTATGAACTACAAATGATGGGATTTAAGATACTGATATTTCATTTATATATTAATGTATTTATTTATTTTGTTGGGTTGCTTGGCATATGGGCAGTGGTAGCAGATGATTCAAATTCAGAGGCAGTTCCTGAGTCATGTCTAAAAATTCTGTATTTTATTATTGAGTGATTAAATTTCAAGAGTTTGTTGAGAAGCTCTTTATGTAAAGGCCAAGAAATTGCAACATTTGGCTGTTCAAGAGGAATTTTAATTCTGAAATTCAAGTTTTAGGGATCATTTACAACAAAATGTTTGACCTTCTAACGATTTTTCAACAAATCATATCACTAGGATTTACCAAAACTGTTGAAATTATATGGCGCTCAAACTTTTAATACACATAAGTTCTCTCGGGCTGTGTTAATGGAAATAAAAATTAAAGATATGAATTCACAATGCTTTTAGCTATTCTTTAGTCTGTTAAAACCTGCACTTCTGGCTGAAGGTTCATTCAAGCTATGTTTGTGACCTTTGTATTTGGTTAAACCTTGTCAAATTGTTTAGAAATACTTATAATCAAACCAAAGTGTGGTTGCTGCATAAGTTTAGAACTATGTTCTGATCATTTGAACATCTATCAAGAAAAGTTAGTAATTAAACTTTTCAAATTTTTTATTCCATAAAGATAACTTATCCAAGGTGAAGATATCATTTTACAATGCAAATTTAGCATACATAACTTACTTAGCCCTGTGAAAAACTGGCGGGCTAAATGTGTTAATACTTAATACTGCCAAAAAAGAAAATTGAAAATCAATAGGATAGTAGTTGAAGATATTACATATGTAAAACTTAATGCTAGATAACATGTATTTTGTTTATGCTTTTCTCTTAATTTTTCTTTGAGCCTTCAAGTCTATCACAATTACAGAGATGTTATCTTTGCTTCCCCTTTGGTGGGCAAGTCTAGAGAGATACTCTGCAGCAGAGTGAGCTGCAGGGTCAACTCCTTCTTCAACTTGTTCGGTCATTGATGCAATCTCGACATACTTCTTGTGCCAAAGAAGGATCCTCTTCTGTGCAACTTCACAAGCTTCTTCATTTGTCACCACATCCCATAAACCATCACTAGCTAGAAAAAGGCACTCGTCATATTTCTCCCATTGCACAAACTTCACTTCTGATTCTGGAATAATACATGGTTTCAAGTACCTACCACCTATTGGACAAGAACTAAGATGATTAGACTAATTGCAAGGAACTAAAATGCTATATTTTGTAGCAAAAAAGAAATACTTTTTCGTAGTGTCCTATACAAAGGCTGTACCATTTTATTCATTTTACTAGAAACCATAACCCTTATCAAGAAAAAGTTTACAATAACTAGCATCACTTCAAATCCAACTACATTGACATAAATATGCTGCAGAGATGCCAAAGGCAGATACATACCTATGGATCTTGACATTGCCAAAATGCCAAGAACTCGGTACCCTTGCCAATGTATGACCCTTCCTCCTGCAGCTTTTATCCTTGCCAACTCAATGAAATAGCTTGAAATCAATGAGTGTAAAAGCAGCATAGATAATCATGAACAAAATTAACTCAGCAAACAAATTTCAAATTTGACATAATCATGAACAAAATTAACTCAAGCAAACAAAATCCAGTTAATCAGCTAACAAAATTAACTCAGCAAACAAAATCCAGCTAACAAAAATACAAACAAAATCCACCTACGCAGCAACTCAATTTCAAACAACAGTAAAAACATTAAAACCGGCAAAAAAGATTCCAAGTCACAGTGCTTACTGCTTACCAGCGACGAGGGGGAAGGGGAGTGACAGCGACAATAGAGGAAACGGCAACACCGACGAACACAGAGGGAGACCGCTCGATCAGAGGAGACGGCGACGGCCACAGAGTTTCCACATGACAGCGAGAGAGCTTCCTACGACGGTGACACAGCTCCTGCGACGGCGACGGAGCTTCCACACGTGATGCCTATACACGCGACGGGGATGCTGGGGGTATGGGGGCTGCGGTGGTTGCGGGCGGCGGGACTGGATGGCTAGGGTTCTTTCTTGAGTTTGTTCTTTCAATTTCAAAATTTCAGAGAGGAGAGGGGTGGGAGTGTGACTGGGGCACTGGGCTGTGTTGGGGTCATGGTAGATTTAGGATTTCTTTTTTTTTTATAAAATGTAAAAACATATAAATTTACTTTTTAATATTTACAAAAATTATCTAATCATCCATCTTAAAAAATTATTTAATTACAAAATGATCCTACTTTAGTTAAGATGTTAATTTTTATTGGGTTAAATTAACTCAAACTAAAACTAAACATCCAATTAACATATGTCACGTCATAGAGGGTAATTTACTTGTTGATTTAGAGGATGTTGGGTAGAACTCACCTTTTTTATTTGTTTATTATATTATTTAATTTAGCATAGTATAATATTATTTTTTAATTAATTATGATAAAAAAATAAATATGTAAGACGGATTGCCAACCGTTAAGAAGAAAAGATATCTAGATTAGTACGTCGAAATTCATACTTTGTTGCCACAATGTTATGAGACATACCATAAGATAAAAATTTTCTAAAAATATCTTTTATGTGTAAGACAAACAGATAAAAAAAAGTGAAAAGAAAAATAAAAGGTATTATATAAGATATATTTGCATTACATTGAAGAATTATTTTCATATGACTGTGATAGCCACGATATTTTTTGTAACGAACAACTGAAACCTACATAAATAAAAAAATGTTATATTTACTGAGAATTTTAAATTCTTACTATATCTATGTATATATATGTGGTTTCAGACCAAACTCAGTAAGGACTCGTGGAGGATAGATTATTGTAAGTGTGTGTATTCTACAAGATTATGTATAAATAACTTGTAAATTTTTATAACTACTTTTGTAAAGTATATTATATTTATGGCTGAAAGCCAAATGTATTGTATTTGATTCAATGATCGTATTTGTATAATTATGATCAATTATTATATCATATTGTAAGCTTATACAATGAGTTTTTGTTCCAAAAAAGGGTATTACCATACTGAGAACCTCCGATTCTCATACCATATGTTGTTGTTGTTTTTTAGATGAAGGTCGCAACCCAACTCGATAAGTTTGCAGATTGGTGATAGAGAGGAGGATGGCTTCACTTTTATTTGTCATTCTGCTTTACTTTTTGTTGTACTTATTCTCTCATCTTTTGTATACTTTGTTGCCCTAGAGGCTTTTGCTTTAAACTTCGAGAGATAGAAAGTAAGCATTTTATAAAAACTCTGTTGTATCTATTTTATTGATCGATCCAAACTCTGCGGATTGAGACCAGTTCCTCTTGACTATTATATATATATATATATATATATATATATATATATATATATATATATTTAGCTACTACCTTGTATAATGGAGCTTTATGCAAGGTTGTACATATTATGTTTTGTACTTGTCATGTCTACGCGTTTTAGTTATTGTGTGTGAACACATCACGCTTTGTAATTCCGCTTTATGTGATTTTGAGCTTTTATTTTCTTCATCGGGAAGAGAGAGAGTGTAAGAACCAAAATTAATTAAAATGATAATAAAAATATAATGTAATTGTCCGAAATAGGGTTGAAAATGATAAGAAATATTAAAATAGAAAATTTAATCAAGAAAATAGAATTTAGTGTAAAAACCTGATTTATCGCGTAAAAATGTGTACCAACTCTAATTGGGTCGGCACTGTGAGTAAGAAAACAAATTAAATTATGAGCGAATAAATTATAAAATTGAATTTTATTAATTTAGAAAAATAAAAATAATTTAGAATAAAAAATTAGACAATAATTTTAAAGGTTTTTTTTCTGAAATTAGACCAAACGAACCTAAGACACTAAACGGTTGGATCGGGCCCAAGTCCAACATATATAAATACCAATTAAGGAGCTTTCAGCTCATTTTACCAAGGAAACAAAGAAAGGGGCGCTGAGTTGAGAGGAAAAGAGAAGAGGATTTTGTTCTATTCATCTCCTTGTTCTTTTGCTCGTAACTTGAGCTACGGAGCTCCGATTTGTGTGTTGTTTGTGACCATGCAAAACTCTCATCAATCCCGTCATTTCTACCTAAACAAAGTTAGTAAGAACTCGAAATCAATGCTCTAATTTTCTACCCTAATAGTTTTGCATTTATGGGTATTATTTTTTAGTAGATTCTGTGATTTTGATTATTTATGGGTGATCTAACATTAGATTATTCTTGAATTTTGTTCAATATACCATTAGGTAAGGTAAGAATTCACTTAGTCCTTGTGTTTAGTTGATTATTGTGAACCCTAAGTTGATTTTAGTGAAATTGCATGGTATTAGATTGAATTGATGTTGTAAGAAGTTGATTTGACAAATTGGAGGCTTGGAGAGCTTGTGAAAGATGTCATATTTGGCGATTTTGCGTTGCATGAGAATCAACCAAAGTATAATTTCAGTTTCCTCTAGTTAATATGTAATGTTTCGTGAAACTTAAGCTAGTCGACTTTAAGATAGGATTGAATTGATTGTTGAGGATTTTGTTGTTGATTATTGTGGTTGGTAAATATTGATGATAAAATTGATGGTTGATATTGATGAGAGTGTATAGTTGTTATTGTTGTTGATGAATATTGAGGATAATATAGAGTCTTGGATATGTGTGGTATATGAGTTGTGATGGAGATTGAATGAGTTGCATGTGTTGGTTATGATTGATGATTATTCATGAAGGTGATGTTGATGTGGATTAATGAAAATTGAGGAGTTTGATGTGATTTAGGTTGAATTTGGAGTTGTTAAATGGGTTGATTGAGGTTAGAATTAAATGGTTTAGATGGTTGAATAGTTAAGGAATGTATGGTATGGATTCTTGAGTTGTTTTGGTATTGTTTGGATTGTGAGTAAATTGGTTTGATTTGAGAGATTTGGTATTGTTGAGGTTTTGGTAAAATTGGTAAATTCTTGTTTTTAACTAACTTCAGTGGACTCACTATAAGAAAAAAGGCCTATGGCCACGCTTTTTTTTGCCAAGCTTTAAAAGCGTGGCCAAAAGTGGTCAATGGCCACACTTTTACGAGGGTGGCAATTAATTAGAGATTTGGCCACATTTTTTCTTGCTACGCTTAAAAAGCGTGGCAAAAGGGGTCTATGGCCACGCTTTTGTAAGGGTGGCAATTAAGCTGAGATATGGCCACGTTTTTTTTGCCACGCTTCAAAAGCATGGCCATAGATAGAAACAGGGACATTTTGAAAGCGTGGCAATAGAATTTCGTTATAGTGACATTTTAAAAGCGTGGCCGTTTCTTACAACTCTTTTGGCACGCTTCAAAAGCGTGGCCAAAAGGTCCTCGTACAAAATAAAACGCTCCATTTTACTTCCTCATTCAAAATGCTGCTTATCTCTTTCATCATTCAAAACCCCTTTTCTCTTCAAAGAACCCAGAAGGCCAGAACCCTAAAAGCTTCGAAGAACCCCAGTCCTCACCCCAGCACTCCGTCGTCACTCTCTCTTTTGGCACTCCCACCATCGCTGCTCCTTCGGCGGTGGTTCTCTCTGGTGGTGACTCCCTCGTCGCACACCGTCCGTCGCAAGCTTTCCGTCGCAAGTCTCTCTGGTGGTGACTTCCTCCGAGTTCACTCGGTCGACTCGGAGCAGCCTCTGGACCCTGAATCCATCTTCTCCGAGAACGATGAAGATTCGAGCCCTAAATTCAGGGGGCGAAGAGGTGTTCTCCACTTGTTCCGGAGCTCCTCTCATTCCTCAATCCCAAGCCCTAGCTCTGGCTCTTCTCTTGTCTTCATTCTCACCGTTCCCAATCACCTCTCCTTCGATGACCTCATTCGCTGGTGCGGGCCCCACCTCCACCATCTCCACCGCCTCCTCTTCATCAGGTACCGTTTCTTCTCCGCAAACGTTTGTTGCTTTCTTTGCATATTTCTTTCATTGAAATCCCAAAATCGTGATTTGACATGTGTAGTAATGATGGAATGGAAAATCGCTACAGTGTGCTGATTGAACTTAGTTTATCCAGCGTGCATCTATTAAAATTGTACTTTGACATAGAGTGCATACTATGCTATAATATTAGAAGCAAATGAAACTATTTTAGAAGCTAACAATATAAATGTTGTGAACTAAGTTGAAAAAATATACTGTAATGAGATAGATAGATTTCCCAAAAGTTTCAATATTTCATTGTCTTTTCCTTTTTAGATTTTTCCCTAACACAAACACCATCTGGAAGCTGATCAAGACCAGAATTTTCTTTATATTGTTGAGAAGATTTTGTGGTGTGATTTTTCAGGGTAGGTATAGGTGAAATAAAGAAGATGGCTTTTCCAGGAGCAAATGAATCCATGTCAGGAGCAAGTTCACCACAGAGAAAGATGGGAAGGGGTAAGATTGAGATCAAGAGGATTGAGAACACTACAAATCGCCAAGTAACCTTTTGCAAGCACAGAAATGGTCTTCTCAAGAAAGCATATGAGTTATCTGTGCTTTGTGATGCTGAGGTTGCTCTTATAGTTTTCTCCAGCCGTGGTCGCCTTTATGAATATGCCAATAACAGGTAGAAATTATTTTCACCATCATTCTTCCTTTTTTTGTGACATTTTTTCTTCCAAAGTTTCTTAGTTCTTTTTGTTCAGCTAAAAATTATGATTCTGGGGTTCTTAGATTTTTGTTCCTGCAAATAGATCTTGTGAAGGATTTGATTTTGGAGAACAAGAAAAATCACAATCGTTTTTTTTTTTTTTTTTGTGATTCTGTTCTAGAGATATAGAGGTTTTATTTTTCCTCTTTGTATCTCTGTTGTTCTGCAAACAAGAAGTTTCACTTGTCTTTCTTTACTTCTTATTTTGACTTTTTCCTTTCTATATGAGCCCTTTTTTTTTAATTTATGTTTATATATATTTTTATGTTTTTCTTTCTGCTTATGATAATTTTTCTTAGCTCTTGGTTTGTTAGATATATAGATCTGGTGCAATAGATAGAAATAGAAGCCAATTGGGGTTGTTGTAAGGATTTTCAGGCCTGTGAGATCAGCCACTTCCAACACACCCCCTAACTCCCTCTTCCATTCTTGTTCATTTTTTTCTGTTTCCTTTTTTCCTCTTTCTTTCTTTCCCCTTCCATTATTATTCTACCCTACTCTCTCTTTAATGTTTCTCTCTCTTTCTTTCTTTCTCTTGTCACCTTGTTGTAGGGTGTGTCTTCTTTCTTTCTCTATTTTTCTTCCCCCCTTTGAATTTTTATCCTTTTTCATGTTATGGGGTTTTTTATTTGAGGTTAAAGTTTGGAATTTTAGATCCTCAAATTGAAGTTGATGAGCAAGTTTTGAAATTTAGAAGCTTCTCTCAAATGGGGTTTACTCAAAATGGGTGGTTGGGGGGTGTTAACGTTTGTGGGGTAAAGTTTAGACTTTTGATTCATGCAGTTGAAATTTGAAGCCAAGTTTTGGAATTTAGAAGCTTCTCTCAAATGGGTCTTTCTCAAAATTGGCTTTATTATTATTGTTGGACTTTTTGGTTGGTGTTTTGAATTAAGCTGATTTAGATTTTTGTAAATGAACAGATGCATTCCCTACAGATACAAGAATAATGGAACACATGACAAAGAAATAGAGGTTCTTGTGATTAGTGCTCCGAAGGGCAAAGGAATGCAGTTCCCAAAGGTAATTTTCTCCACAACTTGTCCTATTGTTAAAGCACATGCTACAATTTTTTGGTTAATTGTGCAACCTTTTTATGTTCCAGATAGAAGTGGAATACTCACTACACTTTGCGAGCACTCCTTTCAATCCCCTTGGTGTTTTAAAGTGGACATACTTGTCTTGCCAGGTAAGCAATGTTTTTCATTTCTTCATCTTGTTTCCATTTTGTATTGAAGTTCTTATTTTGGCTAGTTTAGGCAATTCTATTGTCACAAAATGTTACTTTCTGAAAAATCTCAGGAAGGAAGCACCTTACTATATGCCTTCTATATCTCAGCATGTATGATTTTAGAAATAGAGTGACCTCATATGAACATAAAGTTTCAACACTACTTTTGCAGTTTGATTGTTCTGTGTTGTATTTGCTATTATTATGTGGGAATTTCTGGTACCAACAGCTGTTTCTGGTTTTATTGCAAGTGACATGAAAGGATTATAATGTTGTCTGATAATTATTTCTGAAGGGCTTATGATCATAATAAAAAATTAAAAATTAGTTATGACTAGTATTATTTCAAGTCTTATTATTTAATTTTGTTGAACTTAGTTCATAAAAAGACTTAGATGTATAATATTATTCTGATTTAGAGAAGGTATAATTTGTGTGTTGAGATTTTAAACACTAACTTTTTCTACACAATACTTAATTTATTATCATTTTCAAATTTTAATATATTTTTTATTAAATTTATATATTTACTCTGTTTATTCTGTTGCATTAGATTTTAAGTAGAAATCTCAATTCAAATCACCTTGAAGAGGAACATTTGGACGAAAAATTTATATGCATCAAGATTTGTGTATATCTTATGTTTGTGTATACTTTTTTATTTTTGGTATTAAAATGATGGATAAAAAGTAAAAAAAAAAATCTTATATATAATAGAGAAGGCTTACACGAGTGATATACTAAAGAATAATACAAATATAATTTCTCTGACATTATAACAAAAAACAAAAATAATAAAACTATGCAACCCTTATTTTGTCCTACATTAGTATAGAACATTATCATTTTTTTAGAATTGATTCCCATCTCCCCTCCCCCCGGCCCCAAAAACAAAATCATTAGTCCTTGAAATCTGTTAGAGGACAAAGCAATTACTAATATAATAATTGCAAAAAGTATTACATTTCCACTTTGTATTGAAGTTGAGGCAGTATGTTTGTTCTATAAAAACTCTTGAATGTGCTGTGTTTATGCTGAAGCTAACTTGGACAGATAGCCTGAAATAGAAACATGCATATCTGGGTCTGATATAATCTTGCTCGCTGTGATTAATTAACACTGGCCTGCTTGCATGAACCACTTTACAATTTAATAGATATACTGTCTTGTAGACATAGTTCCACATCATCATTTGATAGGATAGCATTTTAATTTTCTAACAACACTAAGTCTCCATTGTTATTACTTATTAGCACCACTGTTTCTGAGTATATTTCCCATTTCAATACATGGTTAGTGATTCATTGTTATTTCTCAAAAACAGATTTTGGATGAATACAACCGTCTTCTAACATCTCAGTTGGAAACTCAAAGACAAGTAAGTTGACACTGATGCTCCTGAAACTCATTCTCTGGGATATTTTAATAACTATGGGAAACAGTCTCTGCTTTGGATGTATGAACTATAGACTATATTATATCATCAAGGTTGACTGGAACTACTTGTTCCTGACATATCATTAGAAGTATTATAATTACAGGAGTGGTTAGAATTTAAGGGTACTGAACCTACATGCTTTGGTTTATGATAAATGCTTTAGGATTATAGCTAACGTTAAATAATGATTCCCTCCATGTGATGATTTTTTGATGCAATAATATTGCTGATGATGTATGACTGAACTCGGATTCTCTTTGTGTCGTTGTTATTGTAGTATTATGAATCTTTGCTGGCAGAGGCAAAAAGCAAAGTGGACAGTTCTGTCTTTGAAGCAGTGGAGAAAGCTGTAACTTCTGGATTGCAGGACATCCAAGATAAACTGGAAAAGTGTACAGAATAGAGAAATGGTGTTGCTGAGGTGAGGAAGGAAGTTTGAGGGCTAAAGGAAGGAGGAACAGCAAGGGTTTAAGTTCTATTGTTCCTGTATTTTTCTTTAGTTTTTAGTTTTGGAATTTGAACTCAAAGAGATTTATTTTGTATTTGAGTATTAGTTTTCTAATGTATAAAACAATTATAGCAAAAATTGTCACTAATAACCATGGTTCTAAAAACCGAACCGGACCGGCCGGTTCAACCGGGTTAATTGAGAACCGGTCAAATGATCTGTTCGGTTGATTCCAAAATCCGACTAGCAAAAAACCGGCCAGAAAATCGGCCAAATTGGCGGTTAACCGGTGAACTGCCAGAATCGGCCGGGTTTTTTAAGGGTTTCCGGTTCATGGCTACACTCAAAACGTCGCCATTTTTAGTCATATATATGACAAAAACACCCTGAAGATTGAAACCCTAGCCGCTATCTCTTACCATCATCCCACCTCTCTCTTCCTCTCTGAAATTTGATCTCTGGAGAAGTATCTAGCCCCAAACCCCCTTAGAAGTCACAACCACCATCCTCCCTCTGTTTCTCACTTTCTCTGGCTCAAAGGTGAACCCAACCCTAATCCTTTTTCCACAGCAACACCCAGCCACCATCTACTCTTCATCGCCGAACTCTTCTCCTCAGCGGGAGGGTGCTGTCGTCGCTCAACGTTCATCTTTGCCTCGCCCTAATTCTCGTCGTCTGCTCGTGGTTGCTCGATCCTCGTCTCCGGCGACGTTCCTCCCTCACTGTCATCTTGGCTCCTCCCTCGCCAGATCTGCTCGGAGCTACTGTTTGCATTGCCATCTCTGCCCTGGTCATCAATCCCGCCTCTGTCTTCGTCGTTGTCAGCCGCTCTGAACTTGTGTCTCTGTCATCGTGCCATCACCGCCAGAAGTGGTCTCTACAGATCGGCCCTCTTCTCGCCGTCGCCGTGCTCGGAGCTCTTCTCACCGTCGCATCTCTCTCTCTTCAAGCTCTCTGTATCTCTCCCACGGTTGCTTACTCACAGTAACAACCCTTGCTTTCACCTTCATCCTCCTACAGTTGTTGAAGTCCACTGTCCTTCTGACTGAGTTAATTTTTCTAGCTTTGAGTTAATTTTTCTGAAATAATTTTGTTGATTGTTGATGGTTTTTTGTTAACTTTTTTTTGTCGATTTCTGATTTCATTGTCCAATTGTAATGGATTTTAACTTCTGAATTTGTCTTCTGAAATTTTGGATGTAATTGTTAAAAGTTGATTGTGTTATGAAATTGCATGTATCTTTTAATTTCTGAGTTTGTCTTTTGAATTTCTGGATGTAATTGTTAAATGTTGATTGTGTTTTGAAATTGCATGTAACTTTTAACTTCTGAGTTTCCTTCTAAATTTCTGGATGTAATTGTTAAATGTTATTGTGTTCTGAAATTGCATGTATGTTGGTTTGTTGATGTGATTAAAAATTGTATAAATTTTTGTTAATAATTCATATTTAGTTGTTGATTGTATTTAATTTGTGCAAGTTTGTGTTTGTGATGGTTGCTGATTATAAAAATTTTATTTTATATTTAATTAAACCGGTTGAACTCCGGTTGAACTTCGGTTGAACCGTTGAACCGTTAAACCAGTCACCTTACTGGTTCATTGACCGGTTCATTTTTCGAAACCTTGCTAATAATTGTTTGATTTGTCTTGTAATAAAAATTGTATATTATATTTATAGGTTTGGTAATAAAAAAAGACTGAAAATTTATATTGTGCAGCGATAAAGATCAAGTAAGGAAAAGAAATTCTTTTTTTTTTAATTTGATAAGGCTTTCACCACAAGTGTGGCTGTATATCTTGCTATCGCCATGCTTTGAAAGCATGGCCATATCTCGTTATCACCACGCTTTGAAAGCGTGACCGTATCTCGTTATGGCCATGCTTTGAAAGCGTGGCTGTATCTCACATATGGCCACGCTCTAAAAGCGTGGCCGTATCTCATATGGCCAGCTTTAAAAGTGTGGTTGTATCTCCCACATACGGCCACGCTTTTAAACGTGGTAATCTATAAAAAGTGTGGCGAAAAAAAGCGTGGCGATAGGTCACCAAAAGCGTGGCGATAGAGCAACCGCCACGCTTACAGACGCTACCCTTTCAAAAGCGTGGAAGTAGCTAAAACAGCGTGGCGAAAAGCTATCGCCACGTTTTTTTTAGCTTTTCGCCACGCTTTAAAAGCATGGCAATAGAGCTGTTTTCTTGTAGTGGCTATAACTTGTCCCTCGGAGTTTGTATTCGAATGAACTTTAGCTTAAATTAAAGATAGTTAAGAGAGCTTTAAAACGGTATAAAGATAAGTAAAATTAAAATTTTGTAGAGAAAGTTATAGATGTTGGAAGTTAGGGTCAAAAATCTTAATTCTGTAATGTTGCAGAAAACTTAAAGATCTGGTTTGTGTGCCCACGCAAACAACGTGTGCGCACGCACAAACCAGAGCGAGTGTTTTAACTCATGACGCACAACCTGAAAAATTTGCAAGTTGTGCGTACGCACAGGCTGGGAAAGTTGTTTGGTGCGTGTGTATGTGCAGCACAATGTGTACGCTCAAACCCTGTTTTTCACAAAAATATCTGTTTTTAACTATTTTACCTTCTTGACAAGTTTGTAAACTTCTGTAACACTTGTTTAAGACCCTTTATCTAGTATTTGGGCTTTGGATTAAGGGAGAGTGCATTGAGTGGACTTAAATGGATAATTTTATTATGAGTTTAGAGTCGGTGACTTAGGCTTGGGATGTAATTTGGATGAATTAGTATGCAAATTGATGGAGCGCTAGATTGATGATGAATTTGAGAAATTGAGGATTGATGATGGTTTTGATGAGTTTGGAACTTGGAAAGGAATGATGAAATTGTTGGGTACTGAAAAGGATCTCTGATGTTGCGGCGCCGGCGTAAGATCGGTGGTTAATCACGGTTACGTTCAGATGTGAGGACTGAGATAGTATCCCGCTCGCATAACCTTTTCTACTACAAGAGTGTGTTAGACACTTTATCCTTAGAATGATCATGCAAGTGTGCCAGGCACTATATCCTTAGAACGATAGTGTGCCGGGAACTATATCCCTGGAATGATAGTGTGCCGGGTACTATATCGTTGGAACGATAGTGTGTAGGGCACTATATCCCTAACGTGACAAAAAGGCTACATCCGAAAGGATGTGTCGGGTTGGCAACTTTGAATCGACAATGTGATATACAGCCAATAGGACAGGCATTCATCATATGCATCTTCTATGTGCTTGTTTGCTTTGCTTAACTTCATTATGCCTAAATGAATCACATGCCTACTTGCTATTTGTTTTACTTGCTGTATATGTATATTACTTGTGCTTTACTTGTTTGCATTAATTATGTATTCTGCTGGGATTGAGGAGGCTCGATAGGCGATGGTGATGGAATCGTATGTAGGATAGGTTGGTGAAGGTTGTGGGATAGCGGTGACTAACATTAGTTAGAAATTCCTTAAGTTAAATTACCCTGTTTATGATTTTATTATATATTTCGTTGAGCTTGAATATCTGGTATCGATGTGAAGTTCTAGGATTGCCTTTGCCTTCTCGGAATCTTATATCTTATCTATTGGGCACTGTTACTATACTGAGAACCTCCAGTTCTCATACCATATGTTGTTGTTTTTCAGATGAAAGTCGCAACCCACTTCGGTGAGTTTGTAGATTGGTGACAGAGTGATTGAAAAATAAGAAAGCATATCTCAAAAAAAAAGTTAAAAATCTAATCGTGACATAAGTGGAAATGAAAAAATGAAGTAATGGAGGATTGTGCCTCTTTTTCTCCTTAGGAAATCTTTAATAAATGGGAGGGGTGCTCAAACAAAAAAAAGGTCAAAAGAAGGAATGCTTCCAGGAACAAATTTGCCATGCGAATAGAAAATAGATAAAGAAAGAAGAAACGTTCACAAAGAACAAGAGATAAATAAATAAAAAGTGAAATAATCACTTTAACCTCCCAAATGTTTCAAAAACTAGGGAGCAAGAAAACATAAATGACATTTTAGGAGAACTATTGCATTTAAAGTCATGCGTTCTCCCTCAAATGCCCATATTCTGAAGAAAGTATAATAATGATGTTCTCATCACTCAAAAAGCACCACAAGCCTTGAAAAGACACCCTACTATAGAGGTTGGAACTTGGAATCCACGTTAGCATCGGCTCCCAAGTAGAAATAATATTAGAGACTAAATTCCCAATTCGGTTTAGGACATTAGTTGGCCCATGAACAACTCTTCTGGCATTCTGGGGGCATGTTGGCCCAAGGAACACACCCTAAACTATATCCATAGTAGATTTATACTAAATTTGGGGCGATTCCATCCAAATTCTCCGAAGATCTCTCCTGTAAAAGTTATAAATAAAAGGCCAAATACAAATCTATAATATGCTACCTAACCGTAATCCTTATACCTCTTAAAATGATACTAAGTTAAGCATCAAAACCTCTTATATGTACCCCCATTACTAGTTCATTGGACCACTGTCGATTGAAAATCTATTGTCTTGCTGACGTATTCACATCTTTAGTATTTTTTCTTCATGATTTCATTTAATTAGTTAAGAATTCCTGTTGAATAAGCAATGATTTCATGGTAAAAATGAGCATTACTTTGATTTAGTGGAATTCATTGATTACAAAAAAATTAGAAGAAAAATAGCAAGGAACAAAGAAGAAAAGAGGATAGGAATCATCAAGCAGAAAGCTCTCTGTACTAAGCAGAAAGCTCACTAGAAACAACCCACATAGCCGTGCAACATAAAAGACAAGGCGTGCCACGTTAGGAGATAAAAAGGGATCCATGCATACGCATCTAGCATGCATACGCACAAACATGGATAATTTGCCTATCATGTGTACGTATCTGTCATTCGTACGCATGATTTCATCTTCACGTGGGATGTAGGATCACAGCCGTGGCACACTAGTACCAAACAAAGAGCAAAATATTGATATACCAAAGATAACGTGGGACGTGAAAGGCTTCATGTGAGACGTGGACTTGTCATGCGTATGCATGTTACATGCATATACACAACAAGGTGAAAAGGAAGCATCGTGCGTACACATGTAGCATGCGTACGCACAACAAGAGGTTTTGAGGTGTCATGCATACGCATTTGGCATGCATATGCACAACACCTGGTCAACGTGGGACATGAGTTTTTCTACATGTTACTCCATGGAACAAACAGAGGCTAAAATTGAAAGAAAAACAAAACCACGTACTAGGTGAGACACTCTACGTGCAACGTGAGCCAGCCAGAGAGTGAATTAGATTAAGGACAAGCTCTACGTGCAATGTGAAGTACCCACGTACCACGTGAGAATCTAGCTACCCTCCAAGGGCCTCAAACCAATCCACTAAAACTTCAATTCTTCATCACTTGTGTGGTTAATTAAAGACTCAACTTAGGCCCACTAATCACAAGCATTAATTGAGGATTGCAAGAAGAAAAGACGGAGATCTTTGTCGAGAGAAAAATAGTTATGAAGAAGATTTTATTTTATTTGAATTATGATTCTGTTTTAGTTTTGAATTTAAAGTTTTTTTAGGGTTAGTATTTAAAGAGAGAAGTTACTGACGATCTTTCTTCTTCGACACTTTTTATTTTTTATAATACTAGGTTTTCTCTGAAGACATGAACAACTAGTCTCCTTCGTTAAGGTTAGGAGCTCTATTGATTCCTATGGACTAATATTTTAGCTTTTCTACATTTGATTAATACATTGATATCTTCTTAAGAAAAAGTTTTGGTTCTTTATCCAAAAGATTTGGATGTGTGGAAAATAATTCTCTTCTAACTTGCATTCTTTTAACTTCTTAGAAAAGTTGATTAATTGAATTAAGCTTGAAAACTTATTCTCATAGCTTTTAAGTTTTGAAACTAGACTTGATACGTGGCATCGAATTAACTAGGGGAGATTCTTATGAACTATGTGGCATATAAATCAGAGAATGTGCTTCAATTCTTTTCTTAAATAATTGACTAAGGAATTAGCGATTAATTATATTAAAGAGAAATTGAATTACCAAAAAATTGGAGTTTGATTATTAATGATTTGCCATGAATGTATCTTTACATGATCAAGGTGGAAGGTGAAAAGTATTGGTCTGAAAACCTCAATATCTCTAAAATCTTAACTCGTTTAATCATATTATCTTTCAATACTTACCTAATACGCTTACCGGTAGTTTGTGGTTGTAAAATTTACATCACTTGCTCCCATGAATTAACCCAATTTAAGATCCAAAATTAACCGGATCTCAACAATATCTATTAAAGGTAAAATTTGATAAGTTAAAAATTACTAATTAATTCATAAAAAAATTACCTGAACTAAAATAATTTTTCTACGTAAATTAGGCTGGAGAAAAATTTTATTTAGCTAAATAATTCATGTATGAAAGTTTTAAAATAGAGAAAGTAGGTAAAAATACACCTCAAAAATTATTTTTCATAAACAAAAATATCATACAATTAAAAAGAGTTTGATATTTATCAATATTTAGTATGTACTTTTATTCATTAAAAATAAATTTTTAATTATATTTATAAATCTTATTGTGTATTTTTTTTCATTCTAAATTTTTTTATGTGTACTTTTGTCCCCTTCTCACAAAAATATTAAGAAGCTTGGTGCTAGAGTGCTGAGCTAAGTAAACTGGGTTTGGGTTGACCCGAGGCACTTGTCTTCTTGACCCGGAAGTGCGGAAACGTTGGTTCTGCTCAACTGCGAATCACTTCGCTCACTATTCCTTCGGGAAATTTTACTTTTATTTTTAATTAAAAAGACAGAAAATTGAGATGTCAAGGCTTTGTTCTCAACGGGTCTTGCAAGGTCTCCTTCGGAGGCACGTCGGCATTAACCACCACCGCTTAACCACCACCACTACAACGCGTCATTTCTCAAATTCAATTGCCGCGAATGGCAATGGAATATTCTCCAATAGTTGCATCTTTTCCCTCCTCCGATCGCCATCGAAATTATATTCATCCTCCTCAACCACGACGCGCCTTCCATACACAATCCCTAAAGGCTTGGGTGGCCACGGCATTGGTGCTGTCCGATTCAGGTCCACGAAGCTGCCGAAACCCAACGGCGGTTTCGGGAAGAAGTTGTTCGATAAACCGGCAGCCGCCGTGAGCTCTGCGTTTTCGCGGTACAGCGAGGCAGTGGGTCTGCAAATTGAAGCGTTTTTTAAGCGGAACTCTCTGTTTCTGTATGGCGCTGCGGGAGTTCTGGTTTGCGCTTTGCTGTGGAAGATGATGTATGGGATTGCCAGCGCCTTCATTGGATTCTCAGAAGGGATGGCAAAGTACGGCTTCCTTGCTCTTTCATCTGCCATTGTTGCTTTCGCTGTAAGTTCTTCCAATTTGTCTCTTCCGTGTATGCCATGCTTGAAGCTGAATTATTATTATAATCGATTGATGGTATCGTGTTAAGTAATTGAGATGTCTTTCGGGTTTGACTGTGAAAGGTTCTCAGAAACCAGCAAGATTAGATTAGCACAGCAAGAAAGTAAAGAAAGAGAGAACTCGGATTGTTTGAGAGAAGTAAATCTAGATTGAATTATGATTATCATCATCATGTCAATGTACATAGCTACAGATTATATATATAGGATGGAGTTATTTTCGTTTAGAATCAGAAAGGGAAAGCTTAGTTACATAACTGATCAATTTCCTTAGCATTGCTATCTGTAGCAATAACATCATCGACATACACCAAAAGATATACAACAGAACTTGAATTAATTCTAAAGAAAAGAGAAACATCAGACTTAGTGTTTTTGAATCCAAAACGATTTAATGTGGCTGCCAAGGTAAGGAACCAAGCTCTAGGAGCTTGTTTCAGCCCTTAAATTGCCATGTTAGGGCTACAAACCAGATTACTATTAGAGTGAGAAATAGCCTTGTGGTTGAACCATGTACATCTTCTCAGTTAGCTTCCCATTCAAGAAGGCGTTGCCGAAGTCAAACTGCCTCAATGGCCAACCAAATGAGACAGTTATAGTAAAGCCAATTCAAACTATTGTAAGTCTCACCACTGTACTATAAATCTGCTCATATTGCACGCCTTCAGTTTGGTCAAATCCCTTAGCCCCTAAGCGGGCTTTGTGCCTTAGTAACTTACCATTTTGATTCCTTTTTATTTAGCAAACACCCATTTACTACCAATAATAGTGACATTAAGAGTGGGTTCTATGAGAGTCCAAGTATTGCACTTCATTATGGCACTGAATTCTTTTTCCATGGCCTCTTTCCAATGTGGACACTGCAAGGTCTGAGTTACAGTGTGAGGAACATGATTAATTAGATCAGGGGGAGTAGCGAGAGCTGCTAATGCTTTTTGTTTGGTGATACTAGATTTCGATCTTGTAGTCATAGGATGCGAACTGGTTAGAGGTCGGGGAGGTAAAAGAACTTCAAAGTCACTAAGGGGTATAGTTGGAGTAGGCTGGGCAGAGGAAGGTACAGTAGGTGGTGAAATGACCAGGGGGGAAAGAGTATTGAATCTGAAAAAGAGAGGAATCAGTAGAGGATGATGGAGAATGATGTGAAGGTAATGAATTAGGAAACATAGCATTATAAGGAAACACTTTTTCATCAAACTGAACATGTGTAGCTAAATAAGCCTTACCACTCCTTGTCATACATTTATATCTTTTATGGTTTGAACCATGACTAAGAAACAAACATGATTCAGATTTGTAATTGAATTTAGACTTGCTATATGGCCTTAAAAAAGGATAATAGCCACACCCAAATATTTTGAAAAAAGAATTATCAGGAGTCTGATTAAATAGCATTTCATAATGGCTTTTGTTATAAAGAACCTGAGTTGGTAAACCACTAAGAATATAAACTGCACTAATGAAATCATCCAGAAAAACCATTGGTAGAGAGGCTGTAGCAAGCAATGATAAGCCCATTTCCGTAATATGACGGTGTTTCCTCTCCACACTGCCTTGTTGGTGTTGTGTATATGCACATGACCGCTGTAGTCTTCTTTTCTTGATCAGTAATGTAGGGGAGGGGATCTTGGTGCTGTGCAAATGATCTTCCATTCCAAGACTTTGAATTATGAGGAATGCGAGATGCCTCCATGTTGAATAATTGTCTTCATTGACTTTGTCAGCAAGAGGTGGGAACTTCTTCTTTGAGTTTGAATCAGAAAGAACAATTTTCCATGGTAACAAGGATTGAGCAAGAAAAGTGACTCTAGATACCATGAAAGGTTCTTAGAAACCAGCAAGATCAGAGTAGCACAACAAGAAAGTAAAGAAAGAGAGAGCTCGGAGATTGTTTGAGAGAAGTAAATCTAGATTGAATTATGATTATTCATCATAATATCAGTGTACATAGCTACAGATTATATATATAAAGGAGTAGAGTTATATCAGCTCAGAATCAGAAAGAGAAAGCTTAGCTAGATAACTGAATTAACCAACTTATCTAACTAGTCATAACTAACTAACTAACTAACTAACTCAACTGACTAGCTCCCTAACAGACTGAATATATTGCAACTGAACTTTGTGTTATTTGTCCATAGTATGGAGCTACAGTTGAAGCTTTGGATGATGATTTATTCTATTCCTAAGAGTGACATAGACTAATGTTGACTGTTGAAAGCTCTCACTAATGATTAGGGTCAGTTTAGATTGGCTTTTGAAAAAGTACTTAGTTTTTTCATCTTTTTAAAAAAGATCTTTTTTAACAGATAAAAATTATTTTACATTTGGATAGGCTTTTTAAAAAGAATTTTCAAGTATTAAAAACGTCTTTTGCTTCTGCTTTTTTTTAAAAGCAAGGTATTATTAGCTTTTAGAAAAAACAAATAATTTGCTTTTTTTAATAAAAGTACTTTTTAAAAGACGTATCCAAATAGGTTTAAATTGAACAAAAGTACTTTATTTTTTAAGAAAAGTACTTTTTTAACTCAAAAAAGCCAATCAAACTAGCACTAAACCTCTCAATCTCATTAGTGATCATGACACATGCATTAACATATGGATCATCAGCTAGTGATTTTGTGCATAATGTATCTCTTAGGGGTTGTATATCCGTTCAAGATTCACAATCAACCCTGATAAAGTTTATAGAATGGCCATGACAAGGCTCAACACATCTGCTGCGACTCTTGAAGTTATGGGTGCCCCACTTTCAGGATCTGATATAAGAGCCTATGTGATGTCAGGGGGTGGGATTACATTGAAGAAGTTCAAGCCAAGTATGAGGAGCAAGCGCTGTTTTCTCTTTTTCCCCATAAGAGGTTCTGAGAGAAAGGGTCTGGTCAGTGTTGAAGTCAAGAAAAAGAAGGGCCAGGTAAATAAAAGCTTCTGTCATTGTCATTAGACCATTTCATAGAATTGATTAATCTTACATGTGTTTTATCACTTATTCAGTCTTTAATCTCAACATCATACTTCAGCAGCAAATACTACTCATGTCCGATAGGACCAAAATGGTTTTGTATGAAAAATTAATATCTGGTGATTGATAGTTCTTCCTTCACTATTGTGATATATCAATATAATATTTGACCTCTTAAAATAGCCAAGTCAACTGTATCCAGTCTATGGTTTGTGGTGATTAACTATTTAACGTCTGACAGTTCTGTATGTAAGGGATATAAGAGAGCCTAGTTAATTGAAGTATCAGTTGGGCTGTTAAGCACTCATGTGAAAGTTTGTTGTGAGATTAGAGAGTTAGTTATTCTGTTAGCATTATCAGCAGCCTATATATAAACTCTTGTAATGTAGCAGATCAATTTAATCAATTCACTCTCTTTCTCTCAACCAAAATATTTTCTTCTCTCTCTTTTTCTTCAACATTCTCTTCTTGTTACTCTGGCTGCAGCTTAATAAATACTTACGGACTATCTTCCTGAGCATGAAAAGATCTCTGTGTGCTGATTCTTTACACTTGAAATTAGGATGAAGTCATGAATTAAGGAATGGATTTTTGAATTTGTCACTGGGAGAAAAGAAACCTTGCTTTAAGCCTGAATCTTGCATTACTTATAAAAACATGGAAAGATAAAACGATCTGGATTTCATCAATCACCAGGAGCTGAAGAATGATCCATCTTGACCTTATGGCTCATTAGGAGTGACAATTTCTTTTAAGTGATTGGTAGTGGTTATCCAAAAATAGAAAAAAATCTATCTACTAATTTACCAAATGGTTAAACTAATTATGTGAACTTATCTAGATACTAGCATCTATCAGCAGATTCATATTTCAATTGTTTTTTGTTTGACGAAACTATCCCATTATCATCATCGTCATCGTCATCATCATTCCAAAATTATCATGTTGTGATTGAATGCTAGAATTCCGAAAGTGAAAAAGAAATGTAAGATGCAGAGGGATAATTGATGCTTCAGGATTCACTTTACTTAGCCATTGATATTGTCTTTATACGCAGTATGATATGAAGCTGTTGGCAGTTGATGTTCCGATGGCTTCTGGCCCAGACCAGCGGTTGTATCTGATTGGGGATGAAGAAGAATACAGGGTTGGTGGAGGGCTGGTAGCTGAGCTACGAGATCCTGTAGTGAAAGCAATGGCTGCAACGAAGGAGTTTGATTACCTTGATGAAGTTGAGGAAAAAGAGGACGCTGAAAGATCACGCCTGGAGGCTGAAAGAAAGGAGCGCGAAGAAATCGAGAAGCTTGAAAATAGTGGCAACCGGTAGTTGTGATTCATGCAAATCTTCCAATTTTTTTCTCTTGTTGATTATATTTATGGTTTAGAACTCATTTATTTTGTTTCAATTTGAGTTGTTACAATGTTTAGAACACATTGTGCCATGAGGGGTCAATTTTACCTGCATAGAAGTTGAGAAAATAAAGCTGACAAGGATCAACATGCTTCGAAATGGATTTGGTGTTGATCTTCAATATTTCCTTGTTTCAAGTTTATTATTATCCTGTCTGTAAAATACGGTTACTATATGCCGTCTTTGAAACTAACATTGTTTTCACCTCCTGCCCCTCCTTTCCGTGGAAATGAAGTTGAAAGTAACATTATTTTCTTCTTATTCGAAAGTATTCTTACTGTCCTGTAAACAGTCTTTGAAATTATAGAGTTGAAATCAAAAGCATCTTTGATTGGGGTTAAAATTGGATGAGACTTTTCATGGATAATTTTTATGTGCAATTTTAGTCATGGAATTGATTGATGCATGAAGATCTTCACCTCATTTGCTGGCCATTGACAAATGCCAGGTACTTCACACTCTAGCAAGGTAGGTGAAGGTTCTTTTTATCCATTTTTGTGAAGCGTTTTTCACATTACATTTTGGGACAGGCGACTTAGAAGCAGCAGTTGAAAGCGTTGTAAGCACATGGGACTGGCACACTGAAATTGAATGCTTTGTTAGGAAAATAAGAATTTATTAGAAGAGCTGTGTGACTCTCGAGCACCGCTGCTTCAACTGAAGTAGAAGTGAGAAAATGGAGTCAGAACATAGGCACTTGCTTCACAGCCTAATCTTTAGTTAATAGTCCCCTTGAAATAGTTTGATTGTTCAATTTTATTTTATGTTTTAGGCATGCATCAATATTCCATATGGAGAAATTGTGTGTGATATATTAATGTTGACATGATGATTTGCGTGTGACAGGCCACCTATTCTAATAGCTATCACATTAGTGCGGAAAAGAGGAAGGATTTTCCCTTTGGTTCTCTGTAACAGCCAACCACCATCTTGGTGCTTTTATGTATTAACTCATTTGCACCACTGGACATTTGGACCCCATATCAATGCTCAAGTCTAGTCCTCTCAAAAATAAACACACATTAACCAAATTTTTATATATTATAATTTTCAATTTCTGTCCATCATCCTTGTCTTTCTGTGTTGTAATTGTGAAGGTCCTACCTCTTTGGTCAAACCACAATACCAAACAGTTTGCTAGATGACAATAACTAAGCAATAAACATCATCAAAATTATTGTTAGCATTGATATAATGAACTGAATATAAGATTCATTAATAAGTTAGTTAACCACCTTAATTTGTGATCAAACCACCTTAATTTGAGATCAAATCATGGTCCACTAAGATTATAAGCTACTTAGTTAATGCAATGCCAAAGTGCCGAGCATAGTGACCTCTCAAATATTAATCCCTCTATATGGGGACCAGTATATTATGGATTTTGATGTTGGATATGAATTCGAAGCATGCAATTATATCCATCATTTTCCTCTCTTTTGAATATGTAATTACTCCTTTCACAAAAAAGGTTGCACCTATAACATAATCATTTGGCTGATTGAATTGGTGTATAGAAAAAATCTTGTCCGACAAATTTGATATAGGTGGGAATAGATTCTCTCAATTTTTTTTTTTTAAAATTGTTTAGTAAAGTGTAATTTTTTACATTACATTCTTTAAGTGTGAAGAAGATATTAAATGATAAAAGATTACAATTTATTAAATAATTTAAAAAAAATTTGAGAAAATCCACTTCCTGATATAGATCATTTTACTGGAATTACCATATATTTTTAGACATTGAGAATTTATAATAAAAGTATCTATAGATCACTTGTTATAATGGCTCTCGTTGGTGGTAAAGAATTGAATCTACAACAAAAATATTAAGTACATATTAAAATTAGCCATTATGTATTGATATAAATACATATATATTTAATTCATTTTTAATATATATATTTTGTATTTTAATATATATTTACTAGTGTACACTTAAACATGGTTGAATCTACAATTTAAAAAATACAAGCTAAAAAAATTATATATGAAAAAATGTGTAATTTATAGGAAAATAATAGTTATTTTCCAAAATATAGAGGTGAATTGGAAATTCAAAAAAAGTTGACATGATTTGCAATATATATTTAATTTAAAACATATCAATTTACGAGACAATTTTATTTTTGAAAAAAATTTTAAAATGGAATTTTTTGGAACAAATTGCTATCTTTATTAAAATATAATAAAAAAATTCGTTAGAAGTTATGAAGCACAGATACTTAGCTAAATTGTTGTGTTCGCGTGTTCGATACATTTCGGATATGACATTTATCGATATTCGTCTGATGTTTTCTTTGTCCAACTACATCGTATTAAAAAATAAAAAATTCTTTTATAAACATGCTTATACACACATAAATAAGTTAATATTCAAAATCGTCCCTCAAAGATACCTTGATCTCCATATGAGTCCCTGAATGATAAAGTTAATCAAAATCGTCCTTGAAAGATGACGAACATGACCACGTTAGTCCTTCCGTCATCTCGTTCGCTGAGCTGGCTAACGTTGGGTGACGTGGTCCGTTAAGTGCCTGGGTGGCTGATGCCTACGTGGACGCTGGGGTTGCTGACAAGGTAAGTTCGTTTAAAGAAATCAAATCAGTCCCTTGGATGATGAACCCTAATCCTAAATGTCGATAAATAAGTCGCGTTTTAGAATCATATGGCCACACAGTTGGATAGATACTGGAATTGTTGGGTCGCTGGGAGGATGGAGACGGAAAATAGAGGTCGTAGTAGTGGTGTATCTCTTCCGCCGCACGACAGTAACGGTTACAGTGCTTCAATGTGAATGAGGAGGAAGACCCATGAGGAAGCATGTTTCTGCGGGTTGAAGGCTGTGATAAAAAAATCTGGGACAACAGAGAACCTAGATAGATTATTCTATGTATGTCCAAGGTACCGGGTAAGTTGTGTTGAAGAAGTTGAAGTGTTTCCATCTTGTTCTGTGTTATTGGGTGTTATTCATTGTTTTCTTCTCTGATTTATCAATTTGCAGAAGGACAGTCATTGTAATTACTTTAAGTGGGTTGATGATGATGACGATGAAGCAGTGGTTGAAGGTGGTGCAAAGGAAGATTCTAGAACTGAATTGCAGGTTGAAAGTGAGTATGATGAATGGAGGGTGAAGCCGTGAAGGTGGCATGGAGATTGGGTAACTTGGAAGCTGAAGTTAGATCTTTGAAACTGCTAATAATTTTCATGTTTGTGATAGTTGTGATTAATGTGATCCTTTATTGTTTGATATGTACTTCCAAGTAAACACAATCCTGTTGAAATGTAATGGTGTATCATTTGGATGGATTGAATGAGAATAGATGTTTGATTAGCGCTATAAGATTAACTCCAAACTCTCAAATACTGGTATTGTGGAACATTGCAAACTAATCAATATCACTGTTGCTATAAGATTAAGCCACAAACAGGATAAGTAATCAAAGTAAGTAGTCATAGCATTGTGCTGCCATTCAAGGCTAATTGTCACATTGTTTGGAAGATTAGTACCACAATAAATTTATAAGGTATCCAATCCTAAAAATGAAGGCTACACCAAAAGAGAAGGGCAAATACAACTTTTAGATTACAATAACCACAATGTTTAATATGGTATTTCATTTGCCCTATACAAAAAAACTAAAGTAGCCCCAAACATTGCTTTCTAATCAATGTGGTTTATCATTCTTCCTTAGGTGCTTGAAGCCTGAAATAGGCACAAAAGTCATAAAGTTGGCCAGCTTCTTAGCAGTTGCAGAACTTGTCCCTTTAATGGTCTCAGTCGAGATAGCCACTGGTACAGCTGCAGTAGGTGTAGGGGAGGATCTAGCTCTTGCTTTCACTTTAATCACCTGTAATTTAGGTGGCCTAGCTACAACTTCGTCCTACATAAGCCAATACCAAAAGCACTTGTTACTTTATAAAACAAAATCAAATATTTTTATTACACTTGAGCAGTAAGTATACAACCTGTTGTGTAGCTTGGGTTGGTGGAATGCTTTTAGATTGGCTGATGTCAATCTTTGTAGGGGGTTGGATGGGTGCTGAAAGTGAAGGCAATGGTGGTATTGCTTTTGGAGCAGTATCATGTTCTACAGGGACATCATTCACTTCAGGGTCAGCACCATCTGCAGCAGGAGCAACAACTGCCAGTTGTAGCTGCATTTGCCTGGCATTTTTCTCAGCATCAAAGGCTTTCTTCTTTGCACAGCTTCTTTTGTTGTGGCCAACCTCACCACAGAACATGCATCTATAATCACAGTGACGATAATGCCATTAACAAACACAGGAAAATATACCAAAACAAATCCTAAATTCAAAACAAACATGAATAGAACCATCACTAAAATGAAACACCCCTACCTAACAAATCATCACAAAGCCAGTTACAGCAAAGCATTCCAACCCACTCATATCATACAAGAACAGTCATACAAACCATAAGTCACCCCAAATCCTACCCAGAATCAGATGAACCCATGAGTCACGCCACTACGAAGACATCACGCCACAGAATAACTCAAAAAACAAGAAAAAGGGTTCATCCTTACCTATAAAAGTCGCAATGGCTTTCTCCACTATCTATGTTGCTCCAGGAGATGATCACCTCTGTATTCAGTACCAACACCTCTTCTGTTTTATTGGTCTTCCAATGCTGACGAAGGTTGATGGCCTGGTTCAAGTGTTGGGTCAAAGCCTTAGGGCATAGCTTGGGGGAGACGACACGTTTTGGAGTGAAACAGAGTTACATGCTTGTTAACAGAGGGGGTGATGGGTTGCAACGTTTTGAATCTCTCCTGGACACCAAACGTCGTCGTATCAACACCTGGAGGCAACTGATTCAAAACGGCGTCGTTTTGTTACTGTGCCACGCTGGCACTTAACGGACCACGTCACCCAACGTTAGCCAGCTCAGCGGACGAGATGACGGAAGGACTAACGTGCGCATATCCGTCATCTTTCGGGGACGATTTTGATTAACTTTATCATTTAGGGACTCATATGGAGATCGAGGTATCTTTCAGGGACGATTTTGACTATTAACTCACACAAATACCACCATTATACGTCAACCTATTCAACTTTATTATTAATATATATTTTTGAAATGAGTTTAGAAATAGTATATATTATTATTTATTAAAAAATAATATTTTAATATTTTATATAATTAAAAAATATTAAAATTAAAAAATTAATTTATATTTTAATATCAAAATATTATTATAATTTATCTAAAACATTTTATATTTCATATATATGTTGTGTTTCCGTATCTTATAAAAATTTAAAATTTGTGCATTTGCATATGACTTGTCTTATGATCTTGTTCGTATTAAGGGCAAATCACAATAATAAGCCAAGGGAAGCAAAATTTTACAGGAATAAGCCAAAACGAAAATTGTTTCATGAATCCACCAATGCACGTTTATATATAGTTCGGCTAAATTCGAACTCCATTTCTATATAATTCGAACCAGCTGGGTTCAAATTATACACAAACACACGCACACACTAATTCGAACCAGTTTGGTTCGAATTATACACAAACACACGCACACACTAATTCGTACCAATTGGGTTCGAATTACACACAAAGTAATTCATGGTATAATTCGAATTAAGCGGTTAAAAAATTAATAATTTATTAAAAAAAATTTATTAAAAATTTATTAAAAAAATTAATAATTTAAAAATTAAAAAATATATATTTTATTTCATACGTTAATAAATTTTTTTAATAAATTTATTTAAATTATACTACAAAAAAATATTTTATCCTATGCAAAATAATTTAAAAAAAATGGCTTAAAAAATGTTAGGAGTACTATAAAGATTTGTTATGTTCTAATAACTTAGGTAAATACATGCATGTACTCAAATTTTAAATAAAATACTCTACATAGTCAATAATAATTTAGAAATGAAAGAAAATATTTTATTCCATACAAAATAATTAAAAAATATATTTTATTCTATACTAAATAATTTTAAAAAATGGCTTAAAAGAAGTTATGAGTACTATAAAAGTTTGTAATATTCTAGTGATTTAGGTAAATACATGATAAAAATATTTTTTCTTTAATTTCTAAATTATTATTGACTATGTAGAGTATTTCTTTAATGTTATAAGTCATTAGGATATTACAAATTTTTATAGTACTCTTAACATCTTTTAAGCATTTTTTTAAATTATTTTGCATAGAATAAAATATTTTTTTTTGTGGTATAATTTAAATAAATTTATTAAAAAATATTCATGATAATTTTTTAATAAAATTATTTAAATTATATGGTGAGATATTACATGATTCGAATTACGCATGGGGAAATTCGAATCACTCTGATTCAAATTATATGGTGAGCAATTCGAATTCTATACAATACTCTTCTGCCCATTTTTGATAGCTCATGAATATTTTTTAATAAATTTATTTAAATTATACTACAAAAAAATATTTTATTCTATGCAAAATAATTTAAAAAATGGCTTAAAAGATGTTAGAAGTACTATAAAAATTTGTAATGTCCTAATAATTTACTAAAGAAGTACTCTACATAGTCACTAATAATTTAAAAATTAAAAAAAAAAATATTTTTATCATGTATTTACCTAAATCACTAGAATATTACAAACTTTTACAGTACTCATAACATCTTTTAAGCCATTTTTTTAAAATTATTTTGTATAGAATAAAATATATTTTTTAATTATTTTATATAGAATAAAATATTTTCTTTCATTTCTAAATTATTATTGACTATGTAGAGTATTGTATTTAAAATTTGAGTACATGCATGTATTTACCTAAGTTATTAGAACATAACAAATTTTTATAGTACTCCTAACATTTTTTAAGCCATTTTTTTTAAATTATTTTGCATAGGATAAAATATTTTTTCTAGTATAATTTAAATAAATTTATTAAAAAAATTTATTAACATATGAAATAAAATATATATTTTTTAATTTTTAAATTATTAATTTTTTTAATAAATTTTTTAATAAATTTTTAATTTTTTAACAGTATAATTCGAATTATACCATGAATTACTATGTGTGTAATTGGAACCCAGCTGGTACAAATTAATGTGTGCGTGTGTTTGTGTATAATTCGAACCAAGCTGGTTCGAATTAGTGTGTACGTGTATTTGTGTATAATTCGAACCCAGTTGGTTCCAATTATGTAGAAATAAAGTTCAAATTTAACTGATTCAAACTACATATAAACGTGCATTAATGGATTCATGAAACAATTTTCGTTTTGCTGATTCCTGTAAAATTTTGCACCCCTTAACTTATTACTATAATTTGTCCTCGCCATACAATACCTTCCACCGAATTGCCTGTACCCCATATCAAAATAAATTCCCAATTTGCTCCATTAACCTGTATATCACCATTCTTTGTATCATAAATTTATTTGCGTTCTTTGTTAATTGTATCAAAACTAAAAGATGTGACACTATTTGTGTAATCATTCTTAAAAATTTTGACATTTTGTACCGTGGTTCATACTCTTGTTGGGCTGAAGAAATTACTGCCAGTCAATTACCATCTTTGCTGTAGATAGGAAGGAGTAGTAACACTCATGAGGGTAAATACTCCACATGATGTCTACTATAGTGAAAAAAGAAAAATAAAAAAAAGACTAAAATTTACTTTTATAGATAATAACTGAATTTTTTTAAAAGAATATATCATTTAATTTTTATTAATTTTTAACATAAATTATACACATTATTTTTCAATTTCTTTCCACAAACACCTCTTCATAGTAGAATTCTCTTTATTAGGGTCTTCTTGAATAGTCACGTCCAAAGAAATATCACCAAAATCATCATTTACTCTTGTACTCTTGGTACTTCCTTTTGATAAGGTTTTGTCACCTATTCAACCCATGCAATGTTCCTCTGGTGTCTGCCTATTTTCACCGGTAACAATTTGATATCTCAAGAATATTTACAGAAAAAATGGTGTCTGTAATCTTTTTATTTACATTGGTAAATATTTTTATAATATAAGATACAATTTTTTTATTATTATCAATTATTTTAAAATTAAAAGTAAAAATACAAAAATAATATGTATAAAAATGTTCTATAATGTGATTCATTAAGTTAATACATTTTTGATATTAAAATAATATAAAATAAATTTACATCAAATCTAATAATTCAATATTAAATGAGAAAGTTTATGAAAACATTTTTATTAAAATCTGATGAGTACTTAACCAGCAAAAGAAAAAGGAGTAATTCTACACTATTGGATAAAATCTTACACCATTAATGACTATTTGATGGCTATAAATAACAAAACTTGCTAGTCCCCTAACATTTCTCATATTAAATTTAGTACAAATAAGTATAACAGAAAAATATTACACATACAAAGTCTTTTATAAACTAAGCCCAACTAAATTAAACAATAACAAAAATTATATTAATTATAACTGTTTTTTGTTATATTAAACCAACTTAGTTGAATTTAGTTAACAAAAAGACTTAGATGTGAAGTATTATTCTAAGCAACAAATCATTTCACATCAATCCACTAGTACTAGTTTGAAAAAAACTGAGACGGTGAATTCCTCATTATTGCTGTCGTTTTAGCAAACTAGTTTTCGGAACTTGGTTTATATTGGATGACCCGCTCTCGTTGTGTGTGATAAATCCTTTGACAAAAGAAGAAACTAAGTTGTTATTAGTTAATCCTTTATGCCACCAACTCCAACGGTGTTGAAGAAGCAATAAAAATAAAAGTGAATTTTAGAGAAACTAACCTCCCTCTTAATTACAAAAAAGGTTTCTTGTCATTCAAGTGTTTAATGCACAACAGTATATAAAGTTCTTCTGTGCTCCACTTCATAGAAAATGGAAAATCTTCATGGCTTATGCTTATAAATTTGGCTTTCTTCTTGAATTCCATGATACCTACGCAAAATTTTCTACAGTTCTGCTTTACTATATGATTTGTTTTGTGACGAAGGTGAGTAAAATACCTCACTTTATTTAATTTTTATTTTGTCTATTTGAATATTTTGCATTTCCTAACTTGTAACAATATGAAATTATAAATTATTGCAGCTGTTCTAGTTCTGAACCATACTAATTGTTCTTGGATCCTGATCCTCAGAGAATTGTTAATCATACATTTCCATATATATATATATATATAGATGGAGAAAGAGAAAGAGGATTGCAATAGTAGAATTTTTTAGTTAGTTAGTATAATCCTCAATTCCATTTTTTGTCTTGCTTAATTCAGTGAAGGAATCAGCATGTTGTTTTCAGTGAAATTCTGATGGTTATGCTTGCTTTGAATTGTTTAATCTAAATGCTAGCTTGACCCTTTAGTTATCCTTTGTTTTCGTACGTGTCTTAATCTTGTTCCTCAAATATTTCAGTGCTTGAAAACAAGACACTTTTCTGCAACATTCACTGACCACAGATAGGTGGCAAAAATGGAAAATCAACACCAATGATTTATGTATTGTTCTTTTTAAAACTAAGAGAATGCAGTTCCACTTTTAACAAAGAATGCTTTTTCTTTATAAAGCACAAGGGGAGAACCAAGCTTTAAGCTTTTTCTTTTTCAGTTCTATTTTATCTAGGATTCTCCATTATCACAATGCTCTTTATTTATTTATTTATTTATTTTTTAACCCCTTCTCCCTTCTTGGCTGTTTGTCAGACGTTTAAGCACCGTTTCTATAAGAGAGATTTCTTTATTCTAAATGGAAAGTGCACTTTAATACAGCATTATTTAAAGTTCACAAACTAGCTTTAGGCTTTTTTTTTTACTTTTTTTTTCTTTATTAAATGTTAGAGTCAGCATAACATCTAACTATTGAATGAACTAACATTCCTGAATGCCACATCTGAAAGAAGTAAATCCCTTTCCCTATTCAGAATCTGTTTATCGGTAAGTTGCAATATGTGATGCATTCTGCATCAACAAAATCATTTTCTGTACTAAAATAAAATTTTCAGAAAAATTTGTTGGCCAAAGTTGTTTTAAATGATTTCCATAAAAGTTCCATATTTTCAGAACTGAAGGTATCACTGACTTTGACTATGTTCATGATTAGCATAGTTAATTTTAGCCTTGAACATGTTCTACTTTTCTAGCCGTATGATATGCTAATAATTTGCTGCAATTTCCAAATGCAAACCAGGAAAGCATGATTAACAGTTGAGATCAGAAATTGTAACTATCCTTGTCTGACTCAAACCAAAGCAAGTTCGATGAAGTTGCAGTTATCCATCGTTGTGCTTGTCCTTCTAAGCTTCATAGTTTCACTCTTTGAATTGATTGTAGCTGATTTAAACTCTGACAAACAAGCTCTCTTAGAGTTTGCTTCAGCCGTTCCACATGCACCAAGGCTAAACTGGAATGAGTCTACTTCAGTTTGCAACTCATGGATTGGTGTGACTTGTAACTCGAACAGAACCCGAGTCACCGGCATCCATCTCCCGGGAATTGGACTAACCGGTTCAATTCCAGAGAACACTTTAGGAAAACTAGACACTCTTAGAGTCCTTAGCCTTCATTCAAATGGCCTTAAAGGAAATCTTCCTTCTGACATAGTTTCCATTCCTTCACTCCAATTTGCACTGCTTCACCACAATAATTTCTCAGGTCCAATTCCTTCCTCTGTCTCCCCTAAACTCGTGGCATTCGATGTTTCCTTTAACTCCTTCTCTGGAAGAATTCCACCAGCATTTCAGAATCTGAGAAGACTCACCTGGTTGTATTTACAACACAACAACATTTCTGGAACTATCCCTGAATTCAACCTTCCAAAGCTTAAACAATTGAATTTGAGCTATAATAACTTGAATGGAACAATTCCAAATTCTGTTAAGACATTTCCTTACACTTCTTTCGTAGGTAACTCGCGCTTATGCGGACCGCCTCTCAACAATTGCTCATCGATATCCCCTTTTCCATCTCCTTCCCCTGAGTATCAACCATCCTCTCCATCAACTACACAAGATCAAAAGGATCATAAGAATAACTTTGGCCTAGCTACTATACTTGCTCTTGTCATTGGAGGCATTGCATTTCTCTCTCTGCTAGTTTTAGTGTTCTTTATATGCTGTCTGAAGCGAAAACCGAAAGACAGTACTAAAAAAAGCGGTGGCATACTCAAAGGGAAGGGATCTTGTGCTGGAAAGACTGAGATTTCCAAGAGTTTTGGGAGTGGAGTTCAAGAGGCCGAAAAGAACAAGTTATTCTTCTTTGAAGGTTCATCTTATAGCTTTGATCTTGAGGACTTACTGAAGGCTTCGGCCGAAGTTCTTGGTAAAGGGAGTTATGGAACAGCATACAAGGCTGTTTTGGAGGAAGGAACAACTGTGGTAGTTAAGCGGTTGAAGGAAGTTGTTGTTGGAAAGAAGGAGTTTGAGCAGCAGATGGAAATTGTTGGGAGGATTGGACGCCACCCGAATGTCATGCCGCTTCGCGCTTATTACTATTCCAAAGATGAGAAGCTTCTAGTTTATAACTTCATGCTTGGTGGAAGCTTGTTTCACTTGTTGCATGGTAAGTTCTAAGTCCACCATTGCTCCATGTATTTGTTGTCAATTAGCATGGCATTTTTTGCACTCATTGCTTAGCTTTGTTCAGTAATTGGTAATCCATCGTAAAATTGAAGTAAGAATTTGTATGTAAGAGCGTAATTCCTGCCATAACCAGTACTAATTGATAATCCTATGTATTTGACTTATCTTCTGTCCCAAACAACAATAGGAAACAAGGGTGCAACAAGAACTCCATTAGACTGGGATTCAAGGGTGAAGATTTCACTTGGAGCAGCCAAGGGAATTGCATTCATTCACTCTGAATGCGGTCCAAAGTTCACACATGGCAACATCAAATCCACCAATGTTCTCATATCCCAAGAACTTGATGCCTGCATATCCGATATTGGCTTGCCTCCACTGATGAACACTCCGGCAACCATGTCAAGAGCCAATGGCTACCGTGCTCCAGAAGTAATTGATGCGAAGAAGATCACACAAAAATCTGATGTGTACAGCTTTGGTGTGCTGCTTCTTGAAATGTTGACAGGGAAGACACCAATGAGGCATCCGGGGCATGAAGACATCGTCGATCTTCCAAGGTGGGTGAAGTCTGTTGTTAGGGAAGAATGGACAGCTGAAGTTTTCGATGAGGAGCTTCTAAGAGGCCAATATGTTGAAGAGGAGATGGTGCAGATGCTTCAGATTGCATTGGCTTGTGTTGCTAAGGCACCTGATATGAGGCCTAGAATGGATGAAGCTGTTAGGATGATAGAGGAAATAAAGCACCCCGACTCAAAGAACCGGCCGTCCTCTGAGTCGGAGTCTAATGCGCAAACACCATGATTGAAGAGTGTTCCTGGGGACAACATAGGATTTCATTTGAAGAAGAACAAGTCTTGTGTTTTCCTGATTGATATTGTGTCCTCAAGCAATAATAAAGTTAAGTTTCATTGTAAAATACTAATGTTTTTTGTTCTTGTTGGTTATAGAAGTTTTTCAGCTGGTTCTGCTTTGTTGGCTTTTGAAACTTCATTGCTGATTGTTGTTCAGTGAATGGAAATAATTCGAGTTTCATCGTGCAGACCAGTGGATCATATTAACAAACATGTTGTGTGCTCCCTTCAATAATATAGCTCGATCCTTTGGCCATACCTCCATAATCTCATGTATTAATATTACTATTTTATACCTACAGAAATGAATATGGTGAAAGATATATACAAACACTAAGAAAACTGTAGAGCCTTACTAAAATTTGTGAAGTCCAGTAGTGTTGAAAACTTAAAATGTTAATGGATATGATGAAAGACATACACAAAATTTAGAAAAAAAAGTTTACACAGTTGATTAATAGTTGGAGACTATAGTGTTCAAGGCTACAGTGGACTCAATTTTTATTTTGGTCCTGAGATTCATGCAATTATTCAATTTGGTCCCCGAAATTCAAAATTATATATATTAGTCCTCCAGATATAAGTCCGGGTACTAGGGGTGCACAGACCCGGCCCGGCCCGGTCCCGAACACTTTAGAGGCTAATTTGGTGTGATTTCATCGGGTTTAGGGTCGGGTAAGGATCTCAAAAATAGATCTGGTCATTATTTCGGGTCGGGTCCGGGCCATAGCTCGGGTTACCCGAAGCCAGCTCGGTGGCCCGGTCATCATACACAATTAATATTTTGTGTTATTAGTGATGGATCATGACTATTCTTATGTGGAATTTAAGTATTGTAAACCTTAATATTTTGTGTTATTAGTCATTATAAGACTATAAGTTAATGTTTTATGTTTAGAATGCATAAGACTTTAGACTAATGCATAATATTGTGTTATTTGTATTGATTTAAATATTTGGTATTATTAGACAATATTAGTTTTGATTGTGGTTTTGCTTTAGTATTGATTGTGGTTATACTTTAATTTTAAAGAAGGGTTGGTTCTTGTTATATTTTTCTAAGCAAATTTTACCATGTTAAATAATGGTTGGAGTCTTGGAAATTTGGATATTTTTACATGCTAGCTTACAAGAAGGTATCAACGTAATGTAATGTTAACGGCCCGATTTTCACCCGGTTTTCACCCCGGTATAATTGTGACCCGAAAGTGTATTGGTTTCATCGGGTCTAGGGTCGGGTTCGGGTCTAATAAATAGACCCGGTGTATATTTCGGGTCGGGTCTGGGTCACATCAAACCCGGTTTCACCCGGCCCATGTGCACCCCTACCGGGTACTAATATGGTCCCTCAACTTTTTCCGGCGATGATTCGGCAAATGGAGTGCTGAGATGGCACCCTCACTGCTACGCTGGATAATGAGTAAATGACGTCGTTTATTCTTGGCGCCCAAACAAGTCAGAAATAAAGAATAGTGGAGGTAGAGAAGAAGAATAATACTTTATTTTGGGTCTCCATCATTTCTTCTCCCTTCATATACAAAGCGATGACATTTCTGACTTGTTTGTGTGCCAAGGGTAAACGAAGTCGTTTACTCATCATCCAGCGTGGCAGGGAGGGTGTCATCTCAGTATTCCGTTTGTCTAGTTATCGTCGAAAAGAGTCGATGGACCACATTAGTACCCGGACTTAAATCTGAAGGATCAGTATAGGTAATTTTAAATTTTAGGGACCAAAATGAATAATCGCATGAATCTCAAGGATCAAAATAGCGATTTAATCGCTATAGTGACTAAACTAAGGATTAGATGATCTCAATACGTTTAGATTATTGCCAAAACATATTTTTTAATTAAATTTTATTTATTAATTAATTTTTATATATTATTTAATTTTAAAATTTTAGATTTAATTTTTAATTTATTTTATTATTCATTATCCATCTATCACAAACCTCAGGATATAACAATGTCAGTTTTCATGGAAGAAGAAAAAAGTATTGTCACCTGAGACCTCCATTATTCCATGATCATATGTTCTATGTAAAAGAAGAAGATAATCTTAAAGAATTAATGGAGTAATTTTTATTGAATGGACAAAATGAAAAGGAACCATGTTTTTAATCCTAATAAAATTGATCCCTTTTTATATACTCACACTTGTTAATTATTTTTGAGGGGTATTAACTGATGGGCTGCTACTGGTTCATTGGGCTACAGTTGAGTTATACTTTGGGCTGCTGCTCTCATTACCCCCCTCAAGCTCAAGTTGCTCCTTGAAACAACTCTGAGCTTGTCTTTGAGCCTCTCATAACTGATTGTTGACAAAGATTTTGTTAAAATGTCAGCAACTTGTTCAATTCCAGGAATATGTACAACTTGTAATGACTTGTTGTTGATCTTTTCTCGAACAACTTGGATATCTAACTGAAAGTGCTTCGTTTTATCATGTAAGACTGGATTTGCAGTGAGTAAAACAATGCTTAAATTGTCACAAAATATTGATGGAGCAATAGTCAATGCAATCTTCAACTCAGACAGCAAATTCTTCACCCATGTAATCTCTGCTTCACAGGTTGCTAGGCTTCGAAATTCTACCTCAGTTGAAGAACTACTTATAGTTGTTTGTTTCCTGCAAGACCAAGTAACCAAATCAGTTCCGAAGAAGACATAATAAGCTGAAACAGACCTCCGATCCTCTAAATCTGTTGCCCAGTCAGAATAAAAATACCATACAACTTATAGTCATTTCATTTATGGAAGAGCAAACCATGTTCTTGTGTTCCTTGAAGGTATCTTAAAGTCCTCTTCAAAGCCTTCCAGTGAGCAAGTAAAGGGCTATGCATGAATTGAGAAACCTTCCTCACAACAAAACTCAAGTTAGGCCTAATGATGGTAACATGTTGTAATGTACCTACCATAGATTTAAAGAGATTTGGATCCTCAAATTGTTCTGAACTTGTAGACAGTAAATACAAAGAGGAGATCATAGGAGTAGGCATAGCACTTGCCGTACTCATTCCTAATTTAGACAGTAAGTCTTTAATATATTTAATTTGGGATAAATGAAGCTGTCCAGTTTCAGTTTTATGAACCTTAATACCAAGAAAGTAGGATAATTCTCCCAAGTTTTTTAGAGTAAAAATCTTGTTTAACTTTTGTATCATAACATCAATTTCATTTGAATCATTACCAGTGATGATAATGTGATCAACATAACATAGAATATAAATGACACAATAAGATCCATGTTTGATGAATAAAGATGTATCAGACTTAGTACTAACAAAGTGAAAACTGTTTAGAGTATTGTTAAACTTTAGAAACCATTCTCTCGGAGCCTGCTTGAGGCTATAAAGGGCTTTATTTAATTTACACACTAAACTGTCAGAATCATGAGAGAAACTAGTAGGTTGATGCATATATATAGTTTCATGTAAATCACCATTACGAAAAGCATTATTAAAATCCAATTGTCTTATAATCCAGTCTTTAGATAAAGCTATACTTAATAGAATTCGAATGGTGGCAGGTCTAATAACATGACTAAACACCTGTTCAAAATCAAATTCTTTAAATTGGTGGAAGCCTTGAGCCATCAACCTGGCTTTGTACTTTTGTATGGTGCTATTAAGAAGCCATTTTATAGTGAAGACCCATTTAGATCCAATAATTTTGACATTTTGAGATTTTGGCACAAGTGTCCAAGTATGATTTTTGATTAAGGCATCATACTCCTCTTGCATAGCATTTTTCCAATGAGGAATAGCTAATGCAGCACTAGGTGTTTTAAGAGGTGTTTCATGTAAAACGTTTAAATTAACATTACTAATTAAGGCTTTGGGTTTGAAATTTTCAGTATTAGACTGGTGAGCATGGGATGTTGATTTAGAGGTTTAAGAGATATAAGAGCATCTGCAGATGTAGGAACGGGTGCAGAATTATTATTATTATTATTATTATTATTATTATTATTATTATTATTATTATTATTATTATTATTATTATTATTATTGATAGAGTCAATAGGTGGAGGGTAGATTTGTATCCTAGAGATGGGAATAGGATGTTGTGTTTCAATAGCAAAGTGTATTGAATTAGAATTAGTAGGAGTACTTGGATTATGACTACTAATATCGCTAAGGTTACGATTTGTATACTGAATATTTGAAATAGAAGAACTATGAGATGAAGAGCCTAAAACAGAACCTATACTAGGAATAAAATAGTTAAAAGAACTAGATTTATCATAATTTCTAGAGGAGTCATTCTTATCAGTTTTAACAAATAGTTCTTTGTAAGGAAAGGAGGTTTCATCCAATTGAACATGTCTTGTGGTATAAAGTTTATCACAAGGTGAAAGGCATTTGTAGCCTTTTGAGTTTGGGGCATAACCAAGAAAGACACATTTATGAGATCTAAAATCTAATTTTATTTTATTGTAAGGCCTTAAAAGAGGAAAATAGCTACTACCAAAAACTCTTAGAGAAGTATAATCAGGGACAGTGTTAAACAAGGTCTCGTAAGGAGATTTGTTGTCCAAAATTTGAGTTGGGATGTGATTAATTAAGTAAGTCGCTATTAAAACAGCCTCATCCCAGAAAATAAATGGCATAGAGGCTGTAGATAACATAGTAAGACTCATTTCAATGAGGTGCCTATATTTTCTCTCAACCCTGCCATTTTGTTCTGGAGTGTAAGGACAACTAAACCTTTAAACAATACCTTCGTTGGCTAGGAATTGACTAAACTGATGAGAAGTGTATTTTCCACTATTATCAGACTGAAAAGCTTTTATTTTGTGGTTTGTAAGATTTTTCATTTGCTGTTTAAACTGTTTGAAAGCTAACAGAACTTGAGATTTAGAGACAAATAAAAAAGAAAAGTATACCAAGAATATGCATTAATAAAGGTAACATAATAACAAAATCCTAAGTGTGATACAATGGGTGCTGGACCCAAACATTAGAGTAAACAAGTTAGAGAGGTCTATTGTAGACAGTAAGTGAGGAATTAAAAGGCAATTTATGCATTTTAGCATGCATACAATTTTCACACACATCAAAAAACAAAGTATCTTTATTCTTGTTCATGTCAATATTACAACTTGATAGAATTGTGAGTACAGTTTTCTTGGCTGTGTGGCCAAGTCTTTTATGCCACAAGTTCAAAGAAACTTTGGAAGAAATAAAAGCATAAAGTTGTAAAGAATCTAGAGAAAACTTAGGAACAGTAACATTGAAAAATCTGTAAATGCCACCATGTCTATGTCCTTGAAGAAGCACTTTGTCAATTTGCTGGTATTTAACAAAACACACATAAGCATAAAATTGAAAATAAACATCATTATCTTCAGCAAATTTGGAGACACTGATAAGATTTTTGGGGATTTCTGGAGAATAAATTAATTGTTGTAATCTGAAATATCTGTTAGAATCATAAGCATATAATAAAGAAGTACCAATTTTAGATATATGCAAACCTGAGCCATTCCCAATCTAAACTTAGTCAGAGCCTGAGTATTCTGAGGATGTAATAAACAAAGATGAATAAGGAGTAATGTGGTGGAAAGCACCAGTATTTGGGTACCATGAGGAGTCAGCAATAGATCCTAGAGTAGCTATGTAGGTAGTAGGATGATGAAAAGATGGAGGGGGTGGTGGTGGTGTAGTTGTAGTAGTGCTGGCTTGTGACATATTAGAAAAGTTTGGTGAATTGGTGAAGGAGGTGGAAGAGGGAGACTGAGAATTTTGTGATGGAGGAGGTATATGCTGGTTGAATCTACTGAAACAATGCCAAGCAATGTGACCAAATCTATTACATACCTGGCATTGTGGCCTATTTTCACTAAAAAAGGATCTGCCTCCTCGTGAAAAACTACCACCTCTACCTCTTCTTCCTCCAAAACCACGACCTAAATTGAAATTGGAAGGAAATGAACTCTAAGAGATATTAGCTTGAATCGTAGTGGTTGTGGATTTTTGGAATTTACCAAGCATATCATCAAAGGTTAAAATTTGAGTTTCAACCTCACAAAGACTGAAAATTTCTCGTTTGGAATTGACAATATGAATTAAAACTTGATATTCTTCATTCAATCCCTCAAGCAGTGCATCAACATGTTCTTCAGCTGATCCCTTTTTATACATGTTCTTCAACATGTTCTTCAATTGAAAAGGAAACATGTTTTTAATCCTAACAAAAATGATCCCTTTTTATATACCAAAACTTGTTAACTATTCTTAAGGGGTATTACCTGATGGGCTATTACTGGTTCATTGGACTGCAGTTGACTTATACTTTGGGCTGCTGCTCTCAATACTATGAATATGATCCATGGCTTCAAAATAACATGCAAATTGATTTTTGAGTTGAAAAAGGCTAAGAACCGATATGAAGAAGGTACTATGCCCTCGAAACCATTCTTTGTGTCTTGACCGGATGCAACAGAAGAAAAGACAATAGAAAGAATAGCATCTTAGTACCTTGACGCTCTATTTCTTTTGTTATCATCTATATATTAATATCACATTTTGTTTTAACTTATATAAACTATCATAATTTCTCTCATGTCAGGCGTGGTAAATAGGGATGGCAAAACTCTCCGAGATACAGGGATCCCTGCGGGGATTGCTTCGAATAGAGATCAGACTGTGGAAATTTTTTTTGTAGAAATGGGAACAGGGGGCGAAATTTCCCGAGGCAGATGCGGGGACCTGAGCGGGGATCCCCGCCCCATCCTCGCTAGTCCCCGAAATTCATAAATTTACTTAATTGTTCTTAATAGTTTATTTGTCATATATGTTTTTTAGTCATTTCACTTACCATATATATATATATATATATATATATATATATATATATAAAGAGAGAGAAACCCAAAATTTCTAATCCTCATTTGCATAACTTTTCTTCAATTCACAGATCCCTAGCGTTGTCCATACTCCATTCAACCTCTCTGCAACCACCCCTTCACCACTCTCCCGTCTCACCGCATTGTCACCTCTCACCGTTCCATCACCCTCACTATGGCATTCCTTTTCACAACTCTGTCGTCGTGTCCATTCTCCTCTCTGTTGCTGCGTCCCCCACCTCATCCATTGTCTGTGCTCTGCCTCACCGTGGCATCCCCACTGCGTCATTTTGAAAGAGTCATCATCTTATCGTTTAGATTTTTTGTATAAAATCTTGCTATTTTTGTATAGGATTGATACTTTCAGCTCTATTCCAATGGAAATTAATAATTAGTCAGAACTATCAGAGAGATGGAGAATGGGGTCCCCACGGAAATGAGTCCTGTGAAAAATGAAAATAGGGGGCAGTATTCTCCCACAACGGAAAATGGAGACAAGGACGAAGAACAAATCTGGGGGCGGGGATGGAGAGCAGGGAGGCATTTCCCGCCCCGCCTGTCCCGTTGACATCTGATGCACGAATTGTGAATCACACTTTTCACAACTCGTACCACTAACCAGCAAGTGCACTGGGTCGTCCAAGTAATACCTTACATGAGTAAGGGTCGATCCCACGGAGATTGTTGGTTTGAAGAAATCTATGGTTATCTTGTAAATCTTAGTCAGGAAATCAATTATAATTATCAGTATGAATTGCGAAGAATAAAAGAGCATGGATTAAATACTTGTTCAGCAGTAATGGAGAATATGTTGGAGTTTTGAGACTCATGCCGTCAAAGAGTACAAAGTTCAGATCTAAAATGTCATGAGGTACAAAGTAAATCTCTAAAAGTTGTTTAAATACTAAACTAGTAACCTAGGTTTATAGAAAATGAGTAAACTATGATAGATAGTGCAGAAATCCACTTCTGGGGCCCATTTGGTGTGTGCTGGGGCTGAGACTTAAGCTTCTCACGTGCTTGGGCTGTTTCTGGAGTTGAACGCCAGGTTGTAACCTGTTTCTGGCGTTGAACTCCAACTTGTAACCTGTTTCTGGCGCTGAACGCCAGACTGCAACATGAAACTGGCATTGAACGCCAGTTTACATCATCTATCCTTGAGAAAAATATGGACTATTATATATTGCTGGAAAGCCCTGGATGTCTACTTTCTAACGCAATTGAGAGCGCGCCAATTGAACTCCTGTAGCTCCAGAAAATTCATTTTGAGTGCAGGGAGGTCAGAATCCAATAACATCTGCAGTCCTTTTTCAGCCTAAATCAGATTTTTGCTCAGCTCCCTCAATTTCAGCCAGAAAATACCTGAAATCACAGAAAAACACACAAACTCATAGTAAAGTCTAGAAATGTGATTTTTATTTAAAAACTAATAAAAATATAATAAAAAGTGACTAAAACATATTAAAAACTACCTAAAAACAATGCCAAAAGCGTATAAATTATCCGCTCATCACAACACCAAACTTAAATTGTTGCTTGTCCCCAAGCAACTAAAAACAAAGTAGGATAAAAAGAAGAGAATATACAATGAATTCCAAAAACATCTATGAAGATCAGTCTTAGTTAGATGAGCGGGGCTATTAGCTTTTTGCTTCTAAACAGTTTTGGCATCTCGCTTTATCCTTTGAAGTTCAGAATGATTGGTATCTATAGGAACTCAGAATTCAGATAATGTTATTGATTCTCCTAGTTCAGTATGTTGATTCTTGAACACAGCTACTTTATGAGTCTTGGCCGTGGCCCTAAGCACTCTGTTTTCCAGTATTACCACCGGATACATACATGCCACAGACACATAACTGGGTGAACCTTTTCAGATTGTGACTCAGCTTTGCTAAAGTCCCCAATTAGAGGTGTCCAGGGTTCTTAAGCACACTCTGTTTTTGCTTTGGACCTCGACTTTAACCGCTCAGTCTCAAGTTTTCACTTAACACCTTCACGCCACAAGCACATGGTTAGGGACAGCTTGGTTTAGCCGCTTAGGCCATGATTTTATTCCTTTAGGCCCTCCTATCCACTGATGCTCAAAGCCTTGGATCCTTTTTATTACCCTTGCCTTTTGGTTTTAAGGGCTATTGGCTTTTTGCTCTTGCCTTTTGGTTTAAAGAGCTTTTGGCTTTTTCTGCTTGCTTTTTTTTCGCATTTTTTTTGCATTTTTTTTCTGCAAGCTTTGTTCTTCACTGCTTTTTCTTGTTTCAAGAATCATTTTTATGATTTTTCAGATTATCAAATAACATTTCTCCTTTTTCATCATTCTTTCAAGAGCCAACAATTTTAACATTCATAAACAACAAATTCAAAAGACATATGCACTGTTCAAGCATTCATTCAGAAAACAAAAAGTATTGCCACCATATCAAAATAATTAAACTATTTTAAAATTCGAAATTCATGTACTTCTTTTTCTTTTTCAGAAAACAATTTTCATTTAAGAAAGGTGATGGATTCATAGGACATTCATATCTTTAAGACATAGACACTTAGATACTAGTGATCATATAGTAAAGACACAAACATAATTAAACATGAAGCATAGTAAACGAAAAACAGGAAAATAAGAACAAGGAGATTAAGGAATGGGTCCACGTTAATGAGGGTGGCGTCTTCCTCTTCTTGAAGAACCAATGGTACTCTTGAGCTCCTCTATGTCTCTTCCTTGCCTTTGTTGCTTCTCCCTCATAGCTCTTTGATCTGCAGTCAATTGCTCTACCACTGAATTATGGAAAAACAAAAAGCAATGATTTTACCATTGATAAACCACTATTTTATGGTTTATCTTGTACTCAATTGAGTGGTTTTTATTAACTCTTTACCCACTTATTCATACTATTTGCATGGTTTTATATTTCCTTCCTAATTATGTGTTTTGATTGAAAACATGCTTCTTTGATCTTATATTTGCTTATTATTAATCCTCTCTTATTACCATTAGATGCCTTGATATGTGTGTTAAGTGTTTTCAGATATTATAAGGCAGGAATGGCTTGGAGGATGGAAAGGAAGCATGCAAAAGTGGAAGGAATACAAGAAGTTGGAGAAATTGCTAAGATGTCCAGCCTGACCTCTTTGCACTCAAACGGCTATAACTTTAGCTACAGAGGTCCAAATGACACGGTTTCAGTTGCGTTAGAAAGCTAACGTCCGGGGCTTCAATTTGATATATAATATGCTATAGTTCCCCTGACGCTAGGCGACGCGACCGCGTGATCCATGCGGCCGCGTCGCAGTGACGGAAATCAGCGTGTTTGAATTCTTCTCCAGCGATTTCTGGGCTGTTTTCGACCCAGTTCGCGACCCAGAAAACACAGATTAGAGGCTATAAAGTGGGGGATTGCATCCATTCATGAGAGGCTCTAATAATTCACAATTTTAGGAGTAGATGTAGTTTTTAGAGAGAGAGGTTCTCTCCCTCTCTTAGGATTTAGAATTAGGATTCTTTTCACTTCATGATTATTTCATCTTTTGCCATCACAGGTTCAATGTTCTTTTATTTCTTTTCTCAATTTTGTTTTTGACTCTCTATGTTTATATTGATTTTCTATTTAATATATTTTGAGGTATTTCAGACTTATGATTGCTCTTTTTTTATTATATAAATAATTTGGATTTTTCTCTTTTGGCTTTGGTTGAGTCATTGGTAACTCTTGAGTTATCAAACTCATTGTTGATTGAAAATTGGAATTCTTCAAGAATTACTTCGAGATCCAATAACTCTAACTTTTCCCAAGGAAAGACTGGGACTTGAGGATTCGAATTAATTTGTCCACTTAACTTACCTTCATAGTTAGAGGTTAATAAGGTGGGGGAAGAATCCAATTCTCATCACAATTGATAAGGATAACTAGGATAGGACTTCCAGTTTTTCATACTTTGCCAAGAGTTTATTTTATTATTATTATTTTATTTTATTTGTCATATAACATATTCCCACCTTACTTCCTAAACCCCAATTTACAAACTCATAACCAATAATAAGAACATACCTCCCTGCAATTCCTTGAGAAGACGACCCGAGGTTTAAATACTCGGTTATCAATTTTAAAAGGGTTTGTTACTTGTGACAACCAAAACGTTTGTACGAAGGGATTTCTGTCGGTTTAGAGACTATATCTACAACGTGACTGTTTTTATGAAATTCTTTATTGGCAAAAATCCCAACGTCAAAATAGCGCCGTTGCCGGGGAATTGCAAACGTGTGCCTTATTATTGGTTATTGTAAATATTTTTTTTTGATTTTTGCTTGTTTATTTGTTTTTATTTTTGCTTTTCCATAAATTAAGAGGTTATTGGTTTTTATTTTGTTATAAATTTTTTTTTTCAAAAATTTGTTCTTAGTGTTCATCTTGATTTTCAAGTTGTTCTTCGCGTTCATCTTGACCTTCAAGCTGTTCTTAGTTGTTTTCTTCGTTTTGATCTAAAAATTTGAAATTTGGTGTCATTTTATTGTTTTTCTCTCTCCTCATTAAATTCAAAAATATTTTTTATTAATTTTTTTTGAAAAAAAAATATTTTCAGATTTTTATTTTTAAAATTTTTATCTTATCTTATTTCAAAAATCAAATTTCAAAAATCAAATTTAAAATTTTTCAAAATTTAAATTTAAAAATTTTCAAATTTCAAATTTCAAAATTCAAAAATTCAAATTTCAAAAATTTAAAATTCAAATTTCAAAATTCAAATTTCAAAATTTCAAATTTCAAATTTCAAAATTTAATTTTCAAATTCAAAATTTAAATAACCTTTTAATTTAAATTTATTTTTATTTTTATTTTTTATTTTTATTTGCTACTATGAACTCTCACCCCTTTGGCTATGAGTCTGGTTACAATTATGTTGCAGGAAGAAGAAATTACAATGAGAATAGGCATCAAAGTTGGAACAATCAAAGATGGGAGGAGCCACAAGGATTTAATCAACCCTCATGGCAACAACCACCTCCAATGGACTATCAACAACCACCATCATATGCCTATGAACCTCCTCAACACAACTTGGGACTACCATACTCACAAGCCCTTTTCCACCATTCACCTCCATATGACCCTAACCCTCATCCACCATACCAACCACCTTATGAACTAAATGAACCCCCCTATCTACCCCAAACCTCCATGGAGAAAGCACTTGCCGATCTAAACTCTACTATACAAACTCTCTTCACCCAAATCAGACCACCAAATACCTTCAACAATCAAACCTCAAGCTCTAGTGCACTTCCTTGTCAACCACAGAATAATCTCTCCATCCCATCACCACCATCCATGGAAGAGCACCCACATCCATCAATCCGAGAGCAAGATGATCCCAATTATGCTATTGATATGGAACAGGAAAGAAGGAATCATCTTCGCGAATCTATACTTCATAAAGAGCTAGAGGAGGCCCTACGGGTAAAGGTAGGAGAGACCCTTAAAGATGAAAGAATAGTTGAAAGGAGTTGTCATAAAAAGAAAAACATCAAGGATGAGTACGATTTTATACTTAAACAACTGGACAAAGCAGCAATTATTAAAAAGGAAGAAGTGGTTGCAGACTTAAGAGATGATGTATCTCCATTGGAAAGTCCAGTCACAGAGCCTCCTTCCACGGTGTTTGATGTTGATGTTGAGAAGAGCGTACAACCTCCAAGGCAGATCATGGTTAAAGATTTTGTAGAGGTTGATCAAGAGGTAGAAGATGTCAAAGAAGAGCACAAGGGAGTGGAGCTTGAAATTACCTTGCCAAAGTTGTTGGAAACCCCTCCCTCTAAGTTGCCATCATCCTTCACAACATTCAAGTGGGTAAAATTCATATCCTTTAGCTTTCTAATCCCACTTGAATATGGGCTACTGGAGACGGATGGTCAACTTAGAGCTCTTTGTGGCATTAAGAGTAAAAGGAAAATGGTCAGTGGTAAGAATTGTCCTGCAAGGTTCATTATGGTTGAAAGCTTAAAGTTTAAATGTAAAGGTTGGTGTAAAGCTCCACTGAATGGGTCTAGGAAGCTGTTTGGTAGCTGCAGTGAGAATTCAAATTACTTATCACCCAGTTGGAAAAATACAGATCCCGACAAGATGGGTGTAAAAGCAAGATTTGGGATCCTAGAATCTGCTCTGACACTTGTTACCCCGGGAGCCTAAGAATCTGTTTGAAGCTTCTTAAGGGCTTTACATGCTTAGTTTGGGATCCCGGAGGTTACTGGAATCACAAACATTGGTGGAGATTCCTGGATGAATTCAAGCACAAGCCACCATAACAGGAAGTCCATCAATGTCCAACTTAAGGACTTCAACTAAAAGTGCTAGGTGGGAGACAACCCACCATGGTATAATCGTTTCTTTTTCATTTTTTTATTTAGTTTTATTTGTTTTCGAGTTTTATTTTATTTTATTATATTAAACCTGGAGTTTTGCATCACATTCATATTAACACTGCATTCTGCATCTTTTTCAAATTAAAAAAAAAGAGAGAGAAGCGAGCACGCGACGCGACCGCATCAGCGACGCGTCCGCGTCGCAAGGAGAGAAGAGAAAATAAAAACGAACAGAGAGTCACGCTGGAGCAAGGCTGGAGGCGTGCCAGTGGCACAATTCGTCCCACGCAACCGCATCGCTGACGCGTCCGCATCGCAGGGGAATACTAGCCTCCCACGCGATCGCGTGTCCCACGCGGCCGCGTGACCTGGATTTCGACATCAAAGGGTGCATGGCCGAAAGTTGAGCTGGAGTTGGGCTGGAATCGTGCTGAAAGCCCAAGCCTCACCACGCGAACACGTGCCCCACGCGTCCGCATCACATCCCATGATGGCCACTCACGCGATCGCGTCCCCTACGCGATCGCGTCACCCAGGATTTTGGCAATACTAAGTTTTGAACAGAGAGTTGTGCGACCGCGAGGTTGCACTCGCGCCACTAGCACAAATCAAGTCACGCGATCGCGTGCCCCACGCGTCCGCGTCGCCTAACCTTATTGCGCACCACGCGACCGCGTCGCCGGCGTCGCACAACCTATCCAGATTAGTGCCAATTTTCTTATCTTTTCTTCTCCGAATCCTTATTCTCTTATCTTTTCTTATTTCTTTCTTCTTCCTTTCTTATTTTCTCTCACTCCCATTCTAGTTTATTTAATTTATTTGCATACTCTCATTCATTACATATTTTTATTTTTCTAAAATTATTATTGGTGTTCAAATATTCTTATTCAACTGTTACATCTTTTCTGGTATTTTCTTGATGCTTAGTGACTTGTTTTAATTCTGATTGAGTAATATTATTTAAATCAATGCCAATATTTTATACCTGTATTACTTTTACATTGATATAAATTTATATTATCTCTCCTTACCCACACTCTCTCCCTCATTGTTGTAATATTTTGCACCACTAGTATGCCATGTGCTTCTATTGTTTTCTCACTTGCATGTTGTAGCTACCATGTAATTGAGACCCTCACTTTTGGCACCCATGTTTTATTTGTTTTCTATATTTGCTTTGGGTTACTTTCCTTCCCTTTTTCTTTCAGGATGGCCACCAGGAAGAGAACCGGAAGACGTTCACATGGGAGAGACAAACAAGTTTCTACGCACATTCCTTGATGAGAAAAGCGTCAGTTGAAACAACCCATCCACCTGCAAATCTCAGCATGCACCGAGGACGGTGCAATCTTTAAGTGTGGGGAGGTCGATACCGATCTCCATGGGTTAGTTATTTCCTGACTCAACACCAAAATTTTTATTTTATTTGTTTTTTTGATTGCATATTTGTTTGATTTTTTGCATATTTTACCACTTGGTTGAAGTAATATTTTCTTTTTCAAGAAACCTTTTAAAGCATTTCACTAATTTGAATAAAATTTAATATTACACTTGTTTGAAGAAATATTATACTGGAACATGGTTTAGAGCTCGAACACACAAAACCTGTGAGATTTTGAGTCTATTTGAATTGGTTGCATTTTTCAACCAATATTTTATTTTTGATGTGTGTTTTTCTCTCAAAAAAATGTGATCTTTGTCTTTCCTAATTCTATATTTCCATAATTTGATGTATACATGCACTTATATGATTGAGGCCTTTATTTCACTGAGCTTACATACCCATATGGCCTTACCTTTCATTATCCCTTGCAAACCAATTTTGAGCCTATTGTACCCCCTTTGTTCTTTTTATTTAGCACATCATTAACTCTAAGCGGAAAACAATAATGTCCTTAATTTGAATCCTTAATTAGCTTAGACTAGTGAGAGTGCTTATGATTTAAGTGTGGGAAAAGTGGGTTTGAAAACATTTGGTTTGAGAATTGAGTATGTTAGAATTTTCTGAAAATGTGAAAGAATGTTGAGAATATGTTCATGCATTCAATACTTTAATCATATGCATTGAGAAAAACAAAAGAAAAAAATAATATAAAAAAAAGAAAAATAAAGGAGAAAAAGAAAAGAAAAAGAGCAAATAATAAAGGGGGACAAAATGCCCTAAAGTAAGTGGTGAAAGCAATGCATATGTACTGTACTTGAAATTAGAATGCATGAATATGTGGAAAACATGGTTAATGGATGGTTAGATGTTGTATTATGATTACATGGATTGTCTAAAGTTAGGTGGAAAGTTTAAGTTAATTAAGGATTCAGATTTTAGTCCACTTGGCCAAATACAATCCTACCTTGACCCTAACCCCATTACAACCCTTAAAAGACCTCTTGATATGTGTATCTGTGCATTAAATTTATGTTGATTGTTAGATGAAGAGCAAGCCTTAGAAAGCAAGGTTGGTAGAGAATTGAGAGATCGAACCTTAAACACCTGAGTGATTAGAGTGTATACACTACCAGTGAGGGTTCGATGCTCAATTCCTTGTTCCCTGCTTTCATAAGCTATTTTCTTCTTACAAGTCTATTTGTGCTTCATTTCTATGATTTGAATTAGTGAAATCCAGTTCATATTTGTTCTTGAAAGATTTGTTTATTTTAACCAAGTAGGTAGAAACATCTTAGCATGTAGTTGCATTCATAGGTTGTATTTCATGCCATTCCTCTTCATCTTTATAGCTTCTCTTGAGCTTAGCATGAGGACATGCTAGTGTTTAAGTGTGGGGAGGTTGATAAACCACTATTTTATGGTTTATCTTGTACTCAATTGTGTGGTTTTTATTAACTCTTTACCCACTTATTCATACTATTTGCATGGTTTTATATTTCCTTTCTAATTATGTGTTTTGATTGAAAACATGCTTCTTTGATCTTATATTTGCTTATTATTAATCCTCTCTTATTACCATTAGATGCCTTGATATGTGTGTTAAGTGTTTTCAGATATTATAAGGCAGGAATGGCTTGGAGGATGGAAAGGAAGCATGCAAAAGTGGAAGGAATACAAGAAGTTGGAGAAATTGCTAAGCTGTCCAGCGTGACCTCTTCACACTCAAACGGCTATAACTTTAGCTACAGAAGTTCAAATGACGCGGTTCCAGTTGCGTTGGAAAGGTAACGTCCGGGGCTTCGATTTGATATATAATATGTTATAGTTCCCCTGATACTAGGCGACGCGATCGCGTGATCTATGCGGCCACGTCGCAGTGACAGAAATCAGCGTGTTTGAATTCTTCTCCAGCGATTTCCGGGCTTTTTTCGACCCAATTCGTGACCCAGAAAACATAGATTAGAGGCTATAAAGTGGGGGATTGCATCCATTCATGAGAGGCTCTAATAATTCACAATTTTAGGAGTAGATGTAGTTTTTAGAGAGAGAGGTTCTCTCCTCTCTCTTAGGATTTAGAATTAGGATTCTTTTCACTTCATGATTATTTCATCTTTTGCCATCACAGGTTCAATGTTCTTTTATTTCTTTTCTCAATTTTGTTTATGACTCTCTATGTTTAGATTGATTTTCTATTTAATATATTTTGAGGTATTTTAGACTTATGATTGCTCTTTTTTTTATTATATAAATAATTTGGATTTTTCTCTTTTGGCTTTGGTTGAGTCATTGGTAACTCTTGAGTTATCAAACTCATTGTTGATTGAAAATTGGAATTCTTCAAGAATTACTTCGAGATCCAATAACTCTAACTTTTCCCAAGGAAAGACTGGGACTTGAGGATTCGAATTAATTTGTCCACTTAACTTACCTTCATAGTTAGAGGTTAATAAGGTGGGGGAAGAATTCAATTCTCATCACAATTGATAAGGATAACTAGGATAGGACTTCCAGTTCTTCATACTTTGCCAAGAGTTTATTTTATAATTATCATTTTATTTTATTTGTCATATAACATATTCCCACCTTACTTCCTAAACCCCAATTTACAAACTCATAACCAATAATAAGAACATACCTCCCTGCAATTCCTTGAGAAGACGACCCGAGGTTTAAATACTCGGTTATCAATTTTAAAGGGGTTTGTTACTTGTGACAACCAAAACGTTTGTACGAAGGGATTTCTGTCGGTTTAGAGACTATATCTACAACACGACTATTTTTATGAAATTCTTTACTGGCAAAAATCCCAACGTCAACCATACCAAACTTAAAAGGTTTGCTCGTCCTCGAGCAAAAGAAGAAAGAAGTGGAGAAGATGGAGGAGATAGAGGTGTGTGAATGGGTGGGTTTGGGAGGGGAAAGGTTTGAATCTGAATGGTGAGGTAGGTGGAGATCCTGTGGGGTCCACAGATCAAGTGGGGTCAAGGACTTAACATCCCTGCTCCAATTAGGCATGTAAAACGCCCTTGCTGTGCAATCCTGGTGTTTAACGCCAGACTGCTGCTTGTTTCTGGTGTTAAATGCCCAAATGTAGCCTGTTTCTGGTGTTTAACGCCATGCAGATGCTTGTTTCTGGCGTTAAACGCCAGCTTGGTGCTTGTTTCTGGCGTTAAACGCCAGACAGATGCTTGTTTCTGGCGTTTAAACGCCAGACTGCTCTCCTCCAGGGTGTGCTATTTTCAATGCTATTTTTATTCTGTTTTTGATTTTTCAGTAGTTTTTGTGACTTCACATGACCATCAACCTAATAAATCACGAAATAACAAAAAGAAAATAAAATAGATATGATTAAATAACATTGGGTTGCCTCCCAACAAGCGCTTCTTTAATGTCAATAGCTTGACAGTGAGCTCTCATGGAGCCTCACAGATAATCAGAGCAAGGTTGGAACCTCCCAACACCAAACTTAGAGTTTGAATGTAGGGGTTTTGTTTGACTCTGTATTGAGAGAAGCTTTTCATGCTTCCTCTCCATGGTTACAGAAGGAGAACCTTGTGTCTTATAGTTTGCAATGTCTGCAAACCACAGAGCTTCCTGAATAGCAAACAATTGCTCATCCGGAAAGGTTTCAGAGATCTCAGTAGGAGGGAGGGATGCTCCTGCTACTGGTTCTATCCGGGACAGGTGATCAGCTACTTGATTCTCTGTCCATTTTCTGTCTCTTATTTTTATATCAAACTCTTGCAGAAGCAACACCCATCTTATGAGCCTGGGCTTTGAATCCTGCTTTGTGAGTAGATATTTAAGAGCAGCATGGTCAGTGTACACAATCACTTTTGATCCTACTAAGTATGATCTAAACTTGTCAATGGCATAAACCACTGCAAGCAGCTCTTTTTCTGTGGTTGTGTAATTTTTCTGGGCATCATTTAAAATGCGACTAGCATAATGAATGACATGCAGAAGCTTGTTATGTCTCTGTCCCAGTACTGCACCAATGGCATGGTTACTGGAATCACACATTAGTTCAAATGGTAATGTCCAGTCTGGTGCAGAAATAACTGGTGCTGTGACCAGCTTAGCTTTCAGAGTTTCAAACTCCTGTAGACACTCTGTGTCAAACATAAATGGCGTGTCAGCAGCTAGCAGATTGCTCAGAGGTTTTGCAATTTTTGAAAAATCCTTTATAAACCTCCTATAGAATCCTGCATGCCCCAGAAAGCTTCTGATTGCCTTAACATTGGTGGGTGGTGGTAATTTTTTAATTACCTCTACCTTAGCTTGATCCACCTCTATTCCCTTGTTCGAAATTTTATGCCCAAGGACAATTCCTTTAGTCACCATAAAGTGACATTTTTCCCAATTTAGAACCAGGTTAGTCTCTTGGCATCTTTTCAGAACAAGTGCTAGATGGTTAAGACAGGAGCTAAATGAGTCTCCAAATACTGAGAAGTCATCCATGAAGACTTCCAGAAATTTCTCTACCATATCAGAGAAGATAGAGAGCATGTACCTCTGAAAGGTTGCAGGTGCATTGCATAGACCAAAAGGCATTCTTCTGTATGCAAATACTCCAGATGGACATGTGAATGCTGTTTTCTCTTGGTCCTGAGGATCTATTGCAATTTGGTTGTAACCTGAAAAGCCATCCAAAAAGCAGTAGTATTCATGACCTGCTAGTCTTTCTAGCATCTGGTCTATGAATGGTAAAGGGAAGTGATCCTTCCTGGTGGCTGTATTGAGCCTTCTGTAGTCAATACACATACGCCACCCTGTAACTGTTCTTGTAGGAACCAGTTCATTTTTTTCATTATGAACCACTGTCATACCTCCCTTCTTAGGGACAACATGGACAGGACTCACCCAGGGGCTATCAGAAATAGGATAAATAATCCCACCCTCTAGTAACTTAGTGACCTCTTTCTGCACCACTTCCTTCATGGCTGGATTTAGCCGCCTCTGTGGTTGAACCCCTGGCTTAGTATCATCCTCCAATAGGATCTTGTGCATGCATCTTGCTGGGCTGATGCCCTTAAGGTCACTTATGGACCACCCAAGAGCTGTCTTGTGTGTCCTTAGCACTTGATGTAGTGCTTCCTCTTCCAGAGGATTTAAAGCAGAGCTTATGATCTCCGGAAAAGTGTCACCTCCCAGAAATGCATATTTTAGGGATGGTGGTAATGGTTTGAGCTCGGGTTTAGGAGATTTTTCCTTTTCCTGAGGAAGTTTTAGAGGCTCTTTCAATTCCTCTGAATCTTCCAGATCAGGCTGAACATCTTTAAAAATGTCCTCTAGCTCTGATTCGAGACTCTCAGTCATATTGACCTCTTCCACTAGGGAGTCAATAATATCAACGCTCAGGCAGTCGTCTGATGTGTCTGGATGTTGCATAGCTTTGACAACATTCAACTTAAACTCATCCTCATTAACTCTCAGGGTTATCTCCCCTTTTTGAACGTCAATGAGGGTTCGTCCAGTTGCTAGGAATGGTCTTCCTAGAATGAGAGTTGCACTCTTGTGCTCCTCCATTTCCAGTACTACAAAGTCAGTAGGGAAGGCAAATGGCCCAACCTTGACAATCATGTCCTCAATTATGCCTGATGGGTATTTAATGGAGCCATTAGCAAGTTGAAGACAGATCCGGGTTGGTTTGACCTCTTCAGTCAAGCCAAGCTTTCTGATAGTGAATGCAGGGATTAGGTTGATGCTTGCTCCAAGATCACATAAAGCTGTCTTGGTGCAATTACCCTCTAATATGCATGGTATCACAAAGCTCCCGGGATCTTTAAGCTTTTCTGGGAAGCTTTTTAGAATGACTACACTGCATTCTTCAGTGAGGAGAACTCTTTCAGTTTCTCCCCAATCCTTCTTATGACTCAAGATATCTTTCATGAACTTGGCATAAGGGGGTATTTGCTTAAGTGCCTCTGCAAACGGAATCTTTATTTGAAGAGTCCTGAGATAGTCTGCAAAGCGAGCAAATTGCTTATCCTGCTCCTCTTGGCAGAGTTTTTGAGGATAAGGTATCTTGGCTTTGTACTCCTCAACCTTGGTTGCTGCAGGTTTATTTCCTACAGAAGTGGTTGGGAAAGCCTTTTTAGAGGGGTTGTTATCAGCACTTGTGTGTGTCTGATCCCTCACTGGCATTTGAATGCCAGGGTTGGAAGCTTGATTGGTGTTGGACGCCAACTTCCTACCTATTTCTGGAGTTTGAACGCCAGAACTGAGCTTCCGTTGGGCGTTTGACGCCAGCTCCTTGCCTGTTCCTGGCGTTTGAACGCCAGAACTGTGCATGGGTTGGGCGTTTAACGCCAATTTTGCACCCTTTTCTGGCGTTTGAATGCCAGAGTTATTCTTCTCAGGGCTCTTACTATCCTCAGAGGGATTTTGGATAGTATTTTGCTCATCCTCTGTCAGTTGTTCTTTTCTTGGCTTTCTGCTGCTCTGAAGTGAGATATTTAATGTTTTTCCACTTCTTAATTGAACTGCTTGGCACTCTTCTGTTATTTGTTTTGATAACTGCTGTTTTGTTTACTTCAACTGTACTTCCATATTTATATTAGCCATTCTTGTGTCTTGTAGTATCTCCTTGAATTCGGCTAGCTGTTTTGTTAGAAAATCTAATTGCTGATTGAATTCAGTAACTTGTTCTGCAGGACTGAGTTCAGCAGTTACTGTTTTAGCCTCTTCTTTCATGGAAGACTCACTACTTAAGTACAGATGCTGATTTCTGGCAGCTGTATCAATGAGCTCTTGAGCTTCTTCAATTGTCTTTCTCATGTGTATAGATCCACCAGCTGAGTGGTCCAAAGACATCTGAGCTTTCTCTGTAAGCCCATAATAGAAGATGTCTAACTGCACCCACTCTGAAAATATTTCAGAGGGGCATTTTCTTAGCATCTCTCTGTATCTCTCCCAGGCATCATAAAGAGATTCATTATCTCCTTGTTTAAAGCCTTGGATGTTCAGCCTTAGCTGTGTCATCCATTTTGGAGGGAAATATTGATTCAGGAATTTTTCTGACAGTTGTTTCCATGTCCTTATGCTAGCCTTAGGTTGGTTATTTAACCACCTCTTAGCTTGGTCTTTCACAGTAAATGGAAATAGTAATAATCTGTAGACATCCTGATCTACTTCCTTATCATGTACTGTGTCAGCCATTTATAAAAACTGTGCCAGAAACTCTGTAGGTTCTTCCTGTGGAAGACCGGAATACTGACAACTTTGTTGCACCATGATAATGAGCTGAGGATTCAACTCAAAGCTACTGACTCCGATGGAGGGTATACAGATACTACTCCCATATGAAGCAATAGTGGGGTTAGCATATGACCCCAGAGTCCTTCTGGACTTTTCATTTCCACGTAGGTCCATGATGGAGAAAGGGAGATGATGTGGATTGTAAATATTTTTTTTTGGAAACTGAAAATAAAATAAAATAAAATAAAATAAAATAAAATAAGTGAAAATTCGAATATAAGTTCAGAAATTAAAAGGAAATTGAAAACTAAAATAATTAATTAATTAAAAAGATTTGAAAAATAAGGGGTAAGGATTTTCGAAAAATGAAGAGAGAGAAAGTGGTTAGGAAGTTTTGAAAATTAAAATTTGAATTTTGGAAGTTGAAAATTGAATTTTGAATTTAAAATAAAATAAGATAAGATTTTGAAAAAGATATGAATTTTTTTGAAAAAGATTTGAATTTTGAAATTTTTAAAACTAAGATAAGATAAAATTTTGAAATTGAAATCTGAATTTTTTAAAAAATTTTCGAAATATTTGCTTAAAAATAGTTATAAAAGATATTTTTTTGATTTTTGAATTTTATGATGAAAGAGAAAAACACACAAAAGACACACAACTTAAAATTTTTAGATCTAATGCTCCTTGTTTTCGAAAATTTTGGAGGAAAAACACTAAGGAACACCAAACTTAAAAATTTTAAGATCAAAACACAAGGAAGACTCAAGAACACTTTGAAGACTCACAAGAACACAAGAACATGAAGAAAGAACACCAAACTTAAAATTTTTAGAAAACCAAAATAAAATTTTTGAAAACTAAAGAAAAGTTAACAGAAGAACACCAAACTTAAAGTTTGGCACAAGATTTATTCAAAGAAAAATTATTTTTGAAAAAGTTTTAAAAAGAAGATAGCCAATTACCAAGAACATAAGCACCACGCTCTAGCCAATTGAGCTATAAATTTAACGTGTTTTAATAAGGTATATAATAAATAATATTATATATATATATATATATATATATATATATATTTTTTTTTTTTTTGAAAACTGATATTTTGAAAAAGTACAAGAAAAACAAGAAAAGACACAGAACAAGAAAACTAAAGATCAAACAAAAAAAATTAATAAGAACAACTTGAAGATCAAGGAAGAACAAAGAACATGCAATTCGAAAATTTAAAGGAAAATAAAAACATGCGGTTGACACCAAACTTAAAACATGAAACTAAACTCAAACAGAAGACTAAATCATGAAGTTATTGGTTTTAAAAATTTTCGAAAATAATTAAGAAAAAGGAAATAAGGATTCTAAAATATTAACAAGAACAATAATAAAGGACTCTGACCCAAAAGACAAAACTTTCCTAATCTAAGCAACAAGATGAACCGTTAGTTGTTCAAACTCGAACAATTCCCGGCAACGGCGCCAAAAACTTGGTGCACGAATTGTGAATCACACTTTTCACAACTCGTACCACTAACCAACAAGTGCACTGGGTCGTCCAAGTAATACCTTACGTTAGTAAGGGTCGATCCCACGGAGATTGTTGGTTTGAAGCAATCTATGGTTATCTTGTAAATCTTAGTCAGGAAATCAATTATAATTATCAGTATGAATTGCGAAGAATAAAAGAGCATGGATTAAATACTTGTTCAGCAGTAATGGTGAATATGTTGGAGTTTTGAGACTCATGCCGTCAAAGAGTACAAAGTTCAGATCTAAAATGTCATGAGGTACAAAATAAATCTCTAAAAGTTGTTTAAATACTAAACTAGTAACCTAGGTTTACAGAAAATGAGTAAACTATGATAGATAGTGCAGAAATCCACTTCTGCGGCTCACTTGGTGTGTGCTGGGGCTGAGACTTAAGCTTCTCACGTGCTTGGGCTATTTCTGGAGTTGAACGCCAGGTTGTAACCTGTTTCTGGCGTTGAACTCCAACTTGTAACCTGTTTCTGGCGCTGAACGCCAGACTGCAACATGAAACTTGCGTTGAACGCCAGTTTACATCGTCTATCCTTGAGAAAAGTATAGACTATTATATATTATTGGAAAGCCCTGGATGTCTACTTTCCAACGCAATTAGGAGCGTGCCAATTGGACTTCTGTAGCTCCAGAAAATTCATTTTGAGTGCAGGGAGGTCAGAATCCAACAGCATCTGCAGTCCTTTTTCAGTCTAAATCAGATTTTTGCTCAGCTCCCTCAATTTCAGCCAGAAAATACCTGAAATTACAGAAAAACACACAAACACATAGTAAAGTCCAGAAATGTGATTTTTATTTAAAAACTAATAAAAATATAACAAAAAGTGACTAAAACATATTAAAAACTACCTAAAAACAATGCTAAAAAGCGTATAAATTATCCGCTCATCAACATCCCTACGTGAAGATCTCCATATTTAGTGAGAAAAATAGAAGAACATATGTGCTGGTGTTAGATGGTTCCACTTTCAAAGAGATTGCTAGGTCCAAGTTTAGAAAAAGAATAGAAACTAATCAACTATAAATATTTTTCAATTAATTGTTTGTTGTTTCTATCCCAAAAAATAGAGAAATCTAATTAATTGGATGAATATGCCAATCAATTGGGTCGGTTATTTAACTAATTGGATAAATAACATAATCAATTGACTAAAAAGATAAATAAAGTTTTAACATCTTTCACAAAAGTAATCAATTATTTGTAGGAAAAAAAATCATTGTGAATCAATCAACCAATTGATTATTGGATTCAACAAATCAATTATTATTTAGCACAGGGAGATTTCATGCGATTTCAACGAAACGCCAAAGGATGTATAATACCTGACTCCAAGAGCAACCACTATAAGGTGAAAATCCGAGATCTATGATAATCATAGGGAGTGAGGGAGATTCATACAACAATTACATCATAGAGATTGAGAAGATTGATGATAGATTATGAAATTGTTAATACTAGGATCGTAAATAAAGATTATGGGTCTTGTTCGGAGGGTTACCTGAAATTGGGTTGTTTTGGATCTGAATGTGAGGTCCAGGCTTCTTTTGGGGTAGCGTCCGACGTCTTCTGATGACGGGGTACCACTGTTCGAGTTCCTCATGAAGAGGTGGGGGTGGTACCTGCAAGGGACTTTGATACTTAAGTTAGCAAAGATTTAAGCAGGTTTTTAGTAGATTAAGTTCGAAATATACCTGAGGATGTCAGTGTACTTATAGTAAAGTCGATACGCACCTTTTAGAGTAGTTCCACCTTTAATGGTAGATAACCGTTCTGTTTTGCTAGGAAAATTGTTGAGATCTCCTTTCTAGATGAATAGGAGAGATTATAGGAGTTAGTTATTGCTTCGGACAAGTAGGGCTAGCACAAGGCCGTCGAGTCCGACCTCTGTGAGGTCGGGTAGGTGCCGATCCGGCCACTATCTGTTGATTGGGCTTTACTTGTTTTGGGTCTGGCTAAGTTATGGGGCAAGATATGAACAGTACCTCTGCTAGAGACCGAGCTTTTATTAGGTCAGTTTTAAGCATTGTAAGTCTTGTTAATCCTTTTGTAGTCGAATTATCAGATCGAGTAACCCGCCTTTTAAGGGGTCAGGTCGGGTACTCGACATGATTTAAAGAATCTGAAATGTTGCGTCCTTTTGTAATCATTTGCATATTTCCTTTTGGTTACTTTGGTAATTGTGCACGTCATAAATGAAGGGGTAAATTTACCATTTTGCCCCTTGGGTCTTATAAATACTAAACCTTTTTTTCCTTTTTTCTTTTTGCTTCTTCTGAAACGTTTTGCTTCATTCTCTCTTAAAGCTTTTCATTTTATTCATTTTGAAAATTTTCTTTGAAACTTCTCTCGCTTTTTCTTGGGAAGTTTTGGAACGTTCATGTGGTTGCTATTATGTGCGCTCCTTTATTTCGCTTTCAACCAAGGTTAGTCTTCCCTGTTTTGTTTTATTTTCTGCACACTTGTGTTTTGTTGGGTAATGTGCTTCTAGTACTATCATTTTTTGTTGTTTGTGTGAAGAGATGGCAATAGTTTCTTGTTGATGTTCCTTCATAGTTGTTTGGTAATTCTGCGTTCTTTTTCTTTCTTTGAGAAATTTATTCCTTTGCTGTAAATTAGTATGTTGATTGTGGAGTTTTACTCTGTGTTGTCCCCAAATAGGGTTGTTTCATTTCTTGAAAATAATGCCATTTTAATCTTTTGTAATGTGGTTTGCTTGCTGGATAAGACGTTTTAAGAACCATGAAGTTTCTTTGTTGAAGAAGCCCCGATGATGACATGTCATCATGTCATGTTTTTCTATGCTTTTTCATACAAGAAATTGATGATTTGTGCTTACATATTGAATGCTTTTGTGCTTAATTGGTATATTTCTTTGATCTTTTGATTTTATAAATTTTGTAGGAAATAAGAAGAAAAAGAAGTAAAAAAGCACAAAATAAACTAAAAAGAAGAAAAGAGGAATTTTAGGCACATTTTGGAATTTAGGCAGCTTTGAAACTATAAGCCACGCTTTTAAAAGCGTGGCCCATGACCATGAAGCCATGGCATGCATTAATCATTTATGCATGCATTTAATTAACGCCAATCCATGAATGCACGCTAAAATGGCATTACTAACTAATAAAGCATGCATGCATTTAATTGAGAATGATTTAAATCAATGCCAAGGCGTTAATAGCATTATACATGCATGCATGAATTGATAAATAAAAGAGAGTTTCACGGTAAAGCATGCATGCATTAGGCAAAGAATTATTCAAAGCATGCATTTAAATGCCAATGAATGAAATCAACTGGCCAGCGTTCATTCGGCAAGGAAATGAATGAGCTAGCATTCATCAAATCAAAGGGATCGCTCTGTTCAATAATTTAACTTTCTCGGGCCACCAAGAATTGCTGGGCCAAGGAAAAAGCAACGCGCACCAAGGGAAAGCAAGGGCGTTAAATTAAATGTTTTAACTAAGCGCCAATGTTTCACAAGGAAATTGGCACAAGAAAAATGTTGGAGGCAAGGCTCGAAGTTGGAGCTCCATTCCACAACAAAGGGCGCTCAGTTCCCTTACTTCACTGAGCGCCACTCCTCATGAATTATTGGCATCAAGTTTGCCTCACCAAGGCCAAGGGAACAAAGGCTTGGCACTGAGTGACCTCTCTTAACTGAGCGCCCAAGGAACCCAAGAAAATCAATAACGCTCAGTTAAGAGAGTTAACTTTATCGTGGCTTGGCAAGAGAAAATGCAAGGCGTAATATTTGCTAGTGAAGCCATCAAGGATCGAACCTTGCACATGAGGAACCAAGAGGAAGCGCCACTACTTTAACTCCAAAGGAAATTGGCCCCAAAGTGGCCTCAGCAAGGATTCAAAGCTGGGAACCTCAAGGCACGCACAAGGTGCTTGGACGCAACAAATTTTTGAAGGCCAAAAGCAAAAGGGGCGCTCAGTTGGATTAGTTAACTGAACGCTCCCCTGGAAGGTGTCCCAGGGACCATTTTGCAATCAAAAGCCATCCGGATCCACTCTTCTTCAAATCCAAAGCAAGCAAAGCCCATCATCATCACTCAAAGGCACAAGAGATAGTTAGATTAGGAATTTCATTTGAATTATAATTTGTTCTCAATTTCAATTTCATTTTCATTTTGTAAAGCCTATATAAAGGCATCAATTTCTTTTTAGTAAGGAGGCTGGCTCCATTAGGAAGCAGTAGGAGTAGAGAGCTCTCTCTTTTAATTTTCCTTTTTGAACTTGAGAATTGAGATTGGCTCTGAGTCCTACTCTCTAGTTCTCATTTTACTTTCTTCTGCAACCTCTACTTTCTGCTTTAAATTTTGGATTGAGATTGAAAGAATTCTGTTTCAAGTCTTGATCTGAAATTCATCTTTGTTCTTCTTCTGCATAATTCTGAGAATTGAGGAATTGAATTTGAGTTTCATTGGCTGTATCATTTACATTTCTTCTGCAATTTATTTTCTGTTTGATCAAGGGTGTAATTGAGATCTAGATCTGTGTTCTAATCTCATTGCTCCTCTTAGATCTTCAATTTCTCTTTCAGATTTCATAATTGAGCTGAGTTTTCTTTCTGTTTAATTCTTCAAGTAATTTTTCGTTTCTGTTTAGTTCTTCTGCAAATCTACTTCATCTTCTACTTCTCTGCACTTTACAATTCCAGTTTTATTTTGAATCCCAGTCCCTAAATCCTTTATTCTTCAAGCAATTTAAGATTCCCAGCAATTTAGATTCAGCAATTTAAGTTTCTTGCACTTTAAGTTTCAGTCATTTACCTTTCTTGCAATTTAAGTTTCAGCTATTTTACTTTCTTGCACTTTAAGTTTCATGCAATTTACTCTTTCTGCACTTTTAATTCACTGTAATTCACTTTCTGTTGATCAATTTCATTCAAATCATCAATGTTAGCTTGACTAGACTAATCATCCACTAAAGTTGCTTGATCCATCAATCCCTGCGGGATCGACCTCACTCTAAGTGAGTTTTACTACTTGATGCGACCCGGTACACTTGCCGGTGAGTTTAGGTGTTGGAATCCATTTTCAACCCATCACCCGACCTCTTGTGGGTTTGTCTGAATGTTTACGTTGTTGTACCCAATTTTTCGACTTGTTGTGATAATTTACTTTTATTGTGTTGTAGGTATAGATTTATGTCTCGTTCAGTAATACTAAACATGTCTTCTAAAGTTTTGTCTGATAACCGTACTTTCTGCTGTCCCTGTAATCGATAATGAATATGCTGAGACTTTTTGTAGATAATATAGGTTGTGTAGAGATCGAGGAGATGAGGATAAGTATGAGATTGTAGTTGTTGATCTCGAGGAGAGAATCTGTTTTTCCCGACTTAATAAGTCAGAACGTCATTTTATTTACATGTATGAGTGCTTTTTCAATAGGCTGGGGGTGAGTCTCCATTTTTCTGACTTTGAATCTAAAATTCTCCGTCTTCGCAAAGTTGTCCCTTCTCAATTTCACCCTAACTCTTGGAATTTTCTGAAAATTTATCAGCTAATTGGTGCACAAATCCCCACACTCTGTACAGCTATACGAGCAAGTGCACTGGGTCGTCCAAGTAATACCTGAGCGAGTCAGGGTCGATCCCACGAGGATTGTGGTTTGAAGCAAGCTATGGTTATCTTGCAGGTCTTAGTCAGGCGAATCAAGAAGTAGGGGAAACTATTGTTAATTTATATTTGTGAATTGGAATGTGAACAGGAATGGGAATATAGTTGAAGATTGGAGTTGTTTTGTCTTTCTAAATTAACTCTGGTATCACTGTCTTCTTTGCTTGTGAATGATCTCTTCTATAGCAGGCTGTATGTGATCAACGCCATTGCCCGTGGTCATTGATTTCCTCTTTTCCATATCAAACCCCATTGCCCGTGGTCATCCAATCTGAACAAGGGTGAAGCTCTAACAGTTCATTCTCTTGGCGATCCTACTCAAAACGCCACAGACAAGGTCGAATCTTCCGGATCAGAGAATGTTGCTCCTTTTGATTCTAGCCTATATCATAGAGACCCTAATCTCCCTGAAAATTGGCTGAATTGGTGTCTCGAAAAGTCCCTAACAAAGTCGTGGATTAGCCGTCTGAGAGATATATAATTAAGCTGGCGGTTCACGCTTTCCAGCCACGTATTCATACGAACCCAAGTAGACACGGGTGGTTGTCAGGCACGCGGTCCTAGTATGATGAATAGAGATGATTGTCACTGATCATCCTATTCACCATATTGAAGAACGAGTATACATCTTAGAAATAAATCAAACACGTATCGAAGAAGAAATAGTATTACTTTTATTAATTCATAGGACTCAGCAGGGCTCCTCCCCTCAACCTAGGAGGTTTAGAAACTCATACTGAAAGAAAATACAAAGTGTAAATTGAAAATATGCTGAATGATGGGCGAAAGATCCTTAACAAAGTGTGATATTCTAATTTAAATACTAAACTAATGACTAGTAAGGGTAAAACAGTCTTTTTAGTGCTAAAATTCACTTCTGGGGCCCACTTGGTGAGTGTTTGGGCTGAGCTTTGATGAGATCCACGTGCTATGAGGCTCCTAGGGCATTGAATACTGGCTAGGGGGTCCTTTCTAGGTATTTGGACGCTGGACGCCTGGAAGGGGGGCAGGATGCTGGTGTTGGACGCTAGTTTTCGGCCTTCTAATATGAAGCAAAGTATGAACTATTATATATTTCTAGAAAGCTCTGGAAGTCAGCTTTTCATAGCCATTGAGAACGCTCCATTTGGACTTCTTTAGCTCCAAAAAAGCTCTTCCAAGTGCAAGGAGGTCAGATCTGGACCGCATCTGCAGTGCTTTTTCTGTCTCTGAATCAGACTTTTGCTCCAGCTCCTCAATTTCAGCCAGAAATTACCTAAAATTGCACAAAACCACACAAAATCATAGTAGAATCCAAAAAATATGAATTTAACACTAAAACCTATAAAAACTAAACAAAACATACTAAAAACTATATGAAAGCTATGCCAAAAAGCGTATAAAATATCTGCTCATCACTAATATGTCGTGATCTCGACATTCTCTTATCCTCCTAAGTTTTTTTAATCTCTTTTAACTTACCAAACCATTCAGTTCTAAGAAACATGGCTGGATTTCCTTCCTAGCTGTTTAAGAAAGGAGAGTCTTTGTCATTTTTGACGATTCTTTTCATGATTTCAAAAATTATTTTTTCAAAATCTGATATGTTGAAAGTGTCTGACCTTTCTTCCTGAATGAGAGGGATGAAACCCTTTTTAGCTTGTACTAGGAGGAGTTCCCCACAATTGAAAAATACAATCTTGAGTATTTAGACGTGGTAGAGGAGTATGTAGTTGCCTTGTTCCAAGAGTGCTGGGCCGGCTTCTAACCTTGATACCAAGAAATTTCTAGTAGGGAAGCCAAGCTAGGTAGTGCTTTTTTGCATTTTGTAGATACCTTTTTTTGGTACTTGTTATGCTTGTGTAACTCGATTTTTGATGTTTAATTTTGCAGCAAGGATGACTAGCGGATCAAATGCTTTGAAAAGTCTCTGCTAAGCCAAGAAGAATGTTGCTTCCCAGGCTATTGAATTAAAAGAGGCTGGTAAGTTGGGTGACCTCTCCTCCCCCTCCAAGTTGGACTCGGGCCCTTCCTCATTAGTTAAGGTTCTTCCTTATCCTCTTACTCCTCCTTTCTCCGAGCCGAATACAAAAAAGCGCAAGATTTCTGAATCTGGCAGTGTATACGAACAAGGTTTTAATGTCGTGGCCTTTTGTGAGAAACACATCCTTCCCAACAGCTTCATTAGTATGGACGATGTTTCTATAAAAAATCATCTTCAAGTATTGGCATGGGATAAGGGCAACATGTGTTTGTTCAGCTTTATTGAGACAGCTTGAGGAGACTCCCCTAGGTGCTACTCAGCAAACTTTCTTCGACCTTTTAGGCTAAGGTGGAATCTCTGTAAGAGTCAAAACAGGAGTTGGAGAAAGAGAAGGAAAATTTCATTGCTGACCTTTCAAAGCTTCGGGAGAGGGCAAAGCATGCTGAAGCTACCTGTGTCATGGAGGAAGGTCTAAAGAAGAAGGTTGAGGAGAGTTACACTCGAGTCTTTGGGGAGAAATTAGATATAGTGGATTAGGTCTTCAGATTGAAGGAGGAGTATGCAAATCTAGAGGAATAAATTTTCCAAGGGATGGATGAGATGACCGAGAACTTAAAAGCTCAATTCTGGGTTGTTTCTCCCGAGGCAGATCTCTCTCTCATTGATCCCAAAATTATTGTAGTTGATGGAAAAATTGTTCCTCCCCCTGATGATGATACTACTTATGAGAATATCAAGACATCGGGTGCCACCACAAGAAAAATGTTGAGTACCGTCGGATTTAACGTCGAAATTAGTGTCACAGAGTAGCGATAGATTTACTGTCTAATTTACCGGCGATAACGGCATCGAATTTGTAAGGTTAAGTAATTACTAGTGGATTTCGATTTTTGATAGTAAATTTGCCGGTAATATTTGGAGGAAAAAAATAAAATGGTGTGTACTTTACTGTCGGATTTTTCCAACAGTAAAGCCAATTAGTGAAACAATGCGTTTTGGTGACCCGCAATGGTTTTCCATCGAATTTTTTCGATGGTAAATCCGACGGTAACTAGGACGTAAATTCAAATCGCGAACCCTTTTTCCCCTTATTCGAGCTTCACTCCCTCTCTCAATAAACCATTTCCTTCCCTCTCCCCAAAACCACCATCTACCGCCGCCGACACCGCCATCATCACAGCCCCCTCCCCGTTGCCGTCAGCCCACTCACTGCTTAGACCCCTTTATTCTTCTTCTTCTTCTTCTCTCTCTCTCCTCTCCTTGCCACGTCACCATTAACCTTATCTGTTCTCCGAACTGCAGCGTTGCACCACAGAGCCACCACTACCACTGCCCAGCTTTGCCTCTCTCCCTCCTCACGTCTTTGCTCGACTTTGCTTCCTGCTTGCATCTCATCCGTGCCTCCATGGTTATGTTGCCTCCCCAACCTTTTCGACTTGGATGGACGAAGAACCCGCCTTGTCTCTGACCTGACCTAAAGAGACTCTCCCTACCTCTTCGTTCCAGCTTGAAGATGCTTCCAACATGAACTCTGGTGAACAGGATACCTCCCCTTAGTTTTTTATTTCCTAATATTTGATGAACTGGCCTGTGAGTCTTGTGAACACTTATTTTGTAATAGTTTAGCTTGGATATTTTTTTAAACACTTTTTATAGATGGTTTCTACCCCATTGAGGGCTTTTTGAAACATTACATCTTTGGCTACGTTTTTTATTACTTATAAGTGTTTTCATAGTTCTGCATTGCATGTTGACAAAGTATTTTGCCAAAAAACATTCACCTTTGAGTTTGTGAGTGCTTTTCTAAGTCATTGACCTTTACCTCATGTCAAGTGAGTTTTTGTAAAATCAAATAACTCTTGGAATTCCTCCTTTACGAGGTTATGATAATTCTTTATTCCCTTTTGGAAGACTTAGTGCCAACCTTTTGAGCTCAATCTGATTTATTAATTTATTTTTACAATTTATTTTGGGCCACTTCTTTTACCGACTTGTTTTGTATGAGTGGTTTCTCATGTTTTGGCCACGATCTGCATATGTTACTTCTTACACTAATTTGGACTTCATTGCTTTATCTTGCCGACCACCTTAGGTCAGGCAATAATTTTTCCACTTTTTCGAGCTTAAATTAGTGCATGTTAGTAGGATAATCAATGGAATAAATTATGAATAATCATTACTAAAAGAATAATTTACAAATGCTAAGAGTTTTTCAATTGTAACTCCTAGCCCTTATTGTAATGCCTTGTTAAAAACCCCTCCAGGAAAATCCTTATCGGAAAAAAATTATGAGGTCAGAAAAAAGAGTACATCAGGGAACAAGGTTCGCTTCTTAGCTGTAGTATCTCTTTATATTACATGCATTCCACAACCTTGGGACTTCATTTCCTTTTAGGTCAGACACTTTAAAATAATCCTTTCCCAAGACTTCAATGATCTTGTAAGGTCTTTTCCAATTTGCAACCAACTTTCCTTCGCCCGACCTATGTACGCCTATGTCATTTCACTGGATCAGTATGAGGTCATTCATGGCGAAGTTTCTTTTGATGACTTTCTTGTTATACCTTATGGTCATTCTATGCTTTACTACTTCCTCCCTTATCCGAACTTGTCCTCGGACTTCTAGAAAGAGATCAAGTTCTTCCATTTGAACTAAAATGTCTTCCACTTTGTTGTAGAATCTAACCCTTGGACTTTCTTCATTGACCTCTATTGGAATCATGACTTCTATTCCATAAGCAAGTCGGAATGGGAATTCCCCAGTTGTTGAATGAAGAGTTGTCCGATATGCCCAGAAGACTTGGGGGAGTTCTTCAGCTCATGCACCATTTGCATCTTGTAATCGGCATTTGAGCCTGGCTAGTATATGACTTTCGCAACTTCTGCTTGTCCATTGGCTTACCACCAGGCTTGTCCATTGTTATTTTTTAGTTTATATTAATAAATTCTACCTAAAAATAAAAGTCATTATGGTTGTGTGTTTAAATAAATATTATTAAACAGTTACCGTTATATTATCTAAAAAAATTAAAATTTTAATCAAAATAATTTATATCCTAATCACACAAATAACAAATACTAACTAAGTAAAATTTGAATTTAATAAATTGTGTATCATTTTAAAAGAGACTCCTATTTTAATAAAGAAAGAAAACTAATTATGTTAATTAAAATACAAATAAATAAAAAATATTTTATTTGTACACTAAATATTTTTTATACCTGTATAACAATATATTTTATAAATTAATCACATATTTAAATTATTTTTAATTAACAAAACAAAGAAAAGTTGTGTATAATTGTTAAGAAAATACTGGTATGAAAATAGTATTTATTATAAAAATATACACATATCGAGAATAACAAAAATTAATCACTTAAATTGTTTCTTTTAGATATCCACTACTAAAATTAATAAATAATTTTGTTATTATTATTATTATAATAAATTCAAAATTATTTCTATAAAAAAGATTATTATTATTATCAATAACAAAAAACACTAATTATAAAAAAATAGTGAAGTAATGAAAAAGAAATAATTTTGATATGATATAATCTTTACATACTTTTTGACTCTCTGCTTATTTGATAGTTAATATTTTTTATTACTATTATTTGGTAAGTATTTTCTGAGTTAAATGAGATTTATTTATTTATTTATTTTACCAACCTAAAATAGTTTTATTTTTTAAATAAAATCTTAAAATTTTATCCTTTAAACCTAATTAATATCAAATGAGAAATACTTACCATTTGTACCATCTTAAGAAAATATCTATATAAAATAGGAGTATACTCACACTATTTATTTGATGTTAAGTGATCTTCAATGAATGAGTTATTATATTAATTAGATTGATGATCTATGAGTGTGATTCATGCTAATTATTTTAGAACATGGTGAAGTAAAATTACTCAGCTAGAGCATTAGCTTTACATCACCTAAAGTCATAGGCAAAAAGAAACTTAGTAGGAGTGTGAATTTTATGAGAAAGATGACAAAGAATAGCAATTGAGATATCTACTTCCTTATCAGAGTAATTGATAAAATAACATAACATAAAAGAGATAAATTCTTATGTGATATAAACATTTCTTTTTAACTGTTCTACTTCATAATATAACAATTACGCTAGGGAACCATGTGGGGGTCCATCCAACTCCTGCCAACTCCTATTGGGCTGGACCCCAAACTACATTTCACCACACAAGCAACATCCAAAATTAACCCCAAATGAACAAAATTAACCTAGCTAAACCCCCTTCCTTTTTACCATTTCACTTCAGTAGCAGCCAAAACCATCCAACAGCAATGCCTTCCGACTAGGTGCATCGGACAACTTTCTCATCCGCCGTCAACCGCCACAGTGCCTCCGTCCGTCCACGTCCGAGCAACATCTGGCATCAGAAGCTCGCCCCGGAACGCCACAATGCCTCCATCTTGTCCACGTGCTAGCAGCCGCGATGGTCAAAGGTTCGGCCAAACCGTGCAGCGTCGTCGTGCCGCCCACATGTGAGCAACCAGGGGGGTGGTACGCAAAATTAGAACTCGCACAACTGAACCGGCAAGTACACCGGGTCGTCCAAGTAATACCTCAGGTGAGTGAGGGTCGATCTCACGAGGATTATTGGATTGAGCAATCAGTGGTTATCCTGTAAATCTTAGTCAGGCGAATAGACAGATAGTGGTTGTTTGTTGTAGGCGCATAAATAGAACAATAACGAAAAGATGTAGAAATAATGATAGAAAATCAGTTAAGGTCTCAGAGATGCTTGTTCTTCTGGATTAATACTTTTTACTGACTACCTTAACAATGAGTGATTCATTCAATGGCAAGGCTGTAAGTGATTAAGCCAGGGTCAGTGGTCATTAATCTCCTCTGATCCAAACCAAACGCCAGGACCAGCAATCATTCAATCTGGATGAGGGTGAAGCTCACACAATTAATCTCTGGTGATCCTACTCAAAACGCCACAGACAAGGTCGGATCTTCCAAATTGGAGAATGAAGCTCTATGATTCTAGCCTTAGCGCCATAGAAACCTCAGTTACTCATGACTAATGAGATTTTATGTCACATATCTCAATTAGCCCAGATAGCTTGGAACCTGTGATGCATTCTCAAGCTGCAGCTCAATACTATCCTGCTAGGGACTCGCAATAACTCATATAGAATAGGGGTCATACACTAATTCCACCTCAAATTCGTAAGGATGAAGAATGACAATGCATCATAGAATGGAATCAAACATATATTAAAGTAGAAAAGTAATGATATTAATCCATAGGAATGAGCAGAGCTCCTATCCTTAACCTAGGAGGTTTAGTTACTCATGCTTTAAGAAGGTGTAATGTAATGTGTCTGTACTTCTCCCCTCCTGGGAGACATGATCCTTAGGAGGAAGGAAGTCCCTTATTTATAATAAAAACTCTAAGACTAAACCTAAAAGATATTATGTTTAATTAACAATTAAAAAAGGAAAATAAAATAAGCTAAGAAGTGCTAAAATCCACTTTGGAGCCCACTTGGTAAGTGTTTGGCTGAAGTTTGGCATTCAAATCAAGTTTTGGGCGTTCAACTTGGAGGGTTGGTCCTTCTTGGGTGTTGAACGCCAGAAAGGGGGTAAGTTGGGCGTTCAACGCCCGTTTTGGGTAGTCCTTTCCATAGAAAAGTATAGACTATTATATATTGCGAAAAGCTCTGGAAGATATCCTTCCAACGCCATTAAGAGCGCGTCAATTGGTCCTCTGTAACTCAAGATATGCTCGTTGGAATGGACGAAAATCTAGATTTGACAGCATCTGCTATCCTTTCTTTGCCTGTGAATCAGACTTTGCCAAAACTTGCCAATTTCACCCGAAAATCACCTAAAATCATAATAAAAACACAAAAACTCAAAGTAGCATCCAAAAAGTGATTTTTGCACTAAAATCTACCAAAACTTGATTTAAATTAATAAAATATAACTAAAAACACATTAAAAATACTGTGAAAAAGGGTATAAGAAATCCCGTCTTCAGAATACCAACCTTAAACTGTTGCTTGTCCTCAAGCAACCAAAAATAATATAGGACAAATGTAAGAGAAAAATACAATAGATCTCAGAGTTGTCAATGAAGCTCAGTTCCAAATATTGAACGGGACGATTATCTCTTTATTTCTGAACAGCTTCGGCATCTCACTTTCCTTTGAAGCTCAAAAATATTGACATCCCTTGGAACTAGAATCCGGATGATATTGTTGGTTCTCTTCTTTTAGTTTTTCTTGATTCTTGAACACAGTTTCTTTTTGGTGCTTTACACCTTTGAGCCTAGCCGTGACTCTTAAGCGTTTTGTTTTCAAGTATTACCACCAGATACATAAACGCCACAGGCACTTAACTGGGGAAACCCTTTGAATTCGAATTTAGCTTTACTTAAATTCCCAGACAGTGGTGCCCAGTGTTCTTACACTACAAGGGAGGCGCGTAATGGCGGCGGTTTTTTTCTTGATTAGCGGCGGTTTTAAACCGCTGCGAAATCAATGACCGGCGATTTATCATACCGCCAAGGATATTGGTGCCGGCAATAGGTTTGGTGGCGGTTTTTAATAACCGCCGGTATAACCGCCACTAAATCAAAATTTCGTGGCGGTCGTGCAACAAACTGCCGGCATATGCGAGTGACACGATTTCCTTCATGTTTATCGGCGGTTCTCAAACCGCCGCTATTTTCTATGTTGTTTTCGAGTGGACGCGTGTTTTGCGGCGATTTCAAAACCGCTCGAAACAGAAATAAGGTTTCTGCCTTTCTGGCACAGTTACCGGCGGCTATGAACCACCGCAATACCAATCAGATAAATTCACACTCTTCGGCAGTTTAAAACCGCCACTAAATAAAGAAAAAAAAGAAAATTTGGATTTTTTTAAATAAATCGTAAAGTTTTTTTAAAATACTATAGACCTATTTTTTTTGCGTTTTTAATTTTTTATTATTTTAAAAGTTAATATTTTCAACCTCAGAATCCAAACTTGCATAAAAAAAATAATTATCTGCAGAACAAAATAATATATTCATGAAAGTACGAAGAAAATAAATCTCTACAAAGAGTTGTATAGTCTAATTCAAAAAAAGTTTACTTCAAACCAAAATAATTTCAATCCTAATACATTATTCTCCACTCTATCATTCCACGGAACTCATCCCTGCAGCGATCTCTGGTGGGAGCTCCTCACCCTGGCGTTGGTACAGATAAATCAGAGCATCCTCCATCGCCTTCCTCTTTAACTTCTTACGTTCCAGCTCTGCTTGCAATTCTAGCAGCTTCCTCTGGGTCTCCTCTACTTGGACTCCGTTGACCGGCGCACGTGAATTCAAACCAAAGAGTTGACTAGGAGTCGGTCCATCTAGAAGACTCATCCTGTTGCTCAATCTCCTCAATTCTCTCCTACAGACACAAATTAGCAAATACAATCATTAAAATATCACACAACTATAAATGAAAAAATTAGTAGTACTTACACCAATTACTCTTGCTTCATCATTGATGTAGGAGCCATCGTTTTTTTTGTGCACTTTTATCCATAACTCTCCTCTACCGATGCTTCTCCCTTGTTCTTCCGACTGTATCAACAAAGTTTATACCATCACCATATTATTCCACACAATCAAGTGAACTTAAGTCATAGAAATAGTTTTAAGGTGAGTGAATAAAAAAATTAAAGTACCTCTTCTTCCATCCGCCGTGCAAAGCTTTTCGACCCACCAGTGTGGGTATATAGTTGCTTTGATCGATTAGCCGCATTTTTCTTGCACTTCTCCTGTTGGTTCATCAGAGACAAAGGGCAATTAGAATCTAATTTAAAAAAGCCTCAATGCTAAATAATTTGTAATGTTGTAGCACCAATGAGTTACTATATTACCTTTGTCTCCTCTTCGGCACGATAGTTAAGGAACCATCTCCAATGCTCTCGATCGATTCCAGGCGGACGTTGCTCAATGTTTTCTTCAGTCGTAAGTGTTGGCTCATAAAAAGTATCGTACAACCTCAGCCTTCTTTCCTTCCAAGACTTTCCCATACTTTTTAGAATATTTTTCTTGATCGTTCCTTCAATATCTTCATCAAAGTGGAAAATTTGCTACACAGATAATAATTATTGGTCAAAAATTGTAAGAATAAGCATATTTAACTCAAAGGGGATATCAACATTTACCTTGATACATTCGTTTTAAACCTTGTCTTTAGTCGTAATCTTACGCCAACTTCTTTCACAGATAGGAAATTTTCCATAGTCAGTTTCCAGCAGACCAAGCACGCCACTCAATAGTCCAGCTTCGTCTCTAATTGCTTGCTTTGCCCTGTTGAACCTCAGCACGATCTTCCTACCGTTAGGCCGTTCCATAGCCTCCCTCACGCTTAGTCTTGTTGGCTTAATTGTGCCGTCAGAATCTACATGTCAAGTATAATACGTCATATGTGTATCCGTTGTGGACAACATGCGAAAAAATTAATATATAGCATAGAGTCTAAATCTGATAGACAAAGGAAAATTATTAAATACATTACCGATTATCTTAACTGCCCAAAACTCTGTAGTCTTGCGTCTTTTGCGACGCTGAGCACTAGAATTAATAACGGGGTCATCAGCTTGTTGATCAAGTGAATCTACGTTATTTGCATTGGCTGCCAAGTTTACGTGGCCTGGCTCCGAGTTCTGAATGTTAGTTGTGCTCGTTTGTGGAGCAGGCCTTGGTACACTACGTGGAGGAATGAATGGGCGTGCAGTTGCAGGGACACTATCACTGCTGTCTGGGCGCATTTCAGAGTCGTGGGCAGCTGAAGCCGGAGATGGAGCCGTGTGAGGTTGCTGACATCCTGGTCCTAATTTTGCTTTTTTAGTGTAACGACCTTTCCTAGCCATCTTAAAAGATATATGGCACCTGTTTTCCAGCTATGTCATTGCCAGGCGTTTTAGGACCGGGAATAATCATAGAGAGAATAAAGTTGGTTTGTTTCATGCAAATCCATGGGGGTAGGTTGTACGGGATAAGAATCACTAGCCATATTGAGTACTTTCAACTGAGGTTTCCATAAGGATTAAAGCCATCACTGGCCAGGGCTAAGCGAACATTGCGCGGATCACCAGAAAAGTCAGTATATCTCCTGTCAAATGCTTTCCAACCCTCTCCGTCCCTGGGATGCCTCAAAGTACCGTCAGAGTTGGTTCCTCTCTTGTGCCACAACATGTCCACAGATGTCTTGCTGGACATGAATAATCGCTGCAACCGTGGAATCAGAGGAAAGTAACGGAGAATCTTCGCCGGTAGAGGTTTCCCATTCTTCTTGACAACGGCGTTGATCCTTACTAAGAAATTCTTTCGGGTCTTTTGCTTCCACCTGGATGCTCCACACCGTTTGCATCTAGACAGGTCTTGATCGGGGCCCTGATACAGCATGCAGTCATTTGGACATGCATCTATCTTCTTATACTCAATACCGAGCTTCCTTATGATCCTCTTGGCATCGTGTAACATCTTCGGAATCACTGCATGCTCAAAGGCATCCCCCACTAGCTCTAGAATCAAATCGAAAGCCTTGTCGCTCACTCTGCACATGCACTTAATATGGTACAACCTCACCAAGAAAGACAGCTTCGAGAATTTTGAGCATCCCGGATACAATTCCTGCTCGCCATCCTCCAGTAAGTCGTGAAAGGCACGAGCCTCGCGGCTAGGTTCGTCTGATAAGTACGGCAACCCCTCTGCAACGTCTCTGACATGCCCATTCATCGAGTCTTCATCGTCACTCTGCAGTCCCGGCAAGTTGAATGCGTCGTGGACCATGTCACGCATTTGATCTCCTAAGTTTACAGTGGGTTCTAGTTCTTCCCTGCCGCTGGATCTCTCGTCTACGATCCTCTCACCGTGATATAACCAAAAGGTATAGTTAGGGAGAAAGGGTTTCATCAGAAGATGATCGTAGGCATCCTCTCTAGTTTGGAAAAATCGGAACCCACACAAAGGGCATGGACAATGTATCATCCCATCGGATGATGCATTGGTAAATGCGAAGTCAAGGAACCTATTCAGACCATCCCTATATTCTACACTACATCGTGGCTTTGTAATCCAGCTCTTATCAATGTCTAAATAAATGAAATAGCAAAAACAAATAAATAAATAATAGAAAATTACATAGAACTAAAAAAAAAAAAAAGAAAAAAGGGGTGTGTGTCAAGAAAATCAGTAACAGTTTATCACAGTTATGATATAAGAGAGTACCATACGTAATAAACTCGACAATATATTGCAAGTAAAACCATGTAGAAAGATATTGGGGAGGAGGCTTACTCATTGCAAAATTTTATGCTTTCTTAAAAGAATACTTGTAGAAAGATTTGCTGGTGCCAAGTCCAAAAGATGAAAAGACAAAGAAACGCTTCCTTCAAAATTGAAAAACAAAACAGGAAAAACTGTTAAAATGTAAAAAAAGTCAAGAAATATGACTAAACAATCATAATATACAGAGAATAGAATCTTTAAAATATCTTAAAAAATGAAAAACATAATAGGAATGAAAGTTAGATTTAGAAGACAATTAAAAAATATATAAATACACAATTATAATAGTTTCCTAATGTTACCACTAATTAAGTGCTTTATTTTTCAGGGTATCATCAATTTTCTGTGTCTTAAATGTTTGGTAATGATCCAAATATTTTAGGTGAGGCTGTATATAGCCGGACACCACTCAATAATAGTGAAGACTGACAACGATGGATTAGAGTCCAACTAACAAAATCAAGATTTGGCAACAACATTGTACAAAACAAGACATGGAAATTTAATTAATTAGGGCCATTCCCACTTAATTACTTAGGTGGTTTAAAATAAATTTAAACCCACAAAACTTGTTTCTCTAAAATAATTTTTGAAGTTCAAGTTTTGTGTAGTTGATTAAAGTGCAATAAGATTCGTATAAATCTTAAGTTCATATAAGATACTAGCATCTAAAGAATAAACTAATATTTATTTAGTATGTTTATCTAAATTGAGAAACTGAAAGTTTAGTTTTTATTATTTAAAATTTAATTAAACTAATCCAATTTAGTTTATGTTTTATGAAAGAAATAAGATGGTTATAACAAAGTTTTTAATTTTTCTTCCATAATTCCAATCCAGAGCTTCAAAAATCAAGAGATCAAAGTAACTACCAGATGGATGATGAAACTGTGCTCCTTAAACTGCTCTACATCAAAATGACCTAAGTAAACCAAGATTAATTAAAATTTACTATTATTTAATTAATTTAATATGAAGTAAATAAAAAGAAAAAAGAAAGAATCTACTCGCCTCGAGACCCTATTCACTGAACATTGAGGTCTCTAACAATGTAAAATCTTACAATTCCTAACACAAAATCAGAAACTTTCTCTCTATATGATGAAGCAAGAGTTAAACTAAAAATCAATACTATTTTTGTGAACAAATGATAAAAGATTCGGTCCTTTATGTTGGAAGTACTTAACAAGAATCACATGGCATATACACATCTCCACAAGTTAATTAGTGTTTTTATGGGAAGTTGTAGCACGCAAATAAAATGTGTACAATAGGCCATGTGCTTCAGTCCTAACCACACAATTTCTGATACCCAAAATTCTCCATATATCTCTTTGCTTTTCTACTACTCATCCGTGCATTCATCAATCTCATTTGGTTCTACCGGGAAATAGAATTTCTCACCTGAGTATGGTTCAACAACCCTGACTCTTCTAAATCATGATGTTAAGTACAATTATGTATGGAATGAATTGGCTTAATCTAGATCCCAAAAAAATATTTTATCAACAGTGAATAGTTGTTATTGACAGTAGCTTTGTGAGAGAGATCAATTTTGATGTAAAAGAACTGTAAAATATTTTACCTCCCCATACATTATTTTTACTGAAATGGTAATCTTTTAATTTTAAAGTATCATATCAAATTGGCAAAAGACAGGTTGTATAGAGGAAAACCGAATCAGGAAGATTCAGAGTTTGAAAGGAAATTTTATTAGAAAGGAAGTAGTAAAAAAAATAAAGCAAAACAAAAAGCTCACTTAGCCAAACATCTCAACATTATAGTCACAACCGAAAAAGCTCCATGCTCATAGACATGATTTATGCTTTTTCTCTAATAATGTCAACAACATTAATTCCAAAGCCAAAATCTTTGATACCAAACATTCTCTCAATTCTCCTAAACCCTCTTACATAGTCTCAAAATAGAGAAATTCCAATAGCAGAGGCATTGAGACATCAAATTGAAGTCCAAAAGAGACTGGAAGAACAGCTAGATGTATTTATGATTTATAAGATTCAGATAATAGTAGACTTGGTATTTTTAAGCATTTATTTTTGGTATTTTTATCACATATTAAAAAAATAGTATAATTTGGCATAGTTTAACTGAAAAAAAATGAAAAATACAAATAAAACATGCTTCGTAATAACCAATAAGTACATAAGAAATTGCCTATTAGAATACAGGCTCAAGGGAAGTATTTGCATGCTGTGTTAGAGAAAGCCCAGAGGACACTTTCCATGGAAGGTTCAGGCAATAATCTAGAAGCATCAAGAGCTCAATTTATCGAATTCAATTCTGCCTTGTCCAATTTCATGAAAAACATGAACAATAAAGATAGCAAACAAAGCATATCATACGTGAATGATTTTTATAGTAAAGTCCATGGTTCAGGTTTCCATAATTACCATGAAGTAATAAGAAGAGAAGAAAATATTGTTCAAACGCCTAAGATTGAGGAGGGTTCAATTTAGTTTGACTTAAACAGCAAAAGTAGCTATGATCTTGTAGCTGCAAGTGGTGGTGGATCTGAAATTGAATCCAATAGGCTATGATCATTCTGAACTATGATATGTTTTTTTTTCTTTTATTTTGTTTAACTAAGGTTACATATTAGGAATAAATTTTATCTGATTCACTGCACAATATCTTTAATGATCTTAACGTCATGATGAAATCTTCATGAAATTCTATATTTATATTTACGATTCTACATGAGAGATATATGAGATTAATTAAAACCAATCAAGTCTCATCACTTAAGAGAAACAAAATAACAGAGCAATTCATTCTTGCTGATCAACCACAGATGTACATATACTCTAATTCGTATTGTCTCTTAAAAGATAAAACAACAATCTGCTAATTAATCTAACTCAATTAGCTATCTAGCCAATCAATACTCACGTTTTCAAGTAGTAAAAGTTATGACAGAAGCAGAACAATGTTTAGCCAGCTGAGCTTGCTCATATGATAGCAAGTCACGTGAATCAAATCCCTAACCCTAAACAGCAGCAATTAACCCCAATCATAGAAGATATAGACAAATTATTGTTTAAAATTCCGAAGCAAGAGTGAAAACACGAAAGAAAGCTCAAAGTATCAGAACTAACCGTGATAGGGAGAGGCCACAGCGGGTCGGAATGGCGAACGGTGGAGGATCTGTGGACGAGGCAAAGGCTCGACGGCGGCCAAAGGACGATGAATCGGCAACAGTGGCGTAGCGGACCAGCGACGGCAGTGTTCGCGCGCTTTAAAGGACTCTTCGCGGAGTTCTGGAAAATTTGGGGATCTATCAATTAGAATTTATAGGATAAATCCAAAAGGGGTCAAACAGAAATTTAGTTAATAGAATCTTACCTAGCGGTGTTTCACTAAGCAATCGCCGCTTTTGTGGCGGCATTCGAAGAGATCCTTCGTAGCTTCCGCACCCTTGCTTTGTGGTGGCAAGGTGAAACGCCACTAATTCTCTGCCGCTATGCTCCATTTTAGGCCTGGCGGCATTTTGTGATGCGATTGCCGCTGATGTTGTGGCATGGCGAGGGAGTCCTGCTTGCATAGCATGCATAGCGGCGGCAAGTTGTGATGCCCCTAATTCTTCGCCGCTATGCTCCGCGCTTGTTGTAGTGTTAAGCGTACTCTTTAGCTTTGGGATCACGACTTTAACTGCTCAGTCTCAAGCTTTTTACTTGACACTTTCACACCACAAGCATTTAGTTAGGGATAGCAGCTTATTTGAACTTTTCAGGCCAATTTTGACCCTTCCTAACCATTGATGCTCAAAGCATTGGATCCTTGCTTTTGTCTTTTTTTTTCTTTTGTATTTTTTTTTGCTGCTTTTTCTTGCTTCAAGAATCAATATTTTTTATTTTTTAGATAACTGATAATACTTCTCTAAATTCACTATTCTTCAAGAGCCACCATACTTAACTTCAATATCAATTATGCACTATTAATACATACATTCAGAAAGTAAAGGTAAGGCTACCACATCAAAGTAATTGGAATAACTCATGATATAACTCAAGATCTTATGTATTTTACTACTTCTTTTTCAAAATTTTTTTTAAGCTTGGTAGGCAATTCATAAGACATCTTTAACCATAAAATTTTTTAAAATAAACTACTAAAGCAAAATCCTAAGAGTGATCATGCAAAAACTAGAATAGAAAACAGAAAATAGAATAAAATGCTGAAAAACAAAAATAAAGGGAGAATGAAACTCAACCACTTCAGTTCTGATGGTCGCTCAGGCTGTGCTCTTCTGTGAAGATGATTCATCTCTCTTTGGTGCCATTGATGATAATATACACCTAGAGCTTTCTCTGCAACACCAAACTTAAAAATTTTTCTTGTCCCCAAGCAAAGAAAACTTGGTCCCCTTTTGGCGTTTAAACGCTAGGACTGCTTCCCTTATGGGCGTTGAACGCCCAAGCTCTCTTCTCCCTTATAGCTTTGAACGCTAGTAAGGAGAACCTTCCAGGGTGTTCTGTTCTCTCTTACGTGTTCCTGTTTCTATTCTAATGGCTACACATGATCACAAAGGTTAGAAAATCTAGGAAAACTTTGAAAATTAAGAAAAAAAACTGAGATAAAACTGAAATAAACTAAAAGATACTTATGGTTGGGTTGCCTCCCAACAAGCGCTTCTTTAATGTCATTAGCTTGACACTTGATTGTTGAACTTTCTTCCTCTTCTTCCAGTTGGTTAAAAGAAATGACTCCAAGAGAAAAGAGGAGAAGATTAGTGCTCTTGGATTTGAATTTCTTCTAACAAACTTTCTTATTTTATCAGCTTAATTCTCCTTGCTTGTTAGGGTAGGGGTTGGATTCCTTTTTTCTAACTTTCTCTTTTTCATGGATAAGCTCTTTATGAGTGTAGTAGAGAGAGGTCTTTCTCCGAAACCTCAGCAAAAAAATATTGATTTGCAACTTTTTAGAGCCTTCCAAGGATTGTGAGTGGTGCTCATCCTTGGTCTCCTTTTGGAACTTCTGACGATGTGATTCTTTAGGCATTCTTCCCATAAGAGGGGCATGCAATAGTGTGCTTCCAGCCTCTTCTTGAGCCTCTTCTTCATTTAGTTCCTCAACAGTGTGTAACACCTTAGGCTCAGCCTCCTTGGTCTTGATGAGGGCCTTACACTTTTCTCTTGGATTCACCTCCATGTCACTGAGAATAGTGTTAGGAGGTCTCTGAAGTTTTTGAGGATATGGCAGTTTGGCTCTATACTCTGGGGCCTTGGGTAGTGAAGGATGAGTGTCCAGAGTGACTGGAAAGGGATTGTTAGGATGTCTAGGGAGGATGTTCTCTGAATTGGCGTTTGTGTCCCCTCTCTTTTTTGGGGGTTGAATGCCCTTGTTGATCCCTGCTGGGCGTTGAATGCCAGTGTTGCTCCCTTTGGGTGTTCAGCGCCCTTGGTCGTGCCCTGGGTTGTTGTGTTTTCACTCTTTGATGTTTTCTCTTCACCTTGTGCTCTAATTTTCTAAGGCTGAGTATCTAGTGCCCTACCACTCCTCAATTGAATAGCTTGACACTCCTCTCTTATTTGTTTAGATATCTGCTGTTTGACTTGGCTCAACTGTGCTTTCATATTCTTGCTAGAAGCTCGGGTCTCCTGTATTACTTCTTGCAAGCTCAGCACTTGTTGTGTGAGAAAGTTCAGCTACTGAACTAAAGATTCATTTTGTTCAGGAGTGGTGGGTTTAGTGGACACTGCCTTGACTTCCCCTTTAATTGAGGTCTCACCGGATGAGTATAAGTACTGATTATTAGCGACCATCTCAATGAGTTTATCAGCTTCTTCAGTTGTCTTCTTCATGTGTATTGAGCCACCAGTAGAGTTATCCAGGGACATCTTGGCCATGTCCATGAGTCCATAATAGAAAATATCCAGCTTAACCCAATCTGAAAACATTTTTGTGGGGTATTTTCTGAGCATCAGCTTGTACCTCTCCCAAGCATCGTGAAGGGACTCACTCTCTTCCTACCTGAAGGTCTAAATGTCTGTCCTTAGCTTAGTCAACCTCCGCGGGGGAAAGAACTTCTTTAGGAACTTGTCAACAACCTTATCCCAAGTATTCAAACTCCCCCTGGGCTGGTTGCGAAGCCAATTCTTTACTTGATCCCTCATAGCAAATGGGAAAAGCACCAGGCTGTAGACTTCAGGATTTACTCCATTGGTTTTTACAGTATCATAGATCTACAGAAAGTCAGAGATAAATTTATTGGGGTCTTCCTGTGGGAGTCCATGAAACTGGCAATTTTGTTGCACTAGGAATATCAACTCTGGGTTGAGCTCAAAATGATCTATTCCAATAGGAGGTATACTCATTCTGCTTCCATAGAAATCAGAATTGAGATACCCAAAAAACAAAGAAAGTCAGGGAGTCTTTATGTCAAAGTCTAGAGAACTCCCAGTGAAATCCCCAAAAAAGATTTCTTTTAATAAAAATTCGAAAATGAATAAATAAAAAAAGAAAAATAATAATTAGAAATTTCAAAAATTAGAAAGAAAAAGTCAATTAAAGATTTTGAATTTCAAAATTAAAGAAGGAAAAACTAACAAAATACTAAACTTTAAAATTTAAATTTAAAATAAAGATAGGATATACAAATTTAAGAATCAAGGGAAAAAAATAAGATAACGATCAAAGATCAAGATAAGATATGATTTGAAAAATTTTTAGAAAGAAAATTAATTAAAAAGAAAAAGAGAAGATTTGAAATTTTTGAAATTTAAAAAGAAGAAGGAGATATTAAAACACACTAGACTTTTAAAATTGAAATAAGATAATGCAAGATTTGAAAATAAAATAAAAGATTTGATTTTGAAAATTTTTGAAATTTAAAAAGAAAGAGTCAATCAAAGATTTTAAAATTTAAATTTGGAAAGAAAGAGTCAAACGAGATAAGAAAAGATTTTTGAAAATTTAAAATAGAAGATTTGATTTTGAAAAATTTTAAAATTAAAAAAAGAAATTTAAAGAAAGATTTTGAAATTCAAAATTTGAAAAAGTCAAGAGAGAGAGAAACAAGATAACATAAGATTTTAAAAATTTAAAGATTTTAAAATTCAAAATTAAAAGAAAGAAAAACACACAGAAACTACTAAACTTTTGAAATTTGAATTTAAGTTAAAGATACGATAAGTTTTAAAAATTTAAAAATTTTAAAATTCAAGTTTTCAAAGAAAGCAAAACTAATCAAGATACTAAAATTTAAAATTTTCAAATTGAAATAAGATAACACGATTTTGAAATCAAATAAAAAAGATAAGATAAAGATTTTAAAGATAGAAAAGTTAAACAAGAAAAATAAGATTACTAATTGAGACACCAAACTAAAAATTTTGAATTTTTAAATTAAAAAATTTCAAAAATAATAATAATAATTATTTTTTTCAAAAAATTAAAAATTAAAAAGAAAAGAACAACACCAGATGGACACCAAACTTAAAAATTTGAAATCAAAGACACTAATTTTCGAAAAATTGAAAAGGAGAAACACTAAAAGACATCAAACTTAAAAATTTTGAGATTAAACAAAGAAAAACACACAGAAAAATTCGAACACCAAGAAAGAAAAATAAGAGTAATTTTTAAGAACTCAAGAAAAGAAATGAAAACCAAAGGGACACCAAACTTAAGACTTGACATAAGACTCAAATAAAGGAAAAAGAAGACTAAAAACGAAAAATTTTTGAAAGATTTTTTGAAGAGTTTTCGAAAATTAACAAGAAAATCAATTAAAAGAGAAACTAGTAAAAAAAGTACCTGATCTAAGGTGCAAGACAACTGGTAGTTGTCAATCTCGAACAATCCCCAGCAATGGCACCAAAAACTTGGTGCGCAAAATTAGAACTCGCACAACTGAACCGGCAAGTGCCCCGGGTCGTCCAAGTAATACCTCAGCTGAGTGAGAGTCGATCCCACGAGGATTGTTGGATTGAGCAATCAATGGTTATCCTACAGATCTTACTCAGGCGAATAGACAGATAGTGGTTGTTTATTGTAGGCTCATAAACAGAACAATAACGAAAAGACATAGAAACATTGATAGGAAATCAGTTAAGGCCTCAGAGATGCTTGTTCTTCCAGATTAATACTTCTTACTGACTACCTTAACAATGAGTGATTCATTCAACGGCAAGGCTGTAAGTGATTAAGCTAGGGCTAGTGGTCATTAATCTCCTTTGATCCAAACTAAACGCCAGGACCAGTGGTTATTCAATCTGGACGAGGGTGAATCTCACGCAATTCAATCTCTGGTGATCCTACCCAAAATACCACAAACAAGGTCGGATCTTCCAGATCGGAGAATGAAGCTCTATGATTCTAGCCTTAGTGCCACAGAAACCTCAGTTATCCATGACTAACGAGATTTTATGTCACATATCTCAATTATCCTAGATTACTTGTTGGAACCTGTGATGCATTCTCAAGCTGCAGCTCAATACTATCCTGCCAGGGACTCGTAAAAACTCATGTAGAATAGGGGTCATATGCCAGTTCCTCCCCAGATTCATAAGGATGAAGAACGACAATGCATCATATAATGAAATCAAACATATATTAAAGTAGAAAAGTAATGATATTAATCCGTAGGAATGAGTAGAGCTCCTATCCTTAACCTAGGAGGTTTAGTTACTCATGCTTTAAGAAGGTGTAATGTAATGTGTCTGTGCTTCTCTCCTCTTGGGAGGCATGATCCTCAGGAGGAAGGAAGTCCCTTATTTATAATAAAAACTCTAAAACTAAACCTAAAAGATATTGTTTTTAATTAAAAATTACAAAAGAAAAATAAAATAAGCTAAGAAGGGCTAAAATCCACTTTGGGGCCCACTTGGTGAGTGTTTGGGCTGAAGCCTGGCATTCAAATCAAGTTCTGGGCGTTCAACTTGGAGGGTTGATCCTTCTTGGGCATTGAACGCCAGAAAGGGGGTAAGTTGGGCATTTAATTCCCGTTTTGGGCATTCCTTTCCAAAAAAATGTATAGACTATTAAATATTTCTGGAAAGCTCTGGAAGTTAGCTTTCTAACGCCATTGAGTGTGCGTCAATTGAACCTCTGTAGCTCAAGATATACTCGTTGGAATACACGGAGGTCAGGATTTGAATCAGATTTTGCCAAAACTTGCCAATTTTACCCAAAAAATCACCTGAAATCATAATAAAAACACAAAAATTCAAAATAGCATCCAAAAAGTAATTTTTGCAATAAAACCTACTAAAACTTAATAAAACTTAATAAAATATAACTAAAAACACACAAAATGCTGTGAAAAATGGTATAAAAAATCCCATCATCAGGGGGTTTTGATTCCCACCCACAGTGCGCCGCTGCTGCTGCATGTCGTTGTCCCATTGCCATTAAAGTGTCCCTAATCTACTCCGATTAATGCAGAATCAGACTTCTCCTGCTCACACCTTGAAGCCTCACACCAGGTCCAGCTAGTCTTTTCAGATCCTGTCTGCAAAAAAGGGTCTAGTAAGCGTGGATTCCCTAGAAAAAAGAATATCATAGAAAGCTTTTTTCTTTAGGGGCCAGCATAGAACAGAGCTATACTTCACAAAGGCGTTTCATCGATCCAATCCCTACTTCTTTTAGTCTCAAAATTACAGAAGAGGGAAAGATCTGAGGATAGGATTCTAGTTCTCCCCAAGGGAAATCCAGCCTTTGAAACTAGTTCAAATCAAACTCAACGGTTACACAAAGTGTTCACCAGACAGAGCTATAGAGAGAGAGAGAGAGTAAAAGAACTTACGGAGGAAGGTTTTTTCGTAGCCTTTGACTTAACTATTGGATCATCAGATCACTTGATATTACTGCCTAGAACAAAAATTCGAAAGTAGGAAAAAGGCAAGATCAAAGTTCTTCCTTGAGGCCGGCTTAGCTAACCGATATGATGCCGAATTCCCGGCTCAGCTAACCGATATTAGGTGGGCAGCGCTACCCCCCTTTGTTTATGTTGTCCTGCTTTCACGGTAGATGCATGAACCACCTTCAATGACAAGCAAAGCATACTTTCTTCATATGCGATTTATCTCTTTTAGAATCTTTTCCATTTTTCAAAGAAGGCCCTGATGCCCTAAAGATTGAACTATACCGTTAGGGGCGAAACCAGGATACCTCGCTGATACTATTAGATAATAGAATAGCAGATTTGGGGAGTGTTTCACGGAATCATCTAGTGGTGACCAACCAAAATAAGTTGCGTTGATTATTCAATGATAAGATCATGGCACAAAAATACTTAAGGATTGGGGTAACCAGGCCGGCGGCAGACACTTCAATGAAAGAGCTCCTTTGGAATCTTCCTTGAGAAAAGGGAATGAAATAGCATCCTTTCCTACCCTATAAGATAGGATAAAGGGCCTCTGATAAGAAGATTTTTGCCAGTTCAGAATTTAGCAAAATAATTTCATTGTGAGCATAGCCCAAATTGACATTCGATCCTTAAATCAAATTTTAATATTGGTTGCCACAAGTAAAAACCCCAATGAAAAATAACCGAAGTATTTAAACCTCGGGTAGTCTCACATGGAATTGCAATGAAGTGATCAATTATTGGTTATGAAGGAATAATGGGGGGTTTGATTTGGTAAAAGGGCAAGAAAATAAATGGCAAGAAAATAAAGCAAGCAACTAAAGAAAACAAGTGATAAAGAGAGACATTCATGTCAAGGATTGAGAATATAGACTTTCATTCCTAGTCACTAATCATAACACAATAATTAACAAGAATTTATCCTATTTCATCATCTCCAACATTGTAAGAAGGTACAATATTATCTTCACACACGAGAGAAAGTCAAATAAGACTAGTTAATCTCAATCCAAAAGTCCTAATCAACTTACTAATTGAATTAGAAGGAGATTAGAGTCAATGAAAATAATATTAACTAACAACTCTAGATCACCAATCTAAATTGGGTATTAATTACTCAAGATTGTCCAATTTCTCTTTCCAAGCCAAGAATGCTCAAAGAGCTACTCTAACATCCAACCAAGCATTTTGTCAAACACTTGGAAGGCACAAAAGGAAAGCATTATAGATTGCAAGAAATAATAAAATCTACAAGTACCAATTACAAGGAAACAATAATAACAACTCAATTAAACAATAAAGGAACATAAAACATAAATTGCATTAAAAGGAATCCAAATCCAACAATGGTGTTCATAAAACTAAAGAGAAGTATAAAAAGGAAAATTAACACTACAAACTAAGAGAATGAAGATGTAGGAACAAGAAATTGCAAGAAAAACTAAAGGAAAACGAGAACTAAAACCTGGATCTAAGAGAAAATTGACCTAAGAACCCTAATTCTAGAGAGAAGAGGGACCTTCTCTCTCTAGAAAGCTACCCTACATGATACCTAAGCTACACTAATTGCTCCCCCCATTCCCTTACAATCCTTGGGTTCAAAAGCATCAGAAATGAGTTGGATTTGGGCCTCCTTGAGCTCAGAAATTGCCCCCAGTATTTTGCCTTTAGTGAAGTCACGTGCAGCTTGTCACGCGTACACATGGGTCACGCGTACACGTTACACTGCAAAATTCCTCCTCATGCTTGCGCGTGGGTAACGCGTGCATGTCCTTGGTGAATCTCCTTCTCACGCGTACGCGTGTGTGACGTGTGCCACGTGCGCGTGGCTTTGAGTTCAGCAAATCCTCATTTCTTCATGAATTCTCCATTTTTGCATGCTTTTTCTTCATTCCTTCAACCCAATCTCTGCCTTCTAATCCTGAAATCACTTAACAAACATATCAAGGCATCGAATAGAATTAAAGTGAATTAAATTTATCAATTTTTGGGCCTAAAAAGCATGTTGTTACTCTTAAGCACAAATTAGGAGAAATTCACAAAACCATGTTATTTCATTGAATAAATGTGAGAAAATTTGATAAAATCTCCTAAATTCAACACAAGATAAACCATAAAATTAGGGTTTATCAAACCTCTCCACACTTAAACTAAGAATGTCCTCATGCTAAACCAAGAAAGACAAGAAAAAGGGTATGAACATTTATTCAATGCAAATAAACTATATGTACCTATCTACATGCATGCAATTGAATGCAAAATGATTCTACCTACTTGGTTAAAAGTAAATCAATTCTCCAAGAACGTATATGAACATGTAGGGCTAACGTAGTATGATGATTCATAAATCCTACCAATTCAAATATCAAAATGAAGTTCAAATAGACTTGCAAGAAGAAAGCTCATGAAAGCCGGGAACAAGGAATTAAGCATCGAACCCTCACCGGAAGGTGTATCCGCTCTGTTCGCTCAAGTGTATAGGGTTGATTCACTCAATTCTCTTCTAATCATGCTTTCCAAGATTTGTTTTTCATCTAACAATCAACAATTATTCAATGCATGCATACATTTATCATGAGGACTTATTCATAGGTTGTAATGGGGTTAGGGTAAAAGTAGGGATGCATATATGGCCAAGTGAGCTTGAAATTTGAATATTTGATTAACCTAAGCTCTCACCAAACACATATAACAACCTATACAATTCTAATACACCACCTAGCTACCCATGATTTCCACTTTTTCACATACTCATGCATTCTCTTTAATTCACATTCTATATGCATTGTTATTATTACTTTGCTTTGGGGCATTTTTGTCCCCTTTTTTTATGGCTTCCTTTTTTTTCTTTTCTTTTTCCATTTTTTTTATTTTTATTTTTTCTTTATCATTTTTTTCTTTTCAAGCTAAAATATATACAAGAGCATCAATGCATATGATTTTACATATTTAATGCATGAGCCTGTACCAAATTCCCAAAATCTTCAATAAAAATACAAAAACACACTTTCAACTCAACTAATGTTCCCAAGTTTCTCATACCCAAATGATACACACCCTCACTAGCCTAAGCTAATCAAAGATTCAAATTAAGGGACATTTATTATTTTTCACTTAGGGGTAGTGATGTGCTAAAATTAAGAACAAAATGGATTAAATAGGCTCAAAATTGGCTAACAATGGTTCATGAAAGGTAAGCTATTTGGGTAAGTGAGCTAAATGAAATGACGGCCTCAATCATATAAATGCATGTATACATGGAATAATGGACATAAAGAATCAAACAAATCAAAGATTACAATCATAGAAGGAGAACAATGCACACAAGAATGAAAATAAGTGGTTATATGATGTAACCACATAATTAGGCTCAAAACTTACATGCTTGTGTTCTTAGCTCAAAAGCCATGTTCCAACATAAATTCTTCAAGAAATTTCAACAAAAAAATTTTTCAAATTGTTAGGGTGCCCTAAAACAGTTTTCTTGGAAAAGAAATCATTACTTCAACCAAGTAGTCCTAACAAGAAAGAAGTGGTAAAATATGTACAGATTCTAACTAACATGCAATCTACATGCAATGCAACAACTATCTTACAAAGAAAATTAAGAATTGGTGTTGAGAAAGGAAGTGGTTACCCACGGAGGTCGGTCCTTGACCTCCCCATACTTAGAAATTTGCACCATCCTCGGTGTATGCAAAGAAGAGCAAGGTGGACGGGTTGCTACAACTGATGAGCTCCTTCAAAGGATTGTGCGGAGGAACTTGTTTGTTGCCCCATTTGGAAGTTTTTTCTTTCCCTCTCGATGGCCAGCTTAAAAGGAGAGAAAAAGAAAGAAAATTAAGCCTACAACAGAGATATCAAAGCAAATAGAACATAGGCGGGGGCTAATGCCAAATAAGAGTAAGGTTCTCCACTTACATAGTAGCTAAAACATGTGAGTGAGAAAGCAATGTAAGCAAAGGGCATATCACTAATACTTGATGCAAGAGTAAAATCAAAGCATAAGTAAATGACATGAATAGCATGTTGAGCATCAAATTCAAACAAGAAAGAGTGGGTCATGAAAGACATGCAAGTTTATATCAATGCACAAAGGATGCAAGAATCATCAAAGGTTAAGCATTGACTTAGAAATTTGATCACCCTTCAATATCAAACAAGTCAAGAAGCACCAAAACTAACCAAGAAAGCCTCAACAATTAAGTAGGAAAATTCAACACCAATATCAAAATAAGAAAATTATAAAAGAAAATGAGAACAAGCTATACACACAAAATTAAAATACAATGAATGAAAGTATGCAAATGTAATAAACAAAAGAAAATGAAAGATGAGAAAAATAAGAAGGGAAAACTTAAAAAGAGGGAGAAGAAGAAATAAAGAGAAGTAAAAGAGAAATGATAAGAAAGGTGAGAAGAGAAGAGAAGAGAAGAAAGGGAAGAAAAGAAATGGGAGAAGGGAAGAGAAAAGAAGAAGAAAGAAAGAAGGAGAGAAGAAGAAAGAAGAAGAAAGGAACAAAACAGAAACAGGGCAGCTGAGGCGCGAAGGCGACGCGTGCGCATAGGCGATGCGCGCGCGCGAAAACCTGAAAGGTGATGCGACGCGTAAGCATCGTCTATGCGTACGCGTGGAACACAGAAAATAGACATCACGCATAAGCGTCCTCCACACGTACGCGTGGATCTAAATTGTACTACTCGCACAAACGTAGTACCACTCCAGCACAACTCTCTGATTTTTGTACTGGGAGTCCCACATCAGCTTTTCGACGTGTACGCGTTGCTCACGCTCACGCGTGGGTTTGCGACAAAGACCAGTGACGCTTACACGTCGCCCACGCTTACGCGTGGGGTGACCCCTTTTTCCTTTTTTTTTCATAGAAGCATAAAATAGAAACAGGACACTCTCCTAACCTATAAACATTCTAAAGCAACCAAAATTCTAATTTAACAAAAATCTTTTTGGTTTTTGAAAAGAAAAAAATTTTCAAAGACAGAACAACCAAAACTTGCACTTCAAGCAAAATGCAATTCAAAACAACTATCCTAATCAAAACATGAATTTAATAAGTAATCTATCAATCAAAGCAATATGTACAAAAATAAGAAAAACTACCTATAATGGCAACTCAATTCACTCATTGATTATATATACAAGAGAATGGAAAGAGTTTACCATGATGGGGTGTCTCCCACCTAGCACTTTTATTTATTGTCCTTAAGTTGGACAATTGGAAAGCTCCTTGTTATGGTGGCTTGTGTTTGTACTCATCCTTGAACTTCCAAGGATGCTTGCTCCTCAAACGGTTGTCAGAATTTCCAACCGACCTCACCAAGCTTGGGTGAAGTTCTTATTTTCACACCGTCTTTTAATTGATCATCATTGTTCCATCCGGGTGGTAGGTAAGCCGAATTCTCACTAAGGCACCAAACCACTCTCCTAGACCCATCCAATTGAGCACTAGTCCAACCCTTACATCTACTCCTTGAAGCTTCAACCATAATGAGTCTAGATTTATAACACCAACCACTAAACATACTCCTCTTATGCTTCATTCCACAAAGCGCCCTAAGTTGGCCATCCGTTTCAAGCAAGCCAAATTCAAGTGGGATAATAAAGCTAAGAGTTAGAAGTTTTACCCACTCAAATAAAGGATTAGATGGTAACTTAGGTGGAGGAGTTTCCAATGATCTAGACAAGGCGCGTTCTACTCCTGTCCATCCTCTTCTAGAGGCTTCCACCACTTGGCAAGGTTCTTCAAGCTCTACCCCTTGCCAAGCTTCCTCAAGTTCAAGTTCTTCCCCATCACTCAAATCATAAATAGGAGGTTGAGTGAAATCTACCTCAACATCAATTCCAAGTTCAATGGGGAAGGATCCATCAAGCTCCAAAGGATCATATGTTGATGCGTGATGAGCGGATAATTTATACGCTTTTTGGCATTGTTTTTACATAGTTTTTAATATGATTTAGTTAGTTTTTAGTATATTTTTATTAGTTTTTAAATAAAATTCACATTTCTGGACTTTACTATGAGTTTGTGTGTTTTTCTGTGATTTCAGGTATTTTCTGGCTAAAATTGAGAGACTTGACCAAAAATCAGATTCAGAGGTTAAAGAAGGACTGCAGATGTTGTTGGATTCTGACCTCCCTGCACTCAAAGTGGATTTGCTGGAGCTACAGAACTCCAAATGGTGTGCTCTTAATTACGTTGGAAAGTAGACATCCAAGGCCTTCCAGCAATATATAATAGTCCATACTTTGCCCGAGTTTAGATGACGCAAACTGGCGTTCAACGCCAGTTCCATGTTGCATTCTGGAGTTAAACGCTAGAAACAGGTTGCAAAGTGGAGTTAAACGCCAGAAACAGGTTATAAACTGGCGTTCAACTCCAAGAAAGACCTCTCCACGTGAAAGCTTCAATGCTCAGTCCAAGCACACACCAAGTGGGCCCCGGAAGTGGATTTCTGCATCATTTACTCATTTTTGTAAACCCTAGTAACTAGTTTAGTATAAATAGGACTTTTTATTATTATATTCGAAGTCTTGGTTACTCCGGTTCCCCTCTGGGGCCGAGACCAATGAACTCCATTATCACTTATGTATTTTTAACGGTAGAGTTTCTACACACCATAGATTAAGGTGTGGAGCTCTGCCGTTCCTCATGAATTAATGCAAAGTACTATTGTTTATCTATTCAATTCAAGCTTATTCCTATTCTAAGATATTCATTCGCACCCAAGAACATGATGAATGTGATGATTATGTGACGCTCATCACCATTCTCACCTATGAACGCGTGCCTGACAACCACTTCCGTTCTACATGAAGATGAGATAGAATGAGTATCTCTTAGATATCTAATACAGGGGACCGAGTCCGAGATATTAGAGTCTTCGTGGTATAAGTTAGAACCCATGGATGGCCATTCCCGAGATCCAGAAAGTCTAAACCTTGTCTGTGGTATTCCGAGTAGGATCTGGGAAGGGATGGCTGTGACGAGCTTCAAACTCGCGAGTGCTGGGCGTAGTGACAGACGCAAAAGGATAGTAAATCCTATTCCAGTATGATCGAGAACCGATAGATGATTAGCCATGCAGTGACAGCGCATTGGACCATTTTCACAGAGAGGATGAGATGTAGCCATTGACAACGGTGATGCCCTACATATAGCTTGCCATGGAAGGGAGTAGGAATGATTGGATGAAGACAGCAGAAAAGCAGAGGTTCAGGAGGAACAAAAGCATCTCTATACGCTTATCTGAAATTCTCACCAATGAATTACATAAGTATCTCTATCCTAGTTTATATTTTAATTATGTTTTTATTGTCAATTCACCATAACCATCTAAATCCGCCTGACTGAGATTTACAAGGTGACCATAGCTTGCTTCAAGCCGACAATCTCCGTGGGATCGACCCTTACTCACGTAAGGTTTATTACTTGGACGACCCAGTGCACTTGCTGGTTAGTTGTGCGAAGTTGTGACAAAGTGTGATTCACGTTTGAGAGCACCAAGTCTTTGGCGCCATTGTTGATGATCACAATTTCGTGCACCAGGTTTTTGGCGCTGTTGCCGGGGATTGTTCGAGTTTGGACAACTGACGGTTCATCTTGTTGCTCAGATTAGGTAATTTTATTTTAATTTCAAGCTTTTTATTTCTTATTTTCAAAAATAATACAAACAAAAATATTTTCAAAAATATATTTTTATTCAGAATTTTTAAGAAAGAATTCTAGAGTTTCGTGAAGCATGTTGAAGCCTGGCTGGCTGTAAAGCCATGTCTAATTCATTTGGACTGGGGCTTCCACCTATCAGCATAGAATGAAGTTGGATGAAATATCAGCTATTGTATACCTGATTTGTATGTTGAAGCTTGGCTAGCCATTGGCCATGTCTAGTGTTTTGGACCGGAGCTTTCACTGAAAGCTTGGCTGGCTAGTAAGCCATGTCTAATTCTTGGACTGGAGCTTTAGGCTAACACTGCAAGATTCTTGGAATTCCTATTAAAAATTTTGAAATCCTTATTTTTCTTTTTCCAAATTAATTTTCGAAAAAAAATTACAAAAAAATTTATAAAATTATAAAATCAAAAATAATTTGATGTTTCTTGTTTGAGTCTAGTTGTAAGTTTGGTGTCAATTTCATCTTGTTAATTTCTTTAAAATTTTCGAAAAACTTTCATGCATTGAGTCTCTTTCTTGTTCTTCATGATCTTCAAGTTGTTCTTGGTAAGTCTTCTTGTTTGATCTTTAGAATTTCTTGTTTTGTGTCTTTTCTTGTTTTCTATATGCATTCTTGAATTATTAGTGTCTAAAGTTTGAAAATTTCTATGTTTGGTGTCTTGCATGTTTTTTTTTCTTAAAAATTTTCAAAAATAAGTTCTTGGTGTTCATCTTGACATTCAAAGTATTCTTGGTGTTCATCTTGACATTCATAGTGTTCTTGCATGCATCATTTGTTTTGATCCAAAACTTTCATGCACTGAGTCTTTTTATTATTTTTCTCTTTCATCATTAAAAATTCAAAAATCAAAAAAATATCTTTCCCCTTTTCATCTCATAAAATTCAAAAATTTGAGTTGACTTTTTCAAAAATTTTTAAAATTTAGTTGTTTCTTATAAGTCAAATCAAATTTTCAATTTAAAAGTTCTATCTTTTTCAAATCTTTTTCAAAAATCAAATCTTTTTCATTTTTCTTTTATGATTTTCGAAAATTTCAAATTGATTTTCAAAAATCTTTTTCTTACTTTATTTCATAATTTCAAAACTTTTACTAACAATTAATGTGATTGATTCAAAAATTTCAAGTTGTTACTTGCCTATTAAGAAAGATTCAATCTTTAAATTTTAAAATCATATCTTTTTTGTTTCTTGTTAGTCAAGTAATCAACTTTAATTTTCAAAATAAAATCTTTCTAAATTTCCTTTTCAAATCTTTTTCAAATTAAATGTCAATCACATCTTTTTCAAAATCAATTTCAAAATATTTTCTAACTTCTTATCTTTTTAAAAATAAATTTTCAAATTCTTTTCAATTAACCACTTAACTTTTTGTTTGATTCTTATCTTTTTCAAAACTACCTAACTAACTCTCTCTCTCTCTAATTTTCAAAAATCCCTTCCCTCTTTTTCAAAATTTCTTTTTAATTAACTATTTGTTTTAAATTTTAATTTGATTTAATTTTATTTTTCTTTTTAAATTTTTGAATTTTTATTTTAAATTCAATTTAAAAACAAAAATATTTTTATTTTAATTTATTTAATTTTCGAATTCTCTCATCTCTCTTCCCCTTCTGTTTATTTATTCATCTACTGACACCCCTCTTTCACCCAAGAATTCGAACTCATTCTTCTTCCTTGTGTTTGGATTCTTATCTTTTCCTTCCTCCATTATTCTCTTATAAGGAATCTCTATACTGTGACATAGAGGATTTCATATTTTCTGTTTTCTTCTTTTTCATATGAGCAGGAACAAGGATAAGAACATTCTTGTTGAAGCTGATCCTGAACCTGAAAGGACTCTGAAGAGGAAGTTAAGGGAAGCTAAAGCACAACTCTCTGGAGAAAATCTGACAAAAATTTTCGAAAAAGAAGGAGACATGGCCAAAAATAATAACAATGCAAGGAAGATGCTTGGTGACTTTACTGCACCAAATTCCAATTTACATGGAAGAAGCATCTCAATCCCTGCCATTGGAGCAAACAATTTTGAGGTTAAACCTCAATTAGTTTTTCTGATGCAACAGAATTGCAAGTTTCATAGACTTCCATCAGAAGATCCTTTTCAGTTCTTAACTGAATTCTTGCAAATCTGTGATACTGTTAAGACCAATGGGGTTGATCTCGAGGTCTACAGGCTTATGCTTTTCCCGTTTGCTGTAAGAGACAGAGCTAGAATATGGTTGGACTCTCAACCTAAGGATAGCCTGAACTCTTGGGATAAGCTGGTCACGGCTTTCTTAGCCAAGTTCTTTCCTCCTCAAAAGATTAGTAAGCTTAGAGTAGATGTTCAAACCTTCAAATAGAAATAAGGTGAGTCCCTCTATGAAGCTTGGGAGAGATACAAGGAACTGACCAAAAAGTGTCTTTCTGACATGCTTTCAGAATGGACCATCCTGGATATATTCTATGATGGTCTGTCTGAATTATCTAAAATGTCATTGGACCATTCTGCAGGTGGATCCATTCACCTAAAGAAAACACCTACAGAAGCTCAAGAACTCATTGACATGGTTACAAATAACCAATTCATGTACACTTCTGAAAGGAATCCTGTGAGTAATGGGACGCCTATGAGGAAGAGAGTCCTTGAAATTGATACTCTGAATGCCATATTGGCTCAGAATAAAATATTGACTCAGCAAGTTAATATGATCTCTCAGAGTCTGAATGGATTAAAGGAATCATCCAACAGTACTAAAGAGGCATCTTCTGAAGAAGAAGCTTATGATCCTGAGAACCCTGCAATAGCAGAGGTGAATTACATGGGTGAACCCTATGGAAACACCTATAGTCCCTCATAGAGAAATCATCCAAATTTCTTATGGAAGGATCAACAAAAGCCTCAACAAGGCTTTAATAATGGTGGACGAAAAGCAAACCTTTTCCATCATCCACTCAGCAACAGATAGAGAATTCTGAGCAGAACCCATTTAGCTTAGCAAATATAGTCTCTGATCTATCTAAGGCCACTGTGAGTTTCATGAATAAAACAAGGTCCTCCATTAGAAATATGGAGGCACAAGTGGGCCTGCTGAGTAAAAGAGTCACTGAAACTCCTCCTAGTACTCTCCCAAGTAATACAGAAAAAATCCAAAGAGAGAGTGCAAGGCCATTGATTTGACCGTCATGGCCGAACCTACAAGGGAGGAGGAGGACGTGAATCCTAGTGAGGAAGACCTCCTGGGACATTCAGTGACCAATAAGGAGTTTCCCTTTGAGGAAACAAAGGAATCTGAGGCTCATCTAGAGACCATAGAGATTCCATTGAACCTCCTTCTGTCCTTCATGAGCTCTTATGAGTATTCATCTTCTGAAGAAGATGAAGACATTGCTGAAGAGCAAGTTGCTCAATATTTAGGAGCAATCATGAAGCTAAATGCTAAATTATTTGGTAATGAGACTTGGGAGGATGAACTTCCATTGCTCATCAAGGAACTAAATGCCTTGGTTCAGCAAACTCTACCTCAAAAGAAACAGGATCCTCGTAAATTCCTAATTCCCTGTAACATAGGCACCATGACCTTTGAGGAGGCTCTGTGTGACCTAGGGTCAGGAATAAACTTAATGCCACTCTCTGTAATAGAGAAACTTGGAATCTTTGAGGTGCAAGCTGCCAGAATCTCATTAGAGATGGCAGACAACTCAAGAAAATAGGCTTTTGGACTGGTAGAGGACGTGTTAGTAAGGGTTGAAGGCCTTTACATCCCTGCTGATTTCATAATCCTAGACACTGGGAAGAATGAGGATGAATCCATCATCCTTGAAAGACCCTTCCTAGCCACAGCAAGAGCTGTGATTGATGTGGACAGAGGAGAGTTAATCCTTCAACTGAATGAGGACAACCTTGTGTTTAAAACTCAAGGATCTCCTTCTGTAACCATAGAGAGGAAGCATGAAAAATTTCTCTCACTGCAGAGTCAACCAAAGCCCCCACAGTCAAACTCTAAGTTTGGTGTTGGGAGGCCACAACCAAACTCTAAGTTTGGTGTTGAACCCCCATATTCAAACTCTAAATTTGGTGTTGGGAGGTTCCAACCTTGCTCTGATTATCTGTGAGGCTCCATGAGAGCTCACTATCAAGCTATTGACATTAAAGAAGCGCTTGTTGGGAGGCAACCCAATGTTATCTAATTATAGTTAATTTTATGTTTATTTTTATTTCGTGTTTTATTAGGTTGATGATCATGTGGAGTCACAAAACTACTAAAAAATCAAAAACAAAATAAAAAACAGCATTAAAAATAGCACACCCTAGAGGAGGAGCATTCTGGCATTTAAACGCCAGAAACAAGCATCTGTCTGGCGTTTAACGCCAGAAACAAGCACCAAGCTGGCGTTTAATGCCTAAAACAAGCATCTACCTGGCGTTAAACGCTAGAAACAGCCTACATTTGGGCGTTTAACGCCAGAAACAGGCAGCAGTCTGGCGTTAAACGCCAGGATTACACAGCAAGGGCATTTTACATGGCTAATTGGAGCAGGGATGTTAAGTCCTTGGCCCACTGGATCTGTAGACCCCACAGGATCCCTTCCAGGATCTGTGGACCCTATAGGATTCCCACCACCTTCTTCTCTCCTTTTCATACCTTCCTTATATCTCTCTTCCCCAAATACCCATCACCAATTACCTCAATCACTCTTCCCCATCACCTCTTCACCATTCACATCCATCCACTCTTCCCCATAAACCCCACCTACCTACAAAATTCAAAATCTTTTCCCTCCCAAACCCAACCCTAATGGCTGAACCCTAATCCCTCCCCCACTCCTATATAAACCCCTCATTCCTTCTTCATTTTCCCACAACACAACCCTCTCTTCTCCCTCTTGGCCGAATACACCTTCTCCCTCCATCTCCTCCTTCTTTTTCTTCCTTTCCTTCTTTCTTTCTTCTTTTTCTCGGGGACGAGCAAACATTTTAAGTTTGGTGTGGTAAAAAGCATTGCTTTTTGTTTTTTCATAACCATCAATGGCACCTAAGGCCAGAGAATCCTCAAGAAAGAGGAAAGGGAAGGCAATTGCTTCAACCTCTGAGTCATGGGAGATAGAGAGATTCATCTCAAAGGCCCATCAAGACCACTTCTTTGAAGTTGTGGCCAAGAAGAAAGTGATCCCTGAGGTTCCTTTCAAGCTCAAAAAGAATGAGTATCTGGAGATCCGACTTGAGATCCAAAGAAGAGGTTGGGAAGTTCTCACCAACCCCATTCAACAAGTTGGGATCTTAATGGTTCAAGAGTTCTATGCAAATGCATGGATCACTAGGAACCATGATCAAAGTGTGAACCCGAATCCAAAGCATTGGCTTACCATGGTTCGGGGAAAATACTTAGATTTCAGTCCGGAAAATGTAAGGCTGGCGTTCAACTTGCCAATGATGGAAGAAAACGCACGCCCCTACACTAGAAGGGTCAACTTTGATCAAAGGTTGGACCAAGTCCTCATGGACATATGTGTAGAAGGAGCTCAATGGAAAGTTGACTCAAGAGGCAAGCCGGTTCAATTGAGAAGACTGGACCTTAAGCCTGTAGCTAGAGGATGGTTGGAGTTTATTCAACGCTCAATCATTCCCACTAGCAACCAGTCTGAAGTTACTATAGACCGGGCCATCATGATCCATAGTATCATGAATGGGGAGGAAGTAGAGGTTCATGAGATCATACCTCAAGAGCTCTACAAGGTGGCTAACAAGTCATCTACTCTGGCAAGGTTAGCCTTTCCTCACCTCATTTGCCACCTATGCAATTCGGCTGGGATTGACATAGAGGGAGACATCCTCATTGAAGAGGATAAACCCATCACTAAGAAAAGGATGGAGCAAACAAGAGATCATGGACCTCAACAAGAGCATGAGGAAATTCCTCATCATGAAATCCCTGAGATGCCTCAGGGGATGCACTTTCCTCCACAAAACTATTGGGAGCAAATCAACACTTTCCTAGGAGAATTAAGCTCCAACATGGGACAACTAAGGATGGAGCACCAAGAGCACTCCATCATCCTCTATGAAATTAGAGAAGATCAAAGAGCTATGAGGGAGGAGTAACAAAGACAAGGAAGAGACATAGAGGAGCTCAAGAGCACCATTGGTTCTTCAAGAAGAGGAAGACGTCACCCTCACTAAGGTTGTACACTTTTGTTCATTGGAGAAAATGAATTCAGGGAAGGTTAGGTTTTCTTCTTCTAAATGGAACTGGAATTATTTATTTGATTTGAGTAATTAATAATTAATTAAGTTCTACTGCCTTTGTAGCCTGTAATTGAAAACAATGCTAATCTGAAGACATGCTTTTTAACTACAAATTAAAAGCACCGATGTGTTTTCCAGGTAAGACATCATTGTTGTCTTGTTTTTGCTCAAACTATGATTCACTAATGATCAAGTTAAGCACCTTCTGAAAAAGCATTAGTTAGATAGACTCTGTGGCCCTTTCTCATAAACCCAAGTTAGATCTAAATACAATTTGCAAACATCAAATCAAAATACTACTAGTTTGTAACTACAACTCTTGCTAATTAACTTTAAATGTTTAACCCTTCAATGGCTTTGTTCTAATCTTAGTAATTTATTCATCACTAGTTGCTACTGAATCACAACCATTTATAATCTTTTATTTATTTTCATTTTCCAAATAGGTGGCGTGTCTTGACTTGCAATATTTTGTTTCGTAATCAATCTAGCTTGGGAAAGTGAAAGTCATGTGCGCTTATGCACAAATCCATTAGCCCTTTCTAAGAGATACCAACAGCTAGTAGCAAAGATTATAAAAGTTTGATCACAAGCCATAGAAATAAAAGATGCCACAGGTTGTAAATCCCAGGCAAGATATTTTGTATACCTATTCCTTTGCCTGTTTTAGACAGAACTTGAAGGAACCAACTGATTCTAGGATATCCAATTTGGTTTTCAGCTTGTTTTCAAGGCACTATTGTGGAAAACTTTCTCTTGGTGATACAAAAATCAAATCTTCAAAAAAGATGAGGCATACATTATGAACTTGTAGTAGAACAGGAGTTGTTGCAGATGAACATCAACATGACTTTCCTTATAAAGATGAGGACTTATGTCCTATTGATTGTGTAAGGGAATTCGCAACAGATAAAGAGTTTTGCAGGATTCTGGACAAGGCTAAAGGAACATGATCTTTGGTTGTAGTTGTAACATCCCAACATTTTGAATGAGGTTCATTTTCAATAACTAATTAATTAATTACAATAGTAATGATTTAAGATTTAAATTCAAAATATAAAATTAGAAAATAATGCATTTGAAAAACTAACATATCTAATTTAAAATTTAAATATATGAAAACACTAGCTGTAGTGAATTCCTAACCGACAATAAACCACCTTTCAAGATATAGTCATAACTAATTTCATACTTATGGGATTTGAATAATCTTTAGTTACATGAAAATATAAGAAAACTAGCTTTATTCTTTAAGTTCAGTACAAAATCAAATTCAAATTAAATTAGGTAGATAAATCTGTTACAAGTCCATAGTAGGAAATCAAGCTCTTATCAGCTAGCCTGATATACTAACAGTATTTTAGGAATATCTCAAGTTGTGGTTATCTGATTAACTTCGTTTCTCTATAAATTTGCGTCTAATAGCTATTTCCAAATTCCAAACGTAGAAAACTTTATATGGCTTGCAAAGTGATTATTCAGATTGGAGATTTCACCTAAACACGAATTAGATTCTCCTAACACAATCTGTACATACCTAAGAGCTATTTGAGTCCTTCCTTTCTAATTCTATTCCCTTTTCTCTATACAAAATATTCTAGGTAACCTATCCTCTCTACCTTCTATTATCTCTATAAATTATCATTCATATACTTTCACCATTATAAGAAAAATCATTATCTCTTCTCACTTCCTTGCTCTCACTCTAAATCTTCTGCTAAAGTATTCACAAAATCTACTCATATATTGTTCAAGAAGATATCCTTTTTGAATTATGCAAACTACAGAATATAAATATTTCCTTTCTATCCAGTCAATGATTCATACCTACATCAAAACATACACAAAGTCTAGCCATGGAACAAGCCTCTGTTCGCTAACAAATCGCGTTTATTTGCATCGGAATACATATAGGAACTTCACTCGACGTTGGGGGTTTTATACACTTTTTATATGTCATATCTTAAATGTTTTTTTTTATATAGATGCTACCATCGCATGTCATGTTATTATGTCTTTTTATTTCATAACATTATGCATTATAATAACTTTGATTATAAATTAAACTGAAGGAATGATCCTTCAGTAAGGGAAGATGACTCCCAAAGACAAGATATTGATATGATCCTTTGGTAAGGGAAGGTGATTGCCAAAACGTTTGGGATAAGAACCTTCGGTAAGGGAATGAAACTCCTACCTTTTATACCGATTTGAGCTCAATACCTTCCATGAAAGCTACGAGAGAAAGTAATTGATGAGTGGATATTTTATACGCTTTTTGAGGGTATTTTCATATAGTTTTTAGTAGGATCTACCTACTTTTTAGTATATTTTTATTAGTTTTTATGCAAAAATTACATTTCTAGACTTTACTATGAGTTTGTATGTTTTTCTGTGATTTCAGGTATTTTCTGGCTGAAATTGAGGGACCTGAGCAAAAATCTGATTCAGAGGCTGAAAAAGGACTGCAGATGCTGTTGGATTCTGACCTCTCTGCACCCGAAATAGATTTTCTGGAGTTATAGAAGCCCAATTGGTGCGCTCTTAATTGCGTTGGAAAGTAGACATCCTGGGCTTTCCAGAAATATATAATAGACCATACTTTGCCCGAGTTGAGATCATGCAAACTGGCGTTTAACGCCAAGTCTCTACCCTATTCTGGCGTTAAACGCCAGAACTGGCATAAAAGTTAGAGTTAAACACCCAAACTGGCACAAAAGCTGGAGTTAAATGCCAGGAACAGCCTATGCACGTGAAAGCTTCAATGCTCAGCCCAAACACACACCAAGTGGGCCCCGAAAGTGGATTTCTGCACTATCTATCTTAGTTTAGTCATTTTCTGTAAACCTAGGTCACTAGTTTAGTATAAAAACTACTTTTAGAGACTTACTATGTACCTCATGACATTTTTACATCATAACTTGTATCTTCTACGGCATGAGTCTCTAAACCCCATGGTTGGGGTGAGGAGCTCTGCTGTGTTTCGATGTATTAATGCAATTACTACTGTTTCTCATTCAATCACGCTTGTTTCTATTCTAAGATATTCATTCGCACTTTAAAATGATGAATGTGATGATCCGTGACACTCATCACCATTTTCAACCTATGAACACGTGCATGATAACCACTTCCGTTCTACCTTAGATTGAATGTATATTTCTTGGATACCTGGTTCACGAGTTTGACTGCCTCTCCTGACAACAGAACATTCAAATCCGTGAGATCAGAGTCTTCGTGGTATAAGCTAGAATCAATTGGTAGCATTTTTGAGATCTGAAAATTCTAAACCTTATCTGTGGTATTCCAAGTAGGATCCAGGAAGGGATGACTATGATGAGCTTCAAACTCATGAATGCTGGGCGCAGTGATAGTGTGCAAAAGAATCATTGGATCCTATTCCAACATTAGTGAGAACTGACAGATGATTAGCTATGTACATGGACCCTTTTCACTGAGAGGACGGCTGGTAGCCATTGACAACGGTGATCCACCAACATACAACTTGCTATGGAAGGAGACCTGCGTGCGTGAAGAAGAAGACAGTAGGAAAGCAGAGATTCAGAAGACAGAGCATCTCCAAAACCTCAACATGTTCTTCATTACTGCATAACAAGTATTTATTTCATGTTCTTTAACTTATTCCAATTAAAACTGAGAATTATTGTTGCTATTCTGACTAAGAGTTACAAAATAACCATAGCCTGCTTCAAGCCGACAATCTCCGTGGGATCGACCCTTACTCACGTAAGGTATTACTTGGACGACCCAGTGCACTTGCTGGTTAGTTGTGTGGAATTGCAAAAGTGTGATTGTGATTTCGTGCACCAAGTTTTTGGCGCCGTTGCCGGGGATTGTTCGAGTTTGGACAACTGACGATTTATTTTGTTGCTTAGATTAGGAAAATTTTTCTGTTTGGTTTAGAGTCTTCTATTATTGTTTTGGTTAAAATTTTTAAAATCCTTATTTTATTTTTCTTAATTATTTTCGAAAATTTTCAAAACAAATAACTTCATAATTTAGTCTTCTGTTTGAGTCTAGTTTCATATTTTAATTTTGGTGTCAATTGTATAATTTTATCTTTTCTCTCATTTTTTTTCGAATTATCAGTGCTCATAATATAAAAATTTTTAAGTTTGGTGCCCTTCGTGTTTCTTTTTTCTTAAAAATTTTTCAAAAGTTGCTCTTAGTGTTCATTTTGATATTCAAAGCTTCCTTGTTTGTTTTCCTTGTTTTGATCTAAAAATTTTAAGTTTGGTGTCGTTTTTACTGTTTTTCTCCTTCTTCATTAAAGTCAAAAGTATCTTTTCTCTTTAATTTGATTGATTTTCGAATTCTTCCTTTAGAAATTCAGATTTTTATTTTAAAACTTCTTATTTTATCTTATCTTAGTTTTGGAATTTCAAAATTCAAATCTTTTTCAAATTTTCTTAATTAATCAATTATTTTAGTTTTCAAAACTTTTATTTATTTTTATTTTATTTTATTTTATTTTATTCGGTTGCTTTTAATTAAATAAAATAAAAATAAAAATATATTTTATTTGTAATTAACATCAATTCCCTTTTTTTCCATCATGGACCAAAGTGGGAATGAACAGTCCAGAAGGACTCTGGGGTTATATGCTAACCCCATTACTGAGGTGGTTTCGCTCCTTTATGCTATTTCCCTATTTCAGTTCTTATATTATTTATTTTCTGTTTTTTAGTACTTTATGGTGTCTTTTGCATGATCTGTTTAGAGTTAGTAGTTCTACTTACATTTAGTGGTTTTAATTGTCTTTAAATTTCTACTTTGAAGATGCCTCATGTATGCTCACTGAGCTTGAAAAAGAAAAAGAAAAGAAAAGTGGTGTAATTGCATAAGAAATTGAGTCAAATATTCTGAATTGTCCTATTTCTCTTGATGTGGTGGTGTTATATGTAGCTTTGAATGTATGAAAAGAATAGTGCATAATTGATATTGAAGTTGAGAGTGATGATTTTTAAGGTACAGGAATTTAGAGAAATATTATGGATTCTCTAAATTAATCAAGAATTTAATCCTCAGAGCAAAACAGACAGTAAAAAGAAAAAGAAACTAAAAAGAAAGGTCCAAGGCTCTGAGCATCAATGGCTAGGAAGGTCAAATGTGATTTAAAAGCTCAAAGAGTTATTTTCCTAGCCATATACTTGTGGTGTGAATGTGTCAAGAAATTCTTGAGACAGAGCACTAAGAGTCGAGACCAAGTGCAAATAAAGAGTATGCCAAAGGCTCTGAGTACCAATGATTGAGAAAAATAAAAGGAAAAATCAAAACTCAAAGTGTTCTCCAGTTAAGTGCTTGTGGTGTTTTTGTGTCAAGTTAAGCTTGAGACAAAATATTTAGAAGTCACGGCTAGGCTCAAGGTACAAAGCACCAAAGAAAAGATAAGAAAAAGTTGTGTTCAAGGATTAATCAAAGGTTAAAAAGGAAGAGAATTCATAATATTATCCGAGTTCTAGTTCTGAAGGACATTGACATTTTCTGAGCTTCAAAGGATAGTGAGATGCCAAAACTATTCAGGATTACAGTGTCATCAATCCCACTCAATGAATGGACATAAGCTTGATTGAAAACTCAGTTCTTTGGAAATTTCACTTCTCAACCTATATTGTTTTTAGTTGCTTGAGGACAAACAATAATTCAAGTTTGGTGTCGTGATGCGTGAGCATCTCTCTTCATTTTCTTATTATTTTAGATATGAATTTATTGAGTTTTATTGAGATTTCAGTGTTTGAAGCCTATTTGGATGCTACTTTAAGTCGTTCTATTGTTTTGATTATTTTAAGTGAAGTTTGGAGCTATTTGACAGCGTCTGTGCAGAAGAAAAGAGAAGAATTTTGATTCTGTTGAGCTGGCGTTAAATGCCGCATCTAGCATTTAGCGTCCAAGCGCTTTGAAATGCACGCATCTATTCTGTCAAGCTGGGGCTAAACGCGAACCGGGTGTTCAGCGCCAGGTGCCTCGTAACGTGTGAAAGCTTACTGCCTCAAGGGATGCTAAAAGCCGATTCTAGCATTTAGCGCCAGTAGCGCGAATCCAATTTTAATGAAGGGGCTTCATTAGTTAGATTTGAGTCATATTTATTGTATTTTATTTTGTTTTGGTTATTTTTATTCGCAAACACAATCTTTTGGGTTTTAGTACTTGTTATTCTATTTTATTTTCAAATTAAATTAGGATAGATATAGAAGGTAAAAGATTTAGCCTTTCGGGCTCCGCTCTTTTCTCTTCTTCCTCATTCTAATTTTTACACACTTTTGGAGACCTAGTTTTCTCTCTAAGCCATGAGCAACTAAACCTCCCTTGTTAAGGTTAGGAGCTCTGTTTATTCTATGGTTTAATACTATTGTCACTCTACTTTAACTCATGTATTGATTTAAATTCAAGGATTACTTTCATTCTTCATCTTATGAATTTGACTGTATTGGAAAATAACTCTTGTTCTACATAAATTCTTGTTGATTCTTGGAAAAGTTAACTCACCTGAATACTAGCTTGAAAGTAACTTCCTCTTAAATCACTAATTGCTTGGACTTAACGGGATACGTGACATATAATCCTCTTATACTTGGGTAATTAGGATTTTTGTGGCTAATAAACTAGAATTGAACCTAACTCTCTGATGCATAAGCATCTTGTGCCCTTTTTCTTAGCATTTTCTAGTTGTTTTTAGTTAGATTTTATTTAGTTTTACTTGATTTTAGTGCAAAAATCCTCTTTGGATGCTACTTTGGGTTGTTTTAGTGTTTTTATGATTTCAGGTGAAATTCGAAGCAGTTTGGCAGAGTTTGGGGCTAAAAACAGAAAAGCTGGCAGAACCCCCTTTGGCGCTAAACGCCCAGCTAGCGTTTAGTGCCAGTAGGAGATACAAGCATGCATGAGCCTGCCCCCTTTGGGGCGTTAAACGCCCAAAATGTCGTTTAACACCAGCAGCAATCCGAATTCCCTCCTCTTTTGGCATCTCAAGTGGATTTAGCATTTATTAGCTATATTTTATTTTCTTTTTGTAATTTTTAATTACAAACAATCTCTTTTATTTCTAGTATTTATCATTTTATTTTATTTTCTGTATCAAATTAGGTTAGTATAAAAGGGAAAAGATCTCTTGTAACTCGGATCTTCTCTCCTCTGTACTTTTCAGAACCTTAGTTTCTCTGTAAGTCATGAGCAACTAAACCTCTTGGTTAAGGTTAGGAGCTCTATTTATTTCTATGCATTAAGATTATTGCTTTTCTATTTTAATTAATGTATTGATTCAATTCTAAGGATTATTTTTGTTCTTAATCTTATGAATCTGGGTGGAACGAGAGTATGACCCTTATTCTACATGAGTTCTTGTGATTCTCGAGAGAGTTATCTCGTTTGAACTACAGCATGAGTTCTTGGTTTTCATTTCTTTTCTTGAGTTTTCAAAAATTATTCTTGTTTTTCTTTCTTGGTGTTCGATATTTTCTTTATGTTTTCTTTGTTTGATTTCAAAATTTTTAAGTTTGGTGTCTTTTAGTGTTTTTTCTTTTAATTTTTTGAAAATTAGTGTCTTTGATTTCAAAAAAAAAAAATTTAGTTTGGTGTCTATCTAGTGTTGTTCTTTTCTTTTTAATTTTTAATTATTTCAAAATTTTTTATTTAAATTAAAAAATTTTAAGTTTGGTGTCTTGACTAGTAATCTTATTTTTCTTGTTTAACTTTTCTATCTTTAAAATCTTTATTTTATCTTTCTTTAATTTCAAAATTTTGTTATCTTATCTTTCTTTTTAAATTCAAATTTTAAAAATTTAGTATTTGGTTAGTTTCTTTTTCTTTAAAATTTGAATTTCAAAATCTTTCTTTGACTTTCCCTTTTTAATTTCAAAATATTTCAAAATCAAATCTTCCATCTTAAATTTTTAAAATCTTATCTTATCTTATTTGACTTTCTTTCCAAATTTAAATTTTAAAATCTTTGATTGACTCTTTCTTTTTAATTTTCAAAATTTTTAAAAATCAAATCTTTTATTTTATTTTCAAATCTTGTTAGTTAGTGATTTGTTTTATATTAATTCAATTTTAAAAATTTGGTGTCTCTTTAACTCTTCTTTCTCTTTCCTCTTTTTCGAATTCTTCTAACCTCTTTCTCTCTCATTTTTTTCAAAAATCTTCAACTCTTTTTCTCTCTTTACCTATCTCTCACCAGGAGCCCTCTATACTCTGACATAGAGACTCCTTTCTTTTTTTCTTTTTAGTCTTTTTCTTCTTGTTTATGAGCAGGAATAGGGATAAAGAACCTCTCTTTGATCCAGATCCTGAACTTGAAAGGACTTTAAGAAGGTGTCTGCAACAAGCTCAGGCTAGCAGAGCTATAAGGAATCTCACAGGAGCTCTAGAACAAGAAGCTGAAGATACAACAATGGCAGCCAACCCAGATAATGGGGGTGACGCAAGAAAGGTCCTAGGATCTTACACTGCACCCAATTCTAATTTCTATGGGCGCAACATCTCCATTCCTGCCATTGGTGCAAACAATTTTGAGTTGAAGCCTCAACTGGTCACTCTAGTACAACATAATTGCCAGTTTCATGGACTTCTACAGGAAGATCCCAACAAATTTATATCTGATTTCCTACAGATATGTGACATTGTCAAGACTAATGGAGTAAATCCAGAAGACTACAAGCTCATGTTCTTCCCCTTTACTGTAAGGGACAGAGCTAGGCTATGGCTGGATTCTCAGCCTAAAGAAAGCCTAGATACATGGGAGAAGGTGGCCAATGGATTCTTGACCAAATTCTTTCCACCTTAGAAGCTGAACAAGCTTAGGGTGGAAGTGCAAACTTTCAGACAAAAAGAGGGTAAATCCCTCTATGAAACTTGAAAAAGATACAAGCAACTGATCAGGAGATGTCCTCCTGACATGATCTCAGATTGGACCATGTTAGAAATCTTCTATAATGACCTCTCTGAGATGTCCAAGATGTCATTAGACCACTCTGATGGTGGCTCCCTTCACATGAAGAAGATGCATGAAGAGGCACAAGAGTTTATTGACATAGTTGCTAACAACCAGTATATGTACACTTCTAAGAGGAGCCATGTGAACAATGGAGCAGCTCAAAAGAGAGGAGTGATGGAGGTAGACACCTTAGATGCCATCTTGGCTCAGAATAAGCTCATGTGCCAGCAGATCAACATGATCTCTCAGCACTTGAGTGGGACTGATAAACCACTATTTTATGGTTTATCTTGTACTCAATTGAGTGGTTTTTATTAACTCTTTACCCACTTATTCATACTATTTGCATGGTTTTGTATTTCCTTCCTAATTATGTGTTTTGATTGAAAACATGCTTCTTTGATCTTATATTTGCTTATTATTAATCCTCTCTTATTACCATTAGATGCCTTGATATGTGTGTTAAGTGATTTCAGAGATTACAGGGCAGGAATGGTTTAGAGGATGGAAAGGAAGCATGCAAAAGTGGAAGGAATACAAGAAGTTGGAGAAATTGCTAAGCTGTCCAGCCTGACCTCTTCGCACTCAAACAACTATAACTTTAGCTACAGAGGTCCAACGACACGGTTCTAGTTGCGTTGGAAAGCTAACGTCCGGGGCTTCGATTTGATATATAATATGCTATAGTTTCCCTGACGCTAGGTGACGCGACCGCGTGATCCATGCGGCTGCGTCGTAGTGACGGAAATCCAGCGTGGTTGAATTCGAGACCAGCGAATTCTGGGCTATTTCTGACCCAGTTTGCGGCCCAGAAAACACAGATTAGAGGCTATAAAGTGGAGGAATGCATCCATTCTTAAGAGGCTCTCACATTCACAATTTTAGGAGTAGATGTAGTTTTTAGAGAGAGAGGTTCTCTCCTCTCTCTTAGGATTAGGATTTAGGACTTCTCTTAGTTTTAGGAGTGACTCTCAATCCAGGTTCAATGTTCTTTTATTTATTTTTCCATGCATGTCTATGTTAGATTTAAGTTCTTTTGTTAATGTAATTTGAGGTATTTCAGTTTAATATTGCTTTCTTTTATTTACATGATTACTGCTTCCCATCTGAAGACATCTTTATTCCAATAGATTTGCTTTTCCCCTTTTGGTTTTGGTTAAGAAATCAGTAACTCAGAAGTTATCCAACTTAACAGCATAATTGATAACTGTTATCTTTGCTAATTGAACTGAGCTTCAATAATCCCAACCTTTTCTTAGGAAATAAATAGGATTCGAAGATCAAACTAATTAGTCCCTTGACTTTCCTTTACTTTAGTAAAGGTTGACTAAGTGGAATTAAGATTCAATTTTCATTATTGTTGATAAGAATAACTAAGCCTGGACTTCTAGTTTCTCATACCTTGCCAAAAGTTGCTTTACAGTATTTATTTATTTTTAATTGCCATTTAATTTATTTGTCATATAACATATTCCCACCTTACTTCCAAAACCCCAATTTACAAACTCATAACCAATAATAAGAACATACCTCCCTGCAATTCCTTGAGAAGACGACCCGAGGTTTAAATACTCAGTTATCAATTTCAAAGGGGTTTGTTACTAGTGACAACCACAACTTTTTTAAGAAAGGTTGATTGCTTGGTTTAGTAACTATACTTACAACGAGAGTTTCTATAACCTCTAAACCATCAATCTTCAGTTTTTCAGGGACACAAAGCACAACTGCTTACTGTCCAGAGACAGCTTATGAGGTGGACACTGGTGAAAATGCCTGGACCACCATGGAATAGGTGAACTACATGAGAAACTCCTCCAGGAACTCTAACAACAATTCCTATTCAAATACTTTTAATCAGGGATGGAGGAACCACGCTAACTTTGGCTGGAGAGATCAGCAGAGGCCTCAACAAGGCTTCAGCAACAACCAGAGTGGAACAAACCAGAACATGTTCCATAATAGACCATTTGAACCCTCTCAGCAGCAGAAGGAGATACCCAAGCAGAGCCTCTCTGACTTGGCTACTATAGTCTCTAATTTCTCCAAGACCACGCCCAGTTTCATGACAGAAATCAGGTCCTCCAATAGGAATCTGGAGATACAGGTTGGTCAGTTGAGCAAGAAGATCCCAGAGATCCCTTCCAACACTCTTCCAAGCAACACAAAAGTAAATCCAAAGGAAGAGTGCAAGGCCCTCACTATGGAGGTTTTGACCGAACCCTAGGAGGAGCCTGCTATTAAGGAGCTCAAGGAAATCCGAGCTCATTAGGAGACTGGGAATTTCACCTTGCACGCCCCTTTGCAGAGAGAGGAGCCTGAAGAATATCCATCTTTAGATGAGCAAGAGGAGACTAAGGAGGAGAAAATTGCTCGGTTTCTGGCAATCCTTAAGAAGTTGAAAGCCGATTCCTCCTATGCAGAGGCGTTGGAGAAAGAACCCCCTTCCATGGCGTGTTTGAAAGCCTCAAGGGAAAATGAGATTGTGGTGCTGACCAAGGAGCGCAGTGCCTTAGACCAAAAGAAGCTCCCTCAAAAGCTACCTAATCCCGGAAGCTTCCTGATTCCCTACACTATAGGGACCATCACTTTTGAGAAGGCATTATATGACCTTGGCTCAAGCATCAATCTTATGCCTCTCTCTGTGATGAAGAGGCTGGAATTCAAAACGTGCAGCCTACCAAGATCTCATTGGAGATGGAAGACAAGTCCCTAAAAAGGGCATATGGCATGGCGGAAGATGTCCTTGTAAAGGTTGAAGACCTTTACATCCCTGCGAATTTTGTGATCCTAGACACTGGAGAGGACAAAGATGACTCCATCATCCTGAGAAGGCCTTTCCTAGCCACTGCTAAGGCCTTAATTGATGTGAAAAAATGAGAGCTAGTCCTGAGACTACATGAGGATTGTATCTTGTTCAAGATCCCCCAACCCTCAGTCTCCCTCTAACAAAGGAGGTACCATTGTGCAACACATAGTGTTTCAGCCTTCACTTTCAGTGCAGAGTTTTACAGAGCCCCCAGACACCAACTATAAGTTTGGTGTTGAGCAACCATCATCAAGCACTAGGAAGGAACGTACTAAGAAGAAGGTACCTAAAAGCTAGAGGGATAAGAAGATTCCCACTGAAGGCCTCTCACCTGGCATGAGAGTTGTCTTCACTAAGAGTCCAGTCATTCCACATGCTATGAACCGGATCCTGTCTCTAGAGCATGTGGAGCACATTCATGAGAGCAAAGGAAAAAAGTTCACTGTGATGAGTGAAGATCTGCGCCCTTTGATGAGATATTTTGGTGAGAAACGAATCTCTCACTAAACATCACAATCCAACCGGCAAGTGTACCGGGTCGTATCAAGTAATAAAAACTCACGGGAGTGAGGTCGATCCCACAGGGATTGAAGGATTGAGCAATTTTAGTTTAGTGGTTGATTTAGTCAAGCGAATCAAGATTTGGTTGATGATTGTGTGACTTGCAGAATGTAAATTGCATTGAAGTAAAGAGAACAAGAAATAAATTGCTGAAACTTAAAGAACAAGAAATTAAATGGCAGAAACTTAAAGTGCAAGAAATGTAAATTGCGGAATCTTAAAGTGCAAGGAATATAAATTGCTTGAAATGTAAAGGGAATTGGGGAATGGATTTGCAAAATTTAAACAAGGAAAAATTAAATTGCATCAAACAGAAGAGGGAAAGGGAATTGGGATTGAACCGGATCTTGAAGCAGTAAAGTAAATGAACAGAAAAAGCAATAAACAGGGAATTGAAATGAGAAATTTAGATCTCAGGACCCAGAGACTAGAAAACCAAGTCTAGATCTCAATGCCTTCCTAGATCCAACAAGAACAATAGCAAGGAAATTGTAAATTGCAAAGAAAAGAGATGATGAACAATGAACCGGAAATGGAATTCAATTAAGCAGTAAATAAACAGAGAGATCCAAGATTGAGATTGAAACAGAATTTCTTCAATTCTCCAATCCAAGATCCAAGACAAAAGTAAATGGAAAATGAAAGCAATGAAAGCAAAGAAATTAAAGTTCACTCAAGTTCAAAAGCTCTCCGAAAACTATTATGAAAATTCTAAAAGGAAAGCCCCCCTAATAACTTGAATTCTATCCTATTTATACACTTCCCAAAATGATCTTCAAGCCTTGAGTTGGGCCTTTGTTCTTGGTGGAATTGGGTTGAAAGAGGCCTTGGTTGATTGCTCTTGAAGTTTGAAGAAGAACCGAAGTGAACCAATTGAACCGGTTTTTGAAGTTAGCCAAAGTTAGTCTCAACGTTAGGGTCAAAGTTAGGGGTCTAACTTTGACCCTAACTTTTCATATCAGCAAGCTAAATTCCCTGGTTTGGACGTTGGTGCCAACGTTAGGGGTCTAACTTTGACCCTAACGTTGGCAATGCTTGGTGCTAGTGGTGCCAACGTTAGCCTCCAAGTTAGGGGGCTAACGTTGGCGCAAACGTTGGCCTTCCCTCTTTGTGATTCAAGTGCCAACGTTAGCCTCCAAGTTAGGGGGCTAACGTTGGCGCAAACGTTGGTGCCCAGGGGAGAAACTCTCAAGTTCCAACGTTAGCCTCCAAGTTAGGGGGCTAACGTTGGAGCTAACGTTGGCCACTTCCAGGGAGTGATTTACATGCCCAACGTTAGCCTCCAAGTTAGGGGGCTAACGTTGGGGCTAACTTCATGCAACCCGGTTCAATTTTCACTTATTCCATTGTCCTTTCTTCACTCCTAGCCATTCCTCTTTGCTTCAACCTTTCTCCAAGCCTTCTTCACCTATCATTGATCAACCAAACTAATCAAAGCTTTGCTCAAAATCATGAGGTATTCAATCTTCCACAATATGCAACAAATATAGCTCAAAACCTCATGAAATGGCATGAATTCACATATGGTTGGTTCAATCAAGGGAAACATGAAAATCTACTCAATTAGCTTGCTTGTAGCTCAAGAAAGTGCATAATTCTAATGAAAACTAAAGAAAAAGACTAGCTAAAATGGGCTAAGATGACTTGTCATCACAACACCAAACTTAAAGCTTGCTTGTCCCCAAGCAAGAAACAGATTTATGCTCCAAGGTTCTTTCAATTAAGATGGATTGAGGAACACTTGTAAAGTGCAGTGAGTGAAGTGATCAAGTATCAGTGGGGTGAACTCTAAATTACATGCTCATGCAAGGGCTTCAGTGCTCACTAGTCCTTACATATTGGGAGTCGTAAGTCTTAGGATTTTCATCCAATTGGTATCATGGAGATCTCTTTATATGTAATCACCTTGAAGTAGCTTATAGTTTCTGTGCTTTGGCCTCGACTCTAAGTATCATGTCTCAAGGCGGCTCTTTAGATAAGCTTTCAATCAATACTCCTAAACCAGTTGGTTTTAAGGTATTAGGTGTTGAAGCACCCCTGAGGATTTACTTGCTCAAGCCTCTTTCCTTGACACACTTCAACCACAAGCATTTTACTAGGCTAACAACTCTTTGAGTCATTGTTTCTTCTTTCTTTTCTGCCTAGTAATTGATGCTCAGAGCCTTGGACCATGTTCTTTTTGCTTTTGTATTTTCTTTTCTTTCTTTTGTTTTGTTTGCTGCTTCTTGGATCAATAGATTTTTGAGAATCTCCACAATACTTCTTTGAACTTCATGTCCCGCCTAGGAGCTCCCATGCAAGTTTTCACAAGCATGCAACCTCAGTACAAAATCATACAACTAGAACCACCACTTCTCCTAATCTTTTGCTTGCCTTAAAATTGTTTAATTCCTCAATTCTTCTTTTCAAAGAACTTTCATGTGATGCATTTCTTGAAAATTGAGTGCAAACAAGTTTTGAAGATGAGAATGTTGTGAGTGATCAAACATCTTACTTATTGAATTATAAAGAAAGACTATGCTATGCAGGCAGGGGTAATAATGCTATGCAGATAGGCAGGGCAGATCAGGATACAATCCAACTTTCAATCACAGCAATATTTGATGTAAAACAATCACTTAACAATACAACCTGTTGGAGTTCACTTGCTTTCTTTCTTCTCATCATCATCATTGCTGTCCTCTAGATTCATCTTTTGTTTCTTTGGTTGATGATGCTTTATCCTTCCAACAGCTTGTATGGACCTCTGCAATGATATTGAAAGTTGCTTGTTCCCCAAGCACTTGAAAAATGGTTAGCTTGCATGATTTATTTGTGGGCCTTTGTACTTACTTTGGTGTGGGAACACCAAACTTAGTACCTTGCCAATGCATCAGATTAACCATGTGTAAAACTCTTTTTCTTTTTTAAAAATGATAAAACTGAAAACTAGGAAACAGCATAATGGTTGACTAGTTCATCCATCATGCTTGAAGCCAGCATTATGCAGAAAATGAGAATGTGTTTTATGATGGGATTTTGGTGAAACACCAAACTTAGAATCCTTCATTCTCCCTTATATTGTTTTGGTGTGCAACACCAAACTTAGCTTCTTGCAATGTAGATAAACTAATTAACCTTTTTATTGAAATAGATATGAAAGGATAGTTACCTCCGGTTGGGTTGCCTCCCAACAAGCGCTCTTTTATTGTCACTAGCTTGACATCCTTCACTCTGTGCTCATGGAAGTTGAGGCTTCTGTTGCCTTAGGTTTCCTCCTCTTGCTATGGGCTTCTTTCCTTCTGTTTCTCTTTCCATAGCCTTCTTATTTTCCTCCATGACTCCCTTCTCTTTTAACACAGCATCCCTTTCATGGCTCTTTGGGTTCAGAGTCCCCTTTTTTTCACCCAATTCAGCAAGGTTTTGCACTAATTGTTCCACTTGCCTTTCAAGTCTTCTGAGTGAAGCCTCCTGGTTCTTGCTTATCATCTCTTGGTGCTTCTTTATTTCTTCCCGCTCTATTGCCATCATTTCTTGAATTCTTATGGACCTCTCCATCAGCATTTCTAGAATATAGATCCTTTGAAAGGTTGGAAGTGGTTGTGGCAGTTGTGGTGGTTGATGAATGTCATTTTGAGCGAATGGTGAGGTAGGACGGGGTTGGAAGTGTGTATGATTGTTGTTGTGGGGGTGTGTTTTAAGTTGATTTTTGAAGTTGGGGTTATTGCAGTTGAAGTCCCTTGGTCTTTGATTTTGGTTCTCAACCCCCCTCCCATTAGAATGAGTCCTCCAAGGTGGATTGTACACATCATTCTGAGGCCTGTTCTGGAACATGCTAGAGTGATTGCTTGGAGCTTGTAGTTGCTCATAGCTTTGTTGCTCTCGGTTAATGGCCCCAAAGCTTTGTTCAGCTTGATTACACCCATATGAGCTTTGAGTCAGGTTGTATGTATGTACTACAGCATGTCTCAATTCAATGATTTTTTTAGCCATCATATCTAATTGTTGTAGAGTCTGCTGATGCATCTGCTTGTTTTGGCTTATTACTGCACGAGCACCTTCAATTTCTTTCTCTAAGGGATGCACTTCTGCCTCTTGCTTAACAACTCCTTGTGATGGGTTAAATTTGACTAGGAGTCCATTCATCAATTCTTCCCATCCGATAATGCTTCCTTGTGGAAAGGCTTCAAACCATTGGGCAACATCATTCATGGCTATGGATAGTTGCTTCGAACTATGGGTTACATTATCGTCCATGGTGGGGGTATTATTCTCATGATTGCTCGAATTTGTTGAGTTCCCTTCCATGATCTGCACAGTCACAATCAATTCAAGTGAAGGTAATGCATATTCAGACCAGGATATGATTGAAGGATCAGTTGACACAAAGTATCAAACAGTTGGCAAACTTGAGAGAGAAATGAACGAAAACCACTCCTCTCGTTTGTTTTTCAAACTATGAAAATCATATCCAGCAGGATGAGCCAAGGAAATTTCACTCTATTGCTAGAATGAGGTTTCTATTAGCTCAGGCAAAATTTCAAACAGTTAGTGGGTTAGTCAAAAATCAAAGAAAAAGTGCTTGATCTAGATCACCACCTCACTTAATCATTGTCAATCTAATCAATCCCCGGCAACGGCGCCAAAAACTTGATGAGATATTTTGGTGAGAAACGAATCTCTCACTAAACATCACAATCCAACCGGCAAGTGTACCGGGTCGTATCAAGTAATAAAAACTCACGGGAGTGAGGTCGATCCCACAGGGATTGAAGGATTGAGCAATTTTAGTTTAGTGGTTGATTTAGTCAAGCGAATCAAGATTTGGTTGATGATTGTGTGACTTGCAGAATGTAAATTGCATTGAAGTAAAGAGAACAAGAAATAAATTGCTGAAACTTAAAGAACAAGAAATTAAATGGCAGAAACTTAAAGTGCAAGAAATGTAAATTGCGGAATCTTAAAGTGCAAGGAATATAAATTGCTTGAAATGTAAAGGGAATTGGGGAATGGATTTGCAGAATTTAAACAAGGAAAAATTAAATTGCATCAAACAGAAGAGGGAAAGGGAATTGGGATTGAACCGGATCTTGAAGCAGTAAAGTAAATGAACAGAAAAAGCAATAAACAGGGAATTGAAATGAGAAATTTAGATCTCAGGACCCAGAGACTAGAAAACCAAGTCTAGATCTCAATGCCTTCCTAGATCCAACAAGAACAATAGCAAGGAAATTGTAAATTGCAAAGAAAAGAGATGATGAACAATGAACCGGAAATGGAATTCAATTAAGCAGTAAATAAACAGAGAGATCCAAGATTGAGATTGAAACAGAATTTCTTCAATTCTCTAATCCAAGATCCAAGACAAAAGTAAATGGAAAATGAAAGCAATGAAAGCAAAGAAATTAAAGTTCACTCAAGTTCAAAAGCTCTCCGAAAACTATTATGAAAATTCTAAAAGGAAAGCCCCCCTAATAACTTGAATTCTATCCTATTTATACACTTCCCAAAATGATCTTCAAGCCTTGAGTTGGGCCTTTGTTCTTGGTGGAATTGGGTTGAAAGAGGCCTTGGTTGATTGCTCTTGAAGTTTGAAGAAGAACCGAAGTGAACCAATTGAACCGGTTTTTGAAGTTAGCCAAAGTTAGTCTCAACGTTAGGGTCAAAGTTAGGGGTCTAACTTTGACCCTAACTTTTCATATCAGCAAGCTAAATTCCCTGGTTTGGACGTTGGTGCCAACGTTAGGGGTCTAACTTTGACCCTAACGTTGGCAATGCTTGGTGCTAGTGGTGCCAACGTTAGCCTCCAAGTTAGGGGGCTAACGTTGGCGCAAACGTTGGCCTTCCCTCTTTGTGATTCAAGTGCCAACGTTAGCCTCCAAGTTAGGGGGCTAACGTTGGCGCAAACGTTGGTGCCCAGGGGAGAAACTCTCAAGTTCCAACGTTAGCCTCCAAGTTAGGGGGCTAACGTTGGAGCTAACGTTGGCCACTTCCAGGGAGTGATTTACATGCCCAACGTTAGCCTCCAAGTTAGGGGGCTAACGTTGGGGCTAACTTCATGCAACCCGGTTCAATTTTCACTTATTCCATTGTCCTTTCTTCACTCCTAGCCATTCCTCTTTGCTTCAACCTTTCTCCAAGCCTTCTTCACCTATCATTGATCAACCAAACTAATCAAAGCTTTGCTCAAAATCATGAGGTATTCAATCTTCCACAATATGCAACAAATATAGCTCAAAACCTCATGAAATGGCATGAATTCACATATGGTTGGTTCAATCAAGGGAAACATGAAAATCTACTCAATTAGCTTGCTTGTAGCTCAAGAAAGTGCATAATTCTAATGAAAACTAAAGAAAAAGACTAGCTAAAATGGGCTAAGATGACTTGTCATCACCCTTACCTACCTCCGTAATGGAGCTGTTCGTCAAGCTAATGACGGTAAAGAAGCGCTTGTTGGGAGGCAACCCAACCATTAGCAGAGTATTTCCAATTTCTTTTCATTTATCTTAATTTGTTTTTTTTATAGTTTTTCTGTTGCTTTCTGACGTTTGTGATCATGTGTAGCACTTAGAACAGAGACAGAGACACTCAGAAGAGAAAACAGGACACTCTGGGGAGAGTCCCTTGCTAGCGTTGAACGCTAGACAAGGAGGAAGTTGGGCATCCAACGCCCATTCAAGGGCTAAGAAGATCCTTGCCCTGATCCCCTCTGGGCGTTCAACGCCCATTAAGGAGTACTAGCTGGCGTTAGACGCCAGAAAGGGAGAGACGAAGGGCGTTCAATGCCCTTGATAGAGCAGCTCAAGACCAAGTTGGTCCCTACTGGGCGTTCAACGCCTAGTGAGGAGTAATTTCTGGCGTTGAACGCCAGACAGGGAGCAGTCTGGGCACCCAACACCCACCAAGGAGCATGCACTGGCGTTGAACGCCAGTAAGGGAGCATTATAGGGTTTCAACGCCCTCTGTGGAGTAGCCAGAGCCACCATTTTGATCCCCTCTAGGCGTTCAATGCCCAGACCTAGCGTTGAACGCCTAGGCGGGGGCAGGAGAGTTCAAATTTCGATGTCACAAGCCAGTAGGTCCCACACAAACCCCACCTACCCACCTTTCCTTCTCTTTCCTACTTTTTCAAACCTCGAAACCCACACCCTACTTTCCCACTTCCCCATACACGATATTTCCCTCTTCCCAAAACCCATCATAAATCCCATCATTCATTTTCCACCAACCTCACCCACTTCAAATTCAAACCTTTCCCACCTATCTTCCCCCCCAGAGCTGAACCCTAAACCCCACCAACCCTATAAATACCCCTCTCATACAACCCTTCATACACATACCTCCTAAACACTCTCTCCCTCTTACCCTATACACTTTACACACTCTTCCTCTTCCATATTCCCCCACTTGGCCGACGCCTTGTTCCCCCTCTATCTCTATCTTTTCCTTCTCTCTTCTACTCTTTTCTTCTCTTTTGTTTTTATTTTCTTGAGGATGAGAAAAATTCTTAAGTTTGGTGTTTCAAAAGCTCTGCTTTTTGCCTTCTACTCTTCCTATGGAACCAAAGGCCGGCGAAGCCTCAAGAAAAAGGAAGGAAAAAGCCCCCGCTTCCACTTTCGAACCTTGGGAATCATAGAAATTCCTCACCAAGGTGCACCACGATCACTTCTAAGATGTGGTAAGGCACAAAAAGGTAATTCCTGAGGTCCCCTTCAAGCTCAAAAAAGGGTAGTATCCGGAGATCCAACAAGAAATCTGGAGAAGGAATTGGGAAATTTTAACCAACCCTGTTTCAGAGGTTGGAACACTAATGGTGCAAGAATTTTTGCTAATGTTTGGGTAACCAAAAATTATGACAGGAGTGTGAACCCAAATCCTAAAACCTGGCGCACCATGGTAAGAGAGCAACTCTTGGATTTTAGCCCGGAAAGTGTGAGAGTGGCACTACAATTGCCACAGATGCTAGGTGATCCACACTCTTACATTAGAAGAGTCAACTCCGACCAAAGACTGGAACAAGTCCTTGCAGACATCTGTGTGGAAGGAGCGCAGTGGAAGAGGGACGCACAAGGCAAGCCCTACCAACTGGATAGGCTTGACCTCAAGCCTGTAGCCAGAGGATGGTTGGAGTTTATCCAACGCTCCATCATCCCCATAAATAACTGATCTGAGGTTACCATTGACCGAGCGATATTGATTCATTGCATTATGCTTGGGAATGAGGTGGAAGTATGTGAGGTGATACCTCAAGAATTATACAAGGTGACTGAAAATACCTCCACCCAAGCGAGGTTAGCGTTTCCACACCTCATATATCGCCTATGCAATTCAGTTGGGATTGGCATAGCTAGAGATACCCTCATAGAGATGGACAAGCCCATCACAAAGAGGAATGTGGAGCATGTGAAAGAGCCTGCACATGAATCACAGCAAGAACCTGTGCAACCACCTCCACCAGAAATTCCTGAGGTGCCTCAAGGGATGTATTTTCCTCTCCGAGACTATTGAGATCAACTGAATACCTCAATAGGGGAGCCGAGTTCAAGCGTGGATCAGCTGAGAGTGGAGCACAAGGAGCACGCCACCATCCTCCATGAGATGAGAGAAGATCAGAGAAAATTGATGGAGGAACAGCTGAGACAGGGGCGAGATATAGAGGTTAGAGGAGCTCAAATGCTCCACTGGATTCTCCAGAGGGAGCAGCCACCGCCATCACTGAGGTTATTGAGTCCCATTGCATCTTTAATTGTTTTATTTCTATTTTCATTGCACTTTAATTTACTGTCTATTTTATATTCTGGTGCATAATCATATTTAGTCATTTGTTCTTTTCAAGTTTTATTTTCTTGTTTTGTTATGGTTATAAGATATCCTCTGTATCCCTCACCATGCTTAAAAGAAAAATTTATTTGAAAAAGAAATAGTGAGATACATAAGTTTCAAGTTTATCATGAGTTATTCCAATTATTTAAGGTGTGGTAGCCTTGCATTTATTTTCTGAATGTATGTACTAACAGTACATAATTGATATTGAAGTTAAGCATATTGACTCTTGAAGAACAGTGAATTTAGAGAAGTATTATTGATTCTCTGAAAAATAAAAAATATTGATTCTTGAAGCAAGAAAAAGCAGCAAAAAGAAAAAAAAAAGAAAAAGAAAAAGAAAGCTCAAAAGAAAATTCGAAAGAGCAAGGATCCAAGACTTTGAGCATCAATGGTTAGGAGGGTCAAAAATTGGCCTAAAAAGCTCAAATGAGTTGCTATCCCTAACTATATGCTTATGGTGTGAAGGTGTCAAGTAAAAAAGGCTTGATACTGAGCAGTTAAAGTCGTGATCCAAAGCTAAACAGTACGCTTAAGAACTCTGGACACTACTGTCTGGGAATTTAAGCAAAGCTAAATTTGAATCCAGAGGGTTCCCCTAGTTAAGTGCCTGGCGTTTATGTATCTGGTGGTAATACGGGAAAACAAAACACTTAGAGTCACGGCTAGGCTCAAAAGGTGCAAAGTACCAAAAGAAGCTGTGTTCAAGAATCAAGAAGAGCTAAAAGAAGAGAATCAATAATATGATCTGGATTCTAGTTACAAGGGATGCCAATACTTCTAAGCTTCAAAGGAAAGTGAGATGCCAAAACTATTTAGAAGTAAAGAGCTAATAGCCCCATTCAATATTTGGAACTGAGCTTCATTAACAACTCTGAGACTTATTGTATCTTTCTCTTATTTTTAGTCCTACTTGTTTGTTGGTTGCTTGAGGACAAGCAACAGTTTAAGTTTAGTATTTTGATGAGTGGATATTTTATACCCTTTTTGGTACTATTTTCTTAGAGTTTTTAGTTATATTTTGTTAAGTTTTATTATGTTTTAGTAGGTTTTAGTGCAAAATTCACATTTTGGATGCTACATTGAGTTTTTGTATTTTTCTTATGATTTTAGGTGATTTTTGGGTGAATTTGGCAAATGTTGGCAAAGTTTGATTCAGAAGCAAAGAAAGGATAGCAGATATTGTCAAATCTTGACCTCCATGCATTCAAATGAGCATTTCTAGAGCTACAGAGGTCCAATTGACGTGCTCTCAACGACGTTGGAAATCTAACTACTAGGGCTTTCCAGCAATATATAATGGTTTATACTTTTCTTTGGAATGAACTACCCAAAATGGGTGTTGAACGCCCAACTTACACCCTTTCTGGCGTTCAACGCCCATGAGGGATCAAGGCTAGCATTGAACGCCCAAAACTGGCGTTCAATACCACCAAGGGAGCACAAGGCAGCACAATTATCCCCCTAGTGGGCGTTCAAGACCCATTCACTTAAGTTGGACGCCAAGCTCAACCCAAACACTCACCAAGTGGGCCCAGAAGTGGATTTTCGCACCTCTAGCTTAGTTTATTTCATTTTTTGTAATTTCTAATTATTATTAATATCTTTTTAGGTCTAGTTATTAGTATAAATAGAAGGAATATCACTCTTGTTGAGAGCATCATCTTTATCCTCTTCCAACTTATCATACATTATTTCTGTACAGTATGAGCGGCTAAACCTCCTAGGTTAAGGATAGGAGCTCTGCTCATTCCTATGGATTAATATCATTACGTTTAAACTTTAATATATATTTGATTCCATTCTATGATGCATTGTCGTTCTTCATCCTTATGAATCTGGGGAGGAACTGGCGTATGATCCCTTATTCTACATGAGTTCTTACGAGTCCCTAGCAGGATAGTACTGAGCTATAGCTTGAGAATACATCACAGGTTCCGACAAGTTATCTGGGCTAATTGGGATATATGACACAAAATCTCATTAGTCATGGGCAATTGAGGTTTCTGTGGTGCTATTCGACCTTGTCTGTGGCGTTTTGAGAAGGATCACCAGAGATTGAATTGCGTGAGCTTCACCCTCGTCCAGATTGAATGACCACTAGTCCTGGCGTTTGGTTTGGATAAGATGAGATTAATGACCATTGGCCCTGGCTTAATCACTTACAGATTTGCCATTGAATGAATCACTCATTGTTAATGTAGTCAGTAAGAAGTATTAATCCGGAAGAACAAGCATCTCCGAGGCCTTAACTGATTTTCTATCATTGTTTCTACGTCTTTTCGTTATTGTTCTGTTTATGCGCCTACAACAAACAACAACTATCTGTCTATTCACCTGACTAAGATCTGTAGGATAACCACTGATTTCTCAATCTAACAATCCTCGTGGGATCAACCCTCACTCACCTAAGGTATTACTTGGACAACCCGGTGCACTTGCTGGTTCAGTTGTGTGAGTTCTAATTTCACGCACCACTAACCTAATTTGAAATAGAAATAAAATAAAATAATAAATTCTAAACATAAAAAATATTGTTTGTATTTAAAAAATTACAAAAATAAAATAAAATAAAACTAATAAGAGCAAAATCCACTCGAGAGGCTCACATGAGTGTGAATTCGAACTGCTGCTGGGGTGAAACGTCAGTTTAGGCATCAAACCCCAGGGGGAGTACAACTCGTGCAAGATGAGGTCCCTTGCTGGTGCTAAATGCCAGCTTGGGCGTTTAGCGCTCAGGGAGGATGCTACTTGCATTCTTCCTTTTTACTCCAAACTCTCCCAAATTGCTCCGAACTTCACCTAAAATCATAAAAACACCAAAACAACTCAAAGTAGTGTCTTCAAGGGATTTTTGCACTAAAATCAAGTAAAACTAAATAAAATCTAACTAAAAACAACTAGAAAATGCTAGGTAAAAGGGTATAAGATGCTCATGCATCACAATACCAAACTTAAACTATTGTTTGTCCTCAAGCAACCAAAACAACATAAGACCAAGAAGAGAAAATTTATGAGACATGAATTGGAATTTAGGCTCAGTTCTAGTTACTGAATGGGACTTATGACATTCTAATTCTGAATAGCTTTGGCATCTCACTTTTCTTTGAAGCTCAAAAATATTAGTATCCTTCAGAACTAGAACTCGGATGATATTATAGATTCTCTTCTTTAGGCTCTAATTGATTCTTGAGCACAACTCTTTTTTTTCTTTTTGTTGGTGCTTTTCACCTTGAGCCTAGCCGTGACTCTTAGTGTTTTGTTTTCAAGCTTAACTTGATAGAACAACACCACAAGCACTTAATTGGGGAACTCCTTTGAGTTCTATTTTTTTTCTTATTTCTCCCAGACAGTGGTACTTAGAGCCTTTGGCATACTCTGTAACAACAAATGGTCACAACTTTAAGTGCTCAGTCTCAAGGGTTACTTGACAATTTCACACCATAAGCATATGGTTAGGGAAAACCACTCTTTTGAGTTTTAGATCAGTTTTGACCCTCTTAACCATTGATGCTCAAAGCCTTGAACCTTTTTCTCTTTGATTTTTCTTTTCTTCTCTTTTCTTTTCCTTTCTTTTTGCTGTTTATTTTGCTTCAAGAATCAATCTTTTTCTTATTTCAGAGAATCAATAATACTTATCTAAGTCCCTGTTCCTCAAGAACCAATATACTTAACTCCAATATCAAGTATGCACAGTTAATTCATATATTCAGAAACAGAGATAGTGCAACCACATCAAGGCAACTAGAACACGCAATATACATACTCAAAATCTCATGCGTTTCACTTCTTTTTCTTTTAATTTTTTGTTTAAGCTCAGTTCATAGTACATGAGACATCCTTTTAAAATAAACATAAAATACTAAAATAAATACTAAACTAAAAAGCAGGAAAATCCTAATAGTGATCATGCAAACTTAGAAAAAGAAAACAGAGAATGGAATGAAATACTAAAAACAGAAATAAGATAAAAAAAATGGAGAATGAAACTCAACCACCTCAGTGATGGTAGTTGCTGCTCCCTCCGAAGAATCCTCTGGAGCGCTTAAGCTCTTCTATATCACGACCCTGCCTCCTCTGCTCCTCCATCATCTGGTGGAAGAGAGCAGAGTGATCCTGATGCTCTAGCCTCAGCTGATCAACTGATGATGTCAGCTCCCCAAAAGATGTGGTCAACTGATCCCAATAGTCACGGGAAGGGAAGTAGACTCCCTGAGGCATTTTCGGAAGATCCTGTGGAGGCGGTGGAACTGGCTCCTGCTGTGGTCCGTGCCCAAGCTCTCTAATATGCTCCATACCCTTCTTTGTGATCAGTCTCTCAACACCGATCAGGGTATCTCCATCAATGTGAGCTCTAGGTGCTGTATATAGGTAGTAGATAAGATGAGGGAAAGCTAGTCTCACAGTGGTGGAGGGCTTGTCAGCTATTCTGTAGAACTCCTAAGAGATCACCTCGTGCACTGGTGCACGAAATCACAATCACACTTTTGCAATTCCGCACAACTAACCAGCAAGTGCACTGGGTCATCCAAGTAATACCTTACGTGAGTAAGGGTCGATCCCACGGAGATTGTCGGCTTGAAGCAAGCTATGGTTATTTTGTAACTCTTAGTCAGGATAGGAACAATAATTCTCAGTTTTAATTGGAATAAGTAAAAGAGCATAGATTAAATGATACTTGTTATGCAGTGATGGAGAACAGGTTGAGGTTTTAGAGATGCTCTGTCTTCTGAATTTTCGCTTTCCTACTGTCTTCTTCTTCACGCACGCAGGTCTCCTTTCATGGCAAGCTATATGTTGGTGGATCACCGTTGTCAATGGCTACCAGCCATCCTCTCAGTGAAAAGGGTCTATGTACATGGCTAATCATCTGTCAGTTCTCACTAATGTTGGAATAGGATCCATTGATCCTTTTGCACATTGTCACTGCGCCCATCATTCATGAGTTTGAAGCTCGTCACAGTCATCCCTTCCTGGATCCTACTCGGAATACCACAGACAAGGTTTAGACTTTCCGGATCTCAAGAATGCTGCCAATTGATTCTAGCTTATACCACGAAAACTCTGATCTCACGGATTTGAATGCTCTGTTGTCAGGAGAGGTAGTCAAACTCGTGAACCAGGTATCCAAGAGATATACATTCAATCTAAGGTAGAACGGAAGTGGGTGTCAGGCACGCGTTCATAGGTTAAGAATGGTGATGAGTGTCACAGATCATCACATTCATCATGTTAAAGTGCGAATGAACATCTTAGAATAGAAACAAGCGTGATTGAATGAGAAACAGTAGTAATTGCATTAATCCATCGAGACACAGCAGAGCTCCTCACCCCCAACCATGTGGTTTAGAGACTCATGTCGTAGAAGATACAAGTTCTGATGTAAAAATGTCATGAGGTTTAAAGTAGTTTTTATACTGAACTAGTGACCTAGGTTTACAGAAAATGAGTAAACTAAGATAGATAGTGCAGAAATCCACTTCCGGGGCCCACTTGGTGTGTGCTTGGGCTGAGCATTGAAGCTTCCATGTGTAGAGACTTTTCTTGGAGTTAAACGCCAGGTTGCTGCCTATTTCTGGCATTTAACTCCAGTTTTTATGCCAGTTCTGGCGTTTAACGCCAGAATAGGGTAGAGACTTAGCGTTAAACGCCAATTTGCATGATCTCAACTCGGGCAAAGTATGGACTATTATATATTTCTAGAAAGCCCAGGATGTCTACTTTCCAACGCAATTGAGAGGCGCTAATTGGGCTTCTGTAGCTCCAAAAAATCTATTTTGAGTGCAGGGAGGTCAGAATCCAACATCATCTGCAGTCCTTATTCAGCCTCTGAATCAGATTTTTGCTCAGGTCCCTCAATTTCAGCCAGAAAGTACTTAAAATCACAGAAAAATACACAAACTCACAGTAAAATCCAGAAATGTGATTTTTTCATAAAAACTAATAAAAATATACTAAAAAGTAGCTAGATCCTACTAAAAACTATATGAAAATACCCCTAAAAGCGTATGAAATATCCGCTCACCATGCACCTCCACCTCATTGCCATGCATAATACAGTGAATCATCACTGCTCGCTCAACTGTAACCTCAAAATGGTTACTAGTAGGGATGATGGAGCATTGGATAAACTCCAATCATCCTCTAGCTATTGGCTTGAGGTCATGCCTACCCACCTAGTACGACTTGCCTCTAGAATTCCTCCTCCACTGAGCTCTGGGAAGGCAAATGTCCTCAAGAACCTGATCCAACCGCTGGTCAGTATTGACCCTTCTAATGTATGATTAAGGGTCCTCTCCGGATGGTGGTAACTGTAGCGCTACCCTCACACTCTCCGGGCTAAAATCCATGATGTGCCCTTTGACCATGGTGCACTAATTCTTCGGCTCTGGGTTCACGCCTCTGACATGCTTGTATGTCACCCAAGCATTGGTGTAGAACTCTCGCACCATCAATGCTCCAACCTCAGTGACGGGGTTGGCCAGAACTTCCCAACCCTGTCTCAAAATCTGACATAGGATCTCCAGGTACTCCTCCAGCTTCAAATCGAAGCGAACCTCGGGAATCACCTTCTTCTTGTGCACCACCTCATCTCATGCGTCTTGGAAAAGAACTGAGTGAACTCCCAAGGATCGGATGTAGGCGCCTTTTCCTTCCTCTTTCTTGATGAGGATTCTCCCTTCTTGGATGCCACAAAGATAAAAATAAGAGAAAAAGCAGAGTGCCCAACACCAAACTTAGAAGCTTTACTCATCCCCGAGCAAAATAAAGCTAGAAAATAGAAGAAATAGATAGAAGAGAAAGGAGAAGGACTTCGGCCTTGGTAAGGAAGAGGAAAGAAAAAGGGAAAGAGAAAGTGTATATGGTGAAAAGTACGTAAGAAGGATAGAAGAGTGTGAGGTGTGGTGAAAGTGGATGAATGGGAGAGGGTTGTGTTTGGTTATAGTGAAAGGTGGGGGAAATTTTAAATTTGAATTTGGGTTGTTGGGAGGAAAAATGTATGGGATTGATGAGAGTTGATTGGGTGGAATGAGAGGTGGGTTGAGAGAATCAAGGGAGTGATAGGTGATGGGATGGATAAATGTAGATGAAAAAGTGGGTAAAAGAGGAGAGAAAATGGATAAAGTTTGAATGGGTAAAAGTGGTTGGAAAGTGGGGTAAACCATTGTCCAAAACCATGTATCCACCTTCAAACTCCCCCTGGGCGCTGAACACCGGTTCTGGCGTTTAAACACTAGTAGGGGGGTCATGCATCCTTTTTTTTACAACTCCCCCGGTGCTAAATGCCCTCCCTGGCATTTAGTGGCCCAAGGGGGGTGCCAAAGTAAAACTCCCAAAATGGGAGTTGAACACCCATTGCTTTGCTCCTCTCCTAGCGCTAAATGCTAGACCCCCAGAAGACTCCTCCAGGGTGTGCTATTTTATCACCGAAGTGTTCCTGCTCCTGTTCTAAGTGCTATACATGATCATAAACGTCAGAAAAGCTAGAAAAACTATAAAAATCAATGACAAATAAAAATCACCAAAAGAAAACTCAAACTAAAAGAAAACTGAATTCAAAATAGAATTAAACTAAAGGATACTTATGGTTGGGTTACCTCCCAACAAGCGTTTCTTTACCGTCATTAGCTTGACGGATAGCTCCTCTAAGGAGGAGGATCATAAGGGCTCAGATCTTCACCCCTCATTATGCACTTCTTTTCTGTACTCTCATTTATCAGCTCAACATGCCCAGAGATAGGATTCTATTCACAGTATGTGGAATGACTGGACTCTTGGTGAAGACTACTCTCATGCCAGGTGAGAAGTCTTCAGTAAGAATCTTCTTGTTCCTCCAACCTTTGGGTACTTTCTTCTTGGGGCCTCCTCCATCATTGGTGGGTGGTGAATGTCCAACACTAAACTTAGGTTTGATGTCAGTGGGCAGTATATGGCTTTCTACCAAGTGGGAGGGCTTAAGCACTGAACTATGCACAGAAGTACCTCCTTTGTCAGAGAGGGGCTGAGGTTTAAAAATCTTGAACAGCAAATAGTCCTCATGCATCCTCAAAACCAACTCTCCTCTCTCCACATCTATCAGGGCTCTTCCAGTAGCTAGGAATGGTCTTCCTAAGATGATGGAGTCATATGTATCCTCCCCTGTATCAAGTATCAGAAAGTCTGCAGGGAGGTAAAGATTTTCAACTTTTACTAGGACATTTTACACCAATCTATATGCCCGCTTTTGGGACTTATCTGCCATCTCTAGTGAAATTCTTGTGGGCTGCGCCTCTTGGATCCATAGCTTCTTCATTATAAAGAGAGGCATTAGGTTTATACTTGAGCCAAGATCACACAGTGCCTTCTCAAATGTGATAGTCCCTATGGTACAGGGAACCAGGAAGCTTCCGGGATCTGGCATCTTTGTGGGTAGCATCTTCTAGACCACTGCACTGCACTCCTTGGTCAGCACCACTATTTTATCTCCCTTCAAGGCCTTCTTCTCAGAGAATGCGCTTTTCAAACAGCCAGAGGCATCTTCACTAACACCTTAGCAAAAGGAATATTAATTTGTAACTTTTAAAGATTTTTAAGAATTGAGTGAGTTGCTCATCCTTGGTCTCCTCTTGCAGTTTCTATGGTTGTTGTACTTCAGGCTCTTGTACTACCACTTGTAGAACCTATGCACAATTACTCAAGAGGGGGGGTGAATTGAGTATTGCAACAACAATGAATCTTTTTGCGAAAGTTAAAGACAATATATAAAAGTGTTATTGTACTAGTATTTTTCCAAGAGCTTAACTCAATTGCTAAGCATTTATAAGGAGCTTTTACTTTCCAATAGACACCAACTCAAATAAATTGATCAAGCTTTTCACCAATCGGACTTAAGCTATTCCTTAAGTACTTACGAAGCTACTTTTCGATCACAATTTATTTGCTCAAAGGTAAAAGACAATAATATTGAAGAGATGAGTTTGGAGAGATGCAAACGCTATTTAGAGTGGTTCGGCACAATCCTTGTCCTACGTCCACTTTCTTTCTCAATCGCTATTGAGAAGTTCCACTATTGCCAAGCTTCAAGGTGCTCGCGCAAAACCTTTTACAATCCGAGTCCTTAGTTTCTAACACCTCACGGTATATGATCACCACTCGTATACTAACCCACTCCACTTAGAGATTCCTTCTCTAAGATTTGCCTTGAGTACTTAGTATACTTCTTTGGTATCCTCACCGACTATAGTGTTTATAACTCTTGACTCAACCTTGGAGATCACACTCCAATTTACAAAGTGTACAAGAAAACAATTCTCAAAGAATTGTTGAGATGAAATGAGTACTCTCTAGAAGAGTGTATGATTACAATTTTAGCACTATTGAACCAATTGATATTGCTCTCTCAAATTGTGTATTATAACACCTTAAAAATGTGTAGAATGAAAGAATATGAACAAGATAGTTTGCAAATACTCACGTGTGTGAAATAAGGCTTCAATCCATCTATTTATAGACTCCCCAAACCTTAGAAACGTTGGGGAGTTAATAGGATGGAGCCGTTTTGTTAAAACTAGCCGTTTTTTATGTTTTTGAATCATTTGCATCGATGCATAACACTTTGCATCGATGCAAATGTGTCTTTGAAGCTGAAATTTGAATTTTCAGCTAGGTTGCATCGATGCAAACATCTTTGCATCGATGCAGCAAGTCGTTGCATGCTTTGCATCGATGCAAGATGAGTGTGCATCGATGCAAACCTTAAAGAATGGCTTAAAATCACTTCAAAATACTTAGGATTGATCTCAAACTTGTTGGAGTCAATTCCTATGCTTTTGTACCTTTGAAAACAAGTTTTTAAACCATTTGGCTAGCATCGAATTGCAAGATGTGCATCAAAACATTTTGTGAGTGTGTGTTGAGAGATTTAGCAATTGGTTCTTAACAAGAAGTTACTTAAGTCCTAAGACACTATACTTGTCTTCAAATGTTGTGGACTTGAGTTTCTTGTTTTTGTTGTGTTACTTTCAACTCTTCATTCCTCAACGTTGAATGTTGGTTGATCTTTCAACATGCTTTTTCATTCAAGTTGTTTGTTGGTTTGTCTTTCATGTCGTTTGTTGGTTTGTCATTCATCAAAACGTACGAATACAAACTTCGCATACAAGCAACATGATTTACACCACTGGGGCATGCAACTTTGTACTTTCAGTCTCCTCTAGAGCCTTTTTCTCCTTCAATTCCTCGGCAGCATACATCTCTCTAGGCTCGGCCTCCTTCCCCATGATCAGATTTTTGCACTCTTCTCTTGGATTCACCTCTGTGTTGCTTGGAAGAGTGTTAGGAGGTCTTTTTGGTATCCTCTTGCTCAACTTGTACTTCCAAGTTTTGGATTGAAGCTCTTGTCTCTTGCATAAAGCTATGAGTAGTCTTGAAAAGCTCAGAGACTATTGTGGCTAAGTTAGAATTGTCATGGCTCTGAGATGGTCCTTGCTGCTGTTGAGAGGGGTAGAACTGCCTACTGTTATACTTATTCTGATTGGTTCCACCCTGATTGTTGTTGAAGCCCTGTTAGGGCTTATGTGGCTACTCCCTCCACCCAAAGTTAGGGTGATTCCTCCATCCATGATTGAAAGTATTTGCATAAGGATCATTATTGGGATTTCTGGAGGAGTTTTCCATGTAATTTACTTGCTTTGTGGTGGGTTGAGCATAGCCACAGGCGTTCTCTTGGGTGAAGCTCCCAGTCATGTCATAGGACGCATCTTGAGTGTTGACAACTGAAACTTGCATCCCAGTCAAGTGCTGAGAGATCATGCTAATCTGTTGGGATAGGATCTTATTTTGAGCCAAAATGGCATCCAGAGTGTCCACCTTGAAGACTCCTTTCTTCTGAGTAATCCCAATATTCACGGGATTCCTCTCAGAAGTCTATAGATATTGGTTGTTAGCAACCATCTCTATAAGCTCATTTGCCTCTTTAGGCGTCGTCTTTATATACAAGGAACCACCAGCAAAGTTGTCCAGTGACATCTTGGCCATCTTAGAGAGGCCATCATAAAAGATTTGCAGCCTGGTCCACTCTGGAAACATGTCAGGGGGACACTTCCTGATCATCAACTTGTATCTTTTCTAGGCTTCATAAAAAGACTCTCCATGTTTCTGCCTGAAGGTCTAGACATCCACCCTAAGCTTAGTCAGCTTCTGAGATGAAAAAAATTTGGTTAGAAATCCAGTGACCACCTTATCCCATGTGTCCAAGCTCTCCTAGGGCTGAGAGTCAAACCATTGCTTTGCTCTGTCCCTCACAGTAAACAGAAAGATCTTGAGCTTGTAAACCTCATGATTCACTCCATTCATCTTCACTGTGTCAAAGATCTGCAGGAAGTTAGAGATGAATAAATTGGAGTTCTTCTGCGAGAGTCCATGAAACTGACAGTTCTGTTGCACTAGAGTGATCAATTGCAGCTTCAGCTCAAAATTGTTAGCACCAATAGCAGGTACTGAAATACTGCACCCATAGAAGTCAGAAGTGGGTGCAGTGAATGAGCTAAGCGTCCTCCTTGCTTGCTCATTAGCATTAGGGTTACCACCATTAGCATCCATATCTTCCTTCTCAAAGGTCTCCTTGAGATTTTCTCCGAATTTGTATGCTTTAGCTTGTTACAAACATTGCCTCAAAGTCCTCTCAGGTTCAGAATCAAACACAAGAAGGGGTTCTTTATCCCTATTCCTGCTCATAAATAAACAAGAGACAAAGAAAAGTGGGAGTCTTTATGTCAGAGTATAGAGAACTCCCAGATATTCTATATAAAAAGAAATAAAATAAAGTAAAGTAAGCAATTAAACAGAGAATTCGAAAATAAGAATGCAAAAGTACCTAAAAATTTCAAAAATTAAAAGGATAAAAACACTTGAAATTTCAAAAAAAAAAAAAAATAAAAAGAGTAAAATACTAACGGAACACTAAACTTAAAATCAGAAATTAAAGGAAAATAAACACAACAAAATTCGAATACTAAAAGGAAAGATAAATAAGATAAAAATTGAAATTTAAAAGAAAAAGTGAAAAAAAAAATTGAAAATTAAAAGAAAAGTAAATGAACAAAACTAAGAAAAATACCTAATCTAAGCAACAAGACAACTGGTAGTTGTCAATCACAAACAATCCCTGACAACAGCGTCAAAAACTTGGTGCGCAAATTGAGAACTCGCACAGCTTAACCGGTAAATGCACCGGGACATCCAAGAAATACCTCAGGTGAGTGAGGGTCAATCCGACGAGGATTGTCAGACTGAGCAAGACATGGTTGCCAAGTTGGACTTAGTCAGGCAAATCAAAAAGGGTTTTGATGAGTGCAATTTGCATAAACAATAAATAAGCAAGTAAAGAAAACAATAAACAAGGTTGGTGTGAAAAAAGTATAAGAAAATAGTTAAGGCTTTGGAGATGTTTATCTTTCCGGATTAAAATTTCTTACCAACTATTTTAACAATGAATGATTCATTCTATGGCAAACCATAAGTGTCTAACTGTAATCTCTTAGTGATTTAGTGTAACGACCCAACTTCCAGTACGTCATGATCATACCGAAAGTAAGGCATTACCAACCTGCTTTCCTTTATTAACTATTTACTATTGAGCCTTTAGTTCGATATCGCGTTTTAGTTTTATAGAAAATTCTAGAAAAATTTTGTTTTTATTATTTAAAATCATATAGCAAACATCACCAAGTAATAATAATCACATAATTATTAATAATAATATCTGTCATACAAAAGATTTCAAATAAAACTCATATACAAATCCTATCCCTCTGTATAAAATAAAAATCTTAAGCAATAAGGGCGAGGGAACTCTATGAAAGCAAATTAACTCATACACTTAACTCATAAATATAGTCCAACAATCGTCCGCAGCTTCAAACTGAGTCTTCGAACCTGTGTCACTGAAAGGGTGAAAGATTTTGAGGTGAGAACAGACCACACGTTCTCAGTAGGGAATGAGAATGCCGTAAAAGTAATGATTAACATGCAAATAATTAACTCCAGTTTCCAATGTAGTTTTCTTTATCAAACCTTTTCAAAATTTCTTAAGACTTACTTGAAACCGTTTAAATCCCTTTCTTTAAATCATATTACTTAAATAAAGTCTCAACCGCATTAGCAATTCTTCAGCTACAAATAGCATTTCTCAACCATCACAATAACTAAGTAAATCAGCAACATAAATAATATACCCAAACCTCACTTCACAAATACCATTCCTCAATACTTCACTAAGATCAAAGCATCAACAAAAATATCTAATCAAACACACAAGCAAGTCACCAAGACAAGCAGCACAATCACAAAGAAACGAGACAAGCAACACGATCAAATGCATATGCACAAACAATATGATGCATGTCTGTCCTAAGCAGGCCATGAGCTCACGTGTCGGTTAGCTGCCCGCAATCCCGACATTTACCTGGTCACGAGTAATCCCGATTTTCCGGATACGATTTTCCGTTCCTAAATAAATACGCATATAATAATAGCTGCTCATCTGAGACAGCCTCTGCTTACTGCAGGAAAATATATATATACTCTACTCTGCTCTGGGGAAGCGGAAAATAGATGTAGGTAACTTAGTTTCCCTACAGAAGCTCTGGGTTGCATTAAGCAACTAATATATATTAAATATAGCTCTGGGTTGCATCAAGCAACTAATATATATATATAGCTCTGGGTCGCATCAAGCAACTAATATATATATATATATAAAAATATAGCTCTGGGTTGCATCAAGCAACTAATATATATATAAATATTTTTTTATTATATTACTCTTCTCTTTATATCTCTTTACTCTGTTCTGGTTTCTCTTTTCTCTGTATCTCTTTACTCTGCTCTGGTTACTCTGTTCTCTGTATCTCTTTACTTTTCTTTCATTACTCTTTCCTTAATATCTATGTTACTCTTCTTCTCTTTATCTCTTTACTCTACTCTGATTACTCTGTTCTCTGTGTTTCTCTACTCTGCTCTGATTTCTCTGCTTAACGTATGTATTTAAAGCTTATGTAAATTTCGGTATGAATAGTTAGTCTGTCCCAAGTATAGGTTCATTAAGTCTATACTGAAACATTTTAACTTTTCATATTATACCTAACCCTAGTCGCAATTCAAGGACTAACTAGGTTGCCCTAGTTCGTTCACTAATCTCTGTCTGTTTTTCTGTCATTAAAACTTTACAGAATTTTCTTTGGTAAATCGAACTCAAAATATTATAATTCCTTTCTTAACTAAATAAAACTCAAGTAATATAATTTTCCAAATTCAAAGCTTCTAAAATAACTTTTCAAATGAAACCTCAGATTTTCATAAAATTTCGGCAGCACCTCCCCTAAAACTCGGACTTAGCCACCCTTACGGGTTCCCTCTTTCTCCACTAATCACCAGCCCTTTTCCCACAATCTTCAAACAGGTAATTCTCAATCAATCAGATATTCACAATTCATAATATTTAACAAATCAATTATACTCCACAATTCCAACTAATCCATCAATCCAACTCCAATCTCATCAATTCATATTTACTTTTCTCATTTCATAGAATCCTTTCAAAATTAAACTCAATCGACTAGTAATCCCAAAAATCAGCCTTTCATAATTCTAATTATTTTAATGTCATTTACTCTTCAGCAAAGTTACTATTTAGTTTTAAAAGTCAAATTTGAAGAGAATGATTTGGTAGTCAAACTTCAATCTTTTAATAGTTCTCAAACTTAATTCTAATTAATCATGAACCAACATTAACATCTACCAAAACCAATCCTAACCAGTCACAAGTCAATTTCACAGCCAATCCGATACATTAGGTAACTAAAAACAATAAGAAGCACTTACTCTCAATAACCAGAATACAGTCATACAACTCAACTAATTCAGTATAACCACATAGAATCAGAACCTTCCAACAATTCCATTAAAATCTGAAAAACCAATATCAATTACAGCTTCAAACACTCACAACAAAGCCCAAAGACATTGACAGCCTCAAACCAAAGTAAATCTCATCAGTTAATTACTCGCAATAACAAATCCAGTCAATATCACAACCATAACCCAAATTCAATTCACATCCGCATCCAACTTCAATCATAACTAAGAGCAATCACCACAACTAACTTTTCTCAAATACATTCCTTTCAATAATTAGCTCATCATATTTCAATTTAATAAATAACATTACCATTCACAGCCACATTTCAATCAATTTCAACCCATCACAAGCCCATTTCACAACCATTCCAATATATTAAAATTCCAATTCAACATCAAATAATTCAAAATAACTCGTTCAAGATCAGAATCTCAGCCAACTTATCACAAAAATCAGTAATTCAAAATACAATTCACAACCAGATTTCAACCAATTCAGCAATTATCCACACGATAGCTTTTCAATAATTAACTCGGCATACTTTAATTTAGTAAATTGTACTAAATTAATCATTAATCACAGCAGCATCTAAATTCAATCACAGCTCAGAATCATCACAACAATTAACTAACTTCAAATCCATTTCAAGTCATTCATGTCAACTAAGAGATTCTTAACCATTGTTAACCATTTGCACTTATCCAAATAACTTTGTAAGCATTCTAAATTAAAAACGTTAAATCCCCTACCTCAATGTTGAAACCCACAGAAATCAGAACGGCAGCAACCGCAATAAGTAGCATTATTGGTGAATCTGGCCCGGTTTTAGTAGTGTTTATCTGATGATAGCGCTCTGGCGAAGGCTGAACAGAGAACAGGGACGAGCAGGAACCCTGGACAAGCTGCGGCAGAATCAGAACGGCAGTGACGGGAACCATCTCAGCCTCAGACCTCTCCCCTTCTTCTTCACGCATGCCGGTCTTCTCTCTCCTGGCAGAACCCCTTTGACGGCGACGGCGGAACGGCGGCTGTCAGTGGCACAACAGCGGCGACTGGATGCAGCTCCTCCAGCCGGCGTCTTCCTCTCTCCCAGCGGCGCTCAGTCTCAGGCTTCCTCTCCGACGCGACGTGGCGGCGACCGGCGCAGCTCGTGGCTCCATTGGTGACAGCGGTGAGATACGAGCTCCTTCTCTCCTCCGACGCGAACTCTCTCCCTCTCCTCCCTCTGTCCTTCGCACGGTTCTAGAGACAGCGTCACGGGTCGGCGGCGACGTGGTTAGGTCAACAGCAAGGCGCGGTGGTGGCGGTTCCAGGTCGGCAGTAGCACGCGATGGAGGAGGCGGCGGTGAGGCAACAGACGCGACCGGTTGGATGACGGCGCGGTGAAGCTCCCTCTCTTTCCCTCAGCTCGACGGCAACGGCGGTGAGGTCCCCCCAGCCAGTGCCGTCTCCTTTCTCCTCCCTCTCTTCTCTTCCCGCACTCTCCTCTGTGTTCCTCTGTGTTCAGTGTGCGTGTGTATTGGGTGAAGGGTTAGGGTTTCTCAATTAATTTGGGAATTAGGGTTTCTGATTCAATTTGGGAATTAGGGTTAGAAATTAGTATTTTATAAAAGAATATAGATAGATATGAATAGATATTTTGATAAAATTGGGAGGTAGAGTAATTTTAAAATCAAATATGCTCTATTAAAAATATTTAGGAACATTATTTATCAACATATTTCTAAGCTCAATCAATTATTTCTAATTTAAAATATAAAATGAACATATTAATCACATTTTTATAAAATATAGTTAAAACTCAATATTAATTATTCAAATTGAATGATATAACTTTCTATTATTTTTCTATCACCGAAACTTTAATTTCAATTTATAAAATAACTAATCATAATAAAAATTATACATAAATATTAATTGACTTAAACTTAAAGTATTTACAAAAATTAATCTAATCATTTCTAGTAAATTAATTCCTAAGACTTCAAATTAATAACATAATTCATTCAAAATAGAATTTATTTAAATTAAATTATACAATTCTTTCTTATTTTTCAATTACCAAAATTATAATTTCAATTATACCAAATATCTAATAAAGATTATATAAAAATTCTAATTAATTTAAACTCCAATTATCATGAAACTCCATTTAATTACCTTTAGTAAAATAATTTTCTTAAAATAAGATTATCAACAAATATAATAAATCACAAATAACTAATCGTTTGATTTTCAGAAACTAGGGTTGTTACATTTAGCCTCTTCTAACCTTCATTAACCGCCACACTCGTGGTCACTTAATTCCGATTAGAGGGTTAAGTTCAGAAAACTAGTTTAGTGCCACAAAAACCCTAATTACCCAAGACTAACAGGATTATATGTCATATATCCAAATTAGTTCATGCAATTGGATATTTAAAAGGAATTTATTTTCAAGCTGTAGTTCAAGCGAGATAACTCTCTCGAGAATCACAAGAACTCATGTGGAAAAGGGTCATACTCTTGTTCCACCCAGTTCATAAGATTAAGAACAAAAACAATCCTTAGAATTGAATCAAACATAAATTAACATAGAAGAGTAATAGTTCTAATCCATGGAAATAAACAGAGCGCGTAACCTTAACCAGGAGGTTTAGTTGCTCATGACTTACAGAGAAACTAGGGTTCTGAAAACGTGCAGAAGGAAGAAGATCCTAGACCTAGGTGATCTTTTCCTTTAAATACTAACCTAATTTGAAATGGAAATAAAATAAAATAATAAATTCTAAGTTTAAAAGATATTGTTTGTATTTAAAAAATTACCAAAAGAAAATAAAATAAAACTAATAAGTGCTAAATCCATTCGAGAGGCCCACTTAGTGTGAATTCGGACTGCTGCTGGCATGAAACACCAGTTTCAGCGTCAAATACTCCAAGCGGAGTACAACTCGTGCAAGTTGAGGTCCCTTGCTGGCGCTAAATGCCAGCTTGGGCGTTTAGCGCCCAGGGAGGGTGCTAGCAGCATTCTTTCTTTTTGCTCTAAACTCCACCAAATTGCTCCGAATTTCACCTGAAATCATAAAATACCAAAACAACTCAAAGTAGTGTCTAGAAGGGATTTTTGCACTAAAATCAAGTAAAACTAAATAAAATCTAACTAAAAATAACTAGAAAATGCTAGGGAAAAGGGTATAAGATGCTCACAAATCAAGTGGCAGTTGATGAAGGTTAGAGGAGGCTAAATCACTAAGAGATTAGGGTTTAGACATTTACAGTATGACATGGAATGAATCATATATTGTTAAAATAGTTGGTAAGAACTTTTAATCCGGAAAGATAAACATCTCCGAAGCCTTAACTATTTTCTTGCATTGTTTTTACACCAAACCCTTATTTTCTTTCTTTATTCTCTTGTTTATTGTTTATGCAAATTTCAACCATCAAAATCTCTTTTTGATTTACCTAACTAAGTCCAATTGGATAACCATTGTTGCTCAGTCCGACAATCCTCGTGGGATCGACCCTCACTCACCTGAGGTATTACTTGGATGACCGGGTGCACTTGCCAGTTAAGCTGTGCAAAATCCTAATTCGCGCACCACCCTCTAATCTATATTAAGTGACCAAGGAATTGGCGGTTAATTAGGTTAAAGGAGACTAAACCACTAAGGAATTAGGGTTTAGTCAATTACAGTTTGCCATGAATTGAATCTTGCATGATTAAAGTAGTTAGTAAGAAATATAAATCCAAAAAAAAAAAATAAACATCTCTGAAACCTTAACTATTCTCTCCCATATTTCTCACACCAAATCTACTGTTCGCTTTCTGAGCCCCTGAATTACTGTTTGATGATTTTTAATCCCCAAACAACATTTTTTGTTTGTCTGACTAAGTGAATCATTCAATTGTTGTTGTTTGGTTCATCAATTCTCGTGGGATCGACCCTCACTCACCTGAGGTATTACTTAGTACGATCCGGTGCACTTGCCGATAAGTTTGTGAATTATAAATTCTGCGACCAGTTTTGCCAAGTTGTGCAAAAAGGGTGATGATGAAGCTCCGATTACTTTCCTAAAGCATAATATAAGTATATATAAACATCAGTAATTCTTCTACTGTTGGATAGTACAATGACATTGTGCAAGCTCTCAGAAGGGGGGATCTTCTACTTCTTTGACGTGTACTCCATGATCATGGGGATAGGTAAGATTGCTCATCCATGTTTTCAGATAAAGAATTTGATACGAAGCACAAAGAACAAATAGAAAAAATGATAGTTGTATTTATCATTGCAATCAATGAAGAGGAATTTAGAAGAAAACTTGTGAAAGAAAGACAACAAAAAAGGAAAATACAGAGCAATATATATATATATATATATATATATATATAGCTTGCTGTAATGCCTTTTCCTGAATAGTTTGCAAGAACATAATTTACCTAAAATTAATCAAGATGTATGTTCGTTAATTTCATCTACACCGGTACCTAGTAGTAATCGGTCATGTTAAAAGATAAATTATTTTGCTAAATTCATTTTTCATTAGAAACAGTTCAAGCGAAAGAGAACAACCTTAAAATTAGTAAATATATTTACGGTTTTTTGGTTATTTATTTAGATATATGAATAACAAAGCAAACACTAGCATACACATAAACAGACTATTTTTTTAGACGAGGTATTGAAAAATCGTTCATTCTATAACTTTGAGATCACTCCAAAATCTAATTCTTCACAATTTGAATTTGAAGAACTAGAAGGGCTTCCCACCCTCAAAGCTGAATTGTAAGATAATTTGATTAGCAGTTATTGGTATAAAATTTATGCAATTATATAGTATCCTCTATTATATTTTGCTCGATATGTTTGAATCATATGGGTGTGTGGGTTGCGAGTTGGATGATAGCTTGTTTTGAAGATGATAATTTTAACATAAAAGTAATATTATACACTTTAAATTTTTTTCTCATTCTTTCTTTGATATTTAGGTAGTTAAGTCTAATATTTAAGTTTTAATATTTTATTAGGTTGATGATGGGAATTGAATGAATGACTCATTTTTTTTGTAATAGATTTTCATTATGTGTTATGCATCGTTATGGGTTGTTGGAGTGTATCGTATTGATATGGAGTTAAATTTTTTTTTTAAATAATAATACACAAATCGAAAGGTAGGTATTGTGAGGGCAAGAAAATGTAGCCTTTGATTTATGCTCAAACTTAGTTGATGAATAAATCGGATCCTAGATAATTTGTGTGCGAAATTTTTTTTTGTCTAAGTATGTAGCAAATCAGAGGGTAGGTTTTATAGTTAAAAAATTAAAAAAAAACCTTGAAAATCCAAGTTGGTGAGTCAAAATTGAGGATTTAAAATAATATTATAATATAAAATTATAAGTAGGAAGAATAAAATAATATTATAATATAAAATAAAATTGAAGATTATAGTAATATTATAGTACTTGGTTTTAGGATAACTAAATGTCATGAAATATTAAAATGTCATGAAATATTAGTTGTTATAAAAATATAGAAATATTACTCTATATTAAATATAAATCATCGTTTTTCGAGGATTTTTGACAGTTAATAATACAACTACTTAACGAATAACAATTTAAGGGGAAAAAACAGAGAAAAAAAAATACAACTGTTAAGGTCGCCTATTGTCTTCAGTTTAATAAATGCAATGTTCTAAAAACTGGACCGGACTGATCGGTCTGACCGGTTCAACCGCGAATTGGAGATATAAATAGTTTGGTCTGATGTCTAAAATTAGAAATTATAAAATCAGATGTGAATCGTTGAACCGGAAGAAAATTGGCCGATCGAATCGGAACCGGAACTGACCGGTTTGGATAAAACGACGCAGTTTCGAGCTTAAGGGGAGAAACAAAACGCACTCCTCCATCTCCTTCCTTATTCCTTCGAACAGAACACGCCCTGCCTCAACCCGGGAAAAACCCTAGCCGCCACCACCGCCGCAAGGAGGAGCCGTGTTTGCCACCATCCATCGTAGTCAGGGGCTTGTCTCCTCGAGTCTTCGTGCGTCACAGTCAGGGGAGTTCTCCAAGTCTTCGATCTGTTCGCAGTCACCAGTCGCAGGCGCACCGCTTCTTCCTCCAGTTCGGCGGCCGTCGTGTTGTCACCGTTGTTTGTCGCCATATGTCACAGTCAGGGGTTTGTCTCCTCAAGTCTTCGTGCGTCGCAGTCAGGGGAGTTCTCCAAGTCCTTCTCGACAGTGACCTTCATCACAGTAACATGTTAATCTGAAATGTTTGTTTTACGGTTTTAAATGGCAAAGTGATGCAAAAAGTGGGTGTGGAGGTTGTGGGGTTGGGAGCCTTAAGGTTCACTGGATTCCTTAGAGAACAATGCAACAGAATAACATGAGTTTTGAATCAATATACACTGTTCGAATGCTGAAACAGGTACTAAACTACTAAAACCATTCCTTTTTGTTTTTGCTTGAATTTTAGAAGAAAGAGCAATGTAATGTATTCCTATTTATGATTCCATAAGACCAAGGTTAAATTAACAATTCAGGTGGAGTTGAGTTTTAATTTCCTTGTTCTTTATTTTTCTATTTTTTCAAAAATTGTGCTTTATGTTTATGTTTGTGTCTTTATTACATGATCATCAGTGTCTAAGTGTCTATGCCTTAAAGCTATGAAAATGAATCCATCACCTTTCTTAAATGAAAAATGTTTTCAACTGAAAAAGAAAAAGAAGTGCATGAATTTCAAATTTTAAAACAGTTTAATTATCTTGATATGGCGGCGATACTATTGTCTTTCTGAATGAATGCTTGAACAGTGCATATTTTTGAATTTGATTGTTTATGAATGTTAAAATTGTTGGCTCTTGAAAGAATGAAAGGAAAAGGAGAAATGTTATCTGATGATCTGAAAAATCATAAAATTGATTCTTGAAGCAAGAAAAAGCAGTGAAAAGCTTGCAAAAAAAAAAAAAGCAAGCAGAAAAAGCCAATACCCCTTTAAACCAAAAGGCAAGGATGATAAAAAAGGATCCAAGGCTTTGAGCATCAGTGGATAGGAGGGCCCACAGGAATAAAATCCTGGCCTAAGCGGCTAAACCAAGCTGTCCCTAACCATGTGCTTGTGGCGTGAAGGTGTCAAGTGAAAACTTGAGACTGAGCGGTTAAAGTCGAGGTCCAAAGCAAAAAGAAGAGTGTGCTTAAGAACCCTGGACACCTCTAATTGGGGACTCTAGCAAAGTTGAGTCACAATCTGAAAAGATTCACCCAGTTATATGTCTGTAGCATTTATGTATCCGGTGGTAATACTGGAAAACAAAGTGCTTAGGGCCACGGCCAAGACTCATAAAGTAGCTGTGTTTAAGAATCAACATACTTAACTAGGAGAGTCAGTAACACTATCTGGATTCTGAGTTCCTATAGATGGCAATCATTCTGAACTTCAAGGGATAAAGTGAGATGCCAAAACTGTTCAGAAGCAAAAAGCTAAAAGCCCCGCTCATCTAATTAATACTGATCTTCATAGATATTTTTGGAATTCATTGTATATTCTCTTCTTTTTATCCTATTTGATTTTCAGTTGCTTGGGGACAAGCAACAATTTAAGTTTGGTGTTGTGATGAGCGGATAATTTATACGCTTTTTGGCATTGTTTTTAGTATGTTTTTAGTACATTTTAGTTAGTTTTTATTATGTTTTTATTAGTTTTTATTTAAAAATCATATTTCTAGACTTTACTATGAGTTTGTGTATTTTTCTGTGATTTCAGGTATTTTCTGGCTGAAATTGAGGGACCTGAGCAAAAATCTGATTAAGAGGCTAAAAAAGGACTGCAGATGCTGTTGGATTCTGACCTCCCTGCACTCAAAGTGGATTTTCTGGAGCTACAAAAGCCCAATTGGCGTGCTCTTAATTGCGTTGGAAAGTAGACATGCTGGGCTTTCCAGCAATATATAATAGTCTATACTTTGCCTGAGATTTGATGGCCCAAACAGGCATTCTAAGACAGCTCAAGAATTCTGACGTTTAACTTTGGAACTGGCACAAAAGTTGGAGTTAAACGCCCAAACTGGCACAAAAGCTGGCGTTTAACTCCAAGAAAAGTCTCTACACATGAAAGCTTCAATGCTCAGCCCAAGCACACACCAAGTGGGCCCGGAAGAAGATTTCTGCATTAATTATCTATTTCTGTAACCCTAGGCTATTAGTTCTCTATAAATAGGACCTTTTGCTATTGTATTTGAGACAATGAATATCTCTTTTGCACACTTCATCACGTTTTGGGGGGCTGGCCTCACAGCCATGCCTGAACCTTGTTATTATGTATTTTCAACGGTGGAGTTTCTACACACCATAGATTAAGGTGTGGAGCTCTGCTGTTCTTCATGAATTAATGCAATTACTACTGTTTTTCTATTCAATTCACGCCTACTTCTTCTCCAAGATATCACTTGTTCTTCAACTTGATGAATGTGATGATCCGTGACACTCATCATCATTCTCACCTATGAATGCGTGACTGACAACCACTTCCATTCTACCTTCGATTGAGTGCATATCTCTTGGGTTTCTAATCTAAAATTGAAACCTTCGTGGTATAGGCTAGAATTAATGGCAGCCATTCCTAAGATCCGGAAAGTCTAAACCTTGTTTGTGGTATTCCGAGTAAGATCTGGGAAGGGATGACTGTGACGAGCTTCAAACTCGCGATTGTGGGGCGTGTGACAGACGCAAAAGGATCAATGGATCCTATTCCGACATGATCGAGAACCGACAGCTGATTAGCCGATTTTGTGACAGAGCATCAGGACCATTTTCACTGAGAGGACGGGATGTAGCCATTGACAACGGTGATGCCCAACATAAAGCTTGCCATGGAAAGGAGTATGAATGATTGGAAGAAGGCAATGGGAAAGCAGAGGTTCAAGGGGAACAAAGCATCTTCATACGCTTATCTGAAATCACCAATGAATTACATAAGTATCTCTATCTTTATTTTATGTTTTATTCCTCTTTTAATTATCAATCCTCCATCACCATTTGAATCTGCCTGACTGAGATTTACAAGATGACCATAGCTTGCTTCAAGCCGACAATCTCCGTGAGATCGACCCTTACTCACGTAAGGTTTATTACTTGGACGACCCAGTGCACTTGCTGGTTAGTTATGCGGAATTGTGACAAAGTGTGATTCACGTTTGAGAGCACCAAGTCTTTGGCGCTATTGTTGATGATTACAATTTCACATACCAAGTTTTTGGCGCCGTTGCCGGGGATTGTTCGAGTTTGGACAACTGACGGTTCATCTTGTTGCTTAGATTAGGTACTCTTCAGAATTTTTAAGAATGAATTCTAGAGTTTCAAGATGATGTTCTTACCATCACAAAAGCTGATTGATTCCCATCAATTTAGCTATTGAATGTAATGTCCTACTGAAGCTTGGCCAAACATGTCTAATCTTTTTAGACTGAAGCTTTAAACTAACATTGCATGATTCCTGGAATTCTCATTAAAAGTTTTGATTCTCTTTATTTTCTTTTCCATATAATTTTTGAAAATCACAAAAAAAATTTATAAAACCATAAAAATCAAAAATATTTTATGTTTCTTGTTTGAGTCTATTGTCTAATTTTTAAGTTTGGTATCCTGCATGCATTGTTTATTTTATCTTAGTTGCATTCTTATTGTTTCTCATCATTAAAAAATTCAAAAATATTTTCAAAATTGTGTCTTTTCAAGTCAATAATACAGAGAATTGAAGATTCAGAACATTCAGCAGAAGAATCAAACAGAAAAAGCTGGGCGTTCAAAACGCCCAGTGAAGAAGGAAACTGGCGTTTAAACGCCAGCCAGGGCACCTGGCTGGGCGTTTAACGCCCAAAAAGGTAGAGATTTGAGCGTTAAACGCCAGAATGGGCACCATTCTGGGCGTTTAACGCCAGGATGACACTGGAGGGAAGATTTTGTTTTTAATTCACATTTTTTTCAAGTTTTCATAATTTTTCAAAATCAAATCTTTTTCAAATCATTCTTTTCAATCATATCTCTTTCAAAATCAGTTTCTTTCCATTTTATATTTATTTTTGCTATTTTCAAAAATCCTTGCTTTAATTAAAGATTTACTTCAAAATTTTCAAGTTGTTACTTGCTTATTAAGAAAGGATCAAACTTTAAATTTTAAAATCATATCTTTTAATTTCTTGATAGTCAAGTAATCAACTTCAATTTTAAAAATTTTCTTTTTCTAAAATTGATTCTCAATCATATCTTTTCAAACATATCTTTTCAGTCACATCTTTTTTAAAATTAATTTTTTCAATAATATCTTTTTCTAATTTCAAAATCTTTTTCAAAAATCACTTTATTTCTTTCCCAATCTTAGTTTTCGAAAATCTCAATCAAATTTTCAAATTTCTTTTTAATTATTTCAAAATCTTTTTAAATTGTTTTCGAAAATTCTTTCCCTCTTTTCACATCCTTCTATTTAAAGGACTAAGACTCCTCATCAAGGTGCAATTCAAACTCTGTCCCTCTTGATAAGTTCGAATTCCCTCTTCTCCATATCCTCCTTCTATTCTTCTTTTCCTCTAACACCTCAAGGAATTTCTATACTGTGACATAGAGGATTCCCTACTTTCTTGTTCTCTTCTCTTTCATATGAGCAGGAACAAAGATAAAGGCATACTTGTTCAAGCTGATCCTGAACCTGAAATGACCTTGAAGAGAAAGCTAAGAGAAGCTAAAGAACAATTCTCTTTAGAGGGCCTAACAGAACTCTTCAAAGAAGAAGAAACCATGGCAGCCGAAAACAACAATAATGCCAATAATGCAAGGAAGGTGCTTGGTGACTTTACTGCACCTACTCCTGATTTCTATGGGAGAAGCATCTCTATCCCTGCCATTGGAGCAAACAACTTTGAGCTTAAGCCTCAATTAGTTTCTCTAATGCAACAGAATTGCAAGTTTCATAGACTTCCATTGGAAGATCCTCATCAGTTCTTAGCTGAATTCTTGCAAATCTGCGACACTGTCAAGACCAATGGGGTTGACCCTGAAGTCTACAGACTTATGCTTTTTCCTTTTGCTGTAAGAGACAAAGCTAGAACATGGTTGAATTCACAACCTAAGGAAAGCCTGAACTCTTGGGAAAAACAAGTCAATGCCTTCTTGGCAAAGTTCTTTCCGCCTCAAAAATTGAGTAAGCTTAGAGTGGAAATCCAAACCTTTAGACAGAAGGATGGTGAATCCCTCTATGAAGCTTGGGAGAGATACAAGCAATTGATCAGAAGGTGCCCTTCTGACATGCTTTCAGAATGGAGCATCATAGGAATCTTCTATGATGGTCTGTCTGAACTATCCAAGATGTCATTAGATAGCTCTGCTGGAGGATCTCTTCATCTGAAGAAGACGTCTGTAGAAGCTCAAGAACTCATTGAAATGGTTGCAAATAACTAATTCATGTACACCTCTGAAAGGAATGCTGTGAATAATGGGACAACTCAGAAGAAAGGAGTTCTTGAGATTGATACTCTGAACGCCATATTGGCTCAGGAATAAAATATTGACCCAACAAGTTAATATGATTTCTCAGAGTCTATCTGGAATGCAAGCAGCAACAGGCAGTACTAAGGAAGCTTCCTCTGAAGAAGAAGCTTATGATCCTGAGAACCCAGCAATGGAAGAGGTGAATTACATGGGAGAACCCTATGGAAACACCTATAATCCTTCATGGAGAAATCATCCGAATCTCTCATGGAAGGATCAACAGAGACCTCAACAAGGTTTCAACAACAACAATGGTGGAAGAAACAGGTTTAGCAACAGCAAGCCTTTTCCATCATCTTCTCAGCAACAGACAGAGAATTCTAAGCAGAGCCCCTCTGACTTAACAACTATTGTCTCTAATCTAATCAAAACCAGTCAAAGTTTCATGACTGAAATAAGGTCCTCCATTAGAAATTTGGAAGCAGAATTGGGTCAGCTGAGTAAGAAAATTACTGAACTCCCTCCTAGCACTCTCCCAAGCAATACAAAAGAGAATCCCAAAAGAGAGTGCAAGGCCATAACCACATCTCACATGGCCGAACTTGGAGAGGAGGAAGAGGCAGTGATCTCCACTGAGGAAGATCTCAATGGATGCCCACTGACCTCCATGGAGTTCCCTAATGAGGAACCATGGGAATCTGAGGCTCAGACTGAAACCATAGAGATTCCATTGAATTTACTTCTGCCTTTTATAAGCTCTGATGAGTATTCTTCCTCTGAAGAGGATGAAGATGTCACTGAAGAGCAAGTTACTAAGTACCTTGGAGCAATCATGAAGCTAAATGACAAGTTATTTGGTAATGAGACTTAGGAGAATGAACCTCCATTGCCCATCAAAGAACTGGATAACTTGACTAGGCAGAGATTACCTCAAAAGAGACAGGACCCTGAAAAGTTCTCAATCCCTTGTACCATAGGCACCATGACCTTTGAGAAGGCTCTATGTGACCTAGGGTCAAGCATAAACCTTATGCCTCTCTCTGTAATGGAGAAGCTAGGGATCATTGAGATACAAGCTACAAGAATCTCACTAGAGATGGCAGACAATTCAAAGAAACAAGCTTATGGACTTGTAGAGGATGTCTTGGTAAAGGTTGAAGACCATTACATCCCTGCTGATTTTATAATCCTAGAAACTGGGAAGTGTATGGATGAATCCATCATCCTTGGCAGACCCTTCCTAGCCACAGCAAAGGTTGTGATTGATGTTGATAGAGGAGAATTGATCATTCAAGTGAATGAATACTCCCTTGTGTTTAAAGCTCAAGGATATCCCTCTGTAACCATGGAGAGGAAGCATGAAGAGCTTCTCTCAATACAGAGTCAAACAGAGCCCCCACAGTAAACTCTAAGTTTGGTGTTGGGAGGCCACAACCAAACTCTAAGTTTGGTGTTGAACCCCCACATTCAAACTTTAAGTTTGGTGTTGGGAGGTTCCAACATTGCTCTAAACATCTGTGAGGCTCAATGAGAGCCACTGTCAAGCTATTGACATTAAAGAAGCGCTTGTTGGGAGGCAACCCAATCTTTACTTGTCTATGTTAAATTTCTATTTTCTTTTGTTATTTTATGTTTTCTGTAGGTTGATAATCATGTGAAGTCACAAAAATAATTGAAAAAGCAAAAACAAAGTGAAAAATAGAATGAAAAATAGAACACCTTGGAGGAGACAGTTACTGGCGTTTAAACGCCAGTAAAGGTAGCAGAATGGGCGTTAAACGCCTAGTCTGGCACCATTCTGGGCGTTTAACGCCAGAAAAGGGCACCAGACTGGTGTTTAACGCCAGGAATGGGCAAGAAGCTGGCGTTAAATGCCAGAAATGGGCAGCAGCCTGGCGTTTAATGCCAGGGTTGGCAGAAAGAGGCGTTTTAAACGCCACTTGGTACAGGGATGAGATATCCTTGACACCTCAGGATCTGTGGACCCCACAGGATCCCCACCTACCCCACCACTCTCTCTCTTCTTCACCCATTCACCAATCACCTCAATACCTCTTTCCCAAAAACCCTCACCTATCAAATCCCACCATTCTCTTCACCACTCACATCCATCCTTCATAAAACCCTACCTACCCCACCATTCAAATTCAAATCACTTTCCCTCCCAAACCCACCCTCTATGGCCGAACCATACACACCACTCTCACCCCTATATAAACCCATCTTCACTCCTTCATTTTCACACAACCTAAACACCACTTCTCCCCCTTGGCCGAAACACAAAGCTCACTCCATCTCCTCTATTTCTTCTTCTTCTACTCTCTTCTTTCTTCTTTTGCTCGAGGACGAGCAATCTTCTAAGTTCGGTGTGGTAAAAGCTAAAGCTTTTTATTTTTCCATAACCATTTATGGCACCAAAGGCCGGAGAAACCTCTAAAAAGAGGAAAGGGAAGGCAAAAGCTTCCACCTCCGAGTCATGGAAGATGGAGAGATTCCTCTCAAGGGTGCATCAAGACCACTTCTATAAAGTTGTGGCCAAGAAGAAAGTGATCCCCGAGGTCCCTTTCAAACTCAAAAAGAATGAGTATCTGGAGATCCGACATGAGATCCGAAGAAGAGGTTGGGAAGTTCTCACCAACCCTATTCAACAAGTCGGAATCTTAATGGTTCAAGAGTTCTATGCCAATGCATAGATCACCAAAAACCATGATCAAAGTGTGAACCCGGACCCTAAGAATTGGCTTACAATGGTCCGAGGGAAATACTTGGATTTTAGTCCGGAAAATGTAAGGTTGGCATTCAACTTGCCTATGATGCAAGGAGATGCACACCCCTACACTAGAAGGGTCAACTTTGATCAAAGGTTGGACCAAGTCCTCATGGACATATGTGAAGAAGGCGCTCAATGGAAGAGAGATTCAAAAAGGAAGCCAGTTCAACTAAGAAGGCATGACCTCAAGTCCGTGGCTAGGGGATGGTTGGAGTTCATCCAACGCTCAATCATTCCTACTAGTAACCGATCTGAAGTTACTATAGACCGGGCTATCATGATACATAGCATCATGATTGGAGAGAAAGTGGAAGTTCATGAGGTTATATCCCAAGAATTCTACAAAGTGGCGGATAAGTCCTCTCCTTTGGCAAGGTTAGCTGATGCGGGTGGAAACTGTCTCTCAACAAATTTCCTTCGGCAAGTGTACCGAATTTGTCATCAAGTAAAAACTCACAATAGAGTGAGGTCAAATCCCACAGGGATTGATTGATCAAGCAACTTTAATTAGAAGAATGTTCTAGTTGAGCGAATCCAGAATTTGGGTTGAGAGTTGCAGAAAATAAAATGGCGGGAATGTAAATAACAGAAAAGTAAATGCTAGAATTAAAGGACTGGAAGTAAATGACTGAAAATAAATTGCAGAATTGTAAATGGGAATGGGAGATTTGCTCATAAAAGTAAATGGCAGAAATTAAAGAGAATGGGTAAGATCAGAGATGGGGAGTTCATTGGGCTTAGGAGATGTTGCAATTCTCCGGATCAAGTTCATTTTCATCTCTTCCTCAATCAATGCACTCATTGATCTCCTTGGCAATCTTAATTGATTGAATTACAATTTCTTGCAATTCAATCTCTCAAATCTTGATCAATAGCCAATTTCTTGGTCAATTGCTCATGAGAAGAGATGAAGTATAGTCACTGATTATACCACTTGCATTTCCCAAATCAAGTATTGAGAGGGTTATAGTCACATACCCATCCAAACCCAATTTGGTCCAGCATGAGAAAGCATTTCTAGCTTGATCTCTTCATTCCTCTTTCAAGGTTCAGAAGAGATCCAAGTTTGAATAGCTTCTTTTCCAAGATAACTACTCAATTGGATGAAGATCGAAAGCTTTCAAGTAAAATCAAGAAAAAAGATAGAAGAAGAATAATCAAAATTAGTATTGATCCATCAAATTACAACAGAGCTCCCTAACCCAATGAAAGGGGTTTAGTTGTTCATAGCTCTAGAAAATGAAAACAAAGATGGAGAATACATCATGAAACTAGAAATTGCAGAGAAGGTAAAATACAGAGAGTAGTTCTCTCTTTCCAACTTTTAGAACTTTCAACAATTCAAAGCTCCTCCTATATATACTACTTCTCTCAGCTTCTAGTTGGCTCTTCAAGTCTTGGGCCTTTGGATCTTGAGTTTGAAGCAGTTCTCTTCTTCATTTGGGCTTGGCTTTACTTGCAGAGAGAAAATGTGAAGTGGGCAGAGACTTTAGCTTAGGACGTTAGGGGTGTTAACGTTTAGTGAAAATATGAGTTCGAGAACGTTAGTGACAGTCAACTTTCTCACTAACGTTCCTAAGTAAAAGCCACGTTAACTTCAACGTTAGTGGCACAAACGTTGCCACTAACATTGCCTCTAAGTCCTTCGCACACGTTATTGAGACTTAACATTCCCAATAACTTTGAAAAGCCCCCTTTGTTCCCACGTTAGAGCCCACGTTAACTTAGTTAACGTGGCTCTTTAACGTGGGCTTGCCATCCTTCGAGAACGTTAGTGACACTCAACATTGTCAGTAACGTTCCAAGGTGCCCCTATGCCTCACCTTAGAGTCCACGTTAACTAGGTTAACGTGGCTTCTAACGTGGCCATGCTTAGCCATCCCCAACGTTAGTGACAATGTTGAGTGTCACTAACGTTGGCCATTCTTTTACTCATCAACGTTAGCTTCCACATTAACTAAGTTAACGTGGAAGTTAACGTGGCTCCTTGGGGGGTTGTGTGGTTGCTTCCAACGTTAGTGACAATGTTGGGTGTCACTAACGTTGTCGACCATGCTTGCTTCTTACGTTAGCTCCCATGTTAACCAAGTTAACGTGGGAGTTAACGTGGTATGTTTCTCCTTAGGCCAACGTTAGTGACAATGTTGAATGTCACTAACGTTGGCGTTTCTCCCCCTTTCTAATGTTAGAGGCCACGTTAACTAAGTGGACTCTAACGTGGCCACTTATGAGCATTTGCCAAAGTTAGTGACAATGTTAAGTGTCACTAACGTTGGCTCAACTTCCCTTAATATGGTCAATGATGGCTTTGAGAGCGTTATTGGCAATCACTTTTCTCATTAACTTTACAAGTTACCTCCCATTCCTTGCTTCCTTTGGTCCTGAAATCAAGCAATAGAGCACATCAAAGTTCTAGTCCAAGTCATGGGCAATGCAACATACAATTTGTCACTAAACTTATGCAAAATCCTCATGAAATAATGTAAAATGCACAATGTATGCTTGAATCAAGGTGTAAGTAAATATCTACCCAAAACTAGCTTATTTCCTAAGGAAATGCATGAAACTAACCTAAAAACAGTAAAGAAAAGGTCAGTGAAGCTGGCCAAGATGCCCTGGCATCACAACACCAAACTTAAAGCTTGCTTGTCCCTAAGCAAGTACTGGAACAAGAGAATGATGAATGGAATGCCAAGAGCAATGAGTCATTCTTGTGGAAGTCATATCACTGATTTTATGGTGGTTTCATGCATAGCAACTTAGGTTCATTCCTGGCTTTCAGATCTTTATCATGTCATAAAACACTCACTTTGCTTACATCCCATGAGACTTTTATTCAATGATCCCTTTATTGTCATTTCAGAGCTTATTGGTGTTCTTAGGCTAAGTGCTCTGTAAGGGGGCAACTTTTTAAGATAAGCTTTCAGCCAACACTCCCGAACCAGTTGGTTCAAGGTGCTAGGTGTTGAAGCACCCCTAAGGACTTACTCCCTCAAGTCTCTCCCCCATACATACACACCACAGGCATATAGTTCATTTATTTTCCTTCTTGAGACCTTGGTGTCCAGCACCTCTTTGGGTTACTAAATGCTCTGTGGTGAGGGTTACTCTTGATAATGGACTTTCAGCTGATAATCCCGGGTTAGTTAACCCAAGTTACCAGGTGATAAAGCACCCCTAAGAGCTTATTCATCCAAGTAGATCCCTCAGACAGGAATACCATAGACACATATCTTAAGATCAAAACCATTGGTGCCTAGCCTTATTGCTTACTCTTTTTCTTTTGTTTTTCCACTTTCATTAGTCTTTTCTCTTTCTCTTATTAGGATCTTGTCATATACTTAGTCTCATGAGTATATTCAAAGCAAAGTATTCAGGCCAGATAGTTGTCATCCCACCTTATGGTTGAACCAACTTAGCTAACTTATGATCATACCACAAACTCATGAATGTACTCCATAGTGTGAACTCCACTCTGGTCTTTTGAAACATAAACATTCTCTCTTCATTTGATTAAAGGGACAAGCATACAAGTAAGTAAAGTAGGGATGCAGTGACATAAAGACTAGTGCATATGATTTCTAGTTGCCCTCTCTCTTTGTCATCATCCTAGTTTTTGCTGCCTCGCTTCTTTGGGTGGAGGTGCACCATTTTCTCATAAGATTCCTGCGAGGTTACTGGAAGTTGCTTGTTCCCAAAGCACTTGAGACATAGTTAGCTTGCATGTATGCTGGTGCTTTTTGAACTCAATTTGGTGTGTGAACACCAAACTTAGTTCCTTGCCCAGTGCAAACATTGTACATATGCAGAAAACCCCATATCTTGTTGTCAACAAAGCAATGATCACCTATAGTCTAACTACATCTAAGTGGTTTCTCTTGATTGGATGGAGCTAGCAATGTTCTTTTGGAGTGGAGTGTAATTCTAACCAATGTCCTTTGGTGGAACACCAAACTTAGAATTACACCATCACTCTTGGATTGTTCTGGTGTGGAACACCAAACTTAGCTCCTTACAATACAGGGGAAACGACTTGTGATATTTTTATTGAAATAAAGATGAAAGTGAAACTACCTGAGGTTGGGTTGCCTCCCAACAGAGCGCTCTTTTATCGTCACTAGCTCGACGAGTCCTTGATTACTTGAGATGGTACTTTACTTTGGGGTTTTCCCCCATGTTTCCCAGATAATGCTTGAGTCTTTGTCCATTCACTGTAAAAGTCCTCTCTGAACCTTCATCCGTGATTTCGATGTGGCCATATGGTGATACTTTCGTAACCATGAAAGGTCCGGACCACCTTGACTTGAGTTTTCCTAGGAACAGCCTTAATTTAGAATTGTAAAGGAGTACTCACTGTCCCTTTTCGAAACTCCTGGGCGCAAGATGCATGTCATGTTTTCTCTTTGCCTTTTCTTTATACATCTTAGTGTTTTCATAGGCTTGTGACCTGAATTCCTCCATCTCTTGCAGCTGCAAGATCCTTTTTGCACCAGCAGCAATGCTGTCAAAATTTAGTATCTTGATAGCCCAGAAAGCTTTGTGTTCCAGCTCCAGTGGTAAATAACAAGCCTTCCCATAGACCAGTTGATATGGAGACATTCCAAGTGGAGTTTTGAATGCTGTTCTGTATGCCCAAAGAGCATCATCCAGCTTCTTTGACCAATCCTTTCTAGATGCACCCAAAGTCTTTTCCAGGATCCTCTTCAGCTCTCTATTGGATATCTCAGTTTGCCCACTTGTTTGAGGATGGTAAGGTGTAGCTACTTTGTGTTTTACCCCATATCGTAGGAGGAGAGCTTCTAGTGGTTTGTTACAAAAGTGGCTCCCTCCATCACTGATGAGGGCTCTTGGGACTCCAAACCGGCTAAAGATATTCTTCCTGAGGAAGTTCATGACTACCTTGTTATCATTAGTTGGGGTTGCAATAGCCTCTACCCACTTGGAAACATAATCCACTGCTACCAGGATGTACTTGTTTGCATATGAGGTTGGGAATGGTCCCATGAAATCTATTCCCCACACATCAAATAGTTCCAGTTCCAAGATGAAATTTTGTGGCATGGCATTTCTTTTGGGCAGGTTTCCAGATCTTTGGCATTTATTGCAGCTTTTTACTAGTTCCTTGGCATCCTTGAAAAGGGTGGGCCAAAAGAATCCGCTTTGTAACACCTTTGCTGCAGTTCTGTCCCCTCCAAAGTGCCCGCCATAACATGAACCGTGGCAATTCCACAGGACTTCTCTTCCTTCTTCTTCCGAAACACATCTTCTAAGGATTCCATCTGAACATTTCTTGAAGAGATATGGCTCGTCCCAGACAAAGTATTTTGCATCATTCATGAGCTTCCTTTTTTGATGTTTATTGATCCCTGGGGGTAATGCCCCAGTTGCCTTGAAATTTGCAATATCTGCAAACCATGGTGCTTTGTGAACTGTCATCAATTGCTCATCAGGGAAGAGCTCGTTCACATTTGTATTATTTCCTCCACCTTGATCATGAGGGATTCTGGATAGATGATCTGCCACCTTGTTCTCCACTCCTTTCTTGTCTCTGATTTCAATATCAAATTCCTGCAACAGTAATATCCACCTTATTAGTCTTGGCTTTAATTCTTGCTTGGCAAACAAATATTTAAGTGCTGTGTGATCTGTAAAGACAATCACTTTAGCACCAATGAGGTATGATCTAAATTTGTCAAATGCAAAAACTATTGCTAGCAACTCCTTTTCAGTAGTGATATAATTTCTTTGAGTTTCATTAAGGACTTTGCTAGCATAGTATATCACACGAACTAAGTTATCTTTCCTTTGTCCTAACACTGCCCCAACTGTAAAATCAGATGCATCACACATCAATTCAAATGGTAGGTTCTAATCTGGTGGGGAAATGATAGGAGCAGAGGATAACCTCATTTTTAAATGTGCAAATGCTAGCATGCATGTTTCATCAAAGATAAATGGTGTATCAGATACAAGGAGATTGCTTAAGGGCTTGGCTATCTTTGAAAAATCTTTAATGAACCTTCTGTAAAAAACAGCATGCCCTAAAAAACTCCTAATTGCCTTGACATCACTGGGTGGGGGTAGTTTTTCAATAAGTTCTACTTTAGCTCTATCAACCTCAATGCCTTGGTGAGAGACCTTGTGACCAAGGACTATTCCTCCTGTCACCATGAAGTGGCATTTTTCCCAGTTCAAGACCAAATTGGTCTCTTGGCATCTTTTCAATACCAAGGCGAGGTGATGTAGGCAACTAGGAAAGGAATCTCTGAATACCGAGAAATCATCCATAAAAACTTCAATGAATTTTTCTATCATATCTGAAAAGATAGAAAGCATGCATCGTTGGAAAGTTGCAGGTGCATTACATAGCCCAAATGGCATGCGCCTGTAGGCAAACACTCCATACGGACAAGTAAATGAGGTTTTCTCTTGGTCTCTGGGATCAACCACTATTTGGTTATATCCTGAATAACCGTCGAGAAAACAATAATATGCGTGCCCTGCAAGTCTTTCCAATATCTGATCCATGAATGGAAGGGGAAAATGGTCTTTTCGTGTAGCCTCATTGAGTTTTCTGTAGTCTATGCACATCCACCATCCTGTGACGGTCCTTGTAGGTATGAGTTCGTTTTTCTCATTGGTAACCACAGTGATTCCTCCCTTCTTGGGCACAACATGTATGGGGCTAACCCAAGGGCTGTCCGAAATTGGGTATATAACCCCTCCTTGCCAAAGCTTCATAACCTCTTTCTGTACCACTTCCTTAATGCTTGGGTTCAGCCTTCTTTGGGATTGAATGGATGGCTTAGCATCATCTTCCAACAGTATTTTATGCATGCATATGGCTGAACTGATTCCCTTCAAGTCAGCAAGGGTCCATCCAATGGCATCCTTATGCTCCCGCAGCACCTTGAGTAGCTCGTCCTCTTGATCTTGACTGAGGGAGACTTATGAGCATTTGCCAACGTTAGTGACAATGTTAAGTGTCACTAACGTTGGCTCAACTTCCCTTCTCCACGTTAGAGTTCACGTTAACTTAGTTAACGTGACTCTTAACGTGGTCAATGATGGCTTTGAGAGCATTATTGGCAATCACTTTTCTCATTAACTTTGCAAGTTACCTCCCATTCCTTGCTTCCTTTGGTCCTGAAATCAAGCAATAGAGTGCATCAAAGTTCTAGTCCAAGTCATGGGCAATGCAACATATAATTTGTCACTAAACTTATGCAAAATCCTCATGAAATAATGTAAAATGCACAATGTATGCTTGAATCAAGGTGTAAGTGAATATTTACCCAAAACTAGCTTATTTCCTAAGGAAATGCATGAAACTAACCTAAAAGCAGTAAAGAAAAGGTCAGTGAAACTGGCCAAGATGCCCTGGCATCACAAGCCTTTCCTCATCTCATTTGTCACCTTTGCAATTCGGTTGGAATTGACATAGAGGGAGACATTCTCATTGATAAGGACAAGCCCATCACTAAGAAAAGGATGGAGCAAACAAGAGAACCTCATCAAGAGCATGAGGAAATTCCTCATCATGAAATTCCTGAAATGTCTCAAGGGATGCATCTTCCTCCACAAAACTATTGGGAGCAAATCAACACCTCCCTAGGAGAATTAAGTTGCAACATGGGACAACTAAGGGTGGAGCACCAAGAGCATTCCATCATCGTCCATGAAATTAGAGAAGATCAAAGAATCATGAGAGAGGAGCAACAAAGGCAAGGAAGAGACATTGAGGAGCTCAAGCACTCCATAAGATCTTCAAGAGGAAGAACAAGCCGCCATCACTAAAGTGGATCCGTTCTTTAATTTCCTTGTTCTTTATTTTTCTGTTTTTTCAAAAATTGTGCTTTATGTTTATGTTTGTGTCTTTATTACATGATCATCAGTGTCTAAGTGTCTATGCCTTAAAGCTATGAAAATGAATCCATCACCTTTCTTAAATGAAAAATGTTTTCAACTGAAAAAGAAAAAGAAGTGCATGAATTTCAAATTTTAAAACAGTTTAATTATCTTGATGTGGCGGCGATACTATTGTCTTTCTGAATGAATGCTTGAACAGTGCATATTTTTGAATTTGATTGTTTATGAATGTTAAAATTGTTGGCTCTTGAAAGAATGAAAGGAAAAGGAGAAATGTTATCTGATGATCTGAAAAATCATAAAATTGATTCTTGAAGCAAGAAAAAGCAGTGAAAAGCTTGCAAAAAAAAAGCAAGCAGAAAAAGCCAATACCCCTTTAAACCAAAAGGCAAGAATGATAAAAAAGGGATCCAAGGCTTTGAGCATCAGTGGATAGGAGGGCCCACAGGAATAAAATCTTGGCCTAAGCGGCTAAACCAAGCTGTCCCTAACCATGTGCTTGTGGCGTGAAGGTGTCAAGTGAAAACTTGAGACTGAGCGGTAAAGTCGAGGTCCAAAGCAAAAAGAAGAGTGTGCTTAAGAACCCTGGATACCTCTAATTGGGGACTCTAGCAAAGCTGAGTCACAATCTGAAAAGATTCACCCAGTTATATGTCTGTGGCATTTATGTATCCGGTGGTAATACTAGAAAACAAAGTGCTTAGGGCCACGGCCAAGACTCATAAAGTAGCTGTGTTCAAGAATCAACATACTTAACTAGGAGAGTCAGTAACACTATCTGGATTCTGAGTTCCTATAGATGCCAATCATTCTGAACTTCAAGGGATAAAGTGAGATGCCAAAACTGTTCAGAAGCAAAAAGCTAAAAGCCCCGCTCATCTAATTAATACTGATCTTCATAGATATTTTTGGAATTCATTGTATATTCTCTTCTTTTTATCCTATTTGATTTTCAGTTGCTTGGGGACAAGCAACAATTTAAGTTTGGTGTTGTGATAAGCGGATAATTTATACGCTTTTTGGCATTGTTTTTAGTATGTTTTTAGTACATTTTAGTTAGTTTTTATTATGTTTTTATTAGTTTTATTTAAAAATTATATTTCTGGACTTTACTATGAGTTTGTGTGTTTTTCTGTGATTTCAGGTATTTTCTGGCTGAAATTGAGGGACTTGAGCAAAAATCTGATTCAGAGGCTGAAAAGGGACTGCAGATGCTGTTGGATTCTGACGTTCCTGCACTCAAAGTGGTTTTTCTGGAGCTAAAGAAGCTCAATTGGCGCGTTCTTAATTGCGTTGGAAAGTAGACATCCTGGGCTTTCTAGCAATATATAATAGTCCATACTTTGTCCGAGATTTGATGGCCCAAACAGGCGTTCCAAGACAGCTCAAGAATTCTGGCGTTTAACTCTGGAACTGGCACAAAAGTTGGAGTTAAACGCCCAAACTGGCACAAAAGCTGGCGTTTAACTCCAAGAAAAGTCTCTACACATGAAAGCTTCAATGCTCAGCCCAAGCACACACCAAGTGGGCCCGGAAGAAGATTTCTGCATTAATTACCTATTTCTGTAACCTTAGGCTACTAGTTCTCTATAAATAGGACCTTTTGCTATTGTATTTGAGACACTGAATATCTCTTTTACACACTTGATCATGTTTTGGGGGGCTGGTCTCACGGTCATGCCTGAACCTTGTTCTTATGTATTTTCAACGATGGAGTTTCTACACACCATAGATTAAGGTGTGGAGCTCTGCTGTTCTTCATGAATTAATGCAATTACTACTGTTTTTCTATTCAATTCACACCTACTTCTTCTCCAATATATCACTTGTTCTTCAACTTGATGAATGTGATGATCCGTGACACTCATCATCATTCTCACCTATGAACGCGTGACTGACAACCACTTCCGTTCTACCTTCGATTGAGTGCATATCTCTTGGGTTTCTAATCTAAGATTGGAACCTTCGTGGTATAGGCTAGAATTAATGACAGCCATTCCTGAGATCTGGAAAGTCTAAACCTTGTCTGTGGTATTCCGAGTAGGATCTGGGAAGGGATGACTGTGACGAGCTTCAAACTCGCGATTGTGGGGCGTGTGACAGATGCAAAAGGATCAATGGATCCTATTCTGACATGATCGAGAACCGACAGCTGATTAGCCGATGTTGTGACAGAGCATCAGGACCATTTTCACTGAGAGAACGGGATGTAGCCATTGACAATGGTGATTCCCAACATAAAGCTTGCCATGGAAAGGAGTATGAATGATTGGAAGAAGGCAATGGGAAAGCAGAGGTTCAAGGGGAACAAATCATCTTCATACGCTTATCTGAAATCCACCAATGAATTACATAAGTATCTCTATCTTTATTTTATGTTTTATTCATCTTTTAATTATCAATCCTCCATCACCATTTGAATCTGCCTGACTGAGATTTACAAGATGACCATAGCTTGCTTCAAGCCGACAATCTCCGTGGGATCGACCCTTACTCACGTAAGGTTTATTACTTGGACGACCCAGTGCACTTGCTGGTTAGTTGTGCGAAATTGTGACAAAGTGTGATTCACGTTTGAGAGCACCAAGTATTTGGCGCCATTGTTGATGATCAAAATTTTGCATACCAAAGTACCATGTGCATTGCTGACAATATGAAGCAGGCTACCTTTGGAGTTTCTGTGTTGCTCTCCGACAGAATCTTGGATATTGGTAAGTTCAAGTTTAATTATGTTCTATATTCGCAGTTATGATTGTTATGCTTTGTTGTACATGTGAACCACGGTTGTTCTATTTCATTAGGAAAATGCGTAGGGTGGGAGGAGCGTACACGTGTTTAGTGATGAGTTGATTTTTGACGGTTTAGAATTCTCAAATGAAATCTCGTTGCTAGTATAGTTTCTAAACCAACAAAGAATCCTCTCATACAAAAGATTGTTTGTCACAAGTACAAACCCCTAAAATTATAAACTGAAATATTTAAACCTCGGGTCGTCTCTCAAAGGAATTGCAGGGTAGTGTTCTTGTTATTAGCCATAGACATGTATATTTTGGGGTTTTGGATAGGAAACAAGGAAAGTAAATGATAATGGAAATCAAATGACAAAAAGGTCTTGGCATGGTTTAGTGGTCAAGGATCTCTATCCTTATCACTAACCACAATATGGTAATTGCAAGGATTAATCCTA